>NC_081413.1:660042849-661492016 GCF_030272615.1 Cryptomeria japonica
CTACAACCAAGGAAGAATGCACCACCAGTTGTTCTCTTCTGGTCATCTACATTACCATCCCAGTCAGCATCTGTGAACACTTTCAGGTTGAAATCATTATTGTATGGATACCATAACCCATAGTCAATAGTTCTCTTCAGATATATAAGAATCCGCTTGACTGCTACCAAGTGGGATTCTCTAGGGCTTTGCTGAAACCGAGCGATAATACCCACTGCATGTGCAATGTCCGGTCTGCTATGCACTACATAATACAACTTACCAATTATTGATCAGTAATCCTTCTAATTTACCACCGCTGAGTCATCTTCTTTTGATAGCTTACAACCAGTCACCATTGGTGTACCAACTGGTTTACAATCTTCCATGCCAAAGGTCTTCAACACCTCTTTGACATACTTGGACTGAGTAATAAAGATTCCATTTTTCATTTGTTGAATCTGTAGTCCAATGAAGAACTTAATCTCCCCTATGAGTGACATTTCAAACTCTTTTTTCATCTGATCAACAAATTCATGACTCATCTTGTCATCTCCTCCAAAGATGATGTCATCAACAAATACTTCACAGATTAGAATATGATCTCCTTCTAAGTTCAAGTAGATATTGCTATCTTCACTTGTTCTTTCATATCCAATCTTAACAAGATGGAAGTGCAAGTGTTCATAGCATGCTCTAGGTGCCCGCTTCAGTCCATACAAGGCTTTATGTAGCCTACACACCATGTCACTGTCTTTTGATAGGGCAAACCCATCTGGTTGGTCTATATACACCTCCTCTTCAAGTATTCCATTTAGGAATGGAGATTTTACATCCATTTGGCATACCTTAAATCCTTTAAAAGCTACATATGCAAGAAGCATACAAACTCCTTCCAATCTGGCTACTGGGGCAAAGGTTTCTCCATAGTCTTCTCCTTCTTCTTGAGCATATCCTTTAGATACTAGTCTAGCTTTGTCCCTTACCATTGTGCCATCCTCATTCAACTAGTTTCTGAAAATATATTTGGTTCCAATGAGATTCTTATGCTCCAGTCTGGGTACCAAAGACCATGTACCATTCTTCTCTATCTGGTCAAGTTCCTCCTCCATTGCCTTGATCCAGTCTTCATTTTATGTGCCTCTTTGAATGATTTAGGCTCAAATTCAGAGATCATACAAGAATTCTCTCTGACCTTTCTTCTTGTAAGGATTCCTGCATCCTTATCTCCTATTATCTGCTTTGGATCATGATTCAGTTTGACATATCGATGAATGCTCTTGGCTGATTCCTCCTGCTTTCCTTCTTCATCCTCATCTTCATCAGCATCAGCATCTACCGGTGTAGGAACACTATTACTGGTACTTGGCTGATTAGCAACCGGTTCCCAGAAGGTTACTACCAGTTTATCTCTTACTTGCTTACTATCAGTTTTCTTAGGTTTTTCATAATTTTCATCAACTCTAACATTGATGCTTTCAACAATTCTCTGAGTCCTATTGTTAAAACATTTCAGAGCCTTGCTCTTGGTGGAATATCCTAGGAATATTCCTTTATCACATTTTGCATGAAACTTTCTCTGATGTTCACTTCTCTTGATATAACATCTACTACCAAACATTCTAAAGTAGCTTACCACTGGTGTCTTACCAATCCAATACTCATAAGGAGTCTTATCCGTTCCTTTCTTGATGAGTACCCGGTTCATTGTGTATATTGCAATGCTTACCACTTCTCTCCAAAAGGTGTGAGCAACTTCTTCTTGGATCAACATAGTTCTAGCTACTTCAACCACAGTTCGGTTGTTTCTCTCTGCTAATCCATTTTGTTGTGGATTCCAAGGGGCAAATAGTTTCCTCTTGATGCCATTCTCTTAACAATATTTGTTGAATTCACCGGAAGTGAATTTCCCTCCTTCATCAGTTCTAAGGCATTTTATTCTTCTACTACTTTCCTTTTGTACCAATGCTCTGAAAGCTTTGAAATTTCCAAAGGCTTCAAACTTGTCCTTCAAGAATGTGACCCACATGATTCTTGAGAAATCATTTGTAAGAATCATAAAATACCTATCTCCTTGCACTCTCCTAGTTTTCATAGGACCCTCAAATTAGTATGCACAAGATCAAGTAAATTGTCTGCTATGAAAGATTTACCTTTGAAAGTTGAGGAAGATATTTTCCCTAGTTGACATTCTCCGCACAAAGGATTTTTCGGTTTGCTCAGTACCAGCAAGCCTCTGACTGCCTTGGTCTTATTGGCTTTCACAATGTTATCAAAGTTTACATGGAAGAGTCTCCTATGCCATTTCCAACTATCATCAAATTTAGCCATAAGACATATACTTACATATGCACTCAGCTAAAATAAGTTACGTTTGGTTTGCATACCGGTGGCCATCAATTCACCATTCTTTCCTTTGATTTTGCACGCTCCATTTTTGAATTCCAAAGTGAGTCCACTATCATTCAGCTGGGAAACACTCAATAGATTGTGTCTAAGACCTTCCACCCAATACACATTGTTAGCACTGCTCTTTCCATTCAGAGAGATGGACCTTCTTCCTTTAACCATACATGGTGCATCATTAACAAAGTGAACCACACCACCATCATATTCTTCCAAAGATAGAAACTTGCTCTAGTCACCAATCATATAGTGAGAACATCCACTGTCAATAGTCCACTCATTGGAATTATTTGAGAGGGAGACAAGAGCCTTCTTGTCTGACACATCTTCCTTTATCGCAACAAACATAATATCTTCATTCTCTTCATCTTTTGATTCCTCATCTGTGACACCTTCATCAACTGCAACAAAATAGTTTCTCTGGTTTCCTCCTTTTAATTTATTGAACCTCTCTGGTTTGTCCTTGTTGTCACCATTAGGACAGTTTATAGCAATATGTCCTATCCAATTACAAGAAAAGCATTTCAAAGGGAGATTACCTCTGTATTTACCAGTTCCTTTAGGAAGTTTCTTGGAAAGAAGAGCTTCAAATTCCATCAAGATCTCCTCATCATCCATTTCTCTTCTCTATCTTGGTTCACCACTGGTCCTTGCTTATTTTCCTTTTCTGGATGGTACAGCAGAAGCTCTAAAAGCTAATTCAGTCTTTTGAACACTGCCGTCAAAACTATTTAACTCGTAGGCTATCAACTTTGCAATGATGGAGTCTATGGATACCTTAGTCTTGTCTTTTGATCTCAACTCCTAAATAGCAGCAACCCTTATTGCATAGACCAATAATAAGGATCTTAGAACTTTTCTTACCACAGTGGAATCTTCCATTTTACCACCTGCGCTCTTGATATCTCCAACAATAGTTTTGATCCTTATTCCATACTGTTGAATGGTCTCACCTTCAACCATCCTCATGTCTTCAAACTTCCCTCTAAGGCTTTCTTCCTTAGCTTTTGTTACATGCTCATCACCGTCATAGATATTCTCAAGAGTGTCCCATACTTCTTTGGGATTACCTTTATCCAGGACATCAATAAACTCAATGTTAGATAAGCTATTGATTAGGGCTTCCATGACTTGCCCATTCTCCTGTATTTCTCTCTTTTGATCATCGGTGATAGTACTAGTAGGAATAACAAAAACATTCTCAACATAGCTCCAGTGTTGAGCACACATGCTTCTGATGTAAATATTCATTCTATCCTTCCAAATTTTGAAGTTATCTTTGTTCAACTTTGGACCTTCTCTCTTCATCATTACAATAGGATCTTTCCCTCAAGCGGTTAAGCTTACAACATAGAGGACCTGGAGGACGCTCTTATACCAATTGATAACTCAATGATGAACAATAAGTACCAAAATGGTACTGAGAGTGGGGGGTGAATCAGTACAGTGACAAAAAGTTTTCCCGAACTAGTTTGACTACAAACACTGCAAATGTCTGACAGACAGTAACACCGGTCTCAAACAGAGTGCAACTGGTAAAGCTAAGAATAACTATGACAAGAATTAACCGGTTGATCACTTAGGTTTCCACTCAACTAAATACTATGCTTCCATTTTACCCTTATGCATGAATAAGTAATCTATCATCAGAAATACAATAACAACTAGCTCAACATGATTTACCTTCAGATGCAAATCACTTAAATCATCACATAAAAAATACTACACATGACACATAGATTTTCCATGAGGAAACCCAACTAGGAAAAACCATGCTCGGGATGAGTACCCACAAGATGGTTTTGAACTCTTTAGAAGTATGCTTTGTTAGGAGCCTAGTCTAGTTAAAGACTGTTACAATAGGTTCTGCTAGGAACCGATCCTGTTAGGGATCACCCGATTAAGGGTTAAACCCTGTTAGAGGTTACCTTGTTAGAGGATTTCAAGAACTCAATTAGTTTGAGTCACCCTATTAAGGGATTTACAACAAGCTAATTAAAGCTACCCGGTTAAGGGATTTTCCAACTATTGAAGTGGTTAAAGATCAATAGGTATTACAATGATCTGATAATAGCACTCAATGCCTAATGCAGATCTACTTAAGTTCCTTCCTTCTGGACACACACAATGCAAGAATCAATCCACTTATCTCATCTAGTTTGGCAAGAATCACGTATCTATTCACTTAGATACACACACACAATTTGCAACTACTTTAGAAAGAAAGGCAACATCGACCTTATAGGAAAAAGATAGGTCGGTAGCATAAACCCTAAAACCTAAACATTTAGGTTAAGCAATTTAGGAGGTTCAATCCTGGCCATTGAACACTTTTCATTTGAATATAAAAGTCTTGAACATATCTCAAGACATTCTACATCGTTCATTCTTCACCGCTTTCATGGTGGCTTGTAACCCATCACATGTTCTCCACCATTTACAGAGACTTCACATATTCCCGAGGTAGATAGGATCGATCTCCTTCATGCAAGATCCTTCATGCGCTCAAGTTGATGTGGCAACACGATCGGACCTTCATTACAAGACTAACTCATCAAACAATGTCATTGGTTGAGTCACACAGGCTTGGAACACTTTGTTAGTTTTATAACTTAATGTAAAGAGTTGATGCCAATAGCTAACAAGATGAGAGGGGGGGTGAAGCATACAAACTTAAACTTCCATAAATCAACAGATTCAACCTCGGGAACTTATACTTCAGCAACTTAACCTAAACTGCTAAACCTGCAAACTTATGAACACATAATCATAATCACACTCATAACACCTGTTTTAACGTGGAAACCCAAATAGGGAAAAACCACTGTGGGAATTCAAACCCACTAAGAAATACACTCTTCTACAGTATTCTCAGTTAAAAGCAAATCCTGTTAAAGATTACATACACATTTCTAGATGTGACCTAGTTAATGGATTTCCCTCAGATCTGTTAGGATCTTCACTTTGTTAGAAGTGACCTTGTTAAAGGATTTCAAACACTCACTTAGAATGTTACCTTGCTAGAGGGTTTACATATAAGATTGTTAAGTCCACTCGGTTAAGAGACTTTCTGTCACTTACAAAATAATAGTAATAAAAATTTATCTGTAACTTCACATCTAAAATGCTAAAGCAGATTCCTTTTTTCTCAAAACAATCTAGTCATAGGACTTATCTTGTCCCTCTGATAGGCTTTCTACTCTATTATTCAAACAGGTCTTCAAGCTTTTATGCTTGGTAATCACTATGTAGCATCCCTATGCATACACTTGCCCGCATACATTGTTTATTAACAATTTCTTATTTATAAACAATTGCTAACCGCTAAATCTCCTTGATCACATTTCCCATGATCAATCTTAGCCATCAGATCTTCAAACTTGACCAGATTCAATGTATCCTTCCAATTTGAAAATGTTTTGCCCTACCTCGGGACTTGCATTCCCTTCTTGGAACTTGCATAAGGTTCTTGTGGTTCAATCTACGTTGTAGATCTTCCTGTCAATTTTCCTTTGCCATAGATCCTTAACAAACTTCGTACATGACATACCGATCATGTATACATCTCCAGCTAATCATTGTCCTTCATTAAATAATGCTTTTATCCATCCCATGTGCATTGTCATAACTTGGTTGCAATTCGATAAATACTAAACTTTACTCGATAGACATTTCGCCTTCATTAACTGATATCGATAACCTTAGGGTTTACCGACTAGGTTACTTGCTCGGTTGCATAGTATAGTATTAACCTTACAATCAACAACATATGTAGGATATCAAAACAATCTAAACATCATGATCTCATCATTGTCTAACTCGGTAATAGTTGCCCATTGAATAACTTATTCCTCCCTTTCTTCATCACATTCTTTCTATGTCTTTTCCTGACATCTTAATTCTCTTCTAATCAATCTTCTCAAGATATGGCAACATCATACTGAATCAGATAATGAATTTCTTGACATCAATGACAAAATAATGTTATAAAGATAGTTATCATCCTTCTTCAGTTATATCAACAATCTTCAACAACCTTCTCAATATCCTTATTGAATATCAACAATCTTTCTTACTGTAATACCAACAATCTCCCCCTTTGGCATTGATGGCAAAACCAACAATTAAATGGTAATACCAACAAGATATTCAAATTTATTCAGAGTCAGAATGCTATTAGACTTCTCCTTTTATCCTTGATTTGTTGTCTTCTGAAGTTTTCTCCATTTTGCAATCTACTCCCCCTATCATTAGTCTTCTATTATTTCCATCATTCAGGGCTTTACCATGCAGTCAACCATTTTGTCTTTCAACCATTTAGTCTTCTCCCCCTTTGACAACAATGCCAAAAAGTAAAAGAACTAAATCATGATTTCTTCCTCTATGAAGTGATTTGCTTTGCTATGTAACATCTTAGTCTCAGTCAGATCAACTTGTCTTGATTCTTTTTCTTTGCACACCTTTAGAAAACTTTCTAAAGTGCATAAATCAACATCAATCCACACATAATATTCAGTAGATTCATTGAAATGATGCTTTCATTGAACTCAGTTAGTGAGTAGAAGATAGGGGTAGGACCCCTAACTTGCTTTTGAGATACTCAAAAGTGTCCCTTGGCAGTGGCTTTGTGAAGATGTCTGCTAATTGCTCCTTTGAACTAATATATTCGAGCACAACTTTCTTCTCTTGAACTTCTTGTCTGAGATAATGATACTTTATAGATATATTCTTTGTCTTAGAGTGCATCACTAGATTCTTTTAAATGTTAATGGCACTAGTATTATCATAGAATATAGCTACTAGCTTGGTAACTTTTTGATTTATACCCTCCAATAGTTGTTTGATCCATGCTATATTGGTATAGTTCAATGTTGTAGCAACATATTCAGCTTCTACTATAGATTGAGAAATACATCCTTATTTCTTGCTAAGCCAACTTACTAGTCTTTCTCCCAAAAAGAAAGCTCCACCACTTGTGCTTTTCCTGTCATCTATGTTGCCTGCCCAATCAGCATCAATATAAACTTTTAAATCAAAATTATTTCTCTTTTCATATACTAAGCCATAATCTCCAGTGCCTCTTAGGTATCTGAAAATTCTCTTGATTGTTGTCATATGGGTTTCCTTGGGATTTGCAGAG
This sequence comes from Cryptomeria japonica, assembly GCF_030272615.1. Classification (NCBI taxonomy): domain Eukaryota; kingdom Viridiplantae; phylum Streptophyta; class Pinopsida; order Cupressales; family Cupressaceae; genus Cryptomeria; species Cryptomeria japonica. Next base: position 660,050,375 of record NC_081413.1, read on the forward strand.
AATCTTGCTACAATACCTACTGCATGTGCTATATCAGGTCTACTATGCATAACATATTGCGATTTTCCAATCATAGATCAGTAAAGTGTCTCATCAATAGATGCAGATTCATCATTCTTTGATAATTTACAGTTAGTAGTCATAGGAGTACTTACTGGTTTAGAATCCTCCATTCCAAATTTCTTCAAGATTTCCTTTATGTACTTGGACTGAGTAATAAAAATCTCATCTTTCATTTGCAATATCTATAAACCTATAAAATACTTTATCTCACCAATTAGTGACATCTCAAATTCTTTGCACATTTCATTTCCAAAGTTCTTGCATAAGGAGTCATTACCATAAAATATAATGTCATCAACAAATATGGCTGAGATCAATATTCCATTGTCCTCATCTTTCTTCATGTATATATTGTTGTTTTCACTTGTCCTTATAAAACCAATCTTGATTAAATAAGAGTTCAATCTTTCATACCATGCTCTAGGTGCTTGTTTTAGACCATATAAGGCTTTGTTCAGTTTGCATACCTAATCTTTACTCTTGTCTTCAACAAATCCTTCAGGTTGTTCAATGAAAACTTCTTCCTCTAGTATACCATTCAAAAATACAGATTTAACATCCATTTGATATACCTTGAAATTTTTGAAAGCAACATATGCCAACAATGTTCTTACTCCCTCAAGTCTAGCCACAAGTGCAAAAGTCTCACCATAATCTATTCCTTCTTCTTGAGCATAACCTTTGCAAACTAGTCTTTCTTTGTTGCGAATGACCTCACCTTTTCCATTTAGCTTGTTTCTGAAAATCCACTTAGTACCAATTACATTTTTGTCCTTTGGTCTTGGGATTAGTGTCCATGTGTCATTCTTCTTGATTTGATCAATTTCTTCTGTCATAGCATTTACCCAATCTTCACTGTTAAATGTCTCTTTTACTATTCTCAGTTCAAATTCAGAAATCGGACATGTGTTCTGTCTCAGTTTGTTTCTTGTCATCATTGGATCATCTTTATCTCCTATAATCTGACTTGATGCATGATGTCTTTTGACATATTTGGCTAATATAGGCTTGGTAGGTTCTATATGATCTTCCTCATCACTCGAAAACTGGACATTATCTTCATTTTCTTCAGCAACTTTCTCGGTAGGACTTCTCGGTTGAACATAAACAAATTCTTCATAATCTTTTGGTTCTCTGGAATTTCCTTCATCATTTCTTTCTGCAAATTCATCAATTTTCACATTTGCACTTTCCACTATTTTGTTAGATGATTTGATCAAACATTTAAATGCTTTACTTCTAGAGGAATAACCAAGAAATGTTCCTTCTTCACTTTTCTGATCAAACTTTCCATTTTTGTCACCTTTGTGAACATAGCATCTACTTCCAAAGATTTTAAAGTAACTTACATTAGGTTTCTTGTCATACCAGATCTCATATGGTGTCTTCATAGTTCCTTTCTTCAGTTGAACTTGGTTTAGGGTGTAAACTACAGTGTTGATTGCTTCTCTCCAAAATGTTTGAGGTACCCTTTTTTCTACCATCAGGGTTCTTGCACAATCCATAGTTGATCTATTTCTTCTCTCGGCTATCCCATTTTGCTTAGGTGTTCTTGGTGCAGATACTTGCCTCTTTATACCATGATCATTGCAGTATAAGTTAAATTCATCAGAAGTGAATTCTCCTCCTCTATCAGATCTAAGACATTTCAGTTGTCTTCCTATTTCATTTTCAACTCTTGCCTTGTACCATTTGAACATTTGAAAAGCTTCTGATTTTTCTTTTAAAAACATAACTGACATCATCCTTGAGTAATCATCCATAAATAATATGAAATATTTATCACCATAATAACTTTGAACTTTCATAGGACCACAAAGATCAGTGTGTACTAGATCTAAAATTCCTTTAGAAGTGGAGGACTTACTTGTAAAGCTTGATCTTGTCATCTTACCCATCTGGCATCCTCAACACATAGCATTCTCAGGTTTTTCAAGACTTGGCAGTCCTCTTACTCGGTGCTTCTTACTTATTTTGATCAGATTATCAAAATTTACATGACAAAACCTTTTATGCCATAACCAGGTATCATCTATCTTTACATAAAGACACTTGTTCCAAGTTGAGTCAAGATGAAATGTATTACCTTTTGTTTGTGTCCTGGTATTAGCTAACTTTCCATATTTGTCATAAACTTTGACAATTCCTTTATGAAATTCTATTCGATATCCTATATTGTTTAGTTGTGCTACACTCAACAAATTGTATTTCAAACCTTCAACCCAGTATACATCATCACATTTAGCATTTTCAAGAAGTGTTATAGATCCTTTACCTTTTACTAGACATGGTGCATCATTACCAGATCATACATAGCCTCCACATAGTGTTCTAATTTAACAAACTTGTGTTTATCACCTGTCATATGATGTGAGCATCCACTGTCTATGATCCAAGAATCATTATTATTTATGTGAGATATTAGGGCTTTTTCTTCATACCTTTCCTCGTCAGATCCATATTTAATAGCCACATAAACAACTTCCTTAGTATCAGTTTCATCAGATTCGTCATCGTTGGATTCCTCATCTGCTACTAGACATTTCTTTCTATCTCTCCTTCTGAAGTCTCGGTGTCCTCTATATTGGTTATCTTTCTGTGTGTTATCTCGGTATTCTCTCTTTACACTAGATTCTTTGTCAAGGCAATTAGAAGCCATATGTCCTATTTTATCACAATTGAAACATTTTAAAGGTAGCTTTCCTTTATACTTACCTTTTCCTCTCAGTAACCTTCTAGCTAATAATGGTTCAAATTCTTCTTGCTTCTTGATTTCCTCATATAGTTTGTGCACTTTTTCCATGTTCTTGAGAAATCTTTCACTTGCTCCATTGTGATCCCCTTCAGAGTACTTACTCATTCTATCATTGTAATCATCAGATTCACCAATATGAAAAGAATTGAATGCAGATTCTACTTTACTTACCGAAGACCCACTGTTATCAAAATTACTTAACTCAAATGCATGTAGCTTACCAATAGTAGCATCCAAAGAAACTGGCATGTTATGTACAAACCTCAATTCATTGATTGCAGAGACTCGAATAGCATAATTTGGTAGAAGGGTTCTCAACAACTTACTTGTTATATCCTTTTCTTCAATAGTTCCACCTGCTCCTTTAATTTGATTGACAATCTCCTTTAGTCTTTTACTATATTGGGTTATGTTCTCACCTTCATTCATCCTCAGGGATTCAAGTTGTTCTCTTAGAATATCTAATTTTTCTCTTTGAACATGTTCATCACCTCCATATACAGATGTGAGCTTAGTCCACATTGCTTTTGCATCATTGCAGCCTTCTAGATCATTAAACTCTAAGTCGGTAAATGTTGATTTTATTTCAATCATAGCTTGAATATGTTCTTGCTTTGCCTTAATCTCTTCCGAGGTCATAGAGTTGGTGCTTGGTGCAATGTAATCATTCTCCAGATAATATGTTGCATATTCTCCAATTTCTGATAAATGCAGCTTCATCCTTTTCTGCCATGTGGAGAAAATTGACTTGTTCAGCTTCGGTGTATCCCTTTTATACATCATTGGATCTTTGCTTCAAGTACCTTTAAACTTTTTCTTCCGGAGTCCTTATCTTTGATACCAATTGTTAGTTCTGATACTTAATGTAAAGATCTGATGCCAATAGCTAACAAGATGAGAGAGGGGGTGAATCATACAAACTTAAACTTCCATAAAATCAACAGATTCAACCTCGGTAACTTATACTTCAATAACTTAACCAAAAACTGCTAAACCTGCAAACTTATGAACACATAATCATAATCACACTCGTAACACCAAATTTAATGTGGAAACCCAAATAGGGAAAAACCACTATGGGATTTCGAACCCACTAAGAAATACACTCTTCTAGAGTGTGCTCGGTTAAAAGCAAATCCTGTTAAAGATTATATACACATTGCTACATGTGACCCGGTTAAGGGATTTCCCTCAGATCTGTTAGGATCTTCACTTTGTTAGAAGTGACCTTGTTAAAGGATTTCAAACACTCACTTAGAATGTTACCTTGCTAGAGGGTTTACATATAAGACTGTTAAGTCCACTCGGTTAAGAGATTTTCTGTCACTTACAAAATAACATTAATAAAAATCTATCTGCAACTTCACATCTAAAATGCTAAAGTAGATTCCTTTTTGCTCAAAACAATCTAGTCATAGGACTTATCTTGTCCCTCTGCTGGGCTTTCTACTCTGTTATTCAAACAGGTCTTCAATCTTCTATGCTCGGTAATCACTATGTAGCATCCCTGTGCATACACTTGCCCGGATACATTGTTTATTAACAATTTCTTATTTATAAACAATTGCTAACCACTAAATATGCTTGATCACATTTCCCATGATCAATCTTAGCCATCAGATCTTCAAACTTGACCAAGGTCAATGTATCCTTCTAATCTGAAAATGTTTTGCCTTACGTCGAGACTTGCATTTCATTATTGGAACTTACATAAGGTTATTGCGGTTCAATCTGCGCTGTAGATCTTCCTGCCAATTTTCCTTTGCCATAGATCCTTAACAAACTTCATAAATGGCATACCAATCATGTATACATCTCCAGCTAATCATTGTCCTTCATTAAATAATACTTTAATCCATCCCATGCACACTTTCATAACTCGGTAGACATTTTGTCTTCATTAACCGATATCGATAACCTTAGGGTTTACCGACTAGGTTCCTTGCTCAGTTGCATAGTATAGTATTAACCTTACAATCAACAACATATGTAGTATATCAAAACAATCTAAACATCATGATCTCATCATTGTCTAACTCGGTAATAGTTGCCCATTGAATAACTTATTCCTCCCTTTATTCATCACATTCTTTATGTGTCTTTTACCGACATCTTAATTCTCTTCTAATCAATCTTCTCAAGATATGGCAACATCATACTGAATTAGATAATCAATTTCTTGACATCAATGACAAAATAATGTTATAAAGATAGTTATCATCCTTCTTCAATTATATCAATAATCTTCAACAACCTTCTCAATATCCTTATTGAATATCAACAATCTTTCTTACTGTAATGCCAACACACTTCAACTGGAAACCCTTAAGCTAAGACTACCAACTGGTAGTCATATCATGTTAAGTCTTCATAGAGAACATTCCATATGATGGTTCACATTTCATCATATTGGTTCTCTGGGACAAACATACCACTTCACCTATTGCTCAATATATCGGTTTACCACATTATACTGGTTCACATTTCAGCATATTGTCGGTTCACTCTCCAACATATTGACATCAATGAAAACATAATATCATCATGTCAACATACTCAACACAAATGCCAACATATTGTTCCAATATTATAGTGGTTAATCATATCCTGAAGCTCCATTTTTGTAGTGTTTGGCCCTAGCGACCTCATCATAGTTCTGAGCTCCTTTGTTTAGGATTGGAGGACAAAAAGACATTATTCTTTTGAGTTGTTTTCATTCAAGAATTGTATGTGCAGAAAGTTCATAATTTATTTCTATTTTTAGTTTCCTATAATGCACACTACAAACTAAAAGCACCTCTCAAGCAACATTAAATCTCAGTCAAAACAAGCATGAACCTAGTACAAATCAAGGAGATCTCATAGCAAGGTTGACAGAACTCAATCTCAGTCCTGAAGAAGTTGAATATGAAAGAAGAAAAGATATAACAAGAAAATCTGATGAAACAAATAAAATACTATATGAATAAATCTTTAGATTGTAGGCTGCAAGTGATATAGATTCTAATGAATGGGAATGGGATTACTATCACTCTAAAGAATCAGCTAAATAAAATTGCTTTGAAGGAGAAGTAGGAGTCGATTTAGTTCACATGTATGCAAGACAAATGTTAGGAACTAGCTCACTTGAATCAGAATCACATTTGACTGACTTGGACTTAATCAAGGATTATAAGGAACTTATTGTGCAAGGTCATTCTAATGAGAGTACCGTTCTAGACATTGACATACATATTGAAAACTTTGATACATCCATCATGACTCTTAATACTTTCAAAACATCTCAACCCAATGAACCCTACCTCTAATCCATCCCAAACTTATTGATTGGGAAAATGAAGGACATACTACCATTGATACCTTTCCGAATGACCATGCCATATCTCTATACCTTAATGCAATCAAACCTACAACAAAATCTCACCAGGAATTTCAGCAATGCATCTTCCAGTCAAGTGGGTGCCAAATCTCCTAGCTGCAAAAAGAAAAATAAAGAAAACAATATCAGGTCTAATGTTCAAAACCATTTCTTGGCAACATTACATCGAGAAAAAGTAAAAAGAAAGGATGCATCTAACGGTGAAAACCTCCTCAAGGCGCTGGAAGATGGGAGATTTGACACTTTACTTGCACACTATCAAGAAAGGTCATCAATTTTGATCGAACCAACAAAGGCAGTTAACATTGGAACAACTGAGCAACCAAAGATCCTACATCTAGCTACTTCTCTATAACAAGAAGAAATGCAGCAATATATAGAATTTTTCAAACGATGGCAAATCAATTTTGCCTGGTCATACGCAGACATGGCAGGGTTGGATCTAGAGCTTATTATGCATCACTTGAATGTCAGTTCCAGAGCTAAACCAATCAAACAAAAGTTAAGGAAAATGCATCCACATATCGCTCTCCTGGTCAAAGCAGAACTAAAGAACTTATTGGATGTAGGATTCATCAGACCTGTAGCATATCCTCAATAGGTATCCAACATCGTTCCTATCTCAAAACTAGATAAAAGCATCAGAATATGCACAGACTTCAGAGATCTTAATAACACATGTCCAAAGGATGAATTTCCTTTGCCTAACATTGACATCATTGTATTTTTAACTACTTGACACTCCATGTTCTCTCTAATGGATGGTTTATTTGGATATAATGAGATTAAAATAGCACCTGAAGATCAAAAAAAGATAACTTTCACATGCCCATGGGGTACTTTCTGCTGGAACATCATGCCTTTTGGACTAAAGAATGCATGTGCTACATATCAAAGAGCTATGACAACAATATTTCATAACATGATGTATACATTCATGGAAGACTATGTGCATTATTGGTATTGTGTTGTCATTCATGTCAAACCAGTATAGGATGTTACCAGTATCACTGACATTCTTGTCAACTAATGAACAAGAGGTTGTTGGCATTAGAGTTTGATGTCAACCGGTAGAGAAGAGGGATCGGTATGGGAGAAGAATTAATGTGTTTTCATTGATGACAACCTGGTGACCATCCTCCTGCAGAAGGGAGAATTGGTTTAATAAAGAAGAATGCTAGTGAGTCTACAAGAATATACATGGGATAGCAGGATGCTCAAGAAAGGTTGTTGCAAAATAGTTGGAGTGTGATGACTTGGTGTCATTAATATGTCTCAATGGTAATATGGAAAAGGTGTAGGTGTAGAAGAGTCCCATCTGTTAGAGACGTCCATGATTTGGATAGACATGTTTGAAGACCAGTTTGAGGGTTACACTGGCAGATCAAAAAGGGTCATGACAAGAAGGACAACTGGCAAGGTGCCATAAGCCACTAGTGTTTGCTTACCGGTAGATGAAATAGGTTATGTGGGTGTTTGGTGACTAGGAATGAACTAACAAAACCATGTGATGAGGTGGATACTGACAATGATGTCACATAAGGATGAAATGGAAAACATGCATAAAGTGGTAGGTGAAACATGCACAGGTCGGTGAGGTAGTTGTGATTGGTCCGATATTAATGGTGACTACAAAAATCAAGGTAGAGTTGTAGAGTTGTGCGGCTTGAGATCTAGGATAGATTGGTTGTGCGGATCAAACTAGGCGAAGGAGACAGCTGGGCCATTTATGGAAGTTGACTGAGAAAAGTCGTTAGAATGATTGCAGGTTGCTAAAGAAGGAAGGCATATTCTGGGAGGCACATAAATGGTGGATATGTACAGATAGACATCTCTAAGTTGTGATTCGATCAGATTTGATTAGATTCGGTGTGTCTCAAGATCAGTGGAGAAAACCCAAAGGCACCAAGTTTGAATTGGTTTTTGGTGGGAAGTCTGGGTTATAAATACATGAACCTAAGAGATAGATTGGTGCTGCTAAATGGAAGAAGATCATGATGTTTCCAAGTGACTAAGTGTTACTTCTACATGTAAGAGAAAAACAACCAAGCACTCAACAAATATCTGAGAAGAGACTAAGAGTGAGAGAGAATAAGGTTGAAGTATTCAATTGGTAGAAGAGAGGAACCGGTAGTGTCTATACCGGGAAAGCATAGGTGAAGAAATATGTAGAATAGGCAGGCATAGAACCAGCAAAATATAGTATCAATGGTGAGTAGTAGAGAGCCAAAGGAAGTGAGAATAGATAGAGAGAAAGGTGAACCGATATGCAAAAGCTGTGAGAAGAGAGAGCAGTGAGTAAAAAAAGAAGAGCTAGCAAGATAGTGACTGGGTTGGTGAAGATTCAGCCTGATTGTGCAGATAACTGGTAAAGTTAAGGAGACACCATACCAATAGGGAAGATTCAATTGTAACTAGATTACTACCTTTGTATTTGATGTTTTATATTGTGATCACTGAGTCATAGCTTATTGCAAGGGTTGTATCTCCTTGGGTTGGTACCCTAAAGTCAGGGGTTGTAGCTCCTTGGGTTGGTTCCCTAAAGTCAAGGGTTGTAGCTCCTTAGGTTGGTTCCCTAAAGTCAGGGGTTGGTTCTCCTTGGGTTGGTGCCCTAAACTTTGTAACTGAGTTTCTATTGTGAGGCTAGATTGGAGTAGTAGACTCCAACAACATTGCTCACCGAGGTTTTTCCCATCTTGGGTTTTCCTTGTACATCCTAGTATTATGAAATGCCTCTTTGTGTGTGATAGTTTTAAGTTGGTCTACTCACTAATTGGTATGTCTTCTTTGTGTTAGATCCCATAAATCGGTATGCTCGAAAAGGATAGCTAAAGGGAAACATTTTAAGAACCACTGATTCAGCCCCCTCTCAGTGGTGCAATATGTCCAACATTGATGACAACTTGGTGACCATCCTCCTATAGAAGGGAGAACCGGTTTAATAAAGAAGAACTCTAGTGAGTCTGGAAGAATATACATTGGATACCAGGATGCTAAAGGAAGGTTGTTGCAGAATAGTTGGAGTGTGATGACTTGTTGTCATCAATATGTCTCAATGGTAATATGGACAAGGTGCGGGTGTACAAGAGTCTAATCTGTTAGAGATGTGCATGATTTGGATAGACATGTCTGAAGACCAATTTGAGGGTTACACTGATAGATCGAGAAAGGTCATGACAAGAAGGACAACTAGCAAGGTGCCATAAGCTAGTAGGGTATACGTTCATGGAAGACTATGTGGATGACATCTTGGAAAAATCATACAATAGAGAAGACCATATAGGAATACTAGAAAAGATCTTTGAAAGGTTAGAACAATACAAGGTATGACTCAATCCTAAGAAATGTGCATTTGGTGTCACTTCAGGCAAGCTATTGGGATACATTGTTTTGGCTAGAAGTATCGAAGTAGATCCACCTAAGGTAAAAGAAATCATGGAAATGACATCTCCCAAGAATATCAGTCAACTAAGATCACTCCAAGGAAGACTCCAGTCAACCAGAAGATTTGTTTCTCAACTAGCAGATAAATGTCAACCATTTACCCATCTATTGCATAAAAATGTTCACTTCAAATGGGACCATCAATATGAGGGTGCATTCAACAAGATCAAGACATATCTCATGCAACAACCTGTTCTAATGTCACCAATTCTAGAAAAGTCATTATTACTCTATGTATTGACCACTAAAGAATCATTAGGAGTTCTTCTTGCACAATGGGATAATGAAGGAAAAGAATGAGCCATCTACTACATCAATAGACCACTAGTGGGATACAAGCTCAACTATTCTCCAACAGAAAAAGCATGCTTGGCGGTTGTTTTTTCTTCCCAAAAAGTAAGACACTGTCTATTATCTCACTCCATCAAGTTGATAGCTAAAATCGATCCATTGAAGTATTTACTTAGCAAGGCAACATTAACAGGATGATTAGCAAAATGGATCATGATCCTGAGTGAGTTTGATATTGATTATGTTGACAAAAAGCTATAAAAGGACAAGTCATTGCAGATCAACTAGCCGAGGCACCACTCCAAGGTAATCATCCTTTGCAAATTGAATTTTATGATGCTGATATCCTACTAGTCACAATAAAAACATGGCAATTATACTTTGATGGTTCATATACACAGCATGGATCAGGAGCGGGCATTTTATTCATCACACCACATGGTCATACAATTCCAAAAGCATAAAAATTAAGCTTTCCATGCACCAAAAACACAACAAAGTATGAAGCTTTGGTTACATGTATCAAAATGGCTATAGAATGGAACATTACACAACTTCAAGTCTTTGGAGACTCTCACGTTGTCATCAATCAAGTCAATGATGATTATCAAACAAAGGACAAAAAGTTAATGCCTTATAAAAAGATGGTTGATGATATCAAGAAATACTTTGTGAAGATAACTTTCCAGTAGATTCCAAGGAATGACAACAAAGCAATAGATGCCATGGCTACACTTTCTTCTCTCCTTTAGACACAAGAAAATCAACAACATTACGAATTCTTGGTAGAAGAGTTGTTTTACCTTGCTCATAATTGTCCTGATTCCCAAACTATCTATCACCTTGTTTGGCATGACTCCTCCCACTATAACCAAACTTACACATACCTGAAAGATAATATTCTCCCTCTTGACTTATCAAAAAATCAAAAGAGAAACTTTATTCACCAATCCTCACATTATACTCTCGTCGTAGATACCCTGTTTAAATGTGGTCTAGATGGTACTCTTTTAAGATGTATCAAACAAGAAGAATCTTAGAAGGCCTTACATAAAGTCCATAACAACATTTTTGGCACTCATTCAAGTGGTCTTACCCTTTTGAAAAAACTCATACGCTTGGGATATTATTGGCCGACTATGGAATGAGATTCTTTTCAGATAGCTAGAACATGTAAATAGTGTCAGATCTATGGGAATTCGATTCATGCACAAGTACAAGAACTTCATGCTTTAGCAACATGTTGGCCTTTCTCTCAATGGGATATTCATCTAGTAGAAGGGATAAAATCCTTCTTCATCTAATGGTCACAAATTCATCCTTGTAGCTACAAAATATTTCACAAAATGGATTGAGACAATACCTCTCACAAATATCACAGGAAAACAAATTTCTGCATTTATCTTGAACTACATCATATGTCTCTATAGAATACCCATGACCATTATCACTGATAATAGATGACTATTCAAGAATCAAGATGTACAAGAGCTATGTGAGAAATTCAAGATCCAACACAGATTTTCCACACCCTATTATCCACAAGGGAATGGGCAAGCAAAAACATCAAACAAAACTCTTTTGAAAATCCTCAAAAAGATAGTGAATGATGCTGGAAGAGACTCGCATATTCAATTGAACCTTGCTCTATGGTCCTATTGTACCAGTATCCACACACCAACAGGTGCCACACCTTTCTCTCTTGTTTATGGATCATAAGCAATACTGCTAATAGAAGTAGAGATACCTTCTCTACGAGTATCATTAAAAGGTCTTATCCCAGATGAAGAACAACGAGTATCTAGACTGCAAGAGTTAGAATTGATTCTTGAATGAAGACAAAATGCCTCTGATCATTTAAAGGTATATCAGCAAAGAATGTTTCAGATTTATAATCACAGGGTCAAACCATGAGTCTTTAAAGTTGGGGAATTAGTACTAAAAGAAAATCCACGCAACTAGGCAGATTGAGAAAGGAAAGGAAAGTTTGAACCAAACTGGTTAGGTCCTTTTGTGATCACAATAGTATTTGGGTCAGGAGCATATCAACTGTCAACACAAGACAAAGATCAGCTTGAAGAACCCATCAATAGCATGCATCTAAAGAAGTTTTATGTCTGAAAAAAAAGAAAATCCAAAAAAACTAAAAAAGTAAAAAAAATCCAAAAACAATAAAAAAGAAGAAAAAAAAAATGAAAAAGCAGAAAAATTCAAAAAAAAAAGTGAAAAAGCACAAAAAAAGAAAAAAAAGTGAAAAAGTAGAAAATCAAAAAAAAAAAAAATCAAATATGAGAAAAAGTGCAATAAAAATAGATGGTGACAACTTGGCAAATAGGCGTTATCTGTTGGCTAGCTCTTCCATCTATTAGTTCATGCATGCTTTTGCTTGCATTCTTTTCCATCAGCATTATTCATATGCATAATAAAAGCCTTTGTACATACACAGGCATCTCGGGTGGCTTCTTGCCATGGTTTGGATCATTGGGTATATCACACTAAATTTGTTTCTAGGCTTGGGGCAAAATCCTGTACCTAGCTAGGGGAAAAATTCTTGATCATTTTGAGCGTAATCAAACAGGTAGAGCAAATAGTTAGACAACTCTTATTAAATGAAAACTGAGACATATCCAATATTGAACAAGAGATCAAATTATCAACCATCAAACTATCACATAGTCAGTCTAAGAACATGGATGATATCTTTTGGATAATGATTTTAACATGATTGTTCAATTTTTCTATCTTAATTTTTGCTATCATGATTTCTGAGTAACTCTAGGATGTCTTTGACTAGAGAAACAAGAAAGGAACATGATATTTTTCTTGTTTGCTATCTATAAATTAAGCATTAATATTTACAAATTTATCTTAGGACATGATCATCAGAGCATCAACGAAGACATTTCCGATTTGCGTATTGAAATGATTAATATTGCTAGTTTTACACAAGCAACACTGAGGTCATCTTGGTTTAATTATACCTCGATGCTTGTGCTAACTTTCCATATCAAAATCCAGGAAATTCGTGCTCAGGTCAAAATGGTTTAATTATACCATTGATGTTTGCACTTACTTTCCACATTTTAAAATGCTCAATGATGACAAAACGCAATAACTCAGTGACTGGTCCAGTCATAGCTTTGCATTTAGCTCGCATTTTATTCTTTCATGGGGTCCCGCATGCTCATTTTATCAAAGGTTAAATCTATCACAGGAATCATCAAGGTATCATCAAGTGTATATGCAATCAGAATGATGACTCATCTCTATCCAGATATTATCGACCCAGCAAAAATCTAATGCTATTCTTACCAACAGAACCAACATCAACATATCCAAATCCTCTTGCAACTTGATATCAACAAATTGTCAATTCTTTATCCAATCAATCTTATCAATTGTATCAACCGATCACATATCATCTATTTTATCATGTCTTTTACAAGATGTATCTTTCTTGAAACCAGATGTTATGATCATGTGTTATACAGGATATATCATTCCTGAAACTAGATGCTTTGATCATCTTTGTCTTATACAGGAGGTGTCATTCCTAAAACCAGGGTGAATCTCGATCTTATCAAACTAATCGATCAAGCTTTATCAATAATAAAAAAACCACATCACCATTATCGTAGAACTTGCATTTTTATCAACCACTGTTCCAAACATCAAATCATTTCTAATCGAGATATCAATATCACAAAGATCCAAACACTCCAAAGATCAATTATCTCAATTGATCTCCTGAGGGGGCATCATTGTATCAGAATTTATCAATCAATAACTGGGAAATCCTATCTAACCAATATAATCATCAAAATGAGATTATTGTTTGAATCAACTTGTCATCACACCTCGCTTCAAAGAGGGTAAAAATGTATACACCTAAAAATGGTCTGTAGATAATTAATTAAATAAGCAATTATTTAATTAAGCCCCTTTCCCAATTTAATTGAATTAATTAAGTAATCTGATAAAATTCCCCTTTTCATCTACTTATTAATAAATCTAAGGATTTATTTAATAGGTTCACTTCAATAATCTCCTTTGATTAATTAATTCAAATTAATTAATCCCTCTCCCACTTAAATCAATTCTAATAATCCTCTAATTAATTAAAACAAATCAGTTTATGAGTTGTTGAGAATTAATTAGTCTTTTCCTATTATTTGAATTTTTAAATTCAAATTACCCACATGCCTCCTAACTTATAACCACCTAACCTAACCATCTCTCTAACCTAACTCATTCCACCTAACCTTGGGTTTGCATAACCCTATCCTATCTTGCACATCCTAACCTCCTTATCCTAACCTCCTATGGTGCAGATATTTTCTTCTCGAGAAACATGGCACTTTGGCCACATGTCTCCTCTCTTGAACACTTTCCCTTTTATGAGAAAACTTCCATGACACTTTTCACCATAGAGATGACAAGTGTCTCTTCCTCCAATTTCACCCTTGATGTCTTTAGACTTAATCTTGACCATTGATTCCTGCCACCTCACCCCTGGCCTTGGAAATCCTATAAATATCCCCCATTTTGGAGCAATAAGGATCCCATCTCATTTTTACATTATGCATTGTTACCATAGGCATATCCATTCTATCATATCATTTGAGCATTGTTATTATAGGCAATTGCATCTTAGATTTAGTTTAATTTGATCATTTTCTAGCATAATTGTTGAATCATGTAGCTTAATCAATCAGCTTAATAGCTTAAATCATGCATATCATTTAGCTTAATTAGTCTCTTGGATCAATCTAGCATAATCAATCTCATCTTTGCATATCATTATCATTTCTAATCCTCCATCTAGGTGTAGTCAAGTCACTAGGATTGCTTATCTAGATCTCAGAGAAAATCCATACTCACATCTCTTAGGAGGCGATAGATCACTTTGTCACAGTTTTATCTTTCTTTTCCTTATGATTTTCTAAGCATGCTTGTAATGATCTATTCAGTGTTTTATGTTGTAGTTGCAGGTATCACACTTCTCATAGAGCACAACAAATGAGCACTCATCATGTTTTCTAAGATTTGAACCTACATCTTTCTTGTTCTCGAAATCCCTGATGCTTTTATCACTTAAGTTCATCTCATGCAGAGGACAAACTATTTCATTATTTTTGTTATTTTTTCTATATGGGTAAGCTAAACTGAAAGAGGATATTTGATTGTAGTTGAGGATGCTTGTGCTCCTATGTTTTATGTATGGCTTACTTCAACTTTCTAATGGAATGTATTCAATTATTATTAATCTTTTGTGTTTTCAAGCTATGGTCTAGAATTACTTATAACATAGATGCAAGCATGTTTAAAAATTTAATATGAAATTCCTCCTCTTTAATATTGCAAGGACTTGCAAGCTTCGTTTCTCTGAAGAAGTTATTGTCTTTTAGAATTGTAGATTGCGATCAATCAACACAATGTGCAAGGTTTATTGTATTTCTATCAATTGCAATGGTTATTTTTTGTATTCAGATTTTTTTTTCATTGAGCCAAAGAATTAAGGCTTCATCGCTTCCGATGCAGAGTTTTATGTTAAAAATATTATTTATGACTGATGTTCTTTTTAATGGTTCTAAATGGAACATTTATAGTGGTCCCGCACATTTATCATAGCAATAGAAATGATTGTATATGATAATGTCACTAACCAATTTTCAACTATTTATGATATCATTTTCGAAAATTTACAAAACTCTTTTAATTCATAGTAACTTTAATAGATTCTTCTTCCATCAACACAAACAAGACAAAAATTGGTGCTATGTATTAATTTTGCACCTTTAGTTGAGCACTTGCCAAAATATATATTTTATAACAATCTAGTCTTGAGCATCTTTCAAGCATAATTGTTCGGATAGTTAATGCTCCACAAAATTTTGGTAGTTAAGGTAATGCTTCAGATAGTTGGTGTAATAGATTCTCTAAGTAATTAATATGGTAAAAATGCCCTTCTTTTAAGGTCTTTTGTCCATTTTGTTATGAGTTGAGATTAGTTATTTATTGAATACCCATATAAGTTGGTAAGGGCCTCTCCTCGAAGACACTAGATCATCAGGGAAAGTTGTAATTTTCATGATACACAGCTCAGCTGAAAGCTACTGGAATCTTATTGAAGTCAAGGTACAAACCATATTTCATGTGGACTTATTTAATCTCATCTTAGAGGATGTGAGGCTTTTTAAACAAGAGTTAGCATTGCATGTAACTTAATGTTAAAATTTATTATTTTTGAAAAGACATTGAATCATTGCATCTTGGAGGCTAGTCTTAGTTGTTACCTTTTATGGGTTTTAGGGAGTGAATATCCTTGTAAACTGGGTATTAGATTGATCTCTTTTTCTCCAATTCTCACATTGTGGATGAGAGAGAGTTAGAAATAGGGTATAACAACAGGAAGAGAATAAGCACCTAATTGTTGATAATGAACTGGCATATATTAAGAACGGGAATAGAATAGGAACCTGATTGATTGGTTTGATATATCATTCTCATATTTATCTAATGAAATACTTATTTTAGTCTTTTATAAGACTGACTATTTTATAGGTGAGCTTACTATGTTCCTATTGTGATCCTTAACCAGGGTAGTGTCAATTGTGCCTCTCTAGCAACATAATAAAATTAGTAGGAAGAATTGTCAAATTGTAGTTTCCATAGTTTCCATAGGATTAAGTGCCAATAGAATCATTGGCAAATTACCATAATTTCTAGCCTAAGAAATATTTAATAAAAAATAATGAAAATTAGTGAAGCAAATTATAAAACTACAAGTACACCTACTCATTCTAAATGAACATATCCATCACCTCTCAACAATTAGTACTCAGATCTATTTTTTTAATATTAATCATATCAACAATTAGTACTCAGGTCTATTTTTTTATATATTAATCATATCATCCATTAGTACTCAGATTTGTTTTTTTCTATATTAATCATGTTTTTGCCATGTAAGAATC
The DNA here is from genome assembly GCF_030272615.1 of Cryptomeria japonica. Classification (NCBI taxonomy): domain Eukaryota; kingdom Viridiplantae; phylum Streptophyta; class Pinopsida; order Cupressales; family Cupressaceae; genus Cryptomeria; species Cryptomeria japonica. The sequence continues at coordinate 660,067,284 of NC_081413.1, forward strand.
TCAAAGCATATATCAGCCCCATAAATAATGTTGATCAGCTATCATAATTATTTTATGCATTTGAATATTTGTAAACTCTTATCAACATTGTTAATTGTGGAATCCACTGTTCATAATTGGATACTTTGATTGATACAATCTCCTAAATTTGTTGCTACTACTTTTACTGTTGATCAACATTCATTTCATTGGCATTTGGCATCTATATTTTTCATTCATCATTTTAGCTTGCAAGAAAGTTTATATTTCCTAAGGTTATTCATTTGGAAAAATTACAAAGCTGATAATGTGTTGAAGAGATAGATCCAAATATTTGATATTGTTTATACAAAATGGGATAATCAGATATTTGTAGAAATGTGTGTTTATATGATAAAATAGGGTACATGGTATAATTACACTTTAAAGGGTGCTATCTCAATGGAAGAGCACATGCTTTACTAGAAGGAGGATGGTGGTTCAATTCCATCATGCCCTAATATGACTAAATATATGACCAGTTGATAGTTAAATAATGATTTGAATTACTAAATATACTACCAATTGACAACAATTAATGGCTAAATAAATAACCAATTAACAACAATCAATGACTAAATTAATGATTAAATATAAGACTAAATTAGTGACTATCATTGTAATAACCCACTTAACTTAACCCCAAAATTTCAACTAATATATATTTTTTTAAATACTTATCCCCACTTATTCTTAATTGTGTTTGATTCAATCGCATACTTTGGGAATATATCCAAATGAGATAGGCATCCATCCAACTGGGATGGGCATCTAACCATATCGGTTAGGCATCTATCTATATGGGACAGGAAGTTTCATCTATCCAATTCAAGATAGATATCTACCCATATGGGGTAGGCATCTATTCGTAAAGAATAGGGAGTGCTCTGGCCAGAGAGTTTGGACTCATCAGGACCATCCAAGTCCTGAGTCACTCTCTAAAGACTACACTCATCTACTAGGAGTGCACTGAGATTGCCATCTTTGGGAGTAAATAAAATAAAATAATATAAGCTTGAGATCGACCTCAAAATTTGGCCTAAAATAACTAAGTCCTATTTGCCATTAAATATGCCATCCTTAATCCATTACCATCCATTGAATTTAATCAAGATAAAATACATTTCTAAAATCATCACACACAACCAAACCCTAATGGGGTTTTCTAAGTTTTTAACTGAGTGAAAGTAATTTCATTTAAAATTTATCTTTTTATATTATCGATCCAAGGGGGGTTACCCACCCCTTGGATTTTAACTTCCAAAGGACCCTTATTTCTCCTCAATGATTTATAGGAGCAATGCCACAAATGTCATTGTTGCAGATTTTTAAGACATTAAGTGCAGTAGTTCAACATGATGACATTACCCATAAGCATGACCCAAAGGCACCATAGATACCAAACAATGCTATTATGTTGGTTTCATCTCCTCTTATTTAGTTATCTAACTAAGAAATATGAAACTTAATCTATTATATGAAAAAGGATCTAATCACTCGAATACTTTTAAACTTAGATTAAATCAATTTTGTTGTAGATATTATTGGCTTTAAATTGAATTTATGATGATTAAATGTAAAGTATTGAACTTGATTAAAAATTAAAACTATAATAATAATTCAATCACTTGAAAAATAATGTCTGATTGAAATGAAGACAATTTTAATAAATCAAATTTATATAAAAAGTACTATTTGTTTCATTATTGAAACTATAATAATAATTCAAATTATATAGTAAAACTATGATAATACACCAACTACATGAGGATAATAATATTTTCTTAAACAATAATACTATCATAATAAATCAAATTACTTGAAAGATATTATTTGTTTTAAAGAACATCTATTTAATAATTAAACTTTAAAACTTGAATAAATAACTAAATATACAAATTATTTCTTCAACAGTAAAAAAATGTGAAGCTTGGAAATAAACTTGATAGAAACTAACTTATAGAATGATTCTAATTGCTCATAAGATACTAATTTTTTTTTGACAAAAAAATGCAATAATAAAAATAATTACTAGCATGGTCTAAATACTTTGCAACAAATTCAAATACTTGAAAATAATGAAACTATGCAATTAATTATTTTAAAATGAATTATCTACTCATCAGGTGTTATTTAGAATAAAGTTTGAAAATGAAACTATTTACTTGTAGAGTACTATCTCCTTAGTAGGAACCATGAAATGATTAACTATTTAGTTGAAGGGTACTTTTCTTCTTTCTCTTTTGAAAATAATCATATTGAATTGAAAATGATCTAGTTACTTTTGTTTTCCAACTAATACTAAAAGACCTTATTATTTGAGAGATAAAACTCTATAAATCATATTTCTTCAAATGCATCTGAAAGCTAATTAAAATGAGATAATACCTATATCTATATAAATACATGGTACACATTTTAAAGTAGTAAGGACTAAAAACTCATCTAGATTCTAGATTCCTTTCCTTAAATCCTTCATACTCTTAGAACTAAATACTAAATACCTCTAAAAATATATAATTGATAAGACAAAGTAATATAAGTTTATTGCCTATAAAAGATAACCATATCAAATTCAAATTATTAACAAAAAATTAATGATTTGCTCCTAAAATGTATAAGAATTTTTTTTTTAAAAAAGAGGACTTATTCGTGGATATTATTTATCTTTCTAAGGGTTTTTTTTGGGGTAGGTTTCTTTTTAAGTCTCACTTGATTAATACTATATTGACCCAATATTCTAGGACAAATAAGTTCCATTAATCTCTTTAAAAACTTGAATAATTCCTACTCTTTTACTAATAAACCTTATTGTATATCTCTTTGTTTGAATTTTATTTTTCTATCATCAAAGTAGTTATTGTCAATAAATCATCAATAATATCATCTAAATGTTTGATCTAACTAATAAAATTATAGTTTTTATTGCATATAAAATTTAATTAAAAATGATATCCTAAATGTGACACAGTATTTAATACTTATTTACTCATACTGAGCTAATTCCAAATGAATAAAATGGTTTACACCATTTAATTTACTTATTTAATAGTTACTCATATCGAATCTGAAATTAACTATTTAAAATTAATTTACTTAGTAATGAAGGTTTGTATAAATTTGAAAGTGGCTACTAAAAATGTCTTCAAAAGCTTGCAAATAAATTAATTTGTCTACGTATAAGTTGGAAGATAGATGGCTCTATGTTTGCGTGGGTGTTGTGTTAGGGTCAGTGTGTCCTAGCCTATGTCATGTGCTATGCTTGCTTTATTCTAGGGGGAGGGGGATTTCTTTCTTGTTGGGGGTCCATTTTTGCTTGCCCATGGTCGGGTTTCTGGGTTGCCGCAAGGTTTTTTTGCAACCCTTTTCTATTTCTTCTGCTTTGGGTTACTATTGGGGGTATGTGGGATTTTGGAGTTGGGTTTTTTGCTCCTCTTATTTTTATTCTTTTGGTATTTTCTTTGGATCCATGGAGAATAGAGGATTATACTCTTCTTAGATGATCTTTAGAGATCTGGATATGGCAGATCTATCTCAATTGATGCATGCATGTGAAAAGGAACACATTAGTAGTTCCCAATCAGGGGTAGGCATCTCTTCTTTAAAAGAGCCTTTTCACATAAAAAAAGGTGAATGGTTGTTTGGAGAGATCCCAAGATCGTCCAGTTCTGGTTATTCAACTTGAGAAAATTTTGGAGGATGTTGAATATTGGTGTAATCATGCTCTCATATGCAAATTTATCGGTCTTCACCTCTCTATACCTATTTTAGAGTCTTGGGCATGCCATGTTTGGAATTCTGAAGGAGACATGTAGCTACTTATGGCAACCAATAAATATTTTCTAGTTATTTTTTCTAACCTAGCAGATAGGAACAAGGCTTTTGAGGGTGTCCCTTATTTTTCCAACTAGGTGGAACTCTTTATCAAACCTTGGCATATTGGCTTTAATTCTACTTAGGAGCTTTCCTCTCATGTGCCTGTGTGGATCTGATTATTGAGGCTTCTATTGGAATTCTGGAGAGAAGATATTCTTCACTCAATCTCACTTCTTCTTGGTAAACCTGTGGGTTCAACTTCACAAACTCAAGATCGAAAGGTAATTTCCTACTGTTTTATATGTGTAGAAGTTGATTTAAATAATCCTTTGCCAGATTCTATAAAAATTTGTTTGGGGACATCTTCTTGCATCCAACATCTGGAGTATGAGACCCTGTCATTTACATGTATAATTTTTCATGAATATGGTAATTTACACTGGAGATGTCCTAGAAATAAATTTTCTAAATTGGCTATTTCTGATCCTTCTCACTCTGTTCTGGGAGAAGATGAGGGGAAATCTCCTATGCCTAATGGTCCAACTGACAAAGATGGCTTCATTCTTGTCAAACCTTGGAATAAGGACAAAGGAAACAAGAGAACCTAGTTGGATAGTAAAAATAATGTCACCTTAAATAGGTTTGATGTTTTAGATGATTTGGTAATAGAGGAAGGAGTTCCAATTGAAATGTCCTTGGGTGCCCAATTTCAAGATGAGGTGCTGGATAGGGATTCCAAGAAAGAGGGTCAGGCCCTATCTTTGGAGAATCAATAGGATGTTCAAATGATTACAGATTTGCCTTCCCATGTTCAGGACAACATAGATCTTAGTGGGTCACAGGTCCCTAACGGTGTAGTGTTCATGGAATCTACTCATCCTTCCACTATAGTGGCCTCAGGTTCTATGAAGAGTATCAAAGACCTACCTATTTTAGACTTGTAGTAGAAGTCCCTCAAAAAGGGTTCTTTGGAAAAACCTTTAAGGAGTGGATGAAAAATAGGTCAAGAAAAGGTTAAGCTTATTGGTGATACTTTTGTTGAGTCGGGGTCTGTGAAGCCCATTGATTCCCACTTCTTTCAACCACATAAATGATTGTTCTATCATGGAATGTAAGGGGGTTGAACAACATCCCTAGACAAAAGGTTGTTCACATATTAATTGACTCAGAGTCTCATGATGTTGTTTTTATTTAGGAAGCGAAGCTTTCAGTGAATGGTTTGGCCAATTGTTCTTTATGTGCCTAGCCCCAAGGCCTTTGGCAGAGAGTGAGCTCTCATGGCAGTTCAAGGGGGGTTTCTTTCTTTTGGAACTTGAGGAAAGTTTCCCCTTTATGGTGGTTTTCTAGTAGGTCTTCCACTTGTATGGTCTCTTCTAGCTTTGAGACTGGAGAAAGATGCCTCTTCTCTAATATTTATGCTCCTACTGATCTTTTAGGTAAGCCACATCTTTGCGCTCACATCAATCTTGTTCGAGCTCAAGATCATTTTCTCTCCTGGATTTTGGCTGGAGATTTTAAAGTTGTTACAAGTTTGGAGGAAAAGCAAGGTAGGTTATTTAGGCTTGATCCTTCCTAAAATTTACTCAGATATAATATTGGTCTCTTGAATCTCATTGATGTGAAGCTAATTAATGGCGTCTTTACATGGAATAATAGGATGAATGGTGTTGAGGCTATCTCTGAAAGTCTTGATAGATTTTTGGTTTCCTTCTATTGGGTGCATGATAGGTGGTCCACCAGTTCAGAAAATCTTGATTGGAGGAGTTCCGATCATTGGCCCATTAAGCTTTTTATTACATTGTTTAGAACCTCTAAAGTTCCCTCTTACCAATTTCAATTGATGTGGCTTCATGATTAGTCATTGAAGGATCTTATGGATGATTGGTTGTATGAAGGGGTTCTTGCTCATGGGCAGGCTATGTACACATTTGGGAAGAGATTACAACATGTGAAATATAGGCTGAAGAGGTGGAATAAACAATGTTTTGGGAATTTGCATAGACACAAGATGGTATCTCAATCCAAGTTGGATGAGGTCATGCATCAAATGAGGGGTCAAGGTATGATTGTGGAGCTCAGTATAGCCAAGTCCCTTTCTCTTAAGGACTTCAAAGAGTGGGAGTCACGTGAAGAAATTTTCCTAGAAATAAGTCTCATGTGGATTGGCTCCTAGAAGGTGATAGAAACACAACTTTTTTTCATAATTTGGTTAAGGCTTAGAGGTATGGTAACTCTATTACCTCTCTCATATCTTTAGAAGGGGTTCATATTTCATATAAAGAAGAAATTGTTGTGCAAGTTGTCGGTTATTTTTCTAATTTATTTACCAACGAGAATCCTCAAGCTATGGTGGAAGAGAGGGCCATCTTGAACTGTATTCCCCCTCTTGTCTCTATTGAAATGAATGATGCTCTTATGCACCCCATTTTGTTGTCTGAACTTGAGGGGGTTGTGTTTCGAATGAAAAAAGGCAAGGCTCTTATCCCTGACGGGTTTCCTATTGAGATTTTTCAAGAATTTTGGGAGATTATAAAGTATGATCTTCTAGATGTGGTTCAAGAATCTCATAGGAATTAAAAAATTCTCAAATCTATGAATTCTACTTTCTTGGCTCTCATTCCTAAGAAGGAGGGGGCTAATAGCTTGGATCAGTAGAGGCCTATTGCTTTATGTAATGTTTTCTACAAGATAATCACTAAATTGATTGTTGAACGACTCAAACCTCTCCTCTGCACTTTGGTTTCTAAGGAGCAAGGAGGTTTCATTGATGGAAGACATATACTTGATGGAATTGTGATAGCAATGGAGTCTATTCATCTAATGGATTCCTCTAAGGAGAAAGCTATGTTTATTAAACTTGACATGGCCAAATCTTATCATAGGGTGAGTTGGGATTTCTTATAGAAAATCCTTTTGGATTTTGGTTTTAGAGAAAAGTGGGCAAATTGGGTTCTTAGTTGTGTGACTTCTACCTCTTTCTCAGTTCTTATTGATGGGAACCCTCAAAATTGTTTAGCACTTCATAGGGGCTTTGGCAAGGGGACCCTTTATCTCCCTATTTATTTATTCTCATGGCTAAAGGTCTTGGCAGATTTCTCACTTCCCAGGTGAGACATGGTCTTATTCAGGGATAGATTTGGAGCAATGCTCTAGCTCCCTACTCTCATCTATGGATGACACAAGTTTGATGAGAAGGGCCAGAATCAATGAGGTAGTGAATTTCAAGAGAGCTTTGGATATCTATTGCAAATCCTCAGGTCAGAAAATTAATGAAGATAAATCATCCATATATTTCTTTAATACTCCTCGGCTTATTCAGAATACAATTGCTAGGATCCTCATATTTCAGATGGGGTCCCTTCCTTTATTGTACCACGGGATTCCTTTAGATTTGGGAGTTCAGCGCAGAGATTTTTGGAAGGGAATTTTGGATAAATTTCATTGCAAGGTTAATCATTGGACTTACAAGTGGCTATCCTCTGCTCAAAGAGTGATTCTTTTGTAGACTATGGTGCAAGCGCTTCCCATTTATAGGTGTTTTGTGCATGCTACCCCCTCCAGCTTTGTGAGAGAGTTTGATTCTCTTTCCCATCAATTTCTTTGGTCTGGTAGTTTTCTTCCTTATAATTGGAGTTTAGTTAAATGGGACTTAGTTTGTAGATAGAGACATATTGGGGGTCTTGGCCTAAGATATATTTCTTTAGTTCGAAAGGCCTTAATGGCTAAGTTTTATTGGAGGTGGTGTAACAATCAGGATCAAGACTAGGCCAAGATTTTAACCCACAAGTATCTCCCTAGTGCTAATGATCATGAGGTTCCTCATCTTAGTTTAGTGGGAAGGGGCTCTTGTATCTAGGATACTCTTAAAAAAGGTGCCCAACTTATTAAAGATGGCCTTTTATGGATTTTTAATAGAAGCTCTAAATCTCTTTTTTTGTAGGCTTCTTGGGATGGTAACCCTCCTATTTTATCTAATTTTCCACAGCTTCAACCTCTCTGCAACATTTTCACTAAAGCTAGATAGGTTAATGTGGAGAATTTTAAAATGGTTAGGTGCATTGGATAGGTTGAGATGACTTGCTATATGGATTCTCTTGAATGGCCCTTGGGTGGCTTGGATGAGGATAGTGTGGTGTTGGTTAATATCTTGGAGGGTAGGTTATGTAGTTCCCTCAAGGAGAGATATATTTTAGCTTGGGGTCCTAACCCAAAAGGAAAGTTTTTTGTTGTTGAATGTTATGCTCAACTTGATAGGCAATTGCATGGCCTGATGGATGTTCCCTATTGGTAGAAGGTTTGGAATAGCTTCTCTTAGATGAAATGCATTTTTTTCTTATGACTGGTTGCTCAGAGGAAACGCCTCACATGAGAGAATCTTCGTAAGAAAGGCTTCAAGGGACAATTTATCTGTTATCTTTGTATGCATAATGAGAAAGACTGCTCTCACTTGTTTTTTCTTTGCCCTTTCTCTAAGGAGATATGGCACATGTGGTGGGAGGCTTGACAACATGCTTGTTTTTATGCTACCTCCTTAATTGATTTTTGGGATAGCTTGGGCAGACCCCCAACAAAGACCGCTTTTCTTCAAGTGGCCTGGGCTATTGGGCCAACCCTTATTATCTAGAATTTGTGGCTAGAAAGAAATCAATGGGTCTTTTGTGATTTACATATAGTGAGTCCTTAGTTGTGGCAGAAGGTAGTTAATAGGCTTCCGAAGACAATCTCGGCCAAGTGCAATTTGTCTGAAAAATGTTGATCCAGGTGATTATGCTATTGTAAGGAATCTGCAATTGCAAAATATTAAAATGGACTATGTTGTAGGAAATAGATCTCGACATGCAAATCAACAGATAAGTAGAAATAGAAGGTGGATTCCCCCTCTTGTGAAAATCTTAAAAATTAATACAAATGGCTCTTCCCATGGGAATCTTGGACATGTGGGTATTGGAGGCATAGGTAGAGGTGATGATGGTTGTGCAGTTTTTTTGTTCCCTATTTATATTGGGCATCACTCTAACAATCTTATGAAGCCCCTAGATATTAAGATTGTTGTTGAGCGAGGATGTTCTTATGTGGTCAGATAGATTTTATAACTGTGTAATACATTGGAATTTGTCTCCTTTTGTCATATTCCCAGGGAGTGGAATAGAGTGGCTAATTGTTTGGCCAAGTGGGCTTTAGAGCATGTTGATGGTTGGGATTTTAGTGGAAGAGATGGTCTACCTCCTAATTATCTTGAAACTTTAGATAGGTTAATGCTTGAAGATAGGACGATGCAAGAGCACCCAGTGGTGTAGGATCATTTTCCCTTTTATGTTTGTTTCATTTTCATTGTCATTTTTCAAGCCCTTCGAGGCTCCGAATGAACCTAGTTTTTGGTGTCATTCCAAAGAAGAAATCTTGCAATAATTCTGATAGTAACTCCCTTTCTTCAAATTTATTCCTACAACAATTTTGATAGCAATCTCCCCCCCCCGAAGTAGAATCTATATTCTATATAAATTTCATCAAAGAATCTACTTCCAATATTCAACCCATATTCCATGCTCATGAAACTTCTTCTAAACTATAACTATTCACAAAAATGAAACTCAATAAAATCTCTTAGAAAGGAGTTTGTAAAATACACCCAATATCCTCCTAATTTATAGATTTTGAAGATGTAAATAACTTTCACCATCTGTAAATATAATTTTTAAAAGAGGGAGGCTCTTCAATTAATATTTGTAAGAGAATATGCCAGAAATAAAATTGTAACTCCCTTGTTATCAATTTATTTATTTCTTCCATTTTATAAATAATTATTTTGTAACTCCCTTGTCATAAAAATGCAATGAATAGAGATATTATTGTCATAGAATTAATTTGTATCTCCCATGTCATAGTATTTGCTAAAATAAAATTCACTCCTTACAAAATAAATAAATATTATATTCTCCACTTGTTATAGAATATTCTAATAATAAATTTCCTCTTCTAGCATGTCATGTGTCTTGGCCTTGCTCTTTTCTCCTACACCATGTTCTTAAATAAAAATATATGCATTAAAATAAGTATAAGTATTTATCTATTGTTTTAAATTTTAAAATTAATTACTTGCATCTAGTTAATATTATAATGAAAAGGTATTATCATTGGAAATCCGATGGTCGCTCTAATGGTATGGTCACTGGACTTTGTAGTGGTGGTGGTAGTGGTTCTTTAGGATCCTTTTAGTTTTTGTTGTTGTCTTAGTGGGCCTCAGGCCTCTTCTTTGTATGTTTTATCATTTCTAAATAAATATTTACCCCTTTTTTCAAATATAAAATTAATTTGTTTATTCAAAAATGATGTAATTAATTTCATGCAAAAACCAAGCCACTAGACAATTAGATAAAAAAAAAGTTTAAAAAACAAAATATAAAGTTTTTAAATAGTCATTACTTTTTTGAAGGCCGTATTTCTAATCATATTTCATTATTAAGTCTTTTGAAATAAAATTTTAGAGTTGCAGAAATGAATAAACCAGATTCAAAATAAATTTTGTTTTATCTTATAGCTTTTCTCTTAAAATCAGATTTACTTTCCATTTCTTTTAATTTATCAGTGGAGATTTCATAAATAGAACTCTTGAAACTAATAATTCATCAACTAAGTTTCTTTACTAGAACCACATAAATATTAATTATCATTTCCATATATTCATTACTTTATAAGTTATTAAGTTTAGTAATTTATTAAAAAGTCAATTCAATTAATTCTAATTATTTGTGTGTTCAATTTTAAATAATTTTTTTTAATTAAATTCTCAACTTAAAAAAAATCAACCCTTTTCTTTCTCTCATCTAAATACTACTATATATTAAATAATATTAAATAATAAAATTATAAATATTTCTTTTTAATTATTTTATGTAATAAATCTAGCTTTATTATTATGTTTTTTAAAGTACAATAAATATAATTTTAATATACACAAATATTGAATTGAAAATATTTGGCATGCAAAATAAAATAATATAAATTATTTATAACTTACTATATATTTATATACATATTTTTTAATTCTAAATACTAATATTTATTTGGTACTATAATATTTCATTTATTTTGTAATGCCCTGCCAGGAAACCCCGAAGGAATTAAGCCATAACACAAGAATAAAGTGCAATAATTTTATTTTTTTAAAAAGTTACAACACATAAGATGCAACAAGATATCAAAGATTCAAATTACATAGCGGAAGACATCAACTAACACCTAAAGAGTTTCCCAACGAGATTACTTAAATTTCACAATTCACTTAAGTCACACAATTAATCCAAAAGCTAAATATCTTAATAACGAGATAATTCATAATCAGGATAATTCCTTTCAAAGAGGGAAATATAAATCACAAGCGAAGATTCATCATTAAGATCCATTCATAATCTTCATTCAAGCTTTTCATTTAAAATTACAAACCATACATCTAACATTCTAATACACTAGGATTTCATCATAACATAAGAGATCTTTCCAAGCATATTTAAATTCCTTAACAACAACTGAGTATAATTCATTACTCTAAGTTACATTCTTTCATATTCCAACTTATTGCATTTCAAAAGACGTTTGCATACTAGCAACTACGATAAATCTCATCTAAACCACTTATACATTCGATCATCATGGCATTCAAGAACGAACTGAATATAAGCATTTATAGTTAATTCCATTTATCCAGTTAACCATTCTAACATAAGTTAATCATACATGATAAGGCTGAATAAAGGAAACATAAGAGAATACATCACATAACACCATAATGATCTCGGAGTTCACCCCTAAAGGCCTACATCTCTAGGTCTGCTCAACTGTAAGACCCCTCTGATAAATAATAAAGTTAAGAATACAAGAGGTTACACCAATTACAATCCGGCCATCAAGGTGAAATATAAATAATATACAAGCGACCGCACCAGTCAATAATACATAAACGATCCTTGAAAGAACAGGATCCAGCTGAACATAATCAAAGCTAAAAACATAAGTCCAGAAGAGCATCCACAAAACTAAGCCATCACCACCCAAGGTCTAACATGAAACCGATACTCACAAGGGCAAAGACAAAAGGATGACCGACAAAGGTACTCTTAACAGGACAAAACGACAACACACTAGCGAACGTAGGGACAAGTGTCATCACACAACCTGGTATGGTTACCATGGCAAGTCTTCATAGGTCCTGGTCCCATACACTGGGTCACCCTGGCAACCTAATCCGAACTTCTAGCCCATCCAAGTCCCATGTGGACCCACACATCCTCTCGTGAAGACAAGGAAGATGGTTTGCCATTTCAGGCCTTCTCACAGCATGTCAAATCTATGATAGCACTCGTCCCATGTGTGAGGCACATTATCTTGCTTAGAGATTACATTCTAATCTACTTAGGTTATCACTTATTAGACTCACTTTCGACGGGTTACCCAGCAGCCACTTTGGGCGCAGCCCCCAATCGAAAGCCACTTTCCCATACGACACTAGACTAACTCAGATGAACTCAAAACCAGGGAATACACATGGTCAGACGAACGGAGTTCAAGAAGAGAGAAACAACCATCTGGTCAAACACGACTCAAAAGATGCACACTTACTAATGGTACTCTAACTAGAGACCAAACCAACAACGGTTAACCCCAAACCATCATTCGACTCACACACAAGGAGGATATGACCAAATATGAGAACACCACAAAACAACAGTCAACTCGGAATCGAGGATTGAAACAGGTACCCCAAGTCAATCCATACGACAGGGTCCTACTAAACAAGGCAAAACATGCCATTTCATAATTAAAGGCGAATACAGAAATTAAACTCGCAAGACAATAATCAGAAAAGACAATATTTCCTCAAATTGATTTAATCATTACAAGTCGATCAAGTTTTCTACAAGATCTGAATCAGCTTACAGTTATCTACCTCAACTAGGGATAAGTTGTTCTTGGTTTTCTAACTCTCTAAGGTTCAAAACATCGAACCGACATATAAAGCCATAATGAGTTTTTAGACCAATTCATATTAATTAAACTCAGACAACCATTAAACAATTAAATAAGATATTAAATCTCCAATCAAAACGTCATTAACATACTGGTCCAACACCGACCTCTACAGTTCCACATTTTTCAAACCCAGATGCATAATACGGATCACGGAAATATAATTATAAAAAGAGGATCTAATGAAGATAATCATTTCCAAAAGCATATCGTTTTAGTTTCTAATGATCAATGGTAAATTATCTCAATTACTTCTCGATTACTCAAATGATATGTTCTACGATAATATTAACATCATCAATTAGTAATTACACCGTATTTCAATGATTTTCCAATAACATACTATTCTCTATTATTTTTAAACAATACTACCTCAATTAGCCAAGTGCTCTAATCAGCTAGAAGGTGAGATCTAGATTAATTAATCCAAGATCAATCAGAATATATCGACAATATTAAATTGCAAAATAACAGTTTCAGAACTTAATTAGAAGGGGTGCATAAATCATGAAATGGAATTGAATAATGATCAATCTATAAACTCCATTACAAACTAATCAATATCAAATTAACATTAATCACAATTAATGCCACTTTAATCATAATCAAGAACTAATTAAAACTTAGTCATTAACAATAACTTACATTAAGATGGTAAATAAATATCACATGCATTTTTTTTTGAATACTAAAAAAAAATACATAAAAAAAAAACACATCTTAAAAACTAATTTTAAAAAGAACATTTTAAAAGGTGCTAGGGCGGGACCCACCTCCCATCAGGAGTGGCTGGGCGCCCAAACCCTAGCCGCAGGCGGGGTAAGCGCACAGGCGGCACCACGGTGGTGCCCGCAGGTGCCGCGGCGCCCTGCGCCCACCGCCGTGAGCCGCAGCCACTGCAGATAGCAAGCAAAGGTAAGGGGTGAGCGGGGGAGGGAACAAACGGGGAGCGAGCGGGGGAGAGGGGAGGAGGAGCGGGTGGAGCTCCTCTCCCCGCCCTCCAACCCCAAACGAGGGTTTAAAATAAAACAATGCCCAGCTCGGTTCATATTCACGGTTTAATAAAACTCGCCCAGGCCGAAACAAAAACAAACGCCTAGGCCGAACCAAAAACAAACGCCCAGCTTGAAATACAATATATATATTTTTTTTTAAACACACAGTTCATTTTCTAAAAAAAAAATTGAATAACAATGAACTGGTCTGAAATTCTATATTTCGATTAAACAAACAAGAAATCCATCTTTCTCTAATTAGAGATATGGATTTAAACACTTCCTTTCAACACATCAAACCCCATAAGTCGAAATCTAAAACTAAAATTCAATTTTAATCAGATTAGATCTTTAACAACCAGCATTTGTTTTCTACCAACAGAACAGTTAAGGTAATTCCTACCTTCATACGCATTCCTGGAAGAGCTGAAGGAGAGCCCCATCCTGCCAGATCCAGAAGAACTCCTCCCAAAATCCCCAATTTCCTCTCCAAAATATTTTTTTTTCCAACCAAAACTTCTCCCAAAAATGTCCATCCTCCAATTTTCCCCAAATTTTGGGTTATATGGAAGAGTTTGACAAAAAATTCTATTTTTGGAATAAAAATTCTTATTTACAAATAATTGTCAACATTTAATCCTTTTCTAATTACAACAACAAATCGACTTGCCTTTTCAATTAAAAATCGATTTTCTCATTTAATACGATTTAACCTTTCAAATTTTAAAAGCCAACAGAATGCAATAGAATCTATTGAAATTTAAATACAAAACTTTCTTTTCCAACAGCATATACAAAATGCACTTAATATTCAAAATCAGTCATTTAATCGAATTTACTCCCAATTAAAAACGAGCAATCCAATATCAACGAAAATCGCATAACGGAAACTAGATTAATTTAGTCCATTAATCTCTAATGCACAAACACATATATAATCAAGATAATTACTAAGGACTAATTAATCAAATTACCCAGGCACACCAAGCACGCAAACCGAGAAGGTCAACCAAACAGACGACTCGCAAACCCAAACAAAAAGGGATCACCGACGATGACTGACGATGCTCACTAGAGCACGACTAAGGTCAACTAGGGTCTTATGACCACCTAATCCAACTCTAAGGATTAAAAAGGTACACTCAAACCTGTACATCCAGGTGAAGACGAACCTCGCACTCATGCGGCATTGTACCTGAAATTTCCTGCAACCAAGAGTCATACATGCATACATATAGAAACTTAATGAAAGCGTTAGCTCAATATTAATACCATGAAATAGGAACACTAAACAGCTTGCATACAACTAGTGAGAAAACCACATCAATAGCTATGCGTTAAATCAAGCATCTGACTGTAACATAATATTACGATAAACTAATCAAGATTAAACCAAGGTTAGAGATTGATTAGGGCAGGGGTACTACATATTTTCTTATCTTTATATGGAACTAAACAAAATACCATTTTGATTTATGTACAATAAAAAAAATTCTTTTTAAATTGATAATAAATAGAATTGGAAGAATAATATAAGTGTAAATATTTTTTTGTTATCTTTTCTTGATTTTTGTATAGTTTTATTTTATAAAGCATATTTTTAATTAAAAATAAAAATAAGAAATATTATATAACAAGATATCATTCATAGTTTTATTATTATTATTTAATCATAGAAGAATTTTTTTCTTTTTGTTGGAAGAAATTTTTACAACCACACGTTCACAAATTTAAAATTGGAAGAAATTTCTAAAAAGAAATGTATTCAAAAATATTAAAGGAAATTATTACAGAGAAACATATTGAAATTTCACTAGTTTTTTGTGGATTCTATTATTTTCTGTTTCTCATAGCTTTGCTATTTAAGTTCTGCTTGTAAAGGGTTTCGAGGCCCCTTCAAAATCTGCTTTTTCCTTAATAAAAAACATATTGAAATTTAATGTTGAAAGAAATTTCTATAAAGAAATATACTAAGAGATTTATTTAGGCACTTCATTTTTTTTAGTTTTTCCCAAGTTAATTATTTTTGTAATATTTAATATTTACCCAAGTAAACCTAAACTATTTTCTCCTAGTTTCTAAATGTATTTGCATTAAATAATCCTACCCAGAATACCTAAAATAAAATTTACATGCATTCAGATCTAACTCAACATGTAATGGATTCAAATAATCCCCTCAAAAATAACAAAGGAAACTGCATACATTCAAAGAAAATTTACTTGCATTCAGATTTTATTCAAACAAACATAGATTTATTTTAACACTTTTAATAAAATGATAATAATGGTATTTGAAAATGTACAAAAGAAAGAACCTAGATTCACAAAAGAGAAAATCCTTCTCTGTTGAGCCATGCTCCTACTTCCAACTCCCTTTCTTCAAATTTATTCTTGCAACAATTCTGATAGCAATCTCCCCCCCCCTCAAAAGTAGCACCTATATTCTATATAAATTTCATGAAAGAATCTACTTCAAATATTCAACCCACATTCTATGCTCACAAAAATTCTTCTAAACTATAACTATTCATAAAGTCAATAACATCTCTCAGAAAGGAGTCTATAAAATACATCGAACATCCTCCTAATTTATAGATTTTGAATATGTAAATAACTTTCACCATCTATAAAAATAATTTTCAAAATAGGGAGATTCTTCAATTAATATTCGTAAGAGAATATGTGAGAAATAATATTATAACTCCCTTTTCATCAATTTATTTATTTCTTCCATTTTATCAAGAATTATTTTGTAACTCCCTTGTCATAAAAATGCCATGAATAAAGATATTCTTGTCATAGAATTAATTTGTATCTCCCATATCATAGTATTTGCTAAAATAAAATTCATTCCTTTGAAAATAAATAAATATTATATTATCTACTTATAGAATATACTAATAATAAAATTCCTCTTGTAGCATGCCATGAGTCTTCGCCTTTCTCTTTTCTCCTACACCATTTTATATGCATTAAAATAAGTATAAGTATTATCTATTGTTTTAAATTTTAAAATTAATAACTTACATCTAGTTAATATTATAATTAAATGGTATTATCATTGGAAATCGAACGGTTGGATTTAATGCTATGGTCACTAGACTTTGGAGTGGTGGTGCTAGTGGTTATTTTAGGATGCAAATGTTAAAGGACATTCTTACAAAGAAACATATTGAAATATAATGTTGAAATAAATTTTTACAAAGAAATATACTGACAGATTTATTCAGGCACTTCATTTTTTTTTGGGTTTTCCCATGTTAATTTTTTTGTAACATTTAATATTTACCCAGGTAAATCTAAACTATTCTCTCCTAGTTTCTAAATGTATTTTTATTAAACAATCCTACTCAAAATAATCAAAATGAAATTTACATGCATTCAAATCTAACTCAACATGTAATGGATTCAAATAATCCCCTCAAAAATACCAAAGGAAACTGCATGTATTCAAAGAAAATTTATGTACAATTAAAATAATTTCATTTTAAATTGATAATAAATAGAATTGGAAGAATAATATAAGCGTAAATATATTTTTGTTATATTTTCGTGATTTTCGTTTTTTATATTTTATAAAGTGTATTTTTAATTCAAAAAAAAAATACTATATAACAAGGTATCATTAGTATTTTCATTATTATTATTTTAATTTTAGAATTTTTTTTTTTGTTAGAAGAAATTTCTACAATAACACATTCACAAATTTAAAGTTGGAAGAAATTTCTAAAAAGAAATGTATTCACAAATGTTAAAGGAAACTCTTATAGAGAAACATATAAAAATTTAATCTCGAAAGAAATTTCTACAAAGAAATATACTGATAGATTTATTCAGGCACTTCATTTTTTTTTGTTTTTCCATAGTTAATATTTTTTGTAACATTTAATATTTACCCAAGTAAATCTAAACTATTCTCTCTTAGTTTCTAAATGTATTTACATTAAATAATATTACTCAAAATACCCGAAATAAAATTTAAATGCATTCAGATCTAACTCAACATGTAATGGATTCAAATAATCCCCTCAAAAATACCAAAAGAAACTACATGCATTCAAAGAAAATTACTTGCATTCAGATTTTATTCAAACAAACACACAAATTTATTTTAACACTTTTAACAGCCTTATAATACTAACATTTGAAAATATACAAAAGAATGAACCTGGATTCACAAAAGAGATCAAATCCTTCTCTGCTTCCAACTCCCTTTCTTCAAATTTATTCTTGCAACAATTCTGATAGCAATCTCGCCCCACTCAAAAGTAGCACCTATATTCTATATAAATATCATCAAAGAATCTACTCCCAATATTCAACCTATATTCCATGCTCACAAAACTTCTTCTAAACTATAATTTTTCAATAGTTTTTTTATTATTATTATTTTAATGTTAGAATAAAAAAAAATTTGTAGAGCAACACATTCACAAATTTAAAGTTGGAAGAAATTTCTAAAAAGAAATGCATTCACAAATGTTAAAGTAAATTCTTGAAGAGAAACATATTGAAATTTAATGTTGAAAGAAATTTCTACAAAGAAATATACTACCAGATTTATTCAGGCACTTCATTTTTTTTCATTTTTCTCAAGTTAATTTTTTTTGTAACATTTAATATTTACCAAAGTAAATTTAAACTATTCTCTCCTAGTTTCCAAATATATTTGTATTGAATAATCCTACTCAAACAACCCAAAATAAAATTTACTTGCATTCAGATATAACACAACATGTAATGGATTCAAATAATCCCCTCAAAAATACCAAAGGAGACTATATGCATTCAAAGAAAATTTACTTGCATTCAAATTTTATTCAAACAAACACACATATTTATTTTAATACTTAAAAAAAATTATACTGCCATTTGAAAATATACAAAAGAAAGAACTTGGATTCATAAAAGAGATGAAATCCTTCTCTGTTGAACCATGCTCATGCTTCCAACTCCCTTTCTTCAAATTTATTCCTGCAACAATTCTGATAGCAATCTCCCCCCCCCCATTAAAAGTAGCACCTATATTCTATATAAATTTCATCAAAGAATCTACTACCAATATTCAACCCATATTTCATGCTCACAAAACTTCTTGTAAACTATAACTATTCAAAAAAATGAAACTCAATAACATCTATGTGAGAAAGGAGTGTGTAAAATACATCCAACATCCTCCTAATTTATACATTTTGAAGATGTAAATAACTTTCACCATCTTTAAAAAAATTTCAAAATAGGGAGATTCTTCAATTAATATTTTTAAGAGAATATGCCAGAAATAAAATTGTAACTCCCTTTTTATCAATTTATTTATTTCTTCCATTTTATAAAGAATTATTTTGTAACTCTCTTGTCACAAAAATACCATGAATAGAGATATTCTTTTCATAAAATTAATTCGCATCTCCCATGTCATAGTATTTTCTAAAATAAAATTCATTCCTTCCAAAATAAATAAATATTATATTCTACACTTGTCATAAATATGCTAATAATAAATTTCCTCTTGTAGCATGCCATTTATCTTGGCCTTGCTCTTTTCTCCTACACCATGTTCTTAAATAAAAATATATGCATTAAAATATGTATAAGTATTTATCTATTGAATTAAATTTTAAAATTAATTACTTGCATCTAGTAAACATTATAATGAAATGGTATTATCATTAGAAATCCGATGGTCAGATCTAAGCTATGGTCACTGGACTTTGTAGTGGTGGTGCTAGTGGTTATTTTAGGATCCTTTTATTTTTTGTTGTTTTTGTAATAACCCACTTTAAATTAACCTGAGAAATTTCATCCATCCATTTTTAATATTATTTATTTATTTATTTAATAATTTTTTTTAATTCAATTTCATACTCTGGGCATCTATCCAATTGGATTAGGCATTCATCCATCCAAGATGAGCATCTAACCATATGGGTTAGGCATCTTTCCAAATGTGACATGTAGTACCCCTACCGTAATCGATCTCTAACCTTGGTTTAATCTTGATTAGTTTATCGTAATATTATGTTATAGT
Organism: Cryptomeria japonica; assembly: GCF_030272615.1. Lineage (NCBI taxonomy): Eukaryota > Viridiplantae > Streptophyta > Pinopsida > Cupressales > Cupressaceae > Cryptomeria > Cryptomeria japonica. The sequence goes on from NC_081413.1 coordinate 660,087,167, forward strand.
CAAATGTTTGAATTAACGCATAGCTATTGATGTGGTTCACAGTAGTCGTATGCAGATTTTCAGTGTTCCTATTTCGTGATGTTAGTATCAGACTAACGCTTTCATTCAAATTTTATATATGTATGCATGTGTGATCTTGGTTGCCGGAAATTTCGGGTTCAATGCCGCTTGAATGCGAAGTTCGGCTTCACCTAGATGTACAGGTTTGAGTGTACCCTTTTTAATCCTTAGAGTCGGATTGGGTGGTCGTAAGACCCTGGTTGACCTTAGTCGTGCTCTAGTTAGCATCGCCAGTCGTCGTCGGTAATCCCTTTTTGTTTGGGTTTGCGAGTTGTCTGTTTGGTTGACCTTCTCGGTTTGCGTGCTTGATGTGCATGGTTAAATTGGTTAATTAGTCTTTAGTAATTATCTTGATTAATATGCGTTTGTGCAATGAAGATTAATGGGCTAAAGTAAACGGGTTTTCGTTATGCGATTTTTCTTGTTAATGAATTGCCTGTTTTAAATTGGAAGCAAATTTGATTTAATGATTGAATTGGAATATTTAATGCATTATAATTATGCTGTTGAAAAAGAAAAGTCTTGTATTTTATCGCAATAGATTAATTGTATTCTGTTGGATTATTAAATTAGAAAGATTAAATTTCAATAAAATGAGAAATCATTCTTGATTTGAAAAGCAAGTTATATTATTGATATTGTTGAAAAGAATTAATTTTTGAGTATTATTTTTAAATAAAAGTTTTTATTCCAAAAATGGAATTTTTGGGTCAACTCTTCCATATAACCCAAAATTGGGGAAAATTGGAGGGGATGGACAAATTTGGGAAAATTTTTGGTTGGAGAGAAATTTTAGAAGGAATTTGGGGATTTTGGAGAAGAGGCAGTTGGTTGATTCTGGCAGGATTGGGCTCTCCCTCAGCCATACCAGGATTGCGAATGAAGGTAGGAATTCTGAATTGTCTTCTTGTTGCCAAAAGAAATTATTGCTTTGATTGAAAGAAATGAATTTGTGATTGAAAATCAATTTGTTTGGCTGGAGATTTTAAATGGAAATGTGTATTTTTCTTCATGGCTGTTGGGCGTTTGAAACCCTTGGCTGTTTGTTGAGAATGAGAAAACCCAACATGAAAACATGAATATCAATCTCAGTTGTTAAAACCGAATTTGCATGAATCAGAATTTTTTTACATCAAATTACCTGTGCTGGGCGTTTGTGGTAAATTGCGGACTGTGTGTATTTTGGTATTAAAAAAAAAAAAGAAATTAATTAAAATTAATTGATTTCCCCCCCCCCCTGTGCGTTTTATCTTTTATGCGGACTGTGTGTTCGAATTAAGATTTTAAACGTTTTATTTTTTTAACTGGGCGGAGGTTTTGGTTTGGTCTAAGTTTTGGAGACTGGAGGTGGGGAGCGGAGCTCCACCCGCTCCGCCTCCCCCCTCCCCCGCTCCTCCCCTTTCTCCTCTTCCCGTCCCGTGCGTCTCCCCCGCATGTGATGAACGCTCCGGCCGCGGCACACTGCGGTGGCCGCAGGTCCGCGGTGGCCGCAGCGGCGCCGCCGCTCGGCCATTGCCTGCGGCTAGGGTTAGGGCACGGCCCGCCCTAGCCACGCAGTTTTAGACGCGTTTTTTTTTTGGTATGAAAGAAAACATAGCTTTTAAAAAAAATCATTTTTTTTTAATGTATTTTTTTTAGTTAAAAGAAAAAAATGCATGTGGTTTTAATGTAATGTTAATGAATATTTTTTTTTAATGATTAAGTTCCCTAGTATTGATTAATGATTTTCATATACATGATTAATGAGAATTAAGTTGTATATTTATACTAGTCGATATTAATTTGAAATTGGTGCAAATACATTAATTATGAGTGAGATATATTTTATTAGTGGAGATTAATAATTATATATTAACTAATAATTAACTGGGTTATTGTGCACTATTAGTCGTTAATTGTGTATATTGTTTTGATCATGGAATAATAAATACACTCTTTAATTAACAGTCTATTTTGGATTTTGCTATACGTGCGTAGGGAATTAAGATTTGGTTTTTGGAAATGATTATCGCCATTTAGATTCTCTTTTTGCATTTTTATTTCCGTAATCCATATAATGTATCTGGAATTGAAATTACGAAACTATAGAAGTTGGTTTTAGACCCGTGTGTTAATGATGTTCGTTGGAGATTAAAAATATCTTATTTTAATTGTTTAATGGTTGTCTGAATTTGATTATTATGAATTTGGTTTAAGAACTCATTATGGCTTATTGCCTGTTCAATGCTTGAACCTTAGGAGTTAGAAAACCAGGATCAACTTATCCCTTGATGAGGTAGATAACTGTAACCTGTTTTAGATCATGTAGAAAACTTGATCGATTTTAATGCTTAAATCAATTTGAGGAAATATTGTCTTTTCTGATTTTTGCCTTGCGAGTTTAATTTCTGTATTCGCCTTTAATTATGAAATGGCGAGATTGCTTTGTTTAGTAGGACCCTATCGTATCGATGATTTGGTGTTCCTGTTTCAGTCCTCGTTTCCGAGTTGATGATTGTACTGTGATGTTGTTATAGTTGGTCATATTCCTTGTGTGTGAGTCGAATGATGATTGTGGTTGACCGTTGTTGGTCGGGTCTCTAGATTAGAGTACCATCAGTAAGTGATTACCCTTGAGTCGTGTTTGACCAGATGAATGTTTCTCTCTTCTTGAACTCCGTTCGTCTGACCATGTGTATCCCTTGGTTTTGAGTTCGTTGAGTATAGTCTAGTGTCGTATGGGAAAGTGGCTTTCGATTGGGGGCCGCGCCCAAAGTGGCTGCTGGGTAACCTGTCGAAAGTGAGTCTAATAAGTGATAACTTAAATAGATTAGAATGTAATCTCTAAATAAGATAATGTGCCTCACACATGAGACGAGTGCTATCATAGATTCGACATGCTGTGAGAAGGCCTGAAATGGCAAACCATCTTCCTTGTCCTCGCGAGAGGATGTGTGGGTCCACATGAGGCTTGGATGGGCCGGAAGTTTGGATTAGGTTGCCAGGGTTACCAGTGTATGGGCTGGGACCTATGAAGACTTGCCATGGTATCCATACCAGGTTGTGTGATGACACTTGTCCCTACGTTCGCTAGTGTGTTGTCGTTTTGTCCTGTTAGGAGTACCTTGGTGAGTCGTCCTTTTGTCTCTGCCCTTGTGAGTGTCGGTTTCATGTTAGACCTTGGGTGGTGATGGCTCAGTTTTATGGATGCTCTCATGGACCTCTTGTTTTAGCTTTGATTATGTGCAGCTGGATCCTGTTCTTTTTAAGGATCGTTTATGTATTAATGGACCGATGTGGTCGTTTGTATATTGTTTATGTATCGCCTTGATGGCTGGATTGTTATGGTGTAACCTCTTGTACTCTTTAACTTTATTAATTATCAGAGGGGGTCTTGCAGTTGAGCAGACCCGGAGATGTAGCCCTTTAGGGGTGAACTCCGAGATCATTATGGTGTTATGTGATGTATTCTCTTATGTTTCCTTTATTCAGCTTTATAATGTATGATTAACTTATGTTAGAATGGTTAAGTGGATAATTGAAATTAACTTTAAATGCTTATATTCAGTTCTATCTTGAATGCCATGTGGATCGAATGCATAATTGGTTGAGATGCGATTTATCGTAATGCATGTGTGAAATCGTCATTCTAACGCAATAAGTTGGTATATGAATGAATGTAACTTAGAGTAATGAATTATACTCAGTTGTCGTTAAGGAATTTAAATATGCTTGGAAAGATCTCTTATGTTATGATGAAATCCTAGTGTATTAGAATGTTAGATGTTTGGTTTGCAATTTTAAATGAAAAGCTTGAATGAGTATTAGCAATGGATCTTAATGATGAATCTTGCTTGTGATTTATATTTCCATCTTTGAAAGAAATTATCCTGATTGTGATTTATCTCGTTATTAAGATATTCAGCTTAATGGATTAATTGTGTGAGTTAAATGAATTGTGAAATTTAAGTAATCTCGTTGGGAAACTCTTTAGGAGATTGTTGTTAATGTCTTCCGCTATGTAATCTGAATCTTTGATATCTTGTTGCATCTTATGTGTTGTAACTTTAAAAAAAAAAAAATTTGCACTCTATTCTTGTTATTTTAGCTTATCCCTTCGGGGTTTCCTGGCGGGGCATTACATTTGGTATCAGAGCCCATGTTGCAAACATTGGGATCTCTGGTGTCACGTGTGCCCTCTATTTGTGTGAGGTGTATCGACCTTATGTGTATGCTTGTCCTCCTTTTGCATGTGAGTGATTGAGCAGACCTTAGCTGGTGTGTAATGTGTGTGTGTTCACACCTTGTTTTCGCCTTCTTGATGTCGGTGTTTGAGTGCTTATTTGTGCATTGAATGCTTATTTTATAGAAAATTAAATGATCATCACCATTCCTCTCTCTCTTTCTGGAAATTAAAACGATTAGGATATGAGTAATTATCTTTGATTTGAGTTTCTTGTTTGCAAGAGAGAAAAAGGTGTGACTTCTTGAACCCTTGCATGAGCCGTATGATGCTTATGTTTGTAGATTATTAAAGGGGTTATGGGTTTAAAAGGATTTATTTTGGGTGAATGGGAGAAAATTGTAATGTTTAAAGAATTCTCCATGTGTATCTTGTAGGAGTAGCATGATTAAATTCTACCTTAGTAAGGTGCATTGCTATGCGAATAGTTGAATTATGTGAAACTGCTTGGTTTGTAGAAGTGTTAAAAGGAGCATGTTATTGTAGCTTCGAGAGAGTATTAATGTGTTCCCTGAAAGATTGTGTATGTGTTTTCCGAAAGATTGTCTTCTGTGTTGCATTAAACCAGTTCGATTGAAGATTTATTTTAGCAAATGCTCCATTGAACTTGCTTTGGGTATGTGTTATTACCTTAATGTGTTTAGAAAGTGCGAATGAAAAGCTTGTTTGATGTGCATGCATTAATATGTTTATTTGGGTAATAGCTTCTTGCTTATCTTTGATCGTAATGTGATCTTCTCTAATAGGTTGCAAATTATGACATGTGTCTATATTGTATTATTATTAAGTGAGTGTTCTTATGAGGTCTTGCATTATCGAAAAGATTGCCTCCCTTGATCTCTGTTTCGTTTGTAAACTAGAACCTCCTGTTGCAACCATAATTATTGGAAATGTTTTGTTAGGCTGATTGTCATCCTTCTAAACGGTAGTGAAATGAAAATCATGTAATTGAAATGATAGGATTATAGTGAGAAATTTAATATTATGGCGTGATCTTGATTGATCTTGTGTCTTTGTAGGAAACAGTTTGATTATCAAACTCTTTTTCCCTTCTCTTTGCCTAATCATGAGATTTTTAGAAATGGTATTAAAGAATGCATTGATTAAATAGAATGTTTATAAAACATGTGAAATTGTTTGTTTGCTTTTGGCTTCATAGTGATAGATGATAGTCTTAAGCTTCAGAAATGAATTTGCTTAGCTAGTAATTTAATTATGAATGCTTAGTGAGATTTGAGAAAGCTATAGGAATGATGTTAATTCCTTATATAATTGTGAATTGTTAATAATTCAGTACTTGTATCTAGAGTAAACTTGATTCAGTTATTTATATAGAAAGCATATTTGGAATCTTTCGTGTATAGATGTTAGCGTACTGAAAAGTACTCCCCGTATATGTGACTAAACCAGTATTGTGTGTATTGTAAGAAACCAGTGCTTATCTTATGTGCCCATGGTTTGGTGAAGTAATCAACCATGGAGGATATGTTGCTTATGAGTATGGGAAACCATACTGTTTATGTGATGTTGCTTATTTGTTTCCCTACTGAGTACCAACCCTCAGGTTGTGGGTAACTCGGTATGTGAAGGGGTAGTATTCGAAGTAACTGTTCCTTGAATAGTATGGATTGGCGTACGAGTAATATCAACGCGAAGCGACTTTAGCTTCTCTACTTCGAGGAATGATATAGTTGTACTACTAAACTGTATCAAGGTGTACTCAATACTTTCCCTTTTGATGGATCTATTTATAGGTCTATGTGTGCCAGCCTATTCCTATCCTTCATTTTGTGCATATAGATGGTAGTTTTTGAGCATATTGTTGGATTCTATTGGAGGATCCCTTGCCTTGTCTTCATGAAAGGTAGGTTTACTCACATGTGCTACCAGTTAGTATGTGTTGGTGGGCATGTGGATGGGCCATAGTCATGTATACCTCTGACTTATGGCGAGTATCCTGAGAGGAACATCGCTATGCGGAGTGTGACCAGTGCGTGCCTTATCCGCGGGGTATACTGCCATGCGGGATACGTCCATTGCGTGTTTTGTCTGCTTGGAGTATTGCCATGCCATGCTGAGACACGATGCGGGATGTAGTAGACATTTCCATGTGGCCTACCGCTAGGTATTGGGTAGAGCCATGCCACGTGATGACGTGATGCGGGGTGATGTCGAGGTGCACACTGCCATGCCATGTGGTTGTGTGACTTGGCCACACCACATGATGAGCTACTAGGATAGCTAGACGATTGTTCCTTCCTTCCTCATTGGTGGCTAGCTATTAGTCACGCAGTGATGTTATGTGCAGTTGTGCTATTCTTTATATTTCTTTGGGGATCAGCAATTTATTTTACTTTGACTTTGAAGGTTTAGCCACGATCTTGTGATCTTTTGCACTTTGATTTGGTGTTGAAATTCTGGATTATTTTCTTGCCTTACTGTTGGAATTGAGGATTTATTATCTTTATTCTTCTGTACTTTGGTGGCTAAACTAGTTTATCATTATTGTTTTCGGATGCTGGTCTTGTGTTGCAATGTGAATTCCTCTCCAAGAACGTAGGAGACGGGCTTGGATGAGTGTATACGAGGAAGTAGACGCAAGGAACCTTGAGGATGGAGGTATGTGAGGCTGTGAAAACAGCTAGGATCCACTACCTACCTATGTGTGGTGACTATCTCTTGGAGGCTAAACACCTTACACAACAAGGGATATTCACAAAGGTCTTGTATGGAAGGTAGCACCGCTATGGTGTGCCTAGCACCATCGAGCCTTTGAGTGAGATATTGGATTCTTATGATCTTATTGTTGTTCTGAGATCAGGCATAGAGATGCTAATCGTGCATATTATCCTTGACCGAGCATTAGACATGCTCACATGTGGCCTTTTGTGTTATGCATTCCAGTTATGTGGATGGTTATTATTTGTATCATGGAGTAAATTGTGTTAGCATGTCGCTATGTTATGGGACATAGTCTTTGGAAAGGTGTTCTTATGCCTGGCAAGTGTAACCAATTGAGTTATTTATGTTGCTCTTATTTATCAAAGGTTAATTGGTTGTAGAAATTGATATTTTGAGCTAGTTCTATGTTATTAAATCTTATGATAAAGATGAATTGGTAAAGGAAAATTGATCTTATGACATGTTTTTCTGTCATTTTTTATCGATAATTATGGTAATTGACGTTTACCTCATTGTAATGTTTTAGTTTGGTGCAATGAAAGGAAGTAAATTCTTGTTTTTCTGCTATGATGGTGGATATTTCCTAGAATATTTTAAGGAATGTATGGTTTTAGATGTATCATGCCAATGGATAATGGCGTTTGTAAAGGATTTTGCAATTATATTTCATTTATCTATGGAAAGTTTTCTATGTGCAATTTGATCTTTGTTGAATGAGTTTCAGGGCTGATGCGTACGACATGTTCTTCATCTAGCCTTACGACTTCCAGGAGTAAGTCGGAACCTAGGGGGGGAGAATGTAGTACCCCTACCGTAATCGATCTCTAACCTTGGTTTAATCTTGATTAGTTTATCGTAATATTATGTTATAGTCAAATGTTTGAATTAATGCATAGCTATTGATGTGGTTCACACTAGTTGTATGCAGATTTTCAGTGTTCCTATTTCGTGATGTTAGTATCAGACTAACGCTTTCATTCAAATTTTATATATGTATGCATGTGTGATCTTGGTTGCCGGAAATTTCGGGTTCAATGCCGCTTGAATGCGAAGTTCGGCTTCACCTAGATGTACAGGTTTGAGTGTACCCTTTTTAATCCTTAGAGTCGGATTGGGTGGTCGTAAGACCCTGGTTGACCTTAGTCGTGCTCTAGTGAGCATCGCCAGTCGTCGTCGGTAATCCCTTTTTGTTTGGGTTTGCGAGTTGTCTGTTTGGTTGACCTTCTCGATTTGCGTGCTTGATGTGCATGGTTAAATTGGTTAATTAGTCTTTAGTAATTATCTTGATTAATATGCGTTTGTGCAATGAAGATTAATGGGCTAAAGTAAACGGGTTTTCGTTATGCGATTTTTCTTGTTAATGAATTGCCTGTTTTAAATTGGAAGCAAATTTGATTTAATGATTGAATTGGAATATTTAATGCATTATAATTATGCTGTTGAAAAAGAAAAGTCTTGTATTTTATCGCAATAGATTAATTGTATTCTGTTGGATTATTAAATTAGAAAGATTAAATTTCAATAAAATGAGAAATCGTTCTTGATTTGAAAAGCAAGTTATATTGTTGATATTGTTGAAAAGAATTAATTTTTGAGTATTATTTTTAAATAAAAGTTTTTATTCCAAAAATGGAATTTTTGGGTCAACTCTTCCATATAACCCAAAATTGGGGAAAATTGGAGGGGATGGACAAATTTGGGAAAATTTTTGGTTGGAGAGAAATTTTAGAAGGAATTTGGGGATTTTGGAGAAGAGGCAGTTGGTTGATTCTGGCAGGATTGGGCTCTCCCTCAGCCATACCAGGATTGCGAATGAAGGTAGGAATTCTGAATTGTCTTCTTGTTGCCAAAAGAAATTATTGCTTTGATTGAAAGAAATGAATTTGTGATTGAAAATCAATTTGTTTGGCTGGAGATTTTAAATGGAAATGTGTATTTTTCTTCATGGCTGTTGGGCATTTGAAACCCTTGGCTGTTTGTTGAGAATGAGAAAACCCAACATGAAAACGTGAATATCAATCTCAGTTGTTAAAACCGAATTTGCATGAATCGGAATTTTTTTACATCAAATTACCTGTGCTGGGCGTTTGTGGTAAATTGCGGACTGTGTGTATTTTGGTATTAAAAAAAAAAATAAAATTAATTAAAATTAATTGATTTACCCCCCCCCCTGTGCGTTTTATCTTTTATGCGGACTGTGTGTTCGAATTAAGATTTTAAACGTTTTATTTTTTTAACTGGGCGGAGGTTTTGGTTTGGTCTAAGTTTTGGAGACTGGAGGTGGGGAGCGGAGCTCCACCCACTCCGCCTCCCCCCTCCCCCGCTCCTCCCCTTTCTCCTCTTCCCGTCCCGTGCGTCTCCCCCGCATGTGATGAACGCTCCGGCCGCGGCACACTGCGGTGGCCACAGGTCCGCGATGGCCGCAGCGCCGCGGAGCCTGCGGACACCGCAGCGGCGCCGCCGCTCGGCCATTGCCTGCGGCTAGGGTTAGGGCACGGCCCACCCTAGCCACGCAGTTTTAGACGCGTTTTTTTTTTGGTATGAAAGAAAACATAGCTTTTAAAAAAATCATTTTTTTTTAATGTATTTTTTTTAGTTAAAAGAAAAAAATGCATGTGGTTTTAATGTAATGTTAATGAATATTTTTTTTTAATGATTAAGTTCCCTAGTACTGATTAATGATTTTCATATACATGATTAATGAGAATTAAGTTGTATATTTATACTAGTCGATATTAATTTGAAATTGGTCCAAATACATTAATTATGAGTGAGATATATTTTATTAGTGGAGATTAATAATTATATATTAACTAATAATTAACTGGGTTATTGTGCACTATTAGTCGTTAATTGTGTATATTGTTTTGATCATGGAATAATAAATACACTCTTTAATTAACAGTCCATTTTGGATTCTGCTATACGTGCATAGGGAATTAAGATTTGGTTTTTGGAAATGATTATCGCCATTTAGATTCTCTTTTTGCATTTTTATTTCCGTAATCCGTATAATGTATCTGGAATTGAAATTACGAAACTATAGAAGTTGGTTTTAGACCCGTGTGTTAATGATGTTCGTTGGAGATTAAAAATATCTTATTTTAATTGTTTAATGGTTGTCTGAATTTGATTATTATGAATTTGGTTTAAGAAATCATTATGGCTTATTGCCTGTTCAATGCTTGAACCTTAGGAGTTAGAAAACCAAGATCAACTTATCCCTTGATGAGGTAGATAACTGTAACCTATTTTAGATCATGTAGAAAACTTGATCGATTTTAATGCTTAAATCAATTTGAGGAAATATTGTCTTTTCTGATTTTTGCCTTGCGAGTTTAATTTCTGTATTCGCCTTTAATTATGAAATGGCGAGATTGCTTTGTTTAGTAGGACACTGTCGTATGGATGATTTGGTGTTCCTGTTTCAGTCCTCGTTTCCGAGTTGACGATTGTACTGTGATGTTGTTATAGTTGGTGATATTCCTTGTGTGTGAGTCGAATGATGATTGTGGTTGACCGTTGTTGGTCGGGTCTCTAGATTAGAGTACCGTCAGTAAGTGATTACCCTTGAGTCATGTTTGACCAGATGAATGTTTCTCTCTTCTTGAACTCTGTTCGTCTGACCATGTGTATCCCTTGGTTTTGAGTTCATTGAGTGCAGTCTAGTGTCGTATGGGAAAGTGGCTTTCGATTGGGGGCCGCGCCCAAAGTGGCTACTGGGTAACCTGTCGAAAGTGAGTCTAATAAGTGATAACCTAAATAGATTAGAATGTAATCTCTAAATAAGATAATGTGCCTCACACATGAGACGAGTGCTATCATAGATTCGACATGCTGTGAGAAGGCCTGAAATGGCAAACCATCTTCCTTGTCTTCACGAGAGGATGTGTGGGTCCACATGAGGCTTGGATGGGCCAGAAGTTCGGATTAGGTTGCCAGGGTTACCAGTGTATGGGCCGGGACCTATGAAGACTTGCCATGGTATCCATACCAGGTTGTGTGATGACACTTGTCCCTACGTTCGCTAGTGTGTTGTCGTTTTGTCCTGTTAGGAGTACCTTGGTGAGTCATCCTTTTGTCTCTGCCCTTGTGAGTGTCGGTTTCATGTTAGACCTTGGGTGGTGATGGCTCAGTTTTATGGATGCTCTCATGGACCTCTTGTTTTAGCTTTGATTATGTGCAGTTGGATCCTGTTCTTTTTAAGGATCGTTTATGTATTAATGGACCGATGTGGTCGTTTGTATATTGTTTATGTATCACCTTGATGGCTGGATTGTTATGGTGTAACCTCTTGTACTCTTTAACTTTATTAATTATCAGAGGGGGTCTTGCAGTTGAGCAGACCCGGAGATGTAGCCCTTTAGGGGTGAACTCCGAGATCATTATGGTGTTATGTGATGTATTCGCTTATGTTTCCTTTATTCAGCTTTATAATGTATGATTAACTTATGTTAGAATGGTTAAGTGGATAATTGAAATTAACTTTAAATGCTTATATTCAGTTCTATCTTTAATGCCATGTGGATCGAATGCATAATTGGTTGAGATGTGATTTATCGTAATGCATGTGTGAAATCGTCATTCTAACGCAATAAGTTGGTATATGAATGAATGTAACTTAGAGTAATGAATTATACTCAGTTGTCGTTAAGGAATTTAAATATGCTTGGAAAGATCTCTTATGTTATGATGAAATCCTAGTGTATTAGAATGTTAGATGTTTGGTTTGCAATTTTAAATGAAAAGCTTGAATGAGTATTAGGAATGGATCTTAATGATGAATCTTGCTTGTGATTTATATTTCCATCTTTGAAAGAAATTATCCTGATTGTGATTTATCTCGTTATTAAGATATTCAGCTTAATGGATTAATTGTGTGAGTTAAATGAATTGTGAAATTTAAGTAATCTCGTTGGGAAACTCTTTAGGAGATTGTTGTTAATGTCTTCTGCTATGTAATCTGAATCTTTGATATCTTGTTGCATCTTATGTGTTGTAACTTTAAAAAAAAAAAAATTTGCACTCTATTCTTGTTATTTTAGCTTATCCCTTCGGGGTTTCCTGGCGGGGCATTACATGACAGGAGGTTTCATCTATCCAATACGGGATAGGCATCTACACAAACGGGGTAGGCATCTATCCAACTTGAGATAGGAGGTGCTCTAGCTAGAGACTTAGACTCATCGGGACCATCCGGGTCCTGAGTCACTCACTAAGAACTACACTCCTCTAATAGAAGTGCACCAAGGTTGTTGTCCTTAGGAGCAAGTAAAATAACATATTGCAAGCTTCAATTCTACCTTATAATTTGGCCTAAAGCCTCAGGAAGTCAAGTGAATCCATATGGGATTCCTCCCAAGTATGTGTTGAATTACTTTTTCCTTTATTTCCCTTATCTTTCAATTAAGAGACTTCACAATCCATCTACTTACCAAATCCTAGGTCCCATCCCCGATCACCTGGTACTAGGAAGAACTCTGTCCCTAGATTGCCTACATACCCGTTTTGACATGGGATCAAGGCGTAAAGTATGTAGTTCTATTTTCTAATCTATGGTTTGATGTAAACTATTTTGTTTTCCTCTCCTCTTGTTTAGTTGTCTAACAAAGAATCTAATTTTGAATTCAAAAATCTTACGTAAAGCAATATACTAATACAATCATGAAATTATAATATACAAGGAATTTTTGCTTCAAAACTTGTAAAATTATAACTTATGGAAAAGATTGAAAAACTTCTTGGAAGTTACTAAATTGCTTAAGAAAATCCAATGCCTAGGTAGAAGGGCCTTAGAAATGAATTTTAACACTTAGTTAATTGAAGGAAAAACTTAATACTAATAAGCTTAAAAGTAACCGCATTATTGATAACCATCTAATTCTTCCACTTGAAGCAACACAAATTTTATCTTTAATTATTTCCCATAAATGATAACCTTACTTTAAATATGAATCTTAGTGCTTGAAAGGAACTAATTTACTTAAAGAAAATTAAACTATCTAATAATAATACTTTGAAAATAAAATTTAATATTCATTTGTTTGAAGGAAAGAGAAAAGAACTATTAACGATAAGCTTAAATAACCATAATATTTTAATTGCTAATTATTCAAAAATAAGATTACAAGAGAGTTTAATACTTTCTAATCAACAAAAATAAAATAGAGACCCCAAGCAATTCAAATCAATCTTCTTGTAGTTTCTTGACAACACGTGTCAATTCCTTTTCAATATTATAAGAGATAACTAACTAATTCTTCCACTTGAAGTAACATTTTACCCTTAGATAATAACCTTATTATTTTCAATTTCTTTACTTCAATTTAATTCTTTAAGTGGTCATATGATAGATTTCTTGAAACTCATATTAAGGTGGGAATCCAATTATAACTTACTTCATCCTCAAGGCTAAGTTTAATTATACATTCACAAAGATGAGTACTAAGATTAAGATATTCAAGATAACATCTCGGGAAAAGATATACAATTTTTTTTCTATTTTCATTGCTAAAATATTTTTTTTCTTTACATCCCAATTAATTAGAATTTCATCTAAAATAGATTTTACCCCTCCTAGGTTGTATGAATAAATTCACATCTAATCTCTAAACTTTAATTAAATTCATCTATAATCACTTGTAATATAAATATTCCTTCTCTCTTTTTCTAGTCTTAAGTTTCTTTGTAGGTAGAAGGTACTATTTTAGCCTTGTATACTATATTTTAATCTAATAAAGAACTGTCAAATATTCAACTACATGAATTGAGGGAGAACTATTAACTAAACATTATTTCCTATTTTTAAACTATGCAAATAAAAGGGTAATTATGAGTCCAAACACATTTACATGCTAGGTAAATCTTTAACCTTTGATGTTTCCACAAATTTGAAATATACAAGCCATTTTTTTTTATAACTCATAAGTAAGACACTTAAATTGAAATGTATTTATTATCTTGAAGGAATCTATTTACCAAATTTTATCTGAGGTTAGCTAGTGATTCTTAAGGAAGAGAAATCAATTCCATTAACTAGGGCAAAGCTTCACAAGGTGCATCACAAATGCTTTTGTTTTCATAATTCAAAATATTTTATTCAATAGAAATTTTTTTACTATATTAGGGTAAAAGGGTGTATTAGTGGACCAACTTCCTCTTGCAAAATTTATTCTTTTGAAACTCAAAGGGCTATTTTACCCAATGCTAGGAAGATAATAATTTTAAAAAATAAAAAAAATAAAAAATATATATATATATAAAGATATTGATTGAAAAATTTATGACTTAATCCCTTATTTAAAATTCCAATGAGGGTTCCTTACCATGAGTTAGGTTCTTTATAATTTTCCCTAACGGGTTAATTACCACTTCATTTAAAACTTAATTACTATATACGAAGGGGTCAATCGATTTTAATATTAATTTAATAACTTTAAATTATAATTAAATGATAAGCTTCCACTAATAAATTTATTTATTCCAAATAAATTTTAAATGTCAAATATACAAATTAATTTAAGATAAGATCTAAGCCATTACAACTATTAAAAATAGTAAAAATTCTAAATTGAAACTCAAAGAAATATATTAAAAAAAAGTATTTAATAATTAACACCCCAAAATCTAAATTATTTATCAACAAATAAGATTTAACATATTAATATTAAACAAATTTTTGGATAGTAATAAATCTTCAATTATAAACTAATTTAAAAAAATCAAATTTTCATTAATAAATTTTAATAATTTAAAAAAATAAAAAGAATCAAAGTTTACTAAATGACATTGTTTGTTTTTCAGCCACTTAAAATGTAATGGCATAGTGGATTATGGGAAAGTGGGCTCACGCCCCCTGTAGTACCCCTTCTCATTTGAACTCATTAGACTCATATTTTATTATTGTTTGTTTTCAGTGGATACATTATCATGATGTGTTATTCAGACTTATATGACATTATTTCATGCTTCATCTAGATATGAGATGCATAATTTATTTGCAGTATTTCAGTACTTGTGATTTATGGCATTTTATGGATTATTGCTATGTACTAACATTTTAATTTATCTATGCAATGTGTAATTATATGTTGTGTGTTTGAGAGTGTATTGGATGCAAGGGGACGATTTTCCTTCAATCAATTTAGTGAGACAGGGAATGTTGTGATTCTCCTTCGTTGGTGTGTATGTCGTGCTTTCTATATTGTATATATGCATGTGTGGTTCAATGATGCAGGATATTGTATGTACAAGTACCAGGTAGGTACTGGGTATCATCTCCACCTAGCTTCACAGGTCTGAGCGTGCCTTATATTTTCTGATGGAAGTGGAGGAGATAGTAGTTGACCCTATTTTACTCATTTACACTCATGGGAGTGTCGTCAGTTGGTCATCAAGACAGTTAGTTCAGCCTTCATATTTTGTCGTTTGATCTTTTTATGAGTATTTGCCTGATATTTGTTCAGTTTGTGTGTTTTGGTGGATTCGATTAATTAATTAAGTTTATGGAGTTATCTCGTAGTTGATTTATGTATGCATTGAGATTGAAAATTTAATTAATTAAAAGAAGTTATTAAATTAAGATTGAAATTTGCATGATATTAGAAATATATTTTATTTTAATTTTAGTGGAAAAATAAATTAGATTAATTGTATTTATTGTTTCCTAGAATTTAAATAAATAAAAGAATAAATAAATGAATAAAAGAATTCAATAAAATTATAGCATTGCTTTAATTTCTTTGTTTAGAAAATTAATTAGAGTTGCATGAGAAAAGAAAAGAAAGAATAATGATTTTTAATATTGTATGTTAACTTATCCTTAGTTAGAAAATTAGAAAAACAAATAAAATTGCTTTTATTCTAAATTTAGGTTTTTGGGAAAAAAGATATTCAACCTAGAATTTAGTTTAAAGAGAGGAATAGGTCATTATTTTAGAATACACGGGAAACAAGTTAGGAATTTAGGTGAAGAAATTTATTGGAAGCTTGTCGAAAAGATTAAGGCTCTTCTACAGATTTCTTCCAGGAAAGCTATACCAGGTTAAGTGGCTTCTTTTGATTGTTGTTTTAAGAAAATAATTGTATTTCTTATATCTTCTAAATGATGTGTGTGCTAAGATGATTGTCATATCCTGTCTGATTAATTATGTTCTTAGCTAAAGTTCATACCTGAAGTTAATTTTTGGGTGTTTGTCGATTAAATTTTGAGAAAATTAGGAAAAATTATTATGGTAAATTTTGCTAAGAATTTTGTTGTGCATGGAAATTACAAGATTTGGGAGGTATGAGATTTATCAGAGAAATCATTCCCTCTTGTTGTTTTTATTCTGATATTGGTTATGACAGTCTTTTCATTGTATCACTGAGAAATTGTTAATTATACTAGGAATAAATTTAATTATAAATTAAACTTACTGGGTTATTTACGTTTTGGGAAAATATTTTTATTTCATTATAAAAAAAAATTATATTGTAAAAATTTAAAATTCTATTAAAATGAATTTATTGAAAAATTATTGTTTTATTCATGTTATTGTATTTACTGAAAAGAAATAAAATTTAAAAAAAAAATAAAAAAAAAATATATATATATGAAAATAAAAATTAAATAAATTAAATAAAACCTAGGCAGCATAAGCTACCTATGGTAGCAGTGCTATTGGCGGTAGCACATCCTACCGGTGGTAGTATATGCTACCGGTAGCAGCATGGGCTATCATGGGTAGCACGAGCTATCCTGCACAGTATAGGGACAGTCAAATTTGCCCTTTCCCTAAAATTTTGTTGTGCAGACCAAATTAAAAAGTTTTCGATGTCCGTGAAGAGTATTAAGTTTGTTTTTAAATTAACTTATTGATATATGAAATATGTATATGTTGGCATTATGTGAACTGGTATGAGGACATAATGACATTGTATGTTGTCATTGATGTCAATATGCTGAAGAGGTTAGAACCGGCATATGAGAGAACCGGCATAACACTGTGAACCGACATTTGTGCCAAAGTGAAGGGGTGTGCTTGTTCAAGGTGAACTAACATATGGTTATGGGAACCGGCACATGGAAGCGTTGTATGACTACCAGTTGGTAGTCTCAACTTCAGGGTTTAAGGTTGAAGTGATTCAAGCCTGTGTGGCTCAACCAGTGACATTGTGTGATGAGTTAGCATTATAACAGAGAATAGATCATGTTGCCACATCAGCCTTGTGTGCGTGAAGGATATTGCATGGAGGAGATTGTTCCTATCTACCTCGAGAATGTGCGAAGTCTGTAAAATGGTGATAATGTGTGATGGGTTATTAGCTGCCATGAAATTGGTGAAAATGGATGATGGAGAATGTCTTGAGATTGGATCAAGACTATTGCAATTAAGGGACTGTTCTCAATGGTAAGGATTGAACCGTTTGAATTCCTTAACCTAACAGGTTTAAGTTTTAGGGTTTATGCTACCGACATATTTGTTTTCCTATAAGGTCAATGTTGTGTCTCTTTCTGAGGTTATTGGCAAAAGTTGTGTGTGTGTATCCAAGAGAAGGGATACATGATTCTTTCCATACCAAAAGGAGAGAAGTGATACTTGTAGAGTGGAAGTGTAGAAGATGAAAAGGAGCTTAAGTGGATCTGCATTGGCATTGGGTGTTGTTACCAGATCATTGTAATACCTATTGATCTCTAGCCACCTTAATAGTTAGAAAATCCCTTAACAGGGTAGCCTTAACCGGCTTGCTATAAATCCTTTAACAGGGTAATTCAAAGCTATTGAGTTTGAAATCCTTTAGCTATTGAGTTCTTGAAATCTTCTAACAAGGTAACCTTTAATAGGGTTTAACCCTTAACCGGGTGATCCCTAACAAGATCGGTTCCTAGCAAACCCTATTGTAATGTCTCTAACCGGATAAGGCTCCTAATAGAGTGGACTTCTAAAGAGTTCAAAATAGCTTGTGGGTATTCATCCCCACTGTGGTTTTTCCTAGTTGGGTTTCCACATGAAAAATATGTGTGTCATGTGTGATGCTTTTATCTTGTGATGCTTTCCTATTGTTTGTTAAGCATATGATGGTTATGTGTTTTATGCCTATCAATAAAACATGTCAAACTAGTTGTTATTATGATCTGATGATAGATTACCTATTTATGCATAAGGGTGAAGTGGTAGTGTAGTCTTGAGTTTAGTGAAAAGCTAAGTGAGTTACTGGTTAATGGTAGTCTTAGTCATTCTTAGCTTTACCAGTTGCACCTTGTTTCAAACCAGTGTCACTGTTTGCCAGTCATTTGAAATGTCTGTTGTCAAACCAGTTTAGGACTGTATTTTTGTCTGTAACGATTCACCCCCCCTCTTAGTACTAGGTTAGTACTATCCATTCATCATTGAGTTATTAGTTAGTATCAGAGCATCCTCCAGGTCCTCTGTGCTGTAAGCTTAACTGGTTGAGGTAAAGATCCCAGTCTAATGATGAAGAGGGAAGCTCCAAAGTTTAACAGAGAAAATTTTAGTATATGGAAAGATAGAATGAAGATATACATCAGAAGCATGGGTGCTCCATGCTAGAGCTATGTTGAGACTGTCTATGTTGCTCCTACCGGTAGCCTTATCGATGACCAAAAGAGAGAGATGCAGGAGAATGGGCAAGTCATGGAAGCCCTAATTAGTAGTTTATCTGACATTGATTTATGACGTTCAGGATAATGTAAATCCCAAAGAGGTATGGGATACTCTTGAAAATATCTATGGTGGTGATGAGCATGTAAAACAGGATAAGGAAGAAAGCCTTAGAGGGAAGTTTGAAGATATGCGGATGGTTGAAGGTGAGACCATTCAATAGTATGGAATAAGAATAAAAACCATTGTTGGAGATATCAAGAGTGTAGGTGGTAAAATAGAAGATGCCACTGTGGTAAGCAATGTCCTGAGATCCCTATTGTCGATCTATGCAATAAGGGTTGTTGCCATTCAAGAGCTAAGATCAATAGACAAGACTAAGGTATCCCTAGACTCCATCATTGCAAAGTTGACAACCTATGAGCTAAATAGTTTCGATGGTAGTGTTCAAAAGACTGAATCAACTTTTAAAGCTTCTGCAGTACCATCCAGAAAAGGAAAAGAAGCTAGCACTAGTGGTGAACCAAGACAAGGTAAAGAAATGGATGATGAGGAGATTCTGATGGCATTTGAAGCTCTTCTTTCTAGGAAACTTCCTAAAGGAACCAACAAATATAAAGGTAACTTACCTTTGAAATGCTTCTCTTGTAACCGGATAGGACATATTGCTGTAAACTGTCCTAATAGCGACAATAAAGACAAACTGGAAAGGTTCAAGAAATTCAAAGGAGGAAACTGGAGAAACTATTTTGTGGAAGTTGATGAAGGTGTCACAGATGAAGAATCAAAGGATGAAGAAAATGAAGATATTATGTTTCTTGTTGTCAAGGAAGATGTGTTAGACAAGAAGGCTCTTGTCTCTTGGTTTGATAATTCCAATGAGTGGATCATTGACAGTGGCTGTTCTCACCATATGACTGGTGAGTAGAGCAAGTTTCTATTATTGGAGGAGTATGATGGTGGTGTGGTTTTCTTTGGGAATGATGCACCATGCATGGTCAAAGGTAGAGGGTCCATCTCTCTGAATGGAAAGAGTAGTGCTGACAATGTGTATTGGGTTGATGGTCTTAGACACAACCTTCTGAGTGTTAGCTAGCTAAATGATAGTGGCCTCACTCTAGAATTCAAGAATGGAGTTTGCAGAATCAAAGGAAAGAATGGTAAATTGGTGGCCACCGGCATGCAGACCAAAGGTAACCTATTTCAGCTGAATGCAAATATAAGTACATGTCTTATGGCTAAATTTGATGATAGCTGGATATGGCATAGGAGACTCTGCCATGTAAACTTTGATAACATTGTGAAGGCTAGTAAGATCAAGGCAATTAGAGGGTTGTCAGTGCTAAGCAAACTAGATAATACCTTGTGCAGAGAGTGTCAATTGGGGAAAATGTCTTCCTCAACCTTTAAAGGTAAATCTTTCACTACTGACAACTTGCTTGATCTTGTGCATACTGATTTGTGTGGTCCTATGAAAACTAGAAGTGTGCAGGGTGATAGGTACTTCATGATTCTCACTAATGACTACTCAAGAATGATGTGGGTCACATTCTTGAAAGACAAGTCTGAAGCCTTTGTAAAGTTCAAAGCTTTCAGAGCATTAGTGGAGAAGGAAAGTGGTAAAAGGATCAAGTGTCTGAGAACTGATCAAGGAGGGGAATTCACTTCCGGTGAATTCAATAAGAACTATGAAGAACATGGCATCAAGAGGCAACTGTTTTCCCCCCAGACTCTACAACAAAATGGCCTAGCAGAGAGGAATAACCAGATTGTGGTTGAAGCACCTAGAACCATGTTGATTCAAGGAAAGGTAGCTCACACCTTTTGGAGAGAAGTGGTGAGCACTGTAGTCTACACAATGAACCAAGTACTCATCAAGAAAGGTAAGGATAAAACTCCTTATGAGTATTGGACCAATAAGACACCTATGGTTAGCTACTTTAGAGTGTTTGGTAGAAAATGTTACATCAAGAGGAGTGAACACCAGAGAAAATTTGATGTGAAATGTGATGAGGGAATATTCCAAGGATATTCCACCAAGAGCAAAGCTCTCAAGTGTTTCAACAATAGGACTTAGAGAATTATGGAAAGCATCAATGTAAGAGTTGACAAAACCTCTAAGAAAACTGAGGAAACCAACAGTGTGCAAGCAGTAAACGAACCAGTTGCAACCTTCTAGGAATCGATTGACAGCCAACTGAGTACCAGTAACAATGTTCCTACACCGGCAAATGTAGATGCTGA
This sequence comes from Cryptomeria japonica, assembly GCF_030272615.1. Lineage (NCBI taxonomy): Eukaryota > Viridiplantae > Streptophyta > Pinopsida > Cupressales > Cupressaceae > Cryptomeria > Cryptomeria japonica. The sequence goes on from NC_081413.1 coordinate 660,107,978, forward strand.
TACTGATGGAGATGAGGATGAAGAAGAAAATGAAGAGGAATCTATCAAGACCATTCCTCGGTATGTCAAGCTAAATCATGATCCTAAGAAGATCATAGGAGATAAGGATGCAGGAATCCTTACAAGAAGAAAGGTCAGAGAAAACTCTTGTATGATCTCTAAATTTGAGCCTAAATCATTCAAAGAGGCATATAAGGATGAAGACTGGATCAAGGCAATGGAAGAGGAACTTGACTAGATAGAGAAAATTGGTACATGGTCTTTCGTACCCAGACCGGAGCACAAAAATGTCATTGATACTAAATGGGTTTTCAGAAATAAGCTGAATGAGGATGGCATAGTGATTAGAAACAAACCCAGATTAGTGTGCAAAGGATATGCTCAAGAAGAAGGAGAAGACTATGGAGAAACCTTTGCTCCTGTAGCCAGATTGGAAGGAGTCCATATGCTTCTTGCATATGTAGCTTTTAAAGGTTTCAAAGTATATCAAATGGATGTAAAATCTGCATTCCTAAATGGTGTACTTGAAGAGGAGGTGTATATTGAGAAACCAGATGGGTTTTCCATATCGGAAGATAGTGACATGGTATGTAGGCTACATAAAGCCTTATATGGAGTAAAGCAGACACCTAGAGCATGGTATGAATGACTGCATTCCCATCTTGTGAAGATTGGATTTGAGAGAACAAGTGAAGATAGTAATATCTTCTTAAAGTCTGAAGGAGTTCAGATCCTGATCTGTGAGGTATTTGTTGATGACATTATCTCTGGTGGAGATGACAAGGTGAGTCATGAGTTTGCAGATGAGATGAAGAAAGAGTTTGAAATGTCACTCATAGGGGAGATTAAATTTTTCATTGGACTACAGATCCAACAAATGAAGGATGAAATCTTTATCACTCAATCCAAGTATGTCAAAGAGGTGTTGAAGACCTTTGGCATAGAAGATAGAAAACCGGTTGGTACTCCAATGGTGACCAGTTGTAAACTATCTAATGAAGATGACTCAGAATTGGTAAGCTACATTATGTAGTGCATAGTAGACCAGATATTGCACATGTAGTTGGCATTACTGCAAGATTCCAGAAAAGCCCAAGAGAATCTCACTTGGTTGTAGTCAAGTGGATTCTTAGGTATCTGAAGGGAACTATTGACTATGGATTGTGGTATCCTTATAGCAAGGATTTCAACCTGAAAGTATACATAGATGCTGATTGGGCAGGCAATATAGATGACCAGAAAAGCACAACCGATGGTCCATTCTTTCTTGGTGGTAGACTGGTCTCATGGATGAGTAAGAAGTAGAGTTGTATCTCTCAGTCTACAGTAGAAGCAAAGTATGTTGCAGCTTTCATGAAGTGCACTCAGACAATTTGGATGAAGCATGTATTAAATAGCTTCAAAGCTCCTGCATCTGAACCAGTAAGTATATTTTGTAACAATACTAGTGCAATTAATATCTCTAAGAATCCAGTTTTACATTCTACAACCAAGCACTTTGAGCTTAAGTATCATTTCTTAAAGGAAAAGGTTCAGAACAAAGAGATTGCACTGGAACATGTTTCCAGTAAGGAGCCGTTAGCAAACATATTCACCAAGCCTCTTCCAAAGACTACATTTATGTACTTAAGAGGTGAATTAGGGGTGTTGCCCCTTTAGGAGGTAAACTAAAAGCATATGTTGCACATCACTCAGGTACTGCATAGTCAAATTTATTTCGGATTGATGTGTTGAAGGATGCTACTCCTCAGGGGGAGCAACATAATGGAATAGGGAAGCTTGTGCCTCCACTTCGGCATTGTTGTCAAAGGGGGAGAAGATGTGAAGCGGAGAAGATATCTACAGAAATTGGGGGAGATGTGAAGTGGAGAGATATCTTTGAATATTGCCATCAATGCCAAAGGGGGAGATTGTTGGGATTATGTGAACTGGTATGAGGACATAATGATATTGTATGGTGTCATTGATGTCAATATGCTAAAGAGGTGAGAACTGGCATATGAGAGAACCGACATAACACTGTGAACTGACATTTGTGCCAAAGTGAAGAGGTGTGCTTGTTCAAGGTGAACCGGCATATGGTTATGGGAACCGGCACATGGAAGCATTGTATCACTCCCGGTTGGTAGTCTCAACTTCAGGGTTTCTAGTTGAAGTGCTTCAAGCTTGTGTGGCTCAACTAGTGACATTGTGTGATGAGTTAGCATTATAATGAAGAACAGATCATGTTGCCATGTTAGCCTTGTGCGCATGAAGGATCTTGCATGGAGGAGATTGTTCCTATCTACCTCGAGAATGTGCAAAGTCTGTAAAATGGTGATAACGTGTGATGGGTTATCAGCCACCATGAAATCAGTGAAAATGGATGATGGAGAATGTCTTGAGATTGGATCAAGACTGTTGCAATTAAGGGAGTGTTCTCAATGGTCAGGATTGAACCATTTGAATTCCTTAACCTAACAAGTTTAGGGTTTAGGGTTTATGCTACCGACCTATCTATTTTCCTATAAGGCGATGTTGTTTTTCTTTTTGATGTTTTTGGAAAAAGTTGTCCGTGTGTAGGGCAAGTGCAATGTAATGAGTCACAAATTTGTGAAAGTCTATGCATTGGAAAACGTGCTCTTATAAACGGGGGCCCATTTTCAAAAAACGGGGGCCCGTTTATGCTTTGGGCTCTCGAGCCGAAAGGTAACGGGGGTCCAAAGCAAAAAAAAAGGGGCCCCCATTTTGTTCTAAAATGAGGGCCCGCTTTTAAACAAAATGGGGCCCCATTTTTTAAAAACGGGCCCCCATTTCTAAATTGCATTTTTTCTTTTTTTTCCACAAGCCGCCCTTGTTTGAAAATGGGGGCTCATTTTGTGGAAGTTGATTCCACAACCCACCACTTGGCTCGGGATTAGGCCTGGGATAGGCCTAGGATGGTCACACCTAAGACATGGACCTGCAAATTCAAATCTCCATGAATGAAAGCACAAATATGAACTTCAAAAATAGTTTATGTGCCTCTAATCAGAGAATTTTTATATGAAATTAAAACCCATTTCAGATTATACTGTCTAGATTCTAAATATGTAAATTTATTTTAAAATTGATTATTTTAACTATTTTTCATTTAATTTATACTAAATCAGGTCCATAAATTAGAAATATTAACTAATTTTATTAATTTAATAACTTTTTATTTTAAAGAATTTTGGAAAAAAAATTATATGTCATCAATCTACACAAAATTCTTTTGTATTTTAAAAAAATAAAAATAAAAAAATGTTAAGTTTGCATCAAATTATGTGGGTCGTACACATCAAATTTTTAAAAAGATAATTACGACCATTAAAAAATTAATTAAAAAAAAATATTAGAAAAAAAATACAAAAAAATATGCTCATCAATCTTCAGTGTGTTACAAACCATTTCCCAAAACGGTTTGAGAAAATAATTTTAATTGTGTCAAAAAGTGTGGGTCATACACATGCATGGTATGGTCCTGAAACAGGCAGTTTTAAAACATAGTTTTCAGAACTCCATTCAAAAAGTTATTTTTTATTATGTGGGTATTAAAATAAATTACATATTTGGAAAGTAAACTCAGAGGGCTATCTTTTATATTACTGACTTTTTCCAAGATTCAATCTCGAAGTGTTTCAAAATTTAAGCTCAAATGAGACAAAATCTGAAAATCAGGGAAAACACTTCCACTTTTTGGCCAAAAAGTGGACTCATCTTCTTGCACTGACCCTGTATCTAAGAGAAAGGATACGCGATTCTTGCTAGACCAAAAGGAGAGAATTGATACCTGCAAAGTGTACGTGTAGAAGGTGAAAAGGAGCTTAAGCGGATCTGCATTGGCATTGGGTGCTGTTACTAGATCATTGTAATACCTATTGATCTCTAACCACCTTAACAGTTGGAAAATCCCTTAACAGGGTAGCCTTAACCGGCTTGCTGTAAATCCTTTAACAGGGTAATTCAAAGCTACTGAGTTCAAAATCCTTTAGCTATTAAGTTCTTGAAATCCTCTAACAAGGTAACCTTTAATAGGGTTTAACCCTTAACCGGGTATTGTAGCCATCCCTTAACTAGGTGATCCCTAATAGGATTGGTTCCTAGAAGAACCTATTGTAATGTCTCTAACTAGACAAGGCTCCTAGCAGAGTGGACTTTTAAAGAGTTCAAAAAGAGCTTGTAGGTATTCATCCCCACCGTGGTTTTTCCCAGTTGGGTTTCTATGTGAAAAATATGTGTGTCATGTGTGATGCTTTTATCTTGTGATGCTTTCCTATTGTCTGTCAAGCATATGATGGTTCTATGTTTTATGCCTGTCAATAAAACATGTTGAACTAGCTGTTATTATGATCTGATGATAGATTACGTATTTATGCATAAGGGTGAAGTGGTAGTGTAGTCTTGAGTTGAGTGAAAAGCTAAGTGAGTAACCGGTTAATGCTAGTCTTAGTCATTCTTAGCTTTACCGGTTGCACTCTGTTTCAAACTGGTGTAACTGTTTGCTAGTCATTTGAAATGTCTGTTGTCAAACTGGTTTAGTACTGTATTTTTGTCTGTACTGATTCAGCCTCCATCTCAGTACTGAGTTAGTACTATTCGTTCATCATTGCGTTATCAGTATATATATATATAATTATATGTAAGTTAATATTATTTTTGCATATTATATTATTTTAGTATTTTAAATACTGTGGAAATTAATTTTGAGATGACATATATATTTTGGTAATATAAATTATAAGTCTATTGTATATATATGATATATATAGGTATTCATATATATATTATATATATAATTAATTTATAGTTTGGATGTTTTCAAAAAAAGCTAGTAAATTTAGAGATTTTATATTTATGCTTGGAGAAATTAGGAGATTAATTTTTATGTGCTTGATTTGAACCTTATTGGAAAAATGACAAAATTGAATTATTTATATTAATATAGTTGTATTTTCTTATTTTCTGGAAAATCTTTAATTGCAAGTTATTTATGCATTTGGTTGTTTTAAGAAAAGATTGCATGTATTAGGATCTTGTGTAAATGGTGTTTGCAGTCAAACTTAATTTCATTGCAATTCTATTTGAGTTATCATTGTGTCTTATGTTATTATATCTCCTTGGTCAGGTGTTGTTGTATAACCTTATTGATGTGAGCCATTGTGTGTTTTGTCCAAATGGTCAATCTTGGGTTAGTGATTATGTATCCTTCACCTGTGGTTTGTCAGGATTAGTTATGGCTGTGTATTTTGTCATAGAGTTCTCATAGAGAGACCTTTCCTGTTAGTGTCCTATGAGAGAGAGTGGCTTTCGAGCAGGGGCCATGCCCGAAGTGGATGACAGGATAACCCATCGAAACTTAGTTAAAAAGTGATAACCTAATAATTGATTAGGGGATGGGTAGAATAAATATTTATTGAGATAATGTACCTCGTGCATAGGTGTAGTGCTAGTACAGGGCTCATAATGCTATGAGAAGGCCTGGAATGTAAAACTTACCACCTTGTCTTCACAAAAGGAATGCTAGGGTCTGCATGAGACTTAGTTGGAGCCAAAAGCTGAGAGAGGTTACGAGGATAGAGAGACGGGACCTAGGAGGCCTACCATGGTAACCATCAAGCTATGCGATGACACTCTCTCCTTAGAGTCCCTAGTGTTTTGTGAGTTGAGTCACATGGATGTTTGTAGAGTCTTGTAGTTCTTTTGTACTTTTTTTACTTTGCTTGCTTGAGGGTTTTCTACTATCTCCTAGCATAGTGGGGTGGTTCCATTTTGGGATCACATGGTCGGGTGGTAGTGCCACTTCCCATTAGATGTTATGGATTATATCTTCAGGTGAGGAAAGGCTTCACTGGTGTTTCTTGGTTTGTGGTTCATGTACCAGCTCATGTTCGTGATCATTGTTCACTTGAGACCTTGTGGTCATTGTATCAACTTTTATATAACCTTGATATTGTAACTTTGTATCTGTGGCATTTTTGGAAGTCATGTGTTTATGGGTATTGTAGTATTATGTTAGTGGAATTTATGTTAAATTTAGTTGCTTTGATCTTATGTATAAATGATTTATGGATAAATTGAATCCATTAGAATACTTGATTTCTCCATTATGGAATTTAGAAGTATGTGTAGTTTTGAACTTGAGCATTTACTTTTTCTAATTAAATGGACAATTGGATGAACCATGGTGTTAATATAATCTATGATTAATCTTTGTTGGTAGCCCTTAGGAAATCATGTGTTAGTCTTCCGTTGTGTTATTAGATGTGCAATGGATATAATTAATGCACCTGATCTTAAAAAAAAAAATATTTCACCCTTTAGTTGCCTAGTTGTGTTGTTTTCCTTTAGGGTTCCTGGCGGGGCATTACACCCCAACCCCCCACCCCACTACCTTCTACACAATATAGCAATAAATTAAAAGAAACTATTTTTTAAATATTTTCTGTTGATTTTCTTTCCTTTAAAAATATTAATAATTTTTTTTTAATTTATTTTTATTTTTATTTTTATTTTTTTAATGTACTAAGAGTAAATCATTATTAAGTCTGACAATGGAAAAACATATATATGTGTATTATTAAAACTTGAATTCATAATTATAGTTTTGTGTTTTATTGCTTGTTGATTTTGCATAGGGATGAAACTTCTAATTTTTAGAGATGGTATACATAGATACCTGTACCAGAAATATTTACTGAAGAGGATGGATTCCACATATTTTTCTTGAAAGGTAAGAATTTCAGAAAGAATTAACAATCTCACAGAGATTTTAGAGAGACAGAGAGGAAGCTTATTGCAAGTTATATATTTCACAAAGAGAGATTTCATAGAGATTTCAAAGAGACAAAGAGGAAGTCTATAATATATTAAATATATTTTTTTTTGTTTAAGAAATTTTTTGAAGGAATTAATCTTCACCATATGCTTGGGATCAACACAAATAAATTTTTCTCAGGAAGAAATCAACTAAATATATACTACCATCTTCACACGAGGAGAATTTTTTTTTATCCAACTCACAGGGAAAAATGAATACAAATGAAATTCTTTCTCAAAAAAGAGCAGTATACATTCATATCAAGGTAAGACTTATTATAGAGGGGGAATGATAGAGATTTAAGATTTAATCAAATCTACGTTCAGAGAGGAGAAATGGATTTATTTATAGGAAAAATAACTTCAATCCACACGTGATAAACACAGAGAGATGAGATTTTCACATAGAAGTAAGATTTATTTAATAACTTCACTCAAATGATCAACCTAAAATTATATGAGAGTTAAATTTAATTCATAGAAAATAGTCAAATAAAGAACATCATACAATCACATAGAAAAGAGTTTATTCCCAAAAAGATTTTTACACTCTTAATAAATAATTTTTTTTTTTCTTTTTTGAAAGCAAAAAGACAACAACAATTTAATTTTTATCTTTTTCCTTTTCTAAGAAATTTAAATATATAATAAAGATATGTATTACAACATTTATCCCAAATTAATAAAAAATGAGTTTAACTTTATTTTAAAACAAATTTTAAAAACTTTTAAATAAATGAAGCTCTAAAAGAAGGATAGAAGCTATATTCTTCATAATAATTTTATTTATTTATTTCACATGAAAAATTAAGGAAAGCGATAGAAGAGAACCTAGATCAATGAAGTTTGATGTTGAAACCTCTCCAAATCTCCAAGCTTGTCTTCCTTGATCCTTCCTTGCAACTTGGTGACAATTCTTCAAAACAACTACTTAACAATTCTACAAATTAAATGTTACTACAAAATAAATCCTACTACTTTCAACAAGAAACTTGAGAAATTTTTCTTCCAAAAATAAAGCCATACCCTCTCTTTCAAAAAATTGTATACATTATATAGAAAAGATTCCTCAATTCCACTATCAAGAGAATTAATTGAAAGAAATGATTATTTTTCCTAAATTATCTTCATGCAAAACTAGTTGATCACTAAATGGAGGAGTTACATGGAAGAAAATGGAGAATGAAGATTCCCTCTAGAAGCTTCCAATTTCTCCTACGTCATGTGCTTATATGAAATTGAGAAATTAAATAATTTCTTTTTAAATTATTATTTTATGTGTGTATGTGTATGTTCATTATTATAATAACTTTTCCAACCATATTCAATAAATTCATAACCTCAAAATGATATAATAGAAATAACATTAGTAGTAGCAAATAAAAATGATAAAAGGAGGGTTATGACATCCTCCCCCCCTTAAATTGTGCATCATCCTGATACACTTATTTAATGTAAAGAGTCTATAGTTTATGATCAGTCTAAAACAAAAAAGGAAACAACTGCTGCATTTCACTAGTATCTTCCCATGTAGCATTATTTTCGTCATATTAATTCCACTGTACTTTGCATTGATCAACCTCTTTGTTGCGCAAGTAGTTCTAGTTTCTCTCCAAGATTTTAGATGTCTCTATCATTACTTTTCTGATTTCTAGGAGGATTGTTCATTTTCTCATCAAACCTTAGCAATTAAGTTATCTTATTTGTTGATCTTTTTCATGGTAATTTCCCCTATCTTGATTGATTTAGAGGTTGCCTTCTTTTATATGAATTGTTCCTCGATTCTCATTGAAGTTTGTGTTCTCCTTGAATTCGTGTTTCCCTTTGAATGAATGATTCTCTTTAAAATTCTATCTTGTTGTTGCTAGGGCTTGAATCTTCATTTCCTTGTTTTAAAGATTTCTTAAGTATCTCATCTATACTTCTGGTTCATTTATGTCAACTTCTTCCCTTATGTTGGTACAAGCACTTCTTGATTTGATCATTCATCATAGGTACATACTTTAACAATTTGGTGGATTGATTTTGACATTGTTGGATTGTCAAAGCCCCTTGTCAAGACTTTGTAATTATGTCACCTTCCCTTTGATTAATAATTATGGTAGCCACCTTTATGAAAATGGTGAACAAAATGATCTCATGTTATTATGTCCTTGCTATGCCAACTTTATTTCTTCATGTTTATCTACCAAGTAGTTCCCTTACTTAATAAGTCCTTTAAATTAGATTACTTTTCTATTTCATTCAACCAATATTTAGCCCCTTCGCCAATTTTCTTTCTTTCAAATTTAGGTTAGTTGATTTTCTTCAATCCTCAGATAGCTCCAACTTGTCTTCTTCATTTCCTTGATTATTGTTAGGGCTCACATTTAATCACTCTTCATTTTCCAATGTCAGTTTGCCTTTCTCTAAGGTCCTACATTGATTACTCCATTGAGTAGATCTTTTCCCTTTTCTTAGTTAGAGATTCGACTCTTGTTATATTGTAGACATTAAGTTTCCATAGTCCATAATATTTAATGGTGAAAGATTCTTGTTATATTATTTCCTTACCATCTAGGTCTTCTTCAAATTCAAAATCCTTATTTCATTCTTGATTTAAGATATAACAATTCATCTGCACTCTTTAAGGTTGTATAGGTTGAAGTGAGCTCAAGGCCTAGACTTGAACTTTCACTCTGATACCACATGTAATAACACACTTTAAATTAACCCAAGAAATTTCATCCATCCATTTTTTTTTCTTTTATTTATTTATTTATTTAATAATTTGTTTTTGATTCAATCACACACTTTGGGAATCTATCCAATTGCATTAGGCATTCATCCATCCAGGATGAGTGTAGTACCCCTTCCCTAATCAATTTCTAATCTCAGTTTGACCTTGGTTAGTTTATCATAATATAATGATTATAGTCAGATGTTTTGATTTTAGTGCATATCTGTTAATGTGGTTTTCACACCAATTTGGATGCAAGTTATTAATTCTCCTATTTTGTGTTATTATCTCGGGCTAACGCTTTCAGTAAGTTTATATATGTATGCATGTATGACTCTTGGTTGCAGGAGATTTTAGGTACAGTACCGCATGGGTGCGAGGTTCATCTCCACCTGGAATTTGTAGGTTTGAGTTTACCTCTTTGATCCTTAGAGTTGGATTAGGTGGTCATAAGACCCTCATTTGACCATAGTTGTGCTCAAGTGAGCATCGCCAATCATCGTCAGTTCCCTGTGGTTGGGTTTGCGAGTTGTCTGTTCATTTCACTTTCTTGGCTTGCGTATTTTGTGTGTGGTTAAATCAAGTAATTAATCCTTAATCTCTAATTTGATTTAATGTGTGATTTCGCATTAGTATTTTGAGGAGTAAATTAAATAGGCTCCCTTTTTATGTGATTAATCATTAATTGAATTGCTTAATTTAGGTTGGTAGCAAGTTCAATTAAATGGTTAATTTTAATGTTAAATTTATTTCCTTTTTATGATGTTGGAAAAAAAAGATTTAATTTTAATTGCAACATAATTAATTTAATCTTGTTGGCATTTTGGAAATAGAAAGGTTAATTTTAGTTAATTGAGGAAATCAATTTTAAATTGAAAAGGAAGTTTAATTTATTGATATAGTTTAAAAGAATGAATTGTGTGAATTATTTTAAATAAAAATTTTAAATCCAAAATAAATAAAAATTGGTCAAACTTCTCCCATTTAACCTAGGTTTTTGGAAAAATATGGGAGATTGTTTTTTTTTTTAATATTTTTGGATGGAAAAATTTGGGGGTTTTGGGAGGAGAAGGAATTTCTTGAGCTGGAGAATTGGGCTCTTCTTCAATCTTGACAAGATTCCTAAGCCAAGTAGGCCTCTGGTTTATTTCATTGGCTTCTTGTGTTAAACAATTTGATTAGGATTTTTGAAGAAAACTGTTTGTAAAGATTAAAATCTCATCTATTTGGGGGAAATGAAACAGTTGTAATTTTTATTCCAATCTAATCCCCTCTTGTTCTATTTCCATTCCTAGTTTAGATTATGGTTGCTCTGGTTTCTTTAAAATAAAAAATAAACTTGAGTTGCCTGTTTACAATAAAAATTTGTTTAAATTCCAAATAAATGCTTTCAAATTCAAGCTTTAATCAGAGCGATTTGCTTGTTTTTGGATATATGGATGTCAATCAATCCTATTTTGTGAATATGGTGTTGGTTTTAGAGAAATCTTCCCTTTTCTAGATCTAGGTATTTGAAATTGCCAATATTGGAAAACTCATAGTTTTCTGAATGAAAAAAAATAATAATAATAAATTATTTTTTAAAGTCTCTGTTGAGACTGTATTTTGATGTGTTATGTTAAATTTATAACAAATTTTTTTTTTTTAAACTTAAAAAAAAAAAAAAGTATAACCTACCACCATGTGGAAGAGTTTCCCCCACCACGTGGAGGGGTTTTGCATGCTCCCTTTGGGTAGCAGCACTACCTAAGGGTAGTGCCTGCTACCATTGGGTACCAGTGCTACCAATGGGTAGCGCCTGCTAACTTTTGGTAGTAGAACTACCATAGGTAGTGTGAGCTACTCGGGGGGGGGGGGGGGGGGGGGTGCACTTGGAGGTCCACGTGGGTACCCTCCACCCTTTTTATTGTTTTTGTTTTTTTAAATTGTTTTTCAAATTTTTTTTTTTAATCAAAAAAAATATATATATTATAGTTTAACATTATTTTAATGTAAATTTTAAATTAAGTTTTTAATGAAGTAAATACGGCATTTAATTAATAATTTGTGATTAATTTGTAATTTATTATTTGTATAAGTGGCAAATATACATTAATTAATTTTCAAATTCTATTTTATTATTAATGCATAATTTTTTAATTAGATACTTAATTTGTTATGTTGTTATTAATTATTAATTTCTTAGATTTTATTAATCGCAGATTAATAATATATATTAATTAATATTTAATTTTAGAATTTGTTTTATATATATGCGTAAGGAAATAATTGTTAAGTAGGGAACAAACTATCTTTATGTGGGTTCCTTATATGTATATGTTTCCTTGACTTGTATAGTTTAACATGGTTCTGGATAGATGAACTTGGAGAAAATTATTTTTGAACCAGTATGACAATGATGTTTTAATTGAAGATTAAATATCATATTTAGTTGGTTAACGTTTATTTAACTATATTCTTGTGAACTTGGTTTAAAAACTTGTAATGACGTATTTATGTATGTTCGATGCAAATGAACTTCAGTGAGATAGAAAACCAAGAACAACCTATACCTAGATGAGGTAGATAACTACAATCAAACTTAGATCATTTAGAAAACTTGATCGACATTTAAGGTTTAAATCAATTTGGGAATTTAGATTGTATCTATTGATTATTGTCTACGCAAGTTTAGTTTTTGTATTCACTTTTTCTTAAGTAATGGCAGTACCTTCTTTTGTTTGATAAGACCCTGTTGTATGGATTGATTTGGGGTACCTGTATCAATTCGCGGTCTCGAGTTTGACTGTTGTTTTGTAGTGGTGTCGTAATTGGTCATATCCTTTATGTGGGTGTCGAATGATGATTTATGGTTGACCATAGTTGGTTAGGTCTCTAGTTAGAGTACCGTCTGTCAGTGCACCTCATATGAGTCCTATTTGACCAAATGGTTGTTTCCTCCATTTTGGACTTTGTTTATTTGAACATGTGTATTCCTTGGTTTTTTAGTTTGTTTGAGTATAGTCTAGTGTCGTATGGGAAAGTGAATTTCGATTAGGGGCTGCACCCAAAGTGGCTATTGGGTAGCCCATCGAAAGTGTGTCTAATAAGTGATAACCTAATAGCATATTAGAGTGTTAGTTAATGAATCACTAAGTAAGCTAATTGTGCCTCACACATGGGATGAGCACTAGTACAAACTCGACATGTAGTGAGCAGGCCTGAAATGGTAAACCACCATCCTTGTCTTCATGAAAGGATGTGTGGGTCCACATGAGGCTTGGATGGGCTGAAGGTTTAGATTAGGTTGCTAGGGTAACCCAGTGTATTATGCCGAAACCTATGAAGACCTACCATGATAACCATATCAGGTCATGTGATGACACTTGTCCCTATGTTCGCTAGCGTGTTGTTGTGTTGTCTTGATAGGAGAACTTTTGTGGAGTCATCCTGTTCCGTATGCCCTTCTGAGTACCTGATTGTAATGCTAGAACTTGGGTTGCAATGTCTTAGTTTTGTGGATGCTCCAATGGATCTTTGTATTTGCTTCCATTATGTTCAGTTGGATCCTTTCCTATTCACGGATCATTTATGTATTTATTGACCGATGTGGTCATTTGTATATTGGTTATGTTCACCTTGATGGAGGGATTGTAAATGATGTGAACCTCATGTATTCTTAACTTATTAATGATCAAAGGGTCTTGTAGTTGAGTAGACCTGTAGATGTAGCCCTTTAGGGGTGAACTCCAATATCAATTTAGTGTTATGTGATGCTTATATTCTTATGATTCCTATTTAGTTTTAGCATGTATGGATGACATTATGTTAGAATGTATAAAGTGAATAAGAAGAAATTAATCTTAAATGCATGTATGCAGTCATCTATTAAATACAGTAATTGGATCATGAAAGAATGTAGATTAGAATAATGAAATATATTCAGTTATTGTTAAGGAAATTAAGTATGCTTGGAAAGATCTCATTAGTTTATGATAAAATTCAAGTGTTTTGTTAAATTAGATGCATGACTTAAATTTTAATAAAAAAATATGAATGAAGGGTATGGATAAATTGTAATGCCCCACCAGGAAACCCCGAAGGGATTAAGCCAAAACACAAGAATAGAGTGCAAAATTTTATTTTATTTTATAAAGTTACAACACATAAGATGCAACAAGATATCAAAGATTCAGATTACATAGCGGAAGACATCAACTAGCACCTAAAGAGTTTCCCAACGAGATTACTTAAATTTCACAATTCACTTAACTCACACAATTAATCCAAAAGTTGAATATCTTAATAACGAGATAATTCATAATCAGGATAATTCCTTTCAAAAGAGGGAAATATAAAGCACAAGCGAAGATTCATCATTAAGATCCATTCACAATCTTCATTCAATCTTTTCATTTAAAATTACAAACCATACATCTAACATTCTAATACACTAGGATTTCATCATAACATAAGAGATCTTTCCAAGCATATTTAAATTCCTTAACAACAACTGAGTACAATTCATTACTCTAAGTTACATTCTTTCATATTCCAACTTATTGCATTTCAAAAGATGATTACTTACATGCATCTACGATAAATCTCATCTAAACCACTTATGCATTCGATCTACATGACATACAAGAAAGAACTGCATATAAGCATTTAAAGCTAATTCCAATTATCCACTTAACCATTCTAACATAAGTTAATCATACATGATAAAGCTGAATAAAGGAAACATAAGAGAATACACCACATAACACCATAATGATCTCGGAGTTCACCCCTAAGGGGCTACATCTCCGGGTCTGCTCAACTGCAAGACCCCCTCTGATAAATAATAAAGTTAAGAATACAAGAGGTTACACCATTACAATCTAGCCATCAAGGCAATACATAAACAATATACAAACGATCGCATCGGTCAATTAATACATAAACGATCCTTGAAAAGAACAGGATCCAGCAGAACATAATCAAAGCTAAAACAAGAGGTCCAGAAGAGCATCCATAACACTGAGCCATCACCACCCAAGGTCTAACATGAAAATGACACTCACAAGGGCATAAACAAAAGGATGACCCACAAAGATACTCTTAACAGGACAAAACGACTACACACTAGCGAACGTAGGGACAAGTGTCATCACACAACCTGGTATGGATACCATGGCAAGTCTTCATAGGTCCCGGCCCCATACACTGGGTTACCCTGGCAATCTAATCCGAGCTTCCGGCCCATCCAAGCCTCATGTGGAACCACACATCCTCTCGTGAAGACAAGTTAGATGGTTTGCCATTTCAGGCCTTCTCACAGCATGTCGAATCTATGATAGCACTCGTCTCATGTGTGAGGCACATTTATCTTACTTAGAGATTACATTCTAATCTACTTAAAGGTTATCACTTATTAGACTCACTTTCGATGGGTTACCCAGCAGCCACTTTGGGCACGGCCCCCAATCGAAAGCCACTTTCCCATACGACACTAGACTATACTCAGACGAACTCAAAACCAAGGAATACACATGGTCAGACGAACGGAGTTCAAGAAGAGAGAAACAATTATCTGGTTAAACACGACTCAAGGGTAATCACTTACTGGCGGTACTCTAACTAGAGACCCGACCAACAATGGTCAACCACAATCATCATTCGACTCACACACAAGGAGGATGTGATCAAAACGACACTACCACAATACAATAGTCAACTCGGAATCGAGGACTGAAACAAGTACCCCAAGTCAATCCATACGACAGGGTCCTACTAAACAAAGCAAAACATGCCATTTCATAATTAAAGGCGAATACAGAAATTAAACTCACAAGGCAATAATCTGAAAAGACAATATTTCCTCAAATTGATTTAATCATTACAAGTCAATCAAGTTTTCTACAAGATCTAAATCAGCTTACAGTTATCTACCTCATCTAGGAATAAGTTGTTCTTGGTTTTCTAACTCCTAAGGTTCAAAGCATCGAACAGGCAAATTAAGCCATAATGAGTTTTAAAACCAATTCATATTAATAAAATTCAGACAACCATTAATCAACTAACATAAGATATTTAATCTCCAATCAAAACGTCATTAACATACTGGTCCAAAACCGACCTCTACAGTTTCGTATTTTTCAAACCCAGATGCATTATATGGATTACGGAAATAAAAATGTAGAAAGAGAATCTAAATGGAGATAGTCATTTCCAATGCATATCGTTAAATTTCTAATGCCCAACGATAAATATTTCACTACTTTACAATTACTCAAATGATATGTTCTACGATAAAATTTAACATCATCAAGTAGTAATTACATCGTATTTCAACGATTTTCCAATAACATTTTATTCTCTATTATTTTTAAACAATACTACCTCAAATAGCCAATTTCCCTAATCAGCTAGAAGGTAAGATATTAATTTATTAGCTAAGACCAATCAGAGAATAATCGACAATATTAAATTGCAATATTACAGTCGTAGAACTTAATTGGAAAGAGGGCATAAGTCACGAAATGAAGTTGAATAACAATTAACCTATAACCTCTACTATAAAATTAATCATTATCAAACTAACATTTGTGATGATTAATGCCTCCTTAATCAAAATTAAGAACTAATTAAACTTAACATTAAAAACAACTCTCATTAAAATGATATAATATCATATGCATTTTTTTTAAATACTAAAAAAAAATACATTAAAAAAAATGATTTTTAAAAAACTACATTCACACAAAACGCATTTGAAAACACGGCGAGGGTGGGCCATGCCCTAACCCTAGCCGCAGGGCAAGGTGCGGGGGACTCTCGTGGGTGGCGCCACGGTGGTGCCCGCAGGTGCCGCGGCGCCCTGCGGCCACCACGGCCCTTGCAGCCACCGTCGTGAGCCGCAACCGCCATGGCCACACACACCAATGGAGAACCAGGGATGCGGGGAAAAAGGGAAGTAAGGGGCGAGCGGGGGAGAGGGGAGGAGGAGCAGGTGGAGCTCCGCTCCCCGCCCTCCAACCCCAAACCAGGTTTTAAAAACATACGCCCAGCCATAAAAAAAAATATGTTTTAAATTTTAATTTGAACACACAGTTCGTTTAAAAAAATAAAAATGCACAGTTCGCTAAATCTCTAATTTCATTTTGAAACAACCAAAACGAAATTTGATTATAAATTTCGGGTTACATTAAAATCCGGTTTCAATGAAATTCGTTCTGGGTTTCCTAAATTCTTGATGGTATTCATCTCCCCATACACAATGGGATTCAAACCACCCCAAAGGAAACATTAAGGGATAACCAAAATCTCAAAACCAAATTTCCAGCCAAATTCAAAATGGACAATCACATTGATTTTTCAATAACAAATTCAGAATCCTACCTTAATACGCAATCCTGGAATGACTGAAGGAGAGCCCACCTGCCAGATCCAGCATCATTCCTTCCCAAAACCTCCAATTTCATTCCCAATTTTCTTTCCAACCAAAAATTCCCCAAAAATGTCCATCCTCCCCAAATTTCCCCAAATTTGGGTTATATGGAAGAGTTGACCAAAAATTCTATTTTTGGGAATTAAAATTCTTATTTCAAAATAACTCTCAAAAATAAATTCTTTTCAACTATAGCAACAATTTAACTTGCTTTTTAAATCAAAAAAATGATTTCCTCAATTAATACGATTTAACCTTCAAATTTTAAAAGCCAACAGAATACAATCAATCTATTGCGATAAAATATAAAACTTTTTTTTTCAACAGCATATATAAATGCATTTAATATTCGAAATCAGTCATTTAATCGAATTCACTCCCAATATAAAATAAGCAATTCATATCAACGAAAATCGCATAACGAAATCCTGATTAATTTAATCCATTAATCTTCAATGCACAAATACATATATAATCAAAATAATTACTAAGGACTAATTAATCAATTTAACCATGCACACCAAGCACGCAAACTGAGAAGGTCAACCAAACAGATGACTCGCAAACCCAAACAAAAAGGGATAACCGACGACGACTGGCGATACTCACTTGAGCACGACAAGGGTCAACTAGGGTCTTACGACCACCTAATCCAACTCTAAGGATAAAGGAGGTACACTCAAACCTGCACATCCAGGTGAAGCCGAACCTCACACTCAAACGGCGTTGTACCTGAAATCTCCTGCAACCAAGAGTCATACATGCATACATACATAAAATTTAATGAAAGCGTTAGCTCGATGTTAATACCATGATATAGGTACACTAAACAACTTGCATACAACTAGTGAGAAAACCACATCAATAGCTATGTGTAAAATCAACATCTGACTATAACATAATATTACGATAAACTAATCAAGATTAAACCAAGGTTAGAAGTAGATTAGGGCAGGGGTACTACATAAATCTTAATGGATGAACCTTATCTTGTGATTTATATTTTCATCTTCTGAAAGAAATTATCCTTGTTTAAGAATTATCTCGTTATAAGATAATCGGCTTATTGGATTTATTAGTGTGAGTTAAGTGAAATGTGGAATTAAGTAATCATGTTTTGAAACTCTTTAGGTGTTAGTTGATGTCTTCCACTATGTAATCTGAACTTTGATATCTCGTTGTATCTTAATGTTGTGTTTAACTTTCAAAAAAATTATTTGCACTCTATTCATGTGTTTTAGCTCATCCCTTCGGGGTTTCCTGTCAGGGCATTACATTTGGTATTAGAGCCAGGTTGCAAACACTGGGATCTCTGGTGTCACTTGTGCCCTTAGTTGGTGTGAGGTGTATCAACCTTATGTTGTATGCTTGTCCTCCTTTTGTATGCGTGTGATTGAGGAATAGGATCTTGATGATCTTAATGACTCGTGTTATGTTCTTTTGTGTATTCTTTTGAGCAAACATTAATTGTGTGTAACGTGTGTGTTCACACCTTGTTTTCAATTTCTTGATGTTTTTGTTTTTGGGTGATTATATGTGTTTTGTTTGCTTATTGGTGTCTTGGTCTATGATTAGTCACTCTGTAAGAGAGTCGTATGTACCTTCCTTATTGATTGTTGTACTCTTTAGACTAATCCATTTGGGTTGGTTAGTGCTTGTCTAGAATCTGAAAGTATGATATGTGCTTGTTTAAGATTATGATCTAACTTAGTGTTGTTCGCTTGAAGGACTAGAATGGAAAATATAGAATGGTTATTTTGTAGCAAATTGAATGATTATCACCCTTCCTCCTCTCTCTTTCTAGAAATTAAAATGTTTGGGATATGTGTAGTTATCTCTTATTTGAGTTTTCTTTTTCCGAGAGAAAGGGTGTGACTTCTTGAGCCTTTGTGTGAGCCTTGTGATGCTTATTTGTCTTTATATTATAAAAGGGCTTCAGGTTGAAAGTTCATATTAGTTATTGAGAGAAAATTGTATGTGTACATTAAATATTTCTCCATGTGTTTTTTAGGGGTAACATAATTAAATTCTATCTTATGTGCATTAATATGTGAATAGTTGTTATGTGAAACCTATTTTGTTTGTAAAAGAAGTATTCAAGGGAACATGTTATAGTAGCTTCGAGAGTGCATTAATTTGTTCCATGAAAGATTGTTTTAGGTGTTAAATTAAACCAGTTTGATTGAGGATCTATTTTAGCAAATGCTCAATTGAACTTGCTTTTTGATATGTGTAATTACATTATTATGTGCTTGGAAAGTGCAAATGAAAATTTTGTTTGATGTGTATGTATTAATGTGTATTATTTAGTTGATAGCTCCTTGCTTACCTTCTTATCGTATTTTGATTTTCAATGATAGGTTGCAAATTATGATATGTTTGGTATTGAATTAAGAGTAGTGAGTGTTCGCAAGAGGTCTGGTATTATCGAAAGATTGCCTATTTTGATCTCTATTATTTGGAAAACTAGAACATTCTGTTGCAACCATAATAATTAGAAATGTCATGTTAAGCTGTTTGGCATCCTTCTAAAATAGTAGCAAAATGAAAACCGTGCTATTAAATTGACAGACTTATAGTGAGAAATTTTATATTGTAGTGTGACCTTGTTGATCTTGTGTCTATGTAGGAAATAGTTTGGTTATCAACTCTTTTTTCCTTCTCTTTGCCTAGATTATAAGATTTTTAGAAATGCTACAAGGAATGCATTGATTTAAAAAGAATTTTTATAATGCATATGAAATTGTATGTTGCTTTTGGGCTTCTTATGGAAAGATGAAAGTCTTATGCTTTAGAAATAAAATTGCATAGTTAGTAATGTGAATACAGATGCTTAGTGAAATTCGAGAAAGATATAGGAATGATGTTATTCCTTATGTAATTGTGAATTGTTAATAATTTAAGTACTTGTATCTAGAGTAAACTTTATTTAGTTATTCATATGGTAAGCATTATTTAAATCTCCCTTGAGTAGATGATAGTGTACTGGAAATTACTTCCCGTAAATGTGACTAAACTAGTGCTTATTATATGTGCCCATGGGTTGGTGAAGTAATCAACCATGGAGGTTATGTTGCTTATGAGTATGGGAAATCATACTATTTATGTGATGTTGCTTATTTGTTTCCCTATTGAGTACCAAACCTCGGATTGCAGGTAATTCAGTATGTTAAGGGGTAGTAATCAAAGTCACCATTCCTTGAATAGTAAGGATCGGCGTATGAGTAATGTCGGCGTGAAGAGACTTTAGCTTCTCCATTTGAGGAATGATATGGTTATACAATAAAACTATATCAAAGGTGTAATGCCCCGCCAGGAAACCCCGAAGGGATTAAGCCATAACACAAGGATAGAGTGCAAATTTTTTTTTTTTAAAGTTACAACACATAAGATGCAACAAGATATCAAAGATTCAGATTACATAGCGGAAGACATCACTAACACCTAAAGAGTTTCCCAATGAGATTACTTAAATTTCACAATTCACTTAACTCACATGAATAAACCAATAAGCTAATTATCTTAACAATGAGATAATTCTTAATCAGGATAATTTTCTTTCAAAAGATGGAAATATAATCACAAGCAAGGATACATCCATTAAGATCCATTCATAATCTTCATTCAAGCTTTTCATATAAAGTTACAAACCATACATCTAACATTCTAATACACTAGGATTTCATCCTAACATAAGAGATCTTTCCAAGCATATTTAAATTCCTTAACAACAACTGAGTATAATTCACTACTCTAAGTTACATTCATTCATATTCCAACTTATTGCATTTTAAAAGACGATTGCATGCTAGCATCTACGATCAATCTCATCTAAACCACTTACGCATTCGATCAACATGGCATTCAAGAAAGAACTGAATATAAGCATTTATAGTTAATTCCAATTATCCACTTAACCATTCTAACCTAAGTTAATCATACATGATAAAGCTGAATAAAAGAAACATAAGAGAATACATCACATAACACCATAATGATCTCGGAGTTCACCCCTAAAGGGCTACATCTCCGGGTCTGCTCAACTGTAAGACCCCTCTGATAATTAATAAAGTTAAGAATACAAGAGATTACACCATTATAATCCAGCCATCAAGGCAAAATACAAACAATATACAAGTGACCACATCGGTCCATTAATACATAAACGATCCTTGAAAAGAACAGGATCCAGCTGAACATAATCAAGCTAAAACAAAGGTCCAGAAGAGCATCCACAAAACTGAGCCATCACCACCCAAGGTCTAACATGAAACCGACACTCACAAGGGCAGAGACAAAGGGACGACTCACAAAGGTACTCCTAACAGGACAAAATGACAACACACTAGCGAACGTAGGGACAAGTGTCATCACACAACCTGGTATGGATACCATGGCAAGTCTTCATAGGTCCCGGTCCCATACACTGGGTCACCCTGGCAATCTAATCCAAGCTTCTGGCCCATCCAAGCCTCCTGTTGACCCACACATCCTCTCACAAAGACAAGGAAGATGTTTTGCCATTTCAGACCTTCTCACAGCATGTCGAATCTATGATAGCACTTGTCCCATGTGTGAGACACATTCTGTTATTTAGAGATTACATTCTAATCTACTGTTAGGTTATCACTTATTAGACTCACTTTCGACGGGTTACCCAGTAGCCACTTTGGGTGCGGCCCCCAATCGAAAGCCACTTTCCCATACGACACCAGACTAAACTCAGACGAACTCAAAACCAAGGAATACACATGGTCAGACGAATGGAGTTCAAAGGGAGAGACAAACATCTGGTCAAACATGACTCAAAGATGAACACTTACTAACGGTACTCTAATTAGAGACCTGACAACTAAGGTCAACCACGAATCATCATTCGACTCACACACAAGGAGGTTATGACCAACTATGACAACATCACAATACAACAGTCAACTCAGAATCGAGGACTGAAACAAGAACACCAAATCATACATACGACAGGGTCCTATCAAACAAAGCACTCTTGCCATTTCATAATTAAAGGCGAATACAAAAATTAAACTCGCAAGGCAATAATCAAAAAAGACAATATTCCATCAAATTGATTTAATGATTACAAGTCGATCAAGTTTTCTACAAGATCCAAATCAAATTACAGTTATCTACCTCATCAAGGGATAGGTTGTTCTTGGTTTTCTAACTCCTAAGGTTCAAAGTATCGAACAGGCATATAAAGCCGTAATGAGTTTTTATCCAATTCATATTAATAAAACTCAGACAACCATTAATCTATCAATTAAGATATTTAATCTCCAACAAACATCATTAACATACTGGTCTAAAATCAATCTCTACAGATTCATAATTTTCAATCCCATATGCATTATACGGATTACGAAAATATAAATGTAGAAGGAGAATCTAAAGAAGCTAATCATTTCCAAAAGCACATCGTTTCAATTCAAACACCCAACGATAAATATTTCACTACTTCTCAATTAGCCAAATGCTCTAATCAGCAAGAAGGTGAGATTTAGATTCATTAATCCAAGATCAATCAGAATATAATCAATGATATTTAGATGCGAAGTTAACAGTTTTAGGACTTAATCAGGAAAGGGGCATAAGTCACGAAATGGAGTTGAATAATGCTTAATCTATAAACTCCACTATAAAAATTAAACAATACCAATTTAACATTTACCATTTTTTTGCCACCATAATCCTAATTAAGAAACTAGATAAAACTTAGCATTAAAATACTCTCATTAAAATGATATATTATCATATGCATTTTTTTTTTTTAAAATACTAAAAAAAACATGCATTAAAAAAAAAACTACGTTTAAAACAACAAAGAACGCATTAAAAAAAAAATTGAGTGGAGAGGCGAGCTGGGCGGGCCGTGCCCTAACCCTAGCCGCAGTCCACACCGAAATGCAGGGCAGCCCATGTGGGCGGCACCATTGCGGTGCCCGCAAGTGCCGCGGCGCCCTGCGGCCACCGCGGCCCCTGCGGCCAGCGCCATGGGCCGCGACCGCCACAGCCACGCACCAATGCGGAGAACCATGGAACACGTGGGGGGGAAGCAAGTGGGGGGATGCGCGGGGGAAGGGAGGAGCGGGTGGAGCTCCGCTCCCCACCTCCAATCCCCATACGCCCAGTCCGAAATAAATTAAAACGCCCAGCGCTATAAACAAATAAATATCCCCCTTTTTCTTAAAACACACAGGTTTAGAATTCAAACAAAACGCACAGTCCGAACAAACATGAACGCACAGTTCAAAAAATAATATCTTTTCTTTATTTTTGAATACACACAGTTCGATTTTAAAACAAACAATACAACCCAACTCAAATTTTGGATTAACAATTTCGGTTTGAATGAGAACCGATTCCAATGAAATAAACAATGCACAGTTCGATATGAAAATAATGTTTTCTTGAGGGTTTTTCATTCTTTTCAAACACAATGGAATTCCAAACCACCCAACCAGCATTGAGGAATAACAAAACCTCAAATAAATCTCCAGCCAAACTCAAAATGGCCAAACAAGGAAATATTTTATTTCAAAACCAAATGGTTAAACAGATCCTACCTGATCTCGCATTCCTGGCAAGATTTGCCGAAGAGTCCAAATCTCCAGCTTCCAAATCCTCCCTTCTCCATCCAAAATCCTCCAATTTCTTCTCCAAAATCTTTCCCAACCAAAAATTCTCCAAAAACAACCATCCTCTCCAATTTCCCCAAATTTGGGTTATATGGAAGAGTTGACCCAAAATTTCTATTTTTGGAATAAAAATTCTTATTTACAAATAATTCCCAAATTTAATACTTTTCTAACTAGCAACAAATTAACTTGCTTTATCAATTCCAAAAATCGATTTTCTCAATTAATCAAATTTAACCTTTCTAATTTCAGAATCCCACAGACTGCAATTACGTCTATTGTGATTAAATATAAAACTTTCTTTTCAACAGCATATACAAAATGCATTAAATATTCAAAATCAGTCATATAATCGAATTTACTCCCAATTAAAATAAGCAATTCAATATCAACGAAAACTTGCATAACAGAAACCAGATTAATTTAACCCATTAATCTCTAATGCAAAAATACATATTTAATCAAAATGATTACTGAGGACTAATTAAACAATTTATCCAAACACACCAAGCACGCAAATCGAGAAAGTCAACCAAACAGACGACTCGCAAACCCAAACAAAAAGGGATTACCGACGATGACTGGCGATGCTCACTAGAGCACGACTAAGGTCAACTAGGGTCTTACGACCATCTAATCCAACTCTAAGGGTAAAAGAGGTACACTCAAACCTGCACATCCAGGTGAAGATGAACCTCGCACTCATGCGGCATTGTACCTGAAATCTCGTGCAACCAAGAGTCATGCATGCATACATATATAAAATTTAATGAAAGCGTTAGCCCGATATTAATACCACGAGATAGGAACACCAAAAACTTGCATACAACTAGTGTGAAACCACATCAATAGCTATGCGTTAATTCAAACATCTGACTATAACATAATATTTTGATAAACTAATCACGATTAAACCAAGGTTAGACATAGGTTAGGGTAGGGGTACTACATTCTCCCCCCCTAGGTTCCGACTTACTCCTGGAAGTCGTAAGGCTAGATGAAGAACATATCGTACGCATCAGCCCTGAAACTCATTCAACAAAGATCAAATTGCACATAGAAATCTTTTCATAAGTAAATGACATGTTATTACAAAATCTTTTACAAACGCCATTATCCATTGGCAAGATACATCTAAAACCATACATTCCTTAAAATATTCTAGGAATTATCCACAGTCATAGCAACGAAACAAAAAATTTCTTCCTTTCATTACACCGAATTAAAGCATTACAAAGAGGTAAACAACAATTACCATAATCATCGACCAAAAATGACAAGAAAACATGCCATAATGATCCATTTCCTTTACCAATCCATCTTTATCATAAAATTTAATTGAATAGAACTAACTTAAATATCAATTTCTACAGCCAAATTAACTTTCAAGAAATAAGAGCAACAAAATAACTCAATTGCTTACACTTGCCAGGCATAAGAAAACCTTTCCAATGACTATGTCCCATAACATAGTGACAAGTTAATATAGTTTACTCCATGATACAAATAATAACCATCCACATAACTAGAATGCATAACAGAAAAGGCCACATGTGAGCATGTCTAATGCTTGGTCAAAGATAACATGCACGATCAGCATCTCTATGCCTGATCTCAGAACAACAAAATGATCATAAGAATCCAATATCTCACTCAAAGGCTTGATGGTGTTAGGCACACCATAGCGGTGCTACCTTCCATACAAGACCTTTGTGAATATCCCTTGTTGAGCAAGGTGGTTAGCCTCCAAGAGATAGTCACCACACATAGGTAGGTAGTGGATACTAGCTGCATCACAGCCTCACATACCTCCATCCTCAAGGTTCCTTGCATCTACTTCCTCGTATACACTCATCCAAGCCCATCTCCTACGTTCTTGGAGAGGAATTCACATTGCAACAGAAGACCAGCATACGAAAACAACAAGGATAAACCGGTTTAGCCACCAAAGTACAGATGAATAAAGATAATAAATCCTCAATTCCAACAGTAAGGCAAGAAAATAATCCGGAATTTCAACACCAAATCAAAGGTGCAAAAGATCACAAGATCGTGGCTAAACCTTCACAGTCAAAGTAAAATAAATTGCTGGCCCACAAGGAAATAAAGAAATAAATAAAAGAAGTTCATAAGTGCACATTACATCACTATGTGACTAATAGCTAGCCACCAACGAGGAAGGAAGGAACAATCATCTAGCTATCCTAGTAGCTCATCATGTGGTGTGGCCAAGTCACACATCCACATGGCATGGCAGTGTGCACCTCGACATCACCCCGCATCACGTCGTCACGTGGCATGGCTCTACCCAATGCCTAGCGGTAGGCCGCATGGAAATGTCTACTACATTCCGCATCGTGTCTCAGCACGGCATGGCAATACTCCAAGCGGACAAAGCACGCAATGGACGTATCCCACATGGCAATGTACCCCACGGATAAGGCACACGCTGGTCACACTCCACATAGCGATGTTCCTCTCGGGATACTCGCCGTAAGCCAGAGGTATACATGGCTAAGGTCTACCCACAAGTCTACCAACACTAGTCAGTTGGCAACTTATGTAAGAACAATAACACGCCTCTCATGAAGACAAGGCAACAGATGCTCCAATAGAATTCCATCAATATGCTCAAAAACTACCATCTATATACTCAAAAGAAAGGATAGGAATAAGGCTGGCACTCATGAACCTCGTAAATAGGTTCATCACAAGGGAAAGTATTGAGTACACCTTGATACAGTTTAGTAGTACAACTATATCATTCCTCGAAGTAGAGAAGCTAAAGTCGCTTCGCGCCGACATTACTCGTACGCCAATCCATACTATTCAAGGAACGGTTACTTCGAATACTACCCCTTAACATACCAAGTTACCCACAACCCGAGGTTTGGTACTCAGCAGGGAAACAAATAAGCAACATTACATAAACAGTATGGTTTCCCACACTCATAAGCAACATATCCTCCATGGTTGATTACTTCACCAATCCATGGGCACACATAATAAGCACTGGTTTCTTACAATACACACAAATACACCAGTACTGGTTTAATCACATTTACGGGGAGTACTTTTCAGTACGCTAACATCTATTCAAGGAAGATTCCAATTATGCTTTCTATAAAAATGCTGAATCAAGTTTACTCTAGATGCAAGTACTGAAATTATTAACAATTCACAATAATATAAGGAATTAACATCATTCCTATAGCTTTCTCGAATCTCACTAAGCATTCATATCTAAATTACTAGCTAAGCAAATTCATTTCTAAAGCTTAAGACTTTCATCTATCACTATGAAGCCAAAATGCAATAGTACAACTTCACATGTTTTATAAACATTCTATTTAAATCAATGCACTCTTTAATATCATTTCTAAAAATCTTATGATTAGGCAAAGAGAAGGGAAAGAGAGTTTGATAACCAAACTATTTCCTATGAAGACACAAGATCAATCAAGATCACACTATAATATTAAATTTCTCACTATAAGCCTATCATTTCAATTACACGGTTTCCATTTCGCTACCATTAGAAGGATGACAATCAGCCTAAAAAAAACATTTCCAATAATTATGGTTGCAACAAGAGGTTCCAGTTTTCCAACCAAAACAGAGATCAAGAGAAGCAATCTCTTAGATAATGCAAGACCTCATAAGAACACTCACTTATAATAATACAATATAGACACATGTCATAATTTGCAACCTACTAGGAAAGATCACATGACGATCAAAGATAAGCAAGAGCTATTACCCAAATAAAACATATTAATGCATGCACATCAAACAAGCTTTTCATTCGCACTTTCTACACATTAAGGTAATTACACATACCCAAAAGCGAGTTCAATGGAGCATTTGCTAAAAATAATTCTTCAATCAAACTGGTTTAATGAAACAAATAAGACAATCTTTCGGAAAACACATTAATACTCTCTCGAAGCTACAATAACATGCTCCTTTTAACACTTCTACAAACCAAGCAGTTTCACATAATTCAACTATTCGCATAGCAATGCACCTTACTAAGGTAGAATTTAATCATGCTACTCCTACAAACACAGATGGAGAATTCTGTAAACATACACATACAGTTTTCTCCCAACACCCAAAATAAATTTTTAAACCCATAGCCCCTTTAATAATCTAAAAACATAAACGGCATAAGGCTCACTCAAGGGTTCAAGAAGTCACCCCTTTTTCTCTTGCAAACAAGAAACTCAAATCAAAGATAATTACACATATCTTAATCATTTTAATTTCCAGAAAGAAGAGAGGAATGGTGATGCTCATTTAATTTTCTGCAAAATAAGCATTCAATAATTGCCATACTAGTCCTTCAAGTGGACAACACTAAGCTAGATCGTAATCTTTAAATAAACACAATTCGCACTTTCAGATTCAAGACAACCACGGACCAATCCAAATGGGTTAGTCTAAACAGTACAACACTCAATAAGGGAAAGTACATATGACTCTCTTTCAGAATAAGAGAAATCATAGACCAAGACATCAATAAGCAAACAATGCACAAATAAGCACTCAAACATCAACATCAAGAAGGCGAAAACCAGGTGTGAACACACACGTTACACACCAGTCCAGATCTGCTTAAACACTCACATGCAAAAGGAGGACAAGCATACACATAAGGTTGATACACCTCACACCAATAGAGGGCACACGTGACACCAGAGATCCCAATGTTTGCAACATGTGCTCTGATACCAAATGTAATGCCCCGCCAGGAAACCCCGAAGGGATTAAGCCATAACACAAGGATAGAGTGCAAATTTTTTTTTTTTAAAGTTACAACACATAAGATGCAACAAGATATCAAAGATTCAGATTACATAGCGGAAGACATCACTAACACCTAAAGAGTTTCCCAACGAGATTACTTAAATTTCACAATTCACTTAACTCACATGAATAAACCAATAAGCTAATTATCTTAACAACGAGATAATTCTTAATCAGGATAATTTTCTTTCAAAAGATGGAAATATAATCACAAGCAAGGATACATCCATTAAGATCCATTCATAATATTCATTCAAGCTTTTCATATAAAGTTACAAACCATACATCTAACATTCTAATACACTAGGATTTCATCCTAACATAAGAGATCTTTCCAAGCATATTTAAATTCCTTAACAACAACTGAGTATAATTCACTACTCTAAGTTACATTCATTCATATTCCAACTTATTGCATTTTAAAAGACGATTGCGTGCTAGCATCTACGATCAATCTCATCTAAACCACTTACGCATTCGATCAACATGGCATTCAAGAAAGAACTGAATATAAGCATTTATAGTTAATTCCAATTATCCACTTAACCATTCTAACATAAGTTAATCATACATGATAAAGATGAATAAAAGAAACATAAGAGAATACATCACATAACACCATAATGATCTCGGAGTTCACCCCTAAAGGGCTACATCTCTGGGTCTGCTCAATTGCAAGACCCCTCTGATAATTAATAAAGTTAAGAATACAAGAGATTACACCATTATAATCCATCCATCAAGGTGAAATACAAACAATATACAAGCGACCACATCGGTCCATTAATACATAAACGATCCTTGAAAAGAATAGGATCCAGCTGAACATAATCAAGCTAAAACAAAGGTCCAGAAGAGCATCCACAAAACTGAGCCATCACCACCCAAGGTCTAACATGAAACCGACACTCACAAGGGCAGAGACAAAGGGACGACTCACAAAGGTACTCCTAACAGGACAAAATGACAACACACTAGCGAACGTAGGGACAAGTGTCCTCACACAACCTGGTATGGATACCATGGCAAGTCTTCATAGGTCCCGGTCCCATACACTGGGTCACCCTGGCAAACTAATCCGAGCTTCCGGCCCATCCAAGCCTCATGTGGACCCACACAACCTCTCGCGAAGACAAGGAAGATGTTTTGCCATTTCAGGCCTTCTCACAGCATGTGGAATCTATGATAGCACTCATCCCATGTGTGAGGCACATTATCTTATTTAGAGATTACATTCTAATCTACTGTTAGGTTATCACTTATTAGACTCACTTTCGACGGGTTACCCAGCAGCCACTTTGGGCGCAGCCCACAATCGAAAGCCACTTTCCCATACGACACTAGACTAAACTCAGACGAACTCAAAACCAAGGAATACACATGGTCAGACGAACAGAGTTCAAAGGGAGAGACAAACATCTGGTCAAACATGACTCAAAGATGAACACTTACTAAAAGTACTCTAATTAGAGACCTGACAACTAAGGTCAACCACAAATCATCATTCGACTCACACACAAGGAGGATATGACCAACTATGACAACATCACAATACAACAGTCAACTCGGAATCAAGGACTGAAACAGGAACACCAAATCATACATATGACAGGGTCCTATCAAACAAAGCACTCTTGCCATTTCATAATTAAAGGCGAATACAAAAATTAAACTCGCAAGGCAATAATCAGAAAAGACAATATTCCATCAAATTGATTTAATCATTACAAGTCGATCAAGTTTTCTACAAGATCCAAATAGAATTACAGTTATCTACCTCATCAAGGGATAGGTTGTTCTTGGTTTTCTAACTCCTAAGGTTCAAAGCATCGAACAGGCATATAAAGCCGTAATGAGTTTTTATCCAATTCATATTAATAAAACTCAGACAACCATTAATCTATCAATTAAGATATTTAATCTCCAACAAACATCATTAACATACTGGTCTAAAATCAATCTCTACAGATTCATAATTTTCAATCCCAGATGCATTATACGGATTACGGAAATATAAATTTAGAAGGAGAATCTAAAGAAGCTAATCATTTCCAAAAGCACATCGTTTCAATTCAAACACCCAACGATAAATATTTCACTACTTCTCAATTAGCCAAATGCTCTAATCAGCTAGAAGGTGAGATTTAGATTCATTAATCCAAGATCAATCAGAATATAATCAATGATATTTAGATGCGAAGTTAACAGTTTTAGGACTTAATCAGGAAAGGGGCAGAAGTCATGAAATGGAGTTGAATAATGCTTAATCTATAAACTCCATTATAAAAATTAAACAATACCAATTTAACATTTACCATTTTTTTGCCACCATAATCCTAATTAAGAAACTAGATAAAACTTAGCATTAAAATACTCTCATTAAAATGATATATTATCATATGCATTTTTCTTTTTTTAAATACTAAAAAAAACATGCATTAAAAAAAATGATTTAAAAAAAAAACTACGTTTAAAACAACAAAGAACGCATTAAAAAAAAAATTGAGTGGAAAGGCGAGCTGGGCGGGCCGTGCCCTAACCCTAGCCACAGTTCACACCGAAACGTAGGGGAGCCCATGCGGGCGGCGCCACTGCGGTGCCCGCAGGTGCCGCGGTGCCCTGCAGCCACCGCGGCCCCTGCGGCCACCGCCGTGGGCCGCGACCGCCACGGCCATGCACCAGTGCGGAGAACCATGGAACACGGGGGGGAAGCAAGCGGGGGGATGCACGGGGGAAGGGAGGAGCGGGTGGAGCTCGGCTCCCCGCCTCCAATCCCCATACGCCCAGTCCGAAATAAATTAAAACGCCCAGCACTATAAACAAATAAATATCCCCCTTTTTCTTAAAACACACAGGTTTAAAATTCAAACAAAATGCACAGTCCGAACAAACATGAACGCACAGTTCAAAAAATAATATCTTTTCTTTATATTTGAATACACACAGTTCGATTTTAAAACAAACAATACAACCCAACTCAAATTTTGGATTAACAATTTCGGTTTGAATGAGAACCGATTCCAATGAAATAAACAACGCACAGTTCGATATGAAAATAATGTTTTCTTGAGGGTTTTTCATTCTTTTCAAACACAATGGAATTCCAAACCACCCAACCAGCATTGAGGAATAACAAAACCTCAGATAAATCTCCAGCCAAACTCAAAATGGCCAAACAAGGAAATATTTTATTTCAAAACCAAATGGTTAAACAGATCCTACCTGATCTCGCATTCCTGGCAAGATCTGCCGAAGAGTCCAAATCTCCAGCTTCCAAATCCTCCCTTCTCCACCCAAAATCCTCCAATTTCTTCTCCAAAATCTTTCCCAACCAAAAATTCTCCAAAAATGACCATCCTCTCCAATTTCCCCAAATTTGGGTTATATGGAAGAGTTGACCCAAAATTTCTATTTTTGGAATAAAAATTCTTATTTACAAATAATTCCCAAATTTAATACTTTTCTAACTAGCAACAAATTAACTTGCTTTATCAATTCCAAAAATCGATTTTCTCAATTAATCAAATTTAACCTTTCTAATTTCGGAATCCCATAGACTGCAATTACGTCTATTGTGATTAAATATAAAACTTTCTTTTCAACAGCATATACAAAATGCATTAAATATTCAAAATCAGTCATATAATCGAATTTACTCCCAATTAAAATAAGCAATTCAATATCAACGAAAACTTGCATAACGGAAACCAGATTAATTTAACCCATTAATCTCTAATGCACAAATACATATTTAATCAAAATGATTACTGAGGACTAATTAAACAATTTATCCAAACACACCAAGCACGCAAATCGAGAAAGTCAACCAAACAGACGACTCGCAAACCCAAACAAAAAGGGATTACCGACGACGACTGGCGATGCTCACTAGAGCACGACTAAGGTCAACTAGGGTCTTACGACCATCTAATCCAACTCTAAGGGTAAAAGAGGTACACTCAAACCTGCACATCCAGGTGAAGACGAACCTCGCACTCATGCGGCATTGTACCTAAAATCTCGTGCAACCAAGAGTCATGCATGCATACATATATAAAATTTAATGAAAGCGTTAGCCCGATATTAATACCACGAGATAGGAACACCGAAAACTTGCATACAGCTAGTGTGAAACCACATCAATAGCTATGCGTTAATTCAAACATCTGACTATAACATAATATTTTGATAAACTAATCACGATTAAACCAAGGTTAGACATAGGTTAGGGTAGGGGTACTACAAAAGGTGTACTCAATACTTTCCCTTTTGATGAATCTATTTGTATGTTTATGTGTGACAGCATATTCCTTTCCTTTATTTGATCATACTGATGGTGACTCTTGAGCATAGTGGTGGTGTATTTTGGAGGATCCTTGGCCTTGTCTTCATGAAAGGTAGGTTTATCCACATGAGCTTCCAATTAGTATGTGTTGGTGGGCATGCGGGTGGACCTTAGTCATGTATACCTCTGTCTTACAGTGAGTATCCTTATAGATATG
The DNA here is from genome assembly GCF_030272615.1 of Cryptomeria japonica. NCBI lineage: Eukaryota > Viridiplantae > Streptophyta > Pinopsida > Cupressales > Cupressaceae > Cryptomeria > Cryptomeria japonica. The sequence continues at coordinate 660,140,891 of NC_081413.1, forward strand.
TCACTATGTAGGATGTGACCTGCACGTGCTTGTTTCTGTCAGGTACACTACCATGCGGGATACATCCATTGCGTGTCTTCTCTGCTTGGGGTATTTCCATGCCGCATGACGACATGATGCAGGGTTATGCCGAGGTGCACACTGCCATGTCATGTGGATGTGTGACTTGGCCACACCACATAATGATCTACTGTGATAGTTTTTTTATTGTTCCTTCCTTCCTCATTGGTGGCCAGATTCTAGTCACATAGTGATGTTATGTGCAGTTGTGATATTCTTATTTATTTCTTTGGGGACCAGCAATTTATTTTATTTTGACTTTGAAGGTTTAGCCATGATCTTGTGATCCTTTTCTTACTTGATTTGGTGTTGCAAATTCTAGATTATTTTATTGCCTTACTGTTGGGATTAATGATTTATTATCTTTATTCATCTGTACTTTGGTGGCTAAACTAGTTTATCCTTATTGTTTTTGTATGTTGGTCTTGTGTTGGAAATTGAAATTCCTCTCCAAGGACATATGAGATGGTCTTGGCAGAGTGTGTACGAGGAAGTATACATAAGGAACCTTGAGGATGGGGGTATGTGAGGCTGTAATGCTGCTAGGATCCACTACCTACCTATGTGTGGTGACTATCTCTTGGAGGCTAACCACCTTACTCAACAAGGGATGTTCACAAAGGTCTTGTATGGAAGGTAGCACCGCTATGGTGTGCCCTAGCACCATCGATCCTTGATTGAGATATTGGATATTTATGATCATATTATTGTTCTAAGATTAGGCATAGAGATGTTGATCAAGCATGTTATCTTTGACCAAGTATTGGACATGCTCACATGTGGCCTTTTGAGTTATGCATTCTACTTATGTGGATGGCTATTATGTGTAATCATGGAGTAAATTGTGTTAACTTTTCACTATGTTATGGGACATAGTCTTTGGAAAGGTTTTTATATGCCTGGCAACTGTAAACAATTGAGCTATCTATGTTGCTCTTATTTCATGAAAGTAAACTTGGTTGTAGAAATTGAATTTTGAAGCTAGTTCTATGTGATAAAGTTTTATGAAAAAGATGTATTGGTAAAGGAAGTTGATCTTAATGGCATGTTTTCTAGTCATATTTGGTAGATGATTATGGTAATTGTGGTTTACCTCTTTGTAATGCATTAACTTGGTGTGATAGAAGGGAGACAATTCTTGTTTCTCTACTATGATTGTGGATAATTCATAGAATGTTATAAGAAATGTGTGGATTTAGATGTATCTTGCCAATTGATAATGGCATTCGTAAAGGATTTAGCAGTAATGTTTTATTTATTTATCAAAAGATTCCTATGTGCAATTTAATATTTGTTGAATGAGTTTCAGGGCTTATGCTCTCCATCTAGCCTTACAACTTCCAGGAGTAAGTCGGAACCTAGGGGGGAAGAATGTAGTACCCCTGCCCAAATCAATTTCTCATCTTGGTTTGACCTTTTTTAGTTTATCATAATATAATGATTACAGTCAGATGTTTTGATTTTAGTGCATACCTATTAATGTGGTTTTCACACCAATTTATTTGCAAGTTATTAATTCTCCTATTTCATGTTATTGTCTCAAGTTAACACTTTCATTAAGTTTATATATGTATGCATGTATGACTATTGGTTGCAGGAGATTTCAGGTATAGTACCGCATGGGTGTGAGGTTCATCTCCACCTAGAATTTGCAGGTTTGAGTTTACCTATTTGATCCTTAGAGTTGGAATAGGTGGTTGTAAGACCCTTGTTTGACCATAGTCATGCTCAAGTGAGCATCATCAGTCATCATCAGTTTTCCCTTTGGTTGGGTTTGCAGGTCATCTGTTCATTTGACTTTCTTGGGTTGAGTGTTTTGTGTGTGGCTAAATGGAGTATTTAATCCTTAATCTCTAATTTGATTTAATGTGTGTTTTTGCATTAGTATTTTGGGGACTAAATTAAATAGGATCCCTTTTTATGTGATTAATCGTTAATTGAATTTCTTAATTCAGGTTGGAAGCAAATTTAATTAAATGGTTAATGTTAATGTTAAATTTATTCTGTTTATGTTGTTGGAAAAGAAAGATTTAAATTTAATTGCAATAGAATTAATTTAATCTTGTTGGCATTTTTGAAATATAAAGGTTAATTTTAGTTAATTGAGGAAATCAATTTTAAATTGAAAAGAAAGTTTAATTTATTGATATAGTATAAATGATTGAATTTTGTGAATTATTTTAAATAAAAATTGGTCAAACTTCTCCCATTTAACCTAGGTTTTTGGAAAAATATGGGAAATTGTTTTTTTTTTGAAAATATTTTTGGATGGAAAAATTTGGTGGTTTTCGGAGGAGAAGGAATTTCTTGAGCTGGATAATTGGGCTCTTCTTCAATCTTGCCAGGATTGCTGAGCTAGGTAGGCCTCTGGTTTATTTCATTGGCTTCTTGTTTTAAAGAATTTGTTTAGGATTTTTGAAGAAATCTATTTGTGAATATTAAAATCTCATCTATTTAGGGGAAATGAAACAGTTGTAATTTTAATTGCAATCCAATCCCCTCTTGTTTAGTTTCCATTCCAAGTTTAGATTATGGTTGCTCTGGTTGCTTTAAAATCAAAAATAAACTTGAGTTGCCTGTTCACAATAAAAATTTGTTTAAATTCCAAACAAATGCTTTCAAATTAAAGCTTTAATTAGAGAGATCTGCCCGTGTTTGGATATATGGATGTCAATGAATCTTATTTTGCCAATATGGTGTTGGTTTTAGAGAAATCCTCCCTTTTCTAGATCTAGGTATTTGAAATTGCCAATATTGGAAAACTCATAGTTTTCTCAATGAAAAAAAATAATAATAATAAATTTTTTTTTAAGTCTCTGCTGAGACTGTATTTTGTTGTGTTTTGTTAAATTTGTAAGAGAAAATCTATTTTAAATTTAAAAAAATAAAAAAAATAACCTACCCCCATGTGGCAGAGTTTCCCCCACCACTTGGAGGGGTTTTGCATGCTCCCTTTGGGTAGCAGTGCTACCTAGGGGTAGCACCTGCTACCATTGGGTAGTAGCGGTACTAATGGGTAGTGCCTACTACCTTTTGGTAGAAGTGCTACCATAGGTAGCATGAGATACCCGGGGGGGCCCACTTGGAGGTCCACGTGGGTACCCTCCCCCCTTTTTATTGTTTTTTTTTTAAATTGTTTTTTTTAATATTTTTTTTTAATCAAAAAAAAAATTATATTATAGTTTAACATTATTTTAATGTAAATTTTAAATTAAGTTTTTAATGAAGTAAATATGGCATTTAATTAATAATTTGTGATTAATTTATAATTAAATATTTGTATAAGTGGCAAATATACATTAATTAATTTTTAAATTCTACTTTATTATTATTGCATTTTTTTTAATTAGATACTTATTTGTTATTCTATTATTAATTATTAAGTGCTTAGATTTTATTAATTACAGATTAATAAATATATATTAATTGATATTAAATTTTGAAATTTTTTTTATATATATGCGTAAGGAAATAATTGTTAAGTTGGGAACATACTATCTTTATTTGGGTTCCTTATATGTATATGTTTCCTTGACTTGTATAGTTTAACATGGTTCTGGATAGATAAACTTGCAGAAATTTTTTTTTGAACTAGTATGATAATGATGTTTTAATTGAAGATTAAATATCATATTTAGTTGTTTAACGTTTGTTTAATTATATTCTTGTGAACTTGGTTTAAAAACTCGTAATGACATATTTATGTATGTTCGATGCAAATAAACTTCAGTGAGTTAGATAACCAAGAACAACCTGTACCTAGATGAGGTAGATAACTACAATCAAGCTTAGATCATTTAAAAAACTTGATCGACATTTAAGCTTTAAATCAATTTGGGAAAAGATTGTATCTACCGATTATTGGCTATGCAAGTTTAATTTTTGTATTTACTTTTTCTTAAGTACTGGAAGGGCCTTGTTTTGTTTGATAGGACCCTGTCATATGGATTGATTTGGGGTACCTGTATCAGTCCTCAGTCTCAACTTTGACAGTTGTTTTGTGGTGGTGTTGTAATTGGTCATATCCTTTATGCGGGTTTTGAATGACGATTTGTGGTTGACCATAGTTGGTCAGGTCTCTAGTTAGAGTATCGTCTGTCAGTGCAGATCATATGAGTCGTGTTTGACCAAATGGTTGTTTCATCCATTTTGGACTCTGTTTGTTTGACCATGTGTATTCCTTCATTTTTGAGTTTGTTTGAGTATAGTCTAGTGTTGTATGGGAAAGTCAATTTTGATTGGGGGCTGCGCCCAAAGTGGCTACTGGGTAACCCATCAAAAGTGTGTCTAATAAGTGATAACCTAATAGCATATTAGAGTGTTAGTTAGTGAATCACTAAGTAAGATAATTGTGCCTCAGACATGGGATGAGTTCTAGTATAGACTTGACATGTAGTATGAAGTTCTGAAATGGAAAACCACCATCCTTGTCTTCACAAAAGGATGTGTGGGTCCACATGAGGCTTGGATGGGCCAAAGGTTTAGATTAGGTTGCCAGGGTAATCTAGTGTATGGGGCCAGAACCTATGAAGACCTGCCATGGTAACCATACTAGCTCATGTGATGATACTTGTCCCTATGTTTGCTAGCAAGTTGTTGTGTTGTCTTGATAGGAGCACTTTTGTGGAGTCATCCTATTCTTATGCCCTTGTGAGTACCTGATTGTCATGCTAGACCTTGGGTGGTGATGTCTTAGTTTTGTGAACACTCCAATGGATCTTTGTATTTGCTTCCATTATGTTCAGTTGGATCCTTTTCTAATCAGGGATCATTTATGTATTTATTGACCAATGTGGTCGTTTGTATATTGGTTATGTTCACCTTGATGGCAGGGTTGTAAATGATGTGAGCCTCATGTATTCTTAACTTATTAATGATTAGAGGGGTCTTGCAGTTGAGCAGACCCAAAAATGTAGCCCTTTAGGGGTGAACTTCAATATCAATTTGGTGTTAAGTGATGCTTATATTCTTATGATTCCTATTTAGTTTTAGCATGTATGGATGACATTATGTTAGAATGTATAAAGTGGATAAAAAGAGATTAATCTTAAATGCATGTATGTAGTCGTCTATTAAATGTAGTAATTGGATCATGAAAGAATGTAGATTAGAATAATTTAATCTATTCAGTTATTGTTAAGGAAATTAAGTATGCTTGGAAAGATCTCATTAGATTATCATAAAATTCAAGTGTGTTGTTAAATTAGATGCATGACTTAAATTTTAATAAAAAAATATGAATGAATGGTATAGATAAATCTTAATGAATGAACCTTATCTTGTGATTAATATTTTCATCTTCTAAAAAAAATTATCCTTGTTTAAGAATTATCTTATTGGATTTATTAGTGTGAGTTACGTGAAATGTGGAATTAAGTAATCACGTTGGGGAACTCTTTAGGTGTTAATTGATGTCTTTCACTATTTAATCTGAAATTTGATATCTCATTGTATCTTAATGTTGTGTTTAACTTTTAAAAAAAAAATTATTTGCACTCTATTCATGTGTTTTAGCTTATCCCTTCAGGGTTTCCTAGCAAGGCATTACAATGAGCATCTAACCATATGGTTTAGGAATCTTTCCAAACATGATAGAAATGTTTCATCTATCTAATATGAGATAGGCATCTACCCAAATGGGGTAGGAATCTATTTAACTTGGGATATGAGGTGCTCTAGCCATAGACTTAGACTCATCGGGACCATTCAGGTCCTGAGTCACTCACTAAGAACTACACTCCTCTAATAGAAGTGCACCAAGGTTTCTATCCTTAGGAGGACGTAAAATAACATATTGCAAGCTTAAATTCCTCCTCAGAATTTGGCCTAAAGCCTTGGGAAGTCAAGCGAATGCATACGGGATTCCTTCTGAGTATGCGTTGAATTACTTTTTCCTTTATTTCCCTTATCTTTCAATTAAGAGACTTCACAATCCATCTACTTACCAAATCCTAGACCCCATCCCCAATCGCCTATGTACTAGGGAAAAATCTATCCCTAGACTGCCTACATACCCTTTTCGGCACGTGATCGAGCCGTAAAGTATGTAGTTATATTTTCTAATCTATGGATAAATGTAAATTGTTTTTTTTTGTCTCCTCTTGTTTAGTTTTCTAACAAAGAATCTAATTTTGAATTCATGAATCTTATGTAAAGAAATATACTACTACAATCATGAAACTATAATATACAAGGAATTTTTGCTTGAAAACTTGTAAAATTTTAACTAATGGAAATGATTGAAAAACTTCTTGGAAGTTACTAAATTGCTTAAGAAAATCCAATGCCTAGGTAGGACCTTAGAAATGAAATTTTACCACTTACTTTATTGAACAAAAAACTTAATATTGATAAGCTTGAAAGTAACCACATTATTTATAACCATATAATTCTTCCACTCGAAGAAAGACAAATTCTATCTTTAATTATTTCCCACAAATGATAACCTTACCTTAAATATGAATCTTAATGATTGAAAGGAACTAATTTACTTAAACAAAATTAAACTATCTAATAATAATACTTTGAAAATAAAATTTTATATTCATTTGTTTGAAGGAAAGAGAAAAGAACTATTAATGATGTCACAACCTTCCTTTTGGACCTTGACATGACTTGTTATTATTATTATTATTATTTATTATTATTGTTATTATTATTATTATCACTACTGCTTATTATTATTGTTTTGAATTTCATGATTAATGTTAGTAAATGATAAATAGAATGGGAGTGAAGCTATTTTAAATAAAAACAATAATTAAATAGTCGTGACACACTCTCGAGGTCTTAAACCTATTTGGAAGTTTATATTTCTTGATGGAAATTGAATAAGGGCAGAATTTATTTTAAAAGAAGAATTAATAAGTGGTGACTTACTCATAAGGACATAAATTTATTTATTCAACATATTAATCAAGCACATGTCATAGGAGAAAATGAGAAGATTCTAGAAGAAAATTTTGAATTTATATTTTAAATGCATTGTCAAATGCAACCGCCACTGTGACAAGTTGTAAGGAATAAATCTTGCATGAAATAATTTCAAATTCAAATTTAATATGCATGTAACCCCCACTATCCTATCAATAAATTTTGCATGAAGACAATTTTGGAAAAGAATCTCTAATTTCAATTAATGCTTTTGATACTGGAAATGGTCCACCTTTTCTATATAATGTATGCTAAACTTTTGAAAAAAAAAATGAATATGTTTTTTTTCTTGTGATAGAATAAACTTGGAATTTTTTTTTAGTTTCAATATCATATTAGTGGTAGGAGAAATTCATAGAGATATTGTAGGATTTTAGGAAGCTTGTGGAAGATCTCCACCATGCTGCAAGACATGGATCAAATAAGGTTAGCTGGGATGCATGAAGATTCAGCATCAAGATCCTTCTTTCGAATCCAGGTTTCCCTCTTGCTAATTATCTTGGTTATTTTTTTCCCTCAAAAGAAATCTCCTCCTCTTCTTTTTTTTCTAGATTTTTGCATATATGAAATTTTATATTTTCAAAAGAAATCTTGTTTTGTCTCTTTCAGATTTGCTTGGTAGATTAATTCCAATTCACATAATAAATTTTCTTTTCCATCCAAAGAAATCTTTTTCTTTAATTCTATTCATTTTTTTGATTGCATGCAGGAAATAAAATTGTCAATAGATTCCTTTCAAAATATAAATATTATCATTTGATTTTATTTATATTTTTATTTTAGAAATCCTCCTCACTATTTTTTTTTTGCAAAAAAAAATCAGATTTTTAAGGGTGGAAATATATTTTGTAAAATAAATTCATTTCTGTGTATTTTGGAAATAAACTCATCTCTGTGTAATCTGGAAATATATTCATCTCTATATATTTTTTTATTTCAAAATATAAATATTGTCATTTGATTTTATTTTTATTTTTAAAAATCCTCCTCACTGTTTTCTTTTTTTCAAAACATCAGATTTTTAAGAGTGGAAATATATTTAGTAAAATAAACTCACTTATGTGTATTTTGGAAATAAACTCATCTCTGTGTAATCTAGAAATATATTTATCTCTGTATATTTTTTTTCTTTCAAAATATAAATATTGTCATTTGATTTTTATTTATTTTGATTTTAGAAATCCCCCTCGATGTTTTCTTTTTTTCTCAAAAAATCATATTTTTTGAGAGTGAAAATATATTTTGGAAAATAGAATCATCTCTATGTATTTTGGAAATATATTTTGGAAAATAAATTCCTCTCTATGTATTTTGGAAATAAATTCATCCCTATGTGTTTTGGAAATATATTTTGGAAAATGAATTTATCTCTGTGTATTTTGTAAATAAATTCATCTCTATGTGTTTTGGAAATATATTTTGGAAAATGAATTCATCTCTGTGTATTTTAGAAATAAATTATCTCTCTATGTTTTGGAAATATATTCATCTTTGTATATTTTGGAAATATATCCATCTTCTTGTATTTTTACAAACATATTCATATTCATCTCTGTATATTTTTATACAATCAGTTAAATTTAAATTTTGTTTAAAGTTTATATAAAATTTGTTTAATATTAATGTATTAAATATTAAAATTAATCATTAAAATTTATTAATTAATTTATTTATTTATTTATGTGTTAAATAGATATAATTAAATTTTATTAGGATATTAATTATCTTTTTCTATTTTTTTTTTTCTTTTTGAAGTTGTAATTTAAAAAAATCAAATAGTTGAAATGACTTTATATTTTAAGCAATCCAAATAATTAATTTATATTCTCTATCCTTCAAGTTATTAGAGCGTAATTGGTACCTTGGGGGTTATTATTTTAATAGCAAAATTAAGGTTAATTCTTAAGCAAGTACTAATTATTTTCTCAATCAACATTATCTTTATTATAGGTTAGGTTACTTACACTCATTAACCAATAAATATAAATGGGAATATTTTTAGAGCATTAAGATCATATTTATTTCTTTCAACAAGTAGAACATTAAGCTAATATTCCAATTCGAATTGAACTTATAATGGGAATCTTAGCCTCCTACTTCAATGATGGAAATGATGAGTGCATTGGAAAACTTATTCCTTATTTAAAATGGGTAATACTTTTGCTCAAGTTAGCAAAAAAAAAAACCTAGTAGTGGTTCATCTCCAAGAGGAATTACTTTGTGACACTCAGTCATCTCAAACCTTTTGGTTCCTTCACTTTAGTTGAATTTATAGAAGAGGATTTCTCTACCATGTAATTATGTGTCCCCCCAGAAACAATTTACACTTTTTGAGTAAAATGAAATTATGTTGGTTAGAAATGTAGTTGAATACTTGTTCAATTTCAAAGGATTGATTTAATAGTCTTACTCCCTTAAGAAATAATAATCCCCTAGAAGTTTCTTGATGTTTTCGCTCTCAAGCAAGTATTTCTTTCATAAGATTAGAATCTTAGTTAATTCTCAAGCATTATCTCCTTACACTTATTCCATATTATTGAATCTTTTTTTTTTTATCAATTGTCACTAGTAAACTTCAAATTGATTCTAGTAGTAAATAGATGTCATGCCCATCTTTTGGGCGCGAACGGAAATTTTTTTTTTTAAAATACTTGACTATTTAGCGACTTACTAATTTAAAATAATCAACTAAGTGCGATTAACTTAAATAAAATAATGCATTTTGGGTTGGGTCTTAACTACATTGTGTAAATCTGGTAATTAAATTCAATTTAGTAACTAGGTTCACTAATTTATCAATGAGCTAATATTTCTCCAAAAGGGGTAATCGCTAAGCTTCATTAATAAGTAATAAAAGTCTTAAATACAATGATTAATTTCGAATATAAATGTTTTTTTTAAAAAAAATTTATCTTATCTTCCTTAATCCACTAGGATTCTAAGTTCAATTATCCTTGTAATTTTTAAAAAAATACCTTATTAAAATAAATTCCCCCGGAATTTAAAATCACGTTATAACCACATACTAAATTTGGCCCTCTTGGCCCTACAAAAATCTTAGTGTTGACACCCCTTTATTTCTTAAAATCTAATCTATCTAAATATTCCAAAAAATCTTCTTATAAAATTTCTCCTACACTTGCCTGATATTTAAAAAAAACATACAAGTCTTAATTCTGCATTAATTACAAATAAGAACTAAAATAATTCCACTTATGTATATATATATATATATATATAGTCATCCATTTAAATATTCTGATTATGAATGTATTTCCAAAAGAGGTGGGAGTTTTAATTCCACTATTAAATTTCCCCTTTTTAAAACAATTTTATTTTAAGACTACTTATATATATATATATATATATATATATATATGTATATATATATATATATATCTATATATATATATATATATACACATATATATATAAGTTTTATATAATCATTTATATATTTATTTATAAACTTCATATAACCCAAAACCTGACATGTTTCTTTTTCAAATTGTGAGAGTGTTGCCCTAACCCGAAAATTAGGGTTAGGGCGAACACGTTAATGCCCAAACCCCCCCTTTTTTTTTTTGGTGCGTTTTATTTCCAATGGCCGGGCGGACGGCGAAGGGAGAGCCGAGAGAGGAGGTAGCAAAAACCTCACCGAACGCCGCTTCAACATTTCTGCCACCATGCGGGGTCTACAGAAGGTACAAGGGGAGGCGGGGCGGGGAGGAGAAAGGGAAGGGCTGGCGCTGCGGGGCACCACCGGCTGCGGATGGCGCCGCCACAGGCTGCGGCTTCCCGCAGGCTACGGCCTCGCCGCCCACAGTCTACGGGCGCTGCAAGCTGCGGCCGCCGCCGCCCGGGCGCTGCGGCCCCCCGCACACTTGCACAGCCCTTTATTTGATGCGTTTCATTTTTACTTGGTGTTAAGATGCGATTTCCCCTTTTTTTTTTAATCGGTACCTAACAGGGGTTTAAAATATACACAGCATAATAATTATATAAATGAGTCCTTTTTCTATTGGGTTTAAAGGATTAACAGGGGTTACCTGTCCTTTTAAAAGGGCAAGATCAGAAGGTTTTGTATATATAAATTCTTAGATATATATATATATATATATATATATATGTGTGTGTGTGTGTGTGTGTGTGTGTGTGTGTGTGTGTGTGTGTGTGTGTGTGTGTGTGTGTGTGTGTGTGTGTGTGTGTGTGTATGTTTAAATATTCAGATGAATGTAGGTGCTACCAGGATTAATAATAAAACACATCTGTTCTCAGTATGTCTATGCTCATAACAGACTTTTCCATAAAGTACATATATTTTAAATATATATATATATATGTATGTATGTATATATACATATATATATATATATATGTATATATATATAGACCTAATTAGCAACCAGATCTATAAATACATCTTTTTTTTTGTTTAGCAGGTTATCAAATAACATTTAAGGGCTGAAACATTTATAAGTATCTCTTTTGTGCTACCATTTATTTATTTAATTTTTATTATAATCCCATATAGGCTTTCCTATTGTGTTTAATCTTATTTTGTAAAAACAACAAAATGCATTTAAAAGGGATTTCCTAGTATGTACTCCTCTTACTTAACAACAAAAGTACTATTACCAAATGCTAAATGTTACCCCTTTTATTTGGCAAAGAATAAACTCATTTAATAAATTTCTTTTCTGCAATAAACAGAAAAATAAAAGACTGTTTTTAAACAAATTTTACAGCAGCATGTTCAACTAAAAGAAATATGGATTTACGACTAATATTGATTTCAGATTTCTCAAAGTGCATATTTTTTCTCTTTTTTTTTTTTTTATATGCAAAACATAAGAATCTAGGTGCAAACTAACATTTTCGTTTCCTTTTTGCAAAACTACCAAGTAGGAAAAATATGTGTATTCATTGACAAATGTAAATACAAGATAGATATGGATACAAAATAAACATGAGTTCAAATGGGATGAAATCCCAACAATGCCTTTTCCCTACATAATAACCTGAAAAATAATACAACTCTCTTTTTTTTTTGAAAGAGAATACTACAAATGCTCACTTTTCATTCTTTACACAAACTATTACATTGAATCTATCCCTTTCTTGAAACACATTTCTGCAACACAATAGCAACATAATCCTTTAATCCTTCCTTTCCCATTCCCATGCAACCTGCAATAAAACACATTTTTTTGACCATGGGAAGCTCACCTCCCAGCCTAGGCTTACTAGAAGCCACCCCCGAGCTTGGAGAACCAAGCACTAGATGGGTTACAAACAAGCAAACTCTACACAAACATAGGAAAACACTTACATTCAAATTTCCCATCCCAAGCTACACATTCACCACTTTCGTGGTGACTCTTCCATGGGTGGAAGTGGACCAAGTACCAATGGGGAGAATGCATGCCAAAAACAATACAACATAAGCCACCTCATGGCAACGCAAATGCAACCAGAGATACTTCCAAAATCCTTATGCCCCCCCAAAAGGCTCAAGGCCATATTTACTCCCGTTATGACCCCCAAATGCATACACAAGGCTATGCATCAAGGGTCACCAAGGACACCCTTGAGAACACTCTCCATAAGGAGAGCCTCTCACCCATGGCTGTCATACTCCTTCCACCCCAAGATCTTCCTACCCTCCCAAGAGTAGGAGATCTTGGACACTCCCAAAACAACAAGAAACACAAAACAAACTACATAGAAAAGAAAACTTCACATTTTTAACTTCAACAAAAAAAACTTCATAAAACACATTCTTACAAACAACTCTTTTCTTTTACAAAACAACATAAACTAACACTTACAACATAACAAGAGGAAGTAAGAAGTAACCAACCTTATTCTGCCAATAGGTTTGCTAAAATTAGTTGGGGATGAGCTGCCCAATTCCACACTAACTTTCTCCAATTTCCCACCAAAAGTGCTAAACTCCTACTAATTTTTTTTCAAAACAAGCATAATCTCCAAGATTGGAGAGTGGGTGATTACTCACTAAGTTTCCAAATTCTTTCCTAAGAAGGCCTCTCACACACTTCCCAACCCCTTGGGTGAGGTGTGAGTTCCCATTGGTTGCCCTTCCCAAACTCTTACACATTACCAAAATTGGAAAGGGAAAAGGTGGAAGAAGATGGGGAAGAGAGTTTAACTTCTAAAGGGAAGGTTCTCTATCCTAGGAAGAACTTTCTAAGTTGAATTTTCGTTCATCTTGAAAACACCACTTTTTGAAATGACTAAATAGTCACATGGGAGAAGCCACATGTTTCAAAACACCCCTAACCCATAGGTATACCTTTTGGACCTTTGGAAAAGCCTAAAAACTTACCCTAGGAGTCCATTAAACCCTTTGGAAACACAACTGAAGTTTACCTACGGGTCAAACTTGAGTTGACCACTCCCAAGACTCCCTACCCAAGGCAAATTTGGGACCACACTCATGTTTTTGAATGGCTTGGGTAGAAACAAAACTCCCTCCAAGAGACAAGTCAAAATCAAAGACACTTAATCAGCACATGTGTCAAGTGACACAATAAAAATACAATATAAAAATCACACATGGAATTTGTCTCTTGTAGGATTACACATATACATACAAATTAATTTTACACTCAAGCATTATACACATCACAAATAAAATACATTACAAGGGGGGGTGTTGTCTCTCCAAATAGACAACTCCCAGCTTAACAAACGCACATTGGTCTAGGCTTGGTTCTCCATATAAATTCCATGGTCACATGGATAATTTTCCTGCGCATCTCAATTAACACATTAGTAATTCCAATAATCACATTTATACAAAATCAAATACATGGATTCCATAGCACATCAAACACTCATTCATTAGGCAACAATAATTCAGTATCTCATTTGTTTCAAATTCAATTTCACATAAGCAATTAACATAATTTTCCAAAATTGAACCACTCATAAATAAGCATCATTTTTCTATCATCAAAATAAAATCCTGCAAATTTCCAATAATGACATTCACCATCATAATGCAATTCTATTCTAGTAACTTATCTAAAGTTTCATAATCATCATGCATGAAATAAAACATCAACATATGTCAGTGTGATCCAAATCATGGAATCATATAAGTTCTAAGTCCATAAAGCATAAAATAAAGCATCCATAATAGTCTCAATATGCAAATAACTGAAAATGTCAAACTAAGTCGGGGTAGGGCCTCACAATAGATCCCCTCATTCATATCAAATATTTAAGTTATTTAATAGACATTAAACAATGTTTTTTTTTATACTTCAAATTAGTGTAAGTATTAAAAAGTTAAAAGAATTTACCTCTCAAGTAATTTGTGCTTGGATTCAGAATTACCACATTTGTGTGTTTCGGGAAATATGAATTAGTGTTAGTTAAGGATTTCCTCATACAGAGTATGCAAGGCATTTGAGGATAATCAATCTATGAATAGTCAAAGGCATATAAGACTAGTAAAGGGCGGGATTATATTAATATTACAAAGCAACTAGTATAGATGAATTTATTAACATTAAGTTTAATAAAATATTCTATTTTGTAAGAACATAATATTAATTAGGATTCAGGGTAAACTTTATTTGAAAACCAAATACTTTTACCAAATCTGAAATCATTTTAACGTAAGACTTGACTTATCTTGTGAACCTCAAATCAAGTAATCATATTCTTTTTAAAGATGAAATAAAGTTAGAATCAATTGTCCTAGATTATTGGATCCTCGTCATTATCAAGCAAATTGAGTTTCAAGAAAACTAGTATCTTTCAAGTATTATGTTCAAATTCAAAGTAAGGTTATTATTTGTAGAAGATAATTAAAGATAAAAATAATTATGTTACTTAAAAAAGAAGAATTAGTTGGGCTTATAGTTCTTCCCTTCAAACAAGTAGGTGTCAAACTCATTTCCAAATTCCTTCTATTTAATCATTTAATTTTCTTTCAAGAAATTTAGTGTCTTTCAAGTGTTAGGATTTGTGCATAAAGTGTAGTGGCTTTTTTCCCAAACAATTATATCTCGTAAGTAATTCAAATCATTTTTTCATAAGTTATCTTTTCAAGTATCATAATTTCCAAGCAATTAACACTTTCTTGCTTTTAGTTCAAGTTTAAATTATTATCATAGTTTCTTTTTTCTTCTAAGAAAATACTCTTTGCAACTAGTTGATTTGTTTATGTTCTTTTCGATTACGTAAAAAATTTATACCTTAGTTTTTAATTCCAAGCATAATTCCTTCTATATAATAGTTTCTTTTTTTTGTATCAGTATATTGCTTCATTTAAGATTCATGAATTTAAAGTTAAATTCCTAGTTAGGCAACTAAATAAGAGGAGTTGAAACAAAAAAACTAGCAGCGTTCGGTATCTATGGTGCCTCTGGGTCACGCTTATGGGTAATGTCATTGTGTTGAACTACTACACTTAACACCTAATAAAGCTGAAACAACAGTGTTTGTGGCATCATCCCTATAAAACATCGAGGAGAAATAAGGGTCATTTGGAAGTTAAAAATCCAAGGGGCGGGTAATCCCCTTTGGATTGATAATCTAAAAAGATAAACCTTAAATAAATTTACATCTACTTAGTTAAACCTTGGGAAACCCCATTAGGGTTGGTTGTGTGTGACATTTTTGGAATTTATTTATCTTAATGAATTTTGGTTGATGATAATGGGTCAAGGGTGACACATATGATAGGAAATGGGACTTAGTCATTTTAGGCCACAAGCAGAAGGCCACCTTGAGCCTTTTTTCTATAGAGCTACCATCGTGGGTAGCAACCATAGAGAAACTGTCTGGGACATTGACCCTAGAAAGGGTTGTGTACCCACCAAATAGTTTACATTAAACCATAGTTAAAAAAGAATAACTACATACTTTACGCCTTGATCCCGTACCAAAATGGGTATGTAGGCAGTCTAGGGACAGAGTTGTCCCTTGTACTCAGGCATTTGGGGATGGGGATTAGGTTTTTGTTTTGGGTGAGTAGATGGTTCTCAAAGCTCGTTGGTCTTTTAACCAAATTATGCAAATACTAATTGAAAGGTTAAAATTAATTCAATGCATACTCAAAAGGAATCCGGTATGGATTTGCTTGACTTCCTAAGGCTTTAGGCCAAATTCTGAGGTAGAACTCAAGCTTGTTTATGTAATTATTTTTATACTCCTAAGGATGGCGACCTCAGTGCACTCCTTGTAGGGGAGTGTATTCTTTAGAGACTGGCTCAGGACCTGGATGGTCCCGATGAGTCTAATGCATCCTATTCTTATGAATAGATGCCTACCCTATTTGGGTAGATTCCTATCCCAGATTGGATATATGAAAGCTCTTGTCCCGTATGGATAGATGCCTAACCCATATGGTTAGATACCTAACCCATATGGTTAGATGCCTATTCTTGTATGGATAGATGCCTAACTCATATGGTTAGATGCCTAACCCATATGGTTAGATGCCCATCCTAGTTGGATTAATGCCTATCTTGTTTGGATAGATGTACCTGAGTATGTGATTGAATCAAACACTATTAAGGATAAGTTATAAAAAAAATAGACAAATTTTTTGGGTTGAGTGGAGTGGGTTATTACAAATGATAGGCTTAAATAACCACAATATTTTAATAGCTAATTGTTCAAAAATAAGATTAGAAGAGAGTAATACTTTCTAATCATCTAACATAAAATAGAGACCCCAAGCAATTCAAATCAATCTTCTTCTAGTTGCTTTACAACGAGTGTCAATTCCCTTGCAATATTATAAGAGATAACTAACTAATTCTTCCACTTGAAGTAATGTTTTACCCTTAGATAATAACCTTATAACTTTCAATTTCTTTACTTGTATTTAATTCTCTAAGTGGTCATAGGATAGATTTCTTGAAACTCATATTAAGGTGGGAATCCAATTATAACTTACTTCATCATCAAGGCTAAGTTTCATCATACATTGACAAAGGATGAGTACTAAGATTAAGATTATTCAAGATAACATCTCGTTAAAATATATACAATTTTTTTTCTATTTTCATTGCTAAAATATTTTTTTCTTTACATCCTAATTAATACAAATTTCATCTAAAATTGATTTTACCCCTCCTAGGTTGTATGAATAAATTCACATCTAATCTCTAAACTTTAATTAAATTCATCTATAATTACTTGTAATATAAATGTGTCTTCTCTCTTTTTTTAGTCTTAAGGTTCTTTGTAGCTAGAAGGTACTATTTTAGCCTTGTATAGTATATTTTAAAATCTAATATAGAATAGTGAAATATTCAACTACGCGAGTTGAGGGAGAACTATTAAATAAACATTATTTCCTATTTGTTTTTTTGTTTTGTAAAAAAATTAAAAAATTGTTTATATATATTTTTTTAATTAAAAAATAATAATTATAATAATTTAATATGATTTAAATGTAAATTTTAAATTAAGTATTTAATAAAGAGTAAATATGGCATTTAACTAATAAAGTATGATTATTTTGTAATTAATTAATTGTATAGGTGGCAATATACATTAATTAATTTTCAAATTTTATTTTATTATTAATTCCTTATATTTTATTAATTGCAGATTAATAAATATATAGTAATTAATATTTAATTTTGGTGATTTTCTATATATGCATAAGGAAATCATTGTTAAGTTGGGAACGAACTATCTTTACTTGGGTTCCTTATATGTATATGTTTCTTTGATCTGTATAGTGTAACTAGGCTCTAGAAAAGACAAATTTGGAAAGATTGTTTTTGAGCTAGTGTGGCCATGATGTTTCTTTTAGAGGTTAAATAGCATATTTATTTGGTTAATTTTTATTTAATTATATTCATACGAACTTGGTTTAAAAACCCATATTGGTGTATTTATGTTATGCTTTGATGCAAATGAACCTCAGTGAGTTAGAAAACCAAGAACAACCTGTATCTAAATGAGGTGGATAAGTGCAATCTAACTTAGATCATTTAGAAAACTTGATCGACTTTTATGTTTATATCAATATGGGAAAATATTGTCTTTTCTGGTTATTTCCTATGTAAGTTTAATTCATGTATTCGCTTTTGCTTAAGTAATGGCAAGCCTTGATTTGTTTGATTCAACCCTATTGTATGGTTGATTTGGGATACATGTTTATATCCTCAGTCTTGAGTTGATTGTTGTTTTGTTGAGGTGTTGTAATTAGACATATCCTTTATGTGGGTGTCGAATGATGTTTGGTGGTTGACCATAGCTGGTCAAGTCTCTAGTTAGTGTCACAACCCTCCTTTATCACTTTTTAATTTGATACAATTCTATTATATTTTTTGTTGAGCTATTAAAATAATTGAATAAATATTATAAAAGAATAAAGATGGACACACCCACACACACTTGGAGAATATAATTCAAAAGGCATTATTTTTATTTTTATTTTCCCACTCTCAATTATGGCACATGTTGTAGGAGGAATTAGAAGCTTCTAGATGAATCTTCAATGCCTTGCATGTAACCCCCCCACTAGATTTTTAATCAATTTGCATGAGTCCAATATTGGAAAAGAATCCCATTCTTAATTAATTTCTCTAGATAGTGGAATTAAGGGATTTTTCCTATATATTTTATGCAAGTTCTCAAAAAAGGGAGCTGATCATTTTTTGAAGAAATTTTCCAAGTTTCCTTGTTGTTGGTAGTAGGATCTCTTTGGTAGTCTCATTTTCATTGTAGGAATGTTAAGTTGTTCTTGAAGATTTCTCTCAAGTTGCAAGGAAGGATATAAAAGGGATAGCTAGAAGATTGGAGAGGATTCAACTTTGAGCTTCAATAAGCCATGTTCTCTTCTTTTGTCATCTCTCATTTACATATGAGAAATTTGTGTTATCAAAATATATAGCTTCTAAATTATTAGATGTAAATCGTTTCTTCTTATTTAGGGTTAAATATTGATAAAAGTATTTTTCATATAGTTAATGTAAAAGATAGCTTTATCATTTTTCTTTAGAAAATATATATCAGATCTTGCTTTTGCTTTTCCAAAAATTTGTAGATCTGTGCAAAAATCATATTTCCCGTTATATAAAATTCCTTTTCTGAGAGTAAAATCTTCTTTGTATGGATCTATCCTTGTTATTCTTCTCTTAAATTCATTACTGGATTGAAAATTTAAATGTAAATTTGTTTCTTACATTAAATCTTACTTCCCTATGAAAAATCTTGCCTTTGTGTGAATACAAGTTGATATTCTGCATATGAAGTTATTTAAATATTTTTTTTCCTGTGAGTAAAACCCCATCTCTCTCTCTCTCTCTCTGAATGTAGATAATAAAATAAAAATCTCATTCTATTCATTACTCTCTGTGAAAAATGAAGTATAAATCTCTCTGTAAAAAAATTAGAAGTATAAATCTCTCTGGGAATATTAGTTCTGTACATAGCTAAACAATTTAGTTCTCTATGTTATTCATCCCTGTGAATAAATTCTTATTCTCATTTGTTTTACATTAATATTTCCATTACACATATATCTATTTATATATTTCTCTCTGATCTTATCAAATAAACTGGAATGAAAAGAAAAAAAAATCATATATGAATATATATATATATATATATACAATTGTATTTTGCAAATTTTAAACTGAATGCAAAAAAATACATTTATGTTAATGCGCAGTGTTATCGAGAATATCCTCCCACACTATATGTCAATCAACTCAGGGGGGGCGGTTTATTAAACCGCCAGGCAGTGGTACCCTCCACTACCCCCTACAGTCACTGCTATGACAATGGCCGCAGAGGGAGTGGAGGGGACCACGACTGTCCTATAATCCCTATGGACCTATACCCACAGGTCCGTAGTGGTGATGGAACCCGTGGGCCCCACTTTCACTTGCCTTTAAAAGCCACTTCAAAAAAAATTCAAACTCATAATTTTTGTTAACTTTTTTTTATCCAAATTTTAGTTCAATAAAATTTAACTTAGGCAAATTCGAAATTAATCACCCGTAGTAAAATTTACAATTAATTTATTTTTAGCAATTTTTCTAATTACAAATTTAATTTATTATTAGCAATTTTTCTAATTGTAAATTAAATTGTATTAAATTTTATAATTGGAAATTTATAAAAGCTACTTAAGATTCATTGAGTCACTTAGTTGGCATTTTGAACTCATTAAAGGCAATTAATTTATATTAATATGGTTTGAACCAAATGCCTAATCTAATTGCTATTTTGGGGACAAGTGACTTTATAAGTGATTATTCTCATGGTAGAAATCAACACATTGCTTAACCTTGCATGTAACTTACACTATCCTTGCTTCACATGAAGTACTTATACATGACTTGCATTATTGATGACAAAGTTACATTTTCTTCATCTTCATTCAAGTTACATGTTTAATTATTAATATACAAGTTTCATAATTGCAATTATTATGCAAGTTATATTTCAAGTTTTGAATATTAGATAATTTAGTTATGGTTTTATTCCTTGAGGTTCATCAAGTAGTTGTTTCAATTAATTAAACTTTGCAACATCCAATTATGTACATTCAATTCATAATTATTCTCAAGCATGATGTTTTGCATAGCTTCTTAGTTAGAAAAGTAAATAAAGGAAGTTGAAAAACCAAAACCTAGCAGCGTTCGGTATATACAGTGCCTTTGGGTCACGCTTACGGGTAATGTCATCGTGTTGAACTACTGCACTTAACACCTAATAAAGCTGCATCAATGACGTCTGTGGCATTATCCCTATAAATCATTGGGGAGTAATAAGGGACACTTGGAAGTTAAAATCCAACGGGTGGGTAATTCCCCTTGGATCAATAGTCTAATAAGATAATCCTTAAATGATTTTTACATCCATTGAGTTAAACCATAGTAAACCCCCTTTAGGGTTGATTAAGTGAAATGCTTTTATGAAATTGATTTAATCTCAAAGAGTTGTTGTCAATTGACAATTGGGTCAAGGGTGATGCTTATGATAGGTATTAGAATCTAGTTGTTTTAGGCTACAAGCAATAGGCCATCTTGAACCCTTTTCTTAAGTGCTACCACCATGGGTAGCAATCGAAGAGAAACTATCTGGGTCATTTACCCTAGAAAGGGTTGTGTACCCACTAATCAGTTTACATGAAACCATATAGTAGAAAATAGAACTACATACTTTATGCCTTGATCCCATGCCGAAACAGGTATGTAGGTAGTCTTGGGACGGAGTTGTCCCTAGAACTACATACTTTACACCTTGAAACCACTTCAAATATTCTAACACGATGTGATCCATACATACTAAAACTAAAAAGGAACATAAAGACATAAGCATCACATAACACCAAATTGATCTCGGAGTTCGCCCCTAGAGGGATACATCTTTGGGTCTACTCAACTACAAGACCCCGTTGATAATTAAATAAGTTAAGAATACATGAGGTTCTCACCATTTACAATCATGCCATCAAGGTGGAACATAACCAATATACAAATGACCACATTGGTCAATAAATAAATAAATGATCCTTGAATAAGAAAGGATCCATTTGAACATAATAGAAGAAAATACAAACATCCACTGGAGTGTCCACAAAACTAAGACATCGCAACCCAAGGTCTAGCATGACAATCAGGTACTCACAAGGGCATAAGCAACAGGATGATTCCATAAAAGTGCTCCTATCAAGACAACACAAGAACACACTAGCGAATGTAAGGGACAAGTGTCATCACACAACCTGGTATGGTTACCAAGGCAAGTCTTCATAGGTTTCGGCCCCATACCCTAGGTTACCCTAGCAACCTAATCTGAACCTATGGCCCATCCAAGCCTCATGTGGACCCACACATTCTTTCGTGAAGACAAGGATGATGGTTTGCCATTTCACACCTTCTCACAGCATGTCGAGTCTGTACTAGCACTCATCCCATGTGCGAGGCACAATTATCTCACTTAGTGATTCATTAACAACACTCTAATACTATTAGGTTATGACTTATTAGACATACTTTTGATGGGTTATCCAACAACCACTTGGACACGGCCCCCAATCGAAAGCCACTTTCCCATACGACACTAGACTATAATCAAACAAAATCAAAACCAAGGAATACCCATGGTCAAATAGACAGAGTTCAACATGGAGGAAACAACCATTTGGTCAACCACAAATCCAATGAGGTACACTGATAGATGGTTCTCTAACTAGACACCTAACCAACTATGATCAACCACCAAACATCATTCACCACCCACATAAAGGATATGACAAATTACAACACCTCAACAAAACAACAGTCAACTCGAGACTAAGGATAGGAACAGGTATCCCAAATCAACCATACGATAGGGTCCAATTAAACAAATCAAGGCTTGCCATTACTTAAGAAAAAGCGAGTACATAAATTAAACTTGCATAGGAAACAATGGGTAAATACAATCTTTTCCCATATTGATTTAAACATTAAATTTCGATCAAGTTTTCTAATTGATCTAAGTTTGATTGTAGTTATCTACCTCATCTAGGTACAAGTTGTTCTTAGTTTTCTAACTCACTGAGGTTCATTTACATCAAACATACATAAATATCTCATTATGAGTTTTTAAACCAAGTTCACATGAATATAATTAAATAACCATTAACCAACTAAATATGATGTTATTCTACAAATAAAACATCATTGTAATGTTGGTTCGAAAATAATTGCCCAACTTCATCTTTCGTTAAACTTTTTTGATTAAGGAAATATACATTTAAGCTTTTCCCAAATCCACAAAATTACTTCCTTATGTAGATATAGAAAAATACCAAAATTAACTATTAAATAATGTATATATTTATTAATCAACAATTAATTAAATATAACAAATCAATAATTAATAAAGAAATTAACAACTCAAGAATTTAATTAGAAAAATATTCATTAATAATAAAATAGGATTTGAATATTAATTAATGTATGTTTTGCATTATACAAATAATTAGTAACAAATTAATCATAATTTATTACTTAATGAACAAATTAATCATAATAAAAAAAACTTAATAAAAAGACACATTATTTAAAATATTGAATTATTATATTTATATTTTTTTTTGATAAAAAAATATAAAAAAAAATCAAAAATAAAAAAATAAAAATGGGGGGGGGGATACCCATGTGGACCTCCATTTGGGTCCCCCTTGGTAGCTGACGCTACCTATGGTAGTGCTACTACCAAAAGGTAGCAATTTGCTACCATTGGTAGCGCTACTACCTTTTGGTAGCAGTTTGCTACCATTGGTAGTGTTGCTACCAATAGGTAGCAGCCACTACCTTTTGTAGCGAGCTACCTCCCGCTTGGTGGGGGTTATTCCCCACCACATGGGTTGTTATTTATTTACTGTTTTAAAAAAAAAAAAAATTAATTATTGTCAAAATAGTGAACTCACAGCCAAACCCAGTCTCACAGAGACTAAAAAAATAATTATATTTTTCCAGAAAACTATGAGTTTTCTAAAATTTACATTATTAGAAAACTCAGATCCAGGAAAGGGAAGATTTCTTCCAAAACCAACACCATATTGGCAAAATAAGATTTATTTAAAGATGAATAAAGATAATAAATCATCAATTCCAATAGCTAGGCAAAGAGAAGGGAAAGAGAGTTTGGTAACCAAACTATTTTCTACAAAGACATAAGATCAACAAGGTCACACTACAATACAAAATTTCTCACTATAGGCCTATCATTTTAATTGCACGGTTTTCATTTCGCTACCATTTTAGAAGGATGCCAAACAACCTAACATGACTTTTCCAATTATTATGGTTGCAACACAATGTTCTAGTTTCCAAACAACAGAGATCAAAATAGGCAATCTTTTTGATAATACTAGACCTCTTGCAAACACTCACTACTTTAATACAATACAGATACATATCATAATTTGCAACCTATCATTGAAAATGAAATTACGATCAAAAGGTAAGCGAAGAGCTATCAACAAAATAATACATATTAATGCATCCACATCAAACAAGCTTTTCATTTGCACTTTCTAAACATAATAATGTAATTACATATATCCAAAAGCAAGCTCAATGGAGCATTTGCTAAATAGATCCTCAATCAAACTAGTTTAATGAAACACCTGAAATAATATTTTGTGGAACACATTAATACACTCTCGAAGCTAGTATAACATGTTCCCTTTTATACATCTTTTACATAAAAAGAAGTTTCACATTACAACTATTCGCATATTAATGCACCTTAAGATAGAATTTAATTATGTTACTCATACAAAACACATGGATAATTCTTAATTCAAACATACAGTTTTCTCCCAATAGCCAATATTAACTTTCAAACCCAAAGCCCCTTTTATTATTTAAAAACACATAAGCATCATAGGGTTCACACAAGGGTTCAAGAAGTCACACTTTTCT
This sequence comes from Cryptomeria japonica, assembly GCF_030272615.1. Taxonomy (NCBI): domain Eukaryota; kingdom Viridiplantae; phylum Streptophyta; class Pinopsida; order Cupressales; family Cupressaceae; genus Cryptomeria; species Cryptomeria japonica. Next base: position 660,165,316 of record NC_081413.1, read on the forward strand.
CTTGCAAAAAGAAAACTCTCATAAGAGATCATTACACACATCAAAAACATTTAATTTATAGAGAGGGAGAGGAGGAAGGGTTATAATCATTCAATTTGCTACAAAATAAGAATTCAACATTTACCATACTAGTCCTTCAAGTGGACAACACTAAGATAGATCATAATCTTAAACAAGCACATTTCATACTTTCATATTCTAGACAAGTACTGACCAACCCAAATGGATTAGTCTAAAGAGTACAACAATTAATAAGGAAGGTACATACAACTCTCTTTCAAAATATGAGTAATCATAGACCAAGACATTAATAAGCAAACAAAGCACAATCAATCACTCAAAACACCAACATCAAGAAGGTGAAAATAAGGTGTGAACACGCACGTTACACACAAGTTAGGGTTTGCTCAATCACTCACAAACAAAAAGGAGGACAAGCATGCACATAAGGTCAATACACCTCACACCAACTAAGGGCACAATGAAACCAGAGATCCCAGTGTTTGCAACATGGGCTTTGATACCAAATGTAAGTCCCCACTAGGAAACCTCGAAGGGATAAGCTAAAACACATGAATAGAGTGCAAATAATTTTTTTTTTGAAAGTTAAACACAACATTAAGATACAACAAGATATCAAAATTCAGATTACATAGCAAAAGACATCAACTAACACCTAAAGGGTTTCCCAACGTGATTACTTAATTCCACATTTCACTTAACTCACACAATAAATCCCATAAGATGATTATCTTATAATGAGATAATTCTTAAAAAAAGATAAATTCTTTCAGTAAGATGAAAATATATAAGTCACAAGATAAGGTTCATCCATTAAACTTTTATCTATACCCTTCATTCATACTTTTCATTAAAATTTAAGTCATGCATCTAATTTAACAACACACTTGAATTTTATCATAAACTAATGGAATATTTCCATGCATACTTAATTTCCTTAACAATAACTGAATATATTCCATTATTCTAATCTACATTCTTTCATGATCCAATTACTGCATTTAAAGGACGACTGCATATATGCATTTAAGATTAATTTCATATAAACCACTTCAAACATTCTAACATGATGCCATCCATACATACTAAAACTAAAAAGGAATATAAAGACATAAGCATCACATAACACCAAATTGATCTCGGAGTTCACCCCTAGAGGGCTACATCTCTGGGTCTACTCAACTGCAAGACCCCTCTGATAATTAAATAAGTTAAGAATACATGAGGTTCTCATCATTTACAATCCTGCCATCAAGGTGGAACATAACCAATATACAAATGACCATGTCGGTCATTAAATATATAAATGATCCCTAAATAGGAAAGGATCCATATGAACATAATAGAAGAAAAACAAAGGTCCACTGGAGCATCTGCAAAACTAAGAAATCACAACCCAAGGTCTATCATGACAATCGGGTACTCACAAGGGCATAAGCAATAGGACGACTCCACAAAAGTGCTTCTATCAAGACAACACAATAACACACTAGTGAATGTAAGGGACAAGTGTCATCACACAACCTGGTATGGTTACCAAGGCAAGTCTTCATAGGTTCTGACCCCATACCCTAGGTTACCCTAGAAATCTAATCCAAACCTCTGACCTATCCAAGCTTCATGTGGACCCACACATCTTTTCATGAAGACAAGGATGATGGTTTGCCATTTTAGGCCTTCTCAGAGCATGTCGAGTCTATACTAGCACTCATCCCATGTGCGAGGCACAATTATCTTACTTAGTGATTCATTAACAACACTCTAATACTATTAGGTTATCACTTATTAGATGCACTTTCGATGGGTTACCCAGCAACCACTTTGGGTGCAACCCCCAATCGAAAGCCACTTTCCCATACGACACTAGACTATACTCAAACAAACTCGAAACCAAGGAATACCCATGGTCAAATAGATAGAGTTCAACATGGAGGAAACAACCATTTGGTCAAACACAACTCCAATGAGTTACACTGATAGACGATACTCTAAATAGAGAACTGACCAGCTATGGTCAACCACCAAACATCATTTGACACCTGCATAAAGGATATGACCAATTACAACACCTCAACAAAACAACAATCAACTCGAGACTGAGGACAGGAATAGGTATCCCAAATCAACCATACGATAGGGTCCAATCAAACAAATCAAGGCTTGCCATTACTTAAGCAAAAGCGAAGATAGAAATTAAACTTGCATAGGCAACAATTGGTAAATACAATCTTTTCCTATATTGATTTAAACATTAAATGTCGATCAAGCTTTCTAATTGATCTAAGTTTGATTCCAATTATCTACCTCATCTAGGTATAGGTTGTTCTTGGTTTTCTAAATCACTGACGTTCATTTGCATTGAACATACATAAATATGTCATTATGAATTTTTAAACCAAGTTCACATGAATATAATTAAATAACCATTAACCAACTAAATATAATATTACTCTACAAATAAAACATCATTGCCATGTTGGTTCGAAAATAATTGCCCAAGTTCATCTTTCCAGAACCAAGTTAAACTTTTTCGATTAAGGAAATATACATTTAAAATAACCAAAAATAGGCAAGCTTTTCCGAAATCCACAAAATTACTTCCTTACATACATATAGAAAAATACCAAAATTAACTATTAAATAATGTATATATTTATTAATCCATGTTTAATTAATTATAACAAATCAATAATTAATAACAAAATTAACAACTCAAGTATTTAATTAGAAAAATATTCATTAATAATAAATTAGGATTTGAATATTAATTAATGTATGTTTTGCATTATACAAATATTTAATAACAAATTAATCATAATTTATTACTTAATGAACAAATTAATCATTATAAAAAAAACCTTTATAAAAAGACACATTATTTAAAATGTTGAATTATTATATTTATATTTTTTTTTGATAAAAAAAATATTAAAAAAAAAACAACATCGAAAAGAAAAAAAATTAAAAGGGGGGGGATACCCACATGGACCTCCATGTGGGTCCCCCTTGGTAGCTCATGCCACCTATGGTAGCACTGCTACCAATAGGTAGTAGCTGCTACCTTTGGTAGTGAGCTACCTTTGGTAGCGAGCTACCTCCCACATGGTGGGGGTTATTCCCCACTACGTGGGTTGTTATTTATTTACTTTTTAAATTTTAAAAAAAAAAATTAATTATTGTCGAAATAGTGAACTCACAGCCAAACCCAATCTCACAGAGACTAAAAAAATAATTATCATTTTTCAAAAAACTATGATTTTTCTAAAATTTACATTATTAGAAAACCTAGATCTAGGAAAGGGAAGATTTCTTCCAAAACCAACACCATATTGGCAAAATAAAATTTATTTACACATATTTAAACCACAAATCTGCCAAACCCCAATCTAAATTTCAAATAAAAACTTAATCAGGGAACCTTTAATGGAGATTTTAACAAAGTTTATCAAGGACAACCAAACCCCAAAATTTGGTTTTAGAAAAATAATCTTGAACAACCAAATTTAAAAACTGAGAGTTGGGGAAGAAGCAAGGTGGGTTTGAGTTTGTGATTTCATTACAACTCTACCATTTTCCACAAAATAAGAAATTATTTACAATCACAACCAGATTTCTACAAAAACACCAAAAACAATCTTTTTAAAATAAAGAAAAAGAAATTGCTTCTCCTCCCAAAACCCCCAAATTTTTCCATCCAAAAATATTTTCCAAAAAATATATTTCCAAAAAAACAATCTCCCATATTTTTCCAAAAACCTAGGTTAAATGGGAGAAGTTTGACCAAAATTTTATTTTTGGAATTAAAATATTTTATTTTAAAATAAATCACAAAAATCTTGTAAACTACATCAATATAAATTAACTTGCTTTTCAATTTTAAATTTTTTCTCAAATACTTGAAATTAACCTTTCTATTTCCACAATGCCAACAAGATTAAATTAATTCTATTGCAATTAAATTTAAATCTTTCTTTTCTAACAACATAAGCATAATAAATTTAAATTAAAATCAACCATATAATTGAACTTGCTACCAACCTGAATTGAGGAATTCAAATAACGATTAATCACATAAAAAGGGAGCCTATTTAATTTAGTCCCCAAAATACTAATGCGAAAACACACATTGAATCAAATTAGAGATTAAGGATTAATTACTTGATTTAAGCACACACAAAACATGCAACCCAAGAAAGTCAATGAACAGGTGACCCACAAACCCAACCAAAGGGAATACTGACGATGACTGACAATGCTCACTTGAGCACGACTATGGTCAAATGAGGGTCTTCCGACCACCTAATCCAACTCTAAGGATCAAAGAGGTAAACTCAAACCTACAAATTCCAGGTGGAGATGAACCTCACACCCATGCGGTACTGTACCTAAGATCTTCTGCAACCAAGAGTCATACATGCATACATATATAAAATTAATGAAAGCATTATCCCGAGATAATAACATGAAATAGGAGAATTAATAACTTGCATACGAATTGGTGTGAAAACCACATTAATAGGTATGCACTAAAATCAAAACATCTGACTATAATCATTATATTATGATAAACTAACCAAGGTCAAGCCGAGATTAGAAATTGATTAGGGCAGGGGTACTACATTATGACAATTTTCTTGGTGGTTCTAAGGTGTGTTCTTTGTATTTCTGTGATTTCTAAATTAATGTTTACCCATTTTTTCAAAAAAAATTAATTTGTCTATTCAAAGATGATGTAATTACTTTCACATAAAAATCAAGCAACTCGACAATGAGATTAAAAAAAAAAAGTTTAAGAACCAAAATATAAAGTTTCTAAATACTCATTACTTTTTTGAAGGTCCTATTTCTAATCATATTGCTTTATTAGGTCTTTTAAAAGTAAAGTTTTAGAGTTGCAAGAAATGAATAAACCACATTTAAACTGAATTTTTTTTATCTTATAGATTTCCTCTTTAAATTATATTTACTTTCTTTTTCTTTTAATTTATCATTGAATATTCTATAAATAGAAATCTTCAAACCAATAATTCATCAACTAAGTTTCTTTACTGGAACCACATAAATATTAATTATCATTTTCCCTGTGTTCATAACAAATTAAATTATTAAATTTAGTAATTTATTAAAAAGTTAATTCAATTAATACTAATTATTTTCATGTTCAATTTTAAACAATATGTTTTAATTAAATTCTCAACTTAGAAAAAATCAACCCTTTTCTTTCTTTCATCTAAATACTGCTATATATATATCAAATAATATTAAATACTCGAATTAAAAAAAAAATCATGAGCGAAGATGGCTCTGTGATTTTTGCTGCGAAAACTCCTATACCTTGAATGACATATATGTTTTTTTGAGTGAACCAAGTATGCGGTCTTGGCCTCCAACCCAGAGAACTGGGCTCCACCACATCAGGCTAAGTCTGAATTACATATAGTGAAATCTAGGAGGTATCAGAGGGTAGTAGAGAAAGATCTCTCATTTTTTGGAAATGGTGATCTGGGTAAATAGAATACCTATCACCAAGGGAATCTTTCAAGCCATTTATCTCTAACAAGTTCAACCATTTGCAGAATCTTGAGAAAGGTTTTAGAAAACCAACTCCCCAGGTCAAGGTATATACAAATAATGATATATGTAGAGCAAATAAGGATAATTGGAGTTCAGCTGGTAATCATACCAGACTTAGGGTTTCCATGGAGGAGGGCAAGAAATTGACACCCCCTCCCAAACTCTCTTTGGTGAATCTGATCAAGAATATGTGCCCTAATTCAAAAATGGCAAATGGATTGGAAATCAATGACAATTTGGTGGAAGGGATTCAACAATCTTGCAAAGAATTTGAGGTTTTTTCCAAATGGTATGGACTTGGAGTTCCATCAGAAGCAATTGTAGATTGGTTCAAGTCTTCCTTCAATTAGATAGTAAGTATTCCTATCTTATCTGAGGTTTTTCTTTATATTGACTGTGGAAATGCAAGGCATAAGGATGAATTCTTAACAAGTAAATCTTCAATTTTTAAAGGCTTTGGTTTTAAATTTTTAGAGTGGCAACCTACTTTCAATCCAATTAAATTAAAATCTTTCAAAGTAGATAGATTGGTTATGATCACTAACTTACTAGTAGAATTAATGGACATGGAAATTATTTGGGAAATAAGCAATAACATAGGAAATTTTGTAGAGATTACTGAAAAAAATAGGAAGTATTTGAATTGTGTGTTGATAACTTACATGGATATTAGTGTGAACTCACTCAGCCCCATTGAAATCAGAACTAGGGAGTCATATTTCTTAAGCTACCCTGAAGTTTATAAATGGTATCTATATCTAGACTTGGCATCCGAACTGGTCTCAGAATTTTTTCCCTCTCAAACAAGCTCTAGAGCAATCCCTACACTGGATATTTGTCTCAATTTTGAACAAGGAGGATTTGTGATCAATGAGAACCCTCTGCCAACTAGGCAATCTAATGGGGTGGAAGAGGGGAAAATTATAGGGGACTAGATAAGGGATTATGGGAAGAATCCCTCTCCTTTTCCAACCCATGAAGACATGTTGATGGATAAGCAGGAGAGGGTTACTAACTCTAAGGTAGTTAAATCTCAAGTTAGTGAGGGTGGACCCATTCCTAATTTTGATGATCAAAAGGGTAGGGAGAAGGGAGTATTTTGTCTTATCCTTTATCTGGTAGCTAGTTTGGATGTTTGGAGCAATTTGGGAGTTAATGGCTCCTCCCAACCGATGGATGCCAAAAATAGTCTGGATAAGGATGAACAAGAGGAAGATCTGGCTCGTAAAGAGGAAGAGGCAAACTACATTATAAACTATTTATGTGACTCAGTCACTGAGGATATTATGGAAAAATTGTTGGATGAAATAGTCAATAAGGATGAGCTTGAACTTCAGAAGAGATTGTTAAGAAGAGGGATTGTGAAATTTACTCATCCCACTAAGGTCTCTGATATGGAGGCCCTTGTTATAGAATTAGATAACAAAGAAAATGGAGCCTTAGGAATTTAACAATGGGCTATAGAAAAATCCAGTCCGGATTGTGCTAATCTCTGCAAAAAGAGAGGCACAAAATCCTTATTGGAGCTAAGAGCTAATGATGGTTTAGTAGAAGGTCAGGTTAAACTCATAGACATGTTTCATGCAGAGAAGGGGAAGTTCCTTCCCATGGCACCATGAAAGTAGTATCATGGAATGTTAGGGGTCTAAATGCCCGTAACAAATAATGGATAGTCAAACACTACCTATCCATCTATAGTCCTGATTTAGTTATGCTACAGGAAACCAAATTAAAGAATGTTAACTTAGCCTCCTTTGGTAAACGAATAGGCTTCAGACATATTATAAGGGCTCCAACCATTGGAGCCTCTGGAGGTCTATATATTATTTGGGATCCATGCAGTATTAGATTCTCATTATTAGAATCTCAAAGTAATTGGATGAGTGGTAGGGTTACCAGCCTGAAAAATAAACTAGATTTTGTCATCATTAATGTGTATGGGACAACTCTATATGAGGAGTTTGGAAAGAAATTGGGGGTTTCAAAAACTCCTTGGAACAATTTTGCATTTTAGGAGGATACTTTAATGTAATTATGAATCAACATGAGAAATGAGGAGGCTTAGGTAAAAACTGTCGAGCAACTTTAGACTTTGTAGATTGGGTCCATTCATGTGGCCTGATAGAAATTAATATGGTTAAGGATGCCTTTACCTAGAATAATAAAAGGTTAGGTTTTAGTAATATAGAAGAAAAAATAGATAGGTTCTTTGTTATGGGTAATCCAGCCAACTTAATATATACCTTAGAAGCCTCTATTTTACCTTTCTAAGGATCGGATCATTTCCCAATCCAACTTGGCATTCTGGGTGACTCAGGACCAAAAAGATGCCCTTTTAAATTTGAGCATATATGGTTGAAAGATGATAATATCCTTAAGCTCCTTGAGGACTGGTGGAATGACGTAGAGGTTTTTGGGTCTAGGATCTATAAGGTAGTCAATAAACTTAAGATAATTATGCAGAAACTCATTCTCTGGAATAAGTTGCATTTTGGTAATATTTTTGACAAAAAGGCATAGGTGGAAGCTGCACTGGAAGAGGTAAATGAAGTGGTGGTGAGACATGGGATGGACAAGGCTTTGTTTCCAAGAGAAAAGAAGAGGTCTTCTAGAAAAAAAATCTAGAGAGATGTGGTTGGACGAGGGTGATAAGAGTACTAAATTCTTCCACAACAGTGTGAGATATAGGAGAATAATTAACCGAATATCTAAGATTAAGATGAGTGATGGCTCTGAGGTGGATGATCCTAAAATAATTTTGAGGGAGGTTGTAGACTTTTCTCAATTTGGACTGGAGCCGTATTTTCTTTGACCAAGACAAGTTTATTAAATGTATTCCAAGATTGCTCAGTAAGGAGAAAACCTATAATCTTACTACTAAATTCTCTTTAGCGAAAGTAGAAGCAGCTCTTATGTAGATGAGTCCAGACAAATCTCCTGGTCTAAATGACTTTCTAACTAGTTTCTTTGATAAATGTTGGTCCTTCATAAGAAAGGAGGTGATGGTATCTCTTGAAGGCATGAGGAACTCGGGTAATATCCTCAAAGAAATTAGTAACACTTTTTTGGCCCTTATCTCGAAAAAGGAAAAGCTTGATTTCTTTGATGGGTTTAGACCCATTTCCTTGTAAAACACCAACTATAAGTTTTTTACTAAAACTCTAGCTAATAGGCTTCAAAAACTCCTTCCCCTTTTTATTAGCAAGGAACAAATGAGTTTTATTCATGGAAGGTTCAGATATGATGGGGTTATTATAACTTAGGAGGCCATTCACTCTATCCAGAAGAATGGAACCCCTAGTATGCTCTTAAAATTAGACATTAGGAAAGCCTACGATAAGGTGGATTGGAGATTTTTGTGCAGATGCTTAGAATCCTTTAGATTCCCCTCTTCATGGATTAACTTGATATTTGAATGTATCTCAACATCTAAATTCTTAGTGTTAGTTAATGGAGTTCTTGAGGGATTTTTTAGTTCTTCTAGGGGTTTAAGGCAAGGATATCCCTTATCCCCTTTTCTCTTCATCAATATGATGGAATCATTGGGGAGGGCAATCTCTAAAGCTATGGAAAGTAGTCAGATTTTAGGAATTAGAATTACTAGCAACTTAGACCCTACTATGTATCAACAATTTGTGGATGATACTATGTTATATGGGCTCAGTAATTTAAGAGAAGAAAGGGATTTTAAGAAGATCATTGATTCTTACTCCAAGGCTTTTGGATAGGAAGTCAATCCATCTAAATCCAAAGTCTTCATTTTTAATACTAAGGTCTTCTTACAAAATGACATTTGTAGAATTTTGAATTTTAATATGGGAAGGCTCCCTTGCAAGTATCTTAGTCTACCCCTAGATAAGGGTATTGGTTTGTCAAACTTATGGGATTTAGTAAAAGATAGGATTAGGAGTAAGGTAACAACCTGGAAAGGTAAGTGGCTATCCTCTATAGGAAGAGCCACTCTGGTCAAATCAGTTTTGGCTGTAATACCCATCTATTAGTTATTGTAATAACCCACTCCACTCAACCCAAAAATTTTGTCTATTTTTTTACCGTTTATTCTTAATAGTGTTTGATTCAATTACATACTCAGGTACATCTATCCAAATGAGATAGGCATCCATCCAACTGGGATGGGCATCTAACCATATGGGTTAGGAATCTATCCATACAGGACTAGGAATCTAACCATATGGGTTAGGCTTCTAACCATATGGGTTATGCATTTTCCCATACAGGACAAGAGGTTTCATCTATAATTCTGGGATAGGAATCTACCCAAACAGGGTCGGCATCTATTCATAAGAATAGGATATGAGCTGGCCAGAGACTTTAGACTCATCGAGACCATCTAGGTCCTGAGCCACTCTCTAAAGACTACACTCCCCTACTAGGAGTGCACCAAGGTCACCATCCTTAGGAGTATAAAAATAATTACATAAACAAGTTTGAGTTCCACCTCAGAATTTGGCCTAAAGCCTCGGGAAGTCAAGCAAATCCATACAAGATTCCTTTTGAGTATGCATTTAATTAATTTTAACCTTTCAATTATTGTTTCCACCATTTGATTAAAAGACCAAGGAGCTTCAAGAACCAACTAATCACCCATAACCAAACCCTAATCCCCATCCCAAAATGCCTAAGTATGAGGGACAACTCCATCCCTAGACTGCCTACATACCCATTTCAGCATGGGATCCTGGCGTAAAGTATGTAGTTCTGATTTTTTAACTATGGTTTAATGTAAACTATTTGGTGGGTATGCAACCCTTTCTAGGGTCAATGTGCGAGATAGTTTCTCCACGGTTGCAACCCACAATGGTAGCTCTATAGAAAAAAGGCTCAAGGTGGCCTTATGCTTGTGGCCTAAAACAACTAAGTCCTATTTCCTATCATATGCATCACCGTTGACCCATTATCATCCACCAAAATTCATCAAGATAAATTGTAATGCCCCGCCAGGAAACCCCGAAGGGATAAGCCAAAATAACACAAGAATGGAGTGCAATAATTTTTTTTTTTTTAAAAGATACAACACATAAGATGCAACATGATACCAAAGATTCAGATTACATAGCGGAAGACATCAACTAATCTCCTAAAGAGTTTCCCAACGAGATTACTTAAATTTTCACAATACACTTTACACACACAATTAATCCAAAAGCTGAATATCTTAATAACGAGATAATTCACAATCAGGATAATTTCTTTCAAAGGATGGAAATATAAATCACAAGCAAGATTCATCATTTAAGATCCATTCATAAACTTCATTCAATCTTTTCATTTAAAATTACAACCCATACATAAACATTCTAATACACTAGGATTTCATCAAAACATAAGAGATCTTTCCAAGCATATTTAAATTCCTAACATCAACTGAGTAATATTCGTTACTCTAAGTTACATTATTCCATAATCCAATTCATTGCATTAAAAGGACGATTTCACACATGCATTACGATAAACCGCATCTCAAGCAATTATGCATTCGATCCACATGGCATTCAAGATAGACTGAAAATAAGCATTACTAGTTAATTTTGATTTATCCACTTAACCATTCTAACATAAGTTAATCATACATGATAAAGCTGAATAAAAGAAACACAAGAGAATACATCACATAACACCATAATGATCTCGGAGTTCACCCCTAAAGGGCTACATCTCCGGGTCTACGCAACTGCAAGACCCCCTCGGATAAATAATAAGTTTAAGAGTACAAGAGGTTACACCATACAATCCAGCCATCAAGGCGATACATAAACATTATACAAGCGACCACATCGGTCAATAAATACATAAACGATCCTTACAAAGAATAGGATCCAGCCGAACATAATCCAAGCTAATACAAGAGGTCCATGAGAGCATCCATAAAACTGAACCATCACCACCCAAGGTCTAACATGAAACCGACACTCACAAGGGCAGAGACAAAAAGGACGACTCACAAAGGTACTCAAAATAGGACAAAACGACAAAACACTAGCGAACGTAGGGACAAGTGTCATCACACAACCTGGTATGGATATCATGGCAAGTCTTCATAGGTCCCGGCCCATACACTGGTAACCCTGGCAACCTAATCCAAACTTCCGGCCCATCCAAGCCTCATGTGGACCCACACATCCTCTCGTGATGACAAGGAAGGTAGTTTGCCATTTCAGGCCTTCTCACAGCATGTCGAATCTATGATAGCACTCGTCTCATGTGTGAGGCACAATTATCTTATTTAGAGATTATTTTCTAATCTACTTAGGTTATCACTTATTAGACTCACTTTCGATGGGTTACCCAGCAGCCACTTTGGGCGCGGCCCCCAATCGAAAGCCACTTTCCCATACGACACTAGACTAACTCAGACGAACTCGAACCAAGGAATACACATGGTCAGACGAACGGAGTTCAAGGAGATACAGTCATCAGGTCAAACACGACTCAAAGATGAACACTTATTGACGGTACTCTAACTAGAGACCTAACAACTAAGGTCAACCATGAATCATCATTCGACTCACACAAAGAGGGTATAACCAACTAAGTCAACATCACAATCCAAAGTCAACTCAAAATTCGAGGACTGAAACAGGTACACCAAGTCAATTCATACGACAGGGTCCTATTAAACAAAGCAAAACATGCCATTTCATAATTAAAGCGAATACAGTAATTAAACTCGCAATGCAATAATCAGAAAAGACAATATTTCCTCAATTTGATTTAATCATTAAACGACGATCAAGTTTTCTACAAGATCCAAATCAGATTACAGTTATCTATCTCATCAAGGGTTAAGTGGTTCTTGGGTTTCTAACTCCTAAGGTTCAAGCATTGAACAGGCAATTTAAGCCATAAGGAGTTTTAACCAATTCATATTATTAAATCTCAGACAACTGTTAATCAACTAAAATAAGGTATTTAATCTCCAACAAGCATCATAGACATACTGGTCTAAAATCAATCTCTACAGATTTATAAATTTCAATTCCAGTTACATAATACGGATTACGAGAATAAAATGTAGAAAGAGAATCTAAATAAGCTAATCATTTCCAAAGTATATCATTTAAATTTCTAGTGCCCAACGATAAAGGTTTCACCACTTTTCAATTACTCAAGTGATAAGAATAAAAACACAATATTCAATTGTGAAATAATAGTTGAAGAACTTGATTAGGAAGAAGGCATACGCCCCGAAATGGCGTTGACAACAATTAGCCTATAAACTCCTTTATAACGTAAATCAATATCCAATCAGCCTTTCCAGATTACTGCTACCTCATTCATAATTAGGGAGCTAAATAACATTTAACATTAAAATATCTTTCATTAAAATGACATAAGATATCATATGTTTTTCTTTTCTTTTATTTTTATTTTTTAAAAACTAAAAATTTCATTGTAACCGCATTTCAAACATTGTTTAAAACAAACTACGTTTAAACAAAGAAATGCGTTTAATTAAAACTAAGTTCCTTTTTATAAAAAAAACAAACGCATTTAATATACTATGTTTTAAATAAAACAAAAACGCGTTTAAAGTTAGGGCAAGGGCGCCGTGCCCGAACCCTAGCCGCTGCAGGTCAACCCCCGGGCGGCGGCGCCACTGCGGTGCCCGCAGGCTCCGCGGCGCCCTGCGGCCACCGCGGACCTGCGGCCACCGCAGTGCCGCGACCGTGGCTTCTAACGCAGGCGAGCGGGGGTGATGACAGGGAGAGCGAGCGGTAGAAAGGGGAGATGTGCGGGGGGGGGGGGGGAAAGGGGAGGAGGAGCGGGGGAGCTCCACTCCCCGCCCTCCAACCCCAAACACTGGTTTTACAAAAAACAAAACCCCAATAACCAGTTCGCCCCAAAACAATTAAACGCCCAGTCCATAAAACCCAATACGTTTTAAATTTAAAAAAATAGGAACACACAGTTCGGCAAATAGATAAAAACGCACAGCGGTGAGGGGGGTGAAACAATTAATGTTTTTATAACAAAATACACAGTCCGAAAATTACCATAAACGCCTAGCAGAGGGATTTGATAAAAATTCCAATTTTCCAAACACAATGGGGTTTCAACCACTCAACAGCAAGGAGGAAAAATACACACCTCCATTAAAATTTCCAGCCAACTTCATATGAACAATCAAATTGATTTCCAATAACCAGTTTAGAATCCTACCTTAATTCGCAATCCTGGTATGGCTGAGGGAGAGCCCACCTGCTAGATTCAGCATCGTTTCTTCCCAACCAACATCTTCTCCAAATTTGTTCATCCTCCCAATTTTCCCAAATTTGGGTAATATGGAGGAGTTCACCCAAAAATTCCATTTTTTTGGAATAAAAAAAACTTTTATTTACAATTAATTCCTCAAAATTTATTTCTTTTTAACTATCAACCAAAATAACTTGCTTAATCAATTAAAAATCGATTTCTTTCACAATCAATTCAATTTAACCTTTCAAATACCAGAATCCAACAGAAAGCAATTAAACCTCTTGCAATTAAATACAAATCCTTCTTTTTCATCAGCATATATAAATAATGCATTTAATAATCAAAATCAGCCATTAAATTCAAATTTTACTTCCAATTTAAAATAGGCAATTTATTAACAACGAAAATCACATAACGGAAACCAGATTAATTAATCCATTAATCATCAATGCACTAACGCATATTTAATCATGATAATTACTAAGGACTAATTCATCAATTAACCAAACACACCAAGCACGCAAATCGAGAAAGTCAACCAAACAGACGACTCGCAAACCCAAACAAGAAGGGATTACCGACGACGACTGGCGATGCTCACTTGAGCACGACTAAGGCCGACTAAGGTCTTACGACCACCTAATCCAACTCTAAGGATTAAAAGGTATGCTCAAACCTGCAAAACCAGGTGACGACGAACCTCGCACTCATGCGACTTCGTACCTGAAATCTCCTGCAACAAAAGATCATACATGCATACATTTATAAAATCTAATGAAAGCGTTAGTCCGATACTAAAATCATGAAATAGGTACACTGGATAATCTGCATACAACTAGAGAGAAAGCCACATCAACAGCTACGCGTTAAATCACCATCTGATTATAACATAATACTACGATTAACTAATCAAGATTAAACCAAGGTTAGAGATCGATTACGGTAGGGGTACTACATAAATAAATTCCAAAAATGTCACACACAACCAACCTTAATGGGGTTTTTCTAGGGTTTAACTGAGTGGATGTAAATTTATTTAAGGTTTATCTTTTCTAGATTATCAATCCAAAGGGGAATACCCACCCCTTGGATTTTTAACTTCCAAATGACCCTTATTTCTCCTCCGTATTTTATAGGGATGATGCCACAGATGTCGTTGTTGCATCTTTATTAGGCGTTAAGTGCAATAGTTCAACACGACGGTATTACCCGTAAGCATGACCCAGAGGCACCATAGATATCAAACGCTGCTAGTTTTTTTATTTGAACTCCTCTTATTTAGTTGCCTAACTAGGAATTTAACTTTTAATTTATGAATCTTAAATGAAGCAATATATTGATACAAAAAAAGAAACTATTATATACAACGAATTATGCTTGAAATTAAAAACTAAGGTATAAATTTTTACGTAATTGAAAAGAACATAAACAAATCAACTACTTGTGGAGAGTATTTTCTTTGAAGAAAAAAACTATGATAATAATTGAAACTTGAACTAAAAGAATGAAAGTACTAATTGCTTGGAAATTATGATACTTGTAAAGATAACTTATGAAAAATGCTTTGAATTACTTGCTAGATATAATTGTTTGGGAACAAATCCATTACACTTTGTGCACAAATCCTAACACTTGAAAGACACTAAATTTCTTGAAAGAAAATTAAATGATTAAATAGAAGGACTTTGGAAATGAGTTTGACACCTACTTGTTTGAAGGGAAGAACTATAAGCCCAACTAATTCTTCTTTTTGAAGTAACATAATTTTTTTTTATCTTTAATTATCTTCTACAAATAATAACCTTACTTTGAATTTGAAACATAATACTTGAAAGATACTAATTTTATTGAAACTCAATTTGCTTGATAAGGATGAGGATCCAATAATCTAGGGCAATTGATTATAACTTTATTTCATCTTTAAAAACAATATGATTACCTGATTTGAGGTTCACGAGATAAGTCAAGTCTTATGTTAAAACAATTTTAGATTTGGTAAAAGTATTTGGTTTTCAATTAAAGTTTACCTTGAATCCTAATTAATATTATGTTCTTATAAAATAGAATATATCATTCAACATAATGTTAATAAATTCATCTATAATAGTGGCTTTGCAATATTAATATAATCTCACCATTTACTAGTCTTATATGCCTTTGACTATTCATAGATTTATTATCCTCAAATGTCTTGCACACTCTATATGAGGAAATCCTTAACTAACATTAATTCATATTTCTTGAAATACACAAAAGGGGTAATTCTTAATCCAAGCACAAATTACTTGAGAGGTAAATTCTTTTAACTTTTTAATACTTACACTAATTTGAAGTATAAAAAAATATGTTTAATGTCTATTCAATAACTTAAATATTTGATATGAATGAGGGAATCTATTTACTACCATAATTAAATTAAAGTTGACTAGTGATAATTGATGAAAAAGATCCAATACTATGGAATAAGTGTAAGGAGATAATGCTTGAGAATTAACTAAGATTCTAATCTTATGAAAGAAACACTTGCTTGAGAGTGAAAACATCAAGAAACTTCTAGGGGGTAATTATTTCTTAAGGGAGTAAGAATATTAAATCAATCCTTTGAAATTAAACAAGTATTCAACTACATGTCTAACCAACATAATTTCATATTACTTGAAAAGTGTAAATTGTTCTTGAGGGGACACATAATTACATGGTAGACAAATCCTCTTCTATAAATTGAACTAAGTGAAGGAACCCAAATGTTTGAGATGACTAAGTGTCATAAAGTAATTCCTCTTGGAGACAAACCACTACTAAGTTTTTTTTTGTTCTCTTGCTAACTTGATAAAAAGTGTTACCCATTTTAAATAAGGAATAAGTTTTCCAATGCACTCATCATTTCCATCATTGAAGCAGGAGGCTAAGATTCCCATTATAAGTTCAATTCGAATTGGAATATTAGCTTATTGTTCTACTTGTTGAAATGAATAATTACGATCTTAATACTCTAAAAATATTCTCTTTTATATTTATTGGTGAATGAGTGTAAGTAACTTAACCTATAATAAAGATAATGTTGATTGAAAAAATAATTAGTACTTGCTTAAGAATTAACCTTATTTTCCCTATTAAAATAAAAACCCCCAAGGTACCAATTACGCTCTAATAAATTGAACGATAGAGAATATAAATTAATTATTTGGATTGCTTAAAATATAAAGTTATTTCAACTATTTGATTTGTCTTAATTACAAATTCAAAAAAATAGAAAAGATAATTAATATCCTAATAAAAATTAATTATATCTATTTAACACAAAAATAAATAAATTAATTAATTAATAAATTTTAATTATTAATTTTAATATTTAATACATTAATATTAAGTAATTTTAACTAAAATTTAAACAAAATTTAAATTTAACTGATCGTATAAAAATACATAGAGATGAATATGAATATGTTTGTAAAAATATAAGAAGATGGATATACTTCCAAAATATACAAAGATGAATATATTTTCAAAATACAAAGAGATGATCTATTTCTAAAATACACAGAGATGAATTTATTTTCCAAAATATATTTCCAAAACACATAGAGATGAATTTATTTACAAAATACATAGAGATGAATTCATTTTCCAAAATATATTTCCAAAATACACAGAGATGAATTTATTTCCAAAATACAGAGAGATGAATTTATTTTCCAAAATACGTAGAGATGATTTTATTTTCCAAAATATATTTTCACTCTTAAAAAATCTGATTTTATGAGAAAAAAGAAAATAGCAAGGAGGAGGATTTCTAAAATCAAAATAAATAAAAATCAAATGACAATATTTATATTTTGAAAGAATAAAAATATACAGAGATGAATATATTTCAAGATTACACAGAGATGAGTTTATTTCCAGAATACACATAAGTGAGTTTTATTTTACTAAATATATTTCCACTCTTAAAAATCTGATTTTTTGAATAAAAGAAAACAGTGAGGAGGATTTCTAAAAAAAAATAAAAAAATCAAATGATAATATTTATATTTTGAAAGAAAAAATATATACAGAGATGAATATATTTCCATATTACATAGAGATGAGTTTATTTCCAAATTACACAAAAATGATTTTATTTTACAAAATATATTTCCATCCTTAAAAATCTGATTTTTTGAAAAAAAGAAAATAGTGAGGAGGATTTCTAAAAATAAAATTAAAATCAAATGACAATATTTATATTTTGAAAAGCAATAAATATACATTGATGAATATATTTCCAAATTACACAGAGATGAGTTTATTTACAAAATACATAGAAATGAATTTATTTTACAAAATATATTTCCACCCTTAAAAATCTGATTTTTTTTGGAAAAAAGAAAATAGTGAGGAGGATTTCTAAAATAAAAATATAAATAAAATCAAATGATAATATTTATATTTTGAAAGAAATCTATTAACAATTCTATTTCCTACATGCAATAAAAAAAAAATGAATAGAATTAAAGAAAAATATTTCTTTGGATGGAAAGAAAAATTTATTATGTGAATTGAAATTAATCTACCGAGCAAATCTAAAAGAGACAAAACAAGATTTCTTTTGAAAATATTAAATTTCATATATGCAAAAATCTGGAAAAAAAGAAGAGGAGGAGATTTCTTTTGAGGGAAAAAAACAAGTAAGAGAATTAGCAAGAGGGAAACCTGGATTCGAAAGAAGGATCTTGATGTTGAATCTTCACGTATCTCAGCTAACCTTATTTGATCCATGCCTTGTAGCTTGGTGGAGATCTTCCATGTAATAACCCCCCCTTAATTGATTCAACAAACTTGAGTATTCTTTTTTTTTTTATTTAATTCAATCATTATGTTTTATTCAATTGCATACTCTAGGCATCCATCCATTAGGATTAGGCATTCATCCATCCGGGATGAGAATCTAACCATATGGGTTAGGCAATTGTCCACATAGGACATAAGGTTCCATCTATCCAATACGGGATAGGCATCTACCCATACGGGGTAGGCATCTATCCAAACAGGATAGGAGATGCTCTGGCCAGAGACTTAGACTCATCGGGACCATTCAAGTCCTGAGCCACTCACTAAGTACTACACTCTTCTAACAAAAGTGCACTGAGGTCACCGTCCTTAGGAGTAATTAAATAATACAAGATTGAATTCCACCTCAGAATTTGGCTTAAAGCCTCGGGAAGTCAAGCGAATCCATACAGGATTCCTTCCGAGTATGCATTGAATTTCTTTTTCCAATTTAACTATATTATCTTACAAATAGGATTCTTACTCAACCAAGCCCACACCCCACCCATGAATACTTGAGCACCAGGGACAACTTCATCCCAAGACTACCTACATACCTGCTTCGGCACGGGATCAAGGCATAAAGTATGTAGTTCTATTTTCTATTCTATGGTTTGATGTAAACTGATTTGTGGGTACACAACCCTTTCTAGGGTCAATGTCCCAGATAGTTTCTCTACGGTTGCTACCCAAGATGGTAGCTCTTAAGTGAAGGCTCAAGATGACCTATTGCTTGTGGCCTAAAATAACTAGATCCTAATTCTTATCATGAGCGTCACCCTTGACCAAATTCCAAATCACCAATATCCCTTCAAGATAAAAAAAGAAATAAATTTCATGAGAGCATTTAACTTGGCCATCCCTAAAAGGGGTTTACTATGGTTTATCTCAACGGATGTGAAATCATTTAAAAGTTATCTTATTAGATTATCAATCCAAGGGGGATTACCCGCCCCTTGGATTTCAACTTCCAAGTGTCCCCTATTACTCACCGATGATTTATAGGGATGATGCCACAGACGTTGTTGATGTAGCTTTATTAGGCATTAAGTGCAGTAGTTCAACATGATGACATTACCTGTAAGCATGACCCAGAGGCACCGTATATACTGAACGCTGCTAGTTTTGGTTTTCCAACTTCTTTTGATTAGTTTGTAACCTATAATAACATCATGTTGATAATAATTATGAACTTAGACATTGCAAAGCAAAATTAATTGAAATAACTATGGAATAAAAGAAAAAAAACTAAAATTATTTATTAAAAAACTTGAATATAATTGCATAATAATGAAGGTTAGGTAACTTGTATACCAACAATTAAATGTATAATTCACATGAAGATGGAAACATCAAATAATTAAATCAATGATATATATATATGCATGAAGTGAAGCAAGGTAAGTTGTACACGAAAATGCCACCTATAAAATCACTAGTCCCAACATAAAATTTAGCTTATGTCATGAATTGCTAAGTGGGTCTTAAGATATATTAATATAATTTTATTAAAACTAGTTTATAAAGTTAAAAAAAAAAAACAATATCTAAAGTTTAAAAAAGTTTATTAACTAAAATTTATTTATATTAAAAAAAGATTTTTTTTTTTCATTTAACTAAAATTTTAAATATACATAAAAAAAGAATTTTCAAAAAAAAAGGTAATCAATGCCATCGAACTAAGTTTGAATGGCTTGCACGGGGTTTAGTGGGAGTGGGACCCCACGGTCCCCTCCACTAACCTGTGGCCACTGCCACGGCAGTGACCGCAGGCTAGTGGGGGGCACCATAATGGTACCACTCCCCCTGCGGAGTACTACCTCCATCCACTAGCCTGCGGACTGGTATGCACAGGCCCATACAGAACTTTTGTGTCGTATCACATCAATGCATTAAGGTTTTTTTTAAAGCAAAGACTGTTACTATTATTATATATATATATATATATATAATTTTTGTGTCTAAAGTTCCCAGTTTAATTCTGTTAAAAAGAACCAAAATAGTTTAATTTTATTTAAACTCAGAATATGAGAGGTAAGGTATTAGTGTGAATAATAAGAGTTTACTTATAGTAGCAAAAACATAGAGAGTAATAGTAAACCAGAATACAAAAATGAGACAATAAGGATTTACTTATTGGAGTGATTAACACAAGGACTAAACCAGAATACAAGAATGTAGCAATGTGGATAATTAATATAGAGAGTAAAACTAAACCAGAATACAAAAAGAATGAAGTAATATGGATCTGCATATTGGAATACAGAGAGTATTTCATAGAGGGACTCATTCCTTTGTTTTCAACTATTATTTTTCCAGAGAGGAGTAGATAACCAAACTAGAACAATAAGAATATTGCAGGAAAATTATTCATAGCGAATCCTATCCTTTCTTTCAACAATTTTTTGCAGAAAATGTATAACCAAATAATGGAAAATATGTATAGAATCAAATGAGAAATATAGAGAAATATCCATAGTGAGATCTATGAGATTCAGATTTTTTTATTTGAAAACTAGAAAGATGAATCTAGAGAAAGGAAATAAGGGTGGTTCTAATCTAGTTCTTCAGCAAGAATCGATCTAAATCTTAATAGGAAATTTAAATAAATTGATCTAATTCCTATTAAGAATTTAAAACATATTGATCTAATTTCTTAAACAAATGGATCTAATACTTATCAAGAATTTGAAAACTAATGGATCTAATTCTTATCAAGAGTTTGAAACATATTAATCTAATTTCTTAAACAAATGGATCTAATACTTATCAAGAATTTGAAAACTAATGGATCTAATTTCTTAAACAAATTGATCTAATCTAATTTGATGCATGATAAAGTAAAACTAAATTGAAAGAACCTAGATGCTTGAAAATGGTGTAGAATCCCCTATGAATCTCCCTTGATCCTTCAAACTTGAAAGAAGTCCTGCAATGCAAAATCTTAGCTATTCTCAAAAATGAAATATGACTACAAGAGAAAAATTTACTTGAAGAATTTCTTTATGGAATAACCAACTCCCTTTTTTGAAAACATGTATATCTTTTATAAGAAAAATCCCTCTATTCCACTACCTAAATTTTTAATTAAAAAAGAGAGATTCTTTCCCAATTTTGGCCTTCATGCAAATTGATTAGACTTTGTGGGAGGAGTTACATGCAAGGTGGTGGAGAAGCCTCTAGAAGCTTCTTATTCTTCCTACAACATGTGCCATCATTTGGGTGAGGAAAATTAAATAAACAATTAAGAAAAAAGTATATTTTCCATGTGTGTGTGTGTTTTATTATTTTTATCCCTTTATAATATTCATTCAATAGTTTATCCAAAAGAAATATAATAGAGTTTGTATTTTAAATCCAAAGGTGATAAAGGAGGGTTGTGACATCCTCCCCCCCTTAATTTGGGCATCATCCCGATGCACTTATTAAATGCATTCAAAAGAGTTTATAGTTCATGTTTAAAACAAAAAAGGAAACAACTGCTGCATCTTCTTAGTATCTTCCCACGTGGCATTCTTTTCATCATACTGGTCCCATTGCACTTTGCACTAATCAACTTCTCTATTGCGCAACTGGCACTGGCGCCTCTCCAAGATTCTAAATGGCTCTATCATTATTCCTCCCATTTCTTGGACCTGTAAAGCATCCCAATTCAAAATGTGTTTCTCATTAGGTACATACTTTTTAAGAAGAGATACATGGAAGACATCATGGATTCAGCTCAATTGGGGAGGTAAGGCCAACCGGTATGCAACTGGATTAATCCTTCCCAATATTTCAAAAGGTCCAACATAATGAGGTGCAAGCTTAGTCTTTTTCCCAAATCTTATGGAACTCTTGTGTGGCCTAACCCTTAGGAAGACTTTCTCTCCTACCTCAAACTCCCTTGGTGTCTTGTTTTTGTCTGCATAAGTTTTCTACCTATCTGAGGCTTCCTTCAATGTTTGCCTAATTTCCTTAGTTTTCCTTTCCATTTCTTTCAACATATCTGGCCCAATAATCACTCTGTCTTCAAGACTATCCCAACTCAAAGGTATTCGACATGGTCTACCATACAAAGATTCAAAAGGTGCCATTCCCAAAGATGTTTGATATGTATTATTGTAAGAAAACTCTACCAAAGGTAGGTACTCTTCCCATTTCCTCTATTGGTCTATGCAATACATGTGAAGTAGGTCTTCCATAATTTGATTTGTCCTTTCTGTCTGACCGTCAGTTTCAGGATGGTATGTGGTGCTAAAATTTATTTGAGTTCCTAGAGCTGATTGAAGAGTGGTCCAAAACCTTGAAGTGAATCTAGCATCTCTATCTGATATGATTTTCTCTGGTATTCCATGCAACCTAAATATTTCCTTAACAAAGCACCTAGCCAAGGTAGGTTCATCATCCGTCAGATTCCCTATTATAAAGTGTGCCACCTTAGTGAGTTTATCAATTACCACCATTATTGCATCATGCCTAGAAGGTGACATGGGTAACCCTTGCACAAAATCCATGCTAATAACTTGCCACTTGTGTTGAGGTACATCGTGCAATTGAAACAATCTGGTTGGGTGTCTATGTTTTGCCTTTACTCTTTGACACTCCAAACATTTAGCCACATACTTGACAATATCATTCTTCAAACCTTGCCAAACGTATAACTTCTTCAGATCTGCATAAAGTTTGTTAACTCCTAGGTGCCCTAAATAAGGGGCATTGTGAGCCTCTAATAGGGCTACTTCCCTTAAGTCTCCTAAATTTGGAATATAGATTCTATTGTTGTATCTGAGCAACCCTTCTTCATCTAATGTATACCCTTCAACCTTAGGATTGGTTGGGTTGTGTTCTAAATTCAATTTGACTTGCTCATACCATGGGTCATGACCCTACTCATCCATTACTGGCCTTTTGAAAGAAGTTTTGATTGTTGTTATAGTCATCAAGTGTCTCCTCCTACTTAAGGCATCTGCCACCCTATTTTCCTTCCCCTTAATATATTCAATTTCAAAATCATATTCACTTAGAAACTCTAACCACCTTCTTTGTCTGGAATTTAAGTGAGGTTGGGTAAAGATGTATTTTAGTCCTTGGTTGTCTGACTTTAGCTCAAAGGGCTTCCCTAGTAAGAAGTGTCTCCATTTTTGTAGGGTATGCACAATTGCTGCCAACTCTAAGTCATGGGGTGCATAATTGACCTCATGAGTATTTAGCTTTCTAGATTCGTAGGCTACTACCCCTTCATCTTGGACACGTACTCCTCCTAGCCCTTCAATAGAAGCATCAGTTATGACTGTGAAGTGTCCATTTGGATTTGGTACCTTTAGAATAGGTGCTGAAGTTAGTTTTCCCTTCAAGATTTGGAATGCCTTATCACTTTGCTCTGTCCACATAAACCTTTTTCCCTTCCTTTGTAATGAGGTGATGGGGTTTTCTATCTTAGAGAATCCTTCCACAAACATCCTATAGTAACCTGCTAGCCCCATAAAGCTTCTTACCTCTGAAACATTCTTAAGGATTGGCCATTCTACTATTGCCTTTATTTTATCTGGGTCAACTTCTATTCCTTCCTTTGATATTATATGCCCAAGGTAGTGAATCTTTTCCTCAATGAAGGCACATTTGGACAATTTCCCATATAAATTATGTTCTCTCAACCTTTGCAAAACAATTTGTAGGTGCACTAAATGTTCCTCTTCATTTCTAGAGTAAATCAATATGTCATCCAGAAATACCAAAAATAATTTATCCAAGTAGTCATGGAGTACACTATTCATTAGGTTAATAAATGCAACTGGGGCGTTAATTACACTAAAAGGAACTACTGTAAATTCATAATGTCCATATCTAGTCCTGAAGGCTATTTTAGGAATGTCTTCCTCTTTAATTCTGAGTTGATGGTACCCTGACCGGAGGTCTATCTTTGAGAAAACTGCTGCTCATTTCATTTGGTCAAAAAGATACTCTATGCAAGGTAAGGGATACCTATTCTTTATTGTGACCTTGTTCAACATCCTATAGTCGATGCATAACCTTAAGGTTCCATCCTTCTTCTTAACAAATAAGACTGGCGCTGTAATGCCCCGCCAGGAACCCTAAAGGATAGCAACACAAAAAGGCAACTAAAAGGCGCAATAATTTTTTTTTTAAAGATTAAGGGAAATAATCATAACCTTGCTCAATAATTAACATAAGCGGAAGACTAACATTACATCCTAAAGGGTTACCAACGAAGATTACTTCAAAATAAAAACCACATCACAAAATTAATCCAATCTTCCATTTAAATTAAGGAAAGCCAATAACGATAAAATAATTCATATTCATAAATTGATCTTCAAAAGATAGGCTTACAGAATTACAACATACATACTTCCAAAGATTCATTTATACAAATAGGAAAGATAACTGAAACAATATACATCCCATGACTTAAATTACAATATTCCATAAAATTACATGGCTTCCATAGAACAATAAATTACAATTTTACAAGTGGTTGATACAATAACCACACGGCCTCAATAGAACGAAATCAAGAATATAAGTGCTACGAGAAGCACGAACCAAGATGCACCGGCGAAGCCAATCCTCGCATGAAGGTAGGAACAAGGCATCCGATGGGAAGTGGCACTACCACCCGACCATGTGATCCCAAAATGGAACCACCCCACCGTGCTAGGAGATAGCAGACGACCCTCAAGCAAGCAAGAAAAGAACAACAGTACAGATGACTCCGCAGTACACAAGTGACTCGACTCACAAAACACTAGCGACCCTAGAGAGAGAGTGTCATCACATGGCTTAACATGGTTACCCTAGGAAGGTCTCCATAGGTCCCGGCCCCCATCATGGGTTATCCTGGTAACCTCTCCCGAACCCCCGGCTCCATCTAAGCATCATGCGGACCCTACCATCCTTTCGTGAAGACAAGGTGGTAGGTTTGCCATTCCAGGCCTTCCCAAACACCTTGAGCCTATACAAGCACTCAACCGTGTACGGGGTGTATTATCTTAATTAAATTAATAACTACCCACCCCCTAAACAATTATTAGGTTATCACTTAATAGCTGACTTTCGAGGGGTTATCCTGCCATCCACTTTGGGTGCGGCCCCCGCCCGAAAGCCACTCTCTCTACTAGGTCACTAACAGGATAAGGCTATCTATGAGAACTCTATGGTGGACTACAACCATAAATTATCCAGACATGACGCAGGTGTAGGACTCACAGTCACAAACCCAGAGTTAACCATAAGGGACATATCACATAAAAGCCCACTTCCTCAAGGTTTGAACAACGACACCTGACCAAGGGCAAACATCGACAACATATTGACCATTTTAAACATAATGCGATGACATTAAAACGACTAGACTGCAATGATAAAAACACTACAAACAATCTTTCTTTGAGCAGTCAACATTTAAATCAAATTGAACCAATGTATACAAGCTATTATAAAATAATTCCACAATAACATCTATTTGACGAATACAATCCTCATACAACTATTTTATAATACTTGGATAACAAACACCAATATTAAATTTAATCCGACTTTCCTTAATCCCAACATTACCACTAACCTCTAAATCATTTGACTTATTTTCACGATACCAATCAATTAATCCCCATTACTAAATCAAAAGAATTACTCATTAATCTTAACATCATCGTAAACTATATTTAACACATTATTATTATTTAATATTAAATAATAACATATTGTTATTATTGTTAAAATAACAATATATTATTGCTTAATACTAAAACGAATAACGCGCATAGAATTTATTAAAAACCTTTAACATATTGTTGTTATTTAATATTACATGGTAACATATTATTATTTTTTTTATAAAATAACAATATGTTATCATATAGTATTAAATATACCTTTACACTAACCAAATTACTTACCACTAACTTAACTTTTTATCATTTTCGTTTTTTTTTAATACTAACAAAAAAAAACATTAAAAAAAATAATGTTTAAAGCCCCGTGGGCCCCCACGAACCCACAGGCAGCAAGCGCTGCCTTTCCCAAACTGGGAAATGCAGCGAGCTGCATTCCCAGCTTGGGGAAAGCAGCGCTGCTGCCTTTTCCCACGCTGGGGATAGCAGCTAGCACAACTAAAGGGAAGGGAAAGGGGGGGTGCGTGGCTGGGTCGAGCCCAGCTCCCCGCCACCGCCCCCAACACAATTTAAATTTAAATTTAACAAATTAAATTTTGTTTAATTTAACAGTTAAAAACCATAACAAATAAAAACGACAGAGGATTAAATAGAACAGAAATTCAAGACACGGACAGAGGTGAAAACCTCTGTCAATCACAATAAATAAAATTAAACTCCCAGCCATCAAGTTTATCAACATACCAACAAATAAAATTAACTTAAAAGGAGTCATAATTTTACCAACAATCACCAATTTTCTGAGACAAAACAGGGGCATTAATATTTCATTCAAATTTGCCCAGTTTGTTCTAAAAGTTTAATTAAATGAAAATAGAC
Source organism: Cryptomeria japonica (assembly GCF_030272615.1). Lineage (NCBI taxonomy): Eukaryota > Viridiplantae > Streptophyta > Pinopsida > Cupressales > Cupressaceae > Cryptomeria > Cryptomeria japonica. Next base: position 660,192,432 of record NC_081413.1, read on the forward strand.
TAAATCCCCAAACCCCAATTGAAACTATTTGTTTCAAATCAAGCATAAACAAGGAGTTTTAACTCATAACTATCATTTCTAAAACTGGAAATATTTAGGGAGAGATATTTTATGAATGCTTGGCAAAATTTTGCCAGCATAACACTACCAAAATCCATCAAATTCCTAATTACAAACAGCATGATAAACCAAGAAATTTCTTGCATAGCAAAGATGAAACATTAAGAATTCAGTTAAGGAAACTTCATGGGAGAAATTAAGTTTAAATTTGATAACCAAAATAGTTGAATTCTTCCTCCAAAACCCATAACAAACAAACACTTCAAGATTTTAAAACAATTAACAACAAGAGGAAGGAAAGCAATGATTTTTTTGTTGCAATAAGCAAGGATTCAACCAACCTTTTGATTTCCAAGCAAGAATCCCAACTGGTTCACACCCAAATCCTCCCTTCAAGCCAATTTTCCAAAATTCCTTTCTCCTCCTCCAAAATAAGCATAACCCCCAAAATCTCCTCCAAAATGGCTTAGAAGAAAAATCTCTTAACCTAATTTTCTAGGTTACCCAAAATTTCTATTAAAAAAAAATATTAAAATCCCCCATTGACTTTCTTTTCTTTTTTTTCTATTTTTCCTTTTTCAAATTTCTCAAAACAATAAATGAAAAATTCTCTTTTTTTGAAAATTACATTTTCATAAGTATCAATTTAATCCATTTTTTCTACTAAATAAGAAAGCAATGAGTTAACTTAATTGAATATATTTAAAAGCAATTAACTAATCTATTCCATTTCTTTCGTTGGATCTAAACACGATTTCTTTTCCAATAAGCAACTAACAGTTAAAATTTAATAACTAATCAATTTCGCTTGATTCAAAACATAAGGCATAATAAGGAATGAATCGCTCAAGTCAACAATAATGACAACTTAAACTTAAATAATTAACCGAACCACCAAGGCACGCAAATCGAGGAAAAGTAAAAAGACTCAAAATTCAGACAAAGGGGATGAACGACCAACTGACGGCACTCACAATAACAGACTGAGGTAATGACTAGGGTCAAAAGCTATCTCCTCCACTCCCATCGGACATATAAGGCACGCTCAGACCTGTGAAGCCAGGTGGAGACGATACCCCGTACCTACCCGGTACTTGTACCTGCAATATCCTGCATCACCAAAGCACACATACATGCATATAGATATAGAATACACGGCACGCACACCGATGAAGGAGAATCGCGATGTTCCCTGTCTCATCGAAACGAGTGAAGGAAAATCGTCCCCTTGCATCCAATACAATAGCAAACACGCAACATATATATATGACACATCAACTAGATAAAGTAAAATGTCAGTACGAGCAATAATCCACGAAACACTAGAAATCACCAATACTGAAATACTGAAAGTAACTCATGCATCCAATATCCAGATAAACATGATATAATATCAAATACGTCTGCAAAATGACGAGCAATCAAGTGCCAACTGAAAAGTAAACTGAAACACAAAATCAGTCTAATAAGTCCGATCAAAACGGGGTACTACATTCTCCCCCACAAAACTAGGCTTACTCTTGGAAGCCTAAAACAGATAAGGATAGAGCTCTCTCATCTTCGCTGCATCCTCCCATGTCGCCGAGGTCTCATCATTTGGGTCCCATAGGACCCTTACCTGGTCGATGGTGCGTCCCCTGAGGGTCAAATCCCGACGCTGAAGAATGCGCACGGGCTCCATAGAAAGCTGCCCGTCCTCGACCTGCAAAGCATTCCAATCAAGAACATGAGTCACATCTGGGTGATAAGGCCGAAGAACTGAAACATGAAAGACATCGTGGATGCGGGATAGACTCGGTGGCAAAGCAAGACAGTAGGCAACAGGTCCTATCCTCTCAAGGATCTCAAACGGGCCAACAAAACGAGGCGCCAACTTAGAACCCTTTCCATAACAGATCGGACTCTTACGCGGACGCACTCTCAAGAATACACGGTCACCAACAGAAAACTGATGATCTACCCTGTGAGCATCTGCATACTTCTTCTGCCTATCCTGTGCAGCTACCAAATGCTCACGAATCCGCTCTACCTGCTGCTCCATCTCTCGAAGGATATCCGGGCCTATGAGCACCCTGTCCTCTAACCGATCCCAACTCAACGGAGTACGGCAAGGATGACCATACAAAGCCTGAAAGGGTGACATACCTATGGAGCTATGATATCCGTTGTTATAAGCAAACTCCACAAGATAAATATAATCCTCCCAACGTGACTGCTGGTCCATAACATACATGCGAAGCATGTCCTCTAAAACCTGATTCACACGCTCAGTCTGACCATCCGTCTCTGGGTGATAAGCTGAACTGAAGTTCAACTGAGTTCCCAAAGCATGCTGAAGTGAGGTCCATAATGCTGAGGTAAAGACTGGATCTCTATCAGAGATTATCCGCCTCGGAATCCCATGCAATCTCACCACATCCTCCAAGAAGACACGAGCCACCACTGCTGCTGTATAGGAAGCTCGGATAGGAACAAAATGAGCAACCTTCGTCAACCTGTCAACAATGACCATGATGGCATCATGACGACGTGAAGAAACAGGCAACCCAACAATGAAATCCATGGAAATGATGTCCCATTTCCAATCCGGTACTAAATTAGGCTGTAAAAGCCCTGCTGGGTGCTGATGCTCCGCCTTCACTCGCTGACATTCCAAACACTTCGACACAAAATCGGCAATGTCACGCTTCATACCAGCCCAATGATAAATCTGTCTAAGATCTGCATGCATCTTCTTGACACCTGGGTGTGCCGAATAAGGTGCACGATGGGCCTCAGTCATGATCAAAGTGTGAAGACCCTCCAAAGGAGGTACATAGATCTGACCAAGATGACGTAGAATGCCATCTGCCTCAAGACTATACCCAGCGAATCTACCCTCTAAGGGCCTTCCGGACTCCAACACGGCTCTAACATCCTGATACCAAGAGTCCTGAGGAAGAACTCCAAGAATTCTCTGTCTCAAGTCCACTCCAAGGGACAAAGCTGAAACTTCATGCCGTCTACGACTCAAGGCATCAGCCACTACATTCTCCTTCCCCTGAATATATCGAACCTCAAAATCATACTCGCAGAGGAATTCCATCCACCTTCGCTGTCGAGCATTCAAGTTCGGCTGCGTGAAGATATATTGCAAACTGCGGTGATCACTATGCAGCTCAAACCGACGCCCTAACAGAAAGTGACGCCACCTAACCAACGCATGCACTACAGCTGCCAACTCCAAATCATGAACTGGATAGTTCAACTCGTGGTCCTTGAGTTTGCGAGACTCATAGGCAACCACACGTCCATCCTGCATAAGCACCGCACCTATTCCTTCTAAAGAGGCATCTGTGCATACCATAAACTCTCTGGATGGATCAGGGACTGCCAAAATCGGAGCACTGACAAGGAGTTCCTTCAAGGCACGAAATGCAGACTCACACTGCTCTGACCAAACAAACTTCTTCCCTTTCCTCTGAAGAGAAGTAATCGGGTGACCTATACAGGAAAAATCCTTAACAAAGCGGCGGTAATATCCGGCCAATCCCATAAAGCTCCGAACCTCTGAAACATTGGTCGGCGCTGGCCAATCCACGATGGCTTGGATCTTTGAAGGATCCACAGATACACCCTCTCCTGAAACCACATGACCAAGATATTTCACCTCAATCTGGAAGAAATCACACTTCGCCAAATTGGCATAAAGTTGATTCTCCCTCAAACACTGCAAAACTAAACGCAGGTGACCCTCATGCTCTTCCATAGATCTGGAATAAATCAATATATCATCCAAGAACACAAGGACAAAATGATCCAGGTATGCACGGAAAACCCCATTCATGAGGCACATGAAAACTGAAGGCGCGTTTGTCAACCCAAATGGTACTACTGTGAACTCATAGTGACCATAACGAGTGCGAAACGCTGTCTTATGAATGTCTGCATCATGAATGCGCAACTGATGGTACCCAGATTTCAGATCAATCTTAGAGAACACCATGGCTCCCTTCACCTGATCGAAAAGATCGTCAATACGAGGCAATGGATATCGATTCTGGATGGTTACCTTATTCAGCTGTCGGTAATCAATGCATAACCGAAGAGAACCATCTTTCTTCTTTACGAAGATAACAGGCGCACCCCAAGGAGAGACACTAGGACGAATGAATCCCTTGGCCAACAATTCTTCCACCTGCAACTTCAACTCACTCAACTCCTGAGTAGTCATCCGATATGGAGCTCTCGAAATAGGTTCTGCACCAGGAACCAAATCAATGCGGAAATCTATGTCTCGCTTCGGAGGCATACCAGGAATCTCCAAAGGAAACACATCAGCAAACTCTCGAAGAATAGGGTGACCATCAAGAGCGATTTCTCGACTCTCTCCCTCATCCATATCCTCAAGAGTTACTGCAAAAAGCTGACATCCTCTACGCATACACCGCTTAAGTTGCATAGCGGAAATCATACGTAGGGATATCGATCTCTGAACTCCAACGATCCCCACTTTCCTGCCATGGTCATCTAAACACTCTACTGTCTTCTGACGACAGTCCACATGAGCACTGTGAGATGATAACCAATCCATCCCCAACACTACTCCATAGGATCCCAAAGGAATGACACGAAGGTCAACAGAAGTCACAAAGGGACCTAGATCCAACTCACAACTAGGAACAAAGGCATCTACGACCACGCGCACCTCGGTAGCCAACTCTACCTGCCACCTATCCGCCTGCTTAGCAGACGTGAGTCCACACCGCTCCACAATGGATGAAGAAATAAAAGAATCCGATGCACCGGAGTCAAAAAGCACTGAGATAGGGATACCACACAACACACCTGCGGCTTCAATAACTGTCCCCTGATGCTCAGCCTGGCGGTTATCAACCGCTGCAAACACTCTGTGGGTCCTACCGGCATCCCCTACTGTAGGCTCTGATGCAACTGGCCCCTGATTCCCTGTCTGGTGGATACGCTGAGGACACTGCACAGCTATATGACCATACTGCCCACAAGAGTAGCAAGCTCCTCTACCAGGTCCTCTACCTCCAGTCGGCCCACTGGATTGCTGAAAGCTTCCCCTACTAGGGGCCTGTGATGCACTCTGAGAAGACTGTCCTGGAAAACCCTGTTTGCTTCTCCGCCAGTTCCTGTTTCTTCTATGAGGAGGGTTGCCACCCTGCTGGCCCTGAGACTGTTTCGGTTTCTGCTGCTGCGGTTGCTGTTGCGGCTGCTGCTGCTGTCCACCCTTAGCGGGTGCCTGAGGAGTCCTGAATGGTGCCGCTGACTAGGACTGATTCCCACGAGCTCTATTCCCACTGGAAGGAACACTCCCTATCTGAACTCCTGCCTGTCCACCATGCGCACGGATGAGGTTCTGCTCAACCAATCTGGCTTTCGCCACCGCTACCTCCACTGAAACTGGCTCAAAAACTCTAACCCCTCCACTAATGCGGTCGTTAAGACCTCCCAAGAAATGCTGTACGAGCATAGCCTCATCGTTGCCAATCCCGGCATACTGCTTCAGCTCATAGAATGTATGCTCGAACTGGTCAACTGACATACCAAACTGCCGCAATGAATAGAACTCATCTGCCCGAGTCTGTCTCCACTGCGGTGAAAGAAACCGTGCTCTGAACCTCTCTAAGAAGATCTCCCAAGAAACAGTATTGATATTCAGACCAATCTTCTCTTCCTCTAACTTCCACCATATGGAAGCAAAATCATCGAGACGCATGATCGCACATCTCGCTCGGGTGTTGCTACTGTATGGAAACATAGCGAAACACCTATCCAAACTAATCAACCAAGTCTCTGCCTCGAGACCTGTGCCTCGACCATCGAAGAAAGGAGGGTTGGTCCTCAAAAGATCCTTGATGTGACTCGAGGGAGCTGAATCATGACCAACAAGAACCTCTCTCCTCCTAGGAGACCTCTCTCTCTCTCTCTCCTCTGAAACATGCTGATACGACTCCCCAACCTGAGCATGGATGGGCTGCTCACCTTCAGGCCTGGGGCCTAGCCTAGCTAGAACTTCCTGAAACATCTGCCACAGCTCTTCCCTTTCGGGAACCGGCTCTTCTACATGCGGTAACTCCTGATGCACTGACTATTCCTGATCCACACTCACATGAGCAGGAGGTGGTGAAGGACTATGGCGGTCTGAACCTCGGCCCCGTCTCCCACCTCTACCTCTATTGCGGCCACCGACACGGCCAACACCCCTAGCTTTCCTAACCATGACCAAAACTGCAAAAGAGAAAACGGTTCAGATCAATGACAAGGATATAGCAAGGGAAATCCAAACACTAAGATCTACACACAAGGTCAAACTGAATGGGCTCACTACAATCCCAGAGTACCCAATGTTGAAACATGGCTCTGATACCAAATGTAATGCCCCGCCAGGAACCCTAAAGGATAGCAACACAAAAAGGCAACTAAAAGGCGCAATAAATTTTTTTTTAAAGATTAAGGGAAATAATCATAACCTTGCTCAATAATTAACATAAGCGGAAGACTAACATTACATCCTAAAGGGTTACCAACGAAGATTACTTCAAAATAAAAACCACATCACAAAATTAATCCAATCTTCCATTTAAATTAAGGAAAGCCAATAACGATAAAATAATTCATATTCATAAATTGATCTTCAAAAGATAGGCTTACAGAATTACAACATACATACTTCCAAAGATTCATTTATACAAATAGGAAAGATAACTGAAACAATATACATCCCATGACTTAAATTACAATATTCCATAAAATTACATGGCTTCCATAGAACAATAAATTACAATTTTACAAGTGGTTGATACAATAACCACACGGCCTCAATAGAACGAAATCAAGAATATAAGTGCTACGAGAAGCACGAACCAAGATGCACCGGCGAAGCCAATCCTCGCGTGAAGGTAGGAACAAGGCATCCGATGGGAAGTGGCACTACCACCCGACCATGTGATCCCAAAATGGAACCACCCCACCGTGCTAGGAGATAGCAGACGACCCTCAAGCAAGCAAGAAAAGAACAACAGTACAGATGACTCCGCAGTACACAAGTGACTCGACTCACAAAACACTAGCGACCCTAGAGAGAGAGTGTCATCACATGGCTTAACATGGTTACCCTAGGAAGGTCTCCATAGGTCCCGGCCCCCATCATGGGTTATCCTGGTAACCTCTCCCGAACCCCCGGCTCCATCTAAGCATCATGCGGACCCTACCATCCTTTCGTGAAGACAAGGTGGTAGGTTTGCCATTCCAGGCCTTCCCAAACACCTTGAGCCTATACAAGCACTCAACCGTGTACGGGGTGTATTATCTTAATTAAATTAATAACTACCCACCCCCTAAACAATTATTAGGTTATCACTTAATAGCTGACTTTCGAGGGGTTATCCTGCCATCCACTTTGGGTGCGGCCCCCGCCCGAAAGCCACTCTCTCTACTAGGTCACTAACTGGATAAGGCTATCTATGAGAACTCTATGGTGGACTACAACCATAAATTATCCAGACATGACGCAGGTGTAGGACTCACAGTCACAAACCCAGAGTTAACCATAAGGGACATATCACATAAAAGCCCACTTCCTCAAGGTTTGAACAACGACACCTGACCAAGGGCAAACATCGACAACATATTGACCATTTTAAACATAATGCGACGACATTAAAACGACTAGACTGCAATGATAAAAACACTACAAACAATCTTTCTTTGAGCAGTCAACATTTAAATCAAATTGAACCAATGTATACAAGCTATTATAAAATAATTCCACAATAACATCTATTTGACGAATACAATCCTCATACAACTATTTTATAATACTTGGATAACAAACACCAATATTAAATTTAATCTGACTTTCCTTAATCCCAACATTACCACTAACCTCTAAATCATTTGACTTATTTTCACGATACCAATCAATTAATCCCCATTACTAAATCAAAAGAATTACTCATTAATCTTAACATCATCGTAAACTATATTTAACACATTATTATTATTTAATATTAAATAATAACATATTGTTATTATTGTTAAAATAACAATATATTATTGCTTAATACTAAAACGAATAACGCGCATAGAATTTATTAAAAACCTTTAACATATTGTTGTTATTTAATATTACATGGTAACATATTATTATTTTTTTTATAAAATAACAATATGTTATCATATAGTATTAAATATACCTTAACACTAACCAAATTACTTACCACTAACTTAACTTTTTATCATTTTCGTTTTTTTTTAATACTAACAAAAAAAAACATTAAAAAAAATAATGTTTAAAGCCCCGTGGGCCCCCACGAACCCACAGGCAGCAAGCGCTGCCTTTCCCAAACTGGGAAATGCAGCGAGCTGCATTCCCAGCTTGGGGAAAGCAGCGCTGCTGCCTTTTCCCACGCTGGGGATAGTAGCTAGCACAGCTAAAGGGAAGGGAAAGGGGGGGTGCGTGGCTGGGTCGAGCCCAGCTCCCCGCCACCGCCCCCAACACAATTTAAATTTAAATTTAACAAATTAAATTTTGTTTAATTTAACAGTTAAAAACCATAACAAATAAAAATGACAGAGGATTAAATAGAACAGAAATTCAAGACACAGACAGAGGTGAAAACCTCTGTCAATCACAATAAATAAAATTAAACTCCCAGCCATCAAGTTTATCAACATACCAACAAATAAAATTAACTTAAAAGGAGTCATAATTTTACCAACAATCACCAATTTTCTGAGACAAAACAGGGGCATTAATATTTCATTCAAATTTGCCCAGTTTGTTCTAAAAGTTTAATTAAATGGGAATAGACTAAATCCCCAAACCCCAATTGAAACTATTTGTTTCAAATCAAGCATAAACAAGGAGTTTTAACTCATAACTATCATTTCTAAAACTGGAAATATTTAGGGAGAGATATTTTATGAATGCTTGGCAAAATTTTGCCAGCATAACACTACCAAAATCCATCAAATTCCTAATTACAAACAGCATGATAAACCAAGAAATTTCTTGCATAGCAAAGATGAAACATTAAGAATTCAGTTAAGGAAACTTCATGGGAGAAATTAAGTTTAAATTTGATAACCAAAATAGTTGAATTCTTCCTCCAAAACCCATAACAAACAAACACTTCAAGATTTTAAAACAATTAACAGCAAGAGGAAGGAAAGCAATGATTTTTTTATTGCAATAAGCAAGGATTCAACCAACCTTTTGATTTCCAAGCAAGAATCCCAACTGGTTCACACCCAAATCCTCCCTTCAAGCCAATTTTCCAAAATTCCTTTCTCCTCCTCCAAAATAAGCATAACCCCCAAAATCTCCTCCAAAATGGCTTAGAAGAAAAATCTCTTAACCTAATTTTCTAGGTTGCCCAAAATTTCTATTAAAAAAAAATATTAAAATCCCCCATTGACTTTCTTTTCTTTTTTTTCTATTTTTCCTTTTTCAAATTTCTCAAAACAATAAATGAAAAATTCTCTTTTTTTGAAAATTACATTTTCATAAGTATCAATTTAAGCCATTTTTTCTACTAAATAAGAAAGCAATGAGTTAACTTAATTGAATATATTTAAAAGCAATTAACTAATCTATTCCATTTCTTTCGTTGGATCTAAACACGATTTCTTTTCCAATAAGCAACTAACAGTTAAAATTTAATAACTAATCAATTTCGCTTGATTCAAAACATAAGGCATAATAAGGAATGAATCGGTCAAGTCAACAATAATGACAACTTAAACTTAAATAATTAACCGAACCACCAAGGCACGCAAATCGAGGAAAAGTAAAAAGACTCAAAATTCAGACAAAGGGGATGAACGACCGACTGACGACACTCACAATAACAGACTGAGGTAATGACTAGGGTCAAAAGCTATCTCCTCCACTCCCATCGGACATATAAGGCACGCTCAGACCTGTGAAGCCAGGTGGAGACGATACCCCGTACCTACCCGGTACTTGTACCTGCAATATCCTGCATCACCGAAGCACACATACATGCATATAGATATAGAATACATGGCACGCACACCGATGAAGGAGAATCGCGACGTTCCCTGTCTCATCAAAACGAGTGAAGGAAAATCGTCCCCTTGCATCCAATACAATAACAAACACGCAACATATATATATGACACATCAACTAGATAAAGTAAAATGTCAGTACGAGCAATAATCCACGAAACACTAGAAATCACCAATACTGAAATACTGAAAGTAACTCATGCATCCAATATCCAGATAAACATGATATAATATCAAATACGTCTGCAAAATGACGAGCAATCAAGTGCCAACTGAAAAGTAAACTGAAACACAAAATCAGTCTAATAAGTCCGATCAAAACGAGGTACTACAGGCGCTCCCCATGGTGATACACTTGGCCTTATTAATCCCTTAGCTAAGAGTTCCTCTAATTGCATTTTGAGCTCTTGTAATTTAGTTGTGTTCATACGGTAAGGTGCCCTTGATACTGGTTTAGCTCCTGGGAGTACTTTGATAGAAAAGTCAAACTTCCTCTTAGGGGGTAAACCGAGTAATTCTTCTGGAAAAACATCCTTAAATTCCTTTAAGAAAGGGGTATTTTAAAATGTTGGTGTATTTTCCTCCATTCCTTCATCAATTTCAACCATATAGATTTGGCCTCCTCTTCTCCTTTCCTTCTTTAATTGCATTGCTAAGATGGTTTCTATATTAATGGGTTTAAACTTTCCTTGGATTTTGACCCTTTTCCCCCCATCATCCAAACATTGAAAAACTTTGTTATAGCAATCTACATTAGCTTGATGGTTTGTTAACCAACTCATTCCAATAATTATATCATATAATCCTAAGGGTGCGGCATAGAGATCTACCCTTGTTTCAAATTCAGGAAATTGTACCCTTGCCCTCAGTAAACACTTAGTTACTTCCCTAGTTGCCTTATCCCCATATTGAACCGTCCATGATGACTCCATTTGATTAAATTTTAATGCATATTTGTTTACTAATTCAGGTGAGATGAAACATTCAGATGATCCAGTGTCAATTAGAATTGATATTGGTTGTTCAAATAGTGTACCTGTAGTTTCCACGGGAACATTCTGGTATCTTCCTCTTCGGTTCCTAACCACTGCATGAATCCTTTGTTGGGGCCCTTGTTGGGGTTGATTTTCCCTAATTTGTCCTTGCATCCTGGGGCACTCTCTAGCAAAATGGTTTCCCCCACACATGAAGCATCCACCTGGAGGACCCCTCCTTCCTTGATTTCTAGGGGGATCATTCCTTGTTTCATTGGCCCTGGGTGGATAAGTTATCTTGTTCTGCTGGTCATTCCTGTTATAGTTGCCTCTGTTATTATTGCCCCTATTATTATCATTATTTCCATTTCTTTGATATTGATTAGGAGGTGGTCTTCTTTTGGAAGAATTATTCCTCTGACCCTTGTTGAAATTAGTGTTTCCATTGAATTCTTACTTCCTTTTAAATGAGTGGTTCCCATTATAGTTCCGCCCTGCTAGTGTTTGAATCTTCCTCTCTTGCCTTAGGGACTTTTTGAGTACTTCATTCATGTTTCTGGGTCCATGCATGTCAACCTCTGCCCCTATGTTGGTATTTAGCCCCAAAATGAACTTCGTTGATTGACCTTCTTCATTTTTCTGGTACATAGGTACATATTTAAGCAACTTGGCGAACTTATCCCAATATTGTTGAACAGATAGAGATCCTTGACATAGATTATGGAATTCTATCACCTTCTCATCAAAGAACAATTGAGGGAGCCACCTATCTAAGAAGTGGTGAACAAATTGATCCCATGTGACCATATCCCTGCTATACCCATTTTGTTCCTTGGTGTTGGTCCACCAACTGGCTACCTTCCCTGCGAGTTGATAAGAACCCCATAAGGCCTTGGTTGTTTCGCTAAAATCTCTTAGCTCAAAATATTTTTCCATTTCATTTAGCCAATTCTCAGCCCCTTCACCAATCTGCCTCCCATTGAACTTAGGAGGGGTGATTTTCTTTAAGTCCTTGGAGAGTTCCAATATGTTATTTTCCTTTCTATTACCCACCATATTCCCTTGATTGCTACCAGGGTTTCCATTTTCGGTACCACTTTTATTTTCAAAGTTGTTCTGCCTTTCCCTAAGGTCCTGCATTGATTGTTCCAGAAAGTTGATTTTATCTCTTTGTTCAGTTAGAAGATCGATTATAGCTTGGACCCCATCTTCGTTATTTCTTGGATTGTGTCGACCCTCTTCATGGTCTTCCTCATGGTTTTCTTCATGGTTTTCTTCATGTTTTTCCTCATCGTTTTCCTCATGGTTTTCTTCCCTTTGACTCCTAGTAAGTCTTCCATTACCCCTTCCTCTTCCTCTTCCTCTTCCTCTTCCTCTTCCTCTTGCAATTCTAGGTTTTCACCTGAAAATTAAATTATGTAGTTAGTTTTTGATTTAGGATTTTTTTAAAAAAAAAATAATCTCTACCATTGTAAAACATTCCCTTAGTTGAATTAAATGAAGTCAGCACAAGGCCCAAATTTGAACCTTTTCTCTGATACCACATGTAATAACCCCCCCATAATTGATTCAAGAAAATTGAGTATTCTTTTTTTTTTTTGTTTAATTCAATCATTATGTTTTATTCAACTGTATACTCTAGGCATCCATCCATTAGGATAAGGCATTCATCCATCCGGGATGAGCATCTAACCATACAGGTTAGGCAATTGTCCATATGAGACATAAGGTTCCATTTATCCAATACGGGATATGCATCTACCCATATGGGGTAGGCATCTATCCAAACGGGATAGGCATCTACCCAAACGAGGTAGGCATCTATCCAAACGGGATAGGAGATTCTCTTGCCAAAGACTTAGACTCATCGGGACTATTCGGGTCCTGAGCCACTCACTAAGTACTACACTCTTCTAACAAAAGTGCACCGAGGTCACCGTCCTTAGGAGTAATTAAATAATACAAGCTTGAATTCCACCTCGAAATTTGGCTTAAATCCTCGGGAAGTCAAGCAAATCCATACGGGATTCCTTCCGAGTATGCATTGAATTTATTTTTCCAATTTAATTATATTATCTTACAAATAGGATTCTTACTCAACCTAGCCCAAACCCCACCCATGAATGCCTAAGTACGAGGGACAACTCCATCCCAAGACTGCCTACATACCCACTTCGGCATGGGATCAAGGCGTAAAGTATGTAGTTCTATTTTCTATTCTATGGTTTGATGTAAATTGATTTGTGGGTACGCAACCCTTTCTAGGGTCAATGTCCCAGACAGTTTCTCTATGGTTGCTAACCATGATGGTAGCGCTTAAGCGAAGGCTCAAGATGGCCTATTGCTTGTGGCCTAAAATAACTAGATCCTAATTCTTATCATGAGCATCACCCTTGACAAAATTGCAAATCACCAATATCCCTTCAAGATAAAAAAAGAAATAAATTTCATGAGAGCATTTAACTTGACCATCCCTAAAAGGGGTTTACTATGGCTTATCTCAATGGATGTGAAATCATTTAAAAGTTATCTTATTAGATTATCTATCCAAGGGGGATTACCCACCCCTTGGATTTTAACTTCCAAGTGTCCCTTATTACTCCTTGACGATTTATAGGGACGATGCAACAGACGTCGTTGATGCAGCTTTATTAGGCGTTAAGTGCAGTAGTTCAACATGATAGCATTACTCGTAAGCGTGACCCAGAGGCACCGTATATACCGAACACTGCTAGTTTTGGTTTTCCAACTTCCTTTGACTAGTTTCTAACTTATAATAACATCATGTTGATAATAATTATGAACTTAGACATTGAAAGCAAAATTAATTGAAATAACTATGGAATAAAAGAATCATAACTAGAATTATTTATTCAAAAACTTGAATATAATTGCATAATAATGAAGGTTAGGTAACTTGTATACCAACAATTAAATGTATAATTTGCATGAAGATGGAAACATCAAATAATTAAATCAATGATATATATATATGCATGAAGTGACGCAAGGTAAGTTGTACATGAAAATGCCACTTATAAAATCACTAGTCCCAACATAATATTTACCTTATGTCATGAATTGCTAAGTGGGTCTTAAGATGACTTAATATAATTTTATTAAAACTAGTTTATAAAAAAAAATTTTAAAAAAAATTCTTAAGTTTAAAAAATTTTATTAACTAAAATTTATTTATATAAAAAAAAGAATATTTTTTTTTTATTTAACTAAAAGTTAAAATATACATAAAATTTTTTTTTAAAAAAAAAGGTAATCAATGCCATCGAACTAAGTTCGAATGGCTTGCATGGGGTTTATTGGGAGTGGGACCCCACGGTCCCCTCCACTAACCTGCGGCCACTGCCGCAGCAATGACCGCAGGCTAGTGGGGGGTACCGTAATGGTACCACTCCCCCTGTAGAGTACTACCCCCATCCACTAGCCTGCGGACCGGTACACACAGGCTTGTACAGAACTTTTGTGTCATGTCACATCAATGCATTAAGGTTTTTTTTAAAACAAAGACTATTACTATTATTATATATAAATATACATATATATAAATATATATATATATATATATATATATATATATATATATATATATATGTATATGTATCATTTTTTTGTGTCTAAAGTTCCCAGTTTAATTTTGTTAAAAAGAACCAGAATAGTTTAATTTTATTCAAACTCAAAGTATGAGAGGTAAGGTATTAGTGTGAACAATAAGAGTTTACTTATAGTAGCAAAAACACAGAGAGTAATAGTAAACCAGAATATAAAAAATGAGACAATAAGGATTTACTTATTGGAGTGATTAACACAGGGACTAAACCTGAATACAAGAACGTAGCAATATGGATAATTAATACAGAGAGTCAAACTAAACCAGAATGCAAAAAGAATGAAGTAATATGGATATGCATATTGGAATATAGAGAGTATTTCAGAGAGGGACTCATTCCTTGGTTTTCAACTATTATTTTTTCAGAGAGGAGTAGATAACCAAACTAGAACAATAAGAATATTGCAGGAAAATTATTCATAGCAAATCCTATCCTTTCTTTCAACAATTTTTTGCAGAAAATGTATAACTAGATAATGGAAAATATGTATAGAATCAAATGAGAATGATAGAGAAATATCCACATCGAGATCTATGACATTCAGATTTTTTTATTTGAAAACTAGAAAAATGAATCTAGAGAAAGGAAATAAGGGTGGTTCTAATCTAGTTCTTCAGCAAGAATCGATCTAAATCTTAACAGGAAATTTAAATAAATTGATCTAATTCCTATCAAAAATTTAAAACATATTGATCTAATTTCTTAAACAAATGGATCTAATACTTATCAAGAGTATGAAAACTAATGGATCTAATTCTTATCAAGAGTTTGAAACATATTGATCTAATTTCTTAAACAAATGGATTGAATACTTATCAAGAATTTGAAAACTAATGGATCTAATTTCTTAAACAAATTGATCTAATCTAATTTGATGCATGATAAAGTAAAACTAAATTGAAAGAACCTGGATGCTTGAAAATGGTGTAGAATCCCCTATGAATCTCCCTTGATCCTTCAAAATTGAAAGAAGTCCTCCAAAGGAAAAACTTAGCTATTCTCAAAAATTAAATATGACTACAAAAGAAAAATTTACTTAAAGAATTTCTTTATGGAATAACCAACTCCCTTTTTTGAAAACTTGTATATCTTTTATAAGAAAAATCCCTCTATTCCACTACCTAAATTTTTAATTAAAAAAAAGAGATTCTTTCCCAATTTTGGCCTTCATGCAAATTGATTAGACTTAGTGGGAGGAGTTACATGCAAGGTGGTGGAGAAGCCTCTAGAAGCTTCTTATTCTTCCTACAACATGTGCCATAATTTGGGTGAGGAAATTTAAATAAACAATTAAGAAAAAAGTATATTTTCCATGTGTGTGTGTGTTTTATTATTTTTATCCCTTTATAATATTCATTCAATAGTTTATCCAAAAGAAATATAATAGATTTTGTATTTTAAATCCAAAGGTGATAAAGGAGGGTTGTGACATTCCACAAGTTTCCTAAAATCTTGCAATATCTCTACGAATTTCTCCTACCACTAATATGATATTGAAACTAAAAAAATTTCAAAGATTATTCTATCACAAGAAAAAAAAACATATTCCCCCTTTTTTTTTCAAAAGTTTAGCATACATTAGATCTCAAAGGTGCACCATTTCCACTATCAAAAGAATTAATTGAAATTAGAGATTCTTTTCCAAAATTATCTTCATGCAAAATTGATTGATAGGATAGTGGGGGTTACATGCATATTAAATTTGAATTTGAAATTATTTCATGCAAGATTTATTCCTTACAACTTGTCATAGTGGCGATTTCATTTGACCATGCATTTAAAATCTAAATTCAAAACTTGCTTCTAGAATCTTCTCATTTTCTCCTACGACACGTGCTTGATTAATATGTTTAATAAATAAATTTATGTCCTTATGAGTGAGTCACCACTTATTAATTCTTCTTTTAAAAAATTCCACCCTTATTCAATTTCCATCAAGAAATATAAATTTCCAAATAGATTTATGACTTCAAGAGTGTGTCACCACTATTTAATTATTATTTTAATTTAAAATAGCTTCACCGCCATTCTATTTATCATTTACTAACATTAATCATGAAATTCAAAACAATAATAATAAGCAGTAGTGATAACAATAATAATAACAACAACAATAATAAATAATAATAATAATAATAATAATAATAATAATAATAATAATAATAATAATAATAATAATTGTATGTGTACATCTATTGGCAGTCTTTTTATTCATAAGCACATATGTTATTTTCTTCTGGAAAGATAGGTTGTCTGAATTGGGGAGGATGAACACTTCTGGTTTCATTTTTATGAAGGAGATCGGTGAAGTACGGGATGGTTTCTTTCTATTAATTCTCTTTTCAAATGGGATATCTCCCCTTGTCTCCTTTCCTACTCTCGGTGCTTGTCTCTATTTTTAAGGAGGTCGCCATTTTGAAATCTCTCTTTATTGTTTTAAATTAGCAGACTGTTCGGAAGAAATGGTCTGATTATGTCTTCTTAAGAGGTTTTGGTCTTTGTTTTGAGGTGACTTTTAGATGCTTTTTAACAAAAGATTCCCCATTTCCCAGAATAGTGCTATGGTATTTCTATATTATGATGCAAGTATTGTTTTGGATTTGAAGTTATTCTTTAGTTCTTTTTAATTGTAAAAGCTTTGTGACTGTAGCTGTTATATTGGTAAAGGCTTGGCATCATGGACGGGGGTTTATTTTTGGGTTAACATTTCTTGTAGTGATCTATTATAAGGAAGGTCTGAAATTTTCTTGTAGGTATGGTCACAACAAGATTAAGGGTGCCATACCCTATGAGGAAAGTTTTGACATTAATAATCAAATAAGAATTTATGTTCCAAGTTGTTATAAATTTTACTTATGATCCATAATGCTTTAAATATTCTAACATTGATCTTGGCTGTAAGGTATGATAAGGTCCTTTGCAGATCTGATGAATTGTTTGTTTCAAATCTTCCAAGATAAGAGTAAAATAATTCATGTAGATTGTACTTTAATAACCTAGATGTTTCATGTTTCAGATGGATCATTTCCTTTTCTAAGATCATTCATGTATCTATTGGACCGATGTGGTCGTATGTATTATTTATTTATGTACGTCATTTTGGTAGGTTGTAATTGATGTGAACCTTATGTATTCTTCACCCTATTATTTATTACAAGGGTCTTGTAGTTGAGCAGACCCGGAGATGTAGCCCACTAGGGGTGAACTCCGATATCATTGTTTTATGTGGTGTTTGTGTTCTTTTGTTTCCTCTTTATTTAGCATGTATGGATGGCATTATGGTTAAAATATATAATGTGGATTAGATGATGTTAATCTTAAATGCATGTATGTAGTTATCTTATTAAATGCAGTAGTATGGATCATGAAGAATGTAGGTTGGTATAATGGGAAGTATTCATTAGTATTTAATGCAATTAAAGTATGTAAAGAAATTAGATGCATGACATGTGTTTTAAATGTAAGATTGGACATAATGTATGGTTAAATTATAGTGGATAAACTTAATCATGTTATCTATATTTTTAACTTACCAAAAAAATTTATCCTTGTTTAAAGTATTAGAATGTCATTAAGTTAATCAACTTAATTGGATTAATTAGCATGAGGTAAGTTAAGTGTTGAATCAAGTAATCATGTTGGGAAACTCTTTAGGTTTTAGTTAAGAATTTTCATTGTGTAATCTGAACTTAATGTTAACTCAATGGATCTTTGATTTTGGCTTAACCTAAAAAATATATTTGTGCTCTATTCTTGTGTTTTAGCTTTATCCCTTCGGGGTTTCTTGGTGGGGCATTAGATTTAGTATTAGAGCCAATGTTTCAAACACTGGGATCTCTAGTGTCGCTTGTGCCCTTAGTTGGTGTGAGGTGTATAGACCCTATGTTTTATACTTTTCCTCCTATTGTATGCATGTGATTGAGGCATACGATCTTGAGTATATTAAGGACTCATGCTCTATTCTTTTTGCGTATTATTTTGAGCAAACCTTAATTGTGCATAACATGTATTTTCACACCTTGATTTCACCTTCTTGATGTTGGTACTTTTGAATTATTATATGTGATATGTTTACTTATTAGATATCTTGTTTTATGATTACTCTTATTCTAAGAAAGAGTCGTATATACCTCCCTTTTCAATCGTTGTACTCTTCAGACTAACCCATTGGGTTGGTCAGTGCTTGTCTTGAATCTGAAAGTATGAAATGTGCTTGTATTATGATTATGATCTAGCTTAGTGTTGTGAACTTGAAGGACTTGTATGGTAGATGTTGAGTGCTTATGATTTAGCAAATTGAATGGTTATCATCCTTCCTCCTCTTTCTCTCTAGAAATTAAAATGTTTGTTATATGTGTATTTATCACTTATGTAAGTTTTCTAATTGTGAGAGAAAGGTTGTGACTTCTTGAACCCTTGTGTGATCCTAATGATTCTACTATGTATTTAGATAAGAAGAGGGATATGGGTTTACAAGATCATAATGGTTATTGGGAGGAAATTGTATGTTTTCATAAATGAATTCACCATGTGTGCTATAGTAGTAACATAATGAATCTCTATCTTAGGCAATGTGTGATAATGTGTGAATAGCAGATATGTGAAACTGCCTTGTCTGTAATAAGATGTGTAAAAAGGGAACATGTTATAGTGGCTAAGAGTGTGTTGATGTGTACCATGAAAGATTTCTTTATGTGTTTCATAATACCAACTCAATTGAAGACCTATTTGAACAATGCTACATTGAACTTGCTTTTGGATATATATAATTGACTTCATAGGAATTGTAAGTGCAAATGAAAAGTTTGTTTGATGTGCATGCATAAATATGTTTTATTTAGTTGATAACTCCTCATTCACCTTCTTATCGTACTTTGATTTTTAATTATAAGTTGCAGATTATGATATATTTCATATTAATTAAGAGTAGTGAGTGTTCACAAGAGGTCTTGCATGAATGAAAAGATTATCTATCTTGATTTTTTTTTTTTCAAAATTAGGACATTCGGTTGCAACCATAATATTTGGAAATGTCATGTTAGGCCAATTGGCATTCTTCTAAATGGCACTGAAATGAAAACCGTACAACTAAGATGATAGGCTTATAGTGAGAAATTTTATCTTGTTGTGTGATCTTGTTAATTTTGTGCATATGTATGAAACAAGTTGACTATCAAGCTCTCTTCCCCTTCTCTTTACCTAGACTATAAGATTTTTAGAAATGCTATTAAAGAATGCATTGATTTAAATAGAATGTTTATAAAGCATATGAAATTGTCTTTTTTTTTGCATTGTGGTTTCATTTTGAAAGATGGAAGTCTTATGCTTTGGAAAGAAAATTTCTATGGTTAGTAATGTGAATATGAATGCTTAGTGGAATTAGTGAAAGATATAGGAATGACATTACTTCGTTATGTAATTTTGAATTGTAAATAATTTTAGTACTTGTACCTAGGATAAATTCTACTCGATTATTCATGTAGGAAGCATAATTAAAACCTTCCTTGAGTAGATGATAGTGTACTAAAAATTACTCACCATTAATGTGAATAAACCGGTACTGGTGCTTTCGTTGTGTATTGTGAGAAACCAGTGTTTGCTATATGTGCCCATGGGATGGTGAAGTAATAAACAATGGAGGATATGTTTACTTATGAGTATGGGAAACCATACTGTTTATGTGATGTTTCTTATTTGTTAACCTACTGAGTGCCAACCCGCGAGTTGTTGGTAATTCAGTATGTAAAGGGGTAGTATTATGAGTCACCATTCCTTGAATAACATTTTTTTTGGCGTATGACTAATGTCGGTGCAAAGTGACTTTAGCTTCTCTATTTTGAGGAAAAATATAGTTATATAATGAAACTATATTAAGGGTGTACTCAATAGTTTCCCTTTTGATGAACTAATTTCTAAGGTTTATGTGTGCTAGCCTATTCCTCTCTTTTATTTGAGCATTTTGATGGCAGTTCTTCGGCATAGTGATGGTGTATTTTGGAGGATCTTTTGCCTTGTATTCATGATAGGTATGTTATTTCCACATGAGCTTCCAATTAGCAAGCATTGGTATACATGTGGGTGGACCTTAGCCATGTGTACCACTGGCTTACGATGAGTATCTTGAGAGGTAAGTCACTATGCGGGGTGTGACCTACGCATGCCTTTTTCCATGAGGTACACTACCATGCGGGATATTTCCATTGCATGTCTTCTCAGCTTGGAGTATTACCATGTCGCGTGATGACGTGATGCAGGGTGATGTCGAGGTGCACACTACCATGTCATGTAGATGTATGACTAGGGCGCACCACATGATGAGCCACTGTGATAGCTAGATGATTGTTATCTCATTCCTCGTTGGTGGTTAGATACTAGTAACATAGTGATGTTATGTACAATTATGATATTCTTATTTATTTCTTTGTGAACCAGAAATTTATTCTATTTTGAATTTTAAGGTTTAGCCATGATCTTGTGA
Source organism: Cryptomeria japonica (assembly GCF_030272615.1). Classification (NCBI taxonomy): domain Eukaryota; kingdom Viridiplantae; phylum Streptophyta; class Pinopsida; order Cupressales; family Cupressaceae; genus Cryptomeria; species Cryptomeria japonica. The sequence continues at coordinate 660,213,612 of NC_081413.1, forward strand.
TATTTTTCTTACTTTCTTTGGTGTTGTAATTCCAGATTTTTTTTCTTGCCTTACTATTTGAATTGATGATTTCTTATCTTTATTCATCCATATTTTGGTGGCTAAACTGGTTTATCCTTATTGTTTTCGTATGCTGGTCTTGTGTTGAAATGTGAATTCCTCTCCAAGGACATTTGAGGTGGTCTTGGTTGAGTGTATACAAGGAAGTAGATGTAGGTAACCTTGAGGATGGGGGTATGTGAGGCTATGATGCAGCTAGGATCCACTACCTACCTATGTGTGGTGACTATCTCTTGGAGGCTAACTACCTTACTCAGCAAGGGATGGTCACGAGGGTCTTGTATGGAAGGTAGCACCACTATGGTGTGCCCTAGAACCATCAAGCCCTTGAGTGAGATGTTCGATATTTGTGATCAGGTTATTTGTTCTGAGATCAGGTATAGAGATGTTGATCATGTATATTATCTCTGACCAAGCATTAGACATGCTCACATGTGGCCTTTTGAGTTGTTCATTCTAGTTATGTGGATGGTTATTATGTGTAATCATGGAGTAAAATGTGTTATTTTGTCACTATGTTATGGGACATAGTCATTGGAAAGGTTTTTATGTCTAGAAAGTGTAAACAATTGTGTTCTTTATGATGCTCTTATTTTATAAAAGTTAACCTGGTCGTAGAATTTGAAATTTGAATCTAGTTCTATGTGATAAAATTTTATGAAGATGATGGATTGGTAAAAGAAATTGATCATGATGGCATGTTTTCTTGTCGTATTTGGTAGATGAGCATGGTAATTATTGTTTACATCTTTTAATGCATTAATTTGGTGTGATTAAAGGAAGAAAATTCTTGTTTCACTGCTATGATTATAGATAGTTCCTACAATATTATAAGAAATGTATGGATTTCGATGTATGTTACCAATGGATAATGACATTCGTAAAGGATTTAGCAGTAATGTTTCAATTATTTATGAAAATATTCTTATGTACGATTTGATATATGTTAAATAATTTTCAGGCCTATTATGGGATGCATGTTTTCCTTCTAGACTTAAGACTTCTAGGAGTAAGTCGGAACCTAGGCGGGGAGGATGTAGTACCCTTTCCCTAATTAGATTTTAAAACCTGATCTGACCTTGGTTGATTTACCATGTTGTAATGTTATAGTCAGATATTATGATTATTGTGCATACCTATAAATGTTGTTTTCACATCGATTCTTATGTAAGATTATTTGTTCTTCTGATTTGTGTTATTAATCTTGGGCTAAACCTTTCATTCAATATATGTATGCATGTGTGGTTCATGGTTGCATGAGATTGCAGGTACAATACCACATAGGTACAAGGTTCATCTACACCTAGATTCACAGGTTTGAGTGTACCTCATCGGGCCTAAGGAATTGGATTAGGTAGTCGTAAGGCCCTCATTCTACCCTAATCATGCTCAAATGAGCGTCGTCAATTATCCATCAGTTTCCCCTTTGGTTGGGCATGTGGGTCATGTGTTTGTTTGGCTTTCTTGCATTGTGTGTTGTGCATGTGGTAAAATTGAGTATTTAATCCTAAGTATTTCATTTGATTAAATGTGTTCTTTTACGCATTGATAAATTAGGGGACTAAATTAAATAGGACCCGTTTGTGTCATTAATCATTAATCAGATTGCTAAATTCATGTTTGTATCAAGTTTGATTAAATGGTTATTTTTAAATGATGAATTAATTAAGTATATGCATTTTGAAAGGAAAGGTTAAATAGTATTTGAAAATAGAAATATTTTACCCTCTTTGGCATTTTTAAATAGAAATGTTAGTTTTAATTAAATTGAGAAAATCAATTTTAGAAGAAAAAGCAAGTTTTACATATTTGAATTGTTTGAGAAAAATGATTTTCATTTTTATTTCAAGGAAAATATTTTAAATCCAAAAAAATGATTTTTGTTCAAACAATTTCCCTTTTAACCTAGGTTTTGAAAAATATTTTGGAAGACTTATTTTTGGAATGGAAATTTTGGGCATTTGTAGGAGAAGGATTTTACTGAGTTTGCAGGTTGGGTTCTTCATCAAATCATTCCCAAGATTGTTGAATAAGGTTGGATTCTTGTTTATCTCTTTGGTTTTATTGTTTCAAAGAGATTATTTAGATTTAGAAGAAATCTGGTTGTGCTTGTTGAAAATCTCATATATTTTGTGGAATAAGGAAGAGTTGTAGTTAAATCTCAAATTTAAACCATCCTTGCTTTCTTTCCCAACCTCCAGATCAAATTTTGGTTGCTCAAATTGATTTCAAAATAAAAAATTGGGTTTGGCTGCTCACAATAAAATTTTGTTAAAACTCTAAATGAATGAATTCAGATTCAAGTTTTAGATTGTAAAATTAGTTTGTGTTTGGCAAGATTGGTTGGATAAATGTGTGTAAATTAACTCTATTTGCCCAAATATGGTATTTGGTTGGAGGAATTTGCCCAATTTTCTCTATCTCAGATTGGTTATTCAAAACATTTTAATATTTTGGGATACATTGTTATTCTGGAAATTTATTTCTTTTTTTGTCTCCTTGTCTGAGACTGTACAGAAATTAGGGGTTTATCTATTTTAAAGAAATAAATATAAAAATAAATTATATAAAAAAATAAAAAAATTAATTTACCACCCACTTGGCAAGGTATACCCCACCACGTGGGATGGTAGCAATGCTACCAAAGGTAGGGGTCACTACCATTTGGTAGCAGTGCTACCCAAGGTAGAGACCTACTACTGTTTGGTAGCGTTTTCTGCCAAAGAATTCTCTTGGGGAAAGGGAGGCCCACATGGGTCTACCCCCTTATTTATTTTCTTTTTGTATTTTTTTTCAAAAAAATTAATTATATATTTTAAAATAAAGTTTTTAATATTATTTAATTCATAAATTATTAAATACTATTTGGTTTTGTTTAATTATTAATTAATGTATATGATTAAATATATGTTAATTAATATAGAAGTTTGTTTTTTTAATTTTTATGCAATGAAATTTTATTTCTTTGGGAAAAAGATTGTCAATTTTAGTTTCCTTTTAAATGTATATTTCCATTTTTGGAAAGCTTATATTTGGTTTGTGAAGATGAGAATAGTCCATTTATTTCAAAAAAAAAAGAATGGGAATGTTGTTTTATTTTGAAAAATAAATATCATATTTTAGTTGATAAATGAATATTTTATTTATCTTTGTATGTTCTGCATATAATTATAATTATATTAATGTGATTTTGGTTTGAGAACTCATGATGAAGTATTTATTTTAATTTATGATGTAAAAGGAATTATAGTGAGTTAGTAAAGCATGAGCGGCATGTACCTAGACAAGGTAGACAAATTGCAATCAAATTTTGATCTATTAGAAAACTGGATCGATTGTAATATTTTAAATGATATGGAAGAAGACTATCATTTCCAATTTATGTCTATGCATGTCTAATTCTCTATATTCACATTTGATTAAGAAATGGCAAGTCCTTCATTACGATTGGTGGATAATGTGATATGTTTATTTTGGTATTTGATTCGGTCCTTGATCTTGAGTTTTGGACTATTTTCTTGTGGATTTTTTTATCTAGTTATATTCTTTATGCGAGTGTTGGGTGTTGTTATGTGGTTGACTATAGCTGATCATGTCTCTAGTTAGAGTACCGTCAGTCAGTGCACCTCATATGAAGACTTGTTTGGCCAAGTGGGTATTCCCACCGTATTGAACTTTGTATGCTTCTCCTAGTGTATTCCTTGGTTTAGGAGTTCATATGACTATGGTCTAGTATCATATGGGAGAGTGGCTTTTGAGTGGGGGTCACACTAAAAGTGGTTTCAGGGTAACCCATCCAAAGTGTGTCTAAATAAGTGATAACCTAATAGAATATTAGAGAGTTTAGCTAATGAAAACAATAAGTAAGATAATTGTGCGTCACGCATGGGATGAGTGCTACTATAAACTTGGAATGTAGTGAGAAGGTCTGAAATGACAAACCAACAACCTTGTGTACACAAAAAGATGTGTTGGGTCTAGATGAGACTTAGATGGGCCAGAGGTTCGAGAAAGGTTACCATGGCAACCTAATAGATAGGGCCAGAAGCTATGAAGGCTTGCCAGGGTAACCATACAAAGTTGTGTGATGACACTTGTCTCTTATGTGCACTAGTGTGTAGTTTGTGTTGTCTTTGTTAGGAGCACTATTGTGGAGTCATATTTTGTTGTTTATGCCCTTGTGAGAACCTGATATTCATGTTAGACCATGGGTTTCTTATGATGGGTTGTGAGGACTTAGGTTCGTGGGTACTCTAGTTGTTCTTTTGAGATTGCTTCTTATCATCTTTCAGATGGATCATTTCCTTTTTCTAGGATTATTCATGTATCTATTGGACCGATGTGGTTGCATGTATTATTTGTTTATGTATGTTGTTTTAGAAGGTTGTAATTGATGTGAACCTTATGTATTCTTCACCCTATTATTTATTAGAGGGGTCTTGCAGTTGAGCAGACCCAGAGATGTTGCCCACTAGGGGTGAACTTTGATATCAATTTGGTGTTATGTGGTGTTTGTGTTCTTTTGTTTCCTCTTTATTTAGCATGTATGGATGGCATTATGGTTAAAATATATAATATGGATTAAATGATGTTAACCCTAAATTAATGTATGTAGTTATCCTACTAAATGTAGTAATATGGATCGTGAAGAATGTAGGTTGGTATAATGGGAAGTATTCATTAATTTTTAATGCAATAAAAGTATGTAAGAAAATTAGATGCATAACATATATTTTAAAAGTAAGATTGGACGTAATGTATGGTTAAATTGTAATGGATAAACTTAATCATGTTATGTATATTTTTAACTTACCAAATGAGTTTATTCTTGTTTAAGGTATTAGCATATCATTAAGTTAATCAACTTAATTGGATTAATTAGCATGAGTTGAGTTAAGTGTTGTAATAACCCACTTGAACTTAATCTAAGAACTCAACTGATTTGCTTTTCTAATATATAAAAATATTGATTTCTTATTCTTATTTATTTTTGATTCAATCACGTATTCTTTTTTTTCCATGCATATTAAATTTTGAATTTGAAACTATTTCATGCAAGACATATTCCTTACAACTTGTCATAGTGGTGGTTACATTTGACCATGCATTTTGATTTTGAAATTCCCTTCTAGAATGCTCTTATTTCTCCTACACCATGTGCTCAATTTAGAATATTGAGAGAATAAATAATTTCCTAAATAATTTATGACCTCACATGCGAGTCACCACTTATTAATTCTTCTATTTAAAATAATTCCATACTTATTCAATTTTTCATCTCTAACTAACATTACTCATAAAACTATTAATAATAAAGATAATAATAATAATAATAATAATAATAATAATAATAATAATAATAATAATAATAATAATAACAACAAGAAGTCCAATCAAGATTAAAAAAAGAGGGTTATGACAAGTGTTGAATCAAATAATCACATTGGGAAACTCTTTAGGTGTTAGTTAAGCCTTTCATTTTGTAATCTGAACTTAATGTTAACTCAATGTATCTTTTATTTTGTTTTAACTTTAAAAAAAAATATTTGCACTCTATTCTTGTGTTCTAGGTTTATCCCTTCAAGGTTTCCTAGTGGAGAATTACACAATCTGCCCCCCCTCACAAGTAGTGCCTATATTCTATATAAATTTCATCAAAGAATCTACTTCCAATATTCAACCCATATTCCATGCTCACAAAACTTCTTCTAAACTATAACTATTCATAAAAATGAAACTCAATAACATCTCTCAGAAAGGAGTTTGTAAAATACACCTAACATCCTCCTAATTTATAAATTTTGAATATGTAAATAACTGTTACCATGTGTAAAAATAATTTTCAAAATAGGGAGATTCTTTAATTAATATTTGTAAGAGAATATGCTAGAAATAAAATTGTAACTCCCTTGTTATCAGTTTATTTATTTCTTCCATTTTGTCAAGAATTATTTCGTAACTCCCTTGTTATAAAAATTCCATGAATAGATATATTATTTTCATATAATTAATTTGTATCTCCCATGTCATAGTATTTTGTAAAATAAAATTCATTCCTTCTTCAATATATAAATATTATATTCTCCACTTGTCATATAATATGCTAATAATAAATTTCCTCATCTAGCATGCCATGTATTTTGGCCTTGCTCTTTTCTCCTACACCATGTTCTTAAATAAAAATATATAAATTAAAATAAGTATAAGTGTTTATCTATTGTTTTAAATTTTCAAATTAATCATTAGCATCTAGTTAATATTATAATGAAATGTTATTATCATTGGAAATCTGAAGGTTGAATCTAATGTTATGGTCACTGGACATTGCAGTGGTGGTGCTAGTAGTTCTTTAGGATCCTTTTAGTTTCAGTTGTTATGTAGTACCCCCTACCCTAATCTATTTCTAACCTTGGTTTAATCTTGATTAGGTTATCGTAATATTATGTTATAGTCAGATGTTTGATTTTACGCATAGCTATTGATGTGGTTTTCACACTAGTGTATGCAAGTTGTTTTGTGTACCTATTTTGTGGTATTAATATTGAGCTGACGCTTTCATTAAATTTTGTATATGTATGCATGTATGATCTTTGGTTGCAGGAAATTTCAGGTACCACACCGCATGAGTGCGAAGTTTGTCTTCACCTGGATTGCAGGTTTGAGTGTACCTTTTTAATCCTTAGAGTTGGATTAGGTGGTCGTAAGACCCTAGTCGACCTTAGTCATGCTCAGGTAAGCATCGCCAGTCGTCGTCGGTATCCCCTTCTTGTTTGGGTTTGCGAGTCGTCTGTTTGGTTGGCTTTCTCGATTTGCATGCCTGGTGTGTTTGGTTAATTGATTAATTAGTCCTAAGTGATCATTTTGATTATTTATGCGTTTGTGCTTTGAAGATTAATGGACTAAATTAATCTGGTTTCCATTATGCGACTTTCGTTGTTATTGGATTGCTTGTTTTGAATTGGGAGTAAATTCGATTTAAATGATTGATTTGGAATATTTAATGCATTTTATATATGCTATTGAAAAAGAAAGTTTGGTATTTAATCGCAATAGACGTAATTGCATTCTGTTGGATTCTGAAATTTGAAAGGTTAAATTGTATTAATTGAGGAAATCATTTTTGAATTAAAAAGCAAGTTAAATTGTTGCTATAGTTGAAAAGAATTAATTTTTGAGTATTATTTGTAAATAAGAATTTTAAATTCCAAAAATAGAAATTCTGGGTCAACTCTTCCATATAACCCAAATTTGGGGAAATTTTGAGAGCATGGACATTTTTTTGGAAAATTTTGGTTGGAAAGAAAATTGGAAATGAAATTGGAGGTTTTTGGAGAGGAGGCAGTTTTGCTGGATCTGGGAGGTGGGCTCTCCTTCAGCTATGCCAGGATTGCGTGTTAAGGTAGGATCCAACTCTCTCAATTTTAGTTTTTTTGTTGAAATGAAAATGGGGGTTCTATCTTGGCTTTGGATTCTCCATTGAATGCCATGTTTTTTGTTTGATTTAGTAAATTAACCAGCTTGGCTGGTAGTGTTGTTGAGGTATTGTTAATTCCTCCTTGCTTTTGGGTGTTTGAAACCCTTGGGTGTATGTTAAGGATGAGCAAAACCATCAAAAAAAAAAAAAAGAGATCCTAACGCAGTTCGTTTAAACCAAGATCATGGCAAATCAAAATTTATTAAATGTATTTGGGTATGGCATTTTTAGCCAAGTTCGAACTGTGTAAACAGAAAATATGTTATTTTATGTTCGAACTATATTATTTTATGTTCGAACTGTGCATGTTTTAATCAAAATTTGTTATGATAACCGAGCTGGGCGCATTTTTAATTGTTTCAGACTGTGATTTGGGGATTGGAGGCGGGGAGCGGAGCTCCACCCGTTCCTCCTCCCCTCCTCCCCCGCACGTCCACCGTTTCCCCGCTCGCACCCCCCCTTACCTCCGCTCGCCTGTGTTGTTACTTCGGCTGCAGCCCACGGCGGTGGCCGCAGGGGCCGCGGTGGCCGCAGGGGGCCGCGGCACCTGCAGGCACCACCGTGGTGCGGCCCGCGAGCGCCGCCGCCCCTTTCCCTTGGCTAGGGTTAGGGCACGGCCACCTCGCTTTGCTTTTTTTTTTTTTTAATGCGCTTCGTTTTAAGCATAGTTTATAAAACATTTTTTTTAATGTGTTTTTTTTTTGTATCAAAAAAAATGCATATGTTATGTAATGACATTTTGAGGTATGTTATTTTAATGTTGAGTTTTTTTTTAGTTCTTAATTTTGTTTAAGGAGGCATTAATCGTCCCAAATGTCAGTTTGATAATGATTAATCTTATAATAGAGCTTATAGGTTAATTGTTATTTAGCTTCATTTCGTGACTTATGCCCTCTTTCCATTTAAGTTCTACGACTGTAATATTGCAATTTAATATTGTAGATTATATTCTGATCGATCTTGGATTAATGAATCTAGATCTTGATCGTTGAAATACAATGTAATTACTGCTTGATGATGTTAAATTTTATCGTAGAACATATCATTTGAGTAATTGTAAAGTAGTGAAATATTTATCATTGGGCATTAAAAATTTAATGATATGCATTGGGAATGACTATCTCCATTTAGATTCTCTTTCTACATTTTTATTTCCGTAATCTGTATTATGTAACTGGAATTGAAATTATGAATCTGTAGAGATTGATTTTAGACCAGTATGTTAATGACGTTTGATTGGGGATTAAATATCTTATTTTGGTTGATTAATGGTTGTCTGAATTTGATTAATATGAATTGGTTAAAAACTCATAATGGCTTAATTTGCCTGTTCGATGCTTTGAACCTTAGGAGTTAGAAAACCAAGAACAACTCATCCCTAGTTGAGGTAGATAACTGTTATCTGGTATAGATCTTGTAGAAAACTTGATCGACTTGTAATGATTAAATCAATTTGAGGAAATTTTGTCCTTTCTGATTATTGCCTTGCGAGTTTTATTTCTGTAGTCGCCTTTAATTATGAAATGGCATGTTTTGCTTTGTTTAGTAGGACCCTGTCGTATGGCTTGACTTGGGGTGCCTGTTCAGTCCTTGATTCTGAGTTGACTGTTGTATTGTGGTAGTGTCATTTTGATCATATCCTCCTTGTGTGTGAGTCGAATGATGATTCGTGGTTGACCGTTGTTGGTCGGGTCTCTAGTTAGAGTACCGTCAGTAAGTGATTACCCTTGAGTCGTGTTTGACCAGATTATTGTTCTCCCTTCTTGAACTCTGTTCATCTGACCATGTGTATTCCTTGGTTTTGAGTTCGTCTGAGTTTAGTCTAGTGTCGTATGGGAAAGTGGCTTTCGATTGGGGGCCGCGCCCAAAGTGGCTGCTGGGTAACCCGTCGAAAGTGAGTCTAATAAGTGATAACCTAAGTAGATTAGAATGTAATCTCTAAATAAGATAATGTGCCTCACACATGAGACGAGTGCTATCATAGATTCGACATGCTGTGAGAAGGCCTGAAATGGCAAACCACCATTCTTGTCTTCACAAGAGGATGTGTGGGTCCACATGAGACTTGGATGGGCCGGAAGCTCGGATTAGGTTGCCAGGGAGACCCAGTGTATGGGGCCGGGTCCTATGAAGACTTTCCATGGTAACCATACCAGGTCGTGTGATGACACTTGTCCCTACGTTCGCTAGTGTGTTGTCATTTTGTCCTGTTAGGAGTACCTTTGTGGGTCGTCCTTTTGTCTCTGCCCTTGTGAGTCTCAGTTTCATGTTAGACCTTGGGTGGTGATGGCTCAGTATTATGGATGCTCTCTTGGACTCTTGTTTTAGCTTTGATTATGTTCAGCTAGATCCTGTTCTTTTCAGGGATCGTTTATGTATTTATTGACCGATGCGGTCGCTTGTATATTGTTTATGTATCACCTTGATGGCTGGATTGTAATGGTCTAACCTCTTGTATTCTTAACCTTATTATTTATCAGAGGGGTCTTGCAGTTGAGCAGACCTGGAGATGTAGCCCTTTAGGGGTGAACTCCGAGATCATTATGGTGTTATGTGATGTATTCTCTTATGTTTCCTTTATTCAGCTTTATCATGTATGATTAACTTATGTTAGAATGGTTAAGTGGATAAATGGAATTAACTATAAATGCTTATATTCAGTTCTTTCTTGAATGCCATGTTGATCGAATGCGTAAGTGGTTTAGATGAGATTTATAGTAGATGCATGTTTGTAATCATCTTTTGAAATGCAATAAGTTGGAATATGAAAGAAGGTAATTTAGAGTAATGAATTATACTCAGTTGTTGCTAAGGAATTTAAATATGCTTGGAAAGATCTCTTATGTTATGATGAAATCCTAGTGTATTAGATTGTTAGATGTATGGTTTGAAATTTTAAATGAAAAGATTGAATGAAGTTTATGAATGGATCTTAAATGATGAATCTTGCTTGTGATTATATTTCCATCTTTTGAAAGAAAATTATCCTGATTATGAATTATCTCGTTATTAAGATATTCAGCTTTTGGATTAATTGTGTGAGTTAAGGGAATTGTGAAATTTAAGTAATCTCGTTGGGAAACTCTTTAGGTGTTAGTTGTTGTCTTCCGCTATGTTATCTGAATCTTTGATATCTTGTTGCATCTTATGTGTTGTAACTTTAAAAAAAAAAATTTGCACTCCATTCTTGTGTGATAGCTTATCCCTTCGGGGTTTCCTGGCGGGGCATTACATGTTATCTTGGTGGGCCTAAGGCCTATTTTTTGTACTTTTGTGATTTCTGAAGAAATATTTACCCCTTTTTTGAAAAAAATTAATTTGTCCATTCAAAGATGATGTAATTACTTTCATGCAAAAATCAAGCAACTAGATAATCAAATAAAAAAATATGTTTAAAAACCAAAATATTAAGTTTCTAAATAGTCATTATTATTTGAAGGTCTTATTTCTAATCATATCACTTTATTAGGTCTTTTAAAAGAAAATTTTTAGATTTGTAGGAAATGAATAAACCTTATTAAAATTGATTTTTTTTTTATCTTATAGCTTTTCTCTTAAAATCAGATTTACTTTCTATTTCTTTTAATTTATCAGTGGATATTTCATAAATAGACCTCTTCAAACTAATAGTTAATCAACTCAGTTTATTTATGGAACCACATAAATATTAATTATCATTTTTAATATTTTCATAACTAATTAAATTATTCAATTTACTAATTTATTAAAAATTCAATTCAATTAATACTATTTATTGGCACGTTCAATTTTAAACAACATATTTTAATTAAATTATCAACTTCAAAAAAACAAACCCTTTTCTTTCTTTCATCTAAATACTTCTATATATATCAAATAATATTAAATACTCAAATTATAAATATTTCTATTTAATTATTTTCTATAATAAATCTAGCATTATTATTTTTTTCATTTTAAATACCCAACATCCTCCTAATTTATAGATTGTGAAGGTATAAATAAATTTCACCATCTTTAAAAATAATTTTCAAAATAGGGAGATTCTTTAATTAATATTTGTAAGTGAATATGCCATAAATAAAATTGTAACTCCCTTGTTATTAGTTTATTTATTTCTTCCATTTTATCAAGAATTATTTTGTAACTCCCTTATCATAAAAATGTCATGAATAGATATATTATTTTCATAGAATTAATTTGTATCTCCCATGTCATAGTATCTGCTAAAATAAAATTTATTCCTTCCAAAACAAATAAATATTATATTCTCCACTTGTCATAGAATATTTAGTTAACCTACTAGTTTGAACTCATTAGACTCATATTTTATTATTGGTTTTTTTTCAGTGGATACATTACCATGATATATTATTTAGATTTTTTATGACATTATGCTTTATTTGGAGATGAGATATATAATTTATTTGTAGTATTTCAATATTTATGATTTATGGCATTTTATGGATTATTGCTATGTACTGACATCTTACTTTATCTATGCAATGTGTAAATATATGTTGTGTGTTTGTGAGTGTATTGGATGCAAGGGGATGATTTTTCTTCACTCATTTCAGTGAGACAGGGAACGTCGCGATTCTCCTTCATCGGTGTGTATGTCATGTTTTCTATATTGTATATATATGCATGTGTGGTTCGGTGATCCAGGATATTGTAGGTACAAGTACCGAGTAGGTACGGGGTATCATCTCTACCTGGCTTCACAGTTCTAAGCATGCCTTATATTTTTCGATGGAAGTGGAGGAGCTAGTAGTTGACCATATTTTTACTCAGTTACACTCGTATGAGTGTCGTCAGTGGGTCATCTTGTTAGTTAGTTCAGTCTTCGTATTTTGTCATTTTATCTTTTATGGGTAATTACTTGAGATTTGTTTAATTTGAGTGTTTTAGTGGATTTAATTAATTAATTAATTAAGTTTATGAAATTATCTCATTATTGTATTATTTATGCATTGAGATTATAAATTTAGTTAATTAAAGAAATTATTAAATTAAGCTACATGGTATTTGAAATATATTTTTATTTAAATAAATTAGATTAATTATATTTATTATTTCCTTGAATTGTAAATAAATAAATGATTAAATAAATAAATAAATGAATAAAAGGATTAATTAGAATTAAAATATTGTTTTAATTCTTTATTTAGAAAATTAATTAATGTGCATGCGAAAAGAAAAGAAAGAATAATGTTTTTTAATTATTTCATGTGATAAATTTAGAAAATAAAATAAAAATTACTATTATTCTAAATTTAGGTTTTTTGGGAAAAAGCTATTGAACCTAGAATTTTAGTTTAAATAGGGGTTAGGTTTTTATTTTAGTTACACAGGAACAGGTCAAGAATTTTACGTGAAGAAATTTATTGGAAGTTTATTGAAAGGATTAGAGCTCTTCTACAGAATTCTTCCAAGAAAGCTATACCAGGTTGGATGATTTCTTAGTTGTGTGTTTTATTAAAAATATTTCTATTTTTCTCTGCTTGATGTGTGTGTAAAATAATTGTCAAATCCAAAACCTTCTTCTGGTGAATTAGAGTTTTGTTTTGAAATCCATGCTTGATGTGTATTTCTAAATTATGGGAAGTATGTAATTTTGAGAAAATTAAGAGAAATTATTATAGAAAATTTGTCAGATTTTAAGATGCATGGAAATTTGCAAGATTTGTGAGAAAGGGTATTTACCTGAGAAATGGTTTTAATTACCTTAAAAAAAAAATTAATTACACATTAAATTTATTTGGGTTAATTAAATTTTAAATATATATATATATGAAGAAGGATTAAATTTTGTGAAAATAAAATTATTGAAAAAGTATTGTTTTTATTGTTCTGTAAAAAAAATATATATGAAAAAATAAAAATAAATAAATAAATAAATAAATAATAAATAATAATAATAAAGGGTAGGGCATACTACCTACAATAGCATCCGCTATCGATGGTAGTACTAGCTACCAGTGGTAGCTTAGGCTAGCGTGATAAGGGCCTCTACAAATTTTTAAAGTGGTTTTAATTTTGTTTTAAATTAATTTCTAAACCCTGTGCATACTGCTATATGTTGTATGATTGTCTCGGGTTTCGTACCCAAGGGTTGGAAAAAATTAAATTTATTATGTGTTATATTATATATGTATATAAATAAATATAAGAATATTCATATATGTGTTTATAAATATATATATATATATATTTATATATATATATATTAAATATGTTTTCTTTTGGTAGTTATTATAATATTTTTAATATTATTTAATTACAGTTTGGAATGTTAATTTCTATGAATATATTGAAAATACATTAGGAGAATTATTTTTATTTTAAATCTTTTTTGACAAATGATAAGGTGGATGTTTTTGGTATTAAATAGTTGTAAATTCTTGTTATCTAGAAATTCATAAATTATGTGTTATTTATGTTTTGGCTATTTTTAAGGAAAGATTGCCTGTAATAGGATCTTGCGTATATTGTGTTCTTAGTCAAGCTTTATTTCATTGCAATTTTGGTTAAATTGTCATTGTGTCCAATGTTATTATTTGTCCTAGACTAGGTGTTGTTGTATAACCTATTTGATATGAGCCATTGTGTGTTTTTGTCCAAATGGTCAATCTTGGGTTGGTATTTGTGTATCCTTCACTTGTGCTTGTCAGGATTGTTTATGGTTGTCTATTTCACCATAGAGTTCTCATAGAGAGAAACATTTCTTGTTAGTGTCCTATGAGAGAGAGTGGCTTTCGAGCAGGGGCCGTGCCCGAAGTGGATGATAGGATAACCCATCAGAAGTTAGTAAAAAAGTGATAACCTAATAATTGATTAGGGGGTGGGAAGATTAAATATTAATTAAGATAACTGTACCTCATGCATATGTGAGTGCTAGTACAGGGCTCATAATGCTATGAGAAGGCCTGGAATGGAAAACTTACCACCTTGACTTCATGAAAGGATTGGTAGGGTTCACATGAGACTTAGTTGGAATCGAAGGCTCAGGAGAGGTTACAAGGAGAAACCCAAGGATGGGGGTCGCGACCTATGGAGGTTGTACCATGGTAACCATCAAGCTATGCGATGACACTCTCTTCTTAGAGTCACTAGTGTTTTGTGAGTTGAGTCACATGGATGTTTGTAGAGTCTTGTAGTCCTTTCGTACTTATCTTACTTTGCTTGCTTGAGGGTTTTCTACTATCTCCTAGCATGGTGGGGTGGTTCCATTTCTGGATCACATGGTCAGGTGGTAGTGCCACTTCCCATCGAATGATCTGGATTGTATCTTCAGGCAAGGAAAGGCTTCGCTGGTGTTTCTTGGTTTGTGGTTTATATACCAGCTCTTGTTCGAGATCATTGTTCAGTTGAGACCTTGTGGTCATTGTATCAGACTCTTATGTAATCTTGATATGGTATCTTTGTAATCAATGGTATTATTGGAAGCCATGTATTTATGGTTATTGTAATATTATTATGTCAGTGAAATGAATGTTATTGTTTTGATCTTATGTTTAAATGGTTTATGGAAATTGGATGCATTGGAATACTTTTTGATGCTCTGCAAAATGGACAAGGTTAGTCTGACATAAATAACACACACACAAGAAACCATTAGTGTTAGTCAATCAAAAACTAATCTAAACAGGCATATCAAAAGAGATACTAAAAACATGAAAGCATATTTAACTAAAGAAGCAAATATGATGAGGCATCTCCAAATACCTCCTAACATGCTCTTAGCTTCTTCTCCTTTGTTCCTCTCCTCTCCAAGTTCCCAAATAGTGTACCTCTCAGTAGCTTTGTGCACTATGGATGCTTATGGAGGATTGAGATGTGAGTATTTTTCTCTAAATGTAAAATGAAAAGCTAAAATACTAGATGATATTAAAATGATTGATTTTAACCCAAAATAACAAGATTTTAGTTTGCTATGCTAAATGCTCTCTAAAATGCCTATAGGTTAAATGCATACAAGTTTTTAGGATCTGGATTATGAAGAAATGGGCTCTATTTATAGGAAAAATGGAGCAATGGATGGTTGAGATTGAGTAATCTCAACAAGGGTCAGGATTGAATGATTTCAAATCCATGTGAGGGTTTTCAACCCAATCCCAGGATGACAAGTGTCAATGTGAGATAGGTTGAGAGGGGAGGGAATAAGGATTAAATGCTTGATATGACCTTGGGAGTTAAAGTCAAGGTTAGTTGAATGAATAAACTCTTTATTCAAACAATAAAGCTTTTATCCAATGGATAAAGTCTTGTGCAAATGTGAAAAGGATGAATATGGTCAAAACAATAAATGTTTGGGGAGACAAGTTTGAAATGACCATAAATGGTTATGTAAGAGCCATAAATGGTCATGTAAGAGCCATTAGTGGTCTTGGAAGACTTTGGGGGTTAATTTGTTGAACACACAAAGGATTAAATGTTTTTCAAAGACTTTTGAAGTCTTTGAGAAGTGACTCCATTTTTCTTAGGAATGTGACAATAATTAGGGGATGATTAGGCTAATTAGGAAGGGGTTAGAAGAATCTAGAAGGGGATTAGATTTTGCAAGTGAATTTGGTGGGTGAGGGAAAATAGTATTTTATTAAAATAAAAATTCATTCATTTCAATAAATGTGTGCAAGTTGCATTTGTAGGAAAATGCAAGTGGGGGGGGGATAATGATTTAAATAAATGTTTTTATTTAATTTATTTAAAAGAGGAAAAGGGGATTTTAATTAAATAAATAGATTTTATTTATTTAATTGATTGTGAATTTGATTTAATGAATTAATTAGAATAAATTGAATAATTTATTTAATTAATAGAAGAATGTTTGGGAATAAATTAATTAAATGTTAATTTAATTAACTGATGGCTAGTGGATTTTTAATCAAATAAATAGCGAATATGTATTTAATTAAGCTGGACAGATTTGTGTGACTACATTTGCCCCTCTTTGAGATGGTACGGTTTATCGCGTCCTTCAAAGAAAGAAAAACTGGTGTGAAGAAATGCCCCATAAAATATAAATTTAATGGGTGATATTCCCCCTCGAGAGATGGGCCGAAAATTTTTGAAAAATCGGGCGGTCTCTCAAAAAAGAAAGAGAATTGATAGGGTGTTAGAAGAGAAGAACTGAGCCATACGAGTGAAAAAAAGAAAAACATGGGAGTAAAATGGAGAAATGGGGGGCTCGGGAAGTTCACGGGGGGAAGTTATGGTGACAGCGAAGGGTATAAATGGGGTGAAAATAGGATCATTTGTGACCGCAACCAGTGTGAAACCAGAGCTCTGATAGTGACCTTTTGGAGGAGCGAGTAGTAGTCAGGATGCCGATACTGATTACTGAGCACAGATTTGAGTGAGTCCAACGGTTCCAGCGGCCAGACGACTACGGACCAGTGGTACGTAAACTGGAATTTTGAATTTTTACGCATTTTTGATAGGTGTTTTACTGAGTCCAAGTCGAGTTAGAGCAAGAGCACTGGAACTATGGTTTTGGCCCTTTTTCTCCATGAACTAGCACTACTGTGTCACAATGGTGCTATTGCCCCATTGTTTGAGTGCTTTTGAAATGTTTTAGCACTATTGTATGCAAGTTTAGGCGCTATTGATTAATAAGCGCTATTAAGGGCTTGTTTGAGCATGATTGATCTTGATTAGCGCTACTGTGTAGTTGTTTTAGCGCATTTGTAGTTTGAGCATTGTTGGATACCTAATTGAGCACTTTTATTAGGGTTGTAGCGCTATTGTGGAGAAACTAGTGCTTTTGTTGGTAAAATAGCACTGTTGTTTTAGGTTAAAGAGATGCCCCAGTTTGGATGAAGAAAATTTCTTGATGCTAATGATGGATGGAGGGTGATGTGGAGTGGGAGTTGTTTTGAACCATAGCAGCCTGATGAGACTTAGGTCATTAGGATAAATGTCTGTTGAAGTCTAGGTTGCCATGATTGCTTACTTGTTGAGACCTGAAGATACTGGATCAGAGTATCTCTTGATAGTCTAGGTTGAAACTTTAAGAAAGTTTGAAAATAAAAAACTGATGATGATTGATGAATGTCCATGTGCAGGATGAGCTAGGCGTGTTGTAGTTACGCGAGTGACATCCTGTGACACAGGGGTTGCGGGATCGATTGACAGAGGTGGAGATTGATTGCATTGTCGTGGCCAGATTATATGAGGTGATGCACATGCCCGTGATTCGTATGAATCACGGATTGATCACAACATTAGCAGAGTGGTGGTACAGCAAGACGTGCACCTTCCATCTGGCACAGGGGGAGATGACAGTGACCCTAGAGGATGTGTGGCGCATCCTGCAGATTCTGATTCAGGGGGAGCTGGTCACATATGACAGATCCTAGGGGACCCTTGTAGTTCAGAGGATTTTTGATGAGGACATGTTTATTGATGATGGCTCGATTGCCTGGGAGGAGATAGCGGTGTTATATGAGCCTCTTCTAGTAGTCTTATCAGGTATCGTGGGAGGACTTCTTTGTCCAGATAGGTGATCACATGGTTTGGCCATGGGGTGGGGACAGGTG
Source organism: Cryptomeria japonica (assembly GCF_030272615.1). Lineage (NCBI taxonomy): Eukaryota > Viridiplantae > Streptophyta > Pinopsida > Cupressales > Cupressaceae > Cryptomeria > Cryptomeria japonica. The sequence goes on from NC_081413.1 coordinate 660,231,666, forward strand.
ATTGAGATAATGATTACTAAAGGGACTCAATTTGCGTGGGGGCCGTGAGTGCTGGCACACTTGTATTAGGAGCTCCATGAGGTGGTTTACCAGGGGAGGGGTTCTTTAGCAGTGGGAGTGACGCTGTTGCATATTTGGGCCTGGGAACACCTACTAGTGACTCGACCAGTGAGTCTGAGATTCCGTGCAGTAGATTAGTTGTATATGTTCATGTATAGCGGCATGATGAGTCAGCCCCACCTAGGGAAGTTAGAGTGGTGGCAGCGAGCACTGGATGATCTGGATGCAGTCATATGGCGACCATACCTGGAGTGTGAGCCATGGGATGCTGATGTAGAGGCACTGCCTTATGTTTTTATGACTCGATTCCTCATTGGGAGGACCTCATATCATGTGGAGAGATAGGTGCCTAGGAGAGTACTAAGACAATTTGGATGGCAGCAGGGACTGCCTAGTGGATCAGGGGAGTATGCTTGGGTGATTCGGGAGAGGTATGCATGGGGGCTAGTGCTACCGTATGATCAGGCACTGGCAGAGTTTCGGATGCTACAGGCAAGACCGTTGGATATATGACCGAGGGTCATGGATGCAGGAGTGTCAGATGAGTACATGTAGTACCAGGCAGTGCATCCGATCTTACGGATATCTGATCTAGCAGAGCCGATCCTCGATTTTGAGGGTGAGAGGGGATGGAGATGGAGGAGGGTAGGAGGTCGAGGACCAAGGGCAGGGGGAGGAGGAGAGGGTGGAGGAGGAGGAGGAGGAGCAGGAGGAGGAGGTGGAGGAGGAGGAGGAGGAGGAGGTGGTGGGCTGGGGATACGGGTTCAGCAAAGAGGGAGAGGTGGACTGGCTCTATGAATAGCATAGGGACCATTGATATAGGGAGGAGTTTGGCTGGGTGGGAGGGGGATGGAGAGGGAGATCCTGATGGATAGAGGGGAGGGAGCTACTGGAGAGGGTGGTACAGGTGAGGTAGCTATGGATACCGGGGAGGGAGCCACTAGAGATCTTCGAGATCACATGATAGCACATTTGTAGACCGGAGTAGAGGATTTGGAGGCGGAGGTGGTGGCTAGGGATGTGCAACTATTTGCATGGGAGTCAGAGCTGGCCGTGGTGTTGCGGGAGAGGGATAGTGCAGTGGAGAGATTAGCAGAGCTGCAAGAGAGAGTCCAGATGGGAGTAGGAGCACAGGGGCCTATGGGGGAGGTGATGAGGGAGATATGGTGAGTACAGGTGGAGATAGACTACTGGTGGGGTTTATATGAGTAGGTGGTGCTAGTTAGTCAGCGAGCTCTTAGCTATTCTCAGATGCAGTAGGCCAGATCAGAGCGATCACAAAGGGTGTAGAGCAGTGGGGGTGCAGATCAGGGGATATAGGAGTGAGTGGTGGTTCGATGAGGCCTCCATGGAGAGATGGATCAGGTGGTGCGGGCACCAGTGGCGGAGCAGGTGGAGGTGGAGGAGGTGGTGGGACAGCATCTGGCTAGAGTGGCATTTGAGAGAGCATTTTTGCATATATGTATTGTATCATTGTTTTTTTTTTTGGACTGTATCTTGGATGGCTCTTGGTAGCTGATTTTGTAGACTTCATTGTACTCTGATATATGAGATGATATATATGAGGAGATCCCATATTTTGATGATATGCGGTTGATTATGTATGGATGTTTATGTAGGATGATGAGTTACTGCTTAGATGGATTTGTGTATATGTATGCATTTGATGAGATGTTTCTTTTATGCATGTGTTTTTATGATGATGTATGATGTGGGATACTGACATATGAATGTAGGTTTATATATGTATGATTTGTTTGATTTTTGATGTAATGCTTTATGTATGTGATGCCATAATAATGATGTATGTTTATGATGATTTATGAACAGGATTTTGGTGTTTCCTATTGCAATATAATGATGAGATGATTTATGTGATGATGTTAATGCAATGGTTGAATGAATGATATTTATGTATGGATATGCATCTAGATGTTTTTAGATGAATGTAATATGGATAAACAAAATGTAAAGTACAAATGTTTATATGATAATGCCTAAATGAATGCATATGTAAAATGGATATATATAAAATGGTATGAACCAATGTTTGGAAACAAATGGATTTATGATTCTAAACGCTTAAATATGATTTAAGTAAAAATGATAATGTGATGATACTATAACTTATGGTTTTTAATAACTGCACCTTAATGAAATTAAAAAAAAGAGGATAATGAATGCAATGTGAACGAATCCTAAAATGAGCATAATAAGATACTTTTAATAAATGGATGAATGTACCTTTTAACTATAAATGAATGTATGCAATAATAAATGATAAAGGATGATGAAATGATGATGGATAATTGAAACTAAATGAATGCCTAGTAAATGATTTAAAACAATCAAAGACAATTTGATCCCACGAATGAATCTAATTATTTATGATTGATGTAATGATGCAAATGTTTAATGAAAACTAATGTCAAAAATGAACTATATGCAATGTGAAGTTAAAAATGACATGAATGTACTTAATGCAAGATGCAACTAAATGCGATGATCATATGACCATGAGGAACGCAAGGTTTTTAAAGACTTTGCGTGATGCATTGATGATGTATCAGAGTACTCAGTCGTGATTGTATCCAAGACCAGCTTTAATAGTCACTTTTGCATATAAAGCCTACATATGAATAAATGAATGGATGGGTGATATGCAACGGAATGCAAGATATAAATAGATGAGATGAAATGATGATCCATAGTGCTCTATTTTCATCATTGAGCTTTAAAATGTTGGAAGAGAATACAAGCATCTTGACATAATGATTCAAGATGACCTGAGTATTCCTTACATGGATTTTATATAGCAAGTTAATACCAACGACTTGATATAAGGGTCAAGTTGACCAGAGTATTGCTTGCGGAACAGATAAGGATTATCTCCATTCATGCATGACTTGGATGGTCCTCCTTGATCTTAGCCTAATCATATCCTGAGACAAGTGCATACCGCACTAAGAGATAAAAACCTTTATCCAGTTTGGATGAGGTAGGAGGAACCAAAGGAAGAGCATTATACCTACAAACAAATAGTATATACATAAAGAATAAAGAATAAGGATCCTTGGTAATGGTTCATGCCCATATGGTCGAGGTATACGCTGTAGTCAGCAAGTTGTAATGATCCATGACTGCATTTGGCATAAGATCACGTAGCTTGGTGAACTTCCCACGTAGACACCATTAGTACATGCCCCAGAACTTCATCGGAAATAATGTGTAAATGATACAAAATAATGCTGAAAGATCCTGATACAAATAAATGAATGATTGTACTCACAAACCAACCAAGTATTTGATAGCTTAACATAATTTTCTTTGTCAAAGAAAACATCACTTTTTGTCTTTGTTTTGGTAAGGAAGGATGCATCCTTTAAAGACAATTTCCGATTTGTTGATGTTGATTGTGTGGTTTGATTGGTAAATGGTCATTGTGTGAGTATTATGTCAATGTTTGTTTTGTATCTGTGTGGATGAGTATGTACAAGGTGTTGCCGTGTTTTTGTTTGATTTTTGATGTTTTTGGATTTTGAATTGTTTTGAATGTTTTTGGATTTTGAAGTGTTTTGGATGTTTTTGGATTTTGAATCCTTTTGAATGTTTTTGGATTTTGTGAGACATTTTTGAATGTTTTTGGTATTTTGTGAGACATTTTCGAATGTTTTTGGATTTTGTGAAATAGTTTTGAATGTTTTACCCAATGAATCATCAGTAATGTAGAATCCACTTCCACCAACTAGATTTAAGGGCATTGCCCCCAAGTGTAGACATGACTATGACAAAATGGGATGCAAGATGCATGAAGTACTTTCTTTGATTATAGATCAAATAACAAGCCATGGTTTAGATGGATGGATGTGTGGATGCATGAATGTGATCGCAACGAGCCTGAAAGATATTGGAGCCATAGTTTTTACGAGTGGCATTTGTTTGCCAGGTTTTCACCATCGCACTTACCCAAGGTGCCACTGGAGTGGTTGTTCACCATTTGGATGCATGATTTTTCTTTTCTTTTTTAATGTTTTTGTATTTCTTAAGGACATTTTTCTGAATGGTTTTGGTATTTTCTGGTATGCAAGGGAGCCTGATGCTCTGTACAGCTTAGGTATAAAACCATTTGAGGTGCATGTTGTTTATTGGATCTGCGAGTAGTTCTCCTTTTGATGTAGCCAACTGATATGCCCCAGACCCGAATACAGCAGTGACAACATATGGGCCCAGCCAGTTTGATTCAAACTTGCCCTGATTTTCTCTATTTGGTTGGTTGCAAGGATTCTCTCGGAGAACAAGATCACCTACCTCAAATGTATGAGATCTAACTAGGTGATTGTAACTTCTAGTCATGCGCTGCTGATAGGCTTTAACGTGATTGTATGCAGCTTGTCGCTTCTCATCGAGTAACTCTAAGTCTTAGAGGCGTGAGACTCTGTACACTTCATCATCTATTAGATTGTGCAAGGAAACCCGTAGTGATGGAATCTCGACTTCAATAGGTAAGATAGCTTCTGCACCATAGACCAATGAGTAGGGAGTTCCGCCTGTAGGGGTTTGAATGCTAGTTCGATATGCCCATAGTGCTGGATTCAATTGAACATACCAATCATGACTGGCATCATTGACTATCTTCTTTAGGATCCTCAATATGTTTTTATTGGATGCTTCGGCCTGACCATTGCCTTGTGGGTAGTACGGAGTAGAAAAGCGGTGTTGGATATGAAATTTCTTACAAAGTTCACGGACATCCTGATTTTTGAAAGGAAGACCATTATCTATGATGATGGACATGGGCACACCATACTGGCAAATCATGTAGTTGAGGATGAATGAGGCGATCTTCTTACCGGTGACTTGGGTAAGTGGAAAAGCTTTGATCCACTTTGTGAAATATTCGGTGGTGGTAATAATGAATTTATGGCCGTTGGATGAAGATGGATGGATCTTACCTACAAGGTCAAGGCCCCATTGATAGAAAGGCCATGGTGTCATGATTGGTTGTAGTTCCTTAGCTGGTGCATGTATCAGGTCACCATGAACTTGACATTTCTTGCATTTTTTTACAAAGTAGTAGGAATCATTTTCCATAGATGGCCAATAGTATCCATTGCGTAGGAGTTTCTTGGCTAGTGACAGACCACTTGCATGGGTTCCACAAATTCCTTCATGTACTTCTTCTAAGGCATTTTTTATCTCATCTTGTTCCAGACATCAAAGGAGAGTACCATCAAGACCGCGTCAATATAGGGTTTTAGCAGTAATGGTATATCGAGTAGTTTGGTGAATGAAGGTTTTACGTTGGTTATTCGATTGGTTGGGAGGAAGGGTGTGATCATGGAGATAGGTGTAGAATTCACTGTACCATGGGGATTCAGAACTGACAAGGTGACATATCACTTCAGATTCAGGGATATCATAAATGGGAATCCAAAGTTGTTCTACCAAGAACTCGTAGCGTGTTGAATTATGTGGAAGATCTAGGAGAGATGCGATGGTAGCCATAGCGTCAACAACTCGATTCTAATCTCTTGGTATCTAATCAAAAGTGATAGTAGTAAATGATGTCTTTAGATTGTCCACCATTTTCTTATATGGCATGAGTTTATCATCCTTGGTCTGATATTCATCTGTTGCTTGTCGAATGACCATTTGGGAGTCGCCACATACTTGTAGTTCTTGTAATTTCCATTGTACGGCTACCTTGAGTCCTATGATCAAGGCCTCATACTTTGCTATGTTTTTGGTGCATGGAAATGTGAGCTTGTAAGACTTCGGGATACTATCACCCTGAGGTGTGATAAACAGAATGCCTGCCCCCGAGCCGTGCCTAGTGTACGAACCATCAAAGTATAGTTTCCATGGTTGTATTGTTGTAATCATGAATATCTCTTCATTAGGAAAATTGGAAATGAGAGGATGATTGCCTATGAGAGGTGCGTTGGCCAACTGATCTGCAATAACTTGACCTTTGATATCTTTACGATCGACATACTCGATGTCAAATTCACTTAGAATCATCACCCATTTGGCCAAGCGACCTGTCAATGCTGCTTTGCTGAGTAAATACTTGAGTGGATCAATCTTTGCATTGAGTTGTACTTTGTGTGTTAACAGATAGTGCCTCAGTTTAGTGGCTGCTAAGATTACTGCTAGGCAAGCTTGCTCAATAGGTGTGCAATTGAATTCATAGCCCACCAGTGTGCGAGAGATGTAGTAAACAACACACTCTTTTCCTTCTGCATTATGTTGTGCCACTAGTACATCCAATGTTGTACTTGTTTCCAATATAGAGAGTAACAATGGTCTACTTGGATCTGGTGGCATCAGCAATGGTGGATTCATGAGATAGTCTTTAAGCATCTGAAATGCTTGTTGGCATCTAGCATCCCACTAAAATCGGATGTTCTTGTGTAGCAGGTGTGTGAATGGGTGACACTTATCAGCCAATTGTGCAATGAATCTTCAAATGGATTGAAGTCACCCTTGTAATGTCCTTAGCTGACTGATATTCTTTGGTGGTGGCATGTCCATGATTGCTTTTACCTTTGCTGGGTCGACCTCAATACCTTTGCTTGAGACAACGTATCCTAGAAGCTTCCCAGAGGTTACTCCAAAGACACATTTCTTTGGGTTGAGTTGAACATGGTATTGTTCCAGTCTACCAAATATTTTATCTAAGACATGGAGATGCCATTCTCTAGTGAGTGATTTTGCTAGTAAGTCATCCACATAATCTTCCATCATAGTATGCATCATGTCATGGAATATGGTGGCCATTTCTCTTTGATAGGTCGCTCCTACATTCTTTAGACCAAAAGGCATTACATTCCAGCAATATGTGCCCCATGGACAGGTGAAGGCTGTCTTATGTTGATCTTCTGGTGTGATCTTTATCTGATTGTATCCTGAAAAGCCATCCATGAGTGAAAGCATGGCATGTCCTGTTGTCAAATCCACTATGATGTCAATATTTGGAAGGGGGAAGTCATCCTTAGGACAGGCTTTATTCAGATCTCTGAAGTCAGTACAAATGCGGATGCCCCCTTTTGGTTTGCCGACAGGCACAATATTGGAGATCCATTCTGCATAATCAATTGGTCTAATGAAACCAACATCTAGGAGTTTCTTGAGTTCTATTTTGACTAGTACTGCAATTTGAGGATGCATCTTGCGAAGCTTCTACTTGACAGGTTTGGCTCCTTCTGCGACAGTGAGGTGATGCATGACTAAATCAGGATCAAGCCCAGGCATGTCTGCATATGACCATGCAAAGTTGATCTGACACTGTTGAAAGAATTATATAAATTTAGACTGTTCCTCTGGAGTGAGAAGAGATGTCAGATGTATGAGATGAGGAGTTTCAGGAGTCCCCACATTGTATTCTTTGGTTTCCTTGATGAGAATCATTGATCACTCCTATTGTGTACTAGCAGGGAGGATGTCAAACCCTTCATCCTCAGGCACCTCAGAGAGGTTTTCACCATTGGATACGCTCTCTCTTTTTACTTTTGTTGGATCAAACAGTGCCATAGTGTGGTTTTCACTAGAAGATCCATGTTTTATTGTTATATTTTTGCAGCTGAAAGGTTTGGCATCTGCCCCGAAGTATGCTGCACTATTAAGTTCAATTGTGAATCTAGCTTTGTGATCCCCGCTTGGTAGGTTATCCCTTAATTCCAAAAAGTCAATGATGGCCTCATTGTTTTGGAATAAGTCAAGGCATGGGGGATTTGGTTGGTTCCCTTTGATGAGTTCAAGATGAATAATGGGCATTACTTCAATGATAAGGTTAAGTTCGTTAGATGTATCAGTGAGGGTTAAGATGTTATGGTGAAGGTCATTGATGGTACTCTTCCTGTCAAAATCAGGCGTAGGATGAGATGTAGGGTCTGTGGAAGATGTTTCCAGTTTAGGAACCCAAGTGGTCTTTATCTGTGCTTCTCCGTAAATAGGGATGTCTTTGTGTGGAGGAGGTAGTGATGTGTCCTCCTCATCTGAAGTGTTAAGTTGTACAGAATCAAATTCCCACTCATGTGAGTCAGTCTCTGAGTCACTTTCCAGCATCCGATTACTATACCATACTAGGATGTCTTTTGAGTTAAATACTACAGGTGTGATTGGTTGATGTACCTTTGTAGTGATCGGTGCTGCAGGGTGGTCGATGGGGATAAAAGAATATGGTACTGGGAGTATTGGCAGTGTTGACTCAGTGGCTTTTGCTAGAACTACTGGTGCCATAGATGCTATTGTGGGTTCTGATACAGTTGTTGCTGCTAATGGTGCTATTGATGTTATTGCTATTGCTGATGGGATGGCTGGTTCGTTTAGTGAGATGAGTGGCATTGGTGATGGTTGTGTTGGGGTTTTGAGCCTCGATGGGGCAGTTGGGATGGTGCTTGAGGTTGCTTTGATAATGAAAGGTGTCCTTTTTGCAGTAGGTTGACATAATGGTTTGCTGGGTTTTCCTTTGAATCCGAGCTTAGGAAATATCTCCTTTTCAAAGCCTAGGCCTGTATTATCTTTGGGCTTCAATTTTAGCAGCAGGGGTTCATGTCATCCTTGTTTGCAATATCCCAAAGCACTCTAACCGTCATACCCCATTCTTTGCATAATGAGAAGACCTTTGCCATACTGATCCGTAGGAAGTTTAACTTGCGGTATATCAGTGGTGATGGGATCTTTATAGATCCAGTCCGCCAAGTCCTCATCTTGGGTTTCTTCTTCTTGACTCTTTCCAAGGATGAAAGGCATCAAAGCACATGTAGGTGTGTTTAGTGGTTGCTAGAGTAACTGCTGTGGTTTACCATGTGTTCGAGGAGAAATGGGCATTTGTCCCACACAAAAGAGTTGACTCAAGTTGTATTCCCCAGGACCTTCCTCTGCTATTTTCATTTTAAGCTTTTCTTGCTTTGGTATAGTGGTGTTCAAACTGGCAAGAGAGGCGAGACTTATATATGATGTGGAGGAAACAACTTCTCTATTATTAGGAATGGCAATCTCTAGTTGATGGTTGATATTATGGCAATATGCAAAGGGATTTGCATTGCCCAAGATTATGATCTCTACACCGTTATGTGGGAACTTGATACATTGATGATAGGTAGATGGAATGGCTTGCATGGTATGTATCCAAGGTCTTCCTAACAATAGATTGTATGGCAGAGGAACGTCCAGAACCTGACAGATGATGTGTTTTACCACAGGGCCCACTCGGATTGGTAGTACCACAGCTCCTTTGGAGGAATGCTCTACATCGTCATAGGCTTTGATTGTGATCTTCTTATGGGGATCCACTGATTCTATTACATATCCCAATGTTGTGACCAACTATAGTGTACAAATATTTAGGCCTGCTCCATTATCGATCAAGACTCGCTTGATCCAGTGTTGATTGATAAAGCCTTCAATGTGTAGTGAAGCGTTATGAGGTTGCTAGAAAGAAGAGTTGTCACTTTCCAAAAAAGTGAGACATGGTGATGACTTTAGACTTCCAACCATGGCTTGAAATTGGTCTGTATTCAAGTTTGCAGGGACTGACACCTCTTGGACTGCTTGATCCAAGATAGTTTTATGAGATGGTGATAGGCGCAAAAGCTCTAAAATGGATATAAGCGCAGGGGTTTTGTCTAATTGTTCCACAAGATTGTATTGCTTTGGGATAGAGGTGGTGCCTTATGGAGTTGCTTTTATGGTGACCTTGCCATGTCATGTAACAACATTGCAATTGGAGTTAGGATTTTTGATGGTTATAATTGCAACTTGTTCACTGGCATCATACAGGTGATTTACAATATAATTATATGCAGCTTGCGTATAATTTGTGGTATCAATTCCTCTCCTAGAAGTAGAAGGACCCCTTTTATCTTGTGATGGAAGTGGATTTTTGAACATTAGATGATAATTATTTGTTGTTTTTGGGTCATGGCCTTCAATTTCAATTTTTCCTCGGTCAATAAGATCCTGAATAAGATCTTTCAATTGGTGACAATTACTTGTCTTATGTCCTCTCCCTTGGTGGAAATCATAGTGTCAGTATCTCTCCACCATGCAGGTTTGACCTGAGGCTCATAGTTTGATGTTTTAGGTAGAGTGACCAAATTTTGAGAAATGAGTTGTCACAATACTATTTCAATGGGTTCCCCTAAGGGAGTGTATGTGTGTTTTTGTTTTTGTTGATGAGGTCTTGGTTCATCATGAGATGTGATGCGACTTTGATTGGAAGGAAAATTTGTGTTATTCTAAGGTGGAGGATTCTATCCTACAAACTGAACCATAGGTTGTGCAGTTTGTATATTCCTGGCATCCACAACCCCATCATTGACAATATTCTTGTTTTTGTTCTAGAAGCTTGGTTTATCGCTATTGAAGCATGGGCGAGGACCATCCTTTGGTTCATTATAGATTTTGATGAGTCCTTTCTTGATAAGGGCCTATTCACATTTCAAACCCTTGGTGATCATATCATTAAAAGAGTTTGTGTCTTTGACATCCAGGTGAAATTCCATTTCTTCATTTAAGTTGGAAATGAATATTTCCACTAGTTCTTGTTCAGGTAACTGAAGAGAATGTCTGCTAGACATTTGGCGCCATCGTTGCAGGAATACTGAGAATAGTTCACCTGGTTTTTGTTTGGTGTTGCACATATCAGCCATGGTGATGTCGCATTCAATGTTATGAGAGTAATGAACGAGGAATTTCTGGATACGTTCCTCAAATGTTCTAATGCCACCTGATAGTTGGGAAAACCATGATGTGGTTGTTCCTCCCAAGCTTTGGGGAAAAAGGCGCATTAGGTATGTGTCTTCATATGCCACTTCAAGGCAAGCGGAATGAAATTCTCTGACATGATCGCGGGGATCTCCCTTTCCTCTATATTTTTTGAATTTGGGTGTTTTGAATCCGCATGGAAAGGGTGGGATATAAATATTTCTATCAAAAGGATAGGGACAAATGTCATTGAGTGAGAATTGGTTAGTTTTGACACCACTATGAAGTTGTTGGGCGAGATTCTTGACTTGTTGCCGCAACATCTCCATTTCAGTTGGAGGAGGAGGTGGTGGGTTACCTCGAGGAATGTTATATCTGATGGGATCTCTACCTCTTTCCTCTTCATGGTGACTTTGTCTTTCTGATGCTTGTCTTAATTGGGCAAGATCAAAGTCAGAGGGGAGTTTTGCTCCTTCTTGAGCGAGTTTTAAGAAGTGAGCATCTGCATTGCTCCTGAGTATTTTATCAAATAGTCTATTAAAGAGAGGGTTATGCTGAGCCCTTTCTATTATTGCAGGAGTAGGAGTACTTGGGTTTTTGTCATTCGCATTTCCTCCAAGTGCTTCTTGAAACTCATTGATATTTTCCTCTTCTTCTTCTTCCATTTCTATTTCTCGTTGCCTTGATTGTGATCGGGTTTGGGCCATTTTGTTTACAAGCTTTTATTGAAGTTGTGTGAAAATGATGATGAGTTCTTAATGAGAGATTGATGGTTGGTGAATTGTGTTGCATGTAGATCTCTAGCACTTTTAAGGTAGATGTAACCGAAATTCCTTCTTTGAATTGCTTGCTTGTTTGATAAGATTTGATGTGATAAGGTTTAGAGAAATCTGAGATGTGTTATAGATTGAACTACCTAGTAATGAGAGGATTCACTCATGAACTAGTTTTAACCTACGTAGATGTGTCTCTTAGGATGAGCTTATCCTAGATGTAGAAACAATCTAAAAAGTGATGTGATGTGTTTGATTCAAGCAATATCTAAAAGAGAACTTGGGTCAGGAACCTCTTAATGTTTTGAGAGTTGGAACGGATTGATGATGAAGTGATGATGGATAAAAAAAGTTTTCAACTTCAATGAAAACTTTGTGTTACAAATGGGACAAACTCTACCTCTTCCCTTTCGGGTGTTGGTGGTATTTCTCAAGCTGTGTTGTAGGTGATACAGACGTTTGGGAAAAAGTTGGGATTAATCTTACCTCCTTGGTTTTTGTGATAACTCAGAGCTCTATATTGCATAAAAGCTCTACGGTTCAATGATTCTGAATCAAATTCATTTGTTTTTCCTTGAAGGTAGAGGCGCATGTGATGCAGAAAGACACTATGTGAGACAAAGATTTGTCTATTTATATAGAAGAATCTCCTTCTTTTGATCAAAGCCTTTGAGCTTAATGGTTTTCTTTTCAAGTTGATATTCTAATGACGCTTCTTCTTTCGCAAGATGTGAAGAATGGTCATAAAATTTGACTCTTTTGTTGTTTGCACTTTGTTTTTGATGTGTTTGGTTGGATGAATATTTTTTTTTTGGGAAGTGATTTTCTAATTTTTCTTTGACAAGAAAACAAAGCAAGCACACAAACACAAGAATGTTGCCTAAAAGGCACAAATGAGTATGGGTCTAGATCAACCCAATCCTTGGACTTGTATATGACCCTTCCTTTAGATGTATTTTTAAGGTGTATTTCCAAAGCCTGAAGTCGGCTCAATTTGCACTTGGTCATTAAAATGAACACACTTCAAACACTTTTTATCCCTAAGGTCAAATGGCCAGTTGTGATAAATTTAGCCCACATCTTGATATTTCTTTGACTTTGGTACTACATACCTTATGAATCCCACTATGGCAGGTAAGGATGTGATATACTAAGTCTTGCATGGGCATAACAAATAGATGATCCCTATGATGGGGAAGTCACCACTTTTATCAAGTCACAAGTGACTTTTCAAAAAGCTATGTTTCTACTCAAGGAAATATGTATGGTGAGTATCTTGGGAGGAAAACCATCTATGCTCTTGCACTAAATTATATCGCAAATATCCTCAATCAATAGAACGGGTGGGCTACTATTTAAAGGTGTTTAGTCATGTTCGATGTTTTTGGACATAAGTTCATTCTGTAGTGACTCACTTAAGAGCCTTGTAACTGGTGGTGGGGCCCATTTGTCCTTTCGGCCAGTTACACTGTAGGAACAACTATACCCAAGGCTATAGCTTTCGCTCTCACCCGATTTCTATAGCAGCTCGAAGGATTTACCATGCGAGGTCGTTCCCAAGAGTGATGTGTCTCTTGGTAGGCCTCTCTTAAAAAGATAAAATTTTTGAGTGTTACTAACACTTTTCTCTTGCACCTAGGACCACGAAAGCCAAGGGAGAGGATAGTGTGTGTTAGAAGTAGGACAAATCGACCAAATTTTTTGCACAAGTGTGCCAAGCACGAAAAACACTTCTTCTTTTTAATCTGCCATTGCAATGTGATCTAACTATTTGGAGATGTTGCTCCAACAATCATGGTGTTCGTTTTAACTTCAAAGGCAATATGTATTGTAATCTAAAAATTGGAAATCGTGGTCAACTTAATGAAAAACACGTTTGCATGAAGTAAAATTGTTTGCAAGATTTGAAACAAGTGGATTGTAAGTTTTAATTGCACCAAAATTTCAAGTGTGTCTTGTAAATTCTTTTGATGCAAGAAAAATAGAATTGTTGATTTTAATCCCCAAATGAAGTGTGTTTCCTAACTTGCAAGAAAACAAATGTTTGATTTGTTCAGTTTTAATGCACCAAAAGATGAGTGACCCTAGCTAGAAAGCAAGGAAATTTTCTTTGTTCAAGTTTTAAAGCACCAAAAGAAAGTTTGTGATTTTTAATGGTGAGTTTTAACCCTGCACAAACAACGACTGGTTAGTAAAATTCATGTCTAGGGGGGGCTTCCACAAGCCTAAAAACTTTCATTTTTTTTGGTTACAAGGCCCTTTGTACAATGTTTTGTTACAATAGCTCTAGTCTATGTTTGAACAGACGCGTTAGTTAACATAAATGCGCTAAAAGAAAGGGAAAGACAGAGAGGCAAAAGCGCTGAAATAGGGTGAATAGCACCAAAACAATGTCAAATGTGCCAAAACAGTTCCAAAAGCACTGATCTTGATACAATAGCACTATTGTAAGAACAATAATGCTAGAACAACAAGTATCAATAGTGTTGGAACCAGTTCAATAGCGCCAAAGCACAACCTGTGTGACATTTTCAACATTCAAACATGTTAGTGGTTAAAAAAATGATCTTTTTGGTGTTTGGATTCATGTCGGGTTCACCAAATGATGCTCTACAAAATGGACAAGGTTAGTCTAAGATAAATAACACACACACAAGAAACTATTAGTGTTAATCAATCAAAAACTAATCTAAACAGGCATATCAAAAGAGATACTAAAAACATGAAAGCATATTTAACTAAAGAAGCAAATATGATGAGGCATCTCCAAATACCTCCTAACATGCTCTTAGCTTCTTCTTCTTTGTTCCTCTCCTCTCCAAGTTCCAAAATAGTGTAGCTCTCAGCAACGTTTTGCACTGTGGATGCTTATGGAGGATTGAGATTTGAGTATTTTGCTCTAAATGTAAAATGAAAAGCTAAAATACTAGATGATATTAAAATGATTGATTTTAACCCAAAATAACAAGATTTTAGTTTTCTATGCTAAATTCTCTCTAAAATGCCTATAGGTTAAATGCATACAAGTTTTTAGGATCTGGATTATGAAGAAATGGGCTCTATTTATACGAAAAATGGAGCAATGGATGGTTGAGATTGAGTAATCTCAACAAGGGTCAGGATTGAATGATTTCAAATCCATGTGAGGGATTTCAACCTAATCCCAAGATGACAAGTGTCAATGTGAGATAGGTTGAGAGGGGAGGGAATAAGCATTAAATGCTTGATATGACCTTGGGAGTTAAAGTCGAGGTTAGTTGAATGAATAAACTCTTTACTCAAAGAATAAAGCTTTTATCCAATGGATAAACTCTTGTGCAAATGTGAAAACGATGAATATGGTCAAAACAATAAATGTTTGGGGAGACAAGTTTGAAATAACCATAAGTGGTTATGTAGGAGCCATAAATGGTCATGTAAGAGCCATTAGTGGTCTTGGAAGACTCTGGGGGTTAATTTGTTGAACACACAAAGCATTAAATGCTTTTCAAAGACTTTTGAAGTCTTTGAGAAGTGACTCCATTTTGCTTAGGAATGTGACAATAATTAGGGGATGGATTAGGCTAATTAGGAAGGGGTTACAAGAATCTAGAAGGGGATTAGATTTTGCAAGTGGATCTGGTGGGTGAGGGAAAATAGGATTTTATTAAAATAAAAATTCATTTATTTCAATAAATGTGTGCAAGTTGCATTTGTAGGAAAGTGCAAGTGGGGGGCGGATAATGATTTAAATAAATGTTTTTTATTTAATTTATTTAAAAGAGGAAAAGGGGATTTTAATTAAATAAATAGATTTTATTTATTTAATTGATTGTGAATTTGATTTAATGAATTAATTAAAATAAATTGAATAATTTTTTTAATTAATAGAAGAATGTTTGGGAATAAATTAATTAAATGTTAATTTAATTAACTGATGGCTAGTGGATTTTTAATCAAATAAATAGTGAATATTTATTTTATTAAGCTGGACAGATTTGTGTGACTACACTTTTATTTCTTTTTTATGAAATTTGGATGTATGTGTATTTTTAAACTTAAGTATTCAATTTATCTAATTAAATGGATTAACTGTGGTGTTAATATAATCTATGAAATTAATCTTCGTTGGTTACACTTAGGAAAACATATGGTAGACTTTCGCTGTGTTGATAAATGTGCAATGGTTAGTGCACTTAGTCTTTAACAAAAAAAAAATTATTTCACCCTTTAGTTGCCTAGTTGTGTTTGTTTCCTTTAGGGTTCCTGGCAGGGCATTACAGAATATGCTAATAATAAATTTCCTCTTGTAGCATGCCATGTGTCTTGGCCTTTCTCTTTTCTCCTACACCATGTTCTTAAATAAAAATATGTGCATTAAAATAAGTTGAAGTGTTTATCTATTGTTTTAAATTTTAAAATTAATTCCTTGCATCTAGTTAATATTATAATGAAATGGTATTATCATTGGAAATCCGATGGTCAGATCTAATGCTATGGTCACTAGACTTTATAGTGGTGGTTCTAGTGGTTATTTCAGGATCCTTTTAGTTTATGTTGTTGTCTTGGTGGGCCTAAGGCATGTTATTTATATTTCTGTGATTTCTGAATAAATCTTTACCCCTTTTAAAAAAAACATTTAATTTCTCTATTCCAAGATGATGTAATTACTTTAATGCAAAAATCAAGCAACTGGACAATTAGATAAAAAAAAAGTTCAAAAACCAAAATATAAAGTTTTTAAATAGTCATTACTTTTTTGAAGGTCCTATTTCTAATCATATCGCTTTATTAAGTTTTTTAAAAGAAAATTTTTAGAGTTGCAGGAAATGAATAAACCACATTCAAATTGATTTTCTTTTCTTATAGTTTTTCTATTAAAATCATATTTACTTTCTATTTCTTTTAATTTATCAGTGGATATTTCATAAATAGAACTTTTCAAACCAATAATTTATCAACTATGTTTCTTTACTAGAACCCCATAAATATTAATTATAATCTTTCCCATGTTCATAACTAATTAAAGTATTATATTTAGTAATTTATTAAAAATTCAATTCAATTAATACTAATTCTGTTCATTTTCAATTTAATTCTCAACTTAGAAAAAATAAACTCTTTTCTTTTTTTCATCTAAATACTTCTATATATATCAAATAATATTAAATACTCAAATTATAAATATTTCTATTGAATTATTTTCTGTAATGAATCTAGCATTATTATTATTATTTTAAAGTACAATAATTATAAAAAATAAAATTTGGTAGGTAATAGGCCGAAACCACAATATTTTGAATTATTATTATTATTATGTTTGATTAGATTGACCCTAGACCTTCCCCATTTTTATGGATGGCCAAGAGTCATAGCTTAGAATTCATTTTAGATGTCCCTATTGGAAATTGAACTTCTCCACAGTGAGAACCCAGTGTTCTAACCAGTTAAGCTCAACCTCTTAGACACAATAACTATAATTTTAATATACACATATATTAAATTAAAAATATTGGGCATGTGAAATAAAATAATATTGATTATTGCTTATAATATCAATAAATATTTATATTTTAAATCATTAATAGCTTAAAATATATTTATATACATATTTTTTCATTTTAAATACTAATATTTATTTAGTACTATAATATTTCATTTATATGCTTATCTTTATATGGAACTAAACAAAATACAATTTTGATTTATGTACAATAAAAAAAAATTCTTTTTAAATTCATAGTAAATAGAATTGGAAGAATAATATAAGTGTAAATATATTTTTGTTATCTTTTCTTGATTTTTGTATTGTTTTA
This sequence comes from Cryptomeria japonica, assembly GCF_030272615.1. Taxonomy (NCBI): domain Eukaryota; kingdom Viridiplantae; phylum Streptophyta; class Pinopsida; order Cupressales; family Cupressaceae; genus Cryptomeria; species Cryptomeria japonica. The sequence goes on from NC_081413.1 coordinate 660,249,004, forward strand.
TTTGATAAAGCATATTTTTAATTAAAAAGAAAAACAAGAAATATTATATAACAAGATATAATTAGTATTTTTATTATTATTATGTTAAATGTTAGCAATTTTATTTTTTTTTGTTGGAAGAAATTTCTACAACAACACATTCACAAATTTAAAGTTTGAAGAAATTTCTAAAAATAAATGTAGTCACAAATGTTAAAGGAAATTGTTACAAAGAAACATATTGAAATTTAATGTTCGAATAAATTTATACAAATAAATATACTAACAAATTTATTAAAGCACTTTTTGTTTTTTGTTTTTCCCAAGTTACTATTTTTTGTAACATTTAATATTTACCCAAGTAAATCGAAACTATTCTCTCCTAGTTTCTAAATGTACTTATATAAAATAATCCTACTGGAAATACAAAAAATAAAATTTACACACATTCAGATCTAACTCAACATGTAATGGATTCAAATAATCCCCTCAAAAATACCAAAGGAAACTGCATACATTCAAAAAAAAAAATTGCATTTAGATTTTATTCAAACGAACAAATAGATTTACTTTAACACTTTTAACAAAATGATAATACTGGCATTTTAAAATATACAAAAGAAAGAAACTAGATTCACAAAAGACATAAAATCCTTTTCCATTGAACCATTCTCCTACTTCTAACTCCCTTTCTTAAAATTTATTCTTTCAACAATTTTGATAGCAATTCCCCCCCTTAAATGTAGTACCTATATTCTATATAAATTTAATCAAAGAATCTACTTCCAATATTCAACCCATATTCCATGCTCACAAAACTTCTTCTAAACTATAAATATTCATAAAAATGAAACTCAATAACATCTCTAAGAAAGGAGTCTATTAAATACACCCAACATCGTCCTAATTTATATATTTTGAAGATGTAAATAACTTTCAAATTTGTAAAAATAATTTTCAAAATAGGGAGATTCTCCAATTAATATTGGTAAGAGAATATGTCAAAAATAAAATTGTAAATCCTTTGTTATCAATTTATTTATTTCTTGCATTTTAGCAAGAATTATTTTGTAAGTCCCTTGTCATAAAAATGCCATGAATAGAGATATTCTTGACATAGAATTAATTTGTATCTCCCATGTTATACTATTTACTAAAATTAAATTGATGCCTTCCAAAATAAATAAATATTATATTCTCCACTTGTCATAGACTATGATAATAATAAATTTCCTCTTCTACAATGCCATTTGTCTTGGCCTTGCTCTTTTCTCCTACATCATATTCTTAAATAAAATTATATGGATTAAAATAAGTATAAGTATTTATCTATTATTTTAAATTTTGAATATAATTATTTGCATCTAGTTAATATTATAATGAAATGGTATTATCATTAGAAATATGATGGTCAGATCTAATGCTATAGTCACTCGATGTTGTAGTAGTGGTGCTAGTGGTTATTTTAGGACTCGTTTAGTTTTTGTCATTGCCTTGGTGGTCCTAAGGCCTATTCTTTGTATTTTTGTGATTTTTGAATAAATCTTTACCCCTTTTTTCAAACAAAAAAAAATTTCTATTCAAAGATGATGCAATTACTTTCATGCAAAAATCAAGCTACTGGACAATTAAGTTAAAAAAAAATGTTTACAAACAAAAATATAAAGTTTCTAAATAGTCATTATTTTTTCAAGGTCCTATTTCTAATCATATCGCTTTATTAATTCTTTTAAAAGAAATATTTTACGGTTGCTGGAAATGAATAAACCGCATTCAAATTGAATTTTTTTTATCTTATAGCTTTTCTCTTAAAATCAGATTTACTTTTTATTTCTTCTAGTTTATCACTAAATATTTTATAAATAGAAATCTTGAAACCAATAATTCATCAACTAAGTTCTTTATTGGAACCATATAAATATTAATTCTGATTTTTCCTTGAATATAAATAATTAAATTATTAAATTTACTAATTTATTAAAAAGTGAATTCAATTAATATTAATTATTTGGATGTTCAATTTTAAACAATATATTTTAATTAAATTCTCAACTTAGAAAAAATCAACCCTTTTCTTTCTTTCATCTTAATACTGCTATATATATCAAATAATATTAAATACTTGAATTGTAAATATTTCTATTTAAATATTTTCTCTCCTAAATATAGCTTTATTATTATTTTTTTAGAGTACAAAAATTATAATTTTAAAATATAAATATATTGAATTGAAATTATTGGGCATGGAAAATAAAATAATATTAATTATTATCTATAATATCAATAAATGTTGATATTTAAAATTATATATAACAAAAAATATGTTTATATACATATTATTACTTTTATATTACATATAAGGAGAGAAGACTATTACAAAAACATTTAGTGATTTTCTACCTGGACCGCAGGACCAAACTTCATAAATTTAGTAGATTAAAGTGAGTTATAAATAGAGATGTACAAATTTATACATGTGATACTATAATGTTTAAATTCCAAAAGGACCCACTATGCTCAGATCTAGCAAATAGAATTTCCATTCCCATGTCACAACAATGTCTGCTCCTGAGCTACATCCATCCACGTAGTCCATCCCCGGGGACCCTCCATCCACGTAGCTTGCTTCCCTTCAAGTAATTATGAGAGCACCTGAATCTGATCTTTAATAGGGTCTCTAACTCTGGCAACCTCTATTCCAAGGCACTCCATTAGTAGGTCAACGTCCTGCTTTCCTCTTCCTACTTGCCTCCATTTGTATCCATTCTCCATCTCATGAAGGTATATCTTCGCATTTCAATCCTCAATGAACCTAAGGAACTTATGCTTCTCAATATTCATTATCACAGAGACCTGCAAAAAAATGCAGCGATGGGTGAGTCCACGAAAAGACTCAGTAAAGGCCCTACCTATGCCTTGAAATTTCTCTTCGTTTCTGATTTTTCATATACCATTAACTTTCAGTGGAAAGAGCATGCCAAAATAGATTAGTGTCTTTTTTCATACCCTTAATATACCCAATTAGAACATCAAGCATAGTAAATTGGTTAGGAATAGAGATACCAAATAATAACCAAATTTCTCTAGCAATACTACATTCAAAAAAAAATGTGTCTAACTGATTCAGTAACCTTGCACACATTGTAAATATCACAATTATTATGGTCTTTTCTGAAAGGCATCGTGTTGATAATCATAAGCCATTTAAAACACTTTTCTTTGGGTTCTACAAGACTACTCTATATTCCTGAAAACACCTTTTGCCACTATTTAACAGAAAAATCTACAAGTCATAACTTGTTAACATGTAAAATAATGGATTCATCATATGTTAGAGTCTTGTATATATTGATAGTTTTAATATTAGACACAAGAATGGTATTATTCCACAAAAAATCCTTACAAAAGTCACTAGCATTCTTGCACTTTTTGGGCAACAGAAGGTTACTACAAGCATTTTTCATCATGTTATAGGTCCACTTGTGGGAATCTTGCAAGTCAAATCTATCTCTAAGGACTTCCCAAATAAGAAGTGTGTCCTCCTCAATAATGTCTCTAAAGAGAAAATGCCTTTTTCTACCCAGGCTTTAGCAAAGCACCCTTGCATAAAGGAAAGAGGTCTAGAGGATTGAAAGAGGTTCCACCAAATGGATCTACACCCATGGATGAACTCATTGTTTTTGACCCTAGTATTTCTAATGAAGGGTCTAATACTTTCCCAGGCCTTCCAAATAGACTTGAAGACATTTGAGCCCTGTACTGAGACTGTAAAGTCTCCAACCATAAGGTCACAAAAAGGTAGGGATTTTTTTAAGATTTGGCCTTTTTTGGTACAGCCCTCAAGATATTATTTCTTACCAAAATTTTCCAAGATTCAATGAAATCAAATGCCTAGAAGATCCATTTTTCTCCAAGAGAAGTCCCTTGGATTCTAAAGTCCTTTAGTCCTAGTCCTCCTAGACTGTTATCCTTGTGACACCATTCCCATCTAACAGAATGCATCTTCTTGATTCCTTTCCCATCAGACCAAAGGAAGTTCCTGATGGTTTTTTGAATTTCCAGGATCTAGTAGTTCAGGAATATCCACACTAAGGAATAGTATATATAGTAGGAATATAAAAAAAATTGACACACCTAGACTCTTCTAGTGAGCGAGAGGTACCTATTATCCCACTTATTGATCTTTTTATCAATCTTGCTTCTGAACCATAGTCAAATTTCCTTGAGGGATGGTGAGATGGCAAATGGAACTCCCAGATATCTAACTATCTTATTGGGCCCCAACCATTGGACCCCAAACTGTTGTAACCACTCTGGAGGCTGGTCCTCCCAGCCAAGCATGGTAGATTTGATTTGAGAAATTTTAGCCCCTAAGATTTCCCGTAAAAACTTAATTTTTCCCCCCAAGGCCTCCATATTTGGTTTATTGAGTTCTATAAAGAGTGTCATGTGATCAGAAAATTGAGTATTAATCATCTCTTTACCATTTGAAAGTTTGACCCCTTGTACTTTAAGAGAGATGGTAAGGTCTCTTAGGATGTAATACAGGGCATCAAAGGTAATAACAAAGAGAGCAAGGGCTAGAGGGCAGCCTTGTCTAATAGACCTAGTAAGGAAGATATTCTGCGAAAGGGAACAATTAACTTCCACTTGGGTTGATACATCTTTGAGGAGAATCATCACCCATTTCCAAACTTCTGCTGGAAAGCCAAATGCTTCTAACATCATCAGAATGAACCCCCATTCCACCCTATCATATGCCTTCTTGAAGTCTAATAGGAACATGGCCACATTCTATCCTGATGTCTTTACCCATTCCATGGCCTCTCAGCTGGTAATTAAATTTTCAAGGATGTATATTCCTTTGATGAATCCTATTTGCGTGGGACATATGAACTTAGGCAGTAAATTCTCTAATCTAGTAGCAAGAGCTTTACCCAGTATTTTGTAGGATGCATTGAGAAGCGTTATTGGTCTCCAATTTTTAATAAGAGACTTCTCTCCTTCTTTAGGAAACAATTTAATAATCCCTCTGTTGATTCGTTCTCCTAGGGATCCAGTCTCAAAAGCCTCTGAGTAAAGATTATGAAGGTCTTGACAAACCTATTCCTCATTAGCTTTGTAGAATTCAATAGGCAAACCATCTAGGACCAGGGTTTTATCATTGTTTAGACTTTTAATAGAAAATTTTATCTCTTCCACTGAGAGGGGACCCCTCAACGCTTGCACATCCTCTACAGTAATCTTAGAGGGGATAATCCTCTTGCACTTTTCTCTAGCATCCCGATAATTAACAGAATCTTCTAAGGTGAAGAGGCCTTTTTAGAATTGATAAAAGGTTTCCTTGATATCATCTAGTGCCACAACTTCTTTGTTATCTATCCAAATCCTATCAATTTTCTCTCTATACTTCTTTTGTTTTAGCATATTGAAGAAGAATTTCAATCCTTTGTCCCTAAATTGCATCCAGTGAGCTCAAGCCCTGATCATGGCCCCTCTAATCTTAATTCGTTGGTGTTTCCTAAGATTGTCCCTTGCTAGGTTACCTTGTGAGATTGTTCAATATTGCAGGGACTATCTTGGATGTCTACCTTGCATAGGTGAAGGTTATCAGACAATGTTCTCTCCTTCCACCTATAATCCCTAGCTTTCTTCTTCCCTATGGTTTGCAAAAGCACCTGCCAACTATTGACATTATGATTCCATCTATCTATGTTAGAGCTCAACTCTTTATTACTCTTGTTAAGCATCCTAATAATTTTTAATATGCTCAAAATATCTAGGTCTTTTAGAAGATTGGAGTTTAGGAAGAATTTGTCTCCTACATTTCCTTGCCTCTCTGAGGAGTCTCTGAGCCTAATCTGAGAGATGATCGGGTGATGGTCCGATAGTGAAGTCGAATAAATTGTCACTGAGTTGTCATTCTTTTCAGGATCAAAGGAAAATTGCTCTTTGTTAGCATAAAACCTGTCCAACCTACAATAGATCCTATGTTTCCCTCTCTGGTAATTGCACCATGTGAACCAAATTTTTGTGTTTTCCTTCTTATTGTATAATAGGGGGTCAAAAAGTTTCTTCTGGCTTTTCAATCTCTCCCAGTGTAATTTCTCTATTTCTTTCCATTCCATAGGAGAACCTCCACATTTATCTTCAAGAGCTTCATTTATATTGAAGTCTCCCCCAATAATCCATGGTATATCCGGTAGGGTTGCAATCCAGTCCCACAACTCAATTATCTCCCTATAGTCATTGGAGGCATAGATTGAACATATGTCGAATATGGTTTTGTTGATGTCTAAAGAGGCCCAAAACCATTCTATTACATGATGAACATCCTTGGTTCACTACGTGATCCTTCCATTTGGAATTGATAAGTATCCCGCCACCTCCTCTACCTCTATCATGCTTTGAACAAACCTTGATAGAGTCTTTCCATATAAATTCTAAGTTGATTTCCAAGGTAAACTTAATAGCCTTAAGTTCTTGAAACATAACAATATATACATTATTATGTTGATTGACAAACTTCCTGACAATTTGCTTCCTGTCTGGTGACTCCAGACCCCTAATGTTCTAAGAGATGCACTTCATCATAACAAGATGCAATATTTTTACTCTTTGGGTGCCTTAAACTTGCTAAAGCATCTAGGGAGCTCTTTCTTATCATCATTATTCCTTCTACTAATTGAGCCCTTGTTTTTAGATCCCAATAGTCTACCTCTTCTTATTATGAGTAAAGACTTAGGGTTCTCACTATCTGTTATTCATTCCCCTTATTCCCCTATGAAATCCTCATTCTTATATTCTTCCTCAACCTTAGACACCTTCCTAATGTCACCTTGATTGGGGACCTCATGGATCTCAGAATAGGGTTCAAGTGCCTTAAAGCTAGATGAAGAATCTAGGTTTTCTATTTGACTTGCTATGTTTTTGGCATCACCAGCATTAGGGTCAGCAAAAATGACCTCAATCACATATTTTTCCTCTAATTCAACAAACTTCTTAGGAGGAGGGGAAAGGATCGTGTCAGGGGTGAGTTCAATAAGGGAGGGAGGGTCTAGCATGAAGTTCAAGGCATCTGATGAGGCAAACTCAAAGGAGATAGCCATGTCTATCAAGTTCTTATGAGAAGCTTCACTCACAATCCCAGGACAACTCTCTTCTTTACCCAAATCACCACTCACACCATCTCTCTCTTCAAAATTCTGATTAACAAAGTTATTCAAACAAGAGTCTAAATTCAAAAATTTAACCTCTGGGGGAACCTCTTGCACATCATCATCCATAGGCAATATCAAATTGTTATCCACAGATAGTTTATTCATATTGGAGTTCGAGGTATTAGGGTTATTCACTTTGATTTTCTCAAGAGCTAACTGTCGAGCATTTTTCCTCCTTCTTTTCTTAGTGTTTTTCCCCACAACTTGAAACCTATCCTACAGATCTTCATTCATTTAATTTAGGGAGTCTAAAATAGTAGAATGAGTTGTGGGGTCAATTCTAGAGGAACCAGATTTAGTGTTTTTACTAGACTCTGGGGATTAATTGTTTTGCCCATTTAATATACTATTTTTTTTTCTAATGGCAATTCGATTTTCTATGTTCAGGATATGCTTCCTGTGAACAGGAGGTAGGTTGTTTGGTTCGCTATGGGGTTTCTCCACTACCTTGAATCTATTAATAATAGGGAAATTCTTATGAATGTGACCCTCTTTTCTGTAGAGAAAACAAGCATTAACCCCGCCGAGGACTTCAATTGGGCATATAACAATTTTAGAATCGAAGTTGATGTTAACTGATTTGGGGAGATCACATCCTAGGTTAAACTAAGTGGTGAATGTGCTTTTGTAGACTCATTCGAAAAGGTTTATTTGTAATTTTATTTAAAGATCATAAAATGCAAAGAGATGTTCTTAATAAAAGATATTGGACTGTGGGGAAATGCACATTTCATGCCCTAGAATGGTCATCAAAAGCGGTTAATGAGGAAATCCTCGCACTTTCATGCCCTAGATGGATTTTGACTAAAACTATGCCTCCATTGTTATGGAGATTTATACCTCAAATAGTTGAACCAATAGGAAAGGCTATCCGAGTGGATAACTCGACCTCTCTCATTCCTCATCTGGACACTAGGGTTTTGATTTCAAGATATCCTAATTTAATATTCGAGGCATTTCTAAACCAATCATCAAGAAATTTATGAGAAGGACATTTATCTACATGTATGGTCACAAAAAATTGTTGTATCTTTAAGCGTATTCTTTTCCATGTTAATTTCATTGCACATTAACACATTGGGGGAAATGGAGATCGATTCCAGTGCATAATTAGGGCCCTTACCTTCTTCATGTGGGTTGCCATTACAACTACTCACAAACCTCTCACCTTCAGCGTTGGGGGGAGAGGAATGATTAACTACATCTTTGAATGATTTCATCTTTAATGCATCTATTGCCACTCTTTCATTAGGTTTTTTTGTGCCTCCAGATGATCTTTCCATCAGGTCACATTAACTATTCGCATAGAGATGAGAGAGACTGATGATGGAGAAGGGCGTGGGGAAATAAACCTGCACGAGAAATGAGTAAAGGAACGCAACAAGAAACCAAGTAAGCACTTACCTACATGGAGGAGGACCAGTGTACTCCCCCACATTAGTGACTATGGCCCTACAACCCCTAATGTCAAGCCCTAGTTGTAGGCGAAGATGCAGAGTGACATTTCCTTCATATTCTTTGGCTTCATATACATATTGTTTTATTTTAAATACTAATATTTATTTGGTACTATAATTTTATTTTTTTTCTTATCTTTATATGGAAATAAATAAAATACCATTTTGATTTATGTACAATAAAAAAAAATCTTTTTAAATTGATAATAAATAGAATTGGAAGAATAATATAAGTGTAAATATATTTTTGGTATCTTTTCTTGATTTTTCAATTGTTTTATTTTATAAAGCATATTTTTGATTAAAAAGAAAAATAATAAATGTTATATAACAAGACATCATTAGTATTTTTATTATTAATATTATAATGTTAGAAGATTTTTTTTTGTTGGAAGAAATTTCTACAGCAACACACTCACAAATTTAAAGTTGGAAAAAATTTCTAAAAAAGTAATGTATTGACAAATGTTAAAGGAAATTCTTAAGAAAAAGAAATTGAAATTTAATGTCGAAAGAAATTTGTACAAAGAGATATACTGACATATTTATTCAGGCACTTCATTTTTTTTTGTTTTCCCAAGTTAATATTTTAAGTAACATTTAATATTTACCTAGGTAAATCTAAGCTATTCTCTCCTAGTTTCTAAATGTATTTGTATTAAATAATCCTACTCAAAATACCCAAAATAAAATTTACATGCATTCCGATCTAACTCAACATGTAATGGATTCAAATAATCCCCTCAAGAATACCAAAGAAAACTACATGCATTCAGATTTTATTCATACAAACAAACTAATTTATTTTAACACTTTTAACAAAATGATAATACTGACATTTGAAAATATACAAGTGAAAGAATCTAGATTTCCAAAAGACATCAAATCCTTATCTGTTGAACCATGCTTGTAGTACCCCTGCCCTAATCAGATTTTTTAAAAAACTGGTTTGACATTAGTTGACTTTTTAAGTGGCTTTCTTGAATAATTTATTTACAATGTGATGTTATAGTTAGGTATTATGCTTAACGTGTGCACCTATAAATGTTAATGTTGCATCGATTTTTATTTAAGATAATTTTTTCTTCTTATTCCTATTATTAAACCCATGCTAACAATTTCATTCAATATATATGTATGCATGTAGGGTTCATGGTTGCAGGAGATTGCAGGTACAATACCACATAGGTGCGAGGTTCATCTCCACCTAGATTCACAGGTTTGAATGTACCTTATTGGTCCAAAAGAATTGGATTAGGTAGTCATAAGACCCTTCATTTTACTCTAGTCATTCTCAAGTGAGCATCGTCAGTCATCCATTAGTTTCCCCTTTGGTTGGGCATGTGGGTCGTGTATTTGTTTGGCTTTCTTGGGTTGCATGTTGTGCGTGTGGTAAAAAATGATTATTAAATCATAAGTATTGAATTAGATTAATTATGTTTTTACACATTCATAAATTAAAGGGACTAAATTAAATAGGACCCCTTTGTGTGATTAATCAATAATCAGATTGCTAAATTCATATTTGTAGGCAGTTTGGTTAAATAATTATTTTTAAATAATGAATTAATTAAGTTTATGCATTTTGAAAAGAATGTTAATTAGAAATTGGAAAATAGAAATATATTACCCTCTTTGGCATTTTGAAATAGAAATTTTAGTTTTAATTTATTTGAGAAAATCAATTTTGGAAGAAAAACAAGTTTTACATATTAAAATGTTTGAAAAAAACTTTATTTGGTTAAAAAAAAATTTACCCTAAAAAAAGAGATTTTTGGTCAGACATTTTCCTTTTAACCAAGGTTTTGGAAAATATTCAAGGAGAGTTATTTTTGGATGGAAAACTTTGGGGATTCTTGGTTGGAAGAAATTCTTGAGCTTGCAGGTTGCGCTCTTCACCAAATTACTTCTAGGATTGCTCATGGAGGTAGGATTTTGGTTAATTTTGTTTGTTTTAAAGAAATTTACTGATTTGTTTTGGAAGAAATTTGTATGTGGTTTTGTTTGTAATATTTAGATTTATGGAATGGCAAGAGTTTAGTTAAACTTTAGAATTAAAACCCTCTTTTCTTCATTTTTCGCACTTCTAGATCAGATTCTTACTTGGTCAAATTGATTTCAAAACAAAAATTTGGGGGTTGGTTGTTCACGAAATTTTTTTGTTAAAATTCCAAATAAATGCATTCAAATTCAGGTTTTAAACTGAGAACTATGTTTCCACTTGGTTGAATGGAAGTGGAGAATGCTTAAAATTTTGCCAGTTTGAGTTCTGGGGTGTACTAGTGTTTTTTTTTTTTTTAAATATATATGTAAATCATTATTTTTTCTAGAAAATGTTTTTAGAAAGTGTTCTCGGAAAAATATTTGAGAATACTCAGAGATTGCGTATTTGTTTTATTTTATAAACTAAAAAATAAAAAAGAAAACAAAAAAATATATATTAAATTGGGTTGTCGGGGGCTGTTTGGGAACCATGGCCCTCGACCCCTGCTTACGGAGAGTCGTGGCTTCCCCATGCCATGGAGAGAGGCCATGGTTGTTGATGTAGCCAGTTAAAACATAATCAATATAACAAAGAATTATAAAAAATAAACACAAGTATAGATGAAATGTTCTTCATTATTCTTCTGCAACTCCAACCATCCTCCCTATTACAATGAAAAAGTCCCTATCTTAAACAATCCACAAAAATTTCCTTTTTGGGTAGATTTTTACAAAATCCAAAAATTGCCATTTAAGGAAATTTTCAAATCCATCCCAAAAATCATGAAATCTTCTAGAGATCTATAAAACATTCCTACGACACAAATTAACAACTTTCTAATCTTAAAAAGACTACAAGCTCAAAATTAACTAAAAAACTAATGTTTTGGAGGAAGCCACCCCCATCTGGGCCAAAGTTTGGAATAAGAATTTAGTTCCCAAAATCAACATCTTCTTTTGGATCTTCATCCAAAATAAAATTTTAACCCTAGATAATCTTCATAAAAGAGGCATCATTTTTTCTAACATGTGTACTCTTTGTTGTAGAAGAAGAGACAGCTTGCCACATTCTCAATCAGTGCTCCTTTAACCATGCCATATGAAAAATCATCCTGACCAGGTGGAACCTGAGCTGGGTCTTCCCAAATTTTCTCAGTGATACTTGGCTCCAATGGCATTGTCCCAACTCGAATCCTAAAATTGTGGAGATTTGGAAACTTACTTTGCCAATTGTCATCTGGAATATTTGGAAAGAACGAAACAACAGGATTTTCAGAGATAAAAGGGCTACTCCTGAAGTGGTTGCTGAAGAGATTTATAGGAGTGTTTTCGAATGCCTCTATGGTACTGATCAAGGAACTGCTGCAAAAGAGGATTTCAAAGATAGATGGAACCTTTCCACCACCACTACTAGCAAGGAAAAAGGCAGAGAAGGCCCTATATGGTGTTTCCCCCCACAGGGATGGATTAAGGCCAACTTCGATGGGGCCTCTAAAGGAAATCCGGGTAAAGCTGGATATGGGGGCATAATCAAGAATTTTGCTAGAAGCTGCCTTAAGGCGGTTGCCGGTCCTCTGGGAAATCAAACTAGCCATTTTACCAAAGCCTCCACTACCCTGCATACTTTAATCATAGCCAAAAATCTCAATCATGATAAAATTTGGCTTGAGGGGGACTCACTTAACATCATTAAGTGCTTAAAAGGGGAATTGGAGCCTTTTTGGTCCACTGAGAATATCATCATGAAAGCTAGAGAGATTATCACTAGTTTCAAATAAATTATTATTCGACATGCCTACAGAGAGCAAAATAGTGTTACTGACTGTTTAGCAAATGAAGGAGTTAACTTTGATGTTCAAATGATTTGGCATGAGGAGGACCTCAACTCAAATATTAAAGAGATCCTCAAAAAGGATCATTATATGGGGAGAGAAGGACAATTAAATAATGACAAGTAAAAGGCACCACTCGCGCCATGCTGGAAAGGCCATCATTACCTAGCACTATAGCAGATCTCCCACTATTTCCAAAAATTTGCCACACGCTTTGTGGGTTATACAGGGCAATAATTTGAGTTGCAAAGGGAAAGACGTTCTTAATTTGCAGAGAAACAGAGTCAACACCCTGGATCCAAAAATGGGAGGAGATCTTAGATGCAAAGAACCTGACAACACGTCGACCTGGAAAGCTATGCCTAAAGTCTAGGCAAAGCTAGAGAAGGGCCATCTCACCAGCTTCATGGAAAAGCTTGAGGACTATGACAAAGGTAGGGTCAACCTCATTGTTTCCAAGATTTTTGAACACTGGTCTAATGGTTCTTTTAAGCTTTATGGAGTTAAATTTAAACTGGATGCTAGGCTTATTTCTACTGTAACTGGTATGCCCCACTCTGGACTCAACTTCTTTCGAGACCTCAAGGTCTCCAACAATGTTGTGTCCCTATTCTTGCGCAAAGAGAAAGAGCGGGCCAGAATTGGCAAGGCTACTGGGGGCTACTATGTTGCCGCTAACATCAAGAAGTTGTGGAGCTGGGTCCTAAACACTATCATGGAGTATATTATAGTTGAAGGCTACTACTCCAGGGCCGACACTTACCACTTCATGCTCCTGAACCATTTCAGACATGACAAAAAAGTGTCTCTGCCCTACTACCTTTTTTGATCCCTCGCCAGGTCCCTGAACAAGCACATGTCAAACCCTCCTAGCCCGATTCTCCACTATGGGCTCTTGATACTCATCTATGAGCATTGCAAAACCCTCGCTCTACAAGAAAATAAGTGGATTTCCGCCTCCCCTGGTAAAAGGAGGATGGAAGAGGGAGATACTAGCAAAGAGAAGGCGTCATCCAGCAAAAAAAGGAAAAGCTCCCCTGGGCTAGAAACTGAGGACATTGTCAAGGAAAGCAGTGGTATGGAGATGGATGACTCTAACGGTGAAGATAGTTGGAAGGAAGAGGAATTGGGCAACGAGGAAGAAAGCGGAGATTTTGAGCCTGGTCAACAAAGCTCCATTCCTAGTGATCACCCTAGCAAGGACAATAGCAATTTGATGGAGGATATGACTCCCAAGGATATTGAGGAAACAGAAGTCAATTCTAAGAAGGAAACAAACAAATGCTCTAAGAAGAACCTAGCTGAGAAAGGGGATAGCAAGGATAAGGATAGTGCTAGCGAGGGGCTTATCCTAGATAATCTCAAGAAGCTTTCAAAGGCCAGAATGAATTTTGACAGACAGACTTACAAAACCTTAAAAAACCTTGAGAAGCGTGGGATAAACTTGGACAAAAAAAGGGAGGTTGAAAACACAGAGCATGCTAACTGGAAGTAGGAAATGGAGAACAAGGTAAAATTGCTAGAAGAGGGAAAAGAAGCGATCAAAAATCTGATTGGAATTATCCCAAGCATCCTTTCTGTTGTCACCAAAAACCTGGAAGACATCGCTAAGGTCTTTGACCACTCTCCTAAACTAGTTGTCGACCTTGACCAGGAGGAGGAGACCATCCAGTCTGGAAGTGCTGGTGATGCTACCCTGGTGGGCGAAACTGCTAAGAGAACCAGGGCTAGTGTCAAGAAAGTTGTGGCTGTTGTGGCCAAGGATCCCCCCAATCTCAAAGACAACATCAAAGAGCTGCAAGAAATAAGCAGCACCCTGGCTAAAGCCCTAGATAAAATCTGATTCCTAGACGGCTTGCTGGTTTTCAAGGGCTTTTGCTGGCTTTTCTCGATTTTATGCTAGTTTTTTTCCTTATGTTCTATTTCTCTCTGTTTCTTGCTACTTTACTATTTTAAGCTTGTAAAGGGTTTCAAGGTCCCTTGAAAACCTGCTTTTTGATTAATCAAAAACTAAAAAACCAACTTTCTAAAAAATTGAAAAAAAAGAGTAGAAGCCAATTTTGAGGCCTTAGATGAAGGAATCCAGCCCTGAAAATTTGAAGTTTTGGGGGGCATACCAAACTTGGTTCGGTTGTCAATCCAATCAACTCCTCAATATCTATGTCCACATAAAATTTCAGTCCAATCGGACAACCGAGTCAAAAGTTATGACCCCATGAAGTCCTTGCATCAGTTGTGAGGCCAAGTCATGCCCTCCACTCAGCTATGGCTGGGTGGAGTCTACCCTATTATAATTGCTTTTTTGTTTTCACAAAAAACAAAAATTAAAAAGGATAAAAATAATGTTTCAATATTATTTAATTTAAAAAGTTTTTAAATGGTATTTTTAAATATTAAATTATGAATTAATGTATATTAATAAATATATATTAATTGATATTTTATTATTGATTTATTAATTAATGTATATATATAAAGATATATATACTAATTAATATTTTAGTTTGTATTTTTTTTTAATATATGCAAGGAAATAATATTATAATTGGGAAAATGATTATCTATTTTAGTTTCTTTTTAAATGTATATTTCCATATTTTGGAAAGTATATATTTTTTTGCAAAAGATGAGAATAGTTTATTTATTTTGAAAAAGAATGGAAACGATGATCTTATTTTGAAAAATAAATATCAAATTTTAGTTAATTAATATATATATATATTTAATTATATCTTTGTATGTAGAGCATATAAATATAATTATATTAATGTGATTTTGGTTTGAAAATTCATTGTGAAGTATTTATATTATTTTATGATGTAAATTGAATTATAGTTGAATTAGTAAACCATGGGTAACATGTATCTTAACGAGGTAGACAAATTGTAATCAATCTAGATCTATTAGAAAACTAGATCAATTGTATTTTTAAGCATTATGAAAAAATGGTTATCATAACAAATTCATGTCAATGCATGTTTAATTTTCTATATTCACATTTGACTTAAAAATGGCAAGCCCTTGATTGTGACAGTTGGATATTATCATATGGTTATTTTGTATCTGGTTATGTCCTTGATCTTGAGCATTGACTATTTTTATGTGATTGTTTTGTATCTGGTCATGTCCTTATTGCGAGTGTTGGATGTTGTTATGTGGTTGACTATAACTAGTCATGCCTCTAGTCAGAGAATCGTCATTCAATGCACCTCATGTGAGGACTCGTTTGGCCAAGTGGGTATTCCAATCGTATTGAACTCCGTGTACTTGTCTTGGTGTATACCTTGGTTTTAAGAGTTTCATTTGATTGTGGTTTAGTGTCATATGGGAGAGTGGCTTTCGAGTGGGCGCCACACCCAAAGTGGTAGTAGGGTAACCCATCGTAAGTGTGTCTAAATAAGTGATAACCTAATAGCATATTAGAGATTTTAGTAAATGAAAACACTAAGTAAGATAATTGTGCCTCATGCATTGGGATGAGTGCTAGTACAGGCTCAAAATGTAGTGAGAAGGCCTGAAATGGCAAACTAATAACCTTATCTTCACGAAAGGATGTGTTGGGTCCAAATGAGACTTCGATGGTGTTGGGAAAAATGGTGTCTCAACCTTGCATTTATGTGAGGTTACTATTTATAGTAAGTTTTCATTTGAGCACGAAATAGTGCGAAACTCTCCCTGAAGCTTCTAGTTGGCTAGATAAGCATTCCGGTAAAGTTGCGTTGCAAGGTCACAGCTAGTTTTGAAGATATTAAAGTTTTTGTCTTGGAGGGGTGCAATAAAATGTTTAAACTTAATTTTGAGGACTTTAGAGGCTCCGAAACGCCCTAAAAAGTTGCCGTAACCGGTGAAGCGGGTTACGAGGTGATAGAGCACTTCACGAGCTTTCCGGCGCTTCAAACGGTTCATCAATCGGACACCCGGTTCTCAAGTTATGGCCTCTGGAAGTTTGTACTCCTGAAATAGGAAAAATAATTTGTATCGAATACATAAATGAGCTGTAAAAGGGAGCGACACGTGTTGATGTGTGCTTTAACATGTCATAGAAGGGAGATAAGGTCGGCTACACCTTATTGGGTGGTTTTAGCCCATGGTTTTATAATACCGTTTGACGGTTTCTTGTATTGTATCTCCTATTTATGAGGTGTGTGAGATAGAGGTTGTGTGTAAGAGTCTTATGGCTATTGAGTTGCCTCTGAATCTCTGATTAGTGGTACTCCTGTGAAGAGCTTGCTTTGCAAGTATTTTGTAATCTGTTTTTGATTGCTGAATAAAATATTGAGCTGCTTTTGGAGGGTGGGGTTTTTCTCCCAAAAGGGTTTTCCCCACGTAAATCATTGTGTTGTGGTATGATTGCTATTATATCTATTTCTATTTTCTGTAACTGTTGTAATGATCTGAAAAAGTTTTGCATTACCCTCCTCTCAAGGTTAGTGTAGGAAGTTGTTTCTGCTACTTAACTTCCTTATAAGTGGTATCAGAGCCTGATCACCTTTGGTTTCAATTGTGGGCAGTTGGGTTTTTTGAACTAATCCAGATTTGAGTGGGAGCTTGTGCAAAAGACACTTTTTGATCTTGTTGCAGGAATATTCAGATGGCGAGTTCGTCAGGGAGAATAGAGGTGGAGAAATTTAATGGAAGTAATTTTGAGATGTGGAAGCTGAAGATGGAAGATCTGCTAATAGATCGAGATCTTTGGGATGTTGTTGATGCGAATGTCCAAAGACCCTCAGATCCTACTGCAGCAGCTCAGTATGATGTTATGGACCGAAAAGCCAAGGGTCTAATCAGACTGTGCCTGGCAGACTCTGTTCTAATCAATGTCCATGAAGAAAACTCTGCAAAGAAGCTATGGACTAAGCTTGGTGAGATGTATCAAGTGAAATCTTTATTAAATCAAATTTTCTTAAGAAAGAAATTGTATTCCTTGAAGATGGAAGAGGGTGGACGAATTGCAGACCACCTAGAAGCATTCAATATGATTGTGGCTCAATTAGTATCCGTCGGTGTTAAGATGGATGAGGAGGAGAAATGTCAGATCTTGCTTTGTTCTTTGCCTGATTCGTGGGATTCTCTTGTTATGGCTATCGGTAGTACTTCTATTGTTTTGAAATCTGAAGACGTGGTGGGTGCCCTACACGGTGAAGAGATGCGAAGGAAGGTATCCATCAGTTCAAAGGAAGCCCTAACCGTTCGTGGAAGACCTAAGGAGAAAGGCAAGAAGAATGAGAAGTGCGGCAAGTCCAAAGGGAGATCGAAATCTCCTGGAAAGTCCAAAGTCATTTGCTGGAATTGCGGTAAACCGGGTCACATCCGTAAGGACTGCAAAGAAGAAAAGAAGAAGAAAAAGAAAAAGTTCGATTTTGATTCTGAGTCCGACAAGGAAGATGGCGATGCATTTATTGCGGCTTTGGCGACTCATGCAGGTAATGATGCCTGGCTAATTGACTCAGGTGCATCTTTTCATATGACTTCCAATAGAGATTGGTTTTCTGAATATGAAGGATTTAATGGAGGTAAGGTGTACTTGGGTGATGATTCACCTCTAGACATTGTTGGTCGAGGTAAGGTTAGAATCAGGTTTTCTGATGGTAGAATAAAAGGGATTAATGGTGTGCTGCATATCCCTGGATTAAAACAAAACCTGTTATCTGTGAGCAAACTGATAGATGCGGGTGTGCAGGTAGTCTTTTCTGAAACAGGATGTAAGATGATTAAGGGTGCTATGGTAGTTGCTAGAGGTGTCAGGTTTGGCACTTTGTATAAGCTTGAAGCATACACTGTTGAGTGTAATAGCACTTCTGTAAAAAGCAAATCTGCGGATACTTCACTGGAAGATTTGAAGGTTTCACCTTCAGCAGATGGAAATGGTTTTTGGGTACGTAAGGGTGCTCTTTCGTCTGAAGCAAAGTTACCTGCAGAGAAGACTATGTTATGGCACCAGAGACTTGGCCACATTGGAGAAAAGGGTCTAAGGACCTTGAAAAATAAAAACCTTGTTGAAGGTTTGAATGACTGTAACCTTGACTTTGATTTCTGTGAGCATTGCATTTATGGAAAACAAAACTGCGTTCAGTTTTACTCGAGTTCTCATAAAACTTGTGGTGTTTTGGATCTTATCCATTCTGATGTGTTTGGTCCAGTAGATGTCTCTTCGATTGGAAAATCCACATATTATGTTTCATTTATTGATGATTTTAGTAGAAGGACATGGGTATATTTTCTAAAGAGTAAATCTGAAGTTTTTAGTCATTTTAAAGAATTTAAAGCAATGGTTGAGTTGCAGACTGGAAAGAAAATAAAATGTTTGAGAACTGATAATGGCGGTGAGTTTTGCTCTAATGATTTTGATGGATTTTGTAAAGACTGTGGAATTAACAGGCAGAAGACAACTCCGTATTCTCCACAGCAGAATGGAGTTGCAGAAAGAATGAATAGGACACTGATGGAAAAGGCTAGGAGTATGTTGAGTGGTGCTGGTCTTGAACAAAAGTTTTGGGCTGAAGCTGTTGCCACTGCTTGCTACCTGATTAACAGGTCTCCTACATCAGCTCTTGTTGATAAAACGCCTATGGAAGCATGGTCAGGTCACAAGCCTTCATTGAGACATCTTAGAGTTTTTGGTTGCGAGGCATATGCACATGTGCCAAAGGAGAAGCGAACAAAGTTGGAGAACAAGGCTGTGAAATGTATCTTCATCGGGTATAGTTATGGTGTGAAAGGATACAAGCTTTGGGACCCTATTGCACAAAAGGTAATTCATAGTAGAAGTGTTATTTTTAGAGAAATTAAGTCTCCTTCTGTTACATTGCAGCCAGAACAGACTAAAAAAGAAGATGTGATTCAACTTCCTTCTACACCTGAAAGAGTTGAATCAAGACCCCTAGATAGGCAAGAATTTGAGGAGAGCTCGTCTAGCTCTGAATCTTCAGAAGAGGAGGAAGAACCTCCAACTCAGCTTGTTCGAAGGTCTACAAGACATAGACAACCACCTGAAAGGTATTCACCTGATGATTGGAGATGTATTTTTGCTCTGAATACTAGTGTGGATGAACCTAAATCTGTAGAAGAGGCATTAGGTATGAATGATGCAGAATCCTGGAAGATTGCTATGGAGAAAGAAATGGCAGCTTTGAAAAAGAATGATACATGGGATCTTGTACCATTGCCTGAAGGACGAAAACTTGTTGGTTGTAAATGGGTGTTCAAGAAAAAGATTGGTTCAGATGGAAGCATTGAGAAGTATAAAGCAAGGTTAGTTGCAAAAGGCTACTCTCAGGTTGAGGGTGTTGATTACGGTGAGATATTTTCTCCTGTTGCAAAAATGACGTCCATTAGATTTTTGCTTTCTATTGCTACTGCTTATGATTTAGAGGTTGAGCAAATGGATGTGAAAACTGCTTTCCTTCATGGTGATTTGGAGGAAGATATTTATATGACACAGCCGGAGCACTATGTGGTGAAAGGCAAAAGTAATTTGGTCTGTAAATTGAAGAAATCTTTGTATGGCCTCAAACAAAGTCCTAGGATGTGGTACCAGAAATTTGATACATATGTGTTGAGTTTGGGATTTGAACATTCTAAATCAGATCATTGTGTTTATTATAAATCTTATGGTGATCATTTCTTATTCATTGCATTGTATGTTGATGATATGTTATTCATTGGTAAAGGGAAAGGTATGATTTCAGAACTGAAGTCTCAGCTCGCTGCTAAATTTGAAATGAAAGATCTTGGTGCAGCAAAGCACATTCTTGGGATAGAAATTAGAAGAGATAGGGCGAACAGAAAGCTATGGCTAGGCCAGAGTAAGTATGTGAATTCAGTGTTACAGAGGTTCAACATGCAGAATTGTAGACCATTGAGTGTTCCTTTTACAGTTGGAATGAAACTATCTATTTCAGATTGTCCTACATCCCCATTGGAGATGGAAGACATGAGTAGAGTGCCTTACCAGAGTGCAGTTGGAAGCTTGATGTATGCTATGGTCTGTACTAGACCAGATATTGCCCAAGAAGTGGGAGTACTTTCTAGATATATGTCTAATCCTGGTAGAGTTCATTGGGATGCAGTCAAAAGAGTCTTCAGATATTTGAAGGGTACTTCAGAGTATTCTTTGTGTTATCATGGTAATTCAGTTGGAGACATGACTTCCCTTGATATCCATGGTTATGTAGATTCAGATTGGGTAGGTGATATTGATAGCAGAAGATCCACCAGTGCTTATGTGTTTACTTTGTTTGGTGGTGCAATTAGTTGGATGAGTAAGCGATAGGCTGTGGTTGCTTTATCCACTACTGAAGCAGAGTATATGGTAGCTACTCATGCTTGTAAAGAGGCCATTTGGCTTAAGAGACTATGTTCGGATATTGGAATAAAACAAGGTACAGTGACAGTTTACTGTGACAGTCAGAGTGCAATTAGCCTAGCTAAGAACCCGACATTTCATGCCCGGACCAAACATATTGATGTTCAGTATCATTTTGTTAGAGATATGGTCGAAGATGGTAGGGTGAAGCTGGTTAAGGTGGAAACTTTGATGAATGTTGCAGATGCTTTAACTAAGGCTGTGAGCACAGAGAAGTTCAGATGGTGTTCAGAGTCTATGGGCCTTATGGCCCCTAGCAATTGATTCATTGTGTTGACATTCCCTTCCGCTCATGCAAGGTGTTCGACAAGTGGGAGATTTGTTGGGAAAAATGGTGTCTCAACCTTGCATTTATGTGAGGTTACTATTTATAGTAAGTTTTCATTTGAGCACGAAATAGTGCGAAACTCTCCCTGAAGCTTCTAGTTGGCTAGATAAGCATTCCGGTAAAGTTGCATCGCAAGGTCACAGCTAGTTTTGAAGATATTAAAGTTTTCGTCTTCGAGGGGTGCAATAAAATGTTTAAACTTAATTTTGAGGACTTTAGAGGCTCCGAAACGCCCTGAAAAGTTGTCGTAACCGGCAAAGCGGGTTACGAGGTGATAGAGCACTTCGCGAGCTTTCCGGCGCTTCAAACGGTTCGTCAATCGGACACCCGGTTCTCAAGTTATGGCCTCCGGAAGTTTGTACTCCTGAAATAGGAAAAATAATTTGTATCGAATACATAAATGAGCTGTAAAAGGGAGCGACACGTGTTGATGTGTGCTTTAACATGTCATAGAAGGGAGATAAGGTCGGCTACACCTTATTGGGTGGTTTTAGCCCATGGTTTTATAATACCGTTTGACGGTTTCTTGTATTGTATCTCCTATTTATGAGGTGTGTGAGATAGAGGTTGTGTGTAAGAGTCTTATGGCTATTGAGTTGCCTCTGAATCTCTGATTAGTGGTACTCCTGCGAAGAGCTTGCTCTGCAAGTATTTTGTAATCTAATTTTGATTGCTGAATAAAATATTGAGCTACTTTTGGAGGGTGGGGTTTTTCTCCCGAAAGGGTTTTCCCCATGTAAATCATTGTGTTGTGGTATGATTGCTATTATATCTATTTCTATTTTTTGTAACTGTTGTAATGATCTAAAAAAGTTTTGCATTACCCTCCTCTCAAGGTTAGTGTAGGAAGTTGTTTCCGCTACTTAACTTCCTTACAGATGGGCCAAAGGTTCGGGAAAGGTTTCCAAGGTAACCCAGTAGATGGGGTCAGGATCTATGGAGGCCTTCCATGGGAACCATACCAAGTTATGTGATGACACTCGTCCCTTATGTTCACTAGTGTGCAGTTTGTGTTGTATTTGCTAGGAGTACTATTGTGGAGTCATATCTGGTTGTTTATGTCCTTGTGAGTACCTAATATTTGTGTTATACCATGGGTTTCTTCTGATGGGTTGCAAGGACTTAGTTTCGCGGGTGCTCGAGTTGTTCTTTTGTAATTGCTTCTTATCATATTTTAGATGGATCCTTTTCCTTCTTTTAAGGTCATTTGTGTATCGTTTGACCAGTGTGGTCATATGTATTATTTGTTATGTATGCCTTTTTGGAAGGTTGTAATGGATGTGAACCTTATGTTTTCTTCACCCTATTATTTATTAGAGGGGTCTTCCAGTTGACCAAACCTGGAGATGTAGCCCATTAGGGGTGAACTCCAATATCAATTTGGTGTTATGTGGTGTTTGTGTTCACTAGGTTCCCTTTTATTTTGCATGTATGGATGGCATTATGTGTAATGCCCCGCCAGGAAACCCCGAAGGGATAAAGCCATAACACAAGAATAGAGTGCAAATTTTTTTTTTTTTTTTTTAAAGTTACAACACATAAGATGCAACAAGATACCAAAGATTCAGATTACATAGCCGAAGACATAACGACAATCTCCTAAAGAGTTTCCCAACGAGATTACTTAAATTCAAAATTCATTTAACTCACACCATTAATCCAATAAGCTAAATATCTTATAACGAGGAAATTCAAAATCAGGATAATTTCTTCAAAGGATGGAATTATAAATCACAATAAAGATTCATCCATTAAGATCCATTCCTAATTCTCATTCAAGCTTTTCATTTAAAATTACAACCCATACACCTAACATACTAATACACTAGGATTTTCACCATAACATAAGAGATCTTTCCAAGCATATTTAAATTCCTTAATGACAACTGAGTATAATTCTTTACTCTAAGTTACATTCATTCATAATCCAATTCATTGCATTAAAAGGACGATTTCACACATGCACTACGATAAATCGCATCTCAACCAATTATGCATTCGATCAACAAGGCATTCAAGATAGAACTGAATATAAGCATTTAAAGTTAATTCCAATTATCCACTTAACCATTTTAACATAAGCAAATCATGCATGATAAAGCTGAATAAAGGAACCATAAGAGAATACACCACATAACACCATAATGATCTCGGAGTTCACCCCTAAAGGGCTACATCTCCGGGTCTGCGCAACTGCAAGACCCCTCTGATAATTAATAAAGTTAAGAGTACAAGAGGTTACACCAAGTACCATCCAGCCATCAAGGCGATACATAAGCAATAAACAAACGACCACCCCGGTCAATATATACATAAACGATCCTTACAAGGAACAGGATCCAGCTGAACATAATCAAAGCTAATAACATAAGAATCCATGAGAGCATCCATAAAACTGAACCATCACCACCCAAGGGTCTAACATGAAACCGATACTCACAAGGCAGCGACAAAGGACGACTCACAAAGGTACTCAAAACAGGACAAGACGACAACACACTAGCGAACGTAGGGACAAGTGTCATCACACGACCTGGTATGGTTACCATGGCAAGTCTTCATAGGTCCCGGCCCATACACTGGTAACCCTGGCAACCTAATCCGAACTTCCGGCCCATCCAAGCCTCATGTGGAACCACACATCCTCTCGTGAAGACAAGGAAGGTGATTTGCCATTTCAGGCCTTCTCACAGCATGTCGAGTCTATACTAGCACTCGTCCCATGTGTGAGGCACATTATCTTATTTATAAATTATTTTCTAATCTACTTAGGTTATCACTTATTAGACTCACTTTCGACGGGTTATCCAGCAGCCACTTTGGGCACGGCCCCCAATCGAAAGCCACTTTCCCATACGACACTAGACTAACTCAGACGAACTCAAACCATGGAATACACATGGTAAGACGAACGAAGTTCGAGGAGATACAATCATCAGGTCAATCACGACTCAAGATGAACACTTACTGACGGTACTCAATCTAGAGACCTGACAACTAAGGTCAACCATGAATCATCATTCGACTCACACTCAAGGAGGATATGACCCAAACGACACTACCACAATACAACAGTCAACTCGGAAATCGAGGACTAAAATAGGAACACCAAATCATCCAAACGACAGGGTCCTACTAAACAAAGCAATCTTGCCATTTCATAATAAAAGGCGATTACAGAAATTAAACTCGCAAGGCAATAATCAGAAAAGACAATATTTTCTCAAATTGATTTAAGCATTAAAATCGATCAAGTTTTCTACAAGATCTAAAAACAGGTTACAGTTATCTACCTCATCAAGGGATAAGTTGTTCTTGGTTTTCTAACTCCTAAGTTTCAAAGCATCGAACAGGCAAATTAAGCCATAAAGAGTTCTTAAACCAAATTCATAATAATCAAATTCAGACAACCATTAAACAATTAAAATAAGATATTTAAACTCCAATCAAAACATCATTAACATACTGGTTCGAACTCAATCTCTACAGATTCAAAATTTCAATTCCAGATACATTATACGGATTACGGAATTAAAAATATAAAGGAAATTCAATTATAGATACTCATTTCCAAACGCACATGATATAAACTTATTAACCCAAGATTGGACTAAATTATAGCCAATTAGATTCAATGACGAAATTATCAATTTTAAAACTTAACCACAAAAGTACATAAGCCACAAAATGAATTTGGATAATAACTAACTTATAAATTCCATTATAGAGTTAATTAATATCCAATTTTACATTTATCAAGATATTGCCTTTTCAATAAAGAGCAATTTAAACTTAGCATTAAAACTAACTTTCATTAACCAGATATTAAAATCGTATGCATTTCTTTTTGAATGAAAAGAATACATAAAAAAAAAACATTTTATAAATTTCGTTTTAAACAAAAACGCGTTTTAAAATAAGGGAGGCGCGCTGGGCGGGCCGTGCCCTAACCCAAGCCGCAGCCCACGCTGAAACTGCAGGGGAGCCCATGCGGGCGGCGCCGCTGCAGTGCCCGCAGGTCCGCGGCGCCCAGCGGCCACCGCGGCGCTGCGGCCACCGCAGTGTGCCACAGGCATGGCCCAACACCTGCGAGAAGGGGGGAGATGGAGAATGAGCGGGGCGCGAGGGGGTAAGGGGGAGGAAGAGCGGGGGAGCTCCGCTCCCCGCCTCCAACCCCCAATACCACGGTTTAAACAAAAAACACAAGATACGCCCTGCTTCAGTTACCAGCGTTGAAACTTCCTTCGAACACACACACTGTTCGGCCCTTTTTATATTATTTAGCTAATTAAAAACACATAGTCCGGTTACATTCCCAGGATGAAGTTTAATAAAAACAAATTTGATAAAAACGCCCAGTCCGAAAACTAAAACAAACGCCCATCACCCAATTTGATAAGCAAATCCGATTCAATAGAAATTCGGTTTAAAAGGGACTGGTTCGGTTCAAGTTCTTGATGATTTTCCTCCTTCCCAATAACAAAGGGATTCAAACCCCCAAATAGCAATGATGAGAACACATCTCAAATAAAAATCTCCAGCCAAATTCAAATGGACATCCAAATTGATTTTCAATAACTAGTTCAGAATCCTACCTCGATTCGCAATCCTGGTATGGCTGAGGGAGAGCCCACCTGCCAGATCCAGCAGCCGTTTCTTCCTCCCAAATCCTCCAATTTTGTCTCCAAAATCTTTTCCAACCAAAATTCCTCCAAAAATCTCCATCCTTTCCAATTTCCCCAAATTTGGGTTATATGGAAGAGTTGACCCAAAAATCTCTATTTTTGGAATAAAAACTTTTATTTACAAATAATTCACCAAATAATTCCTTTTTTTCACTATACAACAAATTAAACTTGCTTTCCAATTAAAAATCGATTTCTCATATCAGATCAATTTAACCTTTCAAATTAGTAATCTAACGAAATACAATTACGTCTATTGCGATTAAATACCAAACTTTCTTTTTCAATAGCATATATAAAATGCATTAAATATTCCAAATCAATCATTTAAATCAAATTTACTCCCGATTCAAAACAAGCAATCCAATAACAATGAAAGTCGCATAACGGAAACCAGATTAATTTAGTCCATTAATCTTCAAAGCACAAACGCATAAATAATCAAAATAATCACTTAGGACTAATTAATCAATTTAACCAAACACACCAGGCACGCAAACCGAGAAGATCAACCAAACAAACGACTCGCAACCCAAACAAAAAAAAGGGATTACCGACGACGACTGGCGATGCTCACTTGAGCACGACAAAGGTCGACTAGGGTCTTACGACCACCTAATCCAACTCTAAGGATTAACAGAGGTACATTCAAACCTGCACATCCAGGTGAAGACGAACCTCGCACTCATGCGACTTCGTACCTGAAATCTCCTGCAACCAAAGATCATACATGCATACATATATAAAATTTAATGAAAGCATTAGCTCGATGTTAATATCACGAAATAGGAACACTAAACAACTTGCATACAACTAGAGTGAAAACCACATCAATAGCTATGCGTTAAATCAAACATCTGACAATAATCATTATATTAAGATAACTAATCAAGATTAAACCAAGGTTAGAGATTGATTAGGGCAGGGGTACTACATTATGGTTAAAATGTTTAACATGGATTAGATGATATTAATTTAAAATGTATGCATAAAGTTATTAAATGTTGTAATATTGATCATGAAGCATGTAGGTTAGCATAATTGAAAGTATTCATTAGCTTTAAATGCAATTAAAGTTTTAATGGAAATTAGATGCATGACATATGTTTTAAGGTAAGATTGGATGTAATGTGTGGTTAAATTTTAATGGATGAACTTAATCATGTTATCTATATTTTTAACCTACCGAATGAATTTATCCTTTGTTTAAGTATTATCATTTCATTAAGTTAATCAACTTCATTGGATTAATTAGCCTGAGTTGAGTTAAGTGTTGAACCAATTAATCACATTGGGAAACTCTTTAGGTGTTAGTTAAGTCTTCCGTTGTATAATATGAGCTTAATGTTAACTCAATGTATCATTGTTTCTGTTTTAACTTAAAAATATATATATTTGCACTCTATTCTTGTGTTTTAGCTTTATCCCTTCAGGGTTTCCTGGTGGCGCATTATATTTGCTATCAGAGCTGAAGTTACAAAGACTAGGATCTCTAGTGTCACTTGTGCCCTTAATTGGTGTGAGGTGTATAGACCTTGTGTTGTATGTTTGTCCTCCTATTGTATGCTTTTGATTGAGGCATAGGATCTTGAAGATCTTAAGGTCTTGCGCTCTATTTGTTTTGCGTATTATTTTGAGAAAATCATAATTGTATGTAACATGTGTGTTCACACCTTCCTTTCACCTTCTTGATGTTGGTGCTTTTGAGTGATTATATGTGCTTTGTTTTCTTATTATATATGTTGGTCTATGATTACTAATATTACAAAGAGAGTTGTATGTATCTCCCTTATTGATTGTTGTACTCTTTAGAGTAACCCATTGGGTTGGTCAATGCTTGTCTTCAATCTAAAAGTATGAAATATACTTGTATTATGATTATGATCTAGTTTAGTGTTGTGAACTTTAAGGACTTGTATGGTAGATGTTGAGTGCCTATGATGTAGTGAATTGAATGTATATCATCCTTCCTCCTCTTTCTCTATAGAATTAAAATATTTGTTATATGTGTATTTATCACTTGTGTAAGTTTTCTAATTGTGAGAGAAAAGTAGTGATTTCTTGAACCCTTGTGTGAGCCTAATGATTCTTCTTTGAATCTTGATAATAAGAGGGCTATGGGTTTAAAGGATAATGATGGTTATTGGGAGGAAATTGTATGTTTTCATAAAGGAATTAACTATGTGTTTTATAGTTGTAACATAATGGAATTTCTATCTTAGGTAATGTGTGATTTTGTACGAACAGTTGATATGTGAAACTGCCTTGTTTGTAATAAGTTGTGTGAAAGGGAACATGTTATAGTGGCTAGGAGTGTGTTGATGTGTTCCATGAAAGATTTCATTGTGTTTCATAATACCGACTCAATTGACAATCTATTTGAACAATTCTATATTGAACTTGCTTTTATATATATAACTGACCTAGTATAAATAGAAGGTGAAAATGAAAAGCATATTTTATGTGCATGCATAATTATGTATTATTTAGTTGATAGCTCCTCTTTCACCTTCTTATCGAACCTTTCTTTTTTATGAAAGTTTGCAGATTATGATAGATGTCTTATTAATTAAGAGTAGTAAGTGTTTGCAAGAGGTCTTGCATTAAAGAAAAGATTGTTTGCCTTGATCTCCTTCTTTTGGAAAATTAGGACATTCAGGTGCAACCATAGTATTTGGAAGTATCATGTTAGGCCTATTGGCATTCTTCTAAAATGGTAGTGAAATGAAAACCGTACAATTAAGATGATTGGCATATAGTGAGAAATTTAAACATGTCGCGTGATCTTGTTGATTTTGTACATATGTATGATATGGGTTGACTATCAAACTCTCTTCCCCTTATCCCTACCTAGTTATAAGATTGTTAGAAATGCTACTAAAGAATGCATTGATTTAAATAGAATGTATATAAAGCATATGAAATTGTATTTTTACATTTTGGTTTCATACTGAAAGATGGAAGTCTTACGCTTTGGAAAGAAAATTTGCATGGTTAGTATTGTGAATATGAATACTTAGTGGAATTAGTGAAAGATATAGGAATGACGTTACTTCATTATGTAATTTTGAATTGTAAAGAATTTCAGTACTTGTATCTAGAATAATTTGTATTCACTTATTCTTGTGGGAAGCATAATTAAGACCTTCCTTGAATAGATGATAGTGTTACTATAAAGTACTCCCTATAAATTTGAATAAATAATACTGGTACTTTCATTGTGTATTGCGAGAAACCAGTGCTTGCTATATGTGCCCATGGGATGGTGAAGTAATCAACCATGGAGGGTATGCTTACTTATGAGTATGGGGAAACCTCATTGTTTATGTGATGTTGCTTATTTGTTACCCTACTGAGTGCCAACCCGTGCATTATTGGTAATTCAGTATGTAAAGGGGTAGTATTAGGAGTCACCATTCCTTGAATAGTATTTTTGGCATACAAGTAATGGTAGGGTGAAGCGGCTTTAGCTTCTCTATTTTGGAGGAAAAATATAGTTATATAATGAAACTATATTAAAGGTGTACTAAATACTTTCCCTTTTGAAGAATGAATTTTTAAGGTTTATGTGTGCCAGCCTATTCCCCTCTTTTATTTGAGCATATTGATGACAATTCTTGAGCATAGTGATGGTGTATCTTGGAGGATCTTTTGTCTTGTCTTCATGAAAGGTATGTTATTTCCACATGAGCTGCTAGTTAGTAGGCATTGGTAGACATGTGGGTGGACCCTAGCCATGTATATCTTTGGCTTACGATGAGTATCTTGAGAGGTACATCGCTATGCGGGGTGTAAATTGCATGTGCCTTATTGCATGAGGTACATTGCCATGCAGGATACATCCATTGCATGCCTTCTCCACTCGGAGTATTGCCATGTCATGGTGAGACACGATGCAGGATGTAGTATGCATTACCATGTGGCCTACCGAATTGTTTAGGGTAGAGCCATGCCATGTGACAATGTGATGTGGGGTGATGTCAAGGTGCACACTGCCATGCCATGTGGCTGTGTGACTAGGCCGCATCACATGATGAGCTACTGTGATAGCTAGATTATTGTTCACTCTTTCCTCGTTGGCGGCTAGATTCTAGTTACATAGTGATGTTATGTGCAATTATGATATTCTTATTTATTTCTTATGTGGACCAAAAATTTATTCTATTTTGACTTTGAAGGTTTAGCCACAATCTTGTGATCTTTTTCTTATTTGATTTGGTGTTGCAATTTCAGACTTTTCTTGCCTTACTATTGTAATTGATGATTTGTTATCATTATTCATCTATATTTTGGTGGCTAAACTGGTTTATCCTTATTGTTTTCGTATGTTGGTCTTGTGTTGAAATGTGAATTCCTCTCCAAGGATGTATGAGATGGTCTTGGTTGAGTGTATACGAGCAAGTAGATGTAGGGAAGGTATCACCGCTATGTGTGTTCCCTAGCACCATCAATCCCTTGAGTGAGACGTTGGATATTTATGATCATGTTATTTTGTTCTAAGATAAGGCATAGAGATGATGATCATGCATATTATCTATGACCGAGCATTAGACATGCTCACATGTGGCCTTATGAGTTGTACATTCCAGTTATGTGTTAAACATGGAGTTAAATGTGTTATTTTGTCACTATGTTATGGGACATAGTCATTAGAAAGGTTTTTTTTAATATGCCTGACAAGTGTAAGAAATTGTGTTATATATGTTTCTCTTATTTTATGAAATTCAACTTGGTTGTAGAATTTGAAATTTGAATCTATTTCTGTGCGATAAAATTTTATGAAGAGGATGGAATGGTAGAAGAAAATGATCATGATGGCGTGTTTTCTTGTTGTATTTAGTAGATGGGTGTTATAATTGTTGTTTACCTCAATTAATGCATTAATTTGGTGTGATGAAAGGAAAAAATTCTTGTTTCACTGCTATAATTATAGATATTTCCTAGAATGTTATAAAATGTATGAATTTGGATGTATCTTACCAATGGATAATGGCATTTGTAAAGAATTTAGCAGTAATGTTTCATTTATCTATGAAAAGATTCATATGTGCAATTTGATATTTGTTAAATAAGTTTAAGGGCTAATGTGTGGTGCATGTTTTCCTTCTACCCTTACGACTTCCAAGAGTAAGTCAAAACCTAGGGGGGAGGATGTATTACCCTTGGCCTAATCAGGTTTTTAAAATATTGGTTTGACCTTGGTTGACTTTTTAAGTGGCTTTCTTGAATGATTGATTTACCATGTGATGTTATAGTCAGTTATTATGTTTAACGTGTGTACCTATAAATGTTGATTTCATACCGATTATTATGTAAGATTAGTTGTACTTCTTATTCATGTTCTTAACCCCAGGCTAACACTTTCATTCAATATATATATATGCAAGTGTGGTTCATGGTTGCAGGATATTATAGGCACAGTACCACATAGGTACAAGGTTCATCTCCACCTAGATTCACAGGTTTGAGTATACCTTATTGGTCCAAAGAAATTAGATTAGGTAGTCATAAGACACTACATTTTACCCTAGTCGTGCTCAAGCGAGCGTTGTCAGTCGTCCATTAGTTTTCGCTTTGGTTGGATATGCAGGTCATGTATTTATTTAGCTTTCTTGGGTTGTGTGTTGTGCGTGTGGTAAAAATTGTTTATTAAATCCTATGTATTTAATTAGATTAATTATGTTTTTACACACTCATAAATTAAAGGGACTAAATTATATAGGACCCCTTCGTGTGATTAATTAATAATCACATTTCTAAATTCATATTTGTAGCAAGTTTGGTTTAATGGTTATTTTTAAATAATGAATTAATTAAGTTTATGCATTTTGAAAGGAAGGTTAATTAGAAATTAGAAAATGGAAATATATTACTGTCTTTGGCATTTTGAAATAGAAATGTTAGTTTTAGTTTATTTGAGAAAATTAATTTTGTAAGAAAAATAATTTTTACATATTAAATTATTTGAAAATAATTTTATTTGGTTTAAAATAATTTTTAATCTAAAAAAATGGTTTTTTGGTCAAAAATTTTCCTTTTAACCTAGGTTTTAGAAAATATTTGGGGAGAGTTATTTTTGGATGGAAAACTTTGGGGATTCTTGGTTGGAATAAATTCTTGAGCTTGCAGATTGGGCTCTTCATCAAATCACTTCCAAGATTGGTCATGAAGGTAGGATTCTGGTTAATTTTCTTTGTTATAAAGAAATTTACTGATTTGTTCTGGAAGAAATCTGTATGTGGTTTGGTTTGATAATATTTTAGATTTATGGAATGGCAAGAGTTTAGTTAAATTTAAGAATTAAAACCCTCTTTCCTTCCTTTTTCCCACTTCCAGATCAAACTCTTACTTTCTCAAATTGATTTCAAAATCAAAATTTTGGGGTTGGTTGTTCACGATAAAATTTTGTTAAAATTCCAAATAAATGAATTCAAATTCAGGTTTTAAACTGAGAACTATGTTTGTGCTTGGTTAAATGGAAGTGGAGAATGCTTAAAAGTTTGCCAGTATGAGTTTTGGGGCATACTGGTGTTTTATTTTAAAAAATATATATATATGTAAATCATTATTTTATTTCATGAAAATATTCCTAGAAATTGTTCTCAAAAAAATATCTGAGAATTCTCAGAGATTGGGTATTTGTTTGAATTTATAAAATAAAAATAGAAATAAAACCAAAAAACTTATATTAAATTTGGGCTCTCGGGGGCTGTTTGGGAACCATGGCTATCGATCCATGGTTGGGAAGAGACGTGGCTTCCCCATACCATGGGGAGAGGCCATGGCTATGGGATTATGCCCTGGCCTCTTCTCGGTCATGGCTAGGTGGAGACCACGGCGTGGTCTCCCCAACCCTTCCCTTGGGGAAAGGGAGGCCCACATGGGTCTACCCTATTATAATTGCTTTTTTATTTTAACCAAAAACAAATTATTTTAAAAAAAGAAAAAAAATAAGTTTCAATATTATTTAATTTTATAAGTATTTAAATGGTATTTTATTATTATTAAATTATTAATTAATGTATATTAATAAATATATATTAATTGATATTTAATTATTGATTTATTAATTAATCTATATATATATATATATAGATATATATACTAATTAATATTTTAGTTTGTATATTTTTTAAAATAT
The DNA here is from genome assembly GCF_030272615.1 of Cryptomeria japonica. Lineage (NCBI taxonomy): Eukaryota > Viridiplantae > Streptophyta > Pinopsida > Cupressales > Cupressaceae > Cryptomeria > Cryptomeria japonica. The sequence goes on from NC_081413.1 coordinate 660,281,994, forward strand.
ATCCAAGGAAATATTATTTTAATTGGGAAAATGATTATCTATTTTAGCTTCTTTTTAAATGTATATTTTCATATTTTGGAAAGTATATATTTGTTTTGCAAAAGATGAGAATAGTTTATTTATTTCAAAAAAAAATGGAAATGATGATTTTATTTTGAAAAATAAATATAACATTATAGTTAATTAATATATATATTTAATTATATCTTTGTATGTAGAGCATATAAATATAATTATATTAATGTGATTTTGGTTTGAAAATTAATTGTGAAGTATTTATACTATTTTATGATGTAAATTGAATTATAGGTGAATTAGTAAACCATGGGTGACATGTATCTTAACAAGGTAGACAAATTGTAATCAATCTAGATCTATTAGAAAACTAGATTGACTGTATTTTTAAGTGTTATAAGAAAATGATTGTCATTACAGAATTATGTCAATGTGTGTTTAGTTTTTTGTATTCGCATTTGATTAAAAAATTGCAAGCCCTTGTTTGTGAGTGTTGGATATTATCATATGGTTATTTTGTATATGGTTGTATCCTTGATCTCGAGTATTGACTATTTTCATGTGACTGTTTTGTATCTGGTCATGTCCTTATTGCAAGTGTTGGATGTTTTTATGTGGTTGACTATAATTATTCATGTCTCTAGTCAGAGAATTGTCAGTTAGTGCACCTAGTGTGAGGACTCATTTGGCCAAGTGGGTATTCCTACCCTATTGAACTCCGTATGCTTGTCTTGGTATATACCTTGGTTTTAGGAGTTTCATTTGATTATGGTTTAGTGTCATATGGGAGAGTGGCTTTCGAGTGGGGATAGTGCTGAAAGTGGTAGCAGGGTAACCCATTGAAAGTGTGTCTAAATAAGTGATAACCTAATAGAATATTAGAGAGTTTAGTAAATGAAAACACTAAGTAAGTAAGATAAGGAAGCCTAAAATGGAAAACCAATAACCTTGTTTTCACGAAGGGATGTTTTGGATCCACATAAGACTTGGATGGGCCAGAGTTTTAAAAAAGGTTGCCAGGGTAACCTAGTAGATGGGGTTGTGACCTATGGAGGCCTGACAGGGGAACCATACCAGGTTATGTGATGACACTCATCCCTTATGTTCACTAGTGTGCAATTTGTGTTGTCTTTTCTAGGAGTACTATCATGGAGTCATATCTAGTTGTTTATGTCCTTGTGAGTGCCTTATTTCATGTTAGACCATGGGTTTCTTATGATCAATTGAGAGGACTTATTTTTGTGGGTTCTCCAATTATTATTTTGTAATTACTTTTTATCATGTTTCAAATAGTTCCTTTTCCTTCTTCTAGGATCATTCATGTATCATTTAATTAGTGTAGTCATATGTAATATTTATTATGTACACCTTTTTGGTAGTTTGTAATGGATGTGAACCTTATATATTATTCACCTTATTATTTATTAGATGGGTCTTGTAGTTGAGTAGACCTAGAGATGTAGCCCATTAGGGGTGAATACTGATATCAATTTAGTGTTATGTGGTGTTTGTGTTCATCTGGTTACTTTTTATTTTGCATGTATGGATGACATTATGGCTAAAATGTATAACGTAGATTAGAAGATATTAATCTTAAATGTATGCATCAAGTTATTAAATGGTATAATATGGAGCATGAAGCATGTAGGTTAGCATAATTGAAACTATTCATTAGCTTTTAATTCAATTAAAGTATGTATGGAAATTAGATGCATGACATATGTTTTAAGGTAGGATTGGATGTAATTTATGGTTAAATTGTAATGGATTAACTTAATTGTGTTATCTATATTTTCAACCTACTAAAAAAATTTATCCTTTGTTTAAGTATTATCATGTCATTAAGCTAACCAACATAATTGGATTAATTAGCTTGAGTTGAGTTAAGTGTTGAACCAAGTAATCACGTTGGGAAACTCTTTAGGTGTTAGTTAAGTCTTCCATTGTGTAATCCGAGCTTAAGATTAACTCAATCTATCATTGTTTCTATTTTAACTTAAAATATATATATTTGCACTCTATTCTTCTGTTTTAACTTTATCCCTTCTAGGTTTCCCTGTGGGGCATTTATTTCTGTAACAATTCTGATAGCAATCTCCTCCGCTCAAAAGTATCACCTATATTCTATATAAATTTTATCAAAGAATCTACTTCCAATATTCAACCCATATTCCATGCTCACAAAAATTCTTCTAAACTATACCTATTCATAAAAAATAAAACTCAATAACATCTCTCAAAAAGGATTCTATAAAAAATACCCAACATCCTCCTAATTTATAGATTTTATATATGTAAATAGCTTTTACTATCTATAAAAATAATTTTCAAAGTAGGGAAATTCTTCAATTAATATTTGTAAGAGAATATGCCAGAAATAAAATTGTAAGTCCCTTGTTATCTATTTATTTATTTCTTCCATTTTATAAAGAATTATTTTGTAACTCCATTATAATAAAAATGCCATGAATAGAGATATTCTTATCATAGAATTAATTTGTATCTCCAATGTCATAGTATTTGATAAAATAAAATTCATTCCTTCTAAAATAAAAAAATATTACATTTTCCACTTGTCATAAAATATAATCATAATAAATTTCCTCTTCTAGCATGCCAAGTGTCATGGCCTTCCTCTTTTCTCCTACAGCGTGTTCTTAAGTAAAAATATATGCATGAAAATAAGTATAAGTATTTATCTATTATTTTAAATTTTAAATTTAATTAATTGCATCTAATTAATATTATAATGAAATGGTATTATCATTGGAAATCGGTCGGTCGAATCTAATGCTATTGTCACTAGACTTTGTAGTGGTGGTGCTAGTGGATCTTTTAGGATCCTTTTAGTTTTTGTTGTTGTCTTGGTGGGCCTAAGGCCTACTCTTTGTATTTCTATGATTTTTGAATAAACTTTACCCCTTTTTTTGAAAACAATTAGTTTGTCTGTTCAAAGATAATGTAATTACTTTCATGCAGAAATCAGACAACTAGACAATTAGATGAAAAAAAGTTTAAAACAAAAATATAAAGTTTTTAGATAATCATTACTTTTTTGACTGGAAACACATAAATATTAATTATCATTTTTATATTTTCATAACTAATTAAATTATTAAATTTACTAATTTATTAAAAAGTTCAATTAATACTAATTATTTGCATGTTCAATTGTATACAATATGTTTTAATTAAATTCTCAACTTAGAAAAAATCAACCTATTTCTTTATTTCATCTAAATACTTCTATATATATCGAATAATATTAAATACTCAAATTATAAATATTTCCATTTAATAATATTAATAATTAAATATCAATAATAAAGCTAGATTTAATACCAAAAAATAATATTAATAATTAAATATTAATAGTAAAGATAGATTTAATACAGAAAATAATTAAATAGAAATATTTATAATTTGAGTATTTAATATTATTTGATATATATAGTAGTATTTAGATGAACGAAAAAAAAGGGTTGATTTTTTTTAAGTTGAGAATTTAATTAAAATATATTGTTTAAAATTGAACATGTAAATAATTAGTATTAATTGAATTGACCTTTTAATAAATTACTAAATTTAACAATTTAATTAGTAATAAAAATATTATATATGATAATTAATATTTATGTGGTTCTAGTAAAGAAACTTAGTTGATGAAGTATTGGTTTGAAGAGTTCTATTTATGAAATATCCAATGATAAATTAAAAGAAATAGAAAGTAAATCTCATTTTAAGAGAAAATTTATAAGATAAAAAAATTCAATTTGAATTAGAAACTTTATATATAGGTTTTTAAACATTCATTTTATCTAATTGTCTAGTTACTTGATTTTTGCATGAAAGTAATTACATCAGCTTTGAATGGACAAATTAATTTTTTTTTCAAAAAAGGGGTAAATATTTATGCAGAAATCATAGAAATACAAAGAATAGGCCTTAGGCCCACCAAGACAACAACAAAAAATAAAAGGATCCTAAAAGAACCACTAGCACCACCACTACAAAGTCCACTGACCATAGCATTAGATCCGACCGTCTGATTTCCAATGATAATACCATTCCATTATAATATTAACTCGATACAAGTAATTAATTTTAAAATTTAAAACAATAGATAAATACTTATACTTATTTTAATGCATATATTTTTATTTAAGAACATGGTGTAGGAGAAAAGAGCAAGGCCAAGACACATGGCATGCTAGAAGAGGAAATTTATTATTAGCATATTGTATGACAAGTGGAGAATATATAATATTTATTTATTTTGGAGGGAATAAATTTTATTTTAGAAAATACTACAACATGGGAGATATGAATTAATTCTATGAAAATAATCTCTATTCATGGCATTTTTACGACAAGGGAGTTAAAAAGTAATTTTATTTTATTTTTTGATAAAAGTGGAGAGTCCACTAAACTTGTATTAATTAAAAGCAATTTTTACATCGGGTTCAAACATGGCATACCGGTAGGAAAGAACCTGCAAGAAAACCTCTGGTTGTAGCCATTTTTAAAATTTACAATAGAGATATATAGCCCTTACAACTAGTATGTTTCGACTAAAAACCCCACCCTCCTATCACTAGGTATTTTTATAAAAAGTTCGATCTGACAATTTTAAAGTAGAATAACTCCAACCAAAGAAGAGATGGGTGTGTCAAGATACAAGACAACTGCATGAGAGAGAATTCACTTTTAGGACCAATGCAAACCATTTTGAATAGAAAAAAAGCCAAGTTACTTGCAACCCTACAAAAAAACCAAAAAACCACCAGCTACAACACAGACAATATGTTAGATATCCAAGAACCAGGAACTAGTGCTCTCTTCCAGTGGTAGCTGAGAAGAGAATAGAGGTGAAACCACCCTTAAAGGGAACGCCACACAAGATGGAGTAGAGCACAAAAAAACCAAAGAGATCAGTGAATGTAGAGCCTGAAAAACAACCCATGCTTTATCCACAAAATCGTCAGGAGCCAAATATAACAAAAAATCCATAGAGGCTCTAGTAGTTTCCAAGGAGTCACATATCAATCGCATTCATAACTGGTGAAGCAAATGACCAGACCAGGCATTAGCCAAAAGCTCATGCTGAGGAAGAAAACCCCAGTAAGGCAAAGAGCCCATATCAAACTAATAGCTATCCAATGCAGTAGAGACCAACTCCCAATTACACACTGTCGAAAAGACAAATGAGGATACCAAGAGGAAAACCAAATCCAAATAAAGTAGAACATAATAACAAACAGTAATAAAACAAGAGAGAAGCTCATCATAAGAAATTTGGCGAGCAACCTATAACCACCTACATCCCAAAAGTCTGTGAAGCTCAAAATCCACTGCGGGAGTAAATAAATTGAAAACCTTACCAAGTTTAACAAAATTATCCTCACTTGCATCATCATCCCCTAGTGAACGTGCTTCTAAAACCACTCTATATACTCCACATGAAAAAGAGGATGACATTTGCAAGAAGAAGGGCATCGACAACCAAACAGAGAAAACACAAAAAACTGCTTTTGACATTGACAGAAGAGAAGTGTTTTTGAAGGAGAGAAATGGCCTGAATTTCCCACAAAGGTACTAAAACAACCACTACAATCACACTTGTATCAATTCACATGCGTTTAAAAACCTTCCATTAAAAATCATAAGTGACTCTCCCACAAGTAGGATACTAACACGCAAAAATAAATGAACCGTACTCCAAACTGACAGACCTAGACAAGCACCAGGCGGCCAACAAGTAGATATTAATCATCAAATAATAAAACCTTACAAACATACTGATGGCTAGACTAGATGAAGCATGCAGAAAAGAATGTAGGCCTAAAGGCTAATGATTACATAAATCACACATGCCACAACCATAACATGATATAAATGAGGATAATATTGACAAGACATAAAAACATAAAAAATCAAAAAGCAAATCCAAAGGAAATCTGTCTCCAAATTGAGATAGAGAAAAGCTTATGAAACTTTAGAGAAAACTCCCATAAATTACCAAATAAAACCATTTAACTTGAAGTGGCCAAGATCCCAACCTGCAGCTTTAACACAATGTGCACCAAATGTGAACAAATGACGATATTCATATGTGAGAAAGAAAAACAACTTAAACCTCATAAAGAAAATAAATTTCTTGCCCCCATATGTATGCCAAATGGAAAATGAGTACTCCATATTAAAAAACAAGCTGATAAAATATAATGCCATCCAAGCCTAAATCTCCAATTCTTAAGTAATACACACATTACCATCTAACTCAAATACATAGATGTATAACTACTCCAAATGTAGATAGATATAAGGCCTTCTATCAACACATGAAGCAATGATACAAACTATATTGAGAAGAAGAAAATATGAATATTTCAGTAAGAAATGGAGAAAAAAACCAAAGATTTTAACATGTAATGCAACTAGAAAAAATAATGTCTCCAATCTTCTAGAAATGCATGCATTAACATCTAACCCAATTGTAGAAGTGTAAAGAACTCCATATGTAGATAGGAATAAAACTCCTCCTATTGCCACATGATGACCACATAAATACTGAACTAATAAGAGGATAATACATATATTTCAACAAGAATGGAGGAATAATTCAAAATAGATAACTTAATCTGAGGGATGAGGCATATACCCAAGGAGGAGTTCTTGAGGAATGTCACCTACTACTATATTCTTATGAATAGTAGCTGAGTCAATAGACAAATTAGCCAGGAAATCTACCACTTTGTTTCTACCACTTTGTTTAATTCACGAAAGAAATTAGATAATACATAAGTATCAAAAAAGGATAACTTCTCCAAATGTGATCAATTAAATACTTCAAATGCCAACAATTACTTCTATAGTTCAACACACTTTGGATAACTACCATTGAATCCACCTGAATGGAAAGGTGTTTGATCCCAAGAGAGATAGCCAAGTCAACCCCAAGTGACAAAGCTTGACATTCAGTGAAATTGTTTGATTGAGACCCAAGGGCATGGCATTGAGCAACAATTAGGACAACATTGTGATCAAAAATGTCCATGCCAGCCCCATCTAGACCTAGATTCCCCCTAGAAGCACCATCAAGATGAAGATTGAAATGACCCGAAGGGGGAGGAGCCCATTTTGCAATGATTCTCTTTGATTTAAAAACCAAACTCTTTGCAACACACCCATGAGAAGGGATACAAGCCAAAAATTTCCAAGTCCTTGTGATCATGCCATCCCAATGGGAAAAAGATGTCAGATTATCTAAATTTTTATGAATGTAAGACAAGGCCACCTCCAAGATAGAGGCCTCTATCTTGACTAAGATATCAGAGAGTGAGGAGGATGTCTTTTTAAAGATCCTATTATTTCTCTCTAACCAAATGTTCCAAATAATAATTGATGGGGCTATGATCCAAAGACAGGCATAAAAGGAAGAGGAAAACAACAAAGGCCAAGCTCTAAAGTGAGAGAGAAGATCCCCACTAGTGACAAAAGACAAGCCTAGCATCTCAAAAAACCAATTCCAACATCCTAAAGCAAAATCACAATGGAGGAAAAGATGAGATGACGATTTCGATTTCTGTTTACACAAAACACAAGGGAAAAAAACTGAAAAGCCCATTCTATCCAGTCTCATGCTAGTGAGAACCCTATCTTGAACCACAAGCCAAGCAAAAGCTTCGGCCTTCGGCAGGCATGTAAGATTTTAGAATAATTTGTAAGGCCAAGAGGGGAGAACCATAGCCAGCATAAGAGAATTGTAACCATCTTTCACTGAGTATTTTCCAGAAGAATTCTTAGTCCAAATGAGCTCATCATCCTTCTTAGACAAGATGATGGTTCTATATTTGAGGATCGAAGAAAATTCTACCTTCAAGAAGGGGCTAACAGGAAGGAACTCAATCGATTTCTATTTAGCCAACACCAAATTTCCATATTGAACTACATTAAAGTAGTCTGATAGAAAAACCCCCCATTTATCAAGAAGTATTCATTTCAAGGGAGACCAATCCCTAATAGAATCCATGGGACAATAACCATTCCAAGCATCATCCCAAAATCTAACTTTTGAACCACTGTGCATGACCCAAGAAAGATACGGTAGTAGGACATTTCTACATTTACCCATGAAGTTCCAAATAGCCGACCCCTTAGGCAAAGTTATGGCCCTGAAAACAGACTCCCTTGATCCATTAGATAGATACTTAGCAAACATGTGAATACATTTTTTTTTAAAAATTTCTTCCAACTATAAATTTGTGAATGTGTTGCTGTAGAAATTTCTTCCAACAAAAAAAAAGACTTCTAACATTAAACTAATAATAATAAAAATACTAATGATATCTTGTTATATAATATTTCTTATTTTTCTTTTTAATTATAAATATGCTTTATAAAATAAATAAATAAAAAAGTCAAGAAAAGATAACAAAAACATATTTACACTTATATTATTCTTCCAATTCTATATATTATGAATTTAAAAATAATTTTTTTTATTGTAAATAAATAAAAATGGTAGTTTGTTTAGTTCCATATAAAGATAAGTGAATAAATGAAATATTATAGTACCAAATAAATATTAGTATTTCAAGTGAAAAAATATGTATATAAATTTATTTTAAATTATACATAATTTTAAATATCAACATTTATTTTTATTTTTCAATAAAGGTGGATATTCCACTAAACTTTGTTTTTATTAAAATATTTTTTATTTTACACAGGATTCAAAGAGCACACCGAAGGAAAAAACCCTAGCAAGAAAACCTTTGGTCACGATGCATAAAATAAACCCATAATATCTCACATATCAGTTTATACCAAAGTCCCCATCCCAAATGATTGAGTTCATTAGTTACATATATGAATGAAGACCCCATAGCCGATACCAATCGAAGGAAACAAAAAGCATTCCAAGTACAAGATTCCATATACCATCTTCCTTCCTGCAAAAAAGAGAATATAAAAAACCCATGGAGAAAAACACCAATATATCATTAAACCAAATGCCAAGAGCTCAAGCTCTCCTCCAGAGGAATGCTTGGAAATGCACAAGGAACAACAACCTCTAGTGGAGATGTAGGAAGAGGTGAAGCAGATGTAAAAAAACAAAAAATTGTCAAAACATGTCATGCCTTTAGCACATCAAGAGCCCTATTCACAATCTAAGAAGGAACAAACACTACCAACCTTTCCAAAGCCTTCAAAGCATCATCTATGCTATCACAAATTAAACCAATTCTAATTTCAAATAAAAACTCCCCACACCACCCATTATTCAATAAATATTGACAAGAAAGAAAACCACCATAAAGGAAAGAACCCATATCAAATATGTAATTGTCCAAAGCTGGCTCAATAATACCCAAATTATGAAATGAAGGAGCCAAGAATTTAGCTTCCAGAAGTCAGACCAATGCTTTATCCAATAACACATTGTAACATATAAAGAGAAATCTAGACAAAACTTCAAAGAAAGAGATATAAGCATGAGAATGCAACCAATGATACCCCACCACCCTATGAATTTCAAACTCCAATTCCGTAGAATGCAAAACAAAAAATCTAGAAAGTTTTTCAAAACAATACCCATAATCATCGACTACTTCTGCCAATGGAGGCTAAAAACAAATGCGATACCCAGATAATGGAGAAGACATGAACAGTAATTACCTCTCTTGCAGACCAAAACTTCAAAAACCCCATTGATGCAGATGAGAAGTAGAGAAAAAAGAGACCAAATAAAGCTACAACCAACAAAAATATAGACCCAAAGCACTGTAGTTGAAAATGAATAGCCATTTTATAATAATCATGATAGAACCACCCTTCCAGAGCACTAAATGACTAGCTTGTATAAAAACTAAAAACTTTTAAATGAAGGCACCCCAAACCATGATGCAAACATAAAATGATGGCTAATAAAAACCAAATAGTGCCAAATATCCAACGCTATAGTGCTAGCAACATACCAAAGCTGTTGATTAAAAGTACATCAAAAGTAACCCAGCATCGTAGCAATAAAAAATAATCCCAAATACATATGAAAGGATCCTGGCACATTGAAAAATGATAGCTCCCACCACTTACCTCAAACCAAAGCAATGTTACCAATCGTGTGAGTCAGAAATGACATGACAAGCACCATTAAATACTACACCAAGCCGCCACCTCCAAATCATTGTAGATACCCATCCATACTGCCTACGTCGGGTCCAAACCATACCTCATAAATGATGGACAATGCCATCAATTAAAACATACATGAACACCTACACGTAGGCAAACAAACATGACTACCTCCGGTGAAAGGGGAAGGTAGGAAAAAAACTACAAATTTCAAAATTCCAAGACCACCAAAAGATTTTCTTCAAAACTTACCTCCCACAGATTAGCATTACTATCAATAGCTAAATTAGCGAGGAAATCCACAACTTTATTCACTTCTCTATAACAGTGAGATATCAAAAAGAAATCAAAAAAGTCTATTTTTTGTAAAATGTGATCAAGAATATACGTTAATTACTAACAATTCGACTTCTTCTTCATGACACATTGAATTATAACCATGGAATCACCTTCTATTACTAAATCTTTAACTCCCAGAGATATTGCCAAATCCAAACCAAAAGATAAAGCATGGAATTCTGCAAAATGGTTAGTCTAAAAACCAATTGCATGACACCAAGCCTGAATAAATCTTAAGTTATGATCAAAATTCAATTTAAAATGACCTTGCCGAAGAAGTTTTCAACTAGCCAAATTTCTCTTACATGTAGCATAATTCTTTTTTAAAATTGATCCATGAGAAGGTAAAACTGACAACATCTTCCAGACCCTAGTTACCCTACTATCCCAATGAAAAAAAGAAGTAAGATTTTCCAGATTCTTGTAAATATAAGGCAATGCAACTTCAGAAATAGAAAATTCAATTCTTAATAAAACATCATCCACATCAGAGCTTGTTTATTTGAAAATCCTATTGTTTCATTCTAACCAAATATTCCTAATCACAATAGATGGAGAAATAATCCAAAGACATGCATAAAAAGATGAAGCAAATAGGAGGGGCCAAGATCTCACTAATAACAAAGGATAAATTTAACTTTTCAAACAACCAATACCAACACCCATAAGCAAAATCACAATGAAGAAACAATTGTGAAGAAGATTCTAAGTTTTTGTTATAAAGCACACAAGGGAATACTGCAATAATACCAAGCTTGTCCAATCTCATACCCATAAGGACCCTATCCTGAACTGGCAACCAAGAAAAATCCCCAGCTTTTGGAAGACAAGACACATGCTACAATAACTTGGGTGGCAAAGAAGATAGATTTCTAGCAACCATTAGAGAGTTGTACCCATCTCTAACCATATATTTACCAGAGATATTCCTTGTCCAAATAAGTTCATCCTTAGAATTAGAAAGGATTACCAGTCTCTCTCCAAACATCTTCTCATTCTCTGACTTCACATTTTGATCAACATCTAAAAACTCAATAAACTTCCATCTAGCTATCTTAAGATGTCCACTAGACATAATCTCAAAATAATCTGCCACAAAGACTCCCCATAGGGAAGAAAGAATAGAAATTAGAAGAGACCAATCCTTGACCTTCACCAGAGGGTTGTGTCCATTCCATATTTCATCCCAAGAATTGGCTTTCTTACCATTATGGACAACCCATGAAAGATGAGACAAAATAACAGATCTACACTTACATAGAAAATTCCAAATAGCAGAACTAGAAGGAAAACTTGAAACTTTCAAAATATACTCTCTTGGCCCATTATTTAAGTATTTAGCAAACATAAGTTGTGCCCAAAAAGAACTAGGTTTGTCATACAACTTCCAAACCAACTTAGCACCTAAGGCTAAATTTTGATTTTCCAAGCTCCTAATACCTGTACCCCCCAACTCCTTAGGCAAACATACCTTATCCCAAGCTACGAAAGGGAGTAAATATGTATGTGGTAGAACCTTTAGTTGCTGGGTGCGTGGCTGGGTCAAGCCCAGCTCCCCGCCACGTGACCCAAAAAAATGAATTTCATAACATGTTTTTTTTGTTTATAATTTTTTTTTTAACTAAAAACAGTGAACTAACTATTGGTAAAATTCATTTTTTTGTAAAAATCTTTGTGACAAAATAGAGAGCATAAAATTAATTTTTTGTAAAATCTTTCTTTCATTAAACCAAATTCATTGAAGACCTAAGGGATTGAGAAATCCCAATTAAAATTTTGAGAAAAATATTAATGGTAATGAACAGAGAAAGAGGAAAATTTAATTCAATTTCTTCATTCATTTTTTTTTTAAACACCCAGGAAGAATTTTCTTTGGAAACACAAAGAGGGCAAATTTGGCAAAATTTTGCCAGCATAACCCCCAAATTTTCATAAATCAAAACTTGAAAACAACACAGAAAGTGAATTCCATCCTTACTACACAAATGGAGGAAATGATTACAAACTAAATCTTAAGCATCAAATAGAAAACATACAGCCAAAAAGGAGATTGGAGAAGCTTTAGAAAACAATTTAAAACTGAAATTTCATTGAATCTCATAGCAACTACTCCAAATCCCAAATAAACTTCCAACAATATTTCAAAATTTTGAAACAAAAACATAGGAGGAAGGATAAGCATTCTAAATTTTTTATTAAAACAAAAGAAGAGACTAGCCAAACTACAAAGCAATCCAGGAAGTAATTTATGGAATAGCTTCAACCTTGCAACCAAATTTCTCAATCCCGGTTCCTTCTTCCAAATGGATTTTCAAATTTCCCTTCCAAAAGAAATTCCTTCCCTTCCCGTAAACTCACGGTCCATATATTAAAAAATATTTCAACCTAAACTTTTGGGTTGAAATTGTTTTCCCAGCCAATCAAAATAAAGCTATTAAAAAAATAGAGAAATCTGATTTACCTCTTCCCGATGAATAATTATTTTTCAACAAATAAACAAAACCAAAAGATAAATAGAAATGTAAAAAGGGAAAAGATTTTTATTTATTTTTACATTTTTTATTTTCTATGAGACTTTAACTCAACATAGCATTTGCAATTTAAATAGTAAAGAATATATTTGCTTCTTTATCCAATATTTTAATACAACTTAAACACAGCATATTAAGAAAATTTAACCATTTAATTCTAGTAACTTCCTCTATTTAATTAAATCAATAACTCAAGGGCATATTAAAAAACTAATTATGCCAACACCAAAAATAGCATCATTTCCTCAATGTAGCAACCATTCAAAAAAAATAAAAGCATGCAAAATGAGGAATGATCAAACGATGAGTCACAAAGCGAAAAAACTAAATCACTATGACTCGCATACCTATCAAACAGGAAAGACGACCGGCTGACAACACTCACATGAGTGTGACTATGGGTCAAGTTAGGGTCCAGCCACTATCTCCTCCACTTCCATTAAACAAATAAGGTATGCTCAGACCTATGAAATCAGGTGGAGTCGATACCGCATACCTACCTGGTACTTTTACCTACAATGTCCTACATCAACGAACCACACATGCATATAGACAAATATATAATCAGACACGACACACACACTGATGAAGGAGAATTGTGACGTTCCCTATCTCACCTAAGTGAGTGAAGGAAAATCATCCCCTTGCATCCCATACACTTACAAACATGCGACATATAAATAACACATCACACATATAAGGTAAAAGTGTTAGTCCATGATAGTAATCCATAAAAATAACATCAATCATAAGTACTGAAATACTGTATGAAAGCATAAACCACATATCCAGTTAAAGCATAAAATAACATTGCATAAAGTCTAAATAAAGTATAGTAGTAATGTATCCACTAAACAGTCAACTAAAGTCTATCATAAGTACAAAACGAGTTTGATCGAGAAGGGGTACTACATTATACCCCCCAATACTAGGCTTACTCCTAGAAGCCTAAAATAGATAAGAATAAAGCTCTCTCATCTTCTCTGCATCCTCCCATGTCATAGAGGTCTCATCATCTGGGTCCCATAGGGCCCTTACTTGGTCCATGGAAAGTTTCCCGTCCTCGACCTGTAAAGCATTCCAATTAAGAACACCTATCACATTACGATGATAAGGTTGAAGAACACAAACATGAAAGGCATCTAGGATACGAGATAGACTCAGTGGCAAGGAAAGAGGGTAGGCAACGGGTCCTATCCTCTCAATGATCTCAAAAGGGCCAACAAAATGAGGCACCAACTTAGAACCCTTTCCATAATAGATCCAACTCTTCTGCAGCGCACTCTCAAAAACACACAGTCACCAACTAAAAACTGATGATCTACTCTATGAGCATTGGCATACTTCTTCTACCTATCCTGAGCAGCAACCAAATGCCCACAAATAGGCTCAACCTGCTGCTCCATCTCTCAAATAACATTTGGTCCTAAAATCACCCTATCCTCTAACCGATCCCAACACAAAGGAGTATGCAAAGGATGACCATACAATGCCTAGAAGGGAGACATGCCTATAGAGATGTGATATCCATGGTTATAAGAAAACTCTACAAGGCAAAGATACTTCTTCCAGCCCAACTGCTAATCCATAACATACATGTAAAGCATGTCCTCCAGGACTTGATTCACACGCCCAGTCTAACCGTTGGTCTCTAGGTGACAAGCTGAATTCAAGTTCAACTAGGTCCCCAAAGCATATTGAAGTGAGGTCCACAATGCTGAAGTAAAGATATGATCTCTATCAAAAATGATCCACCTTGGAATCCCATGCAACCTCACCACATCTTCCAAGAAGACTCGTGCCACCATTGTTCCTGTATAAGAAGATCGAATAGGAACAAAATGAGTAACTTTGGTCAATTTATCAACAATAAACATGATGGCATCATGACGATGCAAAGAAATAGGCAAACCCACTATGGAATCCATGGAAATGATATCCCATTTCCAATCTGGTACCAAATTAGGCTATAAAAGCCCTGTAGGGTGTTGATGCTCCACATTCACCCGTTGACATTCTAAACACTTCAACATAAAATCAGCAATGTCACATTTCATACTAGCCAAATGGTATATCTGTCTAAGGTCTACGTGCATCTTCTTGACACCAGGGTGTGCTGAATAAGGTGTATGATGGGCCTTAGTCATGATCAAATTGTGAAGACCCTCCAAAGGAGGTACATAGATCCGTCCAAGATGTTGAAGAAGACCATCTCCCTCAAGACTATATCCAGAATGTCTACCCTTTAATGGCCTAACGGACACCATCATGGCTCTAACATCCTAATACCAAGTGTCTTGAGGAAGAACTCCATGGATTCTCTCTCTCAAGTCCACTCCAAGGGACAATGCTGCAACCTCGTACCACCTATGACTCAAAGCATCTGCAACTACATTCTCTTTCCCTTGAACATACTGAACCTCAAAATCATACTAGCAGAGGAATTCCATCCATCTTCCTCATCGAGCATTCAATTTTGACTATGTGAAAATATACTGCAAACTACGGTGATCACTATGCAGCTCAAACTGATGCCCCAACAAAAAATGTCACCATCTAACCAATGCATGCACTATAGCTGCCAACTCTAAATCATGAACTAGATAGTTTAACTCATGTTCCTTGATTTTTTGAGACTCATAGGCAACCACACGTCCATCCTGCATAAGCACTGCACCTATACCTTCTAAAGAGGCATTGGTGCATACCATAAAATCCTTGGATGGATCAGGGACTACCAAAATCAAAGCACTAACAAGGAGCTCCTTCAAAGTACAAAAAGATGACTCACACTCCTCTGACCAAACAAAATTCTTCCCTTTCCTTTGAAGAGAAGTAATGGGGTGACCTATCAAAGAAAATTTATGAACAAAGCGATAGTAATATCTAGCCAAACCCATAAGACTTCGAACCTCTGAAACATTGGTCGACACTGGCCAATCTACAATGGCTTGGATCTTAGAAGGATCCACAGACACACCTTCTCCCGAAACCACATGACCAAGATAGTTCACCTCTGACTAGAAGAAATCACACTTCACCAAGTTGGCATAAATTTGATTCTCCTTCAACCACTGCAATACCTGTCTCAAGTGGCCCTCATGCTCTTCCATAGATCTAGAATAAATCAATATGTCATCTAAGAACACAAGGAGAAAATGATCAAGATAGGTGCAAAAAAACCCATTCATGAGGCTCATGAAAACTGAAGGCACGTTCGTCAACCTAAATGGAACCACTGTGAACTCATAGTGACCATAACGAGTATGAAACGTCATTCTATGAATGTATGCATCATGAATGCACAACTAATGATAACCAAATTTCATATCAATCTTAGAGAACACCTTGGCTCCCTTTACCTGATCAAAAAGATCATCTAAATGAGGCAATGGATATCAATTCCTGATGGTTACCCTATTCAGCTATCGATAATCAATGTATAACCGAAGAGAACCATCCTTCTTGTTAATGAAGATAAAAGGCACACCCCAAGGAGAAATACTAGGATGAATGAACCCCTTGGCCAAAAATTCCTCTATCTACAACTTCAACTCGCTCAAGTTGTGAGTAGTCATCTGATATGGAGCTCTTGAAATAGGTTCCACACCAGTAACCAAGTCAATGTGAAAGTCTATGTCTCATTTCAAAGGCATGCTGGGAATATCCAATGGAAACACATCAGCATACTCTCAAAGAATAGGATGACCATCAAGAGAGATTTCTTGACTCTCTTCCTCATCCACATCCTCAAGAGCAACTGCAAATAGATGACACCATCGACACATACACCGCTTAAGTTGCATAGTAGAAATAATATGTAAGTATATCGATCTCTGAACTCCAATGATCCCCACTTTCCTGCCATGGTCATCTAAACACTCTACTGTCTTGTGATGATAGTCTACATGAGCACTGTGAGATGATAGCCAATCCATCCCCAACAAAACTCCATAAGACCCCAAAGGAATAAATCGAAGGTCAACTAAAGTAACAAAGGGTCCTACGTGCAACTCACAACTAGGAATAAAGGCATCTACAAATACACGCACATTGGTAGCCAACTCTACTTACCACCTATCCATCTGCTTAGAGCACGCGAGCCTGCACCACTCCATAATGGATGAAGAAATAAAAGAATTGGAAGCACCAAAGTCAAAAAGTATAGAGATAGGGATACCACACAACACACCTGCAGTGTCAATCATTGGACCCTAATGCTCAGTCTGACGGTCATCAACCACTGCAAATACTTTATGGGATCTACCTACATCGCCCACTGTTGGCTCTGATGCTACTGGCCTCTAACTACCTATCTAGTGAGAATGTTGAGGGCACTAAGGAGCTATGTGACCAAATAGTCCACAAGAGAAGCAAGCTCCCACACCAGGGCCTGAGATGCACCCTGAGAGGACTGCCCTAGAAAAATTTGCCTTCTCCTTTGCTAGTTCTAGTTCTTCCTATGTTGAGAATTGCCACATTTTTGGCCTTGAAACTGTTTCGGTCTTGGTGGCTTCTACTGCTACTATCCACCCTAAGCGGGTGCTCGAGGACCCCTAAAGGGTGCAGCAGTCTGAGATTGATTCCCTCTAACTCTAGGCCCACTGAAAGGAACACTCCTAATTTGCACTCCAAACTGACCACCATGTGCATGGCCAAGATTTTTCTCCACCGGCTTGGCTTTTGCCATGACTACCTCTACTAAACCAGGCTCAAACACTCTCACTCCTCCACTGATGTGGTCATTTAGACCCCTCAAGAAGTGTTGAACTAGCATCACCTCATCGTTACCAATACTGGAATACTATTTGAGCTAATAGAACATATGCTCAAACTGATCTACTGACATACCAAACTGGTGCAAAGCATAGAACTCATCTGCTCAAGACTGTCTCCACTGGGGTGAGAGAAATTATGTCCTGATTCTCTCTAGATAGATCTCCCACGATACAGTGTTAATGGTCACAATGATCCTCTCCTCCTCTAACTGCCACCAGATAGATGAAAAACTCTCAAGATGCATAATAGCAAATCTCACCTTGGTGTTTCTAGCATATGGATACATGGCAAAACACTGATCTAAACTAATAATCCAGGTCTCTGCCTCAAGACCTATACCTTTACCATCAAATTAAGGAGGATGGGACCTTATCAAGTCCCTCATGTGACCCATGGTAGCTAGGTCTTGGTCAGCTAGGACCTCTCTCCTTTTGGAGACCTCTCTCTCTCTGCTCTAGAATCTGCTGATGTGACTCCCCAACCTGAGCATGGATGGGCTGATCAACCTCAGGTCTAGGGCCTACTCTAGCTAGAACCTCCTAAAACATCTATCACAACTCTTCCCTTTTGGGAATCTTCTCTCCTAAATGTTGTTCATCTTGATGAACAGACTGATCCTGATCCACACTTGCATGAGTGAGTGGTGGCAAATGACTATGGTGGCCTGAACTGCGACTCTGTCCCCCTCCTCTACCTCTATTACGAGGGTCAGTGCAAGAAGATGAGTCCACTTTTTGGCCAAAAAGTGGAAGTGTTTTCCCTGATTTTCAGATTTTGTCTCATTTGAGCTTAAATTTTGAAACACTTAGAGATTGAATCTTGGAAAAAGTCAGTAATATAAAAGATAGCCCTCTGAGTGTAGTTTCCAAATATATAATTTATTTTAATACCCACATAATAAAAAATAACTTTTTAAATGGAGTTCTGAAAACTATGTTTTAAAAATGCCTGTTTCAGGACCATACCATGCATGTGTACGACCCACACTTTTTGACACAATTAAAATTATTTTCTCAAACCGTTTTGGGAAATGGTTTGTAACACACTGAAGATTGATGAGCATATTTTTTTGTATTTTTTTTTCTAATATTTTTTTTTTAATTAATTTTTTGATGGCCGTAATTATCTTTTTAAAAATTTGACATGTACGACCCACATAATTTGATGTAAACTTAACATTTTTTGATTTTTTTTTTTTTTAAATACAAAAGAATTTTGTGTAGATTGATGATATATAATTTTTTTTCCAAAATTCTTTAAAATAAAAAAGTTATTAAATTAACAAAATTAGTTAATATTTCAAATTTATGGACCCGATTTAGTATAAATTAAATAAAAAATAGTTAAAATAATCAATTTTTAAATAAATTTACATATTTAGAATCTAGACAGTATAATCTGAAATGGGTTTTAATTTCGTATAAAAATTCTCTAATTAGAGGCGCGTAAACTATTTTTGAAGTTCATATTTGTGCTTTCATTCATGGAGATTTGAATTTGCAGGTCCATGTCTCAGGTGTGGCCATCCCAGGCCTATCCTGGGCCTAATCCCGAGCCAAGTGGCGGGTTGTGGAATCAAATTCCACAAAACGGGGGCCTGTTTTTAGAAACGGGCCCCCGTTTTTTAAAACGGGCCCCCGTTTCTAAAAACGGGCCCCTGTTTTGTTTAAAAGCGGGCCCCCGTTTTATAACAAAATGGGGGCCCATTTTTAAACAAAACGGGCCCCCGTTACCTTTTGGCTCGAGAGCCCGAAGCACAAACGGGCCCCCATTTTTTGAAAACGGGCCCCCGTTTATAAGAGTGCATTTTTCAATGCGCGGACTTCCGTGAATTTGTGACTCATTACCTTGCACTTGCCCACGACCACCAACATAGCCACCTTGCTTGGCTTTCCTAGCCATGACCTACCACTGCAAAATAGAAAAAGGTTTAGATCTACGGCAAGGGTAATAACAAGAGAAACACAAACACTAAGACCTACACAAAAGGCCAAGATGGATGGGATCCATGTAAACTAGAGTACCTAGTGTTGAAACATGGGCTCTGATACCAAATGTAATGCCCTGCCAAGAACCCCAAAGGAATAACCATGCATATAGGAAACTAAGGGTGAAATAATTTTTCTTTAAAAGTATAAGTCACATTAAGTGAATTAATTACTACATTGCACAATAATAATACAAGCAGAAGACTTACACCAAAATTCCTAAAGGGTTACCAATGAAGAATTAAACTAAAAGTTAAATTCCATAATTATAATTAATCCAATTAACCATCATTACTCATGAAAAAAACTAACCATATATAATAACAGATTATACCATTTAAAGATTGAAAGAGTAACAATATAATTTTCTTTAAAATTAAGCATTTACACAAATCATATAGAAAGATGATAAAAAACATCCAAATCTCAGGACTACATTGACCATAAAAATACATGGCTTCCCATAATATATTCAAAGTTAACATATAATCAAATACAAGGTTACATAAATTCCTTTATACAATTGACCATATAGGTCTCCAAGAACAATAAACTCCAACATGAGATAAAGCACGAGTCATGAACCACATAAACACCTATGAAGCCAATCCTTTCATGAAGGTAAGAACAAGAATATATGAAGGGAAGTGGCACTACCAAGCGACCATGTGATCCCAAAATCGAATCACCCCACCGTGCTAGGGGATAGAAGAGGACCCTCAAACAAACATAAATAAGACAAGGAACAACAATACAATATGACTCTACAATACTCCATGTGACTCGACCTCACAATACACTAGTGACCCTAAAGAGAGAGTGTCATCACATGGCTTATGATGGTTACCCTAGGTAGGCCTCCATAGGTCCTGACCCCTATCCTGGGTTATCTAAGTAACCTTTCCCGAACTCTCGACTCCATCTAAGTCTCATGCGGACCCTACCAACCCTTTGTGAAGACAAGGTGGTCGGTTTTCCATTTCAGGCCTTCCCACTACATCTTGAGCCTATACGAGCACTCAACCATGTGCGGGGTACAATATCTTAATTAGTATTAAAACTACCCACCCCCTAATCAATTATTAGGTTATCACTTATTAACTAAATTTCAAGGGGTTATCCTGCCAACCACTTTAGGTGTGCCCCCCACTTGAAAGCCACTCTCTCATAGGACACTAATAAACATGATCACTCTACAAGAACCCTATGGAGAAACAAATAGCCATAACACCACTATCCAAAAATAAGTGGCCAAAAGAAATTTCATACTAACCCCAGGTTAACCATAAGGAATCAAGCACTACATGGTTAAGACAACGAGGTCATACTACATTACTTGGTCAAGAGATACAAAATACGCCACATCAAGACGACTGACAAGAATGAGTGATAACAACTAATTAAACCCCTTACAAGCTAAATTCACTAAATCCCAATATAGTCAATCTTTGAAAAGAACAACATTATATAAAATTGAAAATTTTCATCATTTAAATTCACCAAATCATCATCATGAAAACTATGAGAAAATCAAGTCATCATTGCACTAATAGGACTAGAAATATAACTAATCATAATAATCAATTTAATACTTCTATTTGAACCAGAGAAAAAAACACAATGAATAATGAACACCCCCCATTTAAAATAAAACACATTTATTCTAAGCATCATTTAATTTAAAAATTTAAACCATTTTATTAAAATATTTATAAATTAATAAAAACTACTATATATAATATATATATAATAATAATTATTAACGATTAATAATTAATAAAATACTAACTTAACATTTAATATTTAATTATCCACAAATATTACTTAATACACAAATTTGTATTAATAATATTATTTTAATTTTTTTAATATTAAAAAGATAATTATAAAAACTTTAATTATAAAATAATAAAAATAAAAAAGAAAGAAAACTTACCATTGCGGTGGGGCCCATAGCCCACCGCTGCTACCACGTATATGTGGTAGCAGTAGCTCCGCATGCTACCACATATATGTGGTAGTAGCGGTGAATTGCTATCACATATATGTGGTAGTAGCAAAGCCTGCTACCAGATACATGTGGTAACAACTTTAACTGCTAGCACATGTATGTGGTAGCAGCTTTGGTTGTTGGGTGCGTGACTGGGTCGAGCCCAGCTCTCCACCATGCGACCCAAAAAAATCAATTTAATAACTTTTTTTTTGGTTTATAATTTTTATTTTAAAACTAAAAATAGTGAACTAACTACTGGTAAGTTTCATTTTTTTGCAAAAATCTCAGTGACAAAACAAAGAGCATAAAATAAATTTTAAAAATAAAATTCTTTCATAAAACCAAATTCACTGAAGACCCAAGGGATTGACAAATCCCAATTAAAATTCTGAGAAAAATATTAATGGTAATGAACAAAGAAAGAGGAAAATTTAATTCAATTTCTTCATTCATTTTTTTTAAAACACCTAGGAAGAATTTTCTTTGGAAACACAAAGAGGGCAAATTTGGCAAAATTTTGCTAGCATAACCCCCAAATTTGCACAAATCAAAACATGAAAACAACTCAGAATATAAATTCCATCCATACTACACAAATGGAGAAAATGATTACAAACTAAATCTTAAGCATAAAATAGAAAACATATAGCCAAAAAGTGTTGGAAAGTGCACACTCCAATGAGAAATTGTAGGTGATTGAAGGTTTTGTCATTGATGGCAACCTTGCAATCATAGGACACCGGAAAGACAAAGATACCGGCACCGGCACTGACACAGTCTACACCGGCATACAGAACATCGACAGTGGAAAGAAGGATATCGGTACCTTGGCAGACATCAATTTTATTTAAAATGTATTTTGTAATTAATTGTAAAATCATTGTAAGCTGACATGGTGAGTTGTAATATGACTCATATATGTATGAGATCATTTTGTAATAGGAAGTGTGTGAAATAGGATGCGAAATACGAAGACCTAATATGCAAAATATTGGTTAAGGGTTTATGTTATAGCAGAGCGTAAACCGGTACTAAATCTGGCATAGCAGATACTAATCTAAAGAAGTACAAGACATTGGATTAGTATAATCCTCTTTTTGTAAGTCAGTGTGACTTCTTTTCTAATTGAGCAGTGAGCTCTAGGCACTTAGCCTTCCTGCATGTGTAGTTCCCTATTGTAAGAGTAATATTCCCTTATTGGCCAGTAAGTGAATATTATGGGTTACAAATCCCATCGAGGTTTTTCCCACACCGGGTTTCCTCGTTAAAATACTATGTTATGGTGTGCTTCTCATGTTTTTGTTATTATTCTTAGTTACTGCATTATTTCTGGTTTACCGGTACACAATTTTAATATGCTTTTCATGTTTTAAGTCAAGTAAGTTTATATACCTATTAGATATTGATTCACCCCCCCCCTCTAAGTATCTTTGGGAGTCCTAACAAAAAGGAGATTGGAGAAGCTTTCAAAAACAATTTAAAACTGAAATTTCATTGAGATCCATTGAAACTACTCCAATTCCCAAATTAACTTCCAACAATATTTCAAAATTTCAAAACAAACACACAAGAAGAAGGAGAAACATTCTAAACTTTTTATTAAAACAAAAGAAGATACTATCCAACCTGCAAAGCAATCCAGGAAGTAATTTGTCGAAGTGCTTCAACCATGCAACCAAATTTCTCAATCCCAATTCCTTCTTCCAAATGGATTTTCAAATTTGCCTTCCTAAAAAAATTCCTTCCCTTCCCGTGAAATCACAAGCCATATATTTAAAAATATTTCAACCTAAACTTTTAGGTTGAAAAGTTTCTCCCAACCAATCAGAATAAAGCTATTAAAAAAATATAGAAATCTGATTTACCTTTTTTCCATGAATAATTCTTTTTCAATAAATAAACAAAACCAAAAGTTAAATATAAAGGTAAAAAGGGAAAATCTTTTTATTTATTTTTACATTTTCTATTTTCCATGGGACTTTAACTCAAAATGGCATTTAGAATTTAAATAGTAAAGAAGATAATTGCTTCTTTATCCAATATTTTATTACAACTTAATATAATGTATTAAGCAAATTTAACCATTTAATTCTAGTAATTTCCTCTATTTAATTAAATCAATAACTCAAGGGCATATTAAACAACTAATTACTCCAACACCAAAAATAGCATCATTCCCTCAATTTAGCAACCATTCAAAAAAATCAAAAGCACACAAAATAAGGAATGATCAAACGATGACTCACAAAGCAAAAAAACTAAAGCACTATGACTCGAATACCGGTCAAACAGGAAAGATGATCGATTGACAACACTCACATGAGTATGATTGTGGGTCAAGTTAGGGTCAAACCACTATCTCCTCCACTCCCATCACACAAATAAGGTATGCTCAGACCTATGAAACTAGGTGGAGTCGATACCTCATACCTACCTGGTACTTCTACATGCAATGTCCTGCATCAATGAACCACACATGCATATAGAGAAATATATAATTAGATATGACATGCACACCGATGAAGGAGAATCGTGACGTTGCCTATCTCAGAGGAGAGAGTGAAGGAAAATCATCCCCTCTCATCCCATACACTTGCAAACATGCAACATATAAATATTACATTGCACATATAAGGTAAAAGTGTCAGTCCATGATAATAATCCATAAAAATAACATTAATCATAAGTACTAAAATACCGCATGGAATCATAAACCACATATCCAGTTAAAGCATGAAATAACATTGCATAAAGTTTGAATAAAGTATAGCAGTAATATATCCATTGAATAGTCGACTGAAGTCAAACATTAGTACAAAAAGAGTCTGATCGAGAAGGGGTACTACATTTATTTTGTAACTACCTTGTCATAAAAATTCCATGAATAGAGAAATTCTTGTCATAGAATTAATTCATATCTCTCATGTCATAGTATTTGCTAAAATATAATTCATTATGTCCAAAATAAATAAATATTATATTCTCCTTGTCATAGAATATGCTAATAATAAATTTCCTCTTCTAGAATGCCATGTGTCTTGGCCTTGCTCTTTTTTGTAATGCCCTGACAAGAAACCCTGAAGGGATTAAGCTATAACACAAGAATTGAGTGCAATAATTTTTTTTTTAAAGTTAAACACAACAAAAGGTGCAATGAGATATCAAAATTTAGATTACACAGCAGAAGACATCAGCTAGCACCTAAAGAGTTTCCCAATGAGATTACTTAATTCCACATTTAACTTAACTCACGCTAATTAATCCAATAAGATGATTATCTTAAAAACGAGATAATTTCTTAAACAAGGATAATTTCTTTCAGAAGATGAAAATATAAATCACAAGATAAGGTTCATCCATTAAGATTTACCTATATCCTTCATTCATACTTTTCATTAAAATTCAAGTCATGCATCTAATTTCATAACACACTTTAATTTCATCATATACTAATGAGAGCTTCCCATGCATACTTAATTTCCTTAGCAATAACTGAATATATTTCAATATTCTAATCTACATTCTTTCATGATCCAATTTACTATATTTTAAAGAGGATTGCATGCATGCATCTATGATAAATCTCATCTAATCCACTTATACATTCTATCAAAATGTCATCCATACATGCTAACACTAAACATGAAACATAAGAACAAAAGCATCACATAACACCAAGATGATCTCAGAGTTCACCCCTAAAGGGCTACATCTCTGGGTCTGCTCAATTGCAAGACCCCTCTTAAATTAACAAAGTTAAGAATACACGAGGTTCTCATTATTTACAACCTACCATCACGGTGAATCATAATCAATATACAAATGACCACATCGGTTAAAAAAAATACATAAATGATCCCTAAATAGGAAAGGATCCATCTGAACATAATAAAAGCAAATACAATGGTCCACTAGAGCATCTGCAAAACTAAGTCATCACAACCCAAGGTCTAGCATGAAATCAGGTTCTTACAAGGGCATAAGCAATAGGACGACTCCACAAAAGCGCTCCTATCAAGACAATACAACAACACCCTAGCGAACGTAGGGGACAAGTGTCATCACACAACCTGGTATGGTTACCATGGTAGGTCTTCATAGGTTTTGGCACCATCCACTAGTTATCGTAGCAAACTATTCCAAGCCTCTGGCCCATCCAAGCCTCATGTGGACCCACACATCCTTTCGTGAAGACAAGGATGATGGTTTACCATTTCAGGCCTTCTCACAGCATGTCAAGTCTGTGTTAGCACTCATCCCATGTGTGAGGCACAATTATATTACTTAGAAATTCATTATCAACACTCTAATATTCTATTAGGTTATCACTTATTAGACTCACTTTCGATGGGTTATCTAGCAACAACTTTGGGTGCAACCCCCAATCAAAAGCCACTTTCCCTTACGACACTAGACTATACTCAAACAAATTAAAAAAAACCAAGGAATACACATGGTCAAGCAAACGAAGTTCAAAATGAAGGGAACAACCAATTGGTCAAACATGACTTCATATGAGGTGCACTGACAGATGGAAATCTAACCAAAGGCTTGACTAGCTATGGTCAACAACTAAACATCATTCGACACTCGCATAAAGGATATGACCAATTACGACACCACCACAAAACAACAACCAAACTCGAGATCGAGGACTGAAATAGGTACCCCAAATAAATTCATATGACAGGGTCCTATCAAACAAAACAAGGCTTGCCATTACATAAGCAAAGCGAATACAGAAATCAAAACTTGCATAAGCAATAACCGGAAAAGACAATCTTCTTTCCTATTGATTTAATCAATAAAAGTCGATCAATTTTTCTTAATGCCCTAAGTTTCCAAAATAAATTAATAGGAAATCATCATTACAAGGTGAATACAATACCACAATTGCAATAGTACCATATGTCTATTTCTCAAAATAGAGGAAAAATATAATTACACCATTTATTTTGCTAAATGAAAATATCAGTAACTTACCAATTTCCAAATAATACTTTATTAAATTTTGAATAATCTCAATGGCATGTCGTTTAAATTTGAAAATGTCCAATGATAAAATATTTCACTTTTCAATTACTCTAATACTATATTATTTCATTTCTAACATTTCAAGATGACCTATGATCATTCAATTCTTCAAATAGTATGTTCCTGAATAATATATTATTCAAAGTTTACCAACTAAAAAAATATATATATTTTATCTCAAAAATTTTCCAATTAAAATAATACTCTATCTTTTCCAAAAAGATACTTCCCCAAAACCCAAAATTACATATTAATTTATATATTCATTAACCCATGATTAAGAAAATCTACACAATTAATAATTGATTATACACAATAATCCAATTAAATATTAATTTATATATATATATATAGATATGATCGATAAAAGGCGGAGGCCAAAGAATTTTATTACTTTAAAAAATACATAGATTTACATTTACACCTCCATTTGGTGTGGGTGCCAGTAGGAAAGAATGGAGGGAAGAAAACCTTTGGTCTAGCCCAGATCCCTCAAGGATTAGAAAAAATTAAGAATGTGATACAAAATGGAGATACAAGATCACAAAGGGAACTTGTCCAAAATAATGAAGATTGTGTGTAGAAATCCTTTGTGTAAAGTTGAGCAGTAGATTGCCCATTTCTTGGGGTGATGCTGCCATTTGTGGGCAATAATTCTTTCTATTCCTGAAACATAGGGTTAAGCATGCTTTGCTCCTTATGCTACACAAAATCTTGAGAAAAACTCTCACCAGAATGTTAGGAAAAGGAAAACCGAACAGGTCAACTTATACAATATATCAAACCTGCCTAGATGGTCACCCTATTAGGATACACAGCTTAAAATATTAGTCTCAAAAAATCTCCAGAAACATAATGTGAGAGTGATTACCCATTGAAGAGCATAAATTCAATAAATATTAAAGAGAAAAATTCCATAAATATTCCTGCAAAGAGATCACGAGGAGCTACCATCTTAAAGAACATGGTTTGAGAGCCTTCTAGGCCCTTATTAAGTGTCATGGGAAAGCTTTAAGTGAGATAAAATTTTATCAGGTTGACCCTTAATCTAATAATATGTGTTGGGATTTTTGATTAGTATGTTGTGATTTTCATTGATGGACACACACTTACATTGAAACTACTTTTATGTATGAGTTATGCTCAACTGGCAATTATAGTCCAACCGGTATGATGCATTATAGTCCTTAGAATATTGGTGTTTTGCAGAAAGTAATTGCTGATCTAAAGCGGTATGTTGACCCCAAGTGGTTCGAGGATCTCAAGTGGCACAAAGGATCAAAGCAGTAGAACACATATTTCCCAATCTTCATTTTGTCAAATCGGCAACCGACATTTTGCTTGAACCAGTATTTTGTATGAATTGGTAATACTCTGTGATGAGTTACCAACCGATATTTTTTGATGAGTTACCATCCACTGATTGTTTGACGGTGCCGACACTTTAATAGTGCTTTTTGTGTCATGTTACCAGATACGTCTAGATGCATTAAACCTAGGAAATTGTATTGTAATCCTATTGGACCGACATGAAATCATATTCCTTTATAAGGACATCATGTCTAGGGTTTTAGGTTCTTGTTGTGATTGTTGTTGATGTTATTGATAGGGTTTAAGGTGGTTGAGGAGTTAGAGGGTATGAATGTATAGAAGACTAAAGTAATGCTGGAATGCACTAGGAACGAGCTATCAAGGATCGAACCCAACAATCTGTGCTATTTGCTAGATCACTCACTTGTTGATTACTCACATCTTCGACAAGTCTGTGGCCCTTAACCAGGTAGGCCCAAAAGCCTTTTGTAAATCCTCTAACAAGGTGGTTCACATATGTGGATCTAAATTCCTCTAGCAAGGTAGTCTTTAATCAGACTTATCTCCTAATAGAGATTGAGATTCCTAACAAGATCTGACATTGTAAGACCTTAACTAGTCTAACCTTAACTAGTCTGGTTCCTATTCTATAGATAGTTACTTGTGTGTTCCATCTCATCGTGGTTTTTCCCATTTGGGTTTCCATGTCAAAATCTATTGTGTTATGGTGTTTGTGTTTCTGTGGGTGAATGCATTATTTGCTATTTGGTTTGCATGTGTGCTAACCGGTTTGTCTACTAAACTACTTTATTGATTTACTATTAGTCTTACAAAGTGTTTAAGTGCAAAGATTTTTGGCATACTAATTCACCCTCCTCTTAGTATTCATCAATTGGTATCAGAGCCTACCTTTCTATAAGTTTAACCACTTGGAAAGAGATATGGGCGAATACACATTGAGAGAACTTACTCATTGGCTCACTCAGTCTGAGCAAGCCTATGATGATCTTATGGTCAAATATAAGGCCTCTCAAGCAAAGAGGAGAGAACATGTAGAAAAGTTGATGGAGCTATCTGAAAATAGTTCCTCTAATGAAGCGGGCATGGAAGCCCTGATTCAAAAAGTAGAAAAGTTGAATGAATCCAATTGCAATCTAAGAAAAGAATTAGAAGGACTAACTATTCGAATGTGTCAAGAGCTTGAGAACCAGAGGAAAGCTGAAGAACTAGTCAAAGATAAAGATCATGAAAACTCCAAGCTGCAGCAAGAGATCAGTGCCCTAATTGCTCAACTCCATGCAAGCAAAGTGGAAAAGGAAGACATGCAAGGAGAACTGAACATTGCCATCTTTGAGAATGAAAACCTGATGGAAACAAATGTTGCTATTTCCAAAGAACTCTCTAAGTCAAAGGAAATACTTGCTAAGTTCAACAAGAATACTGTCAATCTAGAGCAAAAGCTTGAATCTACCAAACCTATCAAGAATACTAATAGACTTGGTTATTCAAGTCATAAGGAAGGTGAGACCTCTGGTACAAATGCTGGAACATCAAAGAATCAATCAGCATCAAAGGATAAAGGGAAGCAAAAGTTTAAACCTGTTCACTTTAACTATCTTAAAGAAGGACATACTGCCAATGTGTGTAGGAGTAAGACTTACAGTAATTTTCCTTATTTTCTAAATGATAAGCCTAGATCCTATAAATTCAATGGTAACTGTTATGCATGCAACAAGTTTGGGCATAGAGCATTTGAATGCAGGTCTGTTATGAATAACACTAGAAGATATCCTCAGAGGACCCAAGGAGTTGGTCCTGAACCTTTTGTGAATTGGAATCACAATCAATTTAATGCCTTCAATCATCAGTCAAGAAGTGGTGGCTATCAAGCGGCAACCGGATGGAGAGCAAACTGTTTGATTTGTCATGGTCATGGTCACACTGCTGCAACGTGCAGGAAGAAGAATGGCAACATGAATAATGGACCTTGGAGAGCACTTGGATTGGTCTGCTATCACTGCAACAAACTGGGTCACATTGACAGTGTTAAAATATAGTCTCAGTTGTAACACATAGAAAACTAATTCTATTCTATAATTGTCTCAACACACAGAATAATAATTTTGTTATTTAATTAAGATTGGAATTTAGTTAAGAATTAAACTAACAAATTTGTTATGCAACATCTTTAGTTGATTAAGGTAATAGCCGGTGTAGAAGGATCGTGGATCCACACAGGGGTCATGACCCTATGTGGAACCACGTGGTTCCACATAGGATCACGACCCCCTATGGAGGCACGATCCCATGGAAAATAAATGATATATATACGCCACCCTCCCTGATGAACATGGTGAAAGATACACAGTGATCAGTGGTAGATATATTCAGTTGCTTTTCGTATCTACAGAGGTAAATCGATAAAAGACACAAATCAGTTTTACATTCCTTTAATCATATGCTAACATTCTAAACTTGACATCACAGCAAATCAGATTGCTTAGTAAATCTATAATAGTCTATTTACATTTACATGGTATCAGAGCCTAACTACTTAAGATCCGAATAGACTGAAAGAAAAGTTTACAAAATTGAAGAGTTCTAAAATGGCGAACACAATCAGATTCAAGGACAGACTCGAAGGAGCAGAAAATTTTGTGGCTTGGAAAGTAAAAAAAATGATAGTGTTAAAAGAGAACAAAGTAATCAAATTCATAAAAGAAGACAAGCCCGAACTTGAAGACGAACTTGAGAAAACTGTATGGAATGAGGGGAATGATAAAGCTATAAAAATCATGAAAGATGCAGTAAGGGATCACATAATACCACTTATATTAAAATATGACAATGCATATGAAATGTTCAAAACCCTTGAAAGGACATATGAAATAAAAAATCTGAGCAAAACCCTAGATCTAAAAAGATAGTTGAACCACATAAGTATAAAAAAAGGTGAAACAATAAACTCATACTTCATGAGGATAGGTTCACTCAGAGATCAATTGCAAAAACTTGATTATCATGTTGAGAAGCAAGAACTATCAATGATTACCCTAGATGGATTACCTAAATCCTAGGAATTATTCAAACAAGGCATAAATGCAAGGGATAAATTCACAGAATTTGATTGACTAAGGGATGACTATCTCCTTGAAGAATAAAGGCAAATGAAAGGGGTAAATCACAAAACTAAAGATGAGGACCTCCACATTCTGAATACCGATTCCCGTAAGAAAGGCAAGAAGAGAAACTTCAAGAAGAGAAAATCCCATCATGGGAAAAGCTTTCATAAGAAAGACATGTCAAAAATCCAATGTCATAGATGTGATCAGTATGGACATATGTCATTTAATTGTCCTAACAATGTAAAATAGTAGGAATCATTCACCAAAGTAGAGAGGAACACAAAACTTGAATCTGAGAAGTTTGTATTATATTCAGCACTATCAAGTCAAGCTTCAAACAAGTCTAACACTTGGGTGATAGACAATGGATCGTCAAGTCATGTCACTGGATTCAGAGAATTTCTAGACTCAATGGAAAAGGGATCAAATGAACAGGTAACAATAGGGGATGACTATCCACATCCTCTAAAAGCTGTCGGGACATGTACAATCACATTGAAGTCTGGAATCTCAATCTAACTCACCAGGGTACTATTTGTACCAGGCATAAAAAGGAACTCAGTCTCTATCTCTGCACTTGAGGATGATGGATATAGAGTCTCATTCATAGAAGGAAAGGTAATGACATGGCCAAAAACAACCACCTTCAAAAGAGCACAAGTGATTGGTTACAGACAAGGGCACCTATATGAATTGTGTAATGAGCTAAATCAAACCTTACTTCATGAAGTCATAGATCAAGCAGAAATTTGGCATAGAAGACTAGGGCACTTACATTTTCATGCTCTACCCTCTATGGAGAAATTAGTCATAGGACTGCCTAAACTATAGCCAATTCATTCAGATGTTTGTAAAGGATGTGCACTAGGGAAAAACACTAAAATATCTTTTCCCTGCAGTTCTAGAACAACTAAAGGAGTACTAGAACTAGTTCACTCTGACTTATGTGGGCCTATGTCTGAACCATCACTAGGAAATGCATTATACTATGTAATCTTTGTAGACAATTTTTCTAGGAAAACTTGGATTTATTTCCTTAAAAGTAAAGAATCTGAAGATATTCTTAGGAAATTTAAAGAGTTCAAATCTATTATAGAAAATCACTCTGGTAGGAAAATCAAAACACTTAGGACTGACAATGGTAGGGAATACACATCAGAAGTATTTAAAGAGTTTTGTAAAGATGTTGGGATTAAGAGGGAGTTCACTATACCCTACAATCCTCAACAAAATGGGGTTGCTGAAAGAAAAAATAGAACAATAGTAGAAGCTGCAAGAGCTATATTGTTAGATCAAAACCTAGAAACTGCACTTTGGGGAGAAGCCACTAATACCGCTATATACATTCAAAATAGATTTCCTCACTCTCATATTGGTAACAAAACTCCTGAAGAAGTATTTACTAGAATTAAACCTGATATTAGCCATCTCAAAATATTTGGATGTCCTGTTTATACTCATATACCTAAGGAGAAAAGAACTAAATTAGAACCTACTAGACAGAAAGGGATTTTTGTAGGATATAGTGAAACATCTAAAGCCTACCAAATATTCATCCCTAGTCAAAGACAAATAGAATTAAGCAGAGATGTCATATTTGAGGAAGATATAGCTATTAACAAAACAAGGAGTTCCATCACACCTGAAATCCCAACTAATTCCATTAATTTGGAAGAAGATTCTCTTTCTGAAACTCAGAGGGAGCATCCTGAGGATAACACCTTAGAACTTGAGAACACTACAACAGAGAATCCCAGGAAGAGACCACTATGGGCTACTAAAACAGTATAGGAAGCAGAATCCTTTGCAGCACCTAGAGGAATAGTTAGAGAAAGCAAAAGACCTTCAAAGTTTTCTAGCTATGTTACTCTAATGACGAACCTCATAAATGTTGAACCTTCAAGTGTCAAAGAGGCTCTTAAATAGCAAGTATGGAAGGATGCCATGATAGAGGAATATCAATCTATCTTAAAGAATGATGTGTGGAAAATTGTGCCTAGACCTAAAGGAAAATCAGTTGTATCTTCTAAATGGCTCTTTAAAATTAAGTATGCTGCTAATGGCAGTATAGAAAAACATAACGCAAGATTAATTGCTCGAGGCTTCTCTCAGAAGGAAGGAATTGACTATGAAGAAACAATTGCACCTATTGCATGATACACTTCCATTAGAACAATCCTGGCTATAGCAACATCTAAAGGATGGAAAGTTCATCAAATGGATGTAAAAAGTGTATTTTTGAATGGAACAATTGAAGAAGAAGTATATCTAGAGAAACCTGAGGGATTTGAGGTAAATAATGCTAAAACACATGTATGCAAGTTAGATAAAGCACTGTATAGATTAAAACAAGCTCCGAGAGCATGGTACAAAAGAATTGACAGTTACTTATTAGAGATAGGTTTCTCTAAAAACATTGCTGATCCAAATTTGTATTTCAAAATAATCAAAGGTGAAATGTTGATACTCATATTATATGTAGATGACTTATTAATTACAGGCAAAGATCATCTCATTGCAAAATGTAAACATGAACTAGCTTCAGAGTTTGAGATGAAGGATTTAGGTCTACTCCATTATTTCCTTGGATTAGAAGTATGGAAAAAACCAGATGGTATTTATCTAAGTCAAGGTAAATACACCATTGACATTTTGAAGAGATTTGGAATGATGAATTGTAAGCCAATGTCATCTCCTATGGAAACAAACCTACATAAACTAAAAGAAGCTATAGCAGATTCCAAATTTGTAGACCCAACATTATATAGATAGATTATTGGATCATTAATGTACCTAGTCAATACCAGACTTGATATATGTTATGTAATAAATACACTCAGCCAACACATGGTTGAACCCAAAGAAATACATTTGGTTGCAGTAAAGCATATATTCAGATATCTACAAGGTACCTTGGACTATGGACTGCATTATGAACACACTGCATTGAACCTACATGGATACTCTGATTCAGACTAGGCTAGAAGCGTGATAGATAGGAAGAGCACTTCAGGATGTTGTTTCAGCTTAGAGTCAGCTATGGTATCTTTGACCTGTAGAAAACAATCTTCCGTAGCTCAGAGCTCCATAGAGGCTGAATATATAGCTGCATCCATGGTAGCTAAGGAATCTGTATGGTTGAGGAAATTGATAGTAGGACTGTTTGTTGAAAGTCTAAAGCCTACTATCATTCATTGTGCCAATTAGAGCTGCATTAAACTTTCAGTGAATCCAGTTTTTCATGATAGATCCAAGCACATTGAGATCCCATATCACTATGTAAGAGACATGATAGAGAGAAAGGTAATAAGACTGGAATATGTCAATACAAGAGATCAGATAGCTGACATTCTCACCAAACCCCTAGCAAGAGTGAAAATTGATCACTTCAGGAGGTATCTTGGTATGGTTAAAATGTAATTGATGTCTAAAATTTATGTAAACTTCTTAGTCATATATTTGAGTATATGAAGTATGTAACCTTTCCCTGTGTTCACTCCTAAAGGATGATGATTATTTAGTTAATGAACACTTGTATTTTAACATTGTAAGGTGACGATCTTATAAATGTTTGGAAGATCATATAAACTGAAAATCAGACAACTTGAATATCAGTAATATGATAAGTTATAGTAGACATTATATAAGCAGATTAATATTAGTGCACATACTATAACAGGGATATCAAAGTGAGTATATCCTTAGTATCATAGGATGATACTTAAAATTGGATATCAAAGTGAGTATATCCTTAGTATCACAGACTAATACTTAAACTTGGATATCAAAGTGAGTATATTCTTAGTACCACAAGCTGATACTTAAACTTGGATATCAAAGTGAGTATATTTGTAGTTTCACCTAGGTGATGTGATTCTCATGAGCTCAATTAAGTTTTAGGTCTATACTCCTAAGACTTAGAGGGAGTGTTAAAATATAGTCTCAGATGTAACACACATAAAACTAATTATGTTCTCTAATTGTCTCAGCACACAGAATAATAATTCTGTTATTTAATTAAGATTGGAATTTAGTTAAGAATTAAACTAACAAATTTGTTATGGAACGTCTTTAGCTGATTAAGGTAATAGCTGGTGTAGAAGGATCATGGCTCCACATAGGGGTCATGGCCCTATGTGGAACCACATGGTTCCAAATAGCATCGCGACACCCTATGGAGGCACGATCCCATGGAAAATAAATGATATATATATGCCACCCTCCCTGATGAACATGGTGAAAGATACACAATGATCAGTGGTAGATATATTTAGTTTCTTTTCATATCTATAGAGGCAAATCGATAAAAGACACAAATCGGTTTTGCATTCCTTCAATCATATGCTAACATTCTAAACTTGACGTCACAACAAATCAGATTGCTCAGTAAATCTATAATAGTCTATTTACATTTACAACGAGATTCTATAGATCAAGAAGAACATATTGGATGACATACCGGTCACTCTAGAAGGAAATATTGATGTTGACACTGTTCAAGCGAATATGAACAAAACTTGGAAGAAGAAACCAGCGGTGTTACAAGAAGAACCAGTTTCTGCACCTAGTGTGGAAATCATAGAACTGACAAACTAAGCTTCAGAAAAGCTTAGGGGTAGCAAACGGCAAAATGTTTCAAACCCCCGGTTTACATCGGTAAAATTCCTTAATCGGTGTATGATACCTATCAGTCGGCAGAAGACCAGAAATAGTAAAAGGCAAATTAGCGTTTACGCTCTAATGGTGGAGCATTTATTACGGTAGGTGAGCAATATGTTTAAAAGGATTTTTCAAATCATTTCTCACTATCAGTTTTTGAACGAAGAAGGTTTTCAAGTGCAGAGCAAAGAAAAGTGATTTGTGCTATGATTCTGAGAAATTAAGGAACCTTAAAGGAGATTCAAATTCAAATTGCAAACGGTCAAGTGAAGAACGCAAAACGGTGATTCTACAACCGACAGAGTGTGAGGTGGAGAAGAATCTGAAAGCCCTAAATTCATGATTTCTGAAAGGTATTTTTTGAGTTTTTAGTTTCTATCATGGCTTCTGCATCCCATACTAGCTCTAGTGCATCTGTTGATTCAACAAGTTTTATTCAACGCAAGTCTAAATATAATGCCTTATCACAAGTTCCAGCTGGTGTGATAGTAGAAGAGGGAATCTCAGATTACATAAACTATAAAATTGAAGACCTAGGGTCTCTAGCAATTCACTCGCAGCTAGGTTTATTTTGTGGAAAAGATAAAAAGATCAAACTAGAGTATAGTATTTTGGAGAAAAAGAAGCTCCACAATGTTGTTTATTTCCTAGAGGATTTCACAGATGATCACATTAGGATCATTCTGAGTAGAGTTCATGGTGACAAGATGTACCTGGAAAGAATGCATGATATTACACAGCAAGAAATTCATGCCATCACCGATTTCTGCAATACAGGGGAAGTGCTAGCCCTAAGGACGGTAAGCAAGACTAAAATGTCCAAGCTCACCAGTTCAGTGAGCGACTCATGAGGTATGACTGTCAATTCAATCAAGGATGATCTGGTCAAGTATGCCTGCATGGTGATAGGCTACCAGACGTTCTCTGCCAGCAGACTTAACACTGTATCTACTACAATGGTAAATGCTGCTTACCATATGATCAAGGAGGATGCATCATTTGACCTGTGCACTGGTATGCAAAGGCAACTCCTATTGAATCTTAAATCGATCAAACATGATAATGCATTGAGGTTCAAGTTTGGACAACTACTGGTTGGGTTGTTCTTTTACTTCCAAGGCTACTTTCTAGGAGTAGGTGATGTCTAGTGGTTTGCTGACCAATCAGTAACCAAGCAAATCAAGGAAAGCCTTCAAGCAGTTAGAACTGGTTACCCTAAAGTTCTGAACAAGTACTTTGATTAGTTCAGATGCAAAATGAGTCAGAAGATGAGAATATCAGGTGATATTGTCAAGAAATATGAAGATGATATTTGTTTCACCATTAAAGTGGATCAATGCATAATGGAGGTTGTTGAGCCCAGACAGGAGGAAGTGGAGCCTATGGGCTATGAGGTAATGAATGATATGCTAGAAGGATATGCCTCTACCCTTATTGCCTCACCGCTTGACCCAAAGGCAAGGAGAACCGGGACCTACCTAGAAAGCATAACATTGGTTGAGGAACCCTCAACAAAGAAAGGAAAAGAACCTTTAGTGAAGAAGGCAAAACCAGTGCCTTCAGCATCGGCACCAGCTACTACAGCCAGTCCTAAAGTGACCAAGTGATCATCGGCTAAAAATAAATTCGAAGCGGCACCTGCTAAAGTCTTCGAGAGAAAGAGGAAGACAAGGAATGCCTCACTAGACTCAGAAGAAACTGTGTCTGAGGAAAAACCTAAGAAGACACGACAAGCAAAGAAAAAGACAAAGAATGAATCGGCATCATCGGCACTAGTAAATATTGACATCTCCTCTTACAAACCTTTGACACATTGTCAAAGAACTATCAAAAACATTAGGAGAAAAGTGTTGAATGATTTGATTGATTGTTTTGATGATTTTAACGATGATGAAAAGGAACCAGTTGAAAAAGAAATCATTTAGTATTTATGTGTTAATGACTGATCGCATTCAGAAATTAGATCTGAGACACTGGATTCTTTGGATAATTCCTTAGACAATAAATGGCGCATTGCCATAGAGAAAGAACAGGAAATGAGAGAGAAAATTTTGGCTGAACATTTTTCTGATGTATCAAATTCAGAACTGTTTGAAGTAATGAATAAATACAAAGGCCTCTTCTTCATGAGAAGAAGAAGACTCCTGTTACTAGAAGGAAAGGGTCAAGAAGTGATCAAGAATACACACACTCTTTCTCTAGAAGCTCTTAAGATGCATAGCGTGGCTAAAGCTAATACGAAGGCTGAATAAGAACCGACAATAACTAAACTGGATGAAGTGTTTGATGATGAAGGAAATTCAGTTGTTGAACCTATAGACACTATTGATGTCGATGCTCTAGATGGAGAGGATGTTGCTCAAGGTACACCATTGGAAGCAATAGGATAGGAGAAGCATGCAGAATATGAAGTAAAGCAAAAGCAAACAAAGGACAAAAAGGAGGAAGCAAAAAGTGGAGAAGAAGAAAGCAAAAGAGGAGAAGAAGAAGAAGGATGAAGAGGAGAAGAAGAAGAAGGATGAAGAGGAAAAGAAGAAGAAGGATGAAGATGAGGAGAAATGGAAACAGGAAGAGAAGAGAAAAGAAGAAGAGAAGAAAAGAAGGGAAGAGGAAGAAGAGAAAAAGAAACAAGAAGATGCAAGGAAGAAGAAAGAGGCAGAGGATGAGAAGAGAAAGGAAGAGGAGAAGTGAAAGGAAGTAGAAAACAAGAAGGTAGAGGAGGATAACGAAGAGGAAAAGAGAAGAGAAGAGGCAAAGAAGAAAATAGAGGAGGTCAAGGAAGCTGAAGCAGCAAAAAGCACACAGATGGAGACTCCTAAGGCAACTGGTAGTCAAGCCAAACTGGCTGACCTCACCAGTCCTATTGACCTCCAGTCCGCAAGTGAAATGTAGTTGCTACAGAGCATTAAGGTTGCTCAAGAATTCCTTGAGGTGTTAAGGAGGAAGAAGGAGGAAGATGTGATCCAAGCTGTGGTGGATACTCTTACCGATTTGTTACTCGGTACAAACCTCCACAGTACTGACTCATCATTGGCACAACCGAAGCTCCTATGCACTGTAGTGGATGATCAGGTGCAGCGCTTAGAAGAGGTAGCAGAGGCAAATGCTAAGAAAGAGCATCAAAAGGCTCTCTACATTTCCCTAGTGAATAAGCTTAATGGGCTCTGGTCTGAACTACAAAAGGCACAGAAGGATATAAGGAATGCTCTGGATGAGGGAAATCTACTACTAAGTAAGATTTGCCAACCCCATCTCTTCTATGATGATGTTCTTGTATAGAAGCAAAAGTTTCAAACTAACTTGCAGTTGTATATGAGTACCTTCAAGTAGCCATACGACTCTTTTACAACTTATGGGCAAATCGTTCACCGGTTTCACATCCAGTTTGCCAAATTAGAGTTGGAAATAAGCAACTCAACTCGAGATTTGCAGGAACTCCAACTGGTTCTACTCCCATGCCTGCAGATTCTTCAAAAATGTTATCTCAATCTAGATGCTTTAATAGTGACTCAAGAGATGAGCACACTAGATGCCATGGAAGAACAAGTCTCCAAGATGCAGATAGAGAAAGAAGTGGCAACCTCCCTACTTGAGTCTTGGTCCTTATCTATGAAACAATTTTTGTAGGACTTCAAATTTGTTTTTGACAAGTTTTATTCCTTATTGTAATAAACTCTTATTCTTTTAATCTTAATGACATATGTGTTAATCTGTAATATTTTGTTGTCATTGTCGGAAAAGGGGGAGAAGTATAAATTTTTAATGTTTTGATGTATACTTTCATGTTATTTTTGTTAAGAAGTAGTATACATTGTATTTTCTGCAAAAGGGATAGTGTATATGCTTAGGGGGAGTAATTTTGATTCTAGCATATTTTTGTTGTAAAACACTTAGATGTCAAAATTTCCTAAGTCTTGCCATCAATGCCAAAGGGGGAGATTGTTGGCATTTTTTATGAGTATGTTGTGATTGTCATTGATGGACACACACTTGCATTGAAACTATTTTTATGTATGAGTTATGCTGAACCGATAGTTGTTCCAACCGGTATGATGCATTATAGTCCTTAGACTATTGGTGTTTTGCAGAAAGTAATGACCGATTTGAAGCGGTATGTTGACCCCAAGCGATTCAAGGATCTCAAGTGGCACGAAGGATCAAAGCGGCAGAACACATATTTCCCAGTCTTCATTTTGTCAAACCAGCAACCGACATTTTGCTTGAACCGGTATTTTGTATGAACTGGTAATACTCTATGATGAGTTACCAACCGACATTTTGTGATGAGTTACCATCCACCGATTGTTTGACGGTGTCGACACTTTAATAGTGCTTTTGAGTCATGTTACCAGATACGTCTAGATGCATTGAACCTAGGAAATTGTATTGTAATCCTATTGGACCGACATGAAATCAGATTCCTTTATAAGGACATCATGTCTAGGATTTTAGGTTGTTGTTGCGATTGTTGTTGATGTTATTGCTAGGGTTTAAGGTGGTTGAGGAGTTAGAGGGTATGAATGTATAGAAGACTTAAGTAATGTTGGAATGCATTAGGAACAACCTATCAAGGATCTAACCAAGCAATCTATGCTATTTTCTAGATCACTCACTTGTTAATTACTCACATCTTCGACAAGTCTGTAGCCCTTAACTGGGTAGGCCCAAAAGCCTTTTGTAAATCCTCTAACAAGGTGGTTCACATCTGTGGATCTAAAATCTTGTATCAAGGTAGTCTTTAATCGGACTTATCTCCTAATAGAGATTGAGATTCCTAACAGGATTTGTTCTAGTAAAGAACATTGTAAGACCTTAACCGGTCTGGTTCCTATTCTGCAGATAGTTACTTGTGAGTTCCATCTCACCATGGTTTTTCCCATTTGGGTTTCCATGTCAAAATCTCTTGTGTTATGGTGTTTGTGCTTCTATGAGTGAATGCATTATTTGCTATTTGGTTTGCATGTGTGCTAACCAATTTGTCTGCTAAACTGCTGTACCGATTTAGTGTTAGTCTTGCAAAGTGTTTAAGTGCAAAGATTTTTGGCATACTAATTCACCCCTACCTCTTAGTATTTATCAATATGATGCTGGAGATTACTGGGAAGAAAGAGGAAAATTGAGATATGCATATGAGACTGATTTAACTTAAAACTGAGAGAACAGGCGGGAAAATAGGAAACTATATATGAATGTGATTATATAGATGTGAGTTTGAACAAAATTCAAATATATAATGTGAATGATGATAATATATATAGAAATATAAAAACAAATATATATACATGTATATATGATTATATATATATATATATATTGCAACCATGGAAGGCCTAGAAAGCCTGAAGGTGGTTGGGGTCGATCATACATAGGGAAGAGAATGATGCATAGCATATACACAGCTTAACAAAATTACGAAGCTAAGTTAAAGAAACCTAGAGACATTACAACTTGAAAGCTTCTTAAGAATAGAACTAGAGACAAAACATCAAGAATATAGGGGACCGAAAAGGTAAAATAGAGATGAGGATAGCTAGGTAAGTGTTACTCCTAAAAGAAGGCAATATCTACATAAATAATAATACCTATATAGCCATGATCACATATATCCAAGAGTGAGATATGCCAGCATGTTTGTATACCTATGCTCATTAATGTAAGGTACCACCTCCTTCTAGTCTTAAAGCTTATCGTAGTAGAGTGGCAAGACTGAAAAAGCTAAATTTAGGAGTGATCAAATATAAGGAGGAAATACTTAGACATTCGAGTCTAAGATGAATAAATCTGAATAAGAGAATGAAAATGGTTATTTAATCATCATTTTCATTAATACCATGGCAGCCCATAAGTCATCAAGTGGGTGTAATAGCATCCTTTTAAGATATCCGGGTTCAAATAATATCAATGAGATCCAATGATGTCTCATCGATATAGGAGGGCCATCGAAGAAAGGAAGCACCGATGAACTTTAGAAAAGACTCATCGAAGACAGTAATTCCATCGACAAAAGATATCGAGGAAAGCAGAGATGGTTTTCATCGATGGGAAAAGGTCTTCGAGGAGATAATACCATCGGTGCAACATGAAAAGAACTCACCGAAAGGAATGGTCTCATCAAAAGAATAATGTCGATCAGGAAAAAGGAAGCTACATTGATAAAAGATATCGATGAGGAAATAGTTTTCGAGGAAGCTAAAAGGCATGCCTCTGATATGCATGGTTTCATCGATGTAACTTATCGGTGGAAGATGATAAGGGAGGATAAAGAAAGGCTTTGGTGAGACAATAGATCCATTCACTGATGGGGCATGATGATTTTGATGGAAGAAGTGTTTCGGTGGAAAAATAAACAAGGTCACCGAGGCCCGAGGTTTCTTCGACATATAAACCCAATGGATATCAGATAGGTATCGGTGAGGAAACAACCATAGTGACCGAATATAGTATCTTAATGAAAGAAGGAAATACTTGATCAAAGTAATATTCAAAATAAAAGTATCATCGGTGGAAACAGGAGTTCAATGATGAGAAGAATCGAGCAATGGCAGAACTGGATCGGGACAAAGACTTGTCAATTTGTGCTAACCATATTCTGTCCAATTATTTCCAGATAGAGAATGACATGAAGATATTAAATAGTGATGTTGTGATGTATAAAGATGATAAGATAAGCCAATATTCAAGGATGAAAGATTAGTAAACTTCAAGACACTCATTAATACCATGGTAGCCCACAAGTCATATAGTGGGTGTAATAGCATTATATTAAGATATCTGGGTTCAAATAATATCGATGAGATCCAATGATGTCTCATCGATATAGAAGTTCCATCGAAGAAAGGAAGTGCCGATGAACTTCAAAAAAGACTCATCGAAGATAGTAATTCGATCGATAAAAGATATCGAGGAAAGCGGAGATGGTTTTCATCAATGGGAAAAGGTCTTCGAGGAGATAATACCATCGGTGCAACATAAAAAGGAGTCACCGAAAGGAATGTTCTCATTGAAAGAATAATGTCAATCAGGAAAAAGGTAGCTACATCGATAAAAGATATCGATCAGGAAATAGGTTTTGAGGAAGCTAAAAGGCATGCCTCCGATACGCATGGTTTCACCAATGCGACTTTATCGGTGGAAGATGAAAAGGGAGGATAAAGAAAGGCTTCGGTGAGACAATAGATCCAATCACTGATAGGGCATGGTGATTTCGATGGAAGAAGTGTTTAAATGGAAAAAATAAAGGAGGTCACCAAAGCCCGAGGTTTTTTCGACATAAAAACCCAATGTATATCAGATACGTATCGGTTAGGAAATAGCCATAGTGACCGAATACAATATTTTGATAAAAGAAGGAAATACTTGATTGAAGTAATATTTGAAATAAAAGTATCCTTGGTGGAAACAAGAGTCCAATGATGAGAAGAATCGAGTAGAGGTAGAACTGGATCGGGACAAAGACTTGTCAATTTGTGTTAACCATATTCTGTCCAATTATTTCTAGACGAAGAATGACATGAAGATATTAAATAGTGATGTTGTGATGTATAAAGATGATAAGTTAAGCCGATGTTCAAGGATGAAAGATCAGTAAACTTCAAGAGACTAATAAGAATATATATATATATAATAATAAAAATATAAATATATCAAAAATATATATATATATATAAGTATATATATAAATGTATATATATAAATATGAATATATATGATTGTATATATATATATATACCTATAAATGTGAATCAAGGATCTGACTTAATATAGGTGTTAAGATAGATATATATATGGATATATATATATATATATATATCTATATGTGTGTATATATATATATGAAATGCCTATATATCTGTAAAGAGAAAATTATTACATGTGTTGAGAGTGCTTATCTATCCTAGATAATTCATGAAAGGGTCCTGGGCCGCAAGAATGTGAGATAAAACCTGCATATATATATATGTGTGTGTGTGTGTGTGTGTGTGTGTGTGTGTGTGTGTGTGTGTGTGTATGATGATGATGAGAGGCTGAATATGAGGATGGATGACTGAATCAAGGTGGGTCTGATAATGAAAGTTCCTAGATAAGTATATACAATAATATTAGATGAGGGGCCTCTCCTTGGGCTAAAGGATGGAAGACTAAATGGGTATGAAGGAGAGGAATAAAAATATATGATTGAGATTTGTGTTTTAATGATTATATCCGACCATGGATTAAGCCTAACTACATGAGTAAAGTCCGGGAGAACAGATATATGGGCATATTTAAACTAAATGTTTGCATGAGTATCTATACGTAAATACAGGGGGTAGGAAGAGGAATAAATAAGGGGGTTAAAACATAGTTTGGGCAAGAGAAACATAAGGGGATGAAAGGAGAAACATGATAATGACCACTTAGGACATGAAAACAAAAGAGGGGGTTGCATTAAGGTGGCATAGACAGGAGATTGATGCCATCGACTCCCAAGTTGGCTAGCACATCCACTCTATTATTGCCCTCCCTATAAATATGATTGATTGTGAACCTATCAAAATCTCTGCATAAGTCAGGAGCTTT
The DNA here is from genome assembly GCF_030272615.1 of Cryptomeria japonica. Lineage (NCBI taxonomy): Eukaryota > Viridiplantae > Streptophyta > Pinopsida > Cupressales > Cupressaceae > Cryptomeria > Cryptomeria japonica. The sequence goes on from NC_081413.1 coordinate 660,326,464, forward strand.
TGACAGAAAAGTATTTAGTCTCCAATTAGGCATACTACCTTTCCTCAGAGCATTGACAATTATAGCCGAATCTCCTTCAATTTCCAAGTTCTTAACTCCTAGTTTCCTATATAAATGTAGACCCTCCACCAGGCCCATAAGTTCCACTCAATTGTTGGTGTTGATGCCAACCAGAGAGGCAAGGGTTGCTAGTTCCTTGTCTTCCCAATTATGAGCAACACATCCTATCCCTGCTTGTCCTGGGTTGCCATGGGATGCCCCATCAAAGTTTAGCTTCATCCAACCTTCACCTGGGGGCTGCCATTTGCATGCATCCCTTGCTTGAAGACTTGCAATAGGACCATCTCCTCCAAAGGGAGGAAAGGATAAGCCTTCCCAACATTTTATCATCTTTTCATCCCAATAAGTGATAGAGGCATTCTTCAATATTCCTGATGATAGTCGGTTGTTCATGAGCTCAGTGATAGCTAACTCTATCCTGTTAATGATTCTAGGACCCTCTAGTTTTTCATTCTTAAAGAGACATTTGTTTCTCTCCTTCCATAGTTCCCACATAATGGAAGAAGGAAGAGTTGTCCATAAACCTTCAAAGAGATAGCCATGCCTGAGGAGAGACCATGCCTTGAGCATTCCAAAGATGGTGTGGGGGAAGGTTGTAGACCATTCAAGTTTGTTGGTGAACTGCACCCAACATTTGTGAGAAAAGGGGCAGTTAAGGAGGATATGATTGGTGTCTTCCTTGTCTGCCTCGCAAAGAGGACATCTACTAGGGCCCTCATACCCCATTCTTCTAAATTTGTCTGCAGTTAGGAGCTTGTTCTAAACCGCAAGCCAGGAGAAGATACTTGCCTAAGGCAGATAGTATTTATCCCAGCAAAGTTTCAAGGGAAGCTCAATCATAGGTCTTATAAACAATTTGGAGATGAGAGAGTACCCATCCTTGGAGTTGTATTCTCCTCTTAGGGAGCCATCCCAGATGAGCTTGTCCTCAACCTGACTTAAGGCAATGTTCCTTGTTTTAAGAATTGCCATAAGTTTTTGTTCATCCCTTACCAGGATATCCTCATCTTCCTTGTCGATCCACTGCCAACCAACCCCATCCTCTAAAGGGGAGAAATAGTTGTTTAACGGGGGTCCTCTATGAGATTCAAGAAGCATATGAGTAGCACCAAAGTCATGGATATTATCAATAGCCTTATATCCACCCCATGAATCTGACCAGAAAAAGAGCTTTATCCCCGAACCCCAGGTTCCAAGTAAGTATGTCAGAGATAATCCTCCTACAGTCTAACATAAAATTCCATAGGCAAGACCCTCTCAGAGGGTTGGTTTCTCTGAATATTTGGATAGGATTCCCTCCATTGAGGTATTTGTGGTGCAGCAAGTGAGCCCATTTGAGGTGGGGGGTTCTGAACATCCTCCAGACCAACTTGGAACCCAAGGCTTTGCCTTGATCATGAAGGTTTTTAACGCCAAATCCTCCATCTTCTTTAGGTTTGCATATCTTGTCCCAGGATATGAGTGATATTTTATGATTGTCATTAGCACCTTGCCAAAAGAAAGTCCTGAGATGTTTGTTGAGCTCTGCAAGTTTAGAAGAAAATAAATGTTGATAGGAGAGTTGGTAAATGGGCATTGCTGACAAGACCGATTTAACCAAGGTTACTCTACCTGCAGATGAGAGCCATTTTCATTTCCAAGTCTTAATCCTGGACTTGATTTTATCCAACAAGTTGTCCCATAATTTTGAGGGTCTTCTACCCTTGTCAAGGGGAATGCCTAGGTATTTGCAAGGAAGAGTTCCTTCACTAATCTCCAAGACATTGGTGATCACTTTTCCTAAGGAGGGGTCTATGTTGAACATAAAAACTGCAGACTTGGCCAGATTCACCTCTTGACCTGAGGCTAGCATATAGGATTTAAGGATGCCTTTGAAGGTGCTCACTTCCCTTACACTTCCCTACCCAAAAAGAATCATGTCGTCGACAAATTGCTGGTGGGTAAAGGGAGGGAGGCTGCTGGTAATTGGGATTCCTTGGATCCCACCCTCCTCTTTGGCCTTAGAGATGGATCTGCCAAGGGCTTTAGCCATGATGATGAAGAGAAAGGGGGACATAGGATCTCCTTGCCTAAGCCCTCTTGAGTTGCTAAAGAAACCTTCCGGGGAACCATTAACCAAGACCGAGAATTTGGGGGTGGATATACATTCAAAGATTAGGTTGATCCAGGATTTGGAAAATCCAAAGGCCTCCAAGCATTTACATAGGAAGCACAAATAAACTTTATCATAAGCTTTTCTTATGTCTAATTTGACTAGCATACTTGGGGCCCTGTTGAGCTAGACCAAATGAATGGCCTATTGGGCTATAATAACCCCATCATAGATTGATCATAATGGGGAGAAGATTATGGAGTCTGACTGCTAGGGTTTTGGTTAAGAGTTTGTACAGAGTGTTGCAAAGGGCTATTGGTCTGAAGTCATTAAAGCCTTCAGGATTCTCTTTTTGGGGATGAGAGCTAAGAAGGTATTGTTGATTTCTTTGAGAATCTTACCAGAGTTTCTAATACCTTCTAAGGTGTCTGTGATCTCTGTCCCCATAAAACTCCAACATTTTTGGAAAAAGCTAGTGGGGAAGCCATCCGAGCCCGAGGCCTTATCAGGATTCATCTTCATAATGAAAGATTTAACCTCCTCCTCAGAGAATTTCTTTGACAATATTTTATTGTGGTCATCGTTAATGAGTTTTGGAAGATTCTTGATAATATTGAGTTGGCCTCTTCGGTTGGAGCCTTCGATATTGTTTAAGATTTTATCAAAAAACCTTGCTGCCTCGGAGGCAACATCATCTGGTTTAGATAGGATGGAACCCTAACAATTCTTACGTTTAGAAATTCGATTGACCCATCACCTCTGCTTAGTACTATTGTAGGAAAACTTAGTATTTCGGTCCCCATCACTCAACCAAGTCTCCCTTGATTTTTGTTTCCAAAATATCTCTTTATTTGAGAATGTCTTTTCATATTCAGAGAGTAGAGCCTTTTCTTTGAGGAAGAGATGCTCATCTATCCCCTTCTCAAGAACCTCAATGTTAACATTCTTAAGATCATTTTTTATTAGGAGTTTTTTATCAAAAATATTTCCAAAATTAGTCCTGTTCTATTCTAAGAGCTTCCTTTTGATAAGCTTTAACTTGCTTGTGATAATAAACATCTTCAAACCAGAGAAAATAGAGATTCTCCACTAGTTCTCAATTAAATTTAAAAAGTTATCATCTTTGAACCACATGCTCTCAAATTTGAAGGGACATTTTTTAGGGGAGTGGTCAGATAATAAGATTAGTTGGAGTGGGAAATTGTCAGATCCTGCTAAAGGGAGGGGTTCTGCATTCAGGGTAAAGTTAATCTCTGAGAGCCCCATGGATAAAGAACCTATCTAGTTTCTCAACAATGTTACAGAAACCAAGCCTTTTGTTGTTCCAGGTGAAGGCATTATCTACCATCTAGATTTCAAATAGGGAGTTCCTATTGATCCAATGATGGAAATCTACAGCCGCTAGAGGAAGTTTGTTGCTACCTCCTCTTTTGTCTACTACCTTAGTGATAGCACTGAAATCTACCCCAATGATGCATACATCATTTGGGAAACTTCTGAGGAAAGACTCCAGTTCGACCCACACCCTAGCCTTATCCCTATTTTGGATAGAACCGTAACTGTTAATCAATTTGAATCTTAGGTTATTTTTATAACTTACTACTTCTCCACCCATCCAATTTTGCTTAATCTCTAAAGGTGTAAACAAGATGACTCTAGAGTCCCAAATGATGGCTAAGCCCCTAGAGGCCCCTGTAGTAGGGGAGTGCTTTAGCTGTCTAATGCCTAGTTTTTTCTCAAAAAAGGGCTATCTCAGAGGAGTTCATTTTGGTTTCTTGGATTAACATTACATCTAGTCTAGAATCAAAGATGCAACACTTTAAGATGTGATGTTTGTTAGGGGCATTCAAACCCCTAACATTCCATGTTATGATTTTCATGGCTCTGTGGGGAGGAACTTCCCCTCCTTTCCATTAAAAAGATTAGATATTTTAGACTGACCCCTTGCTTCTCCATCCTTTGATCTAAGTTCAGCAAGGGATCTCTTGCCTCTTTTATTAGTGATTTTGGCACAGTCAGGAGAATCTTTACTTCTTTCAGAGCTGAGAATGCCTAGAGTGTTACGGTTATCATTTTCTAAGTTGTCTAATGCTATTAAAAGTTCATCTGTTTCTATGTTGACTCTGGCAATATCCATTAGATTTTTGACATAGAGATCCCTTTGTCTTGCCAGTTCCTCATCATCACAAATTTCATCAACCAATTAATCCATGAGGTCATTTACTACTTCTTCCCCTACAAATTTGGTAATGATGTTAACTTCCCTAGCAACTCGATCACTCTTGGATTCTACAATTGGATCTGAAACAACCATCACAGATGGAGGATGGACCTCTGACACCTCAAAGGTATCCATTCTTGAGACTTGAGAGAATGGTTGACCCTGCAGAGGTGCCATTCCTAGATTTAGAGGAGGCCTATCCCTCTTTGACTACTTAGAGGAGGAGGTGGGTACCATTAAAGGGGGAGACCTCGAAGGACTTAGCCTCTCTGGTGGGATGAGAAAACTAGATGATGGCAAATTAGCTAGTCCAGGCTGCTCTTTCTGAGGGAGCACCTCACTGATTTTGCCTTCTTCCAGGTCTCAATCCCAAAGAAATGAGTCAACTATAGGTGGATTAATAGTTGCCAATGGAGGAAGAGGTGGGTGTGATATATTAACAGGGGAGCTGTGAGGACATAACTCCATGGTGAGATGATTAGAGTTGATATTAAACTTATAGCCTTCGAAGGTAAAACCCCCTCCTTCCACAAATCTAAATTGAGTGCCATTAGATTTGAGGACTGATCCAGAGAAAGGTTTCTCAAAGGGGATCTTCCTTGGTGTAGAATCTTTGAAAGAGCCATTATAAAAGGGCAATTCTAGGGTTAAGCATAAATTGTCGCATTTCACTATTATGGGCTCTATAGATTTAATGTTAATATTCATATTAACAATCAAAAGCTGGTTAAAGAAGCTTAGGGCTGATTTTTTAACTTCTACAAATTTGCCTATTTTGTTACCTATTATTCTTAAGAACTCATTATTTTGCAATTCTAGAGGGAATTTATCAAGTGAAATTTCTCTATTAACCATACGGGAATTGAATTGAGATGGAAGAAAGAGGGGTTGCCATACCCGACAATCAAACCCTAGACCTTTGAATGTTAATATGTCCCAGTTTAGCAAAGAATTTCTCAAACTCTGATCACCATATTCAATAGCTAACAAATTATCAAGATGAATATCAATTTTTACCTAGTTATTTAGAGAAGCCAACACCAAATAAGAAATTTGATCAGACAGGATCCCCCTGCCTTTCCACCGAGAAAAGATCATTCGGTTGTTGCAATGTATTTGATACCTAATCTTAGTATGGGTATCAATTTCAATGACCAGCCCATTAGGATTAACTAGAGGATTTGAAGGTGAATTCAGTTTAGGATGCTTAGTCTCCTTTAAATTGGTTATCTGTGAAAGAGTGACGGCCTTGGGATACCATTTTCTTTGATAATTTACCCAAGGACCTTCAAGGAGGAAAGATATGGTGAGTAGAGGAAATCTTTGACTGGCTAGGTTTTACAAAACCCTCCTCTCAACAATGATTGGGATTCCACTTGAGGTAGTTTGGTTGACGTAATGCGGCTCACCAAATGCCAATCCCAATCCCAGCCCTTGCAAAGAGGAGGGGGAGCCTTAACTGTATCCGCCAGGAAATATTTAGTTTTTGCAAAGAAGGCTTCTTGATTGTAGGTCTATGATATAACCTTGCTAGGTTCCTTAGACCCAAAGATAATAGCCAAAATAGCGAACTGATTTATAGAGCCTCTGTAAATTCCTTACTATGGAAAAGAATGCTCAAAAAAGGGTGTCGATGTAATGCATCGATTTTTTGCTCACAAAGACATTTTCATCCAAAAAAATATCAAATCATGAGTGTAAAAAATCTTATATATATATATATATATATATATATATATATATATATATATATATATATTAATCTTCATTAATAAAATATATATATTAATAATAATTTAATACTACACAAATTTCCAATTAAATATTAATTAACATATATACATATATTAATTTTCATTAATAAATATATATTAATAATAATTAATAATTAATTAAAAACTATATTAAAAAAATACTTTAAATTTAATATATATATATTTTTTTTAAACCCTAAAAAAATAATAAAAAAATAAGGAGCGGTGAGGGTAGCTGGGCCAACCTCCCATACGCAGGGGTTGGGGCAGTTGTGCCCTAGCCGTGGGGCTGTGGCCATCGCGGTGGACGTAGGTCCCGTAGCGCCCACGCAGTGTACGCGGGGGACCCTATGGCCACCGCGGGGTTGTAGCTCTTTGCGGCTACCTGTGTGGTCATAGACCCCCGTAGGTTGCGCTCACGCGGGGGGGTGGGGGAGGAGGCATGGGTTGAGCCTTAGCTCCCCACCCTCCAACCCACAATGAATTTTTTTTTTTTACAAATAAAAATTTTGGTTTTTTTTTAAAAACAAAACCGATTTTGATTATTATATTTTGTTAATATAATTTTCTTTTTTTTATTCAAACCTCAAAAGAGGATAAAGGAAAACCCCAATTTTGTCAATCCACAGTCTCATATAGAGGCTTAAAATAAAAATTTCCAGAATATTAAGGTTTTCAAAAATAGAGGAATTTGTTGAATAACCACACAGATAAGCAAATTTTGGGCATAAGGAAACTCATTTCTCATACAAAGATTCAAACAATAAGCCAATCTTTAACTAATTTCTACTATGAATCTTAATCTTGAGGGCAATCAATGGAGAATTTAAAACAAAATTGAAGAACATCCAAGCCCATTTTTTTTGTTTTTTAATTTAAACAATTAACCAAATTGATAAACAATTTCCTACCTCAATAAGCATTCCTGGAATAGATTTGATGGAGATCCCCAACCTGCAGCTCAAGAAATCCTTCTCCTTCCAAAATCCCCAAATTTTTCCATCCAAAAGTATTTTCCAGAAATATTTTTCAAAAAAAATCCATCTCCCATTTTTTTCCAACAACCTAGGTTAAATGGAAGAAGTTTGACCAAAAATTTTATTTTGGATTTAAAATTTTTATTTTAAAATAAATCACAAAAATCATTCTTTTAAACTATATCAATAGATTATACTTTCTTTTCAAATTAAAATTGATTTTCTCAAATAACTGAAATTAACCTTTCTATTTCCGAAATGCCAACAAGATTAAATTAATTCTATTGCAATTAAACTTAAATCTTTCTTTTCTAATAGCATAAACATAATAAATTTAACATTAAAATCAACCATTTAATTGAACTTGCTACCAACCTGAATTGAGCAATTCAATTAACAATTAATCACATAAAAAGGTAGCCTATTTAATTTAGTCCCCAAAATAATAATGTGAAAACACACATTAAATCAAATTAGAGATTAAGGATTAATTACTCGATTTAACCACACACAAAACACGCAACCCCAGAAAATCAAATGAACAGATGACCCGCAAACCCAACCAAAGGGAATACCGACAATGAATGACGATGCTCACTTGAGCATAACTATGGTCAAACGAGGGTCTTACGACCACCTAATCCAAACTCTAGGGATCAAAGAGGTACACTCAAACCTATGAATTCAGGTGGAGACAAACCTCGCACCCATGCGGTACTGTACCTGAAATCTCCTGCAACCAAGAGTCATACATGCATACATATATAAACTTAATGAAAGCATTAGCTCGAGATAATAACACGAAATAGGATAATTAATAACTTGCATACAAACTAGTCTGAAAACTACATTAACAGGTATGCATTAAAATCAAAATATCCGACTATAATAATTATATTATGATAAACTAACCAAGGTCAAATCGAGATTAGAAATTGATTAGGGTAGGGGTACTACATTTTCTCCTACATCATGTGCTTAAATAAAAACATATGCATTAAAATAAGTATAAGTATTTATCTACTGTTTTAAGTTTTAAAATTAATTGCTTGCATCTAGTTAATATTATATTGAAATAGTATTATCATTGCAAATCCGGCGATCAGATCTAATGCTATGGTTAGTGGACTTTGTAGTGGTGGTGCTAGTGGTTCTTTTAGGATCCTTTTAGTTTTTATTGTTGTCTTGGTGGGCCTAAGGCCCATTCTTTATATTTCTATGATTTCTAAATAAATCTTTACCCCTTTTTTAAAAAAATTAATTTGTCTATTCAAAGATGATGCAATTACTTTCATGGAAAAATCAACCAACTAGACAATTACATAAAAAAAAAAGTTTAAAAACCAAAATATAAAGCTTCTAAATAGTCATTACTTTTTTGAAGGTACTATTTCTAATCATATTGCTTTATTAAGTCTTTTAAAAGAAAAATTTTAGAATTGGAGGAAATGAATAAACCACATTCAAATTGATTTTTTTTTAATCTTATAGCTTTTCTCTTAAAATCAGATTTACTTTCTATTTCTTTTAATTTATCACTGAATATTTTATAAATAGAAATCTTCAAACCAATAATTCATCAACTAAGTTTCTTTACTCGAACCACATAAATATTAATTATTATTTTTCCTTGATAATAAATAATTAAATTATTAAATTTACTAATTTATTAAAAAGTCAATTCAATGAATACTAATTATTTGCATGTTCAATTTTAAACAATATATTTTAATTAAATTCTCAACTTAGAAAAAATCAACCCTTTTGTTTCTTTCATCTAAATACTGCTATATATATCAAATAATATTAAATACTCTAATTATAAATATTTCTATTTAATTATTTTCTGTAATAAATCTAGCTTTATTATTATTGTTTTTAAAGTACAATAATTTTAATTTTAATATATACATATATTATATTCAAAATATTGGGCATGTGAAATAAAACAATATATATTATTGTTTATAATATCAATAAATGTTGATATTTTAAATTATGTATAACTTAAAATATATTTATATACATATTTTTTCATTTTAAATACTAATATTTATTTGGTACTATAATATTTCATTTATTTGCTTATCTTTATATGGAACTAAACAAACTACCATTTTGATTTATGTACAATAAAAAAAAAAATTGAATTGATAATAAATAGAATTGGAAGAATAATATAAGTGTAAATATCTTTTTGTTATGTTTTCTTGATTTTTGTATCATTTTATTTTATAAAGCATATTTTTAATTAAAAACAAAAATAAAAAATATTATATAACAAGATATCATTAGTATTTTTAGTATTATTATTTTAATGTTAGAAGATTTTTTTTTTGTTGGAAGAAATTTCTAATTCTTATAGAGAAACATATTAAAATTTAATGTTGGAAGATTTTTTTTTTGTGAAAGATGGGTATAACGTCCTTATGCCTGCTAAGGATTTGCCTTGTTGACCCTATAAATTATTTTGGCACTCGACTTTCCTTCCTAAGGCAGGTGCATTTTCTTGGCTTGTTGTACAAGACAGGGTTCTTACAAGAATGAGATTGGATAGAATGGGGTTGACTATTGTTTTCCCTTGTGTTTTGCGTAATAAGAATTTGGAATCTTCCTCTCACCTCTTCCTTCATTATGACTTTGCTTTTGGGTGCTGGCAATGGTTGTTTGAGAAGCTAGGCCTATACTTTTTTATTGGTTATGATCTTCTCTCTCACTTTAAAGATTGGCCTATCTTGTTTTCTTCATCATTTTATGCTTGTCTCTGGCTCATCTCTCCTTTGATTATCATTTGGAACATATGGTTAGAGAGAAATAATAGGATTTTTAGGAAGGAGTCATCTTCGTTCTCTGATATTTTAATCAAGATTGAGGCTTCTATCTCGGAGGTGGCCCTGTCATTCATTCATAAAATTTTGGAGAATTTGACATCCTTCTCTCATTGGGATAGTAGGATTACAAGGACCTGGAAATCTCTTTCTGCCATTCCTTCTGATGGGTCTGTTGCAAAAAGGTCTTATCACTATAAATAAGAGACTTTCTGCTAGATGGGATCCTCCCCCTCCGGGTCATTTCAAGCTTCATTTTGATGGAGCCTCTAGGGGTAATCCAGGGTTGGCTAGGGCTGGTATGGCTATTTTTCACCATAAGCCACTTTTGATAGCATCTTAGTGTCATGCTCTTGGTATCCAATCAAACAATTTTGCAGAGTGCCAAGCTTTGTCTCTAGGGATTGATTTGGCTATTTCCTTAGGGATTAAAAACCTAATAATTCAGGGGGATTCAATGGTCATTATATAGAGTGTTTTGTCCAGTAAGAGCAATTGTTGGCATTTGAAGTACATACTAGATCATATTTTGGAAAAGTTGTCATTCTTTGATACATTCTTGATAACACATTGTTATAGAGAACTTAATAAACTTGCAGACTTTTTGGTTGATTTTGTAATTGACTCTGGTGCTCAATTTAAGAAGGTTGATGTAAGTGACATTCCTCAAGATATTCTTTTAGGGCACTTGATCTAATCTAAGGGTTTTTTAGGGAGGCTAATAAAGTGGCAAAATTCTTGGTCATTGAAGCATTACATGTGATTATCCATTGTTGGGCTGATATGTTTCTAATCTTTTATCACCTCATCCGATTTAATTGACTCTAAATTACTTACTGAAGCATGATACTTGTGCCTTGTTTGGTGATTATATTTAGGCATGTAGTGTATTGCAGTATTGATGGCCTTTTTGGCCTTCATCACTTCATCACGTATGCATTTTTGTGTGTAATCTCAATGTAAATCTCTAATGCTAATAGTAAACAAGATGAGAGGTGGGGGGAGTGAATCATACAGATTGAATCTTCAATATATTCAATAGTATCAACCTCTGTAGCTTATACTTCAGAATACATAACCAAAATTGTAAAACATTCAAACTCATTAATAGATAACACCAAAACACATATAACACCAGATTTAACATGGAAACCCAAATAGGGAAAAACCACTATGGGATTTCGGACCCACCAAGAAATATACCCTTCTAGAGTATGCTCAGTTAAAAGCAAATACTGTTAAAGATTACAAACACATTGCTAGATGTGACACGGTTAAGGGATTTCCTTCAGACTTGTTAGAGTCTTGCACTTTGTTAGAAGTGACATTGTCAACGGATTTCAAACACTCATTTAGAATGTTACCATGCTAGAGGGCTTACAAATAAGATTGTTAGGTCCACTCGGTTAGGATATTTCCTGTCACTTACAAAATAAACAACAGTAATAAAATATATCTACAACTTCACATCTGAAATGCTAAAGCAGATTCTTATTTGCTCAAAACAATCTTATCATCAGAGTTATCTAATCCCTTGATGGGCTTGTTGCGCTTCTCAATATGTTCTTCAATCAGATCTTTAAGCTTTTGAGCTCGGTAAACATTCCTGTAGCATCACTGTGCATACATTTTCCCGTATGTAGTGTTTATCAACAATTCCTTATTTATAAACAATTTTTGACTGCTTAATCTCCTTGATCACATTTCCCATGATCAATCTTAGCCATCAGATCATCAAACTTAACTAGGTTCAATGTATCCTTCGATCTGAAAATGTTTTACCTTGCCTTGGAACTTACATTCCTTCCTAGGAGCTTGTGCTAGGTTATTGCGGTTCAATCTATGTTGTAGATCTTCCTCCTATATTTCCATTGCCATAGATTCTTAACAAACTTCTTGCGCGACACACCAATCATTTATTCATCTCCAGCTCATCAGCATCCTTCATTAAATAATGTTTTTATCCATCCAATGTGATCTATTATAACTTGGTTGTTACTTGGTTAATACTGAACTTCACTTGGTAGACATTCTGCCTTCGTTAACTAATATTGATAACCTTAGGGTTTATTGACTAGGTACCTTAGGGTTTATGACTAGGTTCCTTGCTCGGTGACATAATATAGTATTAAACTTATAATCAACAACATGTGTAGGATATCAAAACAATCAAAACAACATGATCTCATCATTGTCTAACTCTATAATAGTTGCCCATTGAATAACTTATATCTCCCCTTTATTATCACATTCTTTCTATGTCACTTACCGACCTCCTAATACTCATCAAAACATACTTCTCAAGATATGGCAAAATCATACTGAATCAGAAAATCAATTTCTTGACATCAATGACAAAATAATATTATTAAGACAGTAATCATCCTTCTTTAACCAATGGTTGCTTAGGGTTTTTTATGTGTGATGCTTTCTTTATGATCATACTTCGGTATGGGCGGCGTGCTTATAGTTTTAGGTGGTTCATTTATCCTCACTTCTTGTAGTGATAGCTTATTGAGTTACTCTATTACGTGTGGGGGATTTCATTCATGTGCCTATCTTGTTCTTTTTTAATTTGTATGCATGTGTTTATTTATGACTATGAGTAATGTACAGAAGTGGTCATCATTTTGTATGAAGGTGGAAGCCTCTAGTTTCTTTTTTACACGAATGTCATTGGTTTGCCTGACATGATATTTATGGTTGAGTCCTTTGGTGGCCAAACTTGTTCTCTCATAATGGCATTTGATATCCTTATATTCCTGTGCTCTCTTTTAGTTTTGTGTTATCCTTTTATGGAATCTATGGGTTATCGTATTTTGTTGCCTCGTAAGAAATATGACTTCCAAGATTCTCATGTTTTTGATGAGAAAAAGCTTTGTCGACTATTTCAAGTGTATAATCTAGATTTCTTTCTATCTTTTTGCAAGGTTTTGGGAAAGCAATGGTTGGGGGAGAATGCAGGTTTTTTTCTTGCTGAAATTGCATCTTTTTTTCTCACTATTTGTATGGATGTGCTTCTGGATTCTGCTATGGTTAGGGAGCTTTTTGATTTATACTTCCAATCTGATATCTATATTGCTGATGATTTGGACAGTGCATTGTCTTTTTATCATTTTGATTTCAGTACTTTTGAGTATGCTGGTTTCCTATCTCGTCTTCAGTTATTATCTTCTGACTGGTATGCGGACCTTCTTTGAATTATGAGAAATGTTTTGATATCTAACCTATATGGTGATACTTTGTTTGCTATGGTATCTCTACTAGATCATATAACACGAGATTGTTTGGCAGCAACTCTAAATATTTTTTCAGGTATTCACTTCCTCCTGGATTCGGAGCAAATTGTTCTATATTTGCCAACATCAGTTTTGCCCATTTAGATGGTGCCTGTTGTAGTTCTCATTGTGGATGATACGCCCCCTTCTTCTACTCCGTTGGAAAGCACCAGTTCATGGTATTTGAATTCTTAAGTGTAATCTTCTCTAGTAGAGAAAAAAATTTACTCCTTACAAGGGGTTGGGCTTCTATCTGTTCTTTTTATGTATATGTTGGACCGGAAGTGTACTTATTACACAGGGCTGGGTTTTTATTGGCCAAATGGTTATTTTGTAATCTTGGGTGGGCTTCTATTGAGTTTTTATGTATGAGCTAGACCAGAGGTTTTCTTTGCCTCGTTCTTTCCTACTGGTGCTCCTTGAACCAGGTTGTAAAAATTTATAAATATTAATAAAATTTAGTGGTTTACTACTTTTACCATAAAAAAAAAAATATTAATTATCATTTTTTAATATTTCCATAGCTATTTAAATTATTAAATTTACTAATTTATTAAAAAGTCAATTCAATTAATACTAATTATTTGCATGTTCAATTTTAAACAATATGTTTTTATTGAATTCTCAACTTAGAAAAAATCAACCCTTTTCTTTCTTTCATCTAGATACTTCTATATATATCAAATAATATTAAATACTCAAATTATAAATATTTTTATTTAATTATTTTCTGTAATATATATAGCTTTATTATTATTTTTTAAAATACAATAATTATTATTATTATTATTTTGATAAAAGTGGAGAATCCAATAAAACTTATATATTACTCATAAAAGTATTTACATCAGGTTCAAAAAAGGCATACCGGCAGGAAACAACTTGCAAGAAAACCTCTCATTGTAGCCTTCAAAAAATAAAAACTAAGTACTGCCCTTACATCATTTGTTAATGTCCAGTTAGATCACCCAACTACCTACCTCTAAAAATTATACAAGGGTCCCATAAGAAATTTACAAAAACCAGACTGTCGCCAAATGAAGGGTTGAACAAAATGCCATCAAAATTACATGAAGGACCACCAAGGAGATAGTAGTGATGTAGTAGCTCCTATCAAAACCATATTGAAACACTCATGCATAACAGTAGCCAAAGAACCTCTAAATGTGCATCATAAAAAACCATATCACCAACTCCAAAAAATAGTCAGATATACATATATTGAATTGAAAATATTGGGTGTGCCAAATAAAATAATATTAATTATTCTCTATAATATCAATAAATGTTGATATTTTAAATTATGTATAACTTCAATCACTTCATCACTTCATCGTGTATGCATTTCTGTGTGTAATCTCAGCCTGGGTACGAGGTTTTGGGCTTTGTTGTAATTGATTAGGTCATGCGGTGTGTGGGAACATCTTATAATCATGCTCTGCACTGTTTACACACTCTAAACCTATTCTATGTTTATCATTATTGCCATGTGGTTTTTTGGTTTGTCTAAATTATGATGGCTTCTCGGGGTTTTTTGTGTGTGATTCTTTCTTTATGATCGTACTTCAGTACGGGGGGTGTTCTTATAGTTTTGGGTGGTTCATTTATCCTCACTTTTTGCAGTGACAGTTTATTGAGTTATTCTATTACATGTGGGGGATTTTGTTCATGTGGCTATCTTGTTCTTTTTTTATTTGTATGCATGTGCTGATTTATGGCTACGAGTACTGGGTATAAGTGGTCATCATTTTGTATGAAGGTGGAGACATCTAGTTGCTTTTTAATAGGAATGTCATGGGTTTTCCTAAGATGATATTTATGGTTGAGTCCTTTGGTGGCCGAGGTTATTCTCTCATAATGGCATTTCATATCCTTATATTCCTATGCTCTATTTTGGTTTTGTGTTATCCTTTTATGGAGTCTATGGGTTATCGCATTTTGTTGTCTCGTAAGAAATATGACTTCCAAGATTCTCATGTTTTTGATGAGGAAAAGATTGGTTGACTATTTCAAGTGTATTCTCTGAATTTCTTTCTTGCTTTTTGCAAGGTTTTGGGAAAGCGATGGCTGGGGGAGAATGCAGGTTGTTTTCTTGTTGAAATTGCATCTCATTTTCTCACTATTTGTATGGATGTGCTTCTGGATTCTGCTATGGTTAGGGCACTTTTTGATGCATACTTCCAATCCAATTTCTATACTTCTAATGATTTGGATACTACATTATCTTTTTATCATTTTGATTTCGGTAATTTTGAGTATGCTAGTTTTCTATCTCCTCCTCAGTTCTTATCTTCTAGCTGGTATGCAGACCTTCTTTCAATTATGAGAATTGGTTTGATCTTTAACCTATATGATGATACTTTGTTTGCTATGGTAGCTCTACTAGATCATATATCACCAGATTGTTTGGCAACAACTGTAAATATTTTTCAGGTATTCACTTCCTCCTAGATTTGATGCACATTGTTCTACCTTTGCCAACATTTGTTTTGCCCATTTAGATGGTGCCTCTTGTAGTTCTTATTATGGATGATACCCTCCTTCTTCATTAGAAACAACAGTTCATGGTATTTGAATTCTTAAGTGTAATCTTCTCAGGCAGAGACATTTTTTGTACTCTTTACAAGGGGTTGGGCTTTTGTAATCTCAGGTGGGCTTCTATCGGTTCTTTTTATGTATGTGCTGGATCGGAAGTGTACTTATTACACAGGAAGGGGTTTTTGTTGGCCAGCACGGTTATTTTGTAATCTTGAGTGGCCTTCTATTGGGTTTTTATGTATGAGCTAGACCGGAGGTTTTCCTTGCCTGGTTCTTTCCTACAGGTGCTCTTTGAACTAGGTTGTAAAAATTTATAAATATTAATAAAATTTAGTGGTTTACCACTTTTACCAACAAACAAAATAAATTTAATGTCAAAATAAATTTCTACAAAGAAATATACTAATAGATATATTTAGGCATTTCTTTTTTTTACCCAAGTTAATATTTTTTGTAACATTCATTATTCTCTCCTAGTTTCTAAATGTATTTGTATCAATTAATCCTACTCAAAATACCCAAAATAAAATTTACATGCATTCATATATAACTCAACATGTAATGGATTCAACTAATCCACTCAAAAATACCAAAGGAAACTCCATGTATTCAAAGAAAAATTACTTTCATTCAAATTTTATTCAAATAAATACACATATTTATTTTAACACATTTAACAAAATGATAATACTGGCATTTGAAAATATACAAAAAAATGAACTTGGATTCACAAAAGAGATCAAATCCTTATCTGTTGAACCATGCTCCTTCTTCCATCTTCCTTTATTCAAATTTATTCCTGCAACAATTCTGATAGCAATCTCCCCCACTCAAACGTAGCACCTATATTCTATATAAATGGCATCAAAGAATCTACATCCAATATTCAACCAATATTCCATGCTCACAAAACTTCTTCTTGATGAATACTAAGAGGGGGGGTGAATTAGTATTCCAAAAATTACTGAACTCAAACACTTAAATAGTTTAGCTGTAAACCGGTATAACAATTTTACTAACAAATCGGTTAACACAAATGCAAACCAAACAACAAATAAGGCATTCACCCATAGAAGCACAATTACCATAACCCAAGATTTTGATGTGGAAACCCAAATGGGAAAAACCACGGTGAGATGAAACTCACAAGTAACTATCTGCAGAATAGTAACCAGACTGGTTAAGGTCATACAATGTTCTTTACAAGAACAAATCTTGTTAGGAATCTCAATCTCTGTTAGGAGATAAGTCCGATTAAAGACTACCTTTTGAAAGGATTTCAAATCCATAGTTGTGAACCACCTTGTTAGAGGATTTACAAAGGCTTTGCCAGGCCTACCCGGTTAAGGGTTTCAGACTTGCCGAAGATGTGAGTAATCAACAAGTGAGTGATCTAAATACTAGCACAGTATGCTTGGTTAGATCCTTCATAGCTCATTGTTAATGCATTTCAGCATTACTTCAGTCTTCAAAATCTCCACACTCTGTTTCTTCACACAAACCTAATCTTCTTCTGTGATCGCACATGCAAAAACCTCATCAACCACTCAAAACCCTAACAACTCCTAAAACCCTAGACATGATGTCCTTATAAATGAATTTGATTTCATGTCAGTCCAATAGGATTACATTGCAAGTTCCTAGGTCAAGTTCATCTGGACACATTTGGTAACACAACATAGAATCACCGTCAAAGTGTCAGTGGATGATAACTCATCAGAAAAATAATACCGGTTGGTAACTCATCACAGAGTAATACCGGTTCATATATTTACCTATTATCGGTTCACATATTTTACCAATTACTGGTTCACATATTTTACCAATTACCAGTTTCTCAAAATGAAGATAGGGAAAAATGATAACAACCTCTTTGTTTCTTCATACCGCTTTGGGATCCTCAAACCGCTTGAGGTCATCATAACACTTGAGATCGGTAAATACTTTCTGCAAAACACTAATAGTCTAAAGACTATAATACATAATACCAGTTGAGCATAACTCATACATACAAAAAGTGATCTCAAAGAAAGTGTGTGTCCATCAATGACAATCACAACATCATCATCAAAAATGCCAACAATCTCCCCCTTTGGCATTGATGGCAACACTTAGGAAACATTTTAACATCTAAGTGTTTTACAACAAAAATATGCCATAATCAAAATTACTCCCCCTAAGCATATACACTATCCCTTTTGTAGAAAATACAATGTATACTACTCCCTTACAGAGATAAATATGAAAGTATACATAACATGCATCAAAATTTTAAATACATAATACTACTCCCCCTTTGCCAAAATGACAAAGTATTGCAGAATAACCCCTATTTCTCATTATCATTAATATAATAAATGTTTATGACAATAATGAGTGAAACTTATCAAAAATCAATTTAAAATCTTGCATAAATGTCTTCATGGATAAGGACCATGACTAAAACAATGAGGTAGCAACCTCACTTTTCGTTTGCATCTGGGATACCTATTCCTCGATGGTGTCAAGGTACTCATCTCTTGAGTGACCATTAAGGCATCTAGATTGAGATAGCACTTCTAAAGTATTTGCAGTCATGGTATTAGAACCAGTTGAAGTTCCTGCAAATCTCTAGCCCCATTAGTGATTTCCAACTTTATTTTGGTAGTCTGGAGTTGAAACTGGTGAACAGTTTGCCCAAATGTGGTGAAGGAATCATAGGGCATCTTAAAGGTGCTTATATATGCCTGCAAATCATATTGTAGTTTTTCTCTCTGAGAAAGCCCATCATCACAGAATAGATGGGGTTGGCTTATCTTACTGAGCAGTAATTTCCCCTCATCCATAGCATCTCTTATGTCTTTCTACACTTTCTGAAGTTCAAACCGGAGCTCATTTAATTTCTTCACTAAGGCAGTGTTCAATGCCTTTTGATGCTTCTTTTGTGCATTGGCTTTAGCAACATCTTCCAGGCATTGCACCTGGTCCTCTACAACTATGCATAAAATTTTCAGCTAGGCCAGAGAGGAATCAGTACTAGGGAGGTTGGTACCGGGTATCAAACTGGTAAGAGTTTCCACCGCAGTTTGAATAACATCTTATTCCTTCTTCCTCCTTAGTGCTTCTAGTCACTCTTGGGAAAGCTTAATGCTTTAGAGTAGGTCTATTTCATTTACATATTGGAGGTCAATGGAACTAGTAATGTCATCCAATTTGGCTTGACTACCGGTTGCCTTTGGGGTCTCCACTTGTGTGCTCTTTGTCGCTTCCTCCTTCTCTTTGGCTCTTTGATTTTCCTCTTCAGCCTTCTTTTGCTCCTCTACTTCTTTCTTTCTCTTTTCTTATTCCTTCTTTCTATCTTCTTCTTTCTACTTCTCTTCTTCTTTCTTCTTCTCCTCTTCTTGTTTCCTCTTCTCTTCCTCTTTTCTCTTCTCCTCTTCCTGTTTCTTCTTCTCCTCTTCCTCTTTCTTCTTCTCCTCTTCCTCTTTCTTCTTCTCCTCTTCCTTTTTCTTCTTCTCCTCTTCCTCTTTCTTCTTCTCTTCTTCCTATTTCTTCTTCTCCTCTTCCTTTTGCTTCTTCTCCTCTTCCTCTTTATTCTTTTTCTCTTTCTTCACTTCCACTTTATCAACCTTTTCTTTGTCCACTCTCTCTTTGTCAGCCTTGTCCTTTGTTGCATCCAGAGTGACATTTTCACCATCCAAAGCATCAACATCAATTGTGTCCATTTGTTTAGTGATTGGTTCTCCTTCACTATCATACACCTCACCCAGTTTTCTAGTTTCCGGTTCTTGCTTAGCCTTCTTGTTGGCTTCAGACACTTGGTGCAACCTTAGAGCGGCTTTGGCATGCGAGTGGGTATCCTTTACCACTTCAAGGACTTTCCCTTCCAATAACAGGAGTCTTCTTCTTCTCATGAAGAAGAGGCCTTTGTACTTTTCCATAACTTTATAAAGTTCTGAATTTGACACATCAGAAAAATATTGTGCAAATATTTCTTCTCTTATTTCCTATTCCTTTTCTATGGAAATGTGCCATTTGTTATCTAAAGAATTATATAAAGAATTTGGTGTCACAGATCTAATTTCTGATGGCGACTGGTCATTAATACATAAATATTGAATAACTTCCTGTTCAACTTCCTCCTTTTTGTTGTCATTAAAATCATCAAAATGATCTATTAAATCACTCAGCACTTTTCTCCTAATATTCTTGATAGTTCTTTGACAATGTGTCAAAGGTTTGTAAGATGAAATGTATATATTTACTGGTGCTAATGATGTCAGTTCATTGCTAGTTGTCTTTGTCTTCTTCCTCATTTGCCTAGTCTTTTTAGGCTATACCTCAGGTTCTGTATCCTCTGAGTCCGATGTGTTGCCTTTGGTCTTCCACTTCCTCTCAAATACCTTTGCAGGTTCAACTTTCGGTTTTGTCCTTTGCTGGTGACCACTACCTTTCCTTTCTTCACTGAAGGTTCTTCAATTGGTGTTACCCTCTCCAAATAGGTGCTAGTTCTCTTCTTCTTAGGATCAAGAGGTGAGGCAAGTAGGGTAGAGGCATACCCATCTAGCATGTCCTACATTACCTCATATCCTTGTTGGTATTACAATAAGTTGGAAGATTGTTGGCATTACAATAAGTTTGATGGTTGATGATATTGAGAAGGTTGTTGGAGATGAATGATATAATTGATAAAGGATGATTGCTGTCTTAATATTATTATTTTGTCATTGATGTCACGCAATTGATTTTCTAATTCAGTATGATGTTGCCATATCTTAAAAAGTATGTTTTGATGAGTATAAAGATGTCAGTAAGTGACATAGAAAGAATGTGAAAATGAAGGGGAGTAATAAGTTATTCAATGGGAAACTATTACCGAGTTAGACAGTGATGAGATTATGATGTTTTGATTGTTTTGATATCCTATATATATGTATTAGAAGACTAAACAAGAAAGGGAAAAGATTTCATGTAATAGAATGAGTAAAGGATTGATACTATTCTATTTTATCGAGCAAGGAGCTAGTCAGTAAACTCCAAGGTTACCAATGTCGGTTAATGAAAGAAAAACTCACTGAGAAGAGAATGTCTACCAAGTAAAGTTCCGTAAATTAACCGAGTATCAACCGAGCAGTAACAAAATGCATTAAATAAGTGCATACATTATTAAATGAAGGATGCCAATGAGCTGGAGGTTTATTGAAGATAGGAATGTTGTGCAAGAAGTTTGTTAAGGATCAACAGCAATTAAAATTCAAGAGTAAGATCTACAACACAGACTGAACAGTCCTAACCGAGCACAAGTACCAAGAAAGGTATACGAGTTTCAAGGCAAGATAAAACATTTTTCAGATCAGATACAATGAACCTAGTCAAGTTTGAAGATCTAATGGCTAAGATTAATCATAGGAAATGTGATTAAGGAGACTAAGCAATTGGGAATTGCTTATAAATAAAGTAATCTTGTTGAACAAAGTATGCGGGCAAACTGAAGCACAGTGATGCTACAAAGGTGATTAACGAGTACAGAAGATTGAAGAACAGATTGAGAAGCCTAGCAAGGAGAAAGATAAGTCTTATGACAAGATTATCTTGATCACATTGAGCACATAGAATCTTCTTTAACATTTTAGATGTGAAGTTGTAGATATATTTTATTACTGTTATTTATTTTTGTAAGTGACAGGAAATCTCTTAACCGAGTGGACTTAACAGTCTTATTTGTAAATTGTGTTTGAAGGTAACATTTTGAATGAGTGTTTGAAATCCTCTGACAAGGTCACTTCTAACAAAGTGAAGATTCTAACAGATCTAAGGGAAATCCCTTGACCGGGTCACATCTAGCAATGTGTATGTAATCTTTAACAGGATTTGCTTTTAACCAAGCATACTCTATAAGAGTATATTTTCTTGTGGGTCCAAAATCCCATAGTGGTTTTTCCCTATTAGGGTTTCCATGTTAAATATGGTGTCAAATGTGATTTAATGTTTCATGTTTATCTATTTATGAGTTTGAATGATTTATAGTTATAAGTTGCATATCAAGTAAATGCTACCGAGGTTGAATCTGATTAGAGTAATTATTATTGAGGTTATGTAATTCATGCCCCCCTCTCATCTAAATAACAATCCCATGGGCTCCACTTATTCTTTTCTAGGCTCAATTGCATCCATTATGCACTCATCTACTCTGATGATAAAGCATATGTCCTCTTCATACTTCTTGGCAATATCACCAGATATTCTCACCCTCTGGCTCATCTTGTGTCTGAACTCATCAAAGTATTTGTTTAGGACTTTAGGATAACTAGTTCCTACCACTTGAAGACTCTCTCCGATTTGCTTGGTAACTGGTTATTCAGCAAACCATTGTATTTCACTAACTCCTGGGAAATAGCCTTGAAAGTAGAAAAACAATCCTACCAACATTTGTCCAAATTTAAATCTTAAGGCATTGTCTTGCTTTATAGACTTCAGGTTCACCAGAAGTTTCCTTTGCATACAGGTGCATAAAACAAATGAGGCATCATCCATGATCATCCTGTAGGCAGCATTTACTGGTACAGCAGAGACAGAGTTAATTCTACTAGCATAGAACATCTGGTAACCTATCGCCATACAAGCATACTTGACTAGATCATCCTTGATGGTATTGATGGCCATTCCCCATTTGTCCCTCACAGAATCGGTGAGCTTGGTCATTTTGGTCTTGATGACTTTCCTTAGGGCTAGCACATCTCCAACGTTACAGAAACTGGTGACGACGTGAATCGCCTTTGGTGTGATGTCATGTGTTTGCTCAAGATACATTTTATCACCGTACACTCTTCTTAGAATTATGTAGATGTGATCTTCTGTAAATTCTTCAAGAAAATAGACCGCATTGTGAAGTTTCTTTCTTTCCAGGACGTTGTAATCCGGTTTGATCTTCTTGTCCTTCCCACAGAATAAACTTAACTGAGAATGGATCACTAGAGTACCTAGGTCTTCTATTTTGTAGTCAATATAATCTAAATACCTTCCTCAACTATAACACTAGCGGGTATCTGGGATAGGGCATTGTATTTCTCCTTCCGTTGGATGAAATCTATTGAATCATCGGGTGCACTAGAATTGGAGTGCGATACAGAAGCCATGATAAATGGATAAACAAGAATTTCGATAAATACCTTTGGAAATTCATAATTTAGTGTTTGCAGCTTCAACTTCACCACACACTACTTTGGTTGCTGGATTATCGCTTTGTATTCTTCACCTGATTGATTGATATTATCGTTAGATTCTTCTTTCAAAGTTTTGAAATCTCTCTATATCGCAAGACAAATCGCCTTTTGTCACTCTGCACTTGAAAATTTCTTCACTCACAAATTGATAAGTGAAAATGACTTGAAAATCCCTTTTAAATGAATTATTCACCTACCATAATAAATGCTCAACCATTAGGGCGTAAACCCTAATTTTCCTTTTACCATTTTCGGTCTTCTACCATTTGACAGGTATCACATACCGGTTAAGGTCTTTTACAGGTGTAAACCAGGGGTTCAAAACATTTCACTGATTTTCTCCCCCTAAGCTTTTCTGAAGCTTAGTTTGCCAGTTCAGCGACTTCCACACTAGGTGCAGAAACTAGTTCTTCTTGTGACACTTCTTTAGGTTTCTTCTTCCATGTTGTCTTCATATTTGTTTTAATAGTTTCAACATCAATCTTTCCTTCCTGAGTGATCAGTATATCATCTGATATGTTTTTTCTCATTCTGCAGGTTCTGGTAGGGTGTCCTGGATTGTTGCAATGATAGAGAACCATTCCAGGTGTTCTCCATGGTCCATTGTTCATTCTACCATTCTTCCTCCTGCATGTTGCAGTAGTGTGACCACTACCATGACAAATCAAACAGGTTGCTCTCCAACCGGTTGTTGCTTGATAGCAACCACCACCTAACTGATGGTCATAGGCATTATACCGGTTTGGATTCTAGTTCACATAGGATTCAGGAAAAACTCCTTGACTCCTTTGAGGATATCTTCCAGTGTGTTTTATAACATAACTACAATCAAATGTTCTATTCCCAAACTTTTTGCATGCATAACAGTTACCATTGAATCTATTGGATCTAGGCTTATTGTTTAGAAAGTAGGGAAAATTATTGTAAGCCTTACTTCTATGTACATTAGCAGTGTGTCCTTCCTTGAGACAATTAAAGCAAACAGGTTTAAACTTTTGCTTACCTTTATCCTTTGGTGTCAGTTGCTTCTTTGATGCTCTATCTTTTGTTCCAAAGGTCTCACCTTCCTCATAATCAGAAAAACTGAGTCCAGTGGTATTCTTAACCGATTTTTCTGTTCAAGCTTTTGTTCTACCTTAACAATTCTCTTATTGAATTTGGCAAGTATTTCCTTTGACTTGGTGAGTTCCTTGGAAATAGAAGTAGTGGATTCCTTCAAGGTTGCATTCTGAGAAATAGCCATGTTTAGTTCACCTTGCATTTCTTCTTTTTCCACTATACTCTCTTGGAGATGAGCAGTAAGTGCATTGATTTCTTGCTTCAACCCGGAGATCTCATGATCTTTGTCTTTTACAAGATCTTCAGCTTTACTCTAGTTCCCAAACTCTTGACACATTCTGATAGTCAGTCCTTCTAGTTCCCTTCTTAGGTTAGCATTAGATTCATTGAGTTTTCAACTTCTTCAACTAGGGCTTCCATGTCTGCTTCATGAGAAGAACTATTTTCAGTAAGCTCCATCAGTTTCTTAGCATGCTCTCTTCTCTTTGCTAGAGAGGCTTTATATTTGACTTTGAGTTCATCAAAGGCTTTCTTAGTCTGAGTGAGACGTTGAGTAAGTTCCCTCACAGTGAATTCCCCCATATCTCCTTCCAAGTGGTTAAACTTATAGAAAGGTTGGCTCTAATACCAATTGATGAATACTAAGAGGGGGTGAATTAGTATACCAAAAATTATTGAACTCAACACTTAAATAGTTTAGCAGTAAATTGGTATAACAGTTATACTAACAAACTGGTTAACACAAATGCAAACCAAACAACAAATAAGGCATTCACCCATAGAAGCACAATCACCATAACACAAGAGATTTTTACATGGAAACCCAAATGGGAAAACACGTGGTGAGATGAAACTCACAAGTAACTATCTACAGAATAGTAACCAGACCGGTTAAGGTCATACAATGTTCTTTACCAGAACAAATCCTATTAGGAATCTCAATCTCTGTTAGGAGATAAGTCTAATTAAAGGCTACCTTGTGAGAGGATTTCAAATCCACAGTTGTGAACCACCTTGTTAGAGGATTTACAAAGGATTTGTCAGGCCTACCCGGTTAAGGGTTTCAGACTTGCCAAAGATGTGAGTAATCAACAAGTGAGTGATCTAAATACTAGCACAATATGCTTGGTTAGATCCTTGATAGCTCATTGTTAATGCATTTCAGCATTACTTCAGTCTTCAAAATCTCCACACTTTGTTTCTTCACACAGACCTAATCTTCTTCTGTGATGGCACATGCAAAAACCTCATCAACCACACAAAACCATAACAACTCCTAAAACCCTAGACATGATGTCCTTATAAAGGAATCTGATTTCATGTCGATCCAATAGGATTACATTGCAAGTTCCTAGGTTCAGTGCATCTGGACACATTTGGTAACACGACATAGAATCACCACCAAAGTGTCGGTGGATGATAACTCATTACAAAAATAATACCGGTTGGTAACTCATCACAGAGTAATATCGGTTCATACATTTACCTATTACTGGTTCACATATTTTACCGATTACCAGTTCACACATTTTACCAATTATTGGTTTCTCAAAATGAAGACTGGGAAAAATGATAACAACCGCTTTGTTTCTGCGTACCACTTTGGGAGCCTCAAACTGCTTGAGATTGGTAAACACTTTCTGCAAAACACCCATAGTCTAAAGACTATAATACATAGTACCAGTTGGAACAAATACCGGTTGAGTATAACTCATACATACAAAAAGTGATCTCAAAGCAAGTGTGTGTCCATCAATGACAATCACAACATCATCATAAAAAATGCCAACACTTATAAACTATAACTATTCATAAAAAAGAAACTCAATAACATCTCTCAAAAAGGATTCTATATAACACACCTAACATCCTCCTAGTTTTTTCAATTAATATTTGTAAGAGAATATGCTAGAAATATAATTGTAACTCCCTTGTTATCAATTTATTTATTTATTCCATTTTATCAAGATTTATTTTCTAACTCCCTTGTCATAAAAATGCCATGAATAGAGATATTCTTGTCATAGAATTAATTCGTATCTCCAATGTCATAGTATTTGCTAAAATAAAATGTATTCCCTCCAAAATAAAAAAATATTATATTTTCTCTTGTTGTCATAGAATATGCTTATAATAGTTTTCCTTTTCTAGCATGCCATGTGTCTTGGTCTTCCTCTTTTCTCCTACACCATTTTCTTAAATAAAAATATATGCATTAAAATAAGTATAAGTATTTATCTATTGTTTTAAATTTTAAAATTAATTACTTGCATCTAGTTAATATTATATGGAATAGTATTATCATTGGAAATTCGACGGTCAGATCTAATGCTATGGCCACTAGACTTTGTAGTGGTGGTGCTAGTGGTTCTTTTAGGATCCTTTTAGTTTTTGTTGTTGTCTTGGTGGGCCTAAGGCCTATTCTTTGTATTTTTGTGATTTATGTATAAATGTTTACCCCTTTTTAAAAATAAATAATAATTTGTCCATTCAAAGATAATGTAATTGCTTTCATGCGAAAATCAAGTAACTGGACAATCAAATAAAACAAAATGTTTAAAAACCAAAATACAAAGTTTCTAAATAGTCATTACTTTTTTGAAGGTCCTATTTCTAATCATATCGCTTTATTAAGTCTTTTAAAATTTTTTTTTAAGATTTCTAGGAAATGAATAAACCACATTCAAATTGAATTTTTTTAATCTTATAGCTTTTCTCTTAAAATCAGATTTACTTTCTATTTCTTTTTATTTATCAGTGGATATTTCATAAATAGAAATCTTCAAATAATTTATCGGCTAGGTTTTCTTTACTGGAACCACATAAATATTAATTATCATATTTAACATTTTTTTTTCAATAAAAGTGGAGAACCACTAATTTTATTAATATTTATAATTTTTATACAACCTGGTTCAAAGAGCACCTATAGGAAAGAGCTAGGCAAAGAAAACCTCTGGTCTAGCTCATAAAATCCCAATGGGAAAATAATATAGCCAGTTACAATCGAAGATGCGAAGAAAAAACCAACCAGCCCCAAAATATCCCCAACAAAACCATAAGGGCCAACAAAGCCATTTAAAAAAAAATCCTGGCCCCTCACAATATGTGAAGCCAATACAAAGACTATAAGAAGGTGAGTCTAAAACATTATGAGTGTAGAAACCATTTACTGGAACTCTCCTCAGGAGGGCGCAAAGGCTTAGAAGTCCCCTCATTATGAACCTCTGGAACCACAACCTGAAGAGGCACAACTGCACTTGGGAAAGACATTACCATCTTCAACAAACCAAGAAGGAAGTAAATACCTAAAAAACACATTAACAACTGCAGCCAAGATATCTAGAGACATGATCTAAAAAAGATACAAGAGAAAACATAGTGTCATAAAAAATATTAGAAATCAAAGCACCTCTTATAATTGAAAGTAACTCACAATGTTTGTCACTAGATAATAAATTAGAATGAGGTATAAAACCCCCATAAGGAAAAGCACCAAGCTCAAAATGATAAAGAGACAGAGCATTATCCATATCAGAAATAGAATAAAGAGAGGGATGAACATATGCTTCCCATAACACCCAAACCAAAGAAGTATCAAAGAGCATGTCCATGCAAACAGTAAAAAAATGAGAAGCAACTTCAAAAAGAAAAGTATTTTCATTCTCCACTAACCATTATCTGCCCACCACCTTGTAAAAAGCAAAAGAGAATTCCAAAGAACAAACTTTAAATAGTCAACCACGTTTCTCATCATCAAAAATGTGAGGATCCTGAAAATCAAACTACTTAATAGGCAATAAAACTCTATAGCCAACAACCTCCATCACCAGAAAACCACGAGAGAAAATAAAACATTCAACAGAAGGAGCAAGCTTATAAAGAATAAATAAGCCATCATTAATTAAGAAGGCCATCCTCCGAACTAAAAAAGATATCAGATCAAAGATTAGCACAACCTAATTCACAGCAAACCATACCAACAAGATTCCACAGGCCGCCACCTTTTAGAATAACAAACAAAACTTCCTCATTAAATAACAAGCATAACTTGAACATAATGTCTCATAATAAAAGAATGATATTCACACAAACCAAATCCCGAGAGGTGTATTAATAAGCATACCCAAATCGCCACCTCAAATTACAAGCAATAAACAACAAAATTAATCATATATGTAAGCCGCCACTACAAGTATGGAGGATAATCATTTAAAGATCACAAAAAAAGAGAAACTGTGTAAACAACCAATCTCAATCAATCAGTACAACACAGAGAAAAATGAAATCAAGAGCAGTACGACAACCCAAGCTGCAACAACCTAAGCCACCCCAAAGTGTTAAATTAATAAGTAAAAATGTAAAAACCAAATGATAATGTAACATGGGCAAGAAGGCTCCTTACACCCTCATAAAATGTTGCATAAACAATCAAGATCGACACAATAACCCAAAATCTAGGTAGCAGCCAACACCATAGCTAAGATAACAAGCAAGCATGCAAAAATAATGTTGTGATATAAACAAGACCTAGAAGGCCCCATACACCATCACACTAAGCTTCATATATGCTAGAAATCCCAAACAAGATGTGAGGTCAAGGTGAAGCAAAAGAATTTGCAACCAAAATAGAAATAATTAAAACTTTAAAGGATGAGGGGGCAAGCAACTCTCTTCAATATCAACCAAAGATTGAATATTTTCATTTAAGGCCCTATTTGCTAAGAAATCTGCAACAATATTAGCTTCTCTATAACAATGAGAAATAGAGAAAGAATTAAAAAACTCGAGCTGCAATAGAATCTTGTCCAACCAATATTTTAAATGCCAAGAGTTAGAAGAATGATTTGTGATCACATAAAAGACAGCTAATGAGTCACCTTCTACTACCAAATCTGAAACATGTAATGAAAGAAGCAAATCAAGCCCAATAGATAGACCATGCAACTCTGCCCCATTTTTTGTTCCATCGGGAATACACTGACACTAGGCTTTGATGATTCTAGACTTATCATCAGAAACCACCACCCAATGGTAGACTTCCCTTGATTATCTTGATAAGCCCCATCAAAGTTTAATTTACATTTGGAAAGAGGAGGAGGCAACAAGAATACTTATTTCCTGTTAATTGGGGGAGACCTTTTCTTAGAAATGGCCCCTTACGTAGGAAGGAAATGGAATGTTGACCAATGCCTGATGACCTAGCTATCCCATGAAATAAAAATACATTTAGAACTAAGGCCCTTATAAATAAAGGCCAAAGAATATTCTGAGATAGTTTTCTCGATACAGAAGAGCACATCCGATAATGAGGAAGAGAGTTTCCTAAAAATTATATTATTCCTTTCCATCCAAATTTTCCAAATCAGAATAAAAGGGGCAATTATCCATACACAAGCATAAAAAGTAGATGAACATAATAGTGGCCAGATCAAAAATTGAAACCGAAGATCCCCACATAAAGTTGAAGAATAGTTTAATTTCTTGAGCAACCAATACCAACACTGAGAAGGAAAAGGACAAACAAGAAAAATATGATCAACTAACTCTAGAGACCCCCCACACATGACACATGGGAAAACAATAGTGATACCAAGCCTATCTAGCCTCATGCCCGTGCGAATTCTATCCTGAACAACTAGCCAAGCAAAAGCTCCTGCCTTTGGAAGATAGGCAACATGCCAAAACAAACAATAGGGAAAAACTTCTCCCTTGTAGTTAGCAGATAAATAATTATATCCATCCTTAATCGAATACTCCCAAGATTTAGAATGAACCCAAATAAGCTCATCATCAACTTCAGAGAAAAGAAATTGATGCTTACTCAATTCCTCAACAAAAGCAAATTTGAGCTCTTTATCAACCAAAAGAGATTCAACTAATTTCCATCTAGCAACATGAACAAGCCTCGAGGAATCCACAAAAAAATAATAATCCACAAATAAACCCCAAGAAGATTTGAGAAGAGATATAAGAGGCGACCAATCTCTCAGACTAGTCAGAGTCGAGAAACCATTCCAAACTTCCTCTCAAATTTTAACTTTTCGACCATTATGAACAAGCCAAGATAAACCAGGAAGAATAACAGACCTACATTCATCCATGAAGTTCTAGATTAAAAAACCCTTAAGGAGAGAGGAGGCAGTAAAAATCGCTTCCCTAGGACAAATTCTTAAGTATTTTGCAAATAAAATAGATGCCCATTTAGAGGAGGGCTACTTATATAACTTCAAAACTAACTTAGCACCTAAAGAAAAATTTTGTTTACTTAGGTCCCTAATCCCTGCACCACCCTTGTCTTTTAGAAACAAACCTTATCCCAAGCTAACAAAGGAATTCGAGCCCTGTTAAGTAAGTAAATAGGAATAGCATTTAAAATAGTCTTAATAAGCACAATCTTTCCCAATGGGGAATGACCGTCAATACCAAGAGAGTGATTTAGGTGAGGCTCAAGCCTTTAAGAAGATCCTAGACTCTTACTCAAGGCTTCAGGTCACGAAATCAATCCATCTAAATCTGACGTCTTCTTTTTTAAGACTAAATTAAGCTTACAAAATGACATCTGTGGAATTTTGAATTTCAATTTAGGAATTCTCCACTGTAAGTATTTAGGTTTGCCCCTAGATAAGAGCTCTGGGTCATCAAATTTGTGGGATGGAGTAGTAGATGAGATTAGAACCAAGGTAGTAACCTAGAAGGGCAAGCAGCTATCCTCTGCAGGTAGAGCCACTTTGGTCAAATCGGTTTTGGCTTCTATGCCCATCCATCAGTTATCATGTATTAACTTGCCCCAGTCCAAAAAAGAAATTCTAAATAGACATCTAAGATCTTTCTTTTGGAAAGGGGTGGAGGAGAAGAAGAGGATCTCCCTTATGGCCTGGGATAAGATCTATAGACCTAAGTCAGTAGGGGGTATTGGGATAAAGAATATTAAGGATCAGAGAAGAGTGTTGTGGGATAAATTAGTATAGAGAATGTTTAGATTGTTAGGTCATAGAGACAACTGAGAGGGGGGGGGGTGAATCAGTTGTCTAATAAATTCAAACCAAAAATAACTTTACCAATTTAATGCTTAATACCGGTAAACCAGTCTTGTATGTCGGTAGACAGTTTTATTAGTTAATTGTAATACTGGTAAAGATTAATGTACGAAACAAAAAGACAAAGTCATCCACAACACATAACACCAATATTTGTACGTGGAAACCCTATAAGGGGAAAAACCATTGTGGGAAACCTTACCCACAATTAGATGATACTACTGTAGATAGTATGTGTATACAGATGGGGTCTACACATGCAGAAAGGCCAAGCGCCTAGAGCTCACTACTCAAACACAAATAGGAGTCACACTGACTACAATTAGATGGTTAAATCCAATAAGGATGTACTGCTCAAATTTGCATCCTTCTATGTTGGATTCAGTATCGATGTAGTTCTAATTGTTTTCACAAAAACCCTCCTTCAACCTTCAAATGATGTGTGCATGTATAGCTCTGCTTATTCTCACATATACCTTCACACAATCCTTTTTTGTATTGTACACATGATCTTACAAGTAAGATTTTACATTTATATCATAACCTAAGAACAATTTTAGTAGGTCGGCTCTAAAGGATATTACAATAAAATTAATTTACAAAGAAAACAATGTCTGCTGCAATAACCAATTCAATATGTTGACTTGATGCATTTCCAACAATAAAGAGACATGTCCATAGCGTGTCGTGTTGATCTAGAAAGGATAAACCTGCTGGTGTATATCCTGGACCTATTTGCCGGTAACAATAAATATCCAAATACAAATATGCAAATGAACAAAACTCCAAGACAAAATGTCTAAATGATGTCTTAGACATAACCAGGTGTTTTACATGCTATTCCAAGTGTCGGTGAACATTATATCTTGTTAGTGTACTAGATACCAGTGACTATGCATAAGTCACTTGGTTGCCGGTGAATGTTGTTGATTCTCTAAAGTGCCAGAGTTGATAAGGTTTAGTAGGTGTTGACATCAATGACAAAACCATACCAAAATACCAACAATCTCCCCCTTTGGCATTGATGGCAACACAAGATGGAAAAACCATCAAAATGCCAAAATAGAAATGCCAAATACCAAAAACCAATAATCTCCCCAAAGTAACAATCTCTCTATCTGGGAGTGTCATGAGTTTTCCTTGTGTTTTTCCATACCAATCTCCCCCCTTTGACATCAAATGCCAAAGCAATATAAAGATCATTTTTTAGATACAAAATACCAACCAATTCATTATACAAACTACTCCCCCTAAGAAGTAGCTTTCTCATCAAAGCCGGAGTAAGAGATTTATCTATTATTTTTGTCGATTGATGACTATCATCAACTATCTAAGTTTCTACCGGTGGGGGTGTGACCCCAAGTTGATCTCTGAGATATTCAAAAGTCTCCTTAGGTAGAGGTTTAGTGAAAATATCTGTAATCTTTAGTATTCACATAAACCATTTTAATTTCTTTTGCTTCAACATTTTCCCTTAGAAAATTCAGTTTGATAGAAACATCTTTGGTTTTAGAATGTAGTACCGGATTCTTAGATATATCAATTGTTGCAGTGTTATCATAATAGATAGTAATAGGTTCCTTGCATTTTACCTTTACATCCTTCAACATTTTCTTAAGCCATAGTACCTGTGTACAATTGGTTGCTGCTGCAACATATTTTGATTCAACTATTGATAAAGATGTACAACTTTGTTTCTTACTCAACCAAGAAATTAATCTGCTTCTAAGGAAAAATGCTCTGTCGATGGTGCTTTTTCTATCATCCACATCTCCAGCCCAATTTAAATCTATGTATGCACATAATTCAAATTTTTCATCTCTAGGATACCATAATCTAAGATTTGTAGTGCCTTGCAAGTACCGGAAAATCCTTTTTACTGTTGATTCATAATTTTCT
Organism: Cryptomeria japonica; assembly: GCF_030272615.1. Lineage (NCBI taxonomy): Eukaryota > Viridiplantae > Streptophyta > Pinopsida > Cupressales > Cupressaceae > Cryptomeria > Cryptomeria japonica. Next base: position 660,359,412 of record NC_081413.1, read on the forward strand.
CTAGGATTACTCTGAAATCTTGAAACAATGCATATTGCATTCATGATATCAAGTCTTTTTTGTGTCAAATACAGTAATCCTCCTATCATAGATTTGTATCTAGTCAGATTAACAGGTGTAGATTCATCCCTTAGTGATAATTTGTCATTTGTAGTCATAGGTGTGCTTACCGGTTTATAGTTCTCCATCCCAAATTTGTTTAATAACTCCTCCAAGTACTTGGATTGACTCAATACTATACCTTTATCAGTTTGTGAAATCTGCAATCCTAAAAAGAATTTTATTTCTTCAATCAAGGACATTTCAAATTCTTGCTGCATTTCAATAGAAAATTATTTACATAATCCATCTTCTCCTCCAAAGATAATATCATCAACAAAAACTTCTCTAACCAAGATGTCATCATTTGTCACTTTATAATATAAGTTGTTGTCAGCATTACCTTTAGAGAAACCAATCTTCAAAAGATACTTATCCAATCTTCCATACCAAGCTCTTGGAGCTTGTTTCAATCTATACAAAGCTTTCCTTAACCTGCAAACCATATCTTTGTTATCTATTAAAGAGAATCCATTAGGTTGTTCAATGTAAATTTCTTCTTCAAGATCTCCATTTAGAAATGCACATTTAATATCCATTTGATATACTTTATAGTTCTTGTGTGTTGCAAAAGCCAAAAATAATCTAATTGCCTCAATTCTAGCTACCGGTGCAAAGGTTTCATTATAATCAATTCCTTCTTTCTGAGAATATCCCTTACACACTAGTCTTGCTTTATTCCTGATTACCTTACCATCTTAATTAAGTTTGTTTTTGAATACCCACTTTGTTCCAATCACATTTTTGTCTTTAGGCTGGGGAACTAATGTCCATGTGTTATTTTCCTCACTTTGTTCTAGTTCCTCTTCCATATCTTTAATCCAGTGTTTATCTTCACATGCCTCATTAATTGATGATGGTTCAATTTGAGAAATAAGACACACCTCTTCATTTGCCAGTCTTCCTATTGTCATAACTGCTTTATTTTTGTTTCCAATTGTTTGATCTTCAGAGTTATCTAGTCTTACATACCGAGGTGTCTTCATTTGCTGTTGTTCCTCAGTTACTGTGGAATTTTTAGATGATACCAGTGTAACTAGATCTTCATTCTATATCAGTGGGTTCAATGTAGGTTCATTTGTTAGAATCTCTACTGCCAGTTTAGAGTCTATGTACCTTGAAGTTTCTCTAAATTGTTCATCAATCTTCATATTTGTACTCTAAACAATTTTCTGCAATCTTTTGTTAAAACATCTATATGCCTTGCTCTTAGATGAATAACCAAGAAATATTCCTTTATCACTTATACGATCAAATTTTCCAATATAATCATCCCTTCTAATATAGAATTTACTTCCAAATATTTTGAAATATTTAAGAGTAGAAGTAATACCAAACCATAGTTCATGAGGGGTCTTATAGATTTCACCTTTGATGTGAACTTTGTTGAATTTATAAACCATTGTACTTACTGCCTCTCTCTGATACACATGTGGTAGATTTTCTTTTGATAACATACTTCTTACTGCATCCAAGATAGTTCTATTTTTCCTTTCAACAACTCCATTCTACTATGGTGTCCGGGGTGCTGATAGTTGTCTTTTGAATCCATTCACTTCACAGAATGTATTAAATTCCTTAGATGTAAATTCTCCTCCTTGATCTGATCTCAGACATTTTATTTTCTTACTGGTTTCATTCTCTACCATTGCTTTGAACAGTTTGAACTTTCCAAGTGCTTCTAATTTTTTTCTGAGAAAAGTAACCCAACACATTCTAGAGTAGTCATCAATGATTAGCATGAAATATCTATCACCGTGCAAACTTTTAATTCTAGCTGGACCACATAAATCAGTATGAATTAAGTCAAGAGCATTATTTTATTTTTCTAGAATACTTTTAAAAGTATCTCTAACTTGTTTTCCAAATTGACATTCCTTACATACTGTATTGTGAGGTTTGAAAATTTTAGGTAAATCCCTAACTGCGTTAGTAGTACTGATTTTTACCATGCAGTCAAAATTTAGATGACAGAGTCTCTTATGCCATAGCCAACTTTCATCAATATGTGCAATCAGGGTAAATGCACCAAGATGGTGAACAAAAAGGGGGGTATAAGTGGCCACTTTTTTTCTGAAAACAAGTAAACCTGAACTTCAAAGAGCTATTTGAAGGTCATGCACTCAAAACTAGCCGTTGAAAAAAGAATAAGAATTATATTAATCTGAATCTAGTTTCTAAACTACTATTTTTTTTTTAAATGGGATAATATTAAGAGGGCCAAACCTTTCACGCATGAAAAACTGTTCCTAATTTTTTCAAAAAAATATAACATAGTTGTTTTTGTGCGCTACACAAAATATATAGTTAGATTTAGTATTTTACAAAACCCTTTGGTAGGATGATAGGTAAGAGTGAGATCTAGAATTTTTGTATTTTTTTGTAATTTTTTGTCAAGTATTTTATTTTTTATTATTTTTGGAAGTGACCGCATCCTGAAAATTTGGTACCTGTTTGTGCGCTGGGCATAACTTGCATTAAAATAATAAAAAATGCAATTTAAAAAAAAAAAAGTGTATAGAATCTAGTGTAGAACAATAATATATAATTTATTTTGAATTTGATCAAGTATATCAAAAGTTATTAAAAAAATGCTAGACATATGTCTGTGAGGACTGTCAAAGCACTGATAAAGAAAATTAAATTTTACTATGCTAATATTGTCCAAAAATTAAAAAATTTATATGGTCAAAAAACTAAGAAGATGTGTGAGATTATGGTGGTAATTTAGATATATCCACTTCATCATTTGTAAACCTGATGACGATGAAGTCAAGAAATCATGGTGGAGGATGGAAAATCATGTAAAGGAACAAAAAAGGTGGGAAAATGGGCTTGCAAGCCTTAGGGTCATTTTCCAACCCTCTTACCAAGCCAAAACCCGCATGGGTTTTGAAGAATCAAAAGTACTATTCATAGTTCTTCATAACCTGTACAGGTTATGAAGAACTAGAAATAATTTTTTTTGTTTCACAAAACCCGTACAGGTTATGAAGAACTAAAACATTTTTTTTGGTTTCATAAAACCCGTACGGGTTATGAAGACATAATAATGTATGCTTGTAAACTTAGCATTTACTACACATGTTTTAGACATACCTAGATAATATGTGTTTATGTATGTATATATGCATATCTATAGTTATATATACATATATTTATATAGATATATGTATATATGTTTGTATACATGCATGTACCTCTTCTTTTCCTCTCTCTCTCTTGTCTTACTTCCCCCATCATTGTCCTTGTCTATTCTGAGCCCTAATTATCTTTCTTGAGTTCTATCTCATCTCTCTCCCCCTCACACATTTCTATTTTTTGATTCTCTCACCATTTCTCCTTCTTGTTCTCTCTCTGCCTCATGTCTCTCACCCTCTCCTCCTCCTCTCTCTCTCTCTCTCTCCCTCACACACACACACACACACACACACACACACATACATTATCCTATCCTATTCTCACCCTCTCCCCCTTCTCTCTCTTTCTCTCCCCCTCCCTCTCCCTCTCCCCCCTCTCCCTCCCCCTTTTATTATCTTAAATCTCTCTTTCTCTCCCTCTCCCTCTCTCTCTCCTATACTCTCTCTCTCTCCCTCTCCCTCTCTTTATCCTATTATCCCCATCTCCACCCTCCCTCTCCCTTCCTCTCTCCCTCTCCCCCTCTCCTTTTCCCAATCTCCCTCTCTCTCCCTCTCCCCTTCTCCTTTCCCCAATCTACCTCTCTCCATCCCCCTCTCCTTCTCTCTGTCTCTCCCTCTCCTTTTCCCAATCTCCCTCCCTCTCCCTCTCTCTCTCTCCCCCTCTCCTTTTCCCAATCTCCCTCCCTCTCCCTCTCTCTCTCTCCCCCTCTCCTTTTCCCAATCTCCCTCTCTCTCCCCTCTCTCCCTCTCTCCCTCTCCCTCCCTCTCTCCCTCTCCCCATCTCCTTTTCCCAATCTCCATCTCTCTCCCTCTCCCCCTCTCCTTTCCCCAATCTCCCTCTCTCCCTCCCCCTCTCCTTCTCTCCCTCTCTCCCTCTCCTTTTCCCAATCTCCCTCTCTCTCCCTCTCTCTCTCTCTCCCTCCCCCTCTCCTTCTCTCCTTCTCTCCCTCTCTCCCTCTCCTTTCCCAAATCTCTCTTTTTCCCAATGTCCCTCTCTCTCCCTTTCCCTCCCCCTCTGCTTTTCCCAATCTCCCTCTCTCCCTCTCCCTCTCTCCCTCCCCCTTTCCTTCTCTCCCTCTCTACCTCTCTCCCTCTCCCCCTCTCCTTTTCCCAATCTCCCTCTCTCTCCCTCTCCCCCTCTCCTTTCCCTAATCTCCCTCTCTCCCTACCCCTCTCTCCCTCTCTCCCTCTCCCCCTTTCCTTTTCCCAATCTCCCTCTCTCTCCCTCTCCCTCTCCCTTCCTCTCTCCCTCCCCCTCTCCTTCTCTCCCTCCCTCTCCCTCCCTCTCTTCATCTCCCCCTCTCCTTTTCCCAATCTCTTTTTCTCTCCCTCTCCCCCTCTCATTTCCCTAATCTCCCTCTCTCTCCTTCTCTCCCTCTCCCCCTCTCCTTTTCCCAATCTCACTCTCTCCCTCTCCCTCTCCCTCTCTCCCTCCCCCTCTCCTTCTCTCCCTCTCTCCCTCTCCCCCTCTCCTTTTCCCAATCTCCCTCTCTCTCCCTCTCCCCATCTCCTTTCCCCAATCTCCCTCTCTCCCTCCCCCTCTCCTTCTCTCCCTCTCTCTCCTTCTCTCCCTCTCCCCCTCTCCTTTACCCAATCTCCCCCTCTCTCCCTCTGCTCCTCTCCTTTCCCTAATCTCCCTCTCTCCCTCCCCCTCTACTTGTCTCCCTCTCTCCCTCTCCCCCTCTCCTTTTCCCAATCTTCCTCTCTCTCCCTCTCCCCCTCTTCTTTCCCCAATCTCCCTCTCTCCCTCCACCTCTCCTTCTCTCCCTCTCTCCCTCTCTCCCTCTCTCCATCTCCCCCTCTCCTTTTCCCAATCTCCCTCTCTCTCCCTCTCCCCCTCTCCTTTCCCCAATCTCCCTCTCTCCCTCCCCCTCTCCTTCTCTCCCTCTCCTTCTCTCCCTCTCCCTCTCTCTCTATCCCTCCCTGTCTCCCTGTCCCCCTCTCCTTTTCCTAGTTCTACATAGCCCGTACAAGTAGAACTAAGGCCAAAACTTCTAGTTCTACATAACCCATACTGGTTATGGGAAAATCTTTATATATTTTAGTCCCAATGGCCTAAAAAATAGCATTGGAAGTTGTTTGAAGGCCCCACTACTTTTGCACATGATTTTCTAGGACAGTAACAGTTAGGTTTTCATATTCTTTTGTCACTTTTTCTTTGGAATTATTGATTTTTAAGTTAATTGTATAATTGTTACTTTAGATAATAACAAAATCATGATCATTTGTTGTTTTTTTACTTTCATTATGATTTATTTGTCTTGTATTTTGGTTTTTTTTGAAGTTATTTTATTATTGTTACTTTAGATTATAACAAAATGATGATCATTTGTTGTTTTTTTGCTATTTGATTGTGGATTGTCATCATGATGTTATGTGTAGGACAATGGGAAAGAATAAGAGAGGAACAAATGAACAAAGAGAGGCAGCAAAGGAAAGACAAAGGGAGCGTATGAAGAGATTACGTGAAGGTACATCATCTAATGCACCTAATGAAAGTGATGAACATTCAACAATTGAAATTGATATGATTAATGCACAAAATCAAAATGATCAACATACACCAATTAAAATACATATGATGAATGCACCTAATGAATGCAATGAACATAGACCATTTGAAAATGATTTGGTGAATGCACATGTTAATGAAATTGAAGAAGATTTACCATTTGAATTTGATGTGATTAATGCACATAATGCACCTAATGAAAATGAAGAGCATGCACCAATCTTAACACCTCTTAGAATAATTCATAGAAAACCAAAGTTCCAATGCATGCTAAACTTTCTGAAAGAACTTGTAGAAGAATGGTTAGAATAATTTGGAATAACTATTTTGAAAACTTCAATCAAAGTGGAAGATGCCAATTAGTTGTTGAAATGACTAAAAATCTGAAATTTAGAGAGACAATGAAAATTTTGGGGTTAAGAACATCCAAAAATAATAGTGAAAGAACCATTGTGAGAAATACTTTTGATGCATACCAAGCCATTAGTTCAAAATCACACACTAAAGATGCTAATGTTACTCGTCGTGTCCTCACATCAACCATAATGGGAAAGGAAATGAAAAAATCTCATTTAATAAGCAAAACAAGCAAGTCATTAATGATAAGTAGAACCACATTACACTATGCCTTAGAGAGGCAAGAGAAAATTGAAGATCCTAACAATAATTCTCTTTGGGCATTCTCCGGTAAACTCCCATGCAAGGACAAGGTTGTTGTTGATGCACTAAGAATGTTAATTGAGAGATTTTGGCATGACAACACAAGGGTTTTACCCAACCAAAGAGATGTTGTTAGAAGGTGAATTGGAATTAGTAATCGTGAGCCACATCCAAAACACTATTTAAATACAACTCAAACACAATTTTATGAAAGGTTTCTTCAAATCTTTCCTCAGATTAAAATTAGTCAAAGATTTTTTGAGATGAAAAAACCATTTTATGTTAAGATTAATCATGCACGTACTACATGTTGTTGTAGGGTCCATGTTGAATTTTCCATGCATTATGATATTTATCGCTATATCTGTTGTACTTCGCACACTAACGATGTTTTACAGGAATGTAGTCTACAAGCACCTCCTAAGTCACCGAGAGAATTTATTTCAAGTGTACTATGTAGACAAGATGACGGATGCATTTATTATAAGATGATGTGTTTGAGAGGTTTTTGTCCTACATGTGGTGGTTTGCAACAGTTCCATAGATGCCTACATCTAGATAGCACACATGAAATTGGTAAGGAATTAGTTTCTATTGGAAAATATAAGTCAGTAACATATGGTGTTAAAGATTGAAAAGAATTAAAGAGGTGTGAGTTAGTGAAAAGGGATATATGCGTAGCTAATTTTATGAAGATGTTTCAAGAGAAACTAGTATATGAGTACATAGGTCACACACATAGAGCTAGATGGTTAGATGAGCAATTCAAGTTGTGTAAGGACACTTTCCCCCTCGGCACTATTGTCTCTGTTGTTGACTTTGCTAAGAAAAATATACACTAAAGCCGCAAAATGAAGTACAATCTATGTATTACCACTCTACACAAGTTACAATTTTTGTACACATAGCATTCATGCATGCACATGATAGCACCGAGGAGGACATAAAGGTTATAAGAGAATATCACTTCTATATCAGTGATGATCGTACACATTCCTCGGAGTTTGCACAAGGATGCTTTATAGTCTTCTATGATAGTTTAAGGGAAAAAGATATAAGATACAACTAACACTTAATATGGTCAGACAATTGCACCATACAATTCAAGAATGCAAGGATGTGCTATTGGTTGACTAGGATGCATGTGACAAGTGGTGTGCAACACTTTTGGAATTTCATTGAGGCAGGGCATGGAAAGGGAGAGCATGATGGTGCGGGAGCATGTGTGAAAAGAGCTCTTACCAGAGAGGAATTGAAGTATGAAGGTGGTGCAATGTTAATAGATGCAAAAACAGTTGTGCAATGGTGTAGCTCTACGATGGGACCAGGTAATGCAGATAAGTCTATTGTTTCTAGATATTTTTGGTTAATAAGTGAATCTAACATTGAAAACTATCTAGATTGTTGTACACTTACTGGATCAAGTGACATACATTCATTTAGAAGTTCAAATGCAACATCACTAGTTATTTATACTAGACATATTGCATGCTTTTGTTCTTTGTGTATGCATTTTGTGTGGGATGAATGTGAATCAAAAGAGTAGGTTGACCAATGGTCTTGTAGACCTTTGCAAACCCTAGATACATATCAACTTCCTAGAGCACTACAAATGAACCAGATTGAAGCATCAGTGGATTTTGACCATGTATCAGACATAGTTGAACCAGGTAACTTAGGTTGCAATGTGCTACAATTTTAAGCTTAATTTATTAGTATTAACTTATGCTGATTTTGGTATTAACTTATATCCTTCTATTAAATGCAGGTCATGTATATGTAGTTATTGCGGATGAGAACAATGAAGAAGGAACAAATTACTTTTTGTGTCATTGTATTGAGGCCAAAAAGAAATTGACTTCTATAGTGGTTGATGGAGAGGGTATTGAGTACCCAATAGGATCCGTTGTTGTGATAGGGACATGGCTTAGAAGGTACCAAATTGTTGTGTCAAGTTGTATTGAGACCTCTTAAACTCATTTATTTACTAGTCATTGTATTGATTTCTACATTATTCTTCTATAAAATGTAGGTACCCTATCAAAAATTCTAATGCCTGGTTGTTTGAGGACTTTGAGACACATAGACATATTCTTCATTACTCATACCTTCTTGTTGCAACAAATATTCATTTGATTAAATATCGTGGTAGACCTCTTAACAAGGATTTGTGGAAAGTTCATGAATCAGACCATCAGGCAATACTTGAGACACTAAGGGTTAGAGCTGATCCAGAAGGTTCACTTGATTGATTTTGGGCCATCTAGAAGAATAATTCTACAATATAGTAGAATAATTTTGACAATTTTGTATATATCTTTTGTGAAACATTGTAACTTCGCTTTTTTGGATGTGCTCTACATGCATATGAGCTATAATATGCATATGAGCTATAATGTGCATATGTAGATGCCAAATTTTATAAATAAAAACATCAATGAGTTGTAATGTGCATATCTAGATGCTAAATTTTGTATAAAAAAACAACAATGAGTTGTAATGTGCATATCTAGATGCTAAGTTTTGTATAAAAAAACAACAAAGAGATGTAATTTGCATATTTAGATTCAAAATTTTGTAAATATAAATAGTAATGAGCTTGATAGTTTATATAAGATGCCAAATTTTATATATGAAAGTGTCCATGGGGCTGATTTGCAAATTTTCAATATGAATATGCAATTTTTTTTTCCAAGTGTTTTGGGAAAGTTTTGAGTTATTATTGAATTACTCGATTTGAAGGGCTAGTACGAATAGTCTGAATCTAAGATATGATTTTGGTAGGCAGCGACAACATGACCCCATAGGTTCAAACGGATCGTCCATAAATGCCATGGTCTCCGAGTTACGCTACGTCAAAGTTTGACTGTTTTTTCCGCTTTGAGCGCTCAAGGGAAAATGTCGCTACAAGGTGGCTCATCAAGATCAGACATCTTCAAGAGTGAGAAAAGGGCACACCAAGTGTAAACAAAGCCACTCCGATGCACTCACCCTGATGGTTCATTCCCACGACAAGCAGAACGAAAGATGCACTATTTTGCCACCTCTCACTGATGGTTTTTGATGCGACTAAAAAAATATCACCTCAAGAAAATGAAATGGAGTTGCCCAAAAATGAGATAGGATTTTGTAGGTAGTGATAACATGACCTCATAGGTTCAAACGGATCATCCATAAGTGCCAGGATCTCCGAGTTAGGCTATGTCAAAGTTTGACCATTTTTTTCGCTTTAGGCGCTCAAGGGAAAATGTCGCTATGAGGTGGGTCATAACAATCGGATGCCTTGGAGAGAAAGACAAAGGACACCAAGTGTAAACCCAACGACTAGATGCACTTGCACTGATGTTTCATTCCCACGACAAACAGAACGAAAGATGCACTATTTTGCCACCTCTCACTAACGGTTTTTGATGCGACAGAAAAAATCTCACCACATGAAAATGAAATGGAGTTGCCCAAATCCAAGATAGGATTTTGTAGGCAGCAATAACATGACCCCATAGGTTTAAATGGATCATCCATAAGTACCACGGTCTCCAAGTTAGGCTATGTCAAAGTTTGACCATTTTTTCTGCTTTGGACGCTCAAGGGAAAACGTCTCTACGAGGTGGCTCGTAATGATCGGATGCCTTGGGGAGTGAGACAAGGGCACACCTAGCATAAACCTAGCCACCTAGACATGCTTGCACTGACCGTTCATTCCCACAACAAGCAGAATGAAAGATGCACTATTTTGCCACCTCTCACTAACGGTTTTTGATGCAACAGAAAAAATCTCACCACAAGAAAATGAAATGGAGTTGCCCAAAACCGAGATAGGATTTTATAGGCAGTGATAACATGACCCCATATGTTCAAATGGATCATCCATAAGTGCCATGGTCTCCAAGTTAGGCTATGTCAAAGTTTGACCACTTTTTCTACTTTGGGCGCTCAAGGGAAAACATCGCTATGAGGTGTCTCATAATGATTAGATGCCTTCAAGAGCAAGAAAGGGCACACAAAGCATACACCCGGCCACTCAGATGCGCTTGCACTGATGGTTCATTCCCACAACAAGCAGAACAAAAGATGCACTATTTTGCTACCTCTCACTGACAGCTTTTGACGCAACAGAAAAAATCTCACCACAAGAGTACAAAATGGAGTTGCCCGAATCTGAGATAAGATTTTGTAGGCAGCCATAACACTACCCCATAGGTTCAAATGGATCATCTATAAGTGCCACGGTCTCCGAGTTAGGCTACATCAAAGTTTGACCATTTTTTTCGCTTTGGGCGCTCAAGGGAAAAGGTCCCTACGAGGTGGCTCATAACGATCGGATGCCTTAGGGAGAGAGACAAGGGAACACCTAGCATAAACCCAGCCATCTAGATGCGCTCACATTGACGGTTAGTTCCTATGACAAGCAGAATGAAAGATGCACTATTTTGCCACCTCTCACTGACGGTTTTTGATGTGACAGAAAAAATCTCACCACAATTAAAAAAAATGGAGTTGCTCAAAATAGAGATAGGATTTTGTAAGAAGTGAAAACACAATCCCATAGGTTCAAACAGATCGTCCATAAGTGCCACGGTCTCCGAGTTAGGCTACGTCAAAGTTTGACCATTTTTTCTGCTTTGGACGCTCAAGGGAAAACGTCACTACGAGGTGGCTCGTAATGATCAGATGCCTTGGGGAGTGAGACAAGGGTACACCAAGCATAAACCCAGCCACCTGGACATTCTTGTGCTGATGGTTCATTCCCACGACAAGCAGAATGAAAGATGCACTATTTTGCCACCTCTCACTAACGGTTTTTGATGCGACAGAAAAAATATCACCACAATAAAACAAAATGGAGTTTCTAGAAATTGAGATAGGATTTTGCAAGTAGTGATAACATGATCCCATAGGTTCAAATAGATCATCCATAAGTGCCACGGTCTCTGAGTTAGGCTACGTCAAAGTTTGACCATTTTTTCTAATTTGGGGGCTCAAGGGAAAACGTTGCTACGGGGTGGCTCATAATGATTAGATTCTTTTGGGAGTAAGATAAGGGTACACCTAGCATAAACCCAGCCACCCGAATGCGCTTGCATTGACGGTTCATTGCCACGACAAGAAGAATGAAAGATGCACTATTTTGCCACCTCTCACTAACGGTTTTTGATGCAACAAAAAAAATCTCACCACAAGAAAATGAAATGGAGTTGCCCAAAATAGAGATAGGATTTTGTAGGTAGTGATAACATAACCCCATAGGTTCAAACGAATCATCCATAAGTGCCATGATCTCCGACTTAGGCTACGTCAAAGTTTGACCATTTTTTTCGCTTTGGGCGCTCAAGGGAAAACATTGCTATGAGGTGGCTTGTAATGATCAGACACCTTGGGGAGTGAGAAAAGGGCACACCAAGCGTAAACCTAGCCACCCACATGTGCTCACATTGACGGTTCATTCCCACGACAAGCAGAATGAAAGATGCACTATTTTGCCACCTCTCACTGATGGTTTTTGATGCGACAGAAAAAATCTCACCACAAGAAAACAAAATGGAGTTGCCCGAATCCGAGATAGGATTTTGTAGGTAGAGATAACATGACCCCATAGGTTCAAATAGAATGTCCATAAGTTCCATGGTCTTCAAGTTAGGCTATGCCAAAGTTTGACCATTTTTTCCACTTTGGGTGCTCAAGGGAAAACGTCGCTACGCGGTGGCTCGTAATGATCATAAACCTTCAGGAGTGAGACAAGGGCACACCTAGTGTAAACCCGGCCACCTGGACACACTCTCCCTGATAGTTCATTCCCACAACAAGCAGAACAAAAGACTCCAATCTCTTCACGCACGAAGGACTTAAAGCAAATTCACTCAATCAAAATACATAATATCAACATTACCGGTATCAATACTTGGGTATACAAAATATGAGCAATAGATAGTTTAAAAGTATACGCCATATGAGTTACAAGTAATGAACAAATTGGATCACATTTCAAGACATATACACAACTAACAAATTTGATCACATTTCAATAACAAATAACTAAGTTTCAGGAATATCATGTTTCATATATATCAATGAACAAATTGGATCGAATATCAAGTTTCATATATATCAAAATGAACAATATTCATGTACATATATCAAAAAATGGCATAGATGCCAAATCAATAATAGTTACAAAAATGTGGCATGTGCCATGTCTGTCAAAGTCAATATATACATATACAAATGTCAAATATATAAAAAATTGGCCCTTCAATGACCACAAATATAACTATATGTCTCTATCCGTATCTATGACTATGGTGGATCATCAAAATCGAGCCTCTTCGAAGTAGTACGTGGCTGCAAAAGGACAATTCAAATGTCTAATCAGATATATTTTCTCAATATAACATCAAAATAACTAAATACTGAACTCTAAATTATTTGAAGTTGAAATGTCGATTACCTCATCTTTGTCTTCTACAATTCAGTGAGGCTGAGGATCCGTGGGATGTCCTACGGGAGGCTGTAACTGGTAAAACAACATTAATACATGTTAATGACGTATATGTCAAATAACACATAATAACTAAAAATAAATAGACTAAAAAACTAAAGCATACCGGAGCCTCAGATGGATGTGTTGTGGTCGTAGAAGGCAAAGTCACAGATGAATCAATTACGACCATTTCCTATATCCATGGTAAGTGATCCAAAAGGAGTTAACTAGACGGTTTCAACTCTGTTGTGCACTTAGTGAAAAGGAGTTGATCTAAGACAGACATACCTTTTGCCTTGGTTGTGTTGGATCCCATAATATATGTGTAGGACTTCTACTGAAATGGAATGGTAGAAGAACAGTAGGAAGTTTGCAAGGGGCCTATAATAGTTTAAAGACAATCATACAAGTTAATAACCCAAAGTTGTTGACAAACTAGATAAAACAAATATTTTTAACATATGTGGAAAAATGCACACCGAAGCCTCATATAGTTCTCCTGTAACCTTAGGAGGCCTTGTCGAATCTGATGCAGCTATTACCATTTCTTGTATGAAAAATGATAACATATGATATAGACATAAAAGGGTTTAGTTATTTTGAACAAGCAAGAATGCAATCCAAAGTGAATATGAAGATATCACCTCTTCTCTCTAATGAACCTCATCAACATCAGCTACATTCATTAATTTTGTAAACCCCATATGTTTCTGTATATAGAACAAATAAATTAAGTTCATTTATCAATATCTACATATACATGTTTAATCATAATACATTTCAACAATTGAATTTAAATTTTAGTGAATTACCTTCTATCGTTTGGGTGTCTGAGAGGATATCTTATTCTACCTCAGAGTGCTAGAGGATGGCTTTCTCACATGAGATGTCCTCGAGGCAGGTGGAGTAAACTAATGGAAAAAAATTAACATAAGGGAAAAGAGCATATATTTAATATATCACTTAAGTAAAAATATATAAATCTAAATGGTACTGCATAGCTATCTTGGCCAAAGTCAGTGGCTAAAAGCGTGATATCATCAACTTGGGACATCTCAGCCACTGATAAGCCCTACAAAATATCAAGTAATGATACATATAATTAACAAAATATATTTTGAATCCAATGTATTATTATAATTTTTAACAAATTTACAAATCTTTACCTCTGGTGGTGAAACTACTCGTGACCGTGGAGTCGACTGAACAGTATGTGGTTTACTCCCACCACCTATTGCACACTGCAATGCATTTTATTTATATGTCACTTTAAATTGTTCTAAAAATAAAAATTCATTTCTTTTTATAAGATTTAGTCACTTAATTGATAACATGTCATAAACAGAATTAAACACACCTATGTCTGATAGAGAGGGTACAACATACTGAGCAGTTTGTCGGTGAGGACCGCATCCTCTGCAGTGGAAGCATGGCATCTACTTCCACAACATGTACATGAATGAGATGTCCCACCATCCTCGTCTGTGTTAGTGTCTGCACCAGAACATACACCCTGGCAGGGGGGCACATATGTTGAATGGGCTGGCTCGTGCCAAATGATGCAGGAGGTGTTGTTGATGAAGGAGGTGCCTCTAAGGAAGGAGGTGCTACTCATGAAGGGGGTGTCACTGATGAAGGAGGTGTTGTAGGTGCTGGTACATCCTTTTCTCCAACTAGCTGTGTCCCATGCTGAACAATGACATCACTCAATGATGTAGCTACCTAAAGAGTCTGTAATTCCATAGACTCCTTCAAGGATATAGGGATAGTGACATGAACCATGGGTTTAGGAGCTATACACCTCCTATGTTGTGGATCTACCACCATATGGGCCCCAGGTCTATCCTGCACAGAGCCTCTCCCTCTACCCTGAAATTGTCGAATGTCAAAGTAATTCGGCTTCTCACTGAGGATAAACTCACAATACAACTTTCTCAAAAAATATAGAAGCACCTCCCAATTATTACAAGGTGGTTGGTCAAAGACCATATACCACCTATCCCAAAAACCATCTTTCAACCTAGCATGAACACACAAATGTATAGGAAACCAAGTCATATTTAGTTCTAGGTTGTTACTGGTAATAGGATCGGTGAAAAGAGCACATATGTCAGGTTTAACTATGCCCTTTTTCTTCACTTGATCATATGAAAACCCATCTGCATAAAAATGTTTGACATCTATCCCTCCATGAACCCCATTTCATAACCTCCCTAGATACCTCATTTGCATTATTAGCCATTGTTTCTAGTGTTCTGGCAAGGGTTGAGTGGTGCTCAAGCTTAGAGGTCCTCAACCTATTCACCAATATAGAAATTTGGGCACTATTTTGTGTAAGGTGATTGATGAGATCCTCTTGTGTGACATCTACGTGATCTAATGGAGGACATGGAGGGTTTTGGGGTGGTGGTGGTTGTTGAGGAGTAGCATTTTCAAGATTTTGAGGGTTTTCTTATTGTTCTTGTACAATGTTAATAGGGTTTTCTTGTGTTGCTTGTACAGGAGGAGGTCTTTGTTGTCTATTTTGTTTTTAGGGATTGCTTGAAGAATCTGACATCAAATTAATATAAACAAAACTTAAATCAATTAAAAAACCCTAATTTAATTAAAATGCAAAGAAAAATAATCAATCAAATCAAATCGTACCTGTTCGACGGGGTGCCATTGTTGAAAATTTCTTTTGATGATGGGGGAAATAAAAAAATGTTGCAAACCCGTGCAGGTTCGATGCTTTTTTTGGTTTCTCCTTGCTGCTATTCCATGGGTTTTGGCATTGAAAATGGCCAAAACCCATGGCCTAAACAAAAGAAATATGTTTCTTAAAACCCGTATGGGTTTTGACAAACTTTAAATTTTTTTATTTAAAAAAAATGTTCCTCAAAACCCATACGGGTTTTGAGGAACTTTTGGTTTTTTTAATTATTTTTTCTCTAGGCTTGGTGTTACCAAGCCTAGCACATTTTTGAAATTTTAGAACCCGTACGGGTTATGAAATTTTTTATTTTTTTTTGGGTATGTGGCCACTTTTGTGTTCACCATCTTGGTTCACTTACCCATTAAGCACGTCTTTTCACTGTTATTCAAATGAAAGATATTACCTCTAGTTTGATTACCGGTTGCAATTTCCAAACTAGTTCTATTCATGATTTTGCATTTTCCATTTTTGAATTGTAACTTAAATCCTTTCTCAACTAATTGACCAACACTCAAAAGATTATGCTTTAAACCTTCAAAATAGTAAACATTGTCAGTATTATGCTTACCATTAAGAGATATTGTACCTTTTTTACCTTTGATCAAACAAGCTTTATCATCTTTGAATCTCACTAAGCCTCCATTATATTCCTGAAAGTTCAAGAATTTACTTTTATCTCTAGTCATATGATGTGAGCATCCTGAATCAATAATCCATTCATCCTTTACTTCAACTTTAGCTGCCAGGGCCTGCTCTACCAGTTGAATAGTAAGTATTGGTTGATCTTCTATTATAGCAACAAAAACCCATCCATTGTCTGTCGGATCTTCATCAAAATCATCAGTTACTCCTTCATCAACAAGATAATAAGATTTATCTTTATTCTTCTTAAATTTGTATCTTTGATAATCAGGGTTAGGCTTGTATGTTCTCCTAGCTTCTTCTCTTAGTCTAGCATGCCTATCAAGGCATCTAGAAGCCATATGACCAATCTTATTACAGCTAAAGCATTTAAAGGGTGCTTTACTTTCGTACTTACTTCCAACTAGACCTTTAGGCATTTTTCTTGCAAATAGTTCTTCAAGTTCTTCAAGTTCTTCATCTTCTCTCTGCTTTCCTCAAGTTCTCTTGCATAAAAGGGTTTCCAATTAGACTTGTCAAATGATGGTGCAGATGATGTTGATGCCTTAAAAGTTAAATCTATCTTTATAGTAGCAATAGGACCAAATTCCTCAATTTCAAAAGCTGAAAGTTTTCCAATTAATGTATCCCTAGTTACTGGTGTATTAGGCATTGTTCTTAACTCATTTATAGCAGTAACCTTTATTTTATATGCCGATGGAAATCCTCTTAAAACTTTTGAAACAATTTCATCTTCACTTAAGGTTCCTCTATAACATTTAATAACCAAAACAATTTCATTAACTCTTTCCATAAAAGCAAAAATCCTTTCATCTTCTTCCATTTTTAGATTTTCATACCTGACCTAGAAGCTTTCAAGTTTTGCAATTTTAACTATGGAATCTCCTCCATTCAGTGTTTCCAAATGATCTCAAATAGCTTTAGCAGTTGATCTATCTGATAATCCCATGATTTTCTGATTTGTTAATGCGCTCAAAAGTGCTTCTCTTGCTTTGCAATCATTTTCTTCATCTTTTCCCAAGGTAGGTGGATTAGGTTGACCAAGAGTAGGAGTAGTATAGCCATTGTGTAACTTTCCAAATGTCCTTTCAATTCAATTTAAATGTGTCTCCATTCTGATCTTCCATATGCCATAGTTGGTTCCATCAAGTTTAGGATTGTCCTTCCTAAAATAGTTAGTAGACATTGGATCTCCTCAAGCTATTAAACTTCTACAAAAAAGAGGACTAAGCTTTGATACCAATTGTTAGGTCTCAGAGACAACTGAGAGGTGGGGGGATGAATCAGTTGTCTAATAAATTCAAACCAAAAATAACTTTACCAATTTAATGCTTAATACCAGTAAACCAGTTTTTTATGTTGGTAGACAGTTTTATCAGTTAATTCTAATACCAGTAAAGATTAATGCATGAAATAAAAAGACAAAGTCATCCACAACACATAACACCAATATTTTTAAGTGGAAACCCTGTAAGGGGAAAAACCATGGTGGGAAACCTTACCCACAATCAGATGATACTACTGCAGATAGTATGTGTATACAAATGGGGTCTACACATGCAGAAAGGCCAAGCTCCTAGAGCTCACTACTCAAACACAAATAGGAGTCACACTGACTACAATTGGATGATTAAATCCTATAAGGGTGTACTGCTCAAATTTGCATCTTTCTATGCTAGATTCAGTATTAGTGTATTTATAATTGATTTCACAAAAACCCTCCTTCAACCTTCAAATGATGTCTATGTGTATAGCTCTACTTATTCTTGCATATACCTTCACACAATCCTTTTTTGTATTCCACACATGATCTTACAAGTAGGATCTTACGTTTATATCATAACCTAAGACCAATTTTAGTAGGTTGACTATAAAGGATATTACAATAAAATCAATTTCCAAACAAAACAATGTCCGCTACAATAACCAATTCAACATGTCGGCTTGATGCATTTACAACAATAAAGAGACATCTCCATAGCATGCCATGTTGATATGGAAAAGATAAACCTATCGGTGTATATCCTCGATGTATTTGCCAGTAACAACAAATATGCAAATACGAATATTCAAATGAACAAAAATCCAAGACAAAGTATCGAAATGATGTCTTCGACATAACCAGGTATTTTCCATGCTATTGCAAGTGCCAGTGAATATTATATCCTGCCGGTGTACAAGATACCGGTGACTGTGCATAAGTCACTTGCTTGCCGGTGAATGTTTCTGATTCTCTATAGTGCTAGAGTTGATAAGGTTTAGTAGGTGTTGACATCAATGACAAAACCATACCAAAATACCAACATAGATCTCCTCATCTCAAGTGGGCTCAAATCCCTTACCATAAATATCTCCAAGACAGGGACCATATGAACCTCTTCAGGGACTCCTCCCCTCCAAAAGGCTCATGTATTTGGAACTTTATGTTGGATTGTAGGAAAATTATCTTAGAAAAATTATCATGGAATCTGGGCAAGGGTGATAAAGTTCTTTTCTGGACTGACTCTTGGGGAGGTTTCGTAGTCCTTCATTAGAAAGCTAATCTGGAAACATCCAAAGTAGTACTAGAATCTGTTTGGGGTAGGTATGTTAAGGAATACATTACACCTACTGAGGGATACCTAGCCAAGGGATGGTCTTGGAGATCCCTTGATGAGGTGGATATCCCTATAAGGGAGAAATTGTTGCTTCAAAATATCTTTAAAAATAGGATGGTCACTTTCAACTTAGGGTCAGATACTCTTTTCTAGGATGGGCCAAAATCTGGAGAATACACCTCAAAAGATGGCAATAATCTCCTTCTGAGTCAACATATCTCCTCTCCCACTTATGTTCCTGTAGTCCTATGTTGGGATAAGATGTGTTTACCAAAGGTAGGATTGTTTTCATGGTTTCCTCTCCAAAACTATATTTTAATAGCAGATAGATTTAGAAAGATGGGCTATGAAGTCCCTAGAAGATGTCCTTTGTGTGAAGAGGCTGAAGAAGATAAAGATCACATCCTTCTCAATTGTTATTATGCCTCAAATTGTTGGCTATGGTTGTGCAACAAATTAGGGTGGTACTCAACCTTTCGCAATACCATCCTTAAGATGTTTCAGGCATGGCCTACCCTTTTCAAGAGCTCCCTATATGGTGGGCTATGGAAACTGGCCCCTTCTTTGGTTATCTGGGAACTCTGGAAGGAACACAATAGGAGACTCTTCAAGGAGAAGAATATGGACTGGACCCTACTAGTGAGTAAAATAGAAGCCTCAATTGTAGAAACTCTGAATAGAAAAACTTCTAAATTTCCTAGTAATCTCTCAGAGATAACCTACTGGATGAGAAGATAAGGGGGCGGTGATTTGGTTTGAAGATCCCTCCCTTTGTTGGAGTTAGCAATTCTAAAAAATAGGATATGAGAAAGGCCTACAAATGGAGGGCCCCCAAAAGGGGTTGGGTCAAGCTTAACTTTGATGGAGCCTCTCATCGGAACCCAGGACCTGCAGGTATTGGATGTTATTTGCATGATGAGGGTGGTAGGGAACTGGCTAAGCTAGCCAAACCTATAGGGTTTGAATCCAATAACAAAGCTGAAATATTAGCTATAATTGAAGGTCTCCTTCTATTGCATAATAGGGGTATTCACAAACTCACCATTGAAGGAGACTCGGTCATTATTATCAATGGCCTTAGAAAAGGTTCTCTACCTGATTGGAAGCTGAATGCACTCTTGTCTAGAGCTCTCGACCTCCTTAGAGATTTAAAAAAAATGACCTTCAACCATATGTATAAAGAAGGTAACTCTAGGTTAGATGAATTAGCTAATGCAGAAGGTGATGGGCAGTTCATTAGTTAGGAGTGATACATCCTCCTCTGTTTTAGCTGATGGGTTGGTTATCTTAGGCTTCCCATTTCTATTATATTCTCGCCTAGTTTCTAAATTTATTTGCATTAAATAATCCTACTCAAAATAACCAAAATAAAATATACATGCATTCAGATCTAACTCAACATGTAATGGATTCAAATAATACCCTCATAAATACCAAAGGCAATTGCATGCATTTAAATAAATTTTGCTTGCATTTATATTTTATTCAAACAAACACACAAATTAATTTTAACACTTTTAACAAAATGATAATACTGGCATTTCAAAATATACAAAAGAAACAACCTGGATTCACAAAAGATATCACATCCTTCTTTGTTGAACCATTCTCCTTCTTCCAACTCCCTTTCTTCAAATTTATTCTTGCAACAATTCTGATAGCAATCTGCCCCCCCCGCCCCTGCCCTGCTCAAAAGTAGCACCTATATTCTAAATAAATTTCATCAAAGAATCTACTTCCAATATTCAACCCATATTCCATGCTCTCAAAACTTCTTGTAAACTATAACTATTCATACAAGTGAAACTCAAAAACATCTCTCAGAAAGGAGTCTATAAAATATACCCAACATCCTCCTAATTTAGAGATTTTGAAGATGTAAATAACTTTCACATCTGTAAAAATAATTTTCAAAATAGGCAGATTCTCCAATTAATATTTGTAAGAGAATATGCCCGATATAAAATTGTAACTCCTTTGTTATCAATTTATTTATTTCTTCCATTTTATCACAAATTATTTTGTAACTTCCTTGTCATAAAAATTGCCATGAATAGAGATATTCTTGTCATAGAATTAATTCTTATGCCCCATGTCATAGTATTTCCTAAATTAAATTCATTCCTTCTAAAATAAATAAATATTATATTCTCCACTTTCCATAGAATATGCTAGTAATAAATTTGCTCTTCTAACATGCCATTTGTCTTGGCCTTTCTCTTTTCTCCTACACCATATTCTTAATTAAAAATATATGCAATAAAATAAGTATAAGTATTTATCTATTGTTTTAAATTTTAAACATAATTACTTGCATCTAGTTAATATTATAATGAAATGTTATTATCATTAGAAATCCAATGGTTGGATCTAATGCTATGGTCAGTAGACATTGTAGTGATGGTTCTAGTGGTTCTTTTAGGATCCTTTTAGTTTTTGTCATTGTCTTGGCAAGCCTAAGGCCTGTTATTTATATTTATGTGATTTCTGAATAAATCTTTACCCCTTTTTTCAATATAAATTAATTTGTCTATTCAAAGACGATGTAATTACTTTCATGCAAAAATCAAGCAACTGGACAATCAGATTAAAAAAACAAGTTTAAAAACCAAAATATAAAGTTTCTAAATAGTTATTACATTTTTGAATGTCCTGTTTCTAATCATATTGCTTTGTTAAGTCTTTCCCAAGCAAAATTTTTGAGTTGTTGGAAATGAATACACCACATTCAAATTGATTTTTTTTTACTTCATAACTTTTCTCTTAAAATCATATTTACTTTCTATTTTTTTTAATTTATCAGTAGATATTTAATAAAAAGAATTCTTCAAACAAATAAGTCATCACCTAAGTTTCTTTATTCGAACCACATAAATATTAATTATCATTTTTTATGTGTTAATAACTAATTAAATTATTAAATTTAGTAATTTATTAAAAAGTCAATTCAATTAATACTAATTATTTGCATGTTCAATTTTAAACTATATATTTTCATTAAATTCTCAACTTAGAAAAAATTAACCCTTTACTTTCTTTCATCTAAATACTACTATATATATCAAATAATATTAAATACACAAATTATAAATATTTCTATTTAATTATTTTCTCTAATAAATCTAGCTTTATTATTATTTTTAAAGAACAATAATTATAATTTTAAGATATACATATATTGAATTGAAAATATTAGGAATGTGAAAAAAATAATATTAATTATTGTTTATAATATCAATAAATGTTGATGTCTAAAATTATGTTAACTAAAGATATATTTAAATACATATTTTTCATTTTAAAAACCAATATTTATTTGCTACTATAATATTTGATTTATTTTCTCATGTATATATTGAACTAAATAAAATACCATTTTGATTTATGTACAATAAAAAAAATTCTTTTTAAATTGATAATAAATAGAATTGGAAGAATAATATAAGTGTAAATATCTTTTTGTTATATTTTCTTGATTTTTCTATTGTTTTATTTTATAACGCATATTTTTTATTAATAAAAAAAAGAAATGTTATATAACAAGATATCACTAGTATTTTTATTATTATTATTTTAATGTTAGAAGATTTTTTTTTTTTGTTGGGAGCAATTTCTTTAGCAACACATTCACAAATTTAAAGTTGGAAGACATTTCTAAAAATTAATGTATTCCCAAATACTAAAGGAAATTTTGAATAGAAACATATTGAAATTTAATATCGAAAGAAATTTCTACAAAGAAATATACTGACAGATTTATTCAGGCAATTCAATTTTTTGTTTTTCCCGAGTTAATATTTTTTGTAACATTTAATATTTACCTAAGTAAATCTAAATTATTCTCTCCTAGATTCTAAATGTATTTGTTTTAAATAAAACTACTCAAAATACCCAAAATAAAATTTACATGCATTCAGATCTAACTTAACATGTGAAGGACTCAAATAATCCCCTCAAAAATAACAATGAAAACTCCATGCAATGAAAGAAAATTTACTTGCATTCAGATTTTAATCAAACAAACAAACATATTTATTTTAATACTTTTAACAAAATGATAATACTAGCATTTGAAAATATACAAAATAATGAACCTAGATTTTGAACAGAGATAGCAATCTCCCCCCCCACCCCACCCCTCAATGTACCACCTATATTCTATATAAATTTCATCAAAGAATCTACCTCCAATATTCAACCCATATTCCATGCTCACAAAACTTCTTCTAAACTATAACTATTCATAAAAATGAAACTCAATAACATGTCTCACAAAGGATTCTGTAAAAAACACCCAATATCCTCCTAATTTATAGATTTTATAGATGTAACTAACATTTACCATTTGTAAAAATAATTTTTAAAATAGGGAGATTCTTCAATTAATATTTGTAAGAGAATATGCCAGAAATAAAATTGTAACTCCCTTGTTATCAATTTATTTATTTCTTTCATTTTATCAAGAATTATTTGGTAACTCCCTTGTCATAAAAATGCAATGAATAGAGATATTCTTGTCATAGAATTAATTCATATCTCCCATGTCATAGGATTTGCTAAAATAGAATTCATTCCTTCCAAAATAAATAAATATTATATTCTCCACTTGTCATAGAATATACTAATAATAAACTCCATCTTCTAGCATGTCATGTGTCTCGGCCTTTCTCTTTTCTGCTACACCATGTTCTTAAATAAAAATATATGCATTAAAACAAATATAATTATTTATCTACTATTTTAAAGTTTAAAATTAATTACTTGCATCTAGTTAATATTATAATGAAATGGTATTATTATTGGAATTCTTCTTGTCGGATCTAATGCTATGGTCACTGGACTTTGTAGTGGTGGTGCTAGTGGATCTTTTAGGATCCTTTAAGTTTTTGTTGTTGTTGTTGGCATATGGACACTCCAATGAGACATTGTGTGTGATTGAAGGTTTTTTCATTGATGGCAACTTGCAATCCTATGGCACCGGCAAAGCATTACTCAGGCAACCTTGCAATCCTATGGCACCGGCAAGACATTATACCGGCAAAGCTTTACTCAAACAAAACAGTGATCCGGCATCAACAAAATCAATCTACACCAGCACTGGCACAGAAGATGTACACCAGTATAGAAGGAAATATGTATACCGACATAGAGGCCGACAGGATTTTTGATATGTAATATTTTGATTATCATTGTAAGCTGACTTGGCAAATTCTAAAATGACTCTTGTATATAAAAGAGATCATTGTAGGCATTTGTATGATATGGATAGAAAGAAATAAATAATTTTATAAGGCAGACCTAATGTGCGCATTGTAGGTCAAGGGTATATGTAAAGAACATAGCAAAAACCGGTACTGAATCTGGCATTGAAGATGCTATTGTAAAGCAGTGCAAAATATTGGATTTCTGTAAATCCTCATTGTAAGTCAGTGTGACTTCTTATTGAGCAATGAGCTCTAGGTAGTTGGCCTTCCTGCATGTGCAGGCCCCTATTGTAAGTAATATTCTCTTATTGGCCAGTATGTGAATATTGTGGGTCACAAATCCCACCGAGGTTTTTCCCACACCGAGTTTCCTCGTTAAACATCTTGTGTTATGATGTTCTTTTCATGTGGATGCTTTTGATTCTGTTATTTGCATTAATTCTTGCATACCGGTATACTGTTACTTTATATTCTGCATATTTAGTTTTAAGAAAATTTCATTACCAATCAGATACTGATTCACCCCCCCCTCTCAGTATCTGTGGGAACCCTAACAATTGGTATTAAAGCTTGGTCCTCTATTTTCAGAAGCCTAATAGCTTGAGGAAGATCTTGACACCAGTAAAGATGGAAAATCTGATGAAGCAACTTGAAGGAGCTCTTACTGACTATGATGCAGAGAAGTTGAAAAATATCAAATTAGAAGATGATTTAAAAGTAGCTCAAGACATTATTCAGGCACTTCAAGAAAATCTTACTGTTACAAGAAACAAGAGAAGAGAACTTTGTGAAAAATTGCACTAAATGATATAATAAGCAAATTTAAACAAGATATCATGACAACAAAAAATGAAATGTAGGATATGACTATGAGATTCTGCAAAGAGATTGAGGATAGAAAGAAGAATGAAGAAGAATTGACCAGAAGACTAAGTGATGCAGCAAATTAGAACACAAGACTTAGCTATGAAAATGACATGTTGAAGACAGATCTGATGCATACTCAAAATGACTCGAATGAACTAATGAGACAAAAAGAGATCTTGGAAAGGGAATTGGAAACTACAAATCAACACAAAGAAAAATTCAAGAAAAGCTCAGAAGAACTTGGTACCTTATTGAAGAATCAAAAACCCAAAGGTGACACTTCTAGAGTTGGATTTGAAGTTGGAGAAAGCTCTGGAACTGCAAATACCCAGGATCAAAGCAAACTGGTAAGACCCTCTAATACTTACAAATTCAATGGAAAATGCTTTAACTGTAATAGATATGGTCATAGGGCAAATGAATGTAGATCTAGGAATTATCAGAACATCAATCCTCCCACCGGTCAATGCACCAAATGCAACAAAATTGGTCATAACTCTGAAAATTGCAGAATGAATGTAAGATGTTATGTTTGTGGAAGATTTGGTCATTTATCAAATAAATGCAGAACACAAACCAGCATAGGTTATGGGAAAGCTATTCAGAAAAATAATGTAACTTGTTATGCATGTAACAAGATTGGTCATATTGCTAAATTTTGTAGAAGTAAAGGTACACTGGTAGATAACAAAAGTACTAGCTTGAAAGGTAAAGAAAAGGTTGAAGAGGTTAAGCAAGAATTTTCAAAGCAATGGATTAGAAAAGGTGATCTAAATATTGGGGTTACTCCTCCACCGGTAGAACCAACAAATGCTTCACTGGCAGGACAATATGATGCTCCACCGGTAGGACAGAGCAATGCTCCACCGACAGGATGTTCTTCATCAAATTGAAGAAAATTATCTTGAGGGTTTGGCAATTTAATGACACATGTGCTATTATTCCCTCGATTAGAGAAAAAAAGTTGAAAATCCTTCATTACCGGCAAATAAAGTTGAGTTAATACATTGCCAGCAAACAATTAATGTGGTAGGTAGCAGAAAAGACTTTATAAAATAAGGTTTTTGGCTCCATATCATTTCACCGTGAATTCAAACTTTTAGAGAGCACGAAGATTTTTGAGCTAAGGCATTCCGAGAAAAGAGGCAAAGCACTTCAGCAATCAATCCATCCAAAGGCAGAAAAAGGTATTTATCATCATGGCATCCTCCTCTGCACCTAAATTCATAGCAAACCCTATAGTAGTTGAGGTTATAAAATGACCTAGGCCCGTGTTTCAGCTAGTTCTCGAGGTAGCTAAGAAAGATGACAACATAGGTACTTTTTCCAAATTCCAAAGGGTGTTGTTTATGCAGAAGACCCTAGAATGTATATTCATTAAAACATAGAGGAATTAGGTGATGAAGAAATCAAAAACATGTATAAATCTATTATATGTGATAATGTCGGAAATGTGAAACCTAAACATAAAATTGTTGAAACCCTACGATTCACTGAAATCCTTTGCATTCCTGAATTTCCCAAGGAAGTGGTTAGGATAGTTCTTAGTAGGGTACATGGCTCATTCTTTTGGCTTGACTCAGTGCATAAAATTACAAAGGTAGCTGTGAAAGCAGTAACAGGGTTACCTTCCACTGGTACCAGACCCGACAAAACCAAGAAGGTCTCCAATGACCTAGTAATGAAATTAACTGGTGCAACATCCAACAAAAGATCATTGAGCGTTAATGATGTGACCAATACAAATGTGAGATTCATTAGCATGATTCTAGGTTACAAAGCAACTCATGCAAATAGGCTTAACTCTGTTTCTAGTTTATGCATAAAAAGTGCTTATGACATGGTTAAGGACAATGTAAAAATTGATATCTGTGAATGGTTAAAAGATGAGTTAATTGACAATTTGGCAAAAATCAAGAAGGATAAGAAAGGAACTGATGCTCTGCAAAAAGGATTAGAAAATCTGTTTGATGGCAACACACACAAGAGCACAAGAAACAAACGTTAGTGTTAGCAACAAAAGATTATCCTAAACAGGCATATCAAGAGAGATATTAAGCATGAAATAGAAAGCATATAAACATAGAATGAAATAGCTAATCAAGATGCTCATAGTTGCTCCTCCCTTGTTCCTCTCCTCTCCAAGTCCCAAATGAGTGTAGCTCTCAGCTTTTAGCACTAGC
Source organism: Cryptomeria japonica (assembly GCF_030272615.1). Taxonomy (NCBI): domain Eukaryota; kingdom Viridiplantae; phylum Streptophyta; class Pinopsida; order Cupressales; family Cupressaceae; genus Cryptomeria; species Cryptomeria japonica. Next base: position 660,386,489 of record NC_081413.1, read on the forward strand.
CATGGATGCCATATGGAGATTCAAGATGGTTGAATATGATAAGCAAATACTATGCAAGAGTAGATAGTGATGCTATGAAAAAGCTCTATGCTAATGCCAGTATAACAACAATACTCTAAAAATGCTTCCTTTTGCTTGAGGAGAAGGGTTCTATTTATAGAAGAAATGGGGAAATGAAGGGTTAAGATTGAATGGTTTAATCAAAGGCCAAGTTTGAAAGTTGGGGATCCATGTGCACAATTGGCACCAATAAAATGGTGACAAGTGTCAACATAGGATTGGGTTGAGAGAAGAGGTTGGAGGCATTAAAGGCCTGAGAAGACCTCATGGTTATCTAGAAGGTAAGGGTCAAGTCTAAATTAAGATTACCCATTGGATTAAGATTTAATCCAAGGATAAACCTTTGTGCAAATGTTTAAGAGATAATCATGGTCAAAGCATTAATGGCCTGATGAGACCTTTGGGTTGGGTAGAGGTTGAGTCAAAACAAATGTTTTAACCATGTGGGAGGGTTTGAGGTAGCCATTAATGGTTATTGGAGACTTTGGGGATTAAGTGGTTGAAGGTTGAAAGCCTTCAATGGTTATCAAAGACTTTGAGCCATTTAGTGGTTGAAGGTTGGAAGCTTTCAAAGGTTATCCAAGACTTTGAGGGTTAATTTGTTGAACACACAAAGCATTAATTGCTTTTCAAAGACTTTGGAGTCTTTGAGAAGTGACTCCAATTTGCTTAGGAATGTGACAATATTTAGGGGATGGATTAGGCTAATTAGGAAGGGTTTAGAAGAATCTAGAAGGGGTTTAGGCATACAAGTGGATTTTGTAGGAAAATGCAAGTGGGAGAAATTTTGGTATTTTCAATTAAAATAAAATCATTTATTTCAATTAAATGGTGTAATTTGCATTTGGATAAATATTCAAATAAATATTAATTTATTTAAATGAGAAAAATGAAGATAAAGCATTAAAATGCTTGAAGACTTTGAGGGAAACCATTAAAGGCTTGAAGACTTTAAGGAAAACCATTAAAGTCTTAAGAAGACTATAGAAGGAAGCCATCAAGTTTGAAGACTTTAAAGCCATCAAGTTTGACTACTTTAAGGGAAACCATTAAAGGTTTCAAGTGGGTGAGGATAAATAGGATTTTAAATAAATAATTTATTTAAAATAGTTGTGCAACTTGCTTTTGTAGGAAAATACAAGTGGGTGGAGGATAAAGGTGATTTAAATAAATTATTTATTTAAAATAATTGTGCAACTTGCATTTGTAGGAAAATGCAAGTGGGTGGAGGATAAAGGTGATTTTAAATAAATGATTTATTTATTTAAATGTGAGAGGTGGGATTTTGGGGGTTTTAAATAAATATTAATTTATTTAAATGTGAGAGAAGATTTAATTAAATAAATATGATTTATTTATTTAATTAATGGTCTGAATTTGGTTAAGTGAATTAAATCAAATAAATTGAATAATTTATTTAATTAATAGGAGAATAGGGTTAAGATGAATTAATTAAATATTAATTTAATTAATTATTAATTGATGGTTAAATAATCAAATAAATACTAAGTATTCATTTAATTAAGTGGACAGATTTATGTGACTACAGGAACGTTTAGATTTGGAGATTTGCTTGTATGCTTAATGTTACATATAACCAAACAAGCTCCCGGTATAGGTTATAAGGATTTTGGATTCGACATACCGGTAGGAAAACAATTGTCAGACTTATTCAACAACATGGGTGAAAACAGAGAAAAGAATATCAATGAGTATTTTCAAGCACTAAAGGTTAGAATGAATAAAAGAATCAGACTATCACAAGAAATTGTCAACAAATACAAGGATGATATATGCTTTGTAATAAAAAAGGATGAGATCTGGATGGAAGCAATCATCCTAAGAACAATCTGGGTTACAGAGATGGGGTATGAAACAGATGACCACATAGTGGAAACTTATGCCAAAGCACTTTTGGAAGCCCCTAATGAACCAAAGGAAGAAGTATTTGGTAGTGCTGAGACCATCGAAAGTCAAATTCAATCTAAAAAGAGAGTAAAGAAAGTTGAGGCATTTGTGAGGAAAGGAACCAGGAAAGCAAAAGTAATAAAAGATGATGTATTAAAGAAAACCGGCATAACAGAACAAGAGTTGGCAGCCCAACAGCCTGAAAATCATCTATCACTAGTAGATACCTCCTCAGAAGGAGATATGCTAGCAACTTTCAAAAGAGTTGTTAGGAAAAGAGACCCCTCACCGGTATCCACTCCTTCACCTAGAAGGACAAGACAAAAGCAACAAGCTGTGAGGTCTCCAGTCAAGAAAGCCACACCTAAGAAAAAGCTGACCCCCAAAAAGAAGAAGAAGACAAACACTGACTTGGCCCCTTTTGACATATTATTGAATGAGATCACATAGGGAGGTAAATTGAAAAACATAGGGAAAATCTATGACACCCTATCAGATGATGAGAAAGGACAAGTCGACGAAAGTGTTATATTACACATGGACATGTATAAAAAGTTTTTGATGCAAGTCCTAAATGAAATTCCTAATGAATTATATAAAAGACTTGAGGCCAAAAGGCAAGGAATAGTTGAGTTGGATAAGAAAATTAAAATAGAAAAATTACTTGCAGTATACCCGATCAGCTCACCTAAGGAAATTGATGATTTGATAGCTCAGGCCAACCGGATAGTTTTTTCCACTACACACCGGCAAATATCACTAATGGCAGGCAGAGTTACTAAAGTTTCAAATGAAATAGAAGATGGTTGGGATACATTCTTGGTTGAAAAAGAAAAGCAAGAAGAATATAGGAATCCCAAGCCCATTCTAGTATATCAAAAGGACAAAGGGAAAGGTAAAGTTGGTGGACCACCAAGTATCAAGATTAGAGACAACTTACCCCCACCTCCTTTAAATACTCCACCGATAAAAACAACAACTGTAGAAGATCAACCGACAGCTGAGAGCATGGACACAGAGGATAGTAATCCTAATCCTGAAGTCCTATATACTGTGAATGTTGATACTCAAAAAATCAACATAGTGGTAGATAAGGATACCATAGATAAATCTGATAACAAAGAGCAACCGACAACAGGAAACAAAGAGCAATCGACAACAGGAAACAAAGAGCAACTAGCAGTAGATTCAGAGAAAAAGATGGAATCTAGAACACAAACAGAGCAACCAATAGAGCTAAAGGCTCTAGAACAGATGCCACCGGTAAGAAATGATGCAAGAAAAACTGTGCTTAAAGAGATGGAGACACAAATAGACCTACCAGAGGTCAATACCAGCATGGTCACTTCCACCGGCAGTCAGTTTGTTGGGTCACCATCAAATGTAACAGAAGTATTGCTCGAATCTATCAAGAAAATAACTGATTATAGCTCACAAGCCTATAAAGCGATAGATGATTCAATTCCAGTTTTGAAATAAATAGCTCCCAATTGTAATATAGCCAACAAAGATTCTTTAGGCCAGTTGGATACACTTTGTAAATATATTTTTGGAAATTTTGAGCAAACAAAGGTAGAAACTGTAAAGGAAAGTGTAGAAAAAGAGAAACAAAAATTCTTTGAGGAAGGAATAAAGAAGTGTAACAGGGAATTTGACACACTTCTACCAGAACTGTGCAATTTATTGAAAGAGTACAAAACTCTGTAAAAGATACCTGTAAGATAAACTTTTTGACCACGAATGTAGACAAAACGATGAGCAAGGTATAGAAAGAGATCAATAAACTTGTTGATAATTTTGTTAACTCACCCGATACATTATCAATTTTTGAGGAAAAGATAACAAATTTTGAGGAAGAATTGCTCAAATGAGAAAAAGAGAAATAATAAACAAGGCAAAAATTTTGAGATCTAAACTAAGTCCAAGACTGGACTATTTAGCATCTCTGCATAAGGAAATCTCAGAGGCACTAACATAGGGTAGAAAAACACTAGCAAAGCACTTGCAACATCTCACCGGTACAGTATACAGAACTAAGACAGCAATAAAGGAGAGAAAGAAGTTTATGGATGGCATAAACTTAATTTTGGGAGATATTCTTCAGATAATAACTACCCAACTACAAGGTTGACGTTATGAATTGGTACAACTACAAAATCTACTAACCTTTGTCATTGATGCCAAAGGGGGAGTAGTAAATGAGAAAATTCAAAACATAGGGATCACATGCTCAGGGGGAGCTCTCACATTTTTGGTAACATTTTTTGGTCTACACATTTTTGGATATCTTTTTGAAATTTCTCATGAGTGTTGCCATCAATGCCAAAGGGGGAGATTGTTGGCATATGGACACTCCAATGAGACATTGTGTGTGATTGAAGGATTTGTCATTGATGGCAACCTTGCAATCCTATGGCACCGGAAAAGCATTGCTCAGGAAACCTTGCAATCCTATGGCACCGGCAAGACATTATACCGACAAAGCTTTACTCAAACAAAATAGTGCTCTGGCATCAACAAAATCAATCTACACTGGCACCAACATAGAAGATGTACATTGGCACAGAAGGAAATATGTATACCGGCACAGAGGCCAACAGGATTTTTGATATGTAATATTTTGTTTATCATTGTAAGCCAACTTGGAAAATTGTAAAATGACTCTTGTATATAAAAGAGATCTTTGTAGGCATTTGTATGATATGGATAGAAAGCAATAAATAAAATTATAAGGTAGACCTAATGTGCAAATTGTAGGTCAAGGGTATATGTAAAGAACAAAGCAAGAATCGGTACTGAATCTGGCATTGAAGATGCTATTGTAAAGTAGTACAGAATATTGGATTTGTGTAAATCCTCATTGTAAGTCAGTGTGACTTCTTATTGAGCTGTGAGCTCTAGGCAGTTGGCCTTCTTGCATGTGCAGGCCCCTATTGTAAGTAATATTCTCTTATTGGCTAGTAAGTGAATATTGTGGGTCACAAATCCCATCGAGGTTCTTCCCACACCGGGTTTCCTCGTTAAACATCTTGTGTTATGGTGTTCTTTTCATGTGGATGCTTTTGATTCTGTTATTTGCATTAATTCTTGCATACCGGTATAGTGTTACTTTATATTCTGCATATTCAATTTTAAGAAAATTTCATTACCGGTTAGATACTGATTCACCCCCCCCTCTTAGTATCTGTGGGAACCCTAACAGTTGTCTTGGTGGGCCTAAGGCCCGTTCTTTGTATTTTTATGATTTCTAAATAAATCTTTACCCCCTTTTTCCAAAAAAATTAGTTTGTCTATTCAAAGATAATGAAATTACTTTCATGCAAAAATCAGGCAACTCAACAAATCAGATAAAAAAAAAGTTTAAAAACCAAAATATAAAGTTTCTAGATAGTCATTACTCTTTTTACGGTCCTATTTCTAATCATATCACTTTATTAAGTCTTTTAAAAGAAAAATTTTAGAGTTAGAGGAAATGAATAAACCACGTTCAAAATTGAATTTTTATCTTATATCTTTTCTCTTAAAATCAGATTTACTTTCTATTTCTTTTAATTTATTAGTGAATATTTCATAAATAGAACTCTTCAAACCAGTAATTCATCAACTAAGTTTCTTTACTAAGGATGTTTCTCATGATGATTTAAATAGGGTGGATTCTCCAGGATTGGCATCTGCTTCTCTCTTACCTTCAGGAAAAGTGTCATCCTCTCCTAAAGGTCCCCCTATTTGTCAAGAAGAGATGAAATCCCCTATCCCAATTGTTTCATCCGGCAAGGGTAGACCTCCGAAAAGCTACAAGACTCAATTAGAAATTGATGCAGGTATTCAGCAAGTGTTGTCTGCTTCTTCTGGGGTTATGAAGGGTTCCACCCTGTCTTGGGATATGGGGAAATCCATTGGGCATCTCTTGAGTGCCAGTAAGAAGAAAAAGGCAGGCTTAATTGGCCCTCTGGTTACTAGGTCAGTAGCTATTAAGATTAGTTTACACAAAAGTTTTGGGGGGAATACTTCTTCCCCCAAGGATGGAAAGAGGGGAGTGCCGACCTCCCCTTGAGGGAAATGAGGATTATTTCTTGGAATGTTAGGGGTTTAAATGCCCCTAACAAGAGATGCTTGATCAGGTCTCAATTGGACTTGGTTAAGTGGGATATAGGTATGCTTCAAGAGACTAAGATCTCTTTGGAGAATTTTGAGTTAGTTTTTTCCTCTTGGAAGAGGTGGAAATTTTTATCCTTTCTCGCTTTTGGGGCTTTGGGTGGCTTGGCTTTGTTATGGAATAATTTTGTGGTAGATGTAGAACTGTTTGCCTCTTCTCCTAATTGGATACTTTCTTTAGTGTCTAATAAAGCTTCTATGTTCAAATCCTGGCTTTTCAATATTTATGCCCCCTTGGGTGTTTTGGCTAAATGCAGTATATGGAAAAAACTTTTAAGGGTGTCATCTCCCCTAAGGGATCATTCTTTTATCATGTTGTGGGGGGATTTTAATGCAATTTTGGATTTGGGGGAAAAGTCAGGGGGTGTTTTCCTTAATAAGAAATCTATGGATGACTTTAATGCTTTTATCTCTGATATGACTCTTTTTTACTATAAGCCTAATAATGGTCTCTTTACTTGGACAAATATGAGTAAGGATTTCTCTCAAATTGCAAAGAGATTGGATAGATTTTTACTTTCCAACAATTGGTTTGAATTAGATATTGATTTTTTTCCCTCTATCCTTCCAATCTCAGGGTCAGATCACTTTCCAGTCTCTCTCTCCATTATAGAAGATAGATCTTCTCATAAGTTTCCCTTTAAGCTTGAACTAATGTGGTTTAGGGACCCTTCTTTCCTACCCTTGCTTCGGAAATGGTGGAGTGATGCACCATTCTTAAGGGGTTCTAGAATGTTTCAGATTTTTAAGAAGCTTAGATTTTTAAAAGGTAAAATTAGGGAGTGGAATTTGGTGCACTTTAAAAATATCTTTGAGAAGAAGAAGAGGATTTTGGATATGTTTGAAGTCTTGAATAGTCATGTAATCCAGCATTGTATGGGTCCTAGGGTGTTTGATGAAATTAAGTCCCTTAGGGGTGAGTTAGAAGAAATTTTGGTGAGAGAGGAGGTTTACTGGAGGCAAAAAACTAGGGAATTATGGTTATCTAATGGGGATTAAAATACAAAGTTTTTTCATTCTTCCACTAAATTGAAAAGGGATAGGAGTAGGATTACTCGTATTCAAGACTGTCATGGAAATATTATTTCTGCTTTGGATGATATTACTAGTGAAGTAGTTAAGTTTTTTAAGAATTTACTTTCTTCCGAGAATAATGATGTTTCTAATAATATTACATCTCATATTCCATTTGGAATATCTCTAGATGACAACAAAATGTTAATGTCTCCTTTTTCATTAGAGGAGGTTAGGGGGTTGTTTTTTCTATGAACCCGGACAAGGCACCTAGGCTTGATGGATTCACTCCATTATTCTTCTAGAAATGGTGGGAATTTGTGGGTCCGGATGTTCTGTTGGCCCTTGAGGAAGAAAGATGAAATAGGTCAGTTCTTAAGGAAATGAACACTACCTTGATAGTCATTATACCTAAGAAGGAGGACCCCAAAACTTTTGTATATTTTCCGCCTATAGATTTATGCAATACTCTTTACAAGATATTCATGAAAGTGATTTCTATGAGATTGGCTAAACTTTTACCAAAAATTATTTCTTTACAACAAGGAGGTTTTGTCCCAAAAAGGGAAATAGTGGAGGGGGCAATAGTTGCTCATGAGATTCTTCATTAAATAACAATTCAAAAATGTATTTTAAAGCTAGATATGATGAAGGAATATGATAGGGGTCAAATGGAATGCATTAAAAGTAGTGTTGTCTAGCCTAGGTTTCTCGTTGGCATGGATAAAATGGATCATGTCATGCATTTCCTTCACTAGATTCTTGATTCTTGTTCATGGGTCTCCTTGTGGGTTTTTTCATTCTTCTAGGGGGTGGAGGCAAGGGGATCCCCTATCCCCTTTTTTGTTTATATTACTAGTAGAAACCTTGAGTTGGGCAATTAGAGCAGTTAGATTGAGTGGTGTATGGAGGGGTATTAAAAGTCATAATTTTGATTAGAGGATTTCTCATTGCCTTTTTGCTGATGACACCCTATTGTTTGGCAATGCATCTTTGAGTGAGGCTAGAATTATTCATAATGTGATTTTCTGGTCAGAAGGTCAACAAGGATAAATAAATAAATAAATCTTCACCCATTGATTCAAGGTAGACTTCAAAATTTTTGGGGTTTCGAACTTGGGGACCTCCCTTGTAGCTACCTTGGGATACCCTTTTTTGTTAAAAACAACAAGGTGGGTTTTTGGGATAAAATAATTTTGGGGATATCAAAGAAAATTTTGTCTTGGAACCGCAAGTAATGCCCCGCTAGGAAACCCCGAAGGGATAAGCTAAAACACATGAATAGAGTGCAATATTTTTTTTTTTTAAGTTAAACACAACACAATGATACAATGAGATATCAAAGTTTAGATTACATAGTGGAAGACATCAACTAACACCTAAAGGGTTTCCCAACAAGATTACTTAATTCCATATTTCAATTAACTCACACTAATAAATCCAATAAGTTGATTATCTTATAACAAGATAATTCTTAAACAAGGATAATTTCATTAAGAAATGAAAATATAAATCACAAGCTAAGGTTCATCCATTAAGATTTATCTTTACCCTTCATTCATACTTTTCATTAAAAGTTAAGTCATGCATCTAATTTAACAACAAACTTGAATTTTATCATAAACTAATGAGATCTTTCCATGCATACTTAATTTCCTTAACAATAATTGAATATATTCCATTATTCTAATCTACATTCTTTCATGATCCAATTTGCTGCATTTTAAAGACAACTGCATACAAGCATTTATGATTAATTTCATCTTATCTATTTTATACATTCTAACATAATGTCATCCATACATACTAAAATTGAAAAGGAAACATAAGAGAATAAGCATCACATAACACAAAATTGATATCAGAGTTCACCCCTAAAGGGCTACATCTCTGGGCCTGCTCAACTGCAAGACCCCTCTTATCATTAAATACGTTAAGCATATATAAGGTTCACATCATTTACAACCCTACCATCAAGGCAAACATAACCAATATACAATGACCACATTAGTCAATAAATACATAAATGATCCCTGAATAGGAAAGGATCCAACTGAACATAATCAAAGAAAATATAAAGGTCCACTGGAGCATCCACAAAACTAAGTCATCGCAACCCAAGGTCTAGCATGATATCAGGTTCTCACAAGGGAATAAACAATAGGACAACTCCATAAAAGTGCTCCTATCAAGACAATACAACAACACACTAGCAAACGTAGGGGACAAGTGTCATCACACAACTTGATATGGTTACCATGGCAGGTCTTCATAGGTTCCAACCCCATCCACTAGGTTACCCTAGCAACCTAATCCAAACTTCTGACCCATCCTAGTATCATGTAGACCCACACATTCTTTCATGAAGACAAGAATGATGGTTGCCATTTCAGACCTTCTCACATTATGTCAAGTCTATACTAGCACTCATCCCATGTGTGAGGCACAATTATCTTACTTAGTGATTCATTAACTAACTCTTTAATATACTATTAGGTTATCACTTATTAGAAACACTTCCAATGGGTTACCTAGTACCCACTTTGGGTGCAATCCCCAATTGAAAGCCACTTTCTCATACGACACTAAACTATACTCAAACAAACTAAAAAACCAAGGAATACACATGTTCAAACAAACGAAATTCAAAATGGAGGAAACAACCATTTGGTCAAACACGACTTCATAAGAGGTGCACTGACTAACGATACTCTAACTAGAGACCTGACTAGCTATGGTCAATCATGAAACATCATTTGACACCCGCATAAAGGATATGACCAATTACAACACCACCACAAAACAATATTCAAACTTGAGACTAAGGATAGAAACGGGTACCCCAAATCAATTCATATGATGGGGTCCTATCAAACAAAACAAGGTCTTCCCATTACTTAAGAAAGATTGAATACCAAAATTAAACTTGTACAGACAATAATCGGAAAGGACAATTTTCTTTCCTATTGATCTAAATAATAAAATCGATCCAATTTTTTAATTGATCTATGTTTGATTGCAGTTTGTCTACCTTGTCTAGGCACAGGTCGTTCATGGTTTCTAACTCACTAAAGTTCATTTGCGTCATAAAACTACATAAATACATCATCATGAGTTTTTAAACCAAATTCACATGAATATAATTAAATAAACATTAATCAATTAAAATATGATATTTATTCATCAAAATAAAACATCATTCTCATACTAGTTCGAAAACAATTTCTCAAAATTCATCTTTTCCAGAACCAAGTTACTCTTTTCAGATTAAGGAAATATACATTTAAAGAAACCAAAAATAGATAAACATCTCCCAAATTACCCAAAATATTTCCTTACGTATATTTAAACAAATATACAAACCTAAGATATTAATTAGTATATATATCTCTAACTATATATACCTTAATTTACAAATTCAATATTTCAACCACAATTAATATATATTTAACAAAAATATACATTAATTTAAAAGTAATAATAATTAAACATTTTAATAATAAAAAAAGAAACTTTATTTTTTTAAAAGGGTAAGGGGAAACCCATGTGGTTCCCTTTTCCTTTGGGAAGGGATGTGGGGACCATGTCATGGTCTCCCCATAGCCACAGCTATGTGGAGACCATGCCATGGTCTCCATGCCATGGTTCTCCCTTGGCAGCCCAAGGAGTGAGGTTGGGGTTGAGCCTTGGCTCCCCCACCTAATGTAAAACAATATTTTTTAAAAAATTTATTTGCTGTTAAAAATTAACAGCAATAGCCAAAAATACAGTATCAGCAAAGACAAAATTAATTAATTATTTTTTTTTTTTGTTTTTCCTAGCAAACATGGTTTTTTTTTATAAAAACACAGGTTATCAAATATTCAAAAATTTGATGAATAACCAAAACTACCAGAAAATTTCTTCAACCAAAACCCATATTTGGGCAAAAAGGACCATTTTTACACAATGATTCAACCATCTTTGCAAGAACACAAGCTATTATGCATAACTTTAAAAACCCAAATCCAAAATGAATCAGGAAATCAATCTGGGAGATTTTTCAACAACAAATGCATACATTTCAAAACCCAAACAATAAATGTTTTTGCAACAAAGGAACAATTAAGAATCCTACTTCCATTTGCAATCCTGGATGAGATTTGTTGAGGAGCTTAATCCTCCAGCTCAAGAAATTCCTTCTCCTCCCAAAGTCCCCAAATTTTTCCATCCAAAAATATTTTTCCAAAAAAATCAACCTCTTCTATTTTTCCAAAAATCTAGGTTAAATGGGAGAGGTTTGACCAAAATTCCATTTTTGGATTTAAAATATTTTATTTAAAATAAATCCCAAAAATCATTCTTTTAAACTATATCAATACATTAAACTTGCTTTCCAATTTAAAATTGATTTTCTCAAATAATTGAAATTAAATTTTCTATTTCAAAAAGCCAACAAGATTAAATTAATTCTATTTCAATTAAATTTAAATCTTTCTTTTCCAACATCAAAGCATAATAAATTTAACATTAAAATTAACTATTTAATTGAACTTGCTACCAACTTGAATTGAGCAATTGAATTAACAATTAATCACATAAAAAGGGAGCCTATTTAATTTAGTCCCTAAAATACTAATGTGAAAACACACATCAAATCAAATTAAAGATTAATGATTAATTACTCGATTAAACCAGATACACAAAAATGCAACCCGAGAAAGCCAAACAAAGAGATGACTCATAAACCCAACCCAAAGGTAATACCGACGACGACTGAAGATGCAAACCATAAATATCATGTTAGGCAACTAGAGGCTTTTTTACACGTATGTCGTGGGTTTTCAACCATAGTAATTGGAAATGCCATGATAGGTCAATTGATACTCATCTAAAATGGTAGTGAAATGAAAACCATGCAATTATAATGATAGGCCTATAGTGAGAAATTTTAGTATATAATGTGATCTAGTTGATCTTGTGTCTTTGTAGGAAATAGTTTGATTATCAAGCTCTCTTTTGCTTCTCTTTGCCTAGATTATAAGAGTTTTAGAAATGCTACGAAGAATGCATTGATTTAAATAGAATGTTTATAAAACATGTGAAATTGTACTGTTGCATTTTGGCTTAATATTGAAAGACCAAAGTCCTCTTTGGAAAAGAATTTGCATAGTTAGTAATTTAGTTACGAATGCTTAGTGAAATTCAAGAAACATATAGGAATGATGTTATTTCCTTATGTAATTGTGAATTGTTAATAATTTCAGTACTTGTATCTAGAGTAAACTTGATTCAGTTATTCATGTGGAAAGCATAATTAAATCTCCCTTGAGTAGATGATAGCGTACTGGAAAGTACTCCCCGTAAATGTGACTAAAGTAGTACTAGTGTATTCATGTGTATTGTAAGAAACCAGTGCTTATTATATGTGCCCATAGGTTGGTGAAGTAATCAACCATGGAGGATATGTTTCTTATGAGTATGGGAAACCATACTATTTATGTGATGTTGCTTATTTGTTTCCCTACTGAGTACCAAACCTTGGGCTGTGGATAATTCAATATGTTAAGGGTTAGTATTCGAAGTCATCATTTCTTGAATAGTATGGATTGGCGTATGAGTAATGTCAGCACAAAGCGACTTTAGCTTCTCTATTTTGAGGAATAATATAGTTATACTATAAGACTGCATCAAAGGTGTACTCAATACTTTCCCTTTTGATGAATCTATTTATAGGTTTATGTGTGGCAACCTATTCCTTTCCTTTATTTGAGCATTTTGATGGCATTTCTTGAGCATAGTGATGGTGTATTTTGGAGGATCCTTTGCCTTGTCTTCATGAAAGGTAGGTTTATCCACATGAGCTACCAGTTAGTATGTATTGGTGGACATGTGGGTGGACCTTAGTTATGTATACCTCTGGCTTACGATGAGTATCCTTATAGATACATCGCTATGTGGGACGTAACCTATGCGTGCTTCTTTCCTTGAGGTACACTACCATGCGAGATATGTCCATTATGTGTCTTCTCTACTTGGGGTATTGCCATGTCGCGTGATGACGTGATGCGGGGTGATGCCGAGGTGCACACTACCATGACGTGTGGATGTGTGACTTGGCCGCACCACATGATGATCTACTGTGATAGTTTTTCAATTGTTCCTTCCTTACTCATTGGTGGCTAGATTCTTGTCACATAGTGATGTTATGTGCAGTTGTGATATTTTCATTTATTTCTTTGGAGACCAGCAATTTATTTTATTTTGACTTTGAAGGTTTAGCCATGATCTTGTGATCTTTTGCATACTTGATTTGGTGTTGCAAATTCTGGATTGTTTTCTTGCCTTACTTTTGGAATTGATGATTTATTATCTTTATTCATCTGTACTTTGGTGGCTAACCAAATTTATCCTTATTGTTTTCGTATGTTGGTTTTGTGTTGATATGTGAAATTCCTCTCCAATGACGTATGAGACAGTCTTGGTAGAGTGTGTACGAGGAAGTAGATGTAAGGAACCTTGAGGATGGGGGTATGTGAGGTTGTGATGCAGCTAGGATCCACTACCTACCTATGTGTGGTGACTATCTCTTGGAGGCTAACCACCTTACTCAACAAGGGATGTTCACGAAGGTCTTGTATGGAAGGTAACACCACTATGGTGTGCCCTAGCACCATCGAACCTTGAGTGAGATATTGGATATTTATGATCATATTATTATTTTGAGATCAGGCATAGAGATGTTGATCATGCATGTTATCTTTGAATAAGCATTAGACATGCTCACATGTGGCCTTTTGAGTTGTGCACTCCAGTTATGTGGATGGTTATTATGTGTATCATGGAGTAAATTGTGTTAACTTGTCACTATGTTATGGGACATAGTCTTTGGAAAGGCTTTCATATGCCTGGCAAGTGTAAACAATTGAGTAATCTATGTTGCTCTTATTTCATGGAAGTTAACTTGGTTGTAGAAATTGAATTTTGAAGCTAGTTCTATGCGATAAAGTTTTATGAAAAAGATGTATTGGTAAAAGAATTTGATCATGATGGAATGTTTTCTTGTCATGTTTGATAGAGGAGTATGGTAATTGTTGCTTACCTCTTTTAATGCTTTAATTTGGTTTAATGAAAGGAAGAAAGTTCTAGTATCTCTACTATGATTATTGATAATTCCTAGAATATTTGAAGAAGTGTATGGTTTTAGATGTATCTTACCAATGAATAATGCAATTCGTAAAGGATTTACCAATAATGTTTCATTTATTTATGGAAAGATTCCTATGTGTAAGTTGATATTTGTTGAATGAGTTTCAGGGTTAATGCGTGCGACATGTTCTCCATTTACCCTTACGACTTCCAGGAGTAAGTCGGAACCTAGGGGGGAAGAATGTAGTACCCCTACCCTAATCAATTTCTAATCTCAGTTTGACCTTGGTTAGTTTATCATAATATAATGATTATAGTCAAATATTTTGATCTTAGTTCATACCTATTAATGTGGTTTTTACACCAATTTGTATGCAAGTTATTAATTCTCCTATTTCGTGTTATTATCTCGGGCTAATGCTTTCATTAAGTTTATATATGTATTCATGTATGACTCTTGGTTGTAGGAGATTTCAGGTACAGTACCTCATGAGTGCGAGGTTCATCTCCACCTGTATTCGCAGGTTTGAGTGTACCTCTTTAATCCTTAGAGTTGGATTAGGTGGTCATGAGATCCTTATTTGACCATAGTCGTGCTCAAGTGAGCATCGTCAGTCATTGTCGGTATCCCCTTTGGTTGGGTATGCAGGTTGTCTATCTGTTTCACTTTCTTGGGTTGCATGTTTTGTGTGTGGTTTAATCAAGCAATTAATCCTTAATCTTTAATTTGATTTAATGTGTGTTTTCACATTAGTATTTTGGGGACTAATTTGAATAGGCTCCCTTTTTATGGGATTAATCGTTAATTGAATTGCTCGATTCAATTTGGTAGAAAGTTCAATAAAATGGTTAATTCTAATGTCAAATTTATTTTGTTTATGCTCATGAAAAGAAAGATTTAAATTTAATTGAAATAGAATTAATTTAATCTTCTTGGCATTTTGGAAATAGAAAGGTTAATTTCTGTTATTTGAGAAAATCAGTTTTTAATTTGAAAGCAAGTTAAATGTATTGAATTGTTGAAAAGAATGATTTTTGTGATTTATTTTAAATAAAATATTTTAATTCCAAAAATAAAATTTTGGTCAAACCTTTCCCATTTAACCTAGGCTTTTGGAAAAATATGAGAGGTTGATTTTTTTGAAAAATATTTTTGGGATGAAAAATTTGGGGGTTTTGGAGGAGAATAAATTTTTTGAGCCTACAGGTTGGACTCCTCACTAAATCTTTTCTAGGATTTCTATATGAGGTAAGATTCCTGTTTATACCTTTGGTTTCTTTGTTTATTAGAGTTTGTTTGTTTTTTTTGGAAGGAATTTGGTTGTGTTGTTGAAAATCTCATTTATTTGGGGAAAATGAAAGAAGTTGTAGATTAATTTTTGAAATTAAATTCTCCTTGCTTCCTTTCCAATCTCCAGATTGATTTTTGGTTGTTCCCAATAAACTTTGTTAAAATCTCCATTGGATGTTCTTGATTTAAGTCTTATTTGGAGAAATTAGTTATTTTAGTCAAGTTTGGTAGAAGGGTTTGGATAATGGATGTTAATCCTTCTTATTTTGCCAATCTGGTGTTTGTCTTTAAGAAATCTTTCCCTTCCCTGGATCTGGGCTTTCAAAAAAAAAAAATTTAAGAAAACTTATAGTTTTCTGAAAAAACAAAATAAAAAATTGATTTTCTTAAAGTCTCTGGGAGACTAGGTTTTTTGACTGTGTATTTCATAGTAAGCAACTTTTTAAAAAAAAAAAAAACTTTAAAAATATGAAAACCTATGTGGCGGGGGATAAACCCCCACCACGGGGAGGTAGCACACTACCAAGGGTAGCGGTTGCTACCATTTGGTAGCACACTACCAAGGGTAGCGGTTGCTACCATTTGGTAGCAGTGCTACCAATGATAGCCACTTGCTACCATTTGGTAGCAGTGCTACCAAAGGTAGCGTGAGCTACCAAGGGGGCCCACGTGGGGTCCACGCAGGTACCCCCTCCCTTCTTAGCATTATTTTTTAATATTATAAATGGGTTTTTTTTAATATTTTTTTAATTGCAAAAAATATAAATATAATAATAATTTAATATTATTTAAATGAAAATATCTAATAAATTTTTAATGTTAAATTTGATTTATTAAATTATTAATTAATGAGTAATTAATATATATATTAATTAATGTTTAATTTGTTTTTTCTTTTTTTAGATGCTTGCAGGAAGTATCTTAATTGGAAAAGATAAAATATTATTTTATTTTTAATTGGATAATTGTTGAAATAAAATATATTTATTAATTGATAAATTTTAAATGATATTTTATTTAGGAATATATTATTTGAGCAATTGAGAATAAAATGAAATATTTTATCATTTGAAATTTTTAAAAATTTAAACGATATACTATTGGAAATATTGGAAATTTAATAACGTATCGTTTGGAATATTGGTGAGTTAATGATATTTTCATTTAGTAAAATAAATGGTTTAGTTTATATTCTTCCTCTGTATTGAGCAATAGGCGAATGGACTATTGATATTGTGGTATTATATTCACCTTGTAATGGTGACTTTTCTATCAATGTATCTTGAAAACTTAGATCATTTAGAAAACTTGATCCACTTTTATGTTTAAATCAACATGGGAAAACATTGTCTCTACTAGTTATTGCCTATGCAAGTTTAATTTCTATATTCCCTTTTGCTTAAGTAATGGCAAGCCGTGCTTTGTTTGATTGGACCTTGTTGTATGGATTGATTTGGGGTACTTGTTTTTGGCCTCGGTCTCGAGTTTGACTATTGTTTTGTGGTGGTGTTGTAATTGGCCATATCCTTTATGCGGGTGTCGAATGATGATTTGTGGTTGACCATAGCTGGTCAGCTGTCTAGTTGGACTGTCAGTGCACCTCATATGATGTCATGTTTGACCAAATGGTTGTTTCCTCCTTTTTTGAACTCTGATTCCTTGACCTTGTGTATTTCTTGGTTTATGAGTTCATTGAGTTTGGTCTAGTGTCGTGTTAGTTAATGAATCACTAAGTAAGATAATTGTGCCTCACACATGGGATGAGTGCTAGTATAGACTCGACATGTTGTGAGAAGGCCTGAAATGGAAAACCATCATTCATGTCTTCATGAAAGGATGTGTGGGTCCACATGAGGCTTGGATGGGCCGGAGGTTCAGATTAGGTTACCAGGGTAACCCAGTGTATGGGGTCGGAACCTATGAAGACCTGCCATGGTAACCATACCAAGTTGTGTGATGACACTTGTCCCTATGTTCGCTAGTGTGTTGTCGTGTTGTCTTGATAGGAGCACTTTTGTGGAGTCGTCCTGTTGCTTATGCCTTGTGAATACTTGATATCATGCTAGACCTTAGGTCACAATGACTTAGTTTCACAGATGCTCCAATGGATCTTTGTATTTGCTTCTATTATGTTCAGATAGATCCTTTCCTATTCAGGGATCATTTATTTATTTATTTATTGGTGTGGTTGTTTGTATAATGGTTATGTTTGCCTTGGTAGTAGGATTGTAAATGGTGTGAACTTTATGTATTGTTAATTTATTTAATTATCAAAGGGGTCTTGTAGTTGAGCAAACCCGAAGATGTAGCCCTCTAGGGGTGAGCTCTGAGATCAATTTGGTGCTGTGTGATGCTTACATCTTTATGTTCCTTTTTAGTTTTAGCATGTATGGATGGCATTATGTTAGAATTTATAAAGTAGATTAGATGAAATTAATCTTAAAAGCATGTATGCAGTTGTCTATTAAATGCAGTAATTGGATCATGAAAGAATGTAGATTAGAATAATGGAATATATTCAGTTATTGTTAAGGAAATTAAGTACGCATGGAAATATCTCATTAGTTTATGATAAAATTTAAGTGTGTTGTTAAATTAGATGCATGACTTCAATTTTAATGAAAAGTATGAATGAAGGGTAAAACAAATTTTAATGGATGAACCTTATCTTGTGATTTATATTTTCATCTTCAAGAAAGAAATTATCCTTGTTTAAGAATTATCTCGTTATAAGATAATCAACTTAATGGATTTATTAGTGTGAGTTAAGTGAAATGTGGAATTAAGGAATCTTGTTGGGAAACCCTTTAGGTGTTAGTTGATGCCTTCCATTATGTAATTTGAACTTTGATATCTCATTGTATCATTGTGTTGTGTTTAACTTTAAAAAAAAAAAATATTACACTCTATTCATGTGTTTTAGCTTATCCCTTCAGGGTTTCCTGGCGGGGCATTACATTTGGTATCAGAGCCTAGGTTGCAAACATTGGGATCTCTGGTGTTGCTTGTGCCCTTAGTTGGTGTGAGGTGTATTGACCTTATGTGCATTCTTGTCCTCCTCTTTGTATGTGAGTGATTGAGCAGACCTTAACTTGTGTGTAATGCGTGTGTTCACGCCTTGTTTTCACCTTCCTGATGTTGGTGTTTTGAGTGATTATATGTGCTTTGTTTGATTATTGAGATATTGGTCTATGATTTCTCTTATTATGAAAGATAGTCGTATGTACTTTCCTTATTGATTGTTGTACTATTTTCACTAATCCATTTGGGGTGGTTAGTGTTGTCTTGAATCTGAAAGTACAAAATGTGCTTGTTTAAGATTATTGTCTAGCTTAGTGTTGTTCACTTGAAAGACTAGTATGGTAAATATTGAATGCTTATTTTGTAGCAAACTAAATTATTATCACCCTTCCTCCTCTCTCTCTCTCTAAAAATTAAAATGTTTGGGATATGTGTAATTATCTTTGGTTTGAGTTTTCTTTTTGCAAGAGAAAGGTGTGACTTCTTGAACCCTTGTGTGAGCCTTATAACGCTTATGTGTTTTTAGATTATAAAGGGGCTATGGGTTTAAAAGTTAATATTGGTTATTGGGAGAAAACTGTATGTTTACATTAAATAATTCTCCATGTGTAATGTAGGAGTAACATAATTAAATTCTATCTTAAGTAATGTGCATCAGTATGCGAATAGTTGTTATGTAAAACTGCTTTGTTTGTAAAAGAAGTATAAAAAAGGAACATGTTATAGTAGCTTCGAGAGTGTATTAATGTGTTCCTTGAAAGATTGTTTATGTGTTTCATTAAACGAGTTCGATTGAGGATCTATTTTAATAATGCTCCATTGAACTTGCTTTTGGATATATGTAATTGTCTTATTATGTTTAGAAAGTGCAAATGAAAAGTTTGTTTGATGTGCATGCATTAATATGTATTATTTTGTTGATAGCTCCTTGCTTACCTTCTGATCATAATTTTATTTTCAATGATAGGTTGCAAAATAATGACATGTGTCGGTATTGTATTAAGAATAAGTGATTGTTCTCAAGAGGTCTGGTATTATCGAAAAGATTGCTTGTTTTGATCTCTGTTGTTTGAAAAACTAGAACATTCTATTGCAACCATAGTAATTGGAAATGTCATGTTAGGTCGATTGATACTCTTCTAAAAAAGTAGTGAAATGAAAACCATCCAATTAAAATGATAAGCCTATAGTGATAAATTTTAGTATATAGTGTGATCTAGTTGATCTTGTGTCTTTGTAGGAAACAGTTTGATTATCAAGCCCTCTTTTCCTTCTCTTTGCCTAGATTATAAGATTTTTAGAAATGCTACAAAGAATGCATTGATTTAAATAGAATGTTTATAAAATATGTGAAATTGTACTTTTACATTTTGGCTTCATATTGAAAGATGAAAGTCCTCTTTGGAAAATAATTTGCATAGTAATTTAGTTACGAATACCTAGTGAAATTCAAGAAAGATATAGGAATGATGTTATTTCCTTATGTAATTGTGAATTGTTAATAATTTCAGTACTTGTATCTAGAGTAAACTTGATTCAATTATTCATGTGGAAAGCATAATTAAAATCTCCCTTGAGTAGATGATAGCATACTGGAAAGTACTCCTCGTAAATGTGACTAAACTAGTACTGGTGTATTTGTGTGTATTGTAAGAAATCAATGCTTATTATATGTGCCCATGGGTTGGTGAAGTAATCAACCATGCAGGATATGTTTCTTATGAGTATTGGAAACCATACTGTTTATGTGATGTTGCTTATTTGTTTCCCTACTGAGTACCAAACCTTGAGTTGTGGGTAATTCAGTATGTTAAGGGGTAGTATTCGAAGTCACCATTCCTTGAATAGTATGGATTGGCATACAAGTAATGTTGGTGCGAAGCGACTTTAGCTTCTCTATTTTAAGGAATGATATAGTTATACTATAAGACTTTATTAAAGGTGTACTCAATACTTTCCCTTTTGATGAGTCTATTTATAGGTTTATGTGTGGCAGCCTATTCCTTTCCTTTATTTGAGCATTTTGATGGCATTTCTTGAGCATAGTGATGGTGTATTTTGGAGGATCCTTTGCCTTGTCTTCATGAAAGGTAGGGGTGAACTCACAATAATGGTTCCCACTTTTTTGCCACTTTTGACACTGAGATGTACATTTTTAAAATAATCTTCAACTTCCAAGAACTATAACTTTTAAACTATTAAAAATTTGAAGATGATGTAAATTAGTGATTTCTAGCATTTTGTTTGTAGATTCTATATACATTTTTTTCAAATTTTTTTGAAAGATTTTTAAAAAAAATTTCCATCTCCCTCGAAAAGTAGTTTTTTACAACAAACTACATTTTTTAAGAGTGATGTGCCTTCCATAATGCATAACTTTTTTTCTATAAATGATAAAAACTCAATTCTTTCGAATTTTGGTTTGTAACATCAATATCCAGGGCATGCATTTGGTTTTATAGTGATATGTTCAATATTTTTCATTTTATAAAGTTTTGAAGTCCGACTAGTCATAATTCAAACATAGGTTTACGTTTGAACACATAACTTGTTCTATATAAATCGAAATTCAATTTTTTTTTTTTGTTAGAAAGAAGACATCAATACCAAGGGCATAGATATTTTTCAAAATTTTTTTGAATTAGTTTCTTATTTTTCCCAATGCGTCGAACAGAGAAGTTCATGTTCGGTTAAAAACCAACTTTTAATAAAATTAAAAAATCAAGAACATAATAAATTCAAAATATAACAAAATTATATCCGTTGGAAAGCTTGTTTCGAGTACTACCATCTAATATTTTTGGGTTATGAATATTATTTCATTCGTGTACTGAACCAGAGCTCCGAAGTCATTAATTCTTCAGAACTCTGAAATTTTTTGGGAGAAACTTCCAATTTTGGGGTTTCGATCGAACACATGTTCGATCGGATTGTGTTCGCTTGAACCAAAAGGGGTTCGAGCGAACCCCCATTCGCTCGAACAAGTGAGCTCATTTTGGCACGTTTGATGTTTGAGCGAACCCACTCGATGTTCGAGCGAACCCAACTGAACAGTTTGGTTCGCTCGGACTCCCAGGGGTAGTCCGAGCGAACATTTGTAGTTCGCTCGAACACTGGCAAATCTGAAATTCCCACTTTCGCCAAATTCCTTCGTTGGCAAAAGTGGGAACCAGCTTTGTGAATTCACCCGTAGGTTTATCCACATGAGCTGCCAGTTAGTATGTGTTGGTGGACATGTGGGTGGACCTTAGTCATGTATACTTCTGGCTTATGACGAGTATCCTTATAGATACATCACTATACGGGACGTGACCTGTGCGTGCTTCTTTCTGCGAGGTACACTACCATGCAGGATATGTCCATTGCGTTTCTTCTCTGGTAGTACCCCTCCTCCATCAACCTCTTTTGTATGTTTTGTGTTACTTCATTAACTATTCTTTGGAACATTATTGTATTTTGATTCTGATATTATGCGATGTTATTTCATGCTTTATCTGGATTTATGGTGTCTTATTTTATGTAGTATTTCAGTGCTTATGATTAATGTTTTTTTATGGATCATTATCATGGATTGACACTTTTCCCTTCTATTGTGATGCGTTATTTATATGTTACGTGTTTGTAAGTGTATTGGGATGCAAGGGGATGATTTTCCTTCACTCACTCCGGTGAGAAAAAAAACGTCACGATTCTCCTTCATCGATGTGGTTACCATGTCAGTATATATATTGGTCTATATGCATGTGTGGTTCTTTGGTGCAGGACATTGCAGGTACTAGTATCGAGAAGGTACAGAGTATTGACTCCACCTAGTTCGCACATCTGAGCATGCCTTATGTATCCGATGGGAGTGGAGGAGATAGTTGTTGTACCCTAATTTGACCGTAGTTACACTCATTTGAGTGTTGTCAGTCAGTTGTGTTTCCCCGTCTGGCTGTTATGCATGTCATGGTGCCTTGATTGGTCATTTGAGAGTCGTCATTTGATCTTCTTGGTTTTTTTTGTGTGTTTCCGTTATTTAAATGGTTATAAAATTTAAATGGATGATGCTATCTTATGTTGGTGTAATCATTTAATTAATATTCTTTGTGATTATTGTTTATTTAAATTAATGATTTCTAGATTAAATGGTTAAAATGGCTTAATTTATTGTGTAAAATTGCATTGATATTTATGTGAAATAAATAAATTGCCTAGCCATTTAAAAAGGTAAAATGCTTATGTTGGAAGAAAGTAATTTGGAAAAAGAAATTAATAAAATCTTTCCCTTTTGCTTTCCTTTTGACTCTTCCTTTTTCATTTTAATTGTTGGAAAGAATTATTATTTTATTTTAGAAAAGAAATAAATTTGATTGCCTTTTAGTTTTAAAATATTTAAATTTGATTGGATGAAAAAAACTTTAACCTAGAAGCTTGGGTTAAAAAGAAATTTTGGGCATCCATTCAAAAAAGAGAAATTCATGGCAAGAGAAGAAGAAAATTTTTGGAGAGAAAATTCTGGAAACATTTCTTGAAGGAGCTGGGAATTCAATCTGGCTGCAAGGTTGGAGTTTCCTCATCACTTTTGCTTGCTAATTGCTTCAAGGTTCGAGGTTTCCTTCTTCTTCTTTTTTGAGTTTGTTTTGTAATTTTCAGTTTGCTTCCTATGCATGGAAATTTATTCAATCTTCCTGTAGATGCTTGTGGAATGATTGGAATGGAAGAATTAGTGTTTATTATTGCTGTTTTTGTGAAATCTATATCATATGGTTGCATTCAGAAAAGAAATGGTTCATTTCTCTATCTGCTATGTGTTTTGTTCTTAAAAATCAATTTATTGATTTACCTCTTCTTTTGAAAGAAAGAATTTTAGATTGGGCTTGCTAGGTGCGTCCTTGTTCTATTATGTCATTATTTGTCTAGCTATTCTTTCAAGTGTGTTTAGTTCACCATTCACCTTGCTGACAAACTCTCCCTTGAAATTTTTTAGATTGGCACTATATGTGTGTGCCCATGAAATAATTCTGGAAGTGGAATGTTCAAAGTGGTAAGAATTATCGGTTTGAAGTGGTAAGCATTACCGATTTGAAGTGGTAAGTGTTACCTATTTGAAGTGGTAAGCATTACCGGTTTGAAGTGGTAAGCATTACCGGTTTGAAGTGGTAAGCATTACTAGTTGAAGTGGTAAGCATTACCAGTTTGAAGTGGTGAGCATTACCATTTTAAAGTGGTAAGCATTACTGATTTGAAGTGGTAAGCATTACCGTTTTGAAGTGGGAAGCATTACCGGTTGAAGTGGTAAGCTATACCAATTTGAAGTGGTGAGCATTACCAGTTTAAAGTGGTGAGCATTACCAGTTTGAAGTGGTAAGCATTACTAGTTTGAAGTGGTGAGCATTACTGGTTTGAAGTGGTAAGTGTTACCAGTTTGAAGTGGTAAGTTTTACCGGTTGACGTGGTAAGTGTCACCGGTTTGAAGTGGTAGGTGTTACCGGTTGAAGTGGTAAGTGTCTAGCTATTCTTTCAAGTGTGTTTATTTCATCATTTACCTTGCTGACAAACTCTCCCTTGAAATTTTGGAAATTGGCACTATATGTGTGTGCCCATGAAATAATTCTGGAAGTGGAATGTTCGAAGTGGTAAGAATTATCGGTTTGAAGTGGTAAGCATT
This sequence comes from Cryptomeria japonica, assembly GCF_030272615.1. NCBI lineage: Eukaryota > Viridiplantae > Streptophyta > Pinopsida > Cupressales > Cupressaceae > Cryptomeria > Cryptomeria japonica. Next base: position 660,410,716 of record NC_081413.1, read on the forward strand.
ACCGATTTGAAGTGGTAAGCGTTACCGATTTGAAGTGGTAAGCATTACCGGTTTGAAGTGGTAAGCATTACCGGTTGAAGTGGTAAGCATTACCAGTTTGAAGTGGTGAGCATTACCATTTTAAAGTGGTAAGGGTTACCGATTTGAAGTGGTAAGCATTACCAGTTTGAAGTTGTAAGCATTACCGGTTTGAAGTGGTAAGCATTACTGGTTGAAGTTGTAAGCTATACCGATTTGAAGTGGTGAGCATTACCAGTTTAAAGTGGTGAGCATTACTAGTTTGAAGTGGTAAGCATTACCAGTTTGAAGTGGTGAGCATTACCGGTTTGAAGAGGTAAGTGTTACCGGTTTGAAGTGGTAAGTTTTACTGGTTGACGAGGTAAGTGTCACCGGTTTGAAGTGGTAGGTGTTATCGGTTGAAGTGGTAAGTGTCACCGGTTCGAAGTGGTAAGTGTTACCCGTTCAAAGTCATAAGTGTTACCAGTTCGAAGTGGTAGTATTACCGGTTAGTAGTGGCAATGTTACTAGTGGTAGTAGCACTACTAGTAAGTGGTGTTTGTTGTCTAGGTACCAGCACAACAATGGGTTGGTTTGACCCCTGCTTGGTTTTGAGGTCTCACCGGTCTCCAAACCGGTTTGTGTTAAGAACTTAAATTTTATAAATGGAATGTTTAAAGTGGTATTGCATGATATAATCTGATTTTCATGTGAATTTTATTATGTGGTTAATGAATTTATCAATGAAAATTAAGGCATGAATTAGAGATTCAAAATGGTAGATTTGGATACATTCTAAAAATGATTTAAATGCCTATTTGGAATTCATGTTATAACTGGTTAAATGTTAAAATGTGGATTTTATTCCTGATGGAATATTGATTTGGGAATTGAATAATGTGATTGTTGCAAGAGTGTTATATTTAATTTCAATCAATGATGTTGCAAGTGCTTATGATGCCGATATTCTCAAGGATTGTCCGAGTGTGGATTTGATGTATTTATCCGTCCTTGTAAGTGTGTATTGTGATATTTTGGTCTGTGGTTCAGTCATCCGGTTGTGGTGTAATTGGTACCTTTGACCAAGTGATATATGTTGGCTCCATTGTCTTAACCATGTAGTGTCTTTTCCTCATGGTTAGTCAACAGTCAATATGTCCTTGTTTGACCACTTGTTTTTTTGATAGTGGTGTCATGGTTGTCTGCTTCGCCATAGGGTCCTCGAGCAATGACCATGCTTGTGTAGTGTCCTTTGAGAGAGTGGCTTTTGGTTGGAAATCATCAAAGCAAATATAAACATTATTCATAGCTCAATCACAAAATCTCAAATGCAATGATCAATCCTAATTACATCCAATAGAGATATGAAAACAAGATATTCAAGATTGAAAACTTAAGCAAACCAAATGCAGACTTGAATGTCTCCTTCATGTGACTCCATTGTCCTTCTTTCTTCTCCAAATAGCTTTGTTGTGGATCTCACCTACTAGTGCATACACATGAGATGAAAGCAAGTAGACAAGATAGTAGCGCAAGAATACTCGGAGCGTGATTGATTCGACAAAGTGATTATTAGATCAGGATTGAAGAAATTCATCCAGTTTATAGATAAATTGGAGAAAAGATCAAATTAGCATGAAGAGATTCAAATGGAAATTGCAAATCAAAAATGTCAATTATGACAAATTATGACAAATTTGCACTTTCTATGCAAAATTGATTGATTGATAATTCATGACAAAAATTATGACAACTTTCTATGTCAAAATTGATTGATTGTCAATTATGACAAATTATGACAAATTGAAATGTCATTCCCATGAAATTAGGAGAAAAATAGGAGGAGATTGAATTACAAATTAGGAAAATTAGAAAATTGGAAAATAGGAATTTAAGAAATTAGAAAATGAGGAAAATAGGAATTAGGAAATTAGTGAATTAATTAATAATTTTTCATTTATTAATTAATTCACAAAGAGGGAATTTAGAAATTGATGAAAAATTAGGAAATTAGGAATTAGGAGAAATTAGGTAAATCAATTAATAATTTGTCATTTATTAATTAATTCACAAAAAAAAGAATAATTAGTTAGCCAATTAAATTAAACATTTAATTGTAACATGAAGACCTAGGATAAATAAATTATTTAACCTAGAGGGAGAAATGACAAACAAGGTTAAATGAATAAATCATGAAACCCTAGAAGATGAATTAGAAATGCAAGGATGACAATTAGGTCTTGACAAAGGATAATTGACGTCGATTTGATTTAATCATGATTCTGACTTGATAAAAGACCAACGCTGACAAACGATTTGATTGATAAATGCGCCAATTGATGAGGAACAATGACTAATTGATCCAAATTGACATGATTGAGAAAGACGACGATCGATGACAAAATAGATTGCAAAATGACAAGATTGAAAATGACCACGATCGATGACAAATTGATCGCAAGATGACAAGATTGAAAACGAAAATGATCGATATCAAATCGATTGCAAGATGATAAGATTGATAAGAGGACAAAACCCTAACTAGGATTGACGATGTCCAAAATGATGACAAATGAATACGCACATTGATGCAACAAGATAAGATCGACCAAAATCATGACAAATATTGTTATCGACAAGACTAAATTCGAAAGCGAGATAGATGAAGAATGCAAAAGAAGGACTCGATGCTCGTAAATGATAAAGACAAAATGCATGACATAGGAGAAATGTTAATGCGATGCAAAAACCCTAAAATAAGGCAATGCGTAAATGTTAAAGTACGATTCCGCAAGCATTGACCATTTTTAGGTTTCTACATTTTGCCCCTCTTTGAGACAATGCGATTTTAAGCGTTGTTTCAAAGAACAATAATGAAAATGCCCCAGATGCTGACAATGACATATGCATGCCCCCTCGAGGAATTGGGCGGAAACATGCAGAAAAGAGGCCAATTGATCGATTAAAATGATAGGATCGAACGGACCGACAATTGGAGATCGGATGCACGAAGGAAAAACAATTGAAGGTGCAAAAGACCGTGACCAACATGAGATGGAGAGAGTGCACATCCATCTATGCACTGACAAAGATCTATAAATGAGGCAAAAAGAGTGAAAATTGCTCATTTGTACTAGCCAAAGAGGAGAATTTGTTGCTCTGGAAAAGGACACTTGTAGAGAGATGGTGAACATTTCAATGGAAGATCACCTCAGAGAATGTGTACACACCTACAAATGATCAGATGACATGGGAGCAGCGGTATGCATCTCAAAAACCCATATTTTCAATTTCATGAATTTGATTGGCTTGCGGGACATTGCGGGGCCCACAGAAAATGTAGAAAGTGACTTATGCGCTTGTGTAGGGAGAATCCTATGCTTGTGTAGGGTCTTATGTGCTTTTGTAAGGGTACGCAGGTGCAGGTTGTCTTACACAAGCGTTTGAGTGAGCACACAGGTGCAGTTGTGCATTGGCAACCCTAATTTGGTCAAAATTGGCATGCAAATGATCCGAAAAGGGGGGATAAGAATAGGATAGGTCATAATAGATGAAAAACACCCTGAAATGGACATGAAACAAGGAAATACAGCCCGTAGGAGAAAACCCTAAAACTGACAAAATGTGCCCCAATTGTGACGCAGAGTCGACAGTATCCATTGATCACACAGGAGAACCGACCAGACTGCTTCATGTTATGACATAGACTCAGGAGCACAGACAAAGATACATTAGCAAGACTTGTGATATACCATATCACATTCATGCCTGAGATTAGGGCAAACACAGAGCTACTTACTGCATTGGCAGAGCGATGGCATTCAGAGACTTCCTCCTTCCATCTAGCGACTGGAGAGGCGACTGTGACATTGGAGGATGTATGGCATATCCTCCGCATTCTGATTCATGGAGAGATGGTAGAGTATGACCCAGTGACAGGGAGAGACACGTTGTGCAGATTATTTGAGTGCGATGCAGATGATCTAGATATCGTATAGAGGGAGATTGGCTGGGAGACCATGGTGTCAGAGTATGATCGGTGATATGTGGTGATAGCCATGGTTATAGCATGCCTACTAGCAGGAGACAGACGAGGACATGAATTCCCTATTGGATGGGGAAGAGTGCTAGAGTGGATGGCAATAGAGGGGATGGTGTACGCATTGGGACCATGTGTACTGGCTATGCTGTATTTTCAGTTGCATTAGATAGCATATCAGGGAGTGCAAACTTTGAGTTGTGGAGTCACACTGTTACAGGTATGGGCATTTGAGCACATAGCCATATGTCGACCGATTGTAGAGAGACAGGTATTACCACACCAACCATATGTGTACTCTATGGGGGAGCACTGAGATAGGGTCCATTTGGATACATATTGTATTGGCGGCATGAGCTAGACAGATTGAGAGAGTTCACATGGAGGCCATATCGTGATTTCCCTGGATGGTCAGATGATTGTGATGAGCTACCATATTGTAGATAGGAGAGGTACCTGATTGGGCGACCAGTGAATTGCTAGAGAGTGATTAAGATGTACCTACCAGAGAGAGTCAGACGACAGTTTGGAGAGAGGCAGGATGTACCTAGGAGGACTGCACACTTTGCCCGATCTCATAGAGAGACGAGTCAGTGGGGGAGTATGATTCAACCACACATAGCATATGCTGACTTCACATAGCTATAGTAGAGACAGTGGGATTGGAGATCAGATGTGGAGGATGCCAGGATGACAGAGGAGTATGAGAGATGGTTTGCATGACGGAGGCCAGTGCTATTGACAGATCCAGACATTCCAGTACCTAGGAGACAGGAGGACTTCCCACTCGCTGGAGAGGAGGAAGGAGATGATGAGGATGAGGAGGATGAGGGTGGTGATGAGGATGTAGGGGATGATGAGGATGGAGATGATGAGGGGGATGATGATGATGAGATAGATTCAGGTGAGCATGAGGCATTGTAGGATATACCCATAGAGCCAGAGATAGCTAGGATAGAGGAGATGGAGATGTGCAGGGCTACCATAGCGAGTCAGCATGATCATATTGTGACTTTAGAGAGATATAATGCCATCTTGAGGACAGAGCAGGATCAGTTCAAAGTGGAGATAGCCAAACTCATAGCGGCTCGAGATGCAGCAATAGCTTAGGCACAGCGAGAAGAACAGAGAGTCACTGAGTATATTGGGTCGATTAGGGATGCCAATGCACGGGAGATGGCACAGATGTTGGTAGAGACCAGAGAGGAGATAGGCCATTGGAGGACACTATATGAGAGTGCAGTCCCACCAGAGCAAAGAGCAGTGTCATATCGGGCACGATCGAGGACAGAGAACAAGGCACACTCTCAAAGGTCATTGAGTAGCATGGGGGTGAGTGGACCTATGAGACCACCACAGCCAGGACCAAGAGGGACATCATCCATGAGACATGGCAGGGATGAGGAGGACAAAGGAAGCACCCAGTGATAGAGGCATGTGCTCCTTAGGACAGAGACAGATGTAGTTTGACATTATGTAGTTAGCCTACGGGCCATACTTAGGATAGACAATCCAATTTTGTACTCCGATATTATGTTGATATATGATATGATATGCATCGATATGATGGGATGCAATGTGTTATGACTGATGTTATTTTCCATGTATGGATGACTTATGCACTATTTATGTACCATTGTGGAACATGTATGGATGTATTTTTTATGTGTTTTTGATGCATTGATAATATGAAATGAATAAAATGCTTGATATGATGCTTGATGTAATGCAAATGTAATAACCAATGAATGAAGGATGCTGTATATGTGTTTGGGGAAATCGGAGCACTAGATCAAATTGACTATCCGAACAGATGGAAGAAATGTTAGTAAGAAGAAAATGAGATAGAGGACAGTTAGAGATGAAGAAAAACTTGCTTTCAGTAATGCACTTTGTAGGTGAGAACCTTTATTTTAATGTAGAAAAATGGATGCGTAGCATCATGGCATTGAAGGCCAGAGCTGAAATGCAACCCATTTTGCAAAAGACAAACACATCATAAACAAACAACAATCACAACAAAAAATAAAAGGGACCATGAACCATCCCGGTCACCCTAAATCACTCAGTGACATCATCGAGCAACATAGGAACATGATCAAAGCCAAAGATAAATCAATAAAAAGATAAGATGCACGAATTCCAACAAGTCAAACAAACATCTTGATATTCATTGTCAAAAGTTGAAAGTGTTGATAGGGCGATCATGCTCTCTAGTTTCAGGGAATGCGGTACCCCGTCTAAGACTGGACACAGTCTAGTTTTGAGTATACCACTCCCTGTATAAGACCCATGATAGTAGTGACAAGGACAAATAAATTTGCAGTTGATTGATATGACAAGTGCGATCAGTTTGAATGTCTGGTTTGATTGAAAAGTTCATCTGTTTAAGCATGATTTCATTAAAGCATAGTGTATGATTGCGTGTCGTTGGAGGGATGCTCAGGGATCTGTCTATGCACAAAGGGATCATTTATTTTTTTGTTTTGCTTTTCGAGATTTTACAATTTTTTTGTGTTCATTTTTTTCAGGACTTTATTTGACTTTTTAGGGATTTTTTTCAAGACATTATTCAATTTTTTTTATTTATTTCAGGACATTTTTCAATTTTTTAAAAATTATTTCAGGACATTTTTCAATTTTTATGATTTATTTCAGGACATTTTTAATTTTTTTTGAATTATTTCAAGACATTTTTCAAATTTTATTTTTTTTGAATTATTTCAAGACATTTTTCAATTTTAAAGTTCCAGTGATTGATCATGATAAGGGGAACGCACCCAATGCACATCAAAAAGACATATAAAGTGACTAGGACCAAAACATATGCACAAGAAATGGAGTATGTAAGACAATGATGTTTACCAATCACAGGCCTGGAACAAAACATTGGGTCAAGACAAAGATAGACGTGATAAACCGGCCGAGAGAAAGCATAGCTAGAGGTCATGACAAATGACAGAGCAATGATCTCGTTACACATGGTGCCTGATTGCCAGGTTTTCACCATGGTACTTGCCCAAAGTGCCTGTTTACCAGGTTTTCACTAGAGGGCGAATCGGTTTTCTTTACTTTTTTGCTCTTTTTCTCTTTTGCTTTTTCACTTTTTTTTTGTATTTTTTTTTTGCTTTTTTTGTATTTTTTCAGGATCATACTTGAAGAAGTGCTGATAGAAAATTATGCCTAGTACTTGTGAAGGTGCATGTTGTTTACAGGATCAGACAAAGGTTCACCTTCTAGAGTGGCAAGCTGATATGCCTCCGAGCCATAGGCAGCAGTCATTATGAAAGGCCCAACCCAATTAGGTTCAAACTTGCCTTTGATGATGTCAGTAGACTATGCATTCTTAGGGTTTGCCTTTAAAACCAGATCTCCCACTTCGAAGTGTCACCCTTTGACCTTCTTATTATAAGAGCGACAGAGACGATTTTGATATGCTTGCAAATGTGTCAGGGCTGTCTGACATTTCTCATCTAACATCTCAAGCTGGTGCAACTGAGAGACTCTATGTGTCTCATCATCAATCAGATGTTGCAAGGAAACATGCAAGGAAGGAATCTCCACTTCCAAGGGTAAAATGGCTTCCGCACCATACACCAAGGAATAAGGTGTTGCACCAGTAGGTTTGTAGATAGAAGTGCGATAAGCCCATAGTGCTGGATTCAACTGAACATGCCAATCTCGACTAGCGTCATTGACAACCTTTTTCAGGATCTTGATAATGGTTTTATTTGATGCTTCGGCTTGACCATTACCCTGTGGATAGTATGGACTAGAGAAACGGTGTTGGATATGAAACTTTTCATAGAGTTCCTTGACATCTTTATTCTTGAAGGGACGACCATTATCTGTGACTATGGAAAGGGGAACACCATACCGGCATATGATATAATTCAATAGGAATTTTGAAATTTGCACACCAGTGATATAGGTCATGGGGATAGCCTCGATCCATTTTGTAAAATACTATGTGGCTGTAATGATGAACTTGTGTACATTTGCACATGTCAGGTGAATCTTGCCAATAAGGTCCAATCCCCATTGAGAAAAGGGCCACGGAGATATGATAGAATGAAGCTCTTTGGTTGGTGCATGAATATAGTTTCCATGGATTTGGCATTTGTAGCACTTCTTAACAAAATCATGAACATCCTTTTCTAGAGTGGCCCAATAATACCCAGCACGAATCAACTTTTTGGCCAAGCTTAGACCATTGAAATGGCCCCCACATATACCATCGTGAACCTCGTGTAAAGCTTTTTGTGCTTCGTCAAAATCCAAACACCTGAGGAGGGTATGGTCAAAGGAACGACGGTAAAGGGTGTCGGCGATGATGACATATTTGGCTGTTTGTCAGATGAAGGCTCGGCGTTGGTTAGCGGAAAGGTTAGGTGGTAAGGTTTGGGATTTCAAATATTGATATACATCATTGTACCATGGGGAGTTGGGACCAACAAGAATGCACATCACATCTACTGTCAGAATGTCAAAAGAAGGAACCAACAACTGTTCGACTAAAAATTCACATTTGTCGATATTGTGGGGCATATTCAACATGGAAGCAATCGTAGCCATCGCATCTGCCGACTTGTTTTGCATTCTTGGAACTTGATTGAAATGGATAGCCATGAATTTTGTCTTGAAGAAATCTACCATATGATTATAGGGAATAAGCTTTTCATCTTTTGTTTCATAGTCATCATTCACTTGTCGGATGACTAATTGAGAATCTCCATATACTTGCAAATGTGTGATATTCCAGTGGACCGCTACTCGGAGTCCTATGACCAGTGCTTCATACTCTGCAATGTTATTGGTACAATGAAAAGTTATCCTGTAGGACTTGGGAATAGCATCACCTTGAGGGGTGACAAACAAGATGCCTGCTCTGGACCCAAACTTGGTATGGGATCCATCAAAGTATAGCTTCCATTCATTAGAAGATGTGAGAGAAAAGACTGATTCATTTGGAAAATTGGTCAACATGGGATGATCATCATAAATAGGAGCCTCTGCAAGTTGACCTGCTATAACTTGTCCTTTTATTGCCTTTCGCTCCATATACTCAATATCAAATTCACTGAGGATCATAACCCACTTTGCTAGGCGACCCATCAAAGCTGCTCTGCTAAGCAAGTATTTTAGGGGATCAATTTTTGCAACCAGCAATGTTTGGTGATTTAAAATATAATGTCGGAGCTTCTGTGTTGCAAATACCACTGCTAAGCATGCCCTTTCAATAGTTGAATAATTCAGCTCATAGCCTACTAGTGTCCGGCTGATATAATAAATAGCTCGCTCTTTGTTGTTCTCATCCTGTTGGGCCAAGAGAACTCCTAGTGCCGTTTCAGTTACAGAAATATACAATATAAATGGCTTTCCTTCTATAGGAGGCATTAGAATAGGCAGTGACAACAAATAGTCTTTGAGAGCTTGAAAGGCTGATTGACATTGCTCAGTTCATTTAAAAGTGACACCTTTATGCAATAGATGCTGGAATGGATGACATTTGTCGGCCAACTGAGCTATAAACCGATGGATTGACTGGAGCTTTCCTTACAGACTTCGTAGTTGATGGAGATTAGAAGGAGGAGGCATATCCATTATTGCTTTAACCTTGATAGGGTCGACTTCAATGCCTCTGTGAGAAACAATGTATCCTAGTAATTTGCCAGTTGTGACACCAAAGACACACTTCTTTGGATTGAGTCTGAGCTTGTAGGTCTCCATTCGGTCAAAGATTGGGCCCAGGATGGCTAAATGACTATCTCTTGTGACAGATTTGCATAATAAGTCATCAACATAGTCCTCCATCAAAGTATGCATGAAATCATGAAAAATTGTCGTCATCACTCTTTGATATGTTGCGCCTACATTTTTAAGACCGAAGGGCATCACATTCCAATAGTAGGTACCCCAAGCACATGTGAATGCAGTCTTATGCTGATCTTTAGGAGCAATGCGAATTTGGTTATAATCGGAGAAACCATTCATCAATGAGAGCATCTCATATCCAGCAGTCATGTCAACTATGATGTCTATATTTGGCTGTGGAAAATCATCTTTAGGGCATGATTTATTGAGATCCCTAAAATCTATATAGATTTTGATGCCCCCAGTTACTTTGCTAACTGGTACTAAATTTGAAATCCAGTCTGCATAATCAATGGGTCTGATAAAGCTCACATCCAATAATTTTTTTAGTTCTACCTTGACCAAAAGAGCCACCTGGGGATGCATCTTTCTAAGTTTCTGTTTGACAGGCTTGGCATCTGCTTTTAATGGAAAATGATGAAGGACTAATTTTGGATCGAGGCCAGGCATATCTGCATAGGACCATGCAAAGCTGATCTTCTTCTCAAGAAAGAAATTGACAAAATCTATCTTTTCCTATTTTGATAGAGAAGCAGCAAAATGAATGACCTTAGGGTTGTCAGGTGTACCCAAATTGATTTCTTCAGTCATTTCCACAAGTAATGTTGATTTATCCTGACTTAATAGGGGTATGTCCAGTCTTCCACCTTTGGGTGCCTTAGAGAGGTTTTCACCCGCAGGTACGTCTTTTATTTTTACTTTTGTATGATCAGAGACTGCCTTACGGTTTTCACTCAAAGACCTATTCTTTTGACTTTGTATTTTTTCTTTTCTTTTTTCATTTTGATGACTGGAAGATGGAGTTGACTCCCCAAAATATGCTATGGAATCTAGGTCAATAGCAATTCCTGCCTTATGATCACCTTGTGGTATGCCTTCCCGTAGTCCAAGGAATTCTGCAATTGCTTCGTCATTTTGAAAACGGTCCAATGTGAGTGGTTCTTGTTGGTCATGTTGGATAAGCTGGGGATAGATGAGGGGCATGTCATCATCAGTTTTCAGGAGAGAGAGGGCTAATATAGTAAAGATGTAAACATTTGTGGTATCACTGTCTGAACTACTTGTATCTGATTCGAAGCTTGGATCCCAGAAGGACTCTATCCAAGCATTAGGACATGTTTTAGGAAGAGGAGTTATTTCATGTTTGTCTTCCATAGGCAAATTATCAGGGTCAAGGAAAATATTGTCAAGGGCATAGGAGCTAGAAGAAAAAGAACTCCACTCCCATTCATTGGAATTAGTTTCGGGTCGGGTATCCTCAGGTGTTATTTCATCATCAGAGTCATGCCCTTTTCCACATGTGGTCACTTTGGTAGATGAGGATCCAATTTGCAATGGTACAACACCTAACCCTAAAGTTGGAGGTCGCATCTTGGGTATAACAGGTTCTAGCCTTCCATTGTTGTTTAGGCCTAAGCCACTGCAGCCATCATATCCTTTCTTTTGCAACATAGTAAATCCTTTGCCATACCGTTCCACTGGCAATCTAATAGGTGGGATCTCAGTTGGATCTTTATAAAGCCAATCTATGACATCATCATCTACAGTTTCTTTGTCAAGTTCACCCCATCTTGTAAATGTAGTGGGAGGTTGATATTGAATAATTACCTCAGGTTCCTTTTGCAACAAATGCATTTTGCCATATGATTTTGGAGATATTGGTAAATTCCCGATGAGGAATGTTTGATCCATTGAATATTTTCTGCATCCTTGGTCCTGTATCTTCAATTTTCCTTTGACAGCATCTAACAATTCATTAGGATCCACATAACTATGTGATTTGGCCTCTCTATTGACGGGGACTTGCTGCTGCGGAGAATCCTTTAGGGCAGCACAAAATTGAAATGGATTAGGATCTCCTGGAATTGTTATCTCAGTTCCATTGTAAGGATATTTTAAAGATTGATGATAGGTGGATGGAACTACTTTCATTGCATGGATCCATGGATGACCAAGAATCATATTGTAAGGGAGATCAAGGTCTAAGACCTGCAAGAAAGTGTTTTCTATCACTGGACCGACTCTGATAGGAAATGTAATTATCCCTTTGGATGGGTGCTCAGCATCATCATATGCTTTGATTGTAATTCTTTTGGAAGCATCAATGTCATTTTTTGTATATCCAAGGCCAATGACCACTCTCAAGGTACAAATATTAAGACCCACTCTGCCATCTATCAAGACTCGTCAGATTTTGCAATTATGGACAAAGACTTCAAGGTGTAAAGGATCATTATGAGGGAGCTTATCAGGTGAGATATCATTATTAGAAAATGCAACATTTTGGGAAACAGCTAGATGTCCAATTTGGGCTTGAAACTGGTCAACATCAATCTCTGTCAGGACAGTGGACTCAATTAAAGCTTTATCTAGGACTGCACGATGCATGGGGGACATTTTCAACAACTCAAGGATTGATATTTGTGCAGGTGTCTTTCCTAGATGATCCAAGAGATTATACTGACTTGTAGGAGTTGGTTTGGGAGGAGCTGCAGGAGCTCCTTTCAGGACTATTTTGGATCGACGAGTGGTGTCTGTGCAAGAAGGATCTTGTTCCTTTATTCTTATGGTGGAAACATACTCATTTGACGCTCGGAAACAATTGATGACATTGTTATAACTAGTATTTGCATAATTTGTCATTTGGGTAGAGTTTGAAGAAGATGCTTTACCCTTGTCATGATCAAGCAAAGGAGTTTTGAAAATAGTATGATCAGTGTTAGAGGTCGCATGGGGTGGATCTACCTCAATTACTCCTTGCTCTAACAATTCTTGAATCATATGTTTCAATTGAAAACATGACGCGGTTTTATGTCCTTTTGACCGATGATACTCACAGTATGCATTATCATTCCACCAATGCGTTTTTACCACTGGTTCTGCCTTGATATCTGGTAGCTTAATAATTTTTTCTTGTATTAGTTGTTTCATTACTGACTCAATAGGCTCTCCCAATGGCGTAAATTGTCAAGGAGGCCCATCCCTTGATCGGAAAGGTTTGCGTTGCTGGCTTTGTTGCTGGCCTTGTTGTTGATTATATTGTCGAGTGTATTGTTGAGTATGTTGTTGGTATTGCGGCTGTTGAGTAACATTGCTCAGTGGTGTTTGATTTTGTTCCATAGTTGACATATTAGGAACAGTCAATTTCTTGATTGTGAATGGAGGTTGATTTGCATTTACCACTCTTGCATCAACAACTCCATCATTAGTGACATTCTTGTTCTTATACCAAAATCTATTTCTATCCCCTGAATTGTTCATGTTGTCACTCTCTTTGTTAAGCTTAATGATTCCATTGGCTACAAGAGCATTTTCAATGTTCATCCCTTTCTTAATGAGTTTCTCTATAGTACTGGGACTTTTCAATTTTAGTTCGTACATCATTTTTGGGACCAAATTTTGGACAAACAGATTCACTTGTTGTTCTTTAGGTATATCTAGGGAAGAATGACTATACAAGCTTCACCATCATTGCAAGAAAGTCACTAATGGTTCACCTTTTTGTAGCATCGTAAATTGTACGCACTTGCTAGGGTGGTACAATTTCACACCTAGTTTAGCACCCGCCTTGGCACATTTTGCATTTTGCATTGCATTTCCCCTTTAGCACTTAATTAAATAAATTAATTAGGTCTAAGGTTCTATTTTATCATCTCCCATATCATAAAGTTGGGCCCTTTTCATTAAAGTGTGCCCCTTTCATTTTATTTTTCCAATACATCATTTAATCTAAAACTCTAATTAGGTCCTATTTTGAACTTTAAGGCCTGATTTCGGGGGTCAAAACATCTTGAAATCAGCTGTAACTTCGGGATTCTCTCTAAAATCATCATATCCGATGGCCCTAAAAATTTGGTGAAAAGTTGTCGGGACCATGGCGCCAGGAGAGGACCATGGTGCCCGGAGTGCACACGGTCCCACACATTTCTCTCAAAATTTTAGGAGCACGATCCAATCATAAAATAAAGCTTAACCCCAAGAAATTGGTGGGAGATTCAATCTCTAAGTCAGCCTAAAGTTGAAATTAAGACCTAGGGTTTCATATATAAGAGCTCTCTTTCTTCACTTGAAAGGATCCAAATTTTGGTTTCAGGGGCCTTCTATGCAGCGAAAGAGCAGATCTTTGAAGACTTCAACAACATTCAACATCCATCCATCAAGCATTCATCAATTTCATTCATCCATTTAGGGCTTTGAAGACATGGAAGAGCAATAGGGGATCACCGACTGAAGATTGGCTTGTACCCATCCCTTGGGGTTGGGTATGATTTCATGTTGTTTTCATGTCTTTGCATAAGCCTCATTATATCATTTGTATTCATGCTTTAGATCACTTGGCATCTTGATTTGGTGAATTTACATTATCATTTACAAGCAATTAGGGTTTACTTTCTAGGTTGCTCTAGTTTTCTTACTTTCATTTTAGGATCTTGCACACACACAAGGTCTGCACACACAACTTTTACTATACAACTTGGCTATTCATGGAGGTGGAAATCACCAAAGCGGGGGTTTGACTAAGGCAAAACCCTATATAGCCACCTACAACCCTTTTCAGATATAAGTGCAAATTTCTGAATTCGAAGGACGCAGCAAGTTGCAGATCCGACGGAAGCGGACCGAGATAGAACTTCACACCAAATTCCAACCCATAAAGCTAGGACAGGGGCGTGGGGTACCCTAATCCTACCAAGACAGGGGCGCTGGGCGCCCTGGTCCTTGGGACAGGGGTGCTGGGCGCCCTAGTCCCTGTCCATTTCAGTGAATTTTGGTAGTTTCAGAGGTAGCAGCTTCAGTATTTCAGGCTTCCAGCTTCAGTGGTAGATCTTGTAGAATCAAATCCATTCAAGGTACACATTTACATTTCTCCTCTTATCCTTACAATTGTTCATCATTAAATCTCAATTCTACAATCTTGTGCTCAAAGTTACTAGTTCATACTTGCACTTTAGGGTTAATAGTTGAACTTGCATCATTCTATCTATCATTTGCAACAAAGGAATAGAAATCCTAATAGGTAGCCCGTGGCTCTCTCTTCCACAAAAAGAAGTAGCCAATTGTGTGATACCTCTAGGCTCTTTTGTATTCCACAAGTGTGTGATTGAAAGTGAGATTAGGGCATGTTTGCTTAGTGTCACTTTTTCCCCCACACATTTTTGGTGAACCTAACGTGAATTCCAATCTTCTCTAATTCTGATTTATGTTTTCAAATTTGAGTGTTTATGCTATTTCAAATTCAAATTTGTATTTACAAGTTTTAATTTCTTGCAAGATTAAAAAAAAAATTAGAGGAAATTTTTTTGCAAAAACCCTAATTTTTTAATTCAAAGTTGAACTTGTGGATAGCTTAATTGGGATCAATAATTTCAAATCTGATTTAGGAACTCATTTGAATCATAAATTTCATTTTCTAAATCTACATTCTAAGTGCTCGCATTGGTTAAAATTAAACATTTCCTTCTATTTTGCATGTGTTATCATTTGAAAGAGGAAAATTGTTGTCATGATGCATTCATTTCATAGATGTGATAATGGGTTAGCTTCCCTTGTTTCAATTTTTCCTTCTCCTAAAGAACCTCCCCCCATATATAACAACATTTTAGTGCCTAAAAGAGTTGCTACCAATCCCTTTGAGACTCTCCCATGCTCTAAGGATGAAGACTTTAAGAGTGATCTTGACAATTCTCCTAAAATGTGCCCTTCCTATTTAGCTATCCTAGAGGAAGAGAATGATATCATAAACACCTTTCTTAATGTTACTTCACCTTCCCTACATGATTCCTCTCTAAGTGAAAAGGTTTTTATGGACATTGACTTATTTTCTCCTAAAGTTGGTCCTTCCAATGGGGGCATGTTAGTGCAACAAGAGGTTATTAACACTTCTTTCAAAGATCTCCTTCCTAAGCATGAATCTTTGGAGAAATATGTTCATGTTCCTCCTAAAAAACACTCCCTTCATGAGGATCCTTTTGTGCAAGAAGATGACCTTATCCCTACATTTCCTAGTAATGGCATTTCCCTTTCCAACAAAATTCCCACTAGAGATGATGAATAAATGATAAATGGTTACCCTTCTCCTAAAGTTGGTCTTACCCATAAGCATTCCTTAGAGAAAGAAGATGAAATAATAAGCAATTTCCTTAATTCTCTCTCCCCTAAAGATAATATTGAACATATTTTGAGGAAAGAGGATGAGTTTAACACATCTATTGATGCTCTCCCTCCTAAGGATGAGGAATTAATTAACAATGTTATCTCCTCTCCCGAAATTGACAATACTTCAAACATTCCTTTCAACAACCTCACTATTTGGGATGAACCATTAGAAGAAGGTGTAGATTATTCTCTACCCCATGAGAGAACCCTAGCCAAAGGGGATGAAATCAAGATTGAAAACTCCCTTGATAGTTTCTCACCTTCCTTGAATCTCAATTATTCTCCCTCTAAAAATAAAGCATCTCCCTCTCCTCAACTTGGTTCTACTCATAAGGATACCCTAGTTCAAAGCAAGATGGTTAACATCTCTTTCAAAGATCTCCCTCTCAAAAGTGAGACTTTAGAGATTAATGTTGATCCTTTTCCTAGAGAGTTTATTCCCCATGTAGATCCTTTGATGATAGAGGATGATATTACCTTTCCTAGTATTACTTTTCCTACTAGAACATCAATGCCTACCCCTTGTCTCTCTCCTAAAATTGATTTAATCCGTGATAAGATTTTAGTGCAAGAGAAGACTATCAATAATTCTTCCAACACTTTTGTTCATTCCTCTAAACCATCCTCAATCAATTTGATACATGTGAATGAAACACCTAACAAACCTCTCTTCACTATCCAAGGTGCTTGTCCTTCTCAAAATTATCAACCTTTAAATAAGCCTATCTTAGTGGTTCAAGGTGGTTATGCTAATGATTCTTTTTGCACTCCTAAGAAACCTATTATTACTGTGCAAGGAGGTTATTCTACTAAGAGCCCTTATGAGTATGCTAAGCAACTGACTAGAGAGAGTTACAATGCGGTTGCTCATACCTATAACACAAGAAACAATAGGCAACCTAATCCTCCTCTAGTTATCCCAACTTCACTTCCTCCTTCCCAACCTATTCTTCCTCAAGCTCCTCGTATTTCACAAATTCTTAGTAAGGACTATGATCTTATTGAACAACTTAAAACTACTCCGGCTAAGATTTCTATTTGTGATTTAGTTCAAACTTCACCTGCCTATCATGGGATGTTACAAGATGCTTTAAAAAATTTAGATGTCCCACCTGCAGTGACACCTAATAATAATAATAATAATAACATGGCTTCCCTGATTGATTCAACAAGCAAACCCAAAGCTCCATTTGTGTTCACACAAGATGAGTTGCCTTCTCATGAAATTCAAAATCAATATGATCCTCTTATGATTGTAGTTATTATCAATGAAAGTGCTATAAGATGAACCCTTGTGGACAATGGATCTAGCCTTAATGTTTGTAGTATTGATTTATTGGACAAGCTTAATGTGTATCATTCTCTCATTAAACGTTCTTCTATTTCTATTTGAGGCTTTGATAATGTTGGTAAAGAATGTTTGGGTATCATAACCTTACCTATTACAGTAGGTCCTATTTCTTTACCTACACCTATTCATGTCATCTCTAGTAATTTGACTTACAACCTTCTATTAGGGAGACCTTGGCTTCATAGTATGCAAGTTGTCCCCTCAACTTTGCATGGGCGAGTCAAATTCATTTATGACAATATAACATACACCTTGATAGCTGATACCAATCTTCAAGAACCATTATGAACTGGATCTTCTTGTTCAAATACTTCCAATCCTTCTACCACTTCAAATGCATCTACTTCCTTTAAGGATTTTGTCCCCTCTAGTACTCTTGATCCTTCTACTCAATCAAAATCTTCTCCCAAAGATATCTTTTCTCCCAAAAAGGCTCTCTTAGATGATGATTGGGGATCTTTAGACTTTAACCCTACTTTTGTAGGAGAATATATAGTGCCTAAGATTGAGAAGGGACAATCTAAGGAAGAAACTAAAGAGAAGCCCACTTTGTCTAAGCAATTCAGTAACAACTTTGTGGCTACCTCCGATTCAAATAACTCTTCAACATCTTCCTCTAATACAAATAGCACTGAGACCTATGGGGCATCACCATCTCTCTCCTATTTAGCATCCCTTTACGGTCGTGGTTTTCACATTTTGGCTAAGAGTGGCTATAGTGGAAATGGTTGTGGCACAAATGAACAAGGAATTAAAGTTCCTTTAGAACATAACATGCATGAATATTCATTTGGACTTGGATATAATCTTTCTAAGCCCACCAAAGCATCTAAAAGACCATCTCTCAATGTGAATGCTATATTTAGTAGTGATGATGATCTCACTTCAACTAAATCATCTTCTACTTCTATCAACTCTCATTCCCCTCATAAGGAAATCTTGGCGATGAACAAATCTCTTTATGAATCCCCTCAAATTTCTAAATCCACTTATGAATCTTTATCTCCTATTCATCATAAAGTCCCTTCCTCTAGGGATAAGGCTCTAATAAATTACACTCATCTCTCTTCTAAGATTTCTTGTGACTTTTCTTCTTCAATTTTTATCATTTTATACATGTTTTTGATCTCACTTATAGTTGAGCATTTAGCATGTCATATTCAAATACCTCATTCAATCTATCATGTCTTTAAATAACATTAATGGCTATTATGTTGCTCATCATTATGTGACATTGGTAGCTCATTTACTGGGGGCTCATTGTCATTCATGATGGTACAATTTCAAGTGCAATCATATTTTTGAAGCAACATAATAGCCTAATTTTCTATGTTATCTCTTGTTCCTATGGGGACAAGAGTGATTTCATACATCTCTTCTTTTTATGGTTAAAATTTCCCTTTGGGGTAATAGTGTGGAAATATTGATCATCTTTTCTTTAGAATCTTCTTTTCCTAGATATGGGAGAAGATGTGTATTCTCTTTCTTATCCTACCCACTTCTTGTGAGGAGCATTTTACATACGCTAATGTCTTTCTTGCATGAACTCATGTGAGTATGTAGTACATTTTTCTTATGTCTAAATCTCTCCCTAGAAGATTGTGTAAGTCCTTCTCATTGTCCTTATCCTTGGGAGGCAATGATCTTTCCTTATTTTTATCTAAGGATCCACTTTTTTCTATTTCGTGGATGGTGTGAACTTTATTACTTGATGTTATTCCTTGTATGCATTTGTTGTTGTTTGTTCAAGGATTCTCTCCTACAAGAGGTGTAAGTCCTTGACTACAACCTCTTTTGCACTTGGTAAAATATATCCATAATGAATTCACTCTCCCAATTGGGTCAAAAAAAGCATCATCCTTCATTAAGAATCACTTTCACCTCGGAAAAGAAGGAAATATTGCATTCTTATTCTCTTCTTTGTCTTATTCTAGAAGATGTTATATTTGTCTAAGACAATTCCTCTCAGGGATAGGTGTCTTTTGTACAAAGATCTCTTCTCCTCTAAGGATCTCCTTTACACATACTACAAGATAACCCTTTTCAACTATCTTATCTTTTCTTCTCTTTGCATTTTTTTTCCATTTACATCCCTCATCTTGTGTTAGAGAACTCTGAAATCCTCACACTCTTTGTTGTGTTGCAATTGATATTTAGTCCTCTTTCTTACCAAATGATTCTCCATTAGTTTTTGATCTCATATCAAATCTTCTTGTGAGCATTTGTCATCAATATTCTTTAACAATTCGAAGTGGTAAACATGATACCCTGTTTCAACTCACTAAAATTAGCAAGCCGAAACAGGGGGGGGCATATAGCTACCCTCGAATTTTCCTCACTTTCCTTAGTAAGCATTAGGTAATTTTGTGATCTAACGTGTGTTTTGTAGGGTGCGGTTCCTAACTGTGTACTACAGATACCGCTGGGGGCTTCGTTTGATAGACTTATGGATATATCCTTTTTCAAATAATGTTTACTTTTTTGTACTTTAGCTTGCATATGCACGTAGTGTTCATATGACCGCTAAAGTGGGGGCTAAATGTAGCGTCGTAAATTGTACGCGCTTGCTAGGGTGGTACAATTTCACACATAGTTTAGCACCCGCCTTGGCGCATTTTGCATTTTGCATTGCATTTCCCCTTTAGCACTTAATTAATTAAATTAATTAGGTCTAAGTTTCTATTTTATCATCTCCCATATCATAAAGTTGGGCCCTTTTCATTAAAGTGTGCCCCTTTCATTTTATTCTTCCAATACATCATTTAATCTAAAACTCTAATTAGGTCCTATTTTGAACTTTAAGGCCTGATTTCGGGGGTCAAAACATCTTGAAATCAGCTATAACTTTGAGATTCTCTCTAAAATCATCATATCCGACGGCCCTAAAAATTTGGTGAAAAGTTGTCGGGACCATGGCACCCAGAGTGCACACGGTCCTGGACATTTCCCTCGAAATTTTAGGAGTGCGATCCAATCATAAAATAAAGCTTAACCCCAAGAAATTTGTGGGAGATTCAATCTCTAAGTTGGCCTAAAGTTGAAATTAAGACCTAGGGTTTCATATATAAGAGCTCTCTTTCTTCACTTGAAAGGATCCGAATTTTGGTTTTAGGGGCCTTCTATGTAGCAAAAGAGAAGATCTTTGAAGACATCAACAACATTCAACATCCATCCATCAAGCATTCATCAATTTCATTCATCCATTTAGGGCTTTTAAGACATGGAAGAGCAATAGGGGATCACCGACTGAAGATTGGCTTGTACCCCTCCCTTGGGGTTGGGTATGATTTCATGTTGTTTTCATGTCTTTGCATAAGCCTCATTATATCATTTGTATTCATGCTTTAGATCACTTGGCATCTTGATTTGGAGCACTTACATTATCATTTACAAGCAATTAGGGTTTACTTTCTAGGTTGCTCTAGTTTGCTTACTTTCATTTTAGGATCTTGCACACACACAAGGTCTACACACACAACTTTTACTATACAACTTGGCTATTCGTGGAGGTGGAAATCACCAAAGCGGGGGTTTAACTAAGGAAAAACCCTATATAGCCACCTACAACCCTTTTCAGATATAAGTGCAGATTTTCGAATTCGAAGGACGCCGCAAGTTGCAGATCCAACGGAAGCGGACCGAGACAGAACTTCACACCAAATTCCAACCCAGAAAGCTAGGACAGGGGCATGGGACACCCTGGTCCTGCCAGGATATGGGTGCTGGGTGCCCTGGTCCCTGGGACAGGGGCGCTGGGCACCCTAGTCCCTGTCCATTTCAGTGAATTTTGGTAGTTTTAGAGGTAGCAGCTTCAGTATTTTAGGCTTCCGGCTTCAGCGGTAGATCTTGCAGAATCAAATCCATTCAAGGTACACATTTACATTTCTCCTCTTATCCTTACAATTGTTCATCATTAAATCTCAATTCTACAATCTTGTGCTCAAAGTTACTAGTTCATACTTGCACTTTAGGGTTAATAGTTGAACTTGCATCATTCTATCTATCATTTGCAACAAAGGAATAGAAATCCTAATAGGTAGCCCATGGCTCTCTCTTCCACAAAAAGAAGTAGCCAATTGTGTGATACCTCTAGGCTCTTTCGTATTCCACAAGTGTGTGATTGAAAGTGAGATTAGGGCATGTTTGCTGAGTGTCACTTTTTCCCCCACACACTTTCTTTTGCTTGGTGTTGCATAAATCTGACATTGTCACATCATTGTTGATGTTGAAGGCGAAGTGAGATATAAACTTTTTTGCCAATTTAGACCAAGTCTTTATATTTCCTAGCAGATGTGAATACCAATCCATGGCTTGTCCCGTGAGACTTCGTGCAAATAAGCACATTAAATATGTTTTCTCATAACTTACTTCAGTACATGCCATGAAAAATGCTCGAATGTGATCTTTTGGATTGACATTCCCTTTATATTTCTCAAAATTAGGTGCCTCAAAATGTTTAGGGAATGGAGGCATGTATAAGCTCTTATCAAATGGATTAGGACATAAATCCTGATCTATATACAACTTCTTTGTTCGTTTAGTTTCTAATGCATCAACTTGTCATTGCAACTTCTCAAGCTGTTGCGCAATTGCATCAGATTTTGGAGGTCCATCATTAATCCCAGTGGATACTCTCTGCCGATACATCATGTTTCCGATCGGTTGTTGATGCTCTGAAATGGCCGTTTTTGGTGTCTCTGGCATATAATGTTCTTGGTAGATCCCTTGTTGTTGTGGTTGTGCCATGCCTTGATATTGACCTTGTTGCTATGCTTCTTGTAGCCTAGGTTGATATTGCAATTGAGGGTGTTTTGATATTGCACAGGTGCCAATTGCGGTTGTGAAGTATGATAGCTTGTTTGTCTTGGCACATATTGAGGCACATGTTGTTGTTGATGCTGACGAATTGGAATTTGTTGACTTTGTGCCAATTGTTGTCGCGGTGTATATCCCATCATTTGCAAAAAACTTTGTTTAGGTGGTTTTTGTTGTTTCTCCTTAAGATGGGGTATGGCACTTGCATTAACTTCCAGTGTTGTTTGTCCAACCCATTGTGATGGTTGCAAGTTTGCATTAACTTGTAATGGGGCAGAAGGCACTGCAATTTGTTGTCAAATGTGATATTGTTGTTGTTGTACATTGCTTGTTTGCACATTCGATTGTATTTTTTGTGTATTACTCAATCGTTGCAACAATTGTTGTTGGTACAAACCACTATCTGTAGTTCTTTGTGTCACCATTATCGAAGGATCTATCGCAATAGCGTTTGGCAAATATATTGAGCTTAACGAGATATAAGAACTTTGTTGCATTGTGGAATTGTTTTGGACATTGGTGATATCAGGCATTCCAGTCGTGAAGCTTTTTTGTATCTTAGATTTTGATCCAATTTTATGCATGTAAGGAACCACTTCTTGTTGAGGGATAGTTGTCAATATTTGCGTGGTCTTCATTTGATCTTGTGTTATAGGTGTTGTGTTGAATAATGGATTATTTATTGTCTCAAATGGTGACTTTTGAGGAATAGTCACTGTCAATGCCTTTGAAGTGCGTTTACTCATCAAGGTAGATTGAGTTGCTTGTTGCATATTTTCTTCATTTGGATGCGGAGAGAAACTTAACAGCTCACCGCCTTGTTGTTTTTGCACATTGATTTGCTCACTTGAGGAGGTCACATTACTCATCATGTTAAGATATTTTTGTGGGAACATCTTAAAGACTTTGTTCAAGAATTTATCCATCTTTTTTGTTAACTTTGGATCTTGAAGGAACATATCAACATCATCAGAAGCATCAAAATCTGATGAAGAATCTAGTTGGACATTTGGATTCGTTTCTTGTTGAATGCCTTGATCTAAACCAAATCCTTGCAAAAGAGTTTGTTCCTCATATAATGTTTGAGTTTGAATGTCATGTTGTAGGTGTGGTTGATTCCAATCGAAAGGTGTACTTCCTCTTGGTGTTGGTGGAACACTCCCATGTCCTGGTTTCATGGGTACAAATACTGGTTCATATAATGGAGGTCGTCCAAGTGGAACCATTCCATATGGTGGTAATGATGTGTTTGATGAACCTTCAATTTGTACTATTTGACTAGTTTGAAACTGTGAATTTGATATGTTGTCAATGGGTTGGTACGTTGGTTCACCCATCTTTTTAGATTTTGATCTTGTCTCAACAGGCATGTCACTTATGCAAATGCAATATTTTTGGAATTTTTCAAAGATAATGTATGATATGCAACTAAATGCAAACTAAATAAATGAGAATGCAATCTATGGCAAGAATGCAACCTATGTTTTTGATTGTTTTTCAAGATTTTCACAAACTTTTTGGAATGCAAATCTAAAAAGAGACCCTTAGGAAATTGAAATGATGTCTAGACCTCAAAGGACAAAAGGACCAAGTGACAAAAGGACAAATGATAGTGTCTCCCCTATATGCTTGGATACTAAGCTAGGTTTGACCAAATGAGAATAATGACATAAAGAGAAAAGGTTTGATAAGGTCTAGACTTCTTAACAATGACTTAGGGTTTATCAAAGATTTGGATTACCCAAGTATGACAAAACCTAGTTTTGACACTATATGCAAAGGGACAATTACTATGAAAATAACCCTAATATGATATGATAATGACCTAAACTTAATGAAGAGACCTAGGGTATGCAAATATGAAAGTATGACAATGGTATTACTCTAATGCAAGAGAACACATGCAAAAGGATGACCCTTATTGATATGCAAAGGAGTATGACCTTGATGAAACCTAACCTTGGTACTTGACAATGACTTTGCAAAATGCAAACCTAAGATGCACCTAAATCTAAGTGACATGAATGTTGAGACAAGATTTTGAAATATGTTTGACAACCATGTTTGAAAGTGTTTTGAACTTTGTTGGATGAAATGTTCTTGTGTTTAACCTTGTTTTGAATCAATTTGTCTTGTTTTTGAAATGAAACACAACTCAACTTTTGACAAGTAAAGAAGACAAGATATTTTAACTTAGACTCAAGACAATCATGCGCATTCACACATTTCTTATGGTAGGCAAGGATAGTAGGTACTTGAGAGGTAGACTTGTTATGGGATTCAAGGAGAATACATAGATGCTTGACCCCACGGGCTCCCCTCCATGGCACTCACTTCTCAGGGCAGCCAAGCATCAGTCCCCATGGAAATCTCCCCATGGAAAACTTTGTATCTCTTCCAAGTATCTAAACTTGTCCTTCTCAAGCAACTAGAAGGATTTTTGGCCTCTAAATACAAGGTGTTTAGTAAGGATTTCTGTTAAGCATCACTCCTTGGCGTCATGCAAGCATGATTGAGACATTAAGCCCACCAAGATACCAAACAAATGTAGTCACACAAGCATGATTTAGACCATGAGGTCATACTTAGATGTTGATATGAGAAAGAGTTCAAGGGTCATCACTTCCCAAGTAACTGCAATTCTCACGTAACCCTTCCTTCAAAGCTTTCGCCCATCAGGTATTTGTTTATAGTGAGTTAGAATGCCAAGGTATTCTAGCCGTACTCACTTTGTGTCATTCCCTTCTCATGATTATCACTTGCTTGCAAAAGAAAATGGTCGGGAAGGCAGGCCCTCTAAAGGTGACACACAATCAAAAACATGAGCATGGTATCGAAGATCTGGATTTCTAATCACCCTAAGAAGGATGAGAGCATACTCTCCTACTTTAATGTCGAACTCAACAATCAAAGAAAACATATATTCATTCCATCCTATTTAGAAATCATACTAGGTGCCTAAACATTAATTGCAAACACAAAGTTTAGTTGTAGTCCAAGGCAACCTACAAAACCCAAGTCAAAAGTCTGATATGTTTAGTCTTTGACTATCGAACCTGCATAAAATGTGTTAGTAGTTTCATTTGTTGTCTTTTTCATGCGTATGCCAAGGTTCTGCACAGAGAATCAGTACCAACAAAACCAAAAAAGCAGAAACAGAATGCAAAAGAAAACAATTTGCAAGTGAAAAACATTGTCTTTTACCTCTATTTCTAGCCCTACACAGGTGCAGAATGTCTGACATGGGCATAGAATGCTTGACACAGGCATAGAATGTCCTTGACATAGGCGCAGAATGCTTGACATAGGCGCAGAATGCTTGACACAGGCGCAGAAGTTCCCAGAAAACCTTGCACTACCCTATTTCTTGGGTTTTTCACCTACAAATCAACTCAAAAGCATGATTAGGGGGTTAGATTCATGTTAGGTTCACCAATTAATGTAGATAGGAATCTGGAAATCATCAAAGCAAATATAAACATTAGTCATAGCTCAATCACAAAATCTCAAATGCAATGATCAATCCTAATTAAATCCAATAGAGATATGAAAACATGATATTCAAGATTGAAAACTTAAGCAAACCAAATGCAGACTTGAATGTCTCCTTCATGTGACTCCATTGTCCTTCTTTCTTCTCCAAATAGCTTTGTTGTGGATCTCACCTACAAGTGCATACACATGAGATGAAAGCAAGTAGACAAGATAGTAGCGCAAGAATACTCGAAGTGTGATTGATTCGACAAAGTGATTATTAGATCAGGATTGAAGAAATTCATCCAGTTTATAGATAAATTGGAGAAAAGATCAAATTAGCATGAAGAGATTCAAATGGAAATTGCAAATCAAAAATGTCAATTATGACAAATTATGACAAATTTGCACTTTCTATGCAAAATTGATTGATTGATAATTCATGACAAAAATTATGACAACTTTCTATGTCAAAATTGATTGATTGTCAATTATGACAAATTAGGACAAATTGAAATGTCATTCCCATGAAATTAGGAGAAAAATAGGAGGAAATTGAATTAGAAATTAAGAAAATTAGAAAATTGGAAAATAGGAATTTAAGAAATTAGAAAATGAGAAAAATAGGAATTAGGAAATTAGTGAATTAATTAATAATTTTTCATTTATTAATTAATTCACAAAGAGGGAATTTAGAAATTGATGAAAAATTAGGAAATTAGGAATTAGGAGAAATTAGGTAAATCAATTAATAATTTTTCATTTATTAATTAATTCACAAAAAAAAGAATAATTAGTTAGCCAATTAAATTAAACATTTAATTGTGACACGAAGACCTAGGATAAATAAATTATTTAACCTAGAGGGAGAAATGACAAACAAGGTTAAATGAATAAATCATGAAACCCTAGAAGATGAATTAGAAATGCAAGGATGACAATTAGATCTTGACAAAGGATAATTGACGTTGATTCGATTTAATCATGATTCTGACTTGATAAAAGACCAACGCTGACAAACGATTTGATTGATAAATGCACCAATTGACAAGGAACAATGAGTAATTGATCCAAATTGACATGATTGAGAAAGATGATGATCGATGACAAAATAGATTGCAAAATGACAAGATTGAAAATGACCACGATCAATGACAAATTGATCGCAAGATGACAAGATTGAAAATGACAATTATCGATATCAAATCGATTGCAAGATGACAAGATTGATAAGAGGACAAAACCCTAACTAGGATTGATGATGTCCAAAATGATGACAAATGAATACACACATTGATGCAACAAGATAAGATCGACCAAAATCATGACAAATATTGTTATCGACAAGACCAAATTCGAAAGCGAGACAGATGAAGAATGCAAAAGAAGGACTCGATGCTCGCAAATGATAAAGACCAAATGCATGACATAGGAGAAATGTTAATGCGATGCAAAAACCCTAAAATAAGGCAATGCGTAAATGTTAAAGTATGATTCCACAAGCGTTGACCATTTTCAGGTGTCTACAGTAGGCATTACGACCCAACAAAAGTTAGATAATAACTGGTAATCTAATGAATGATTAGGTGGGTAGTATCATAGCATTAATAAAGATAATTGTACCTCGTGCATAGGTGACTGCTAGTATAGGGCTCGCAATGGTTTGAGAAGGCCTAGAATGTTAAACCAACCACCTTGTGTTCATGAAAGGCTGGTAGGGTCTGCATGAGACTTAGTTGGAGCCGGAGGTTTGGGAGAGCTTACCAGGATAGAGAGTTAGGACCTATGAGGGCCTATCAGGGTAACCATCTTAAGCTATGCGATGGCACTCTCTCATTTGGTTCACTTGTGTTTTGTGATGTCAGTTCACTTGTGTTTGTGAAGTTGAGTCACATGGATTCTTATGGAGTCTTATTGTGCTATCATGGAGTCATATTGTTTTGTTAACCATGTCATGTTTATGCTTTTTTGAGGGTCCTTAGCTATCTCCTAGAAATGTGGGGTGATTCCTTTTGGGAATTACATGGTCGGGTGGTAGTGTCACTTCCCATCGGATGTTCGAATTTGTGCCTTCATGCAAGGATTGGCTTCAGAGGTGTTTTTGTGGTGCGTGACTCATATTTCATCTCATCTTTTGGAGATTATTGGTATTGGTAGACCTATGTGGTCATGGTATCATTGTAATATTGATCATATGTAACCTTGTAATTGGATGAGATCTATCCTTATATGTTTATTAAGAAGTTATGTATTCAAAGAGCAATGTAATCCTATGTTTGGATGTTTTTATCAAGTGTCCTTGATGATGTTAGTAAATGCTTATTGAAGTGGAAATTATGTTGTAACATTTCTATCTTTCTATGATGAATCTTTATTGCTTATTGCTTCTTGTGATCATTGAGTTAATGATGCATATGCGGATTTATGATGTTGTGAAAATTATTCTTGAAGTTAATTCTTCATTGGTAACCCTTAAGGAATTATAGTGTAAGTCTTCCGCTTGTGTTATCATGCATGTTGTGTAAATGCACTTATGATGTTTATACTTTTAAAAAAAAAATTGTTTCACCCTTGTTATGGGTTTTCCTTCGAGGTTCCTGGTGGGGCATTACATTTGGTATCAGAGCCCATGTTTCAACACTGGGTACTCTGGGTTTGTAGTGAGCCCATTCACCTTGACCTTTTTGTGTAGGTCTTGTGGTGTGACTTCCTTGTGTCTTTCTCTACCTTTGATTTGAAGTTTTTTCTTTTGTGTAGTGTTAGGTCATGGCTAGGAAAGCCAAGGGATCTGGCCATGTTGGTGGCTACACTAGATGTAGAGGAGGAGGAAGGGGTCGAGGTTCCGACGGCCATAGTCCTTCGTCACCACCCACTCATGTGAGTGTAGATAAAGAGTAGTTGGTTCATCAGGAGGAACCACCTTCAGTAGAGAAAGTTCCCAAAAGGGAGGAGCTACGTTAGATGTTTCAGGAGGTGCTAGCTAGACTAGGCCCCAGACTTGAGATGGATTAGCCCATCCATGGCTGGGTAGAGAAACTGCTTCAATAGTTTCCAAAGAGAGAGAGAGAGATCTCCTAGAAGGAGAGAGGTTCCAGTGGACCTAGATCTAGCTATCTTAGGGCACATGAGGGACTTGATGAGGTCCAATCCTCCCGTCTTTGATGGAAAAGGTAATGGTCTTGAGGTGGAGACCTGGCTTATTAGCTTAGACCAGTGTTTTTCTATGTATCCTTAT
Organism: Cryptomeria japonica; assembly: GCF_030272615.1. NCBI lineage: Eukaryota > Viridiplantae > Streptophyta > Pinopsida > Cupressales > Cupressaceae > Cryptomeria > Cryptomeria japonica. The sequence goes on from NC_081413.1 coordinate 660,439,657, forward strand.
AGTAGAAATACCAAGGTAAGATGCTTGATCATGCATCTTGAGAGCTTCACATATATCTGGTGGAAATTAGAGGAGGAGAGGATCGGTGTGAACATTAACACCGCATCTTGGGAGATCTTTTTGGAGAGGTTCAAGGCATGATTCCTCTCACCCCAGTGGAGGTAGTCATGAGCAGATGAGTTCTATGCTCTGTGCTAGTTTGGGTTGTCAATGGATCAGTTTGAGCAAAAGTTCTATGAGCTCAAACAGTATGTTGGAATTTGCAATGATGAGGCTATGCTTGTGCAGCACTTCTTGAGGGGTGTTAATGACCGCATCAGTGGAGGAGTGATAGTTTTTGAGCCTACTTCGGTAGAAGTAGCCATGGCAAAAGCCAGGTTGGTAGAGCAGAACCTTAACCATGCTCATGGCAGCCGGTCTGGAGTTCAGATGGGGAGTGATCCTTTCAATGGATCTAGAGGTAGAGGGAATGAGTCCTAGACTACTGCACCTTTTAGGGGTCCTCAGACACCCACCAAGGGTGGACAACAACAATAGCCACCGAGATCAAAGCAACCTTAGGGCCAGCAGAGTGGCATCCCTCAATCCCAAAAGAGAAAGAGATGGCCAAGGGGTAGGCAAACCTTTCCAGGACAGTCTTCTCAGGGAGCATCTCAGGCCCCTATTGGGTAGAGCTTTCAGTATTCTAGTGGACCGTCTGGGAGTAGAGGACCTGGCAGTTGAGCTTGCTTTACTTGTGGTCAGTTTGGCCACAAGGCCACTTAGTGTCCTCAATGTTTGCATCAGTTAGTTAGTCAGAGGCTAGCTGCATCAGAGCCGATAGTAGGGGATGCAGGTAGATCCCATAGAGTTTTTTGCAGTGGTGGATGATCGCTAGGCTGAGCATCAAAGTACTATGATTGAGACTACAGGTGTGTTACCTAGAACCCCTATCTCTGTACTTTTTGATTCCGGTGCTTCAGATTCTTTTATTTCTTCATCCATTGTGGAGCGGTGAAAGCTCGTGTCTGCTAAGTAGGCAGATAGGTGGCAAGTAGAGTTGGCTACTGGTGTGCAAGTGTTTGTAGATGCCTTTGTTCCCAGCTGTGAGTTGGACTTAGGACCCTTTGTCACTTTAGTGGACCTTGGAGTCATTCCTTTGGGGTCATATGGAGTTATGTTGGGGATGGATTGGTTATCATCTCACAACACTCATGTAGACTATCGTCCGAAGATAGCAGAGTGTGTAGATGACCATGGTAGGAGAGTGGGGATCATTGGAGTTCAGTGATTGATATCCTTACGTATCATTTCTGCTATGTAACTTAGGTGGTGCATGCGCCAAGGGTGTCATCTTTTTGTAGTTTCTCTTAAGGATGTGGGTGAGGGAGAGAGTCAAGAAATCAATATTGATGGTCACCCTATTCTTTGAGAGTATGCAGATGTGTTTCCTTTCGATAGTCCCGGTATGCCTCCGAAACGAGACATAGATTTTCACATTGACTTGGTTCCTAGAGCGGAACCTATTTTGAGAGAACCATATCGGATGACTACTTAGGAGTTGAGTGAGTTGAAGTTGCAAGTTGAGGAGTTGTTTTCCAAGGGATTCATTCACCCTAGTGTTTTTCCTTGGGGTGCGCTCGTTATCTTTGTCGAGAAGAAGGATGGTTCTCTTCGATTATGCATTGATTATCGATAGTTGAATAAGGTAACCATCCGGAACTGATATCCATTGGCTTGGATTGATGATCTCTTTAATCACGTGAAGGGAGCCAAGGTGTTCTCTAAGATAGGCCTGAATTCTAGGTATCATCAGTTGTGCATTAATGATGCTAACATTCATAAGATAGTGTTTCGTACTCATTATGGTCACTATGAGTTCACTGTGGTGCCATTTGGGTTGACGAACATGCCTTCAGTGTTCATGAGTCTTATGAATGGGTTTTTTCACACCTACCTTGACTACTTTGTTCTTGTGGTCTTGGATGACATATTCATTTATTCTAGATCTAGGGAAGAGCATGAGGGTCACTTGCTTCAGGTATTGCAGTGCTTGAGGGAGAATCAACTTTTTGCAAATTTGGCAAAGTGTAATTTCTTCTAGTCAGAGGTGGGCTAACTTGGCCATATAGTTTTCAGAGAAGGTGTATCCATGATCCTTTTAAGATCCAAGCCATTGTTGATTGGCCAGTGCCGACCAATGTTTATGAAGTTCATAGTTTCATGGGTTTGGCTGGATATTACCGTCATTTGTTTAGAGCTTTTCTTGGATAGGCCATCCAATTACTTCTCTTCAGAGGAAAGGGAAGAAGTTTGTTTGGACAGAGAAGTGAAAATTGGCTTTTCGTACCTTGAAGGAACTCCCTATTAGTGCTCCAATTTTGGTAGTTCTTGCCCCATCCAGAGATTTCATGATATGCACAGATGCCTCTTTGGAGGGTATAGGTGCGGTGCTTATGCAGGATGGACGTGTGGTTGCCTATGAGTCTTGCAAACTCAAGGATCACGAGTTGAAGTATCTAGTTCATGACTTGAAGTTGGTAGCTGTAGTGCATGCATTGGTTCATTGGAGACATTTCCTATTGGGGCATCGGTTTGAGCTGCATAGTGATCACCGTAGTTTGTAGTATATTTTCACGCAACCGAACTTGAATGCCTGACAACGAAGATGGATGGAATTCCTCTGCGAGTATGATTTTGAGGTTCGTTATATCCAGCGGAAAGAGAATGTGGTGGCATATGCTTTGAGCCGTAGGTGGCATGAGGTTGCAGCATTGCCCCTTGGTGTGGACTTGAGTGAGAGAACTCTTGGAGTTCTTCCTTAGGACACTTGGTATTAGGATGTTAGAGCCATCATGGATTTTGGAAGACCATTGGAGGGTAGATTTTTTGGATATACTATTGAGTCAGATGGTCTTCTTAGACATCTTGGATGAATCTATGTACATCCTTTGGAGGGCCTTCACATTTTGATCATTACTGAGGCCCATCATGCACCTTATTCGGCACACCCCGGTGTCAAGAAGATGCACGCAGATCTTAGATAGATATATCATTGGGCTAGTATGAAACGTGGCATTGCTGATTTTGTGTCCAAGTGTTTGGAATGTCAGTGGGTGAAGGCAGAGCATCAGCACCCTGCAGGGCTTTTACAGCCAAATTTGATACCGGATTGGAAATGGGATATCATTTCCATGGATTTCATAGTAGGGTTGCCTGTTTCTTTGTGGCATCATGATGCCATCATGGTCATTGTGGATAGATTGACCAAAGTGGCTCATTTTGTTCCTAATCATTCTTCTTATACCACAGCAGTGGTGGCATGAGTCCTCTTGGAAGATGTGGTGAGGTTGCATGGGATTCCAAGGTGGATCATTTTTGATAGAGACCCTGTCTTTACATCAGCCTTGTGAACCTCACTTCAACATGCTTTGGGGACCCAGTTGAACTTTAGTTCAGATTATCACCCAGAGACTGATGGTTAGACTGAGCATGTGAATCAAGTCTTGGAGGACATGCTTCGCATGTATGTTATGGATCAGCAGTCACGCTAGGAGGAATATCTTTGCCTTGTGGAGTTTGCTTATAATAATGGATATCACAGTTCTATAGGCATGTCGCCCTTTGAGGTATTATATGGTCATCCTTTCCGTACTCCTTTGAGTTGGGATCGGTTGGAGGATAGGGTGTGTTTAGGCCCGCATTTGCTTCGTGAGATGGAGCAGCAGGTTGAGCAGATTCGTGGGCATTTGGTTGCTGCCCAGGATAGGCAAAATAAGTATGCCAATGCTCATAGAGTCGATTGCCAGTTTTCAGTTGTTGACCATGTATTCTTGAGAGTGCATCCGTGGAAGAGTCCGATCCATTATGGAAAGGGTTCTAAGTTGGCACCTCATTTTGTAGGCCCTTTTGAGATCCTTGAGAGGATAGGACCGGTTGCATACCATCTTGCCTTGCCACCGAGTCTATCCTGCATCTATGATGTCTTCCATGTTTCTATCCTTCATCCTTATCATTGTGATGTGACCCATGTTCTTGATTGGAATGCTTTGCAAGTTGAGGATGAGTAGCTATCCATGGAGCCCGTGTGCGTCCTTCAGCATTAGGATTTAACCCTCAGGGGTCGCACCATCGAGTAGGTAAGGGTCCTATGAGACCCCAGTGTTGAGTCCTCTACGACTTGGGAAGATGTAGCGAAGATGAGAGAGCTTTATTCTTATCTGTTTTAGGCTTCTAGGAGTAAGCCTAGGCTTGGGGGGGAGGATGTAGTAACCCTCCTTGATCAACCTCTTTTGTATGTTTTGAGTTACTTCACTGACTGTTCTTTGGAACATTATTGTATTTTGATTCAGATATTATGCGATGTTATTTAATGCTTTATCTGGATTTATGGTGTCTGATTTTATGCAGTATTTTAGTGCTTATGATTAATTTTATTTTATGGATCATTAACATGGATTGACACTTTTCCCTTCTATTGTGATGCGTTATTTATATGTTGCGTGTTTGTAAGTGTATTGGGATGCGAGGGGATGATTTTCCTTCACTCACTCCGTTGAGACGAAAAACGTCACAATTCTCCTTCATCGGTGTGGTTACCATGTCAGTATATATATATATTGGTCTATATGCACGTGTGGTTCTTTGGTGCAGGACATTGCAAGTACTAGTACCGGGAAGGTACGGGGCATTGACTCCACCTGGTTTCGCAGGTCTGAGCATGCCTTATGTATCCGATGGGAGTGGAGGAGATAGTTGTTGTACCCTAGCTTGACTATAGTTATGCTCGTGTGAGTGTTGTCAGTCAGTTGTGTTTCCCCATCTGGTTATTATGCATGTCATGGTGCCTTGGTTTGGTCATTTGAGAGTCGTCATTTGATCTGTCTTGGTTTTTTTTGCATGTTTCCGTTATTTAGATGGTTATTTAATTTAAATGGATGATGCTATCTTATGTTGGTGTAATCATTTAATTAATATGCTTTTTGATTATTATTTATTTAAATTAATGATTGCTAGATTAAATGGTTAAAATGGCTTAATTTATTGTGTAAAGTTGCATTGATATTTTTGTGAAATAGATAAATTGCCTAGCCATTTAAAAAGGTAAAATGCTTATGTTGGAAGAAAGTAATTTGGAAAAAGAAATTAATAAAAGCTTTCCCTTTTGCTTTCCTTTTGACTTTTTCTTTTTCATTTTAATTTTTGGAAAGAATTATTATTTTATTTTGGAAAAGAAATAAATCTGATTGCCTTTTAGTTTTAAAATATTTAAATTTCATTGGATGAAAAAAACTTTAACCTAGAAGCTTGTGTTAAAAAGAAATTTTGGGCATCCATTCAAAAAAAAGAAATTCACGGTAGGAGAAGAAGAAAATTTTTGGAGAGAAAATTCTAGAAAAATTTCCTAAAGGAGCGAGGAATTCAATCTGGCTGCAAGGCTGGAGTTTCCTCATCCCTTTTGCTTGCTAATTGCTTCAAGGTTGGAGGTTTCCTTCTTGTTTTTTTTGGATTTTGTTTTGTGATTTTCAGTTTGCTTCCTTTGCATGGAAATTTATTCAATCTTCCTATAGATGCTTGTGGAATGATTGGAATGGAAGAATTAGTGTTTATTACTGGTGTTTTTGTGAAATCTATATCATATGGTTGCATTCAAGAAAGAAATGGTTCATTTCTCTATCTGCTGTGTGTTTTGATCTTGGAAATCAATTTATTGATTTACCTCTTCTTTTGAAAGAAAGAATTTTAGATTGGGCTTGCTGGGTGCATCCTTGTTTCTATTATGTCATTATTTGTCTAGCTATTATTTTCAGTATGTTTATTTCACCATTTAACTTTGATAACTCAATGATGAACAGATAGTACTAACCCGGTACTGAGAGGGGGGGTTGAATCAAGACAGACAAAAATATAGTCCTAAACTGTTTTGACAACAGACATTTTAAATGACTGGCAAACAGTTACACCAGTTTGAAATAGAGTGCAACTGATAAAGCGAAGAATGACTAAGACAAGCATTAACCGGTTACCCACTTATCTTTTCACTCAACTCAAGACTACAATACTATTTCACCCTTATGCATAAATAGGTAATCTATCATCAGATCATAATAACAGCTAGTTCAACATGTTTTATTGACAGGCATAAAACACAGAACCATCATATGCTTGATAGACAATAGGAAAGCATCACAAGATAAAAGCATCACACATGACACACATATTTTTCATGTGGAAACCCAACTGGGAAAAACCATGGTGGGGATGAATACCCACAAGATTTTTTTGAACTCTTTAGAAGTCTGCTCTATTAGGAGCCTTGTCTAGTTAGAGACATTACAATAGGTTCTGCTAGGAACCGATCCTATTAGAGATCACCCGGTTAAGGGATGGCTACAATACCCAGTTAAGGGTTAAACCCTATTAAAGGTTACCTTGATAGAGGATTTCAAGAACTCAATAGCTAAAGGATTTCAAACTCAATAGCTTTGAATTGCCCTGTTAAAGGATTTACAACAAATCAGTTAAGGCTACCCTGTTAAGGGATTTTCCAACTACTGAGGTGGTTAGAGATCAATAGGTATTACAATGATCTGGTAACAACACTCAGTGACAATGCAGATCCACTTAAGCTCCTCTTCACCTTCTACACTTACACTCTATAGGTATCACTTCTCTCCTTTTGGTCTGGCAAGAATCATGTATCCCTTCTCTTGTATACACACACAACTTTTGCCAACAACCTCAGAAAGGGAGACAACATCGACCTTATAGGAAAATAGATAGGTCGGTATGATAAACCCTAAACCCTAAACCTGTTAGGTTAAAGAATTCAAACGGTTCAATCCTGACCATTGAGCACACTGTATTAAATACAACAGTTATTTATCCAATCTCAAGACATTCTTGATCATCCATTTCCACCAATTTTATGGTGGCTAATAACCCATCACATGTTATCACCATTTTACAGACTTCTCATATTCTTGAGGTAGATAAGAACAATCTCCTTCATGCAAGATCCTTCACGCGCACAAGGCTTACATGGCAACATGATCTGTTCTTTGTTATCATGTTAACTCATCACACAAAGTCACCAGTTGAGCCACATAGACTTGAAACACTTCAACTAGAAACCCTAAATTTGAGACTAGCAACTGGTAGTCATACAACGCTTCCATGTGCCGGTTCCCATAACCTTATGCCGGTACAACTTGAACAAGCACACCACTTCACTTTGGCACAAATGTCGGTTCATAGTGTTATACTGGTTCTCACATCTTCAACATATTGACATCAATGACAACATACAATGTCATTATGTCCTCATACCGGTTCACATAATGCCAACAATCTCCCCTTTTGGCATTGATGGCAATATACAAAGATATCTCTCCACTTCACATCTTCTCCCCCAATTTTTGCAGATATCTTCTCTGCTTCACATCTTCTCCCACTTTGACAACAATGCCAAAGTGGAGGCACAAGCTTCCTTGTTCCATTATGTTACCCCCCCTGAGGAGTAGCATCCTTCAACACATCAATCCAATATAAATTTGACTATGCAATACCTGACTGATGTGGAGCATATGCTTATAGTTTACCTCCTGAAGAGGCAACACCCCTAATTCACCTCTTAAGTACATAAAGGTAGTCTTTGGGAGAGGTTTGGTGAATATGTCTGCTAACTGCTCCTTACTGGAAACATGTTCCAGTGAAATCTCTTTGTTCTGAACCTTTTCCCTTAAGAAATGATACTTAAGCTCAAAGTGCTTGGTACTAGAATGTAAAACCGGATTCTTAGAGATATTAATTGCACTAGTATTGTCACAAAATATACTTATTGGTTTAGATACAGGAACTTTGAAGCCATTTAATACATGCTTCATCCAAATTGTCTGAGTTTAGTTCATGAGAGCTGCAACATACTCTACTTCCATTGTAGACTAAGAGATACAACTCTGCTTCTTACTCATCCATGAGACCAGTCTACCACCGAGAAATAATGCACCACCTATTGTGCTTTTTTGGTCATCTATATTGCCTACCCAATAAACATCTATGTGTACTTTCAAGTTGAAATCCTTGCTATAAGGATACCATAATCCATAGTCAACAGTTCCCTTCAGATACCTAAGAATCTGCTTGACTGCAACCAAGTGAGATTCTCTTGGGCTTTTCTGGAATCTTGCAGTAATGCCAACTGCATGTGCAATATCTGGTCTTCTATGCACTACATAATGCAACTTACCAATCATTGATCGCTATTCCTTCTCATCAACCAATTTTGAGTCATCTTCTTTAGATAGTTTACAACCGGTCACCATCGGAGTACCAACCGGTTTGCTATCTTCCATGCCAAAGGTCTTCAACACCTCTTTGGCATACTTGGACTATGTGATAAAGATTCCATCCTTCATCTACTGGATCTATAGTCCAATGAAGAATTTAATCTCCCATATGAGTGACATTTCAAACTCTTTCTTCATCTCATCTGCAAACTCATGACTCATCTTGTCATCTCCACCAAAGATAATGTCATCAACAAATACCTCACAGATCAGGATCTAATCTCCTTCAAACTTCAAGTAGATATTACTATCTTCACTTGTTCTCTCAAATCCAATCTTCATAAGATGAGAATGGAGATGTTCATACCTTGCCCTAGGTGCCTGCTTTAGTCCATATAAGGCTTTATGTAGCCTACATACCATGTCATTGTCTTCAGATAGGGCAAACCCATCTGGTTGCTCAATATACACCTCCTCTTCAAGTAGACCATTTAGGAATTCAGATTTTACGTCTATTTGATATACTTTGAAACCTTTAAAAGCTGCATATGTAAGAGGCATACAGACTCCTTCCAATCTGGCTATAGGAGCAAAGGTTTCTCCATAGCCCTCTCCTTCTTCTTGAACTTATCCTTTGCACACTAATCTGGCTTTGTTCCTAATCACAATGCCATCCTCATTCAACTTATTTCTGAAAACCCATTTAGTACCAATGACATTTCTGTGCTCTAGTCTGGGTACCAAAGACCATGTACCATTTTTCTTTATCTGGTCAAGTTCCTCTTCTGTTGCCTTGATCTAGTATTCATCCTTATGTGCCTCTTTGAATGATTTAGGCTCTAATTCAGAGATCATACAAGAGTTTTCTCTGACCTTTCTTCTTGTAAGGATTCCTGCATCCTTATCTCCTATGATCTGCTTAGGATCATGATTTAGCTTGACATATCAAGGAATGGTCTTGATAGATTCCTCTTGCTTTTCTTCTTCATCCTCATCTCCATCAGTATCAGCATCTACATTTGCCGGTGTAGGAACATCTTTACTGGTACTCTGTTGGCTGTCAACCAGTTCCCAAAAGGTTGCAACCGGTTCATTTACCATGTGCTCACTGTCGGTTTCCTTAGTTTTCTTAGAGGTTTCATCAACTCTTACATTGATTCTTTCCATAATTCTCTGAGTCCTATTGTTGAAACACTTGAGAGATTTGCTCTTGGTGGAATATCCTAGGAATATTCCCTCATCACATTTCACATCAATTTTTCTCTAGTGTTCACTCTTCTGGATGTAACATTTGCTACCAAACACTCTAAAGTAGTTGACCACAGGTGTCTTATCGGTCCAATGCTCATAAGGAGTTTTATCCTTACCTTTCTTGATGAGTACCCAGTTCATTGTGTAGACTGCAATGCTCACTGCTTCTCTCCAAAAGGTGTGAGCTACCTTTCCTTGAATCAACATGGTTCTAGCTGCTTCAACCACAATTTGATTAATCCTCTCTGCTAGGCCATTCTACTATGGAGTCTGGGGGGCAAACAATTGCCTCTTGATGCCATGTTCTTCATAGTACTTGTTGAATTCACTAGAAGTCAATTCCCCTCCTTGATCAGTTCTTAGGCACTTGATCCTTTTACCGATTTCCTTCTCCACCAATGCTATGAAAGCTTTGAACTTTACAAAGGCTTCAGACTTGTCTTTCAAGAATGTGACCCACATCATTCTTGAGTAGTCATCAGTGAGAATCATGAAGTACCTATCACCCTGCACACTTCTAGTTTTCATAGGACCACACAAATTAGTATGCACAAGATCAAGCAAGTTGTCAGCAGTGAAAGATTTACCTTTAAAGGTTGAGGAAGACATTTTCCCCAATTGACAGTCTCTGCAAAAGGTATTATCTAGTTTGCTTAGTACCGACAACCCTCTAACTGCCTTGATCTTACCAGCCTTCATAATGTTATCAAAGTTTACATGGCAGAGTCTCCTATGCCATATCCAGCTATCATCAAATTTAGCCATAAGACATGTAGTTATATTTGCATTCAGCTGAAATAGGTTACCTTTGGTCTGCATGCCAGTGGCCACCAATTCACCATTCTTTCCTTTGATTCTGCAAACTCCATTCTTGAATTCCAGAGTGAGGCCACTGTCATTCAACTATGCAACACTCAGAAGGTTATGTCTAAGACCATCAACCCAATACACATTGTCAGCACTACTCTTTCCATTTAGAGAGATGGACCCGCTACCTTTGACCATGCATGGTGCATCATTGCCAAAGTGAACCACACCACCATCATACTCCTCCAAGGATAAAAACTTGCTCCGGTCACCAGTCATATGGTGAGAACAACCACTATCAATGATCCACTCATTGGAATTATCAAACCAGGAGACAAGAGCCTTCTTGTCTGACACATCTTCCTTGACAGCAACAAACATAATATCTTCATTTTCTTCATCCTCTGATTCTTCATCCGTGACACCTTCATCAACTGCCACAAAAAAGTTTCTCTGGTTTCCTCCTTTGAATTTCTTGAACCTTTCCGATTTGTCCTTCTTATCACCATTAGGACAGTTTACAACAATATGTCCTATTCGATTACAAGAAAAGCATTTCAAAGGTATCTTACCTCTGTATTTGCCGGTTCCTTTAGGAAGTTTCTTGGAAAGGAGAGCTTCAAATGCCATCAGAATCTCCTCATCATCCATTTCTCTGCCCTGTCTTGGTTCACCACTAGTGCTAGCTTCTTTTCCTTTTCTGGATGGTACTGTAGAAGCTTTAAAAGCTGATTCAGTCTTTTGAACACTGCCATCAAAAATATTTAGCTCATAGGCTGTCAGCTTTGCAATGATGGAGTGTAGGGATACCTTAGTCTTGTCTATTGATCTTAGCTCCTGAATAGCAGCAACCCTTATTACATAGACCAGCAATAGGGATCTCAAGACTTTGCTTAACACAGTGGATTCTTCTATTTTACCACCTGCACTCTTGATATCTCCAACAACTGTTTTGATTCTTATTCCATACTGTTGAATGGTCTCACCTTCAACCATCCGCATATCTTCAAACTTCCCTCTAAGGCTTTCTTCCTTAGCCTGTTTTACATGCTCATCACCACCATAGATATTTTCAAGAGTATCCCAATACCTCTTTGGGATTTACCTTATCCAGAACATCAATAAACTCAATGTCAAATAAACTACTAATTAGGGCTTCCATGACTTGCCCATTCTCCTGCATCTCTCTCTTTTGGTCATCGGTAAGGGTATCGGTAGGAGCAACATAGGCAGTCTCAACATAGCTCCAGTGTTGAGCACCCATGCTTCTGATGTATATCTTCATTCTGTCTTTCCATATACTAAAATTTTCTCTATTACACTTTGGACCTTCCCTCTTCATCATTAGACTGGGATCTTTACCTAAAGTAGTTAAGCTTATAGCACAGAGGACCTGGAGGATGCTCTGATACCAATTGATAACTCAATGATGAACGGATAGTACTAACCCAGTACTAAGACGGGGGGTGAATCAGTACAGACAAAAATATAGTCCTAAACCGGTTTGACAACAAACATTTAAAATGACTAGAAAACAGTGACACTGGTTTGAAATAGAGTGCAACCAGTAAAGCTAAGAATGACTAAGACAAGCATTAACTGGTTACCCACTTATCTTTTCACTCAACTCAAGACTACACTACCATTTCACGCTTATGCATAAACAGGTAATCTATCATCAGATCATAATAACAACTAGTTCAACATGTTTTATTGACAGGCATAAAACACAGAACCATCATATGCTTGATAGACAATAGGAAAGCATCACAAGATAAAAGCATCGCACATGACACACATATTTTTCACATGGAAACCCAACTGGGAAAAACCACAGTGGGGATGAATACCCACAAGCTATTTTTGAACTCTTTAGAAGTCTGCTCTGTTAGGAGGCTTGTCTGGCTAGAGATATTACAATAGGTTCTACTAGGAACCGATCCTGTTACAGATCACTCGGTTAAGGGATGACTACAAGACCTAGTTAAGGGTTAAACCTTGTTAAAGGTTACCTTGTTAGAGGATTTCAAGAACTCAATCACTGAAGGATTTCAAACTCAATAGCTTTGAATTACCCTGTTAAAGGATATACAACAAACTGGTTAAGGCTACCCTGTTAAGGGATTTTCCAACTGTTGAGGTGGTTATAGATCAACAGGTATTACAATGATCTAGTAACAGCACTCAATGCTAATGTAGATCTGCTTAAGCTCCTCTTCACCTTTTGCACTTACACTCTGCAGGTATCACTTCTCTCCTTTTGGTATGGCAAGAATCACGTATCCCTTCTCTTGGATACACACACAACTTTTGCCAACAACCTAAGAAAGGGACACAACATCAACCTTATAGGAAAATAGATAGGTCGGTAGCATAAACCCTGAACCCTAAACCTGTATGGTTAAAGAATTCAAATGGTTCAATCCTAACTGTTGAGCACACTATATTAAATGCAATAGTTCTTGATCCAATCTCAAGACATTCTCCATCGTCCATTTCCACCAATTTTATGGTGGTTGATAACCCATCACACATTATCACCATTTTACATACTTCTCACATTCTTGAGGTAGATAGGAACAATCTCCACCATGCAAGATCCTTCACACGCACAAGGCTTACACGGAAACATGATCCGTTCTTTGCTATCATGCTAACTCATCACACAAAGTCACCGGTTGAGCCACATAGGCTTGAAGCACTTCAACTAGAAACCCTAAAGTTGAGACTACCAACCGGTAGTCATACAACACTTCCATGTGCCGGTTCCCATAACCATATGCTGGTTCACCTTGAACAAGCACACCACTTCACTTTGGCACAAATGTCGGTTCACAGTGTTATACCGGTTCTCTCATATGTCAGTTCTCACCTCTTTAGCATATTGACATCAATGACAACATACAATCTCATTATGTCCTCATACCAGTTCACATAATGCCAACAACCTTGCTGGTAAACTCTCCCTTGAAATTTTGGAAATTGGCACTATATGTGTGCGCCCGTGAAATAATTCTAGAAGTGGAATGTTTGAAGTGGTAAGCATTACCAGTTTGAAGTGGTAAGAATTACCAGTTTGAAGTGGTAAGCTTTACCGGTTAGAAGTGGTAAGCATTACTGGTTGAAGTGGTAAGCATTACCGATTTGAAGTGGTGAGCATTACTAGTTTAAAGTGGTAAGCATTACTAGTTTGAAGTGGTGAGAATTACCAGTTTGAAGTGGTAAGTGTTACCAGTTTGAAGTGCTAAGTGTTACTGGTTGAAGTGGTAGGTGTCACTGGTTCAAATTGGTAGGTGTTACCGGTTGAAGTGGTAAGTGTCACCAGTTCGAAGTGGTAAGTGTTACCAGTTCAAAGTGGTAGTATTACCAATTGGTAGTGGTAGTGTTACTAGTGCAAGCAACATTACCAGTAAGTGGTGTCTGTTGTCAAGGAAGCAGCACAACGACGGGTTGGTTTGACCCCTGCTTGGTTTTGAGGTCTCACCGGTCTCCAAACTGGTTTGTGTTAAGAACTTAAATTTTATAAATGGAATGTTTAAAGTGGTATTGCGTGATGTAATGTGATTTTCATTTGAATTTTATTATGTGGTTAATGAATTTATCAATGAAAATTAAGGCATGAATTAGAGATTCAAATTGGTAGATTTGGATATATTCTAAAAATGATTTAAATACCTTCTTGGAATTCATGTTATAACCAGTTAAATGTTAAAATGTGGATTTCATTCCTGATGGAATATTGATTTGGGAATTGAATAATGTGACTGTTGCAAGAGTGTTATATTTAATTTCAATCAATGATGTTGCAAGTGCTTATGATGTTGATATTCTCAAGGATTGTCTGAGTGCAGATTTGGTATATTTAGCTGTCCTTGCAAGTGTGTATTGTGATATTTTGGTCTGTGGTTCAGTCATCCTGTTGTGGTGTAATTGGTACCTTTGACCAAGTGATATATGTTGGCTCCATTGTCTTAACCATGTAGTGTCTTTTCCTTATGGTTAGTCAAGAGTCAGTATGTCCTTGTTTGACCACTTGTTTTTTCTGATAGTGGTGTTATGGCTGTCTGCTTCACCATAGGGTCCTCGGGAAGTGACCATGCTTGTGTAGTGTCCTTTGAGAGAGTGGCTTTGTTTGGGGGTTGCACCCAAAGTGGTAGGCATTATGACACAACAAAAGTCAGATAATAATTGGTAATCTAATGAATGAATAGGTGGGTAGTTGTAGCGTCCTAAAATTGTGACACTTGCAATTTCGACTGCATTTCGGTCTTCACGATGGCGACGCAACACGCAACCTGAATGGAGACCCCGAAACTTGCTCACGACACTGAAAACTGCATTTTTCAAGCACCCTGGCCTGAACCTCCTTGCACCCTACTGTCCCAGGAGGTGGTACCAGAGCGCCTAGCGCCCTGGTCCTTCAGGACCAGGGTGCCCAGCACCCTAGTCCCTAGGACCATGGCGCCCAGCGCCCTGGTCCCTGGGTCCTATTTTGGGCCCGGTCTCCTAAGGGGTCTCGGGTCTTTTTGTTTGCAATTTGGAAATTAACTTTCTTGGTCGGCCTAAGGTCGGGAAAATCAGTCTATCAGCCCTAAATGACAAGTATATAAACTACATTTTTCTCTCTCATTTGGCATGAAGAGGATATATGTAAAAGCGTGGAAACTATACTCAAGCATTCAAGCATTCAAGCATTCAAGCATTCAAGCATTCAAGCATTCCTTCAAGCAATTGATCATTTCAAGTCTCCATTCAAGGCTAAGTGTTGCATTCAAGACAAGGATTCAACCATTGAAGAGGAGATCACATACTACATGCTACAACATACAACATACAACATCTATACCTTCGCACATAAGGATAAAAACATCCTTAGAACAAGGTATTAGTACTTGTTTTACAGTCATTTACATTTACAGCTCTTGCTCATTTCTTGGTTAATTCCAAAATCGGGGTTTGACCTAAAGGCAAACCCCTAATCCCTAACCCCCCAATCGTCTTCGCTTTTCTATGTGTAGGTTGCAGGTACGTGGCTGAAATTGAAGATCTGGAATCCTTGTGTAGAGACGAACAGATCCCCCTTCGTTTCGCGGATTTTTCGGAGGACCGTGGCACCGGGCGCCATCGTCTCGACAACTTTTGCTCAAATTTGCAGGACAGCACCGTATCGACATTTTACTGCTAATTCCAGGTCCGCAGCTTCATACTGTATTCCTATCTCAGTTTATAAGCGAATCTTTATCACTTTCTATGCATGCTTAGCTTAATTCTTCTATCAACATTCTTTACAAAAGAGGGTAGCCTTGATTTCTTAACCCTTGAAACACATTTAGCATCCAATCTTGCATTGCGTGGGATTGGATCTTGTGGGTTTCAACCCCTCTTTTGAATGTAAAGTCTCTCCCCTAAGTGAAAACCATCGAATCCTAGCGAACCTCCATTCTCTCTCCTCGGAGTTGGAAGAGGGGAGAACAACTAGGGTTCGATCGCGATTTTTCGCTTTACATTTTGGTGAACCCGACATGAACATCCTTTCTGATTTTTCATGCTTAGATCTGAAAAAATTGATTACATTTCCATGTTTGATCTTTTGTAAGATTTTAGAGGTGATTGCATAAAAACCCTAAATTTTCTTTTTAGTAATTGAACTTGCAAAATGTCTAAATGTTAATGCCTGTTTCAGATCTGCCCTTCTATTACAAATTTTCAATTCATATTTGTGCTTTAATTCTGAAAATTAAGTGGTTAAGTGTCAAAACCCTAATTTTTGAAACCCTCTTGATTCAACCTTTGTCCGACAATTTCACTGATCAAAACATCTCCAAATCAGCTGTAACTTTGGATTCCGCAATAAAATCGCAACATCTTTCATCCTTGAAAATTTGGAAAAAAGTTGCGAGGACCGTGGCGCCGAGCGCCATCGTCCCCGACATTTTTTCCGAAATTTCGGGAGCGAGATCTTACTGTGTTTTTCTGCTAAAATTCAGAATTTTGGCTGATTTTATCAATTATAACACCTTCAAAATTACAGTCAAAGTTGGTCTTGTGATTGCTTGGATTAAGGCTTCTAAACATTTAAAAATCATTGAAATTGAAATTTTGTGTCAAAATTGTGTTCTTACTATCCTAAATCTGAAAAGTGTGTTATCATTCATTAAAATTTCAGTGCTTTATTCAAATTCTTGCAATTTGTGACTTTTGAAATTAAGTGCTTAATTACAACAACTTTGATTTCCGCTTTCAAAATTGAATTTTGCGTGAAATTGAGTCAATTTTCAAATTTCAAAATTTGCATTGCTCTTGACATTCCCTCTAAAATCATAAAATTCAAAATTTCAGTTTCCCTCTCTTTTTCAAAATTCAAATTTTGCATTTTTCGACAATCTTGGTAGGGTTCAATTTCGAGATTGCAACTTTAATTTGGCCTATCTACAGATCGTAAAATCACTCAATTTTTTCAGATTAGCTCTAAAATCCAGAAGATTGGCTGATTTTACTGAAAATTTCTACCTCTAAATTCAAAATCTTCTCTCTCTTTCTAGTGCATGAGTTTTACAACAATAAGCCCTACTTACACTATTCCCATTAGACGAAGCCGTAGAATTAAGTCTTTCCGAGGTTTAACTACTGAGGAGATGGAACCTAATTTGAATAGCCTTTTTAACGAGGACATGGGTAATTCCTCTAATCCTCCTAATGATGAAGAAGCTCTCCATGAGGTTTCCGTAGAACAACTTTCAAAATTGGATAACCAATTTGACGATTTTCGACAATGGATGTCTCAAGAATACCCTGATAGTCAAGCTCTTCCTTTAATTGAGGGTCTAAAATGTATGCTTCAAAGTGATAAGAATGGAATTGATATTTTGCATGGTATTGCACACATTGTGGATTCGAATGTGATGCCTATGAAGAGTTGTGCTGAAAATTTGGGTTATACACAACCTCCTACTCAAGTCAATCATTCTATTCCTTTGACAACTTCTATTGCTAGAATACCTACTTTTACATCAAACATAATGGCTACTTCTACACAAGACATTCCTCCTGTGATCACTAGTCATGGGGGCAACCCTTCTTCTTCAATTAACCCTCTTCCTTCATTCAATCCAACTTCTTCATTCATTCCTTCAATAAGTGTGCCTATTATATCACCACAAATGAACATGACGCAAGGGGGCAATTCATTTAACCATTCCATCCCTCCTTGTAGTATTCCTCCTATCCAATCATCTCCTATGACTAATTATCATAGAGTCCCACCACCTTACTCTTTACCTTCTTTCAATAACATAACACCTCCATCTCAATCTAACACATCTAATATGAATTCTTCGACTGAAGCGACCATTAACAATCTTGCACAAACTGTCTCTTCTTTACAGCAACAAATTGCCTCTATGAATCAATCTAAGTTTAGTGTGTCCACATTTGACATTGCGAGCCCACTTTCTCTTGACATTGTCCGAGCTATTCGCCCTAAACATGTTGAAATCCCGCATTTGGAACTTTATAATGGTAAAGGAGATCCTCTAACACATGTTAAGACTTTTCAAACAATATGTACCGATTTTGCTTATGACCAAAGGTTGCTTGCAAAACTGTTTACTAGAACATTAAGAGACAAAGCCCTACAATGGTATTGCTCGTTGCCTTCCTATTCTATTACTTCTTTCGAACAACTTGCAAATGCTTTCATTCAACAATTTCAAAACAATATAAGTCCTAAAGTTACTTTGATTGATTTAATGCATTGTAAACAAGGTGTTAAAAAAAAAGTGACTGATTTCATTGGTAGATATAAGCATTTGTATGCTCAAATTTCTTTTCCAGTGCCTGACAATGATATTTAAAGAATATTTATTTCTAATTTACAAAAAGACATTAGAGAAAAACTCCTATTTTCTGAGTTTACTTCTTTCCAACAGTTGTGCGCAACTCTTCACAATTATCAACTGACTGTGAGTCAAATGGAACAATCACATCCTATGGCTCCGAGTGATAAGGGTGATAGCAGTCAACAACCATTTGGGAAGTTTAAACTGAATAGAGATTCCATCAAATTCAATGAAAACATCATCAACAACAATGTGAATGCAGCATCAGGTGTGCTTCCTATTTCTAAATTTTTCAAGAAAGAAAGAAAGTATACTCCTTTGAATGAATCATTGCATAGTATTATGAATAAGTTATTGGAACAAAATGTGCTTACTCTTCCTCCTATAAGACAAATTGATCCTGCAAAGATTACTTCACCTTATTTTGATAACAAATCTTTTTGTCAATTTCACCGTCAGCCTGGGCATGATACTGAAAAATGTTTTTCTTTAAAGGGTAAAATTCAAGATTTGATTGATAACAATACTATCTCTGTTTCTAGAGTGAATGATAAAGGCAACACATCTGTAGCTCCTCCTAACCAAAATCTTCAGATTTTCACTGATCCATTGCCTTCTCATACCTCTAATGCAATTGAGGCTAATGATTCCTCTCTCTCATCTAATGGTCTTGTGTCTATGACTCCGAATGTGATTAACTTTGTAGAGCAGCAAGAAATCCCTAAAGAATCTTCCATCACATTTGATTCCAGTGAAACCATTAGGGCACCTGATGGTCCTTTATACATAGTTGCAAAAGTTAAGAATACACCTTGCCATGGAGTGCTTATTGATCCTTCGTGCATGATTAATGTTATTACTGAAGAATTCCTTTTTACTTTGCAATTGAATCAAGTGATATATGACAAAACAGATGTGATTGTGAAATTATTTGAAGCATTTTCTTCTCCTGCAATTGGTTCTATTACATTGCCTATTGAGGTCCATAACAAATCTCTTGATGTGAACTTTGCTATTATTCCATCTGCCGAACAATTTCGTGTGAAGCTTGGCTATCCTTGGCTATCTTCCATGAAAGCTATTGCTTCTCCTATTCATAAGTGTTTGAAATTTCCCCATAATGGTGAAGTTGTTATTGTCAATCATAGTCTCTTTAAACCAGCTGAAATAACTTCTAGCGTTCCTATTGATTACTTTTGGCCTAAACAATTCCAATCTCTTCCTCCGCGAAGTGATCATCTTTTCAAATCTTATCAAAAGTGGAAAACAGATATGATCCTATCTCTAAGTGAACCTAGAACACCTAAACTTGATATTCCTATCATTCTTGAGAAGGAAGTTCTTCCTTTGAAAGATAAAACTAATGTCTTTCCTCAAGAAGATTCCCAACCCATCCCTATGGATGTGACTATGTCTATGCCTAATAAACTTCCTAAGAGTAGACCTATACCTCCTCGTCACGATGGACTTGGGCTTCTCCCTAAACCAAATATTCCTCCTTTATATGGAGCAGTTCCTCCTCCTTCTTTTTATAGAGAGAAGAGACCTTCTTCTTCTCCTATTATCCAGCCTAAGAGACCACAACCTAAACACCCAAGTGATAGGGATGAGAACATTCCTCCTCCTCAATCTTCGCAACTTCCTACTAAGACTAGACGAAATCGTTTTGCACGTGAACGCCAACGAAAGCGTCGTCTTAGGGCTCAAGCAGCCGCTTCTCAAACTTTGCAATCTCCAAAGACACCTTCAACAAGCATTATTCCATTTTCTCCTCAGCCGATGATTGAGCCGAAATCTCCTAAACATAAGATGCATGATGGTCTTGATCCTGTGCGAGTTAAAGATCCTATTTTTATAAATCTTGATGATGATATAGATGAAAATGTTATTCATGATGAAAATGCTACTTCTCCTCTTGCTGTGAATATGAACTTGTTGATATTGATAACCATTTATCTAATGAATTTTCTAAAGCACTTATCCTAGCTCCTAGACAAGAACAATGTGGCTCGGAACATGAACATAGCCCTTGTTTGGATCTTGTGATAGCTCCATCTGCTGTGTTGGATGTTCCTCCTCTAGCGTGTTCCCTAACTTCCCGAAACATTGATCAGCAAGATCGGGGGGTAGATGACGTGCTAGACTAGTTACATTAGCATAGCAGATTCTCTCCCCCTCTCTTGTGTTACTTCTTCTATATGTTATTCTCATTCTTCTATTTGTTGTCCTTAGTGTTGTCTACTTGAGGACGATGCAAAGCATTGAGATCTCTCGATCTCTCTCATGTTGACTCAAAAGACACATGTGTTCCCTTCTTCTAGGTGACCTTCCTTGATTGGGGAATGAAGAACAATTATGCATACATACATATGATATATATACATGAATTATCATACAGCATACTGACCCTGAGGAAAGCGAAGTCACCTCGTGCTTTGTGTTTTGTGTCTATTATCCTTGGGTTTATCTCACACTGGGGGGCTAAATCCTTGCGATAACGTGCTCCTTTCCTTTCTCATTTCTTATGTGTATCACTACGTTAAAACAATCACCCCCGGTGAGGCGTGTGCGATCGCTTTAACGTAGGGGGGCATACATCCCATTCATATCTTTTCAAGATACTTGAAAATTTCTTGGTAAATTTAGCCTTGCCTTGAAAATTTTTGATATCTTTCTTGCATGACTCATAGTGAGGGAACCTTACTACTGACAGTCATAGTTCTCCCTCATGATCTTCCCTTTTACTTTGTCAATCGAACTCATAAGATCCTTAGTCCACTGGGGGCTTGGTGTATCTTGCCTCCTTGACGTGGTGAAAGTCTTTCAATATTGTTTCCTTGTACTTTACCGGAAGTATGAGCATACATACTCCCGCTAAAGTGGGGGCTAAATGTAGCATCATAAAATTGCGACACTTGCAATTTCGACTGCATTTCGGTCTTCACGATGGTGACGCAACACGCAACCTGAATGGAGACCCCGAAACTTGCTCACGACACTGAAAACTACATTTTTCAAGCACCCTGGCCTGAACCTCCTTGCACCCTGTTGTCCTGGGAGGTGGGACCAGAGCGCCCAGTGCCCTAGTCCCCAGGACCAGGGCGCCCAGCGCCCTGGTCCCTGGGTCCTATTTTGGGCCTGGTCTCCTAAGGGGTCTCGGGTCTTTTTGTTTGCAATTTGGAAATTAACTTTCCTGGTCGGCCTAAGGTCGGGAAAATCAGTCTATCAGCCCTAAATGACAAGTATATAAACTACATTTTTCTCTCTCATTTGGCATGAAGAGGATATATGTAAAAGCGTGGAAACTATACTCAAGCATTCAAGCATTCAAGCATTCCTTCAAGCAATTGATCATTTCAAGTCTCCATTCAAGGCTAAGTGTTGCATTCAAGACAAGGATTCAACCATTGAAGAGGAGATCACATACTACATGCTACAACATACAACATACAACATCTATACCTTTGCACATAAGGATACAAACATCCTTAGAACAAGGTATTAGTACTTGTTTTACAGTCATTTACATTTATAGCTCTTGCTCATTTCTTGGTTAATTCCAAAACCAGGGTTTGACCTAAAGGCAAACCCCTAATCCCTAACCCCCCAATCGTCTTCGCTTTTTTGTGTGTAGGTTGCAGGTACGCGGCTGAAATTGAAGATCTGGAATCCTTGTGCAGAGACGAACAGATCCCCCTTCGTTTCGCAGATTTTTCGGAGGACCGTGGCGCTGGGCGCCATCGTCCTGACAACTTTTGCTCAAATTTGCAGGACAGTGCCGTATCGACATTTTACTGCTAATTCCAGGTCCGCAGCTTCATACTGTATTCCTATCTCAGTTTATAAGCGAATCTTTATCACTTTCTATGCATGCTTAGCTTAATTCTTCTATCAACATTCTTTACAAAAGAGGGTAGCCTTTCTTTCTTAACCCTTGAAACACATTTAGCATCCAATCTTGCATTGCGTGGGATTGGATCTTGTGGGTTTCAACCCCTCTTTTGAATGTAAAGTCTCTCCCCTAAGTGAAAACCATCGAATCCTAGCGAACCTCCCTTCTCTCTCCTCAGAGTTGGAAGAGGGGAGAACAACTAGGGTTCGATCGCGATTTTCCGCTTTACAGTAGTATCATAACATTAATAAAGATAATTGTACCTCGTGCATAGGTGAGTGCTAGTACAGGGCTCATAATGTTTCGAGAAGGCCTGCAATGGCAAACCAGCCACGTTGTCTTCACGAAAGGCTGGTAGGGTCCACATGAGACTTAGTTGGAGTCAGAGGTTCGGGAGAGGTTACCAGGATAGAGAGCCGGGACCTATGAGGGCCTACCAGGGTAACCATATTAAGTTATGTGATGACACTCTCTCATTTGGTTCACTTGTGTTTTGTGATGTTAGTTTACTTGTGTTTATGAAGTTGAGTCACCTATGTTGGTGTAAATAATTATTCATCATAGATATTATTACACTTACTTAAGTTTACTTAGGAAATGCATCTCATAGTAGTTTGGGTATGAGACACTTGGGTGTTTGTGCCACATTGGGATAGTGTGTGTAGGAGAAATTCCACCTTTTATGGTGTTGATCTTGTTGTTACATGCCACTCTTGTTGTTACACTCCACATTCAGTGGGTGATCCACCTCATGTGGAGTATTATATTATTTCTCCTACCTACCCACACCTATTTCCTACCTACTCTTGTTTCTTATTGAGCCACATCTCATGGTTGTGTGCTCACATATCCCTAGCCTTGCCTATATAAGCAGGCTCATCTACATTGTATAAAATTGATATTGATCATTTTCTATTGATGAGAATATAGTTTATTCTTGTCCTATATTGTGTCTCTATTTTGTACATTTCATTGAGCTCTTGATCTTGGCAAAATCTCACATGGTATCAGAGCTATTAGGGCTTCATTGATTCATCTTGAAGAGGCATTATTGCAATGCCAAGAGGTAGATCTGAGGAGCAACATCTTTTGGAGGCGTCCTAGACCAGATCCAATCCCGCCATTGCGTCTAGAAGGTCGTTTCCATGAATTTTGGTTATAAAGTCGGCCTATTTTGGTGAGAAAATTTTTTTCGCCAATTTTGCTAGTATTGTACAAATTTCAAAATTTTTTTATTAGATTTTTCGAAAAAAAATAAATAAATTTATTTTTCTGAAAAAAATTTCAAAAAAAAAAAAAATCAAAAACCAAAAAAATTGAAAATTTTTTTGAAAAAAATAAAATAAAATAAAATAAAATAAAATAAAATAAAAACAAAAGTGTTTTTGGGGGGTCCGCAGACGCCCCCCCATGCAGAGTGTACCTACAGGTCTGCAGCGTTGCAAGCACCACCCGTACCCGCCACCTCGTTTCACATGCTACCTCGCAGAACGTCCTGCCGACTGCTCTGCATCTCCTGTCCGCCCGCACCTCGTCCCACGCTCGCCGTAGCATTCCCTGTGCCGGCCGCTCTGCATCTCCCGCCGTCGCCTGCACTGTGTACGCCGCCGACGCCGCCGCCATCCCCAGCTCCCCGGTAGCAGCTCTGCCCAGCGGTGCCTGCTACCTCCTCTGCCGCATCCTCCCAGCTCCGCACGATACCGCTGCTGGCGCCCAAGTCCTCCGCTGCCGGCCCTCGGCTCCGACAGCTCCCACTTTGCCGACGACCACCCAGACCGGAGGACCTGTATCCGCCTCGTGGCAGGCAACCACTGGCCCGCGGGTACAACCCGTGACACATCACCTCTATACACAGTGCCACATCATCTGTACGGCTGCCACGCAGACGCCATGTGGCACACCCAATCAGCAAATCCGTATGGTACGACCTGCACAGTCACCTGCACAATCATCTGCCACGCCACCTGTCCGTACAGTACGGATGCCCAGTCAGCACGGAGGTGAAGTTTTTTCGATGGTCATATGGCCATAAAATTTAACCCAGTGACTTGCTGATGTCAGTGCCACATCAGCATTTTTCAAAAAATTTGTAGGCCCCTCTCATTTGCATTTTTGATTTTGCAGTTCAACTTCAAACGGCCATAACTTGCTCATTGTTGCTCCTTTTTGGGTGCAATTTTTTCTTGAAATGGGCTAGAATTTCATGCTCTCCACAATAGTGAAGAAATTTTTTGATTTTGATGTACTTATTTTTTAGAAAATGCATTTTTTAGTGACTGTACCTGAGTAATCCTAGTTTTTACAACTTCAGAGGCTTCGTTTGGGGTCATACGACCTCCTTTTCAGGTGCCATTTTTTTTGAAAGTGTGTATTTTTTTGTCTAATTTCACATGATGCTATCAGATTGATGCCATTGTAAGTAGAAATTGTACTTTCAGATTTTGGCCATTCTTGGCTGTCTGGGTACTTGTATATTTGCTTGAATCTTAGTTAGATTCATTTCACTATTGATTGAAGTCTCTTGTATCTCATTTGAGAAGTTGTAAAATTTGCATCATAATTCCACATTGCCTTGTTTTGCAAGTTGCTCATTGTAATCGCACTAAGTATAAAGTGCCAAAATCATCACTTTGGGGGGGGTACTTTGATTGAGTGAATTTGGGGGGGTGTCTCTTGTGATTTTGTGCTCTTGTGTTCCTTCCTTTTTGCTGCTATGGGTTCTTCTAAGTTTCCTCTCTTAACTCCTCATAATTATGCTACTTGGAAAATTGATGCATGGAGTAAACTTATGGAAAAAGGACTCACTCATTACATTGATGGAACTGTTGTTGCTCCCGCTGATCCTAAGGTTGATCCAGCTGGTCACTTAGATTGGCTCACTAAAAATATCATGGCAATTGGTACCCTAAGAAAGTATGTATCAAAGGATCTCATTTTTCATATTGAGAAATGTAATCTAATCAAGGATGCTTGGCAAAAGTTTCAAGACTTGTATGGTCAAGTTGATGAGATTAGGGGATATCAAATTGATAGTGATCTTACCATGTTAGATCCCAAGAACTTTGATACTATACAAGATTATGTCACTAAGGCAAATGAGTTGAGGGCACAACTCAAAGATTGTGGCATTGATAAAAAGGATACTCAATTGATATTCAACTTGATAGGCAAGCTTCCACAAGAATATGCAGCATTTGTTTCTAGTTTCCAAACCCATAGGATGACAATGGGTTCAAGCTACACAATGCCTACATTTGATGCTTTCAATGAAATTTTGATGATGGAACAAACTAAATTGATAAGCATGGGCATTCTTAAGGCTTCTAAGTCTCAAGCATTAGTGGAAAATCAAGGGAACAAAGGAAATCAAGGAAAGGACAAATCAAACAAGAAGAAATGGCAATCAAAGCCTAAAGAAAAAGCACCATCTTCTCCACAACAAGGAGATTCATCCTCTTCTAAAAGAGATAATTCACCAAAGAGGGAGAGACCTACTTGTGCTTATTTTAAAAAGATTGGTCATGAGGAGCATCGTTGCCATTCTAAGAAGATTGATGAGCTCACACATATCATTAAAAAGCATAACATTGATTTGCCTAAAGTCTACAAGAAGGATGATTCATCAACTTCCACTTCCTCACATTCAAAAGGAAAAGGGCAAGCATTCATGGCTTCTACAAGTGAAAAGACTCACTCTTTTGGAATAAGAAAAGGAAAAGCTCTATGTGCTACTATCAGTCATGATTCAGAGAGATGGATTCTAGATTCAGGGGCTTCTCATCATATGGCATCTTCACAGTTTATGTTCTCTACATTTGAGCCTTGCACCATGCCATAGATTTTGATGGGCAATCATACATACATGGATGTGATTGGGAAAGGATCTATTGACATTGGGGATAACTCCTTCAATGATGTGTTGTGTGTACCCCACTTGACAAACAATCTCCTTTGTATCTATCAAATCACACATGGAGCAACTAAGAGAGTTGTGGAGTTCACACCTGACTCAGTTTTCATTAGAGACTTGAAACCTAGAGCTATCATTGCGACTAAGGTGGTTGATCATGCATCTCGGTTGTACTACTTTTCAGATTTTGTTGATGATGATGATTTCACATTTGATGATTCTACACATGATGATCACATTTCTTGTGATGGTTCAGATTTTGAGGAGAACTTTGGACACTTGAACATGGGGATTCTCACATGTGACCCCATTCTTGAGCCTTGTATTTCATCTCCTCATATTGATCTCACATCATCTATTGCACCTGATGATGCGGATAGTGCGACAATTTTGCCTTCATGTGATTTAGTGTAGCAGGATATTCATTGTCTTCCAGCTTCAGATTCATGGGATGATTACTTGACAGATATTACAGGTTTGTTTATGGAATCCTACATTGCAGATTTGGGAAACATCATTGATGACATTCATCTTCTCTTTGATGAAGGTGATCCTTCTTTGATTGTTGTGAGGGCACACTCTGACCCTCTTGTTCATTCTCTACATGATCATTCTTTTGAGGTTGACATGATTGTGGATACTTATGTACAGTAGTTGGAGGAGGTCTCTTTATGTTTTGAGGAGACATGTGAGTCTTTGGGACATGTTCTGCATCCATCTCCACTAGATCTTGGAGTGCCTTTTTCAGCAGTGTGGCACAGTTTACCACCTTTGGAGGGGGTATCTTTCAGCATCGACATGTGGACACTTGAGCAGTTTTTAGAGATTCCTTTCATCATGAGTTTTCTTCATACATCTTCCCTTCACGATTGGGAAAACTTCATGGATACACCTTTGGTTTTGTTTCTTCCTCAGGGGAGGAATGTTGTTCGACATTCGTGGAGCAGTTTCTTCATACATCGAGCTTCTATCATTGGTGCAGATTCCACATTGAGGGGGGGCTTTCTAGCTTCTCTTCTTCTCTCATATGGGGGGGACTTTTCCTCACATGGGGTTTTGTCCTTCACATTCTTCTATGAGAGTTCTCTTGTATGTTTTTCATCTCTCTTTTGGGGGAGGGTTTTTTCCCATTGGGTTTTTCTCTCTTTCCCCACTTTGTGAGGGATTTCATTGCATTGGTTTTCATGCATTTGCATTTGTACATGGGTACCTAACATGGCCTAGTAGCTGAGACCCATCTTGCATTGCTTAGTTGCATTGTAGACTTAAGTGCATTCCCCTAAGTTGCACTTAAAGGGGGGGGTTGGTGTAAATAATTATTCATCATGGATATTATTACACTTACTTAAGTTTACTTAGGAAATGCATCTCATAGTAGTCTGGGTATGAGACACTTGGGTGTTTGTGCCACATTGGGATAGTGTGTGTAGGAGAAATTCCACCTTTTATGGTGTTGATCTTGTTGTTACACTCCACATTCAGTGGGTGATCCACCTCATGTGGACTATTATATTATTTCTCCTACCTACCCACACCTATTTCCTACCTACCCTTGTTTCTTATTGAGCCACATGTCATGTTTGTGTGCTCACATATCCATATAGCCTTGCCTATATAAGCAGGCTCATATTCAATGTAATCATGAACTATTGATCTATTTTCTATTGATGAGAATACAGTTTATTCTTGTCCTATATTGTGTCTCTATTTTGTACATTTCATTGAGATCTTGATCTTGGCAAAATCTCACAACTTGGATTCTTGTGGAGTCTTATTGTGCTGTCATGGAGTCATATTGTTTTGTCAACCATGTCATGTTTATGCTTGTTTGAGGGTCCTCAGCTATCTCCTAGCATGGTGGGGTGATTCCTTTTGGGAATTACATGGTTGGGTGGTAGTACCATTTCCCATCGGATGTTTGAATTTGTGCCTTCATGTGAGGATTGGCTTCACAGGTGTTTCTATGGTGTGTGACTCATGCTTCATCTCATCTTTTGGAGATTATTGGTATTGGTAGACCTATGTGGTCATGGTATCACTGTAATATTGATCTTATGTAACCTTGTAACTGGATGAGATCTATCCTTATATGTTTATTGAGAAGCTATGTATTGAAAGAGCAATGTAATCCTATGTTTGGATGTTTTTATCAAGTGTCCTTGATGATGTTAGTAAATGCTTATTGAAGTGGAAATTATGTTGTAACCTTTCTATCTTTCTATTTTGAATCTTTATTGGTTATGGCTTCTTGTGATCATTGAGTTAATGATGCATATACGGATTTATGATGTTGTGAAAATTATTCTGGAAGTTAATTCATCATTGGTAACCCTTAAGGAATTTTGGTGTAAGTCTTCTGCTTGTGTTATCATGCATGTTGTGTAAATGCACTTATGATGTTTATACTTTTAAAAAAAAAATTGTTTCACCCTTGTTATGGGTTTTCCTTCCAGGTTTCCTGGCGGGGCATTACATCTCCGCTTGGGGTATTGCAATTCTGTGTGATGGCATGATGTGGGGTGATGCTGAGGTGCACACTACCATGATGTGTGGTTGTGTGACTTAGCCACACCAAATGATGATCTACTGTGACAATTTTTCAATTGTTCCTTCCTTCCTCATTGGTGGCTAGATGCTAGTCAAATAGTGATGTTATGTGCAGTTATGATATTTTTATTTATTTCTTTGGAGACCAGTAATTTATTTTATTTTGCCTTCAAAGGTTTAGCAACGATCTTGTGATATTTTGCATACTTGATTTGGTGTTGCAAATTCCGGATTATTTTCTTGTCTCATTTTTGGAATTGATGATTTATTATGTTTATTTATCTATACTTTGGTGGCTAAACTTATTTATCCTTATTGTTTTTGTATGCTGGTCTTGTGTTGAAATGTGAAATTCCTCTCCAAGGACCTATGAGACGATCTTGGTAGAGTGTGTACAAGGAAGTAAACGTAAGGAACCTTGAGGATGGGGGTATGTGAGGTTGTGATGCAGCTAGGATCCACTACCTACCTATGTGTGGTGGCTATCTCTTGGAGGCTAACCACCTTACTCAACAAGAGATGTTCACAAAGGTCTTGTATGGAAGGTAACACTGCTATGGTTTTCCCTAGCACCATCGAGCCTTGAGTGAGATATTGGATATTTATGATCATATTATTGTTCTGAGATTAGGCATAGAGATGCTAATCATGCATGTTATCTTTGATCGAGCATGTGACCTTTTGAGTTGTACATTCTAGTTATGTGGATGGTTATTATATGTATCTTGGAGTAAATTGTGTTAACTTGTCACTATGTTATGGGACATAGTTTTTGGAAAGGTTTTCGTATGCTTGGCAAGTGTAAACAATTGAGTAATCTATGTTGCTTCTATTTCATGGAAGTTAACTTGGTTGTAGAAAGTGAATTTTGAAGCTAGTTCTATGTGATAGTTTTATGAAAAAGATGTATTGGTAAATGAAATTGATCATGATGGCATGTTTTCTTGTCATGTTTGATAGAGGAGTATGGTAATTGTTGCTTACCTCTTTTAATGCTTTAATTTGGTGTAATGAAAGGAAGAAAGTTCTTGTATCTCTACTATGATTATTGATAATTTCTAGAATATTTTAAGAAGTGTATGGTTTTAGATGTATCTTGCCAATGGATAATAGCATTCGTAAAGGATTTAGCAATAATGATTCATTTATTAATGGAAATATTCTTATGTGCAAGTTGATATTTGTTGAATGAATTTTAGGATTAATGCATGCGACATGTTCTCCATCTAGCCTTACGACTTCTAGGAGTAAATCAAAACCTAGGGGGAAGGATGTAGTACCCCTGCCCTAATCAATTTCTAATCTTGGTTTGACCTTGGTTAGTTTATCATAATATAATGATTATAGTCTGATGTTTTGATTTTAGTGCATACCTGTTAATGTGATTTCCACACCAATTTGTATGCAAGTTATTAATTCTCCTATTTCATGTTATTATCTTAGGCTAATGCTTTCATTAAGTTTATATATGTATGCATGTATGAATCTTGGTTGCAGGAGATTTTAGGTACAATACTACATGGGTGTGAGGTTCATCTCCACCTATATTCGTAGGTTTGACTATACCTCTTTAATCCTTAGAGTTGGCTTAGATGGTCGCGAGATCCTCGTTTGACCATAGTCATGCTCAAGTGAGTGTCGTCAGTCGTCATCGATATGATCTCCTTTGGTTGGGTATGCGGGTTGTCTATTTGTTTGACTTTCTTGGGTTGCATGTTTTGTGTGTGTTTTGATCAAGTAATTAATTGTTAATTTTTAATTTGATTTAATGTGTGTTTTCACATTAGTATGTTGGTGACTAATTTAAATAGGATCCATTTTTATGGGATTAATCATTAATTGAATTGCTCGATTCAATTTGGTAGCAAGTTCAATAAAATGGCTAATTGTAATGTCAAATTTATTTTGTTTATGTGCATGAAAAGAAAGATTTAAATTTAATTGAAATAGAATTAATTTAATCTTGTTGGCATTTTAGATATACAAAGGTTAATTTTTGTTATTTGAGAAAATCAGTTTTTAATTTGAAAGCAAGTTATTTGTATTGAATTGTTTTTTTTTTTTTAATAAAAGGGGTAACAACTTTATTGAAACTCAAGAACAAAAATTAGAAAGAGAGCTAGAGCCCCGGGCCCCAGGACAGAACCATCAAGCCAGCCCCACTACAACCAACTACCTAACCCTCCATATCCTTAGTAA
Source organism: Cryptomeria japonica (assembly GCF_030272615.1). NCBI lineage: Eukaryota > Viridiplantae > Streptophyta > Pinopsida > Cupressales > Cupressaceae > Cryptomeria > Cryptomeria japonica. The sequence goes on from NC_081413.1 coordinate 660,470,368, forward strand.
AAATCTTCTGCAATTCCTTAGATTGATCAACGGAAAGATGCTCCCAACCTTCAACCTTACAATCACTACCATGTTCTGAGGCCCACTTTGCCAGATAATTAGCTTCTCTATTCCATTCTCTAGGGATGTGGATAAAAGACACCTGCTCCATTAAAGAACTAATATGGAGAATCTTCTAAAAAATTGCTGCCAACTACCACTTTGTCCCATTAAACTTCTGCTCATTCAATATGTTAACAATAATTTGTGAGTCTGATTCACAAATCATCTGCCTTTGACCCTGCTCCCAAGCCCATTCAAGGGCATAGAGAATTGCCAATCCCTCCATAAAATTATTAGAGTGCCTCCCTTTATGAACCGAAAAGAGGAAAACTACCTCCGCCCTGCTATTCCTGCCAACACCCCCAACACCAGCTGGGCCTGGGTTACCCCTAGATGAACCATTAGTGTTAATCTTGATAATCCCATCCAGAGGGGGTATCCACCTTCCCACCCTTTGTACCTTCTTCAGAGCCCTTCTACCTCTCCTGACACAAGCTGAGGCCAGAGATAGCTCTTGCAAGCCAAACCTACTCACAATGTCTGCCTCATCTCTATTCAATGAAAAATTCACCTCACATTTAGCTTCCACTGTCTCTCGAATCATGGAAATGATCCTATTCCAAACTTGCTAAACAAACAATCTAACCTCACAAAAGATCCTTCTGTTCCTCTCGAGCCATATCTGCCACAGAATGAAGATGGGCTAGATAGTCTGGAGGAAGGAGGACAAGATAGGAGGTCTGCCGAAACTGCTCCAGAACTCCACCAGAGAGTTTGCGTGGACACATGGATGCTTCCACACCCCCAACCAATAATGCCAAATAAGCATCGAGAAGGGACATCTGAAGAGCAGGTGTGAGGAATATTCCTCCCCATTACCACACAAAACACAAATAGAAGGCCCCAAGAATCTTTGTTTGCGGATATTGTCCCAAGTTAGATATTTATTCAAAGCCAAGGTCCAAGAAAAGTAGTTACACTTCGGGTAAGAAACATTATTCCACACTTGTATCCACCAGTTCACCTCCCCTTCCTTAAGTCCTCAGTTCAACAATTCCCGATATCCACTAGCCACCGTAAAAACTCCCTTAGGATTTGGAGACCAAGCAAGCCCATCCCTTCCGTTGAGGAAGCTACAATGTCTACTCGCCAGGATGCCCTGCAACTCTGCACAATCCTCCTCAATCCCAACAATCGACCACTCATTAGGAGCCTTCCACTACTCCAAATCCAGTCTACCACACCTATACAAAGCCTTAAAGTCACTCATCCTTGACCATCTTGCCTCCAAAAAATTTTGGCTGAGATTCCCAAGATGAGGAAACTGATCAAGGATGGGAGGATAACCATCCCAAGAATCATTCCGGAAAAGGACCTCTTCGCCCCTTCTGCAAATCCAAAAAAGCCTAGACTTAATGAGAGCAGCTCCCCTCTTGAGAGTGACTCAGATAGAAGAGCCCTTTCCCTCAAGTGGAAACCTAGGGATTTCCTCCATTGGGATCCTCATCATATATTTGTTGGCCAAAATCCTAGCCCAACAATGATGCTATTCCACACACCACCTCCAATACAATTTAGTAGCCAATGCTTCCCCAAAGAGAATAGACTACCTTAGACCAAGTCCCCCCGATTGCTTCAGGCTACACACTAAGTTCCAATTGACCAGACTCCATTTAGACAAGGACAAATTGCCTGCCCATAAGAATTGCCTAGCTAGAGAATCCAATTCCTTCAAGAACCACTTAGGAGCTACATGAATCATACAATGATAGATTGGAAGAGCCTAAACCACCGACTGAATCAGTTAAACCCTCCCAACAAAGGATAGCCATCTGTGAGTCTAGTGATCAACCTTTGAGTGAAATTTATCCAGAATACCCTGCCAAGACTCCCTAGAAGGTTTGCTCGGAGAAATAGGAATACCCAAGTAGATCAAGGGCAGGGAGCCAACTTGGAATCTCAAAATAAGAGCAATCCTCCTTTGAATAGTTTCAGGAGTATTGAAGAAGATGATAGAAAATTTATCCTCATTGATCATCTGGCCCAAGGCCTCAAGATAAACATCGAAGGCCTTCCACAGATTAGTAGCTTCTCTGACCCAGGCCAGCCCCATAAGGGCCGTGTCATCCACAAACTGCAAATGTGACTATGGCTAGAGGTCATTACTGCATCTCTAGCCCTGAATACTACCCAAGCCCACATTCTGCTTAATTAGTCTCCCCAAACCCTCAGCCAAAATAATGAATAAATAAGGTGAGAGAAGGTCCCCATGGCAAAGACCCCTAGAAGCGCCAAAAAAATCAGTATGGTCTCCATTAATAAGCACTAAGAAAGAAGTAGTCATAACACAACTCATAACCCACTGGACCCACTCGTCAACAAAACCAAAGGCCCTGAGGATCTTCTGAAGGAAGGACCACCAGACTCTATCATATGCCTTAGCCATATCCAGCTTGATAAACATATCTTTTTCCTTGGATGAAGCCATAGAATGAATGGTCTCCGTAGCAATGACCACACCATCCAAAATTTGGCGACCTTCCACAAAACCACTTTGCTCCTCAGAGATGACATTCCCCAAGTAATTCTTCAATCTATCCACTATCAGCTTAGAGATGATCTTATAAACCACATTGTAGAGAGAGATAGAGCGGAACTGTCCTAACTGGTCAACCCCTTTACACTTGGGGATAAGAGCAATGAAAGTTGCATTCAACACCCTAAGCATCTACTTGTTCCTCTGGGACTCCTGGACAACATCCAATAAATCTAGTTTGATAATATCCCAGAACTCTTGAAAGAATTCCATCGGGAATCCACTTGGGCCAGGAGCTTTTCCTTTCCTCATGTGAAAGACAATCCTTTCCAAATCATCCAATAAAATAGGACATAAAAGCTGCTCATTCATCTCCTCCGTGACCAAAGATGGAATGCAATCAAAAACCTAATTCTCCACCACTGAATTCCCCGATGGGTCCTCCCTGAATTGGGCCTGAAAGAACTATAATGACTCCCTAGAGATCTCCTGCAAGGATAAACACCGCTCACCTCTATCATTGACCAGAACCGGGATAGAGTTACCATGCCTTATTGCTTTCACAGAGTTGAAGAAGAAAGCAATGTTCTTGTCCCCCTCCTTCAGCCAATCAATATGAGCTCTCTGCTTCTAGTATATTTCTTCTCAAAGCTCCCATCCCTCAACCACCCTGACAGCCCTTTCCTCATCCCTAAGAAGCTCAAAAGATAGGCCTTGCTCTCTGATTTTTCTAGAGATCCCATTCAACACCAGTTGAGCAGCATTCCAAGAAAAATATTCCCAAAGCCCTAGCGGTTCCACTACTTAAGGTGATACTTAACAAATTGTAACTACTTGGCAAAAGAGTACATGGGAGTGCCAAAGGGTGGCTTCCCACTCCTTTACCACTCTGCAACAAGGGCCTACAGGGAAGGATCCCAAAGCCACATAAGTTGGAATATGAAAGAAGGAGAGCGAGCTACCCGAGCCGAAGAAGAAACCAACTTGATGGGCCAGTGATCTGACCCTCTCTAGTTGAGAATCTTGGAGCTTGTGGACCACCCTCCACCAATCTAGAAAATGGAGACCAGGAAATGGTCTAGGCTCTCTGCAATCCAATAATCTCCCATCCTCCTATTGTTCCAAGTGAACAAACCATTGCTAGGTTTAATGTCAATAAGATGCAACAATGATATATTATCTTGGAACAAGATAGAAGAAGGTTCCAATCACATGACACCCCCTTTCTTCTCACTCAACTCAAGGATGGCATTGAAGTTGCCTACCATAATCCAAGGATGAAAAGGGGCCAACCTTCACATACAAGAAATATGGGACCAAAGGTTTTTCTTACCCTAAAAATCTATAGGAGCATAGATGTTAGAAAACAAAATGGGTTCCCCAGTCTCAAGACTAGAGAGGACCCTAGATAAAGAAGATATGGATGCAACCCACCAGACCGAGTGAAATTTTGAAGGGTTCCTAAGACATGCCACCCCTCCAGAGGATCTAGATGCCGCAACACACTGACACTCGCCTCTCCCCCACAACTTTGGCACTAGACCCATCATACTCTCCACTAAGAGTTTAGTTTCTTGTTAAAATAGGACATCTGGTGAATGTTTCCTAATCAAATCCTAGATAGATTTTTGTCTAGGGCCAATGTTCAAGCCCCTCACATTCCATGAAAGCACAATCATTTAGGAGGATTGGAAAAATGTGAATCCAAAGTCTTCACTAACCTTGACTCAACCAAGTTCTCCCTGATCAATTTGATCTTATCTAGATCCTTCTTTCTCCCAGCCTTTGAGCTTTTCTCTGAAGCACTTTTCTTAATATTTTTCTGATGTAGACCCAGGAGGGCAGAGGACTTATTACTTTTCACCCTAGTCGAGTCCAATTTCAAAGCTATTGGAGAACCCTTACCCTCAACCAAATTCTCCTCCAAACTAGGAGTGGGTTCCAGCTGGACCCCTACAGGCTGATCCATCTCCATCAGTTGGCTTCCAACTAGTAGCAAGGCCTGGGTAGAGTCCTCAATTACACTTTCCAGTGCCCCCCTGATGAACCTTGATCCAAAGGGGTAAACCTTGAATTAAATTCTTGGTGGCTAAGATCATCTAGGACCTCGAATCTGTTGAAGGAATCCTCCCCCTGTCTCTCTTGTAAGGGCTTATTTTGTCCTCGATTCTTTTTCTTTGTCTTAACTGCAACATAAACATCAGTACCCTCAACCTCGACTGACATGGCAGCTTTCCCTTTCTTAGCCCTATCTGGGCTCAGGTCTGACTGCTGAGATTGGTGCAGCACTAGTTTATATCTAGGACATTTGCATTGTAAATGACCATACTCATGACACTGACGACACCAAAAATGGTAGAGTCTCATAATCTAACTGTTGAACCCAAGAATAAGAACCTGCGCACATATCTATAACATCTGGCAATGGTTTACTAAGATCAATTTCAACACCAAATGCACATGAAGGTCATTACCTTTCTCCCTAGGGTTTGCGTTGAGGATCCCACTGGCCTCTCTAATAGAGCTACAAGCCAGTGTAGCACATCCTCTCGACAACATTCCACAAGAAAACGTGGTAGCCGAACCCACACTGGAACCCTATTTGGGAGCTCCTCAAAAAGATTAAACCATGTATGCCAAGGTTTGATGAACAGACCCACTTGGTTTTAAAAATATGGGCCACCTTCAAATACTCTATGGCCATCCTCCATGCAGTTGAAAGTAACCATGAAATAGTTATTCGCAAACAACATAATCTCCATTTCCCCTTCCGATGCCCAAGTCCTCTGCACCTAGTTTTCCAAAAACTGCAAGGACACCCTCATTCCCTAAAACTTGCAATAAAGGGAGTGTTTTGAAAAATAATCAATGTCTTTAGCTATCATCTCAGGAGGAATGACCAACTTTGGCCTCTCACTGCATCTCTCCAAACATCCATTAATCTTCATAATGCGAGAACTGCCAAAACTCTCATTCCCAAAATTAGATGAAAAGAGATTATTGTTAAAAGTCTTCATACTTTGGATTGGGGGTTTTGAACCCACCGCAGCCCAAAAATTCATAGCTGACGCAGCTAGTGAAGCCTCACCACCAAGAGTCGACATCAGAACCACAAAAATAAAAAATGAGGACTAAGCAGCCCCACCCCAAAGGGGCCACCCAAGGAAGCACAACTCCCAAGGTACCCCCCTCCCACACCACCGAAAGGAGGGCCTATCGACACCCCCAGACCCACAGGAAGAGAACCGCAGCAACCCAGAACCCCACCCCCATGTAGTCGAAACCCAGCCCCACATAGCCTCAGCCCTGCCCCGGCCCAACCAAAGCCCCACCCCCCAAAACCCCCATAGCACCCACATCACCTAGCATCACCCGCGCAACCGCTGAGCTCCCCCAACCCCCTACAAATCCCTTCCTTGTCGCACCTGCAAACACCCCGCATGCAAGCTAGGGCCGTGAAAGCCTAGCTCGACTACTTAGACACCCCCGCACACACGCCATCCCTACTCCTCAATCAAATTTATTGAATTGTTGAAAAGAATGATTTTTATGATTTATTTTAGATAAAATATTTTAATTCCAAATATAAAATTTTGGTCAAACCTTTCCCATTTAACCTAGGCTTTTGGAAAAATGTCAGAGGTTGATTTTTTGGGAAAAATATTTTTGGGATGAAAAATTTGCGGGTTTTGGAGGAGAATAAATTTCTTGAGCCTGTAGGTTGGACTCCTCACTAAATATTTTCTAGGATTGCTATATGAGGTAAGATTCTGGTTTATATCTTTGGTTTCTTTGTTTATCAGAGTTTGTTTATTTTTTTTGGAAGAAATTTGGCCATGTTGTTGAAAATCTCATTTATTTGGGGAAAATGAAAGAAGTTGTAGATTAATTTCTGAAATTAAATTCTCCTTGCTTCTTTTCCAATTTCCAGATTGATTTTTGGTTGTTCCCAATAAACTTTGTTAAAATCTCCATTGATTTTAAGTCTTATTTGGAGAAATTAGTTATTTTAGTCAAGTTTGGTAGAAGGGTTTGGATAACAGATGTTAATCCTTCTCATTTTTCCAATCTGGTGTTTGTCTTTAAGAAATCTTTCCCTTCCCTGGATCTAGGCTTTCAAAAAAAAAAGTAAATTTAAGAAAACTTATAGTTTTTTGGAAAAACAAAAATAAAAATTGATTTTCTTAAAGTCTCTCAGAGACTGGGTTGTTTTTTTTACTGTTTATTTCATAGTAAGCAACTTTAAAAAAATAAAAAAATATGAAAACTTGCATGGCGAGGGATAAACCCCCACCACAGGGAGGAAGCATGCTACCAAGGGTACTGGCTGCTACCAGTGGTACCAATGGTAGTGGACTACTACCAAAGGTAGCGTGAGCTACCAAGGGGTTCCACGTGGGTACCTCCCCCCCCCCCCCTTTTTACCATTTAAAAAAAATATTATAAATGGTTTTTTTTAAAATATTTTTTTAATTGCAAAAAAAAAAAATATAATAATAATTTAATATTATTTAAATGATAATTTTTAATAAAGTTTTAATGTTAAATTTTATTTATTAAATTATTAATTAATGCATATATTTAATTAATGAGTAATTAATATATATATACATTAATTAATGTTTAATTTTCTTTTTCTTTTTTTAGATGCTTGCAAGAAGTATCTTAATTGGAAAAGATAAAATGTTATTTTATTTTTAATTGGATAATTGTTGAAATAAAATATATTTATTAATTGATAAATTTTAAATGATATTTTATTCAAGAATATATTATTTGAGTAATTGAGATTAAAATGAAATATTTAATCATTGGAAATTTTGAAAAATTTAAACGATATACTAATGGAAATATTGGAAATTTAATAATATATCATTTGGAATATTTGTGAGTTAATGATATTTTCATTTAGTAAAATAAATGGTTTAGTTTATATTGTTCGTCTATATTGAGCAATAGGCGAATGGACTATTGATATTGTGGTATTGTATTCAACTTGTAATGGTGATTTTTTCGTCAATGTATCTTGAAAACTTAGATCATTTAGAAAACTTGATCGACTTTTATGTTTAAATCAACATGGGAAAAGATTGTCTCTACCAATTATTGCCTATGCAAGTTTAATTTCTGTATTCACTTTTGCTTATGTAATGCCAAGCCTTTCTTTGTTTGATTGGAACTTATCATATGGATTGATTTGGGCTACTTGTGTTTGTTCTTGGTCTCGAGTTTGACTATTGTTTTGTGGTGGTGTTATAATTGGTCATATCCTTAATGCGAGTATTGAATGATGATTTATGGTTGATCATAACTAGTCAAGTCTCTAGTTAGAGTACCATCTGTCAGTGCACCTCATATGATGTCGTGTTTGACCAAATGGTTGTTTCCTCCTTTTTTGAACTCTGGTTCCTTGACCTTGTGTATTTCTTGGTTTATGAGTTCGTTGAGTTTGGTCTAGTTTCGTATGGGAAAGTGGCTTTCGATTGGGGGTTGTGCCCAAAGTGGTTGCTGGGTAACCCATCAAAAGTGTGTCTAATAAGCGATAACCTAATAGTAAAGTAGAGTGTTAGTTAATGAATCACTAAGTAAGATAATTGTGCCTCACACATGGGTTGAGTGCTAGTATAGACTCGACATGCTGTGAGAAGGCCTGAAATGGCAAACCATCATTCATGTCTTCATGAAAGGATGTGTGGGTACACATGAGGCTTGGATGGGTAGGAGGTTCGAATTAGGTTACCAGGGTAACCCAGTGTATGGAGTCGGAACATATGAAGACCTACCATGGTAACCATACCAAGTTGTGTGATGACACTTGTCCCTATGTTCGCTAGTGTATTATCGTGTTGTCTTGATAGGAGCACTTTCATGGAGTCATCCAGTTTCTTATGCCTTGTGAATACTTGATATCATGCTAGACCTTGGGTCAGGATGACTTAGCTTCATAGATGCTCTAATGGATCTTTGTATTTACTTCTATTATGTTTAGATGGATCCTTTCCTATTCTTGGATCATTTATGTATTTATTAACTGATGTGGTCGTTTGTATAATGGTTATGTTCACCTTGATGGTAGGATTGTAAATGATGTTAACCTTATGTATTCTTAACTTATTTAATTATCAGAGGGGTCTTGTAGTTGAGCAGACCTAATGATGTAGCCTTCTAGGGGTGAACTCCGAGATCAATTTGGTGTTATGTGATGCTTATGTCTTTATGTTCCTTTTTAGTTTTAGCATGTATGGATGGCATTATGTTAGAATGTATAAAGTGGATTAGATGAAATTAATCTTAAATGCATGTATGCAGTTATCTATTAAATGTAGTAATTGGATCATGAAAGAATGTAGATTAGAATAATGGAATATATTCAGTTATTGTTAAGGAAATTAAGTATGCATGGAAAGATCTCATTAGGTTATGATAAAATTGAAGTGTGTTGTTAAATTAGATGCATGACTTCAATTTTAATGAAATTATGAATGAAGGGTAAATATAAATCTTAATCGATGAACCTTATCTTGTGATTTATATTTTCATCTTATGAAAGAAATTATCCTTGTTTAATAATTATCTCCTCATAAGATAATCAGCTTATGGGATTTATAGTGTGAGTTAAGTGAAATGTGGAGTTAAGTACTTTCATTGGGAAACCCTTTAGTTATTAGTTGATGTCTTTTGCTATGTACTCTAAACTTTTATATCTCATTGTATCATTATGTTGTGTTTAACTTTAAAAATAATAAATTATTGCACTCTGAGATTCATGTGTTTTAGCTTATCCCTTCAGGGTTTCCTGGTGGGGTATTACAATCCTTATATTTATGTGCTCTCTTTTGGTTTTGTGTTATCCTTTTATGGAGTCTATGGATTATCACATTTTGTTGCCTCGTAAGCAATATGACTTCCAAGATTCTCATGTTTTTGATGAGGAAAAGCTTGGTCGGTTGTTTCAAGTGTATACTCTAGATTTCTTTCTAGCCTTTCGCAAGGTTTTGGGAAAGCGATGGCTAGGGGACAATGCAAGTTTTTTTCTTGCTGAAATTGCATCTGTTTTTCTCACTATTTGTATGGATGTGTGTCTGGATTTTGGTATGGTCAGGGAACTTTTTGATGCATACTTCCAATCCAATTTCTATACTACTGATGATTTGGATAGTGCATTATCTTTTTATCATTTTGATTTCAGTAATTTTGAGTATGCTGGTTTCCTATCTTGTCTTCAGTTATTATCGTCTGTCTGGTATGCAGACCTTCTTTCAATTATGAGAAATGTTTTGATCTCTAACCTATATGATGATACTTTGTTTTCTATGGTAGCTCTACTAGATCATATATCACCAAATTGTTTGGCAGTAGCTATAAATATTTTTTCAGGTATTCACTTCCTCCTAGATTCGATGCACGTTGTTCTATCTTTGCCAACATTAGTTTTGCCCATTCATATGGTGCCTACTACAGTTCTTGTTGTGGATGATACCCCCCCTTCTTCTCCTCCATTGGAAAGCACCAGTTCATGGTATTTGAATTCTTAAGTGTAATCTTCTTAGGCAGAGAAAATTTTTGTACTCCTTACAAGGGGTTGGGCTTTTTTAATCTCGAGTGGGCTTCTATCTGTTCTTTTTATGTATGTATTGGACCAAAAGTGTACTTATTACACAGGGCTAGGTTTTTGCTGGCCAACATGCTTATTTTGTAATCTCAGGTGGGCCTCTATCGGGTTTTTATGTATGAGCTAGACCTGAGGTTTTCTTTGCCTGGTTCTTTCCTACTAGTGCTCTTTAAACCAGGTTGTAAAAATTTATAAATATTAATAAAATTTAGTGGTTTACCACTTTTACCAAAAAAAAGAAATATTAATTATCATTTTAAAATATTTTCATAGCTATTTAAATTATTAAATTTACTAATTTATTAAAAACTCAATTCAATTAATACTAATTATTTGCATGTTGAATTTTAAACAATATGTTTTAATTAAATTCTCAACTAAGAAAAAATCAACCCTTTTCTTTTTTTCATCTAAATACTTCTATATATATCAAATACTATTAAATACTCAAATTATAAATATTTTTATTTTATTATTTTTTGTAATAAATATAGCTTTATTATTTTTTTTTTTAAATACAATAATTATAATTTTATTTTATTTTTTATAAAAGTGGAGAATCCACTAAAACTTATATATTACTCAGAAAAGTGTTTACATTGGGTTCAAAAAAGGCATACCGGCAGGGAAGAACTCGCAAGAAAACCTCTGGTTGTAGCCTTCAAAAAGTTAAAAAACTAAGTACTACCTTTAGATCATTTGTTACTGTCTAGTCAGATCACCCAACCCCCTACCTCTAAAAATTATACAAGGGTCCCATAGGACATTTACAAAAAACCAGACTGCCCCCAAATGAAGGGTTGAACAAAATGCCATCAAAATTACATAAAGGACCACCAAGGAGATAATAGTGATGTAGTAGCTTCTGCAAAAACCATATTGAAACACTCGAGCATAACAGTAGCCAAGGAACCTCTTAATCTGCATCATAAAAAACCATACCACCAACTCCAAAACACAATCAGATATACATATATTGAATTGAAATATTGCATGTGCCAAATAAAATAATATTAATTATTGTTTATATTATCAATAAATGTTGACATTTTAAATTATGTATAACTTCAAATATATTTATATACATTTTTTTCCATTTTAAATACTAATATTTATTTGGTACTATAATATTTAATTTATTTGCTTATCTTTATATGGAACTAAACAAACTACCATTTTGATTTATGTACAATAAAAAAATATATTTTTAAATTGATAATAAATAGAATTGGAAGAATAATATAAGTGTAAATATATTTTTGTTGTCTTTTCTTGATTTTTGTATTGTTTTATATTATAAAGTATATTTTTAATTAAAAAGGAAAATAAGAAATATTATATAACAAGATATCATTACTATTTTTATTATTATTAGTTTAATGTTAGAAGATTTTTTTTTTGTTGGAAGAAATTTCCACACCAACACAGTAAAAAATTTAAAGTTGGAAGAAATTTTGAAAAAGAAATCTATTCACAAATGTTAAAGGAAACTCTTATAGAGAAACATATTGAAATATAATGTCGAAAGAAATTTCTACAAAGAAATATACTTATTGATTTATTGAGGCACTTCATTTTTTTCATTTTTCCCATGTTAATATTTTTGGTAACATTTAATATTTACCCAAGTAAATCTAAACTATTTTCTCCTAGTTTCTAAATGTATTTGCATTAAATAATCCTACTCAAAATATCCAAAATAAAATTTCAATGCATTGAAAGCAAATTTACTTACATTCAGATTTTATTCAAACAAACACATAGATTTATTTTAACACTTTTAACAAAATAATAATACTAGTATCTGAAAATATACAAAAGAAAGAACCTCGATTTCCAAAAGAGATCAAATCCTTATCTGTTAAACCATGCTTCTACTTCCAACTCCCTTTATTCAAATTTATTCTTGCAATACTTCTGATAGAAATCTGTAGTACCCCTACCCTAATCGGATTTTAAAACTTGGTCTGACCTTGGTTGATTTACCATGTTGTAATGTTATAGTCAGATATTATGATTATTGTGCATACTTGTAAATGTTATTTTCGCATTGATTCTTATGTAAGATTATTTGTTCTTCTGATTCATGTTATTAATCTCGGGCTAACACTTTCATTCAATATATATGTATGCATGTGTGGTTCATGGTTGCAGGAGACTGCAGGTACAATACTGCATACATATGAGGTTCATCTCCACCTGTATTTGCAGGTTTGAGTGTACCTCATCGGCCCTAAGTAATTTTATTAGGTAGTTGTAAGACCCTAATTCTACCCTAATCATGCTCAAGTGAGCATCATCAGTCATCTGTCAGATTCCCCTTTGGTTGGGTATGTCCATCGTGTGTTTGTTTGGCTTTCTTGGGTTGCATGTTGTGTGTGTGGTAAAAATAGAGTTTTTGATCCTAAGTATTTAATTTGATTAAATGTGTTCTTTTACGCATTAGTAAATTTGGGGGCTAAATTAAATAGGACCCCTTTGTTCATTAAACATTGATCAGATTGCTAAATTCATGTTTGTAGTAAGTTTGATTAAATGCTCATTTTTAAATGATGAATTAATTAAGTATATGCATTTTTAAAGGACAGGTTAAATAGTATTTTAAAATAGAAATATTTTACCATCTTTGGAATTTTGAAATAGAAATGTTCATTTTAATTAAATTAAGAAAATCAATTTTAGAAGAAAAAGCAAGATTTGCATATATTGAATTGTTTGAGAAAAATGATTTTCATTTTTATTTGGAGGAAAATATTTTAAATCTAAAAAAAATATTGGTCAAACAATTTACCTTTTAACCTAGGTTTTGAAAAATATTTTGGAAGACTTATTTTTGGAATGAAAATTTTGGGCATTTCTCGAAGAAGGATTTTCGTGAGCTTGCAGGTTGGGCTCTTCATCAAATCATTCGCAAGATTGTTGAATAAGGTTAGATTCTTGTTTATCTCTTTGGTTTTATTTTTTAAAATAGATTATTTAGATTTAGAAGAAATCTAGTTGTTCTTGTTGAAAAGCTCATATATTTTGTGGAATAAGGAAGAGTTGTAGTTAAATCTCAAATTTAAACCCTCCTTGCTTTCTTTCCCAACCTCCAGATCAAATTTTGGTTTCTCAAATTGATTTCAAAATAAAAAATTAGGGTTGGTTGTTCACAATAAAATTTGGTTAAAACTCCAAATGAATGCAATCAGATTCAAGGTTTAGATTGTAAAATTAGTTTGTGTTTGGAAAGATGGGTTGGATTGGTTGGATAAATGTGTTTAAATTAATTCTATTTGCTAGAATATGGTATTTGGTTGGAAGAATTTGCCCAGTTTCATCTTTCTAGGACTGGTTATTAAGAAAATTTAAATATTTTGGGAGCCATTGTTATTCTAGAAATTTATTTCTTTTTTTTGGTCTCTATCTGAGACTCTACAGAAATTGGGCATTTTTCTATTTTAAAGAAATAAATATAAAAAAAACTATATATAAAAAAAATATTAATTTACCACCATGTGGCTGGGTATACCCCACCACGTGGGATGGTTGCAGTGCTACCCAAGGTAGCGACCTACTACCATTTGGTAGTAGCACTACCAATGGTAGCATCTACTGCCAAAGCATTCCCTTGGGGAAAAGGAGGCCCACATGGGTCTATGCCTTTATTTTTTTGCTTTTTGTTTTTGTTTCAAAAAAAGAATTATATTTTAAAATAAGGTTTTTAATTTATTTAATTTATTAATGTATATAATTAAATATATGTTAATTAATATTTAAATTTATTTTTTTATGCAAGGAAATTTTATTTCTTTGGGAAAAAGACTGTCAATTTTAGTTTCCTTTTAAATATATATTTCTATTTTTGGAAATTATATACTTGCTTTTCGAAATGAGAATAGTGTTGGCATTTTTTATGTTTATATTGTGATTGTCATTGATGGACACACACTTGTATTGAGATCCCCTTATATGTATGAGCTAGAGCTCAACCGGTATTTGTTCCAACGAGTATGTTGTATTCTACCCTTTAGACTATTGGTGATTTTACAGAATGTGTTTCCCGGTTTAAAGCGGCATGTCGACCCCCAAGCAGTTCGAAGATCTCAAGCGGTACGAGGAAGAAAAATGACATGACACATTCTTACCAGTCTTCATTTTTGTCAAACTGGCAACCGGTATTTTGCATGAATTGGTAATACTCTATGATGAGTTACCAATCCACTGTTTGATTGATGGTGCTGACACACTGACGGTGCTTTTTGTGTCATGTTACTAAGTATGTGTAGATTCATTGAACCTAGGAAATTGTAATGTAATCCTATTGGACCAACATGAAATCAGATTCCTTTAAAAGGACATCATGTCTAGGGTCTTAGGTTGTTCCTGAAAGGGTTTATGTTGTGCTAGGGTTTAAGGTGATTGTTGGGTTGTTGAAAGAGCGATCTTATCTAAGAAGATCAAGTTGTAACTGAGAGAGAGAGATAGAGAAGACTGAAGTAATGCTGGAATGCATTAGCAGTGAACTATACTAGATCTAATCAAGCAGTCTATGCTATTAGATAGATCAAACACTTGTTGATTACTCACATCTCTGACAAGTCTGTAGCCCTAAACCAAGTAGGCCTAAAAGCCTTTGTAAAATCCTCTAACAAGGTGGTTCACCACTGTGAATCTAAAATCCTCTAGCAAGGTAGTCTTTAATTGGACTTATCTCCTAACTGAGATTGAGATTCCTAACAGGATCTATTCCGGTGAAGAACATTGTAAGACCTTAACCGATCCGACCTTAACCGATCTAGTTTCTATTCTCCAGATAGTGACTTGTGAATGGAAGAAGTGGAGCCAATGGGCTATGAGGTTATGTATGATATGCTGGAAGGGTATACCTCAACCCTTATTGCCTTACCTCTTGATCCTAAGGCTAAGAGGACCAAAAACTACTTGGAAAGGATTGCACCGGCCGATGAACCATCTGTTAAGAAAGGAAAAGAACCGGTAGCAAAGAAAGCCAAGGCAGTGCCTGCAACATCGACACTGGCTACCATTACAACTCCAAGAGTGACCAAGTGGTCACTTGCAAAGAAGAAACCGGAAGTGGCACTGGCAAAAGTCTTCGAAAGAAAAAGGAAGACTAAGTCAAATGAATCGGACTCCAAAGAGACTGAGTCTGATGATAAACCAAAGAAGGCCAGATAGACAAAGAAGATGAAGAAGAATGAACCGACAGCATCCGCACTGGTAAATATTGATATCTCCTCATACAAACCTTTGACACATTATCAAAGGACAATAAAGAATATTAGGAGAAAATTACTTCATGATTTAGTAGATTATTATGATGATTTTAGTGATGAGGAGAAAGAAGAAGTTTTACAGGAAATCATTATTTATTTGTGTAAAAATGACCAGTCACCATCAGAGATAAAATCTCAGACACCAGATTCTTTATATAAAGCATTAGATAATAAATGGCTCATTGCCATTGAAAAAGAACAGGAGATTAGGGAGAAATTCTTTGCATAGTACTTTCCCGACCCTCAAATTCAAAATTATTTGATGTCCCTCTTCTTCACAAGGAGAAGAAGACTATGGCTGTTAGAGGGGAGAATTGATGATGTTGAAAAAGACACTCATCAGCATATGGACTATGCTATCAATTCTCACAAAGCACGAATGGCCAACCTCCAAGAGGAAAAAGAACTGGTTGTATCCAAACCGGATGAAGTTTTTGATGAAGAAGGAAACCTATTTGAAGAACCAATTGACACTATTGATGTCAATGCACTGGACATAGAAGATGTCACTCAGGACATACCTTCTGAGGGAACAAAATAGGGTCAACAAGCTGAACAGGGTAGTGAGCAAGCCAAGGACACACAAGAAGCAGCCAAGGAATAGGAGGAGAAGAAGAAGAGGGATGAAGATGAGAAAAAGTGGAAAGAGGAAGATGAGAGGAAAAGGAAAGAAGAAGAGGATAAGGAAGAGAAGAAGAAGAAGAAGGAAGAGGAAGAGAAGAAGAAGGAAGAGGAAGAAAAAAAGAAGGAAGAGGAAGAAAAGAAGAAGAAGGAAGAGGAAGAGAAAGAAGAAAAGAGGAAGGAAATAGAGAGGAAAAAGAAATCAGAGGAAGAAAAGGCACAAGAACAGAAGTAGGAAGTAGAGAAAAGGAAGAAGGAAGAAGCAAACAAGGTAGTGGAAGCAATGAAGAGCACATAGATGGAGACTTCGAAGGCAACCGAGAGTCAAGCCAAACTGGCTGATATCTCTAGTCCTATCGATCTCCAATCTATGAGTGAGTCAGAGCTTATGCAAAGCATCAAGGCTGCTCAAGAGTGCCTTGAAATCATACGAAGGAAAAAGGAGCAAGATATCATTCAAGCAGTTGTAGACACACTTACCGGTTTGATCCCCAGTACCAATCTTCCTAACACTGAATCATCACTAGAACAGCTCAAACTACTATGTACTATAGTGGATGATCAGGTGCAGAGCCTAGAAGAAGCCGCTAAGGCAAATGCCTAGAAAGAGCATCAAAAGGCTCTTAACATTGCTCTAATGAAAAAGTTGAATGAGCTCTCGTCTGAAGTTTTGAAAGACCAAAAGGATATAAGGGATGCTTTGGATGAGGGAAACTTGCTACTAAGCAAAATGTGTCAACCTCATCTATTTTGTGATGATGTACTAACTCAGAAGCAAAAGCTTCAAATGGACTTACAGTCCTACTTGAGAATATTTAAGCCACCCTATGATTCCTTTGCAACTTATGGGCAAACCATTGACTGGTTCCAGATCCAGTCAGCCAAAATGGAGCAAGAGATTAGTACACGATCTAGGGATTTGTAGGAGCTACAACTAGTTTTACTTCCACGTCTGCAAATTCTTTAGAAGTGATATCTGAACCTGGATACCTTGACGATTACATAAGAGCTGAGCATAGTTGATGCCATGGAGGAATAGGTATCCTAGATGCAAACAGAGAAAGAAGTAACCACCTCCCTACTTGAGTCCTTGTCTCTATCCATGAAACAATTTTTGCAAGACTATAAATCAGTTTTTGACAAGTATTATTCATTGTTGTCATAAACTTTTTTATATATATCAAATGGAAACAGGGTTGTTTAGCAGTACTTTGTCATTGTTGGCAAAGGGGGAGAAGTATATCAAAATGCTATGATATCTCAATGTTTATGTTCTGTATGCAAAATTGCTATACATTGTATTGATTAAGGGATAGTGTATATGCCTAGGGGTAGAGATTTTGCTAAAGGCATGTTTTTGTTGTAAAACACTTAGATGTCAAAATTTTATTTTCCTAAGTGTTGCCATCAATGCTAAAGGGGGAGATTGTTGGCATTTTTTATGTTTATGTTGTCATTTTCATTGATGGACACACACTTGTATTGAAAACCCCTTATATGTATGAGCTAGAGCTCAATCAGTATTTGTTCCAAATGATATGTTGTATTCTAGCCTTTAGACTATTGGTGATTTTGCAGAATGTCTTTCTCAGTCTGAAGCAGCATGTCGACCCCAAGTGGTTTGAAGATCTCAAGTGGTATGAGGAAGCAAAGCGGCATGACACATTCTTACCAGTCTTCATTTTTGTCAAACTGGCAACCAGTATTTTGCATGAACCAGTAATACTGTGTGATGAGTTACCAACCGATGTTTTGTGATGAGTTACCAATCCACCATTTGATTGACGGTGCCGACACACTAACAGTGCTTTTTGTGTCATGTTACTGAGTATGTCTAGATTCATTGAACCTAGGAAATTGTAATGTAATCCTATTGGACCTACATGAAATCAGATTCCTTTAAAAGGACATCATGTCTAGGGTTTTAGGTTGTTGCTGAAAGGGTTTATGTTGTGCTAAGGTTTAAGGTGATTGTTGATTTGTTGAAAGAGTGATCTTATTTGAGAAGATCAAGTTGTAACTGAGAGAGAGAGATAGAGAAGAATGAAGTAATGCTGGAATGCATTAGCAGTGAACTATAGTGGATCTAATCAAGCAGTCTGTGCTAT
This sequence comes from Cryptomeria japonica, assembly GCF_030272615.1. NCBI lineage: Eukaryota > Viridiplantae > Streptophyta > Pinopsida > Cupressales > Cupressaceae > Cryptomeria > Cryptomeria japonica. The sequence goes on from NC_081413.1 coordinate 660,488,563, forward strand.
TAGATAGATCAAACACTTGTTGATTACTCACATCTTTGACAAGTTTGTAGCCCTTAACCAGGTAGGCCTAAAAGCCTTTGTAAAATCCTCTAACAAGGTGGTTCACCACTTTGAATCTAAAATCCTCTAGCAAGGTAGTCTTTAATCAGAATTATCTACTAACCAAGATTGAGATTCCTGACAGGTTCTATTCTGGTGAAGAACATTGTAAGACCTTAACCAGTCTAACCTTAACCGGTCTAGTTTCTATTCTGCAGATAGTGACTTGTGAGTTCCATCCAACTATGGTTTTTCCCATTTGGGTTTCCACATCAAATATCTTGTGTTATGGTTGTAATGCTTTTGTGGGTGAATGCTTTATTTGCATTTTGGTTTGCATGTGTGATAACCAGTCTGTCTGTTAAACTGTTTTACCGGTTTATCTTTAGACTCTTTAAGTGTTTAAGTATAGACTTTTTTGGCATACTAATTCACCCCCCCCCCTCTTAGTATTCATCAAATAGTTCATTTATTTCAAGAAAAAATAAGGGAATGATGTTTTAATTTGAAAAATAAATATCATATTTTAGTTGATTAATGAATATTTGATTTATATGTGTATGTTCTTCATATAATTATAATTATATTAATGTGATTTTAGTTTGAGAACTCATGATGAATTATCTATATTATTTTATGATGCAAGATGAATTATAGTGAGTTTGTAAACCATGAGCGACATGTACCTAGACAAGTTAGACAACCCACAATCAAATTTATATCTATTAGAAAACTTGATCGTTTGTATTGTTTTAAACGATATGGAAGAAGACTGTCATTTCTGATTTATGTATATGCATGTTTAATTCTCTATATTCACATTTGATTAAGAAATGGAAAGTCCTTGATTGTGATTGGTGGATATTGTAGTACCCCCTACCCTAATCAATCTCTAATCTTGATTTAATCTTGGTTAGTTTATCTTAATATAGGATTATAGTCAGATGTTGATTTAACGCATAGCTGTTGATGTGGTTTTCACACTAGTTGTATGCAAGTTATTCAGTGTTCCTATTTCGTGATATTAGTATCGGACTAATGCTCTCATTAAGTTATTTTATATGTATGCATGTATGGTCATTGGTTGCAGGAGATTTCAGGTACAACGCCGCATGAGTGCGAGGTTCGTCTTCACCTGGATGTGCAGGTTTGAGTGTACCTCTTTAATCCTTAGAGTTGGATTACGTGGTTGTAAGACCCTAGTTGTCCTTACTTGTGCTCAAGTGAGCATCACCAGTCATCGTCGGTTATCCCTTTTTGTTTGGGTTTGCGAGTCATCCGTTTGGTTGACCTTCTCGTTTTGCGTGCTTGGTGTGCATGGTTAAATTGATTAATTAGTCCTTAGTAATTATTTTAATTATATATGTGTTTGTGCATTAGAGGTTAATGGACTAAATTAATCGGGATTTCGTTATGCGATTTTCGTTGATATGAATTGCTTATTTTAAATTGGGAGTAAATTCGACTAAATGACTGATTTTGAATATTAAATGCATTTTGAATATGCTCTTGAAAAGAAAGTTATGTATTTTATCGCAATAGAGTTAATAGTATTCTGTTGGCTTTTGAAATTTGAAAGGCTAAATTTAATTAAAGGAAGAAATTGATTTTGGATTTGAAAAGCAAGTTAATTTGTTGCAATAGTTAGAAAAGGATTAAATGTTGAGAATTATTTGTAAATAAGAATTTTAATTCCAAAAATAGAATTTTTGGTCAACTCTTCCATATAATCCAAAATTTGGGGAAAATTGGAGGAGGGACATTTTGGAGAATTTCTGGTTGGAAAATAATTTTGGACAAAATTGGGGGTTTTGGAGAGGAAAAAAAAAAACTTCTTCTAGATCTGGCAGGATTGGGCTCTCCTTCAGCTATTCCAGGAATGCATATGGAGGTAGGATTTACCCTAACTGTTCTTCCTTGTTGTTTGAAATGATCTGTTGGGTGAAATTGATTGTTGTCAAAAGCCAATCTTTTAATTCTTATCAGACTTAAATTTGGATTTGTGGGTTTAAATCCATGCTTTAGTTTGTGTTCTTCAAGAAGATTTTATGGCTGTATCATTGTGTTAATATGATCCTTTTTGCCATGCCTGGTTTTGTTAATAAAAATCAATAGATTTAATGGAGGTGTGTTATTCCTCATAGCTGTTTGGGTGTTTGTAACCTTTTTGTATTTGGGAAGAATGTATATCATCAAAAATATGACACCAAACACAGTTCGTTTAAACCGGGTTTATATTAAATCGAAATTTCTTATCAAATTTTTGTGGAGGGCGTTTGTTCTAAGTTTTCGGACTGTGCTTTTTGGTTTTTTTTTTAGACTGTGGGTTGGGGTTTGGAGGGTGGGGAGCGGAGCTCCACCCACTCCTCCTCCCCTCCCCCGCTCGTCCCCCCCGTTTCTACCTTTCTCCTCGTGCAAGCTGCAACCGGCGGGGCCGCAGCTCGCTGCGACCCTCGCAGCGGCCGCAGGCACTGTGTCTCCGTCGTGGTGGCCGAAGGGAGCGGCGATTCCCTGTGCGGGAGCTGCTGGGGCTAGGGCACGGCCCGGTTCCCCACGCGGCCGTTGTAACTCAGTTCGTTTAAATGTTTTTTTTATATATTAGTTTTTAAAAAAAAAAGTTTTTTTTTTTAATGTATTTTTTTTATATTCAAAAAAATATATAATATTTAAATATTAGTTAATGGAAATTGTTAATTAAGTTTTTAATTATGGATACTATGGCATAATTCTATTTAATGATTAATTTCATGTTGATTAATGGGGTAAAGGAATTTTACCCATTAATTGATATTCAATTTCATTTTAGGATTGGTGCACATTTTCTAATTAAATTCTAGAATTATCATTTTCGCCATTGAATATTAATTGGTCATAATTTGGACTATCTTGGATTAATAAAATTATATCTTGCCTTCTAGCTGATTAGAGTATTTGCAGAATTGAGGAAGTATTGTTAAAAACAAAATAGAATATTATGTTATTGGAAAATTGTTGAAATGTGATGTAATTACTAATTGATGATGTTAAATATCATTCCAGAACATATCATTTGAGTAATTGAGAAGTAAGTGAAATATGTATCATTGGATATTTGAATTTAAACAAGGTGCTTTTGGAAATGATTATCTTCATTTGGATTCCCTTTTTATATTTATATTTTTCGTGATCAATATAGTGCATCTGGGATTGAAAAATATGAAACTGTAGAGGTCGGTTTTGAACCAATATGTCAATGACGTTTTAATTGGAGATTAAATATCTTATTTAATTGATTAATGGTTGTCTGAATTTTATTAATATGAATTGGTTTAAAAACTCTTTATGGCTTAATATGTTTGTTCGATGCTTTGAACCTTAGAGAGTTAGAAAACCAAGAACCACCTATTCCTAGGTGAGGTAGATAACTGTAATCTGATTTAGATCTTGTAGAAAACTTGATCGACTTTTAATGATTAGATCAATTCAGAAAGAGTGTATCTGTTGATCATTGCCTATGCGAGTTTAATTTCTGTATTCGCTTTTGATTATGAAATGGCAAGTCATGCTTGTTTTGATAGGACCCTGTCGTTTGGAATGATTTGGGGTACCTGTTTCAGTCCTCGGTCCTGAGTTGACTGTTGTTTTGTGGTGTTGTCGTAGTTGGTCATATCCTCTTTGTGTGAGTCAGATGATGATTTGTGGTTAACCTTAGTTGTCAGGTCTCTAGTTAGAGTACCGTCAGTAAGTGTTCATCTTTGAGTTGTGTTTGACCAGATGATTGTCCTCTCTTTTGAACTCCATTTTTCTGACCATGTCTATTCCTTGGTTTTGAGTTCGTCTGAGTTTAGTCTAGTGTCGTATGGGAAAGTGGCTTTCGATCGGGGGCCGCACCGAAAGTGGCTGCTGGGTAACCCGTCGAAAGTATGTCTAATAAGTGATAACCTAACAGTAGATTAGAATGTAATCTGTAAGTAAGATAATTGTGCCTCACACATGGGACGAGTGCTAACATTGACTCGACATGCTGTGAGAAGGCCTGAAATGGCAAACTACCATCCTTGTCTTCACGAGAGGATGTGTGGGTCCACACGAGGCTTGGACAGGCCGGAAGTTCGGATTTGGTTGCCAGGGTAACCCAGTGTATGGGACCGGGACCTATGAAGACTTGCCATGGTAACCATACCAGGTTGTGTGATGACACTTGTCCCTACGTTCGCTAGTGTGTTGTTGTTTTGTCCTGTTAGGAGTACCTTTGTGGGTCGTCCTTTGTCTCTGCCCTTATGAGTTTTGGTTTCATGTTAGACCTTGGGTGGTGATGGCTCAGTTTTATGGATGCTCTTCTGGACTTATGTTTTTAGCTTTGAGTATGTTCAGCTGGATCCTGTTCTTTTCAGGGATCATTTATGTATTAATTGACTGATGCGCCTTGATGGCCGGATTGTAATGGTGTAACCTCTTGTATTGTTAACTTTATTATTTATCAGAGGGGTCTTGCAGTTGACCAGACCCAGAGATGTAGCCCTTTAGGGGTGAACTCCGAGATCATTATGGTGTTATGTGATGTATTCTCTTATGTTTCCTTTATTCAGCTTTATCTTGTATGATTAACTTTTGTTAGAATGGTTAAGTGGATAAATGGAATTAACTTTAAATGCTTATATTCAGTCCCTTCTTGAATGCCATGTTGATCGAATGCGTAAGTGGTTTAGATGAAAATTATTGTAGATACATGTATGTAATCGTCTTTTAAATGCAATAAATTGGAGTATGAAAGAATGTATCTTAGATGAATGGAATCTATTCAGTTGTGGTTAGAAAATTAAATATGCTTGAAAAGATCTCTTATGTTATGATGGAATCCTAGTGTGTTAGGATATTAGATGTATGGCTTATAATTTTAAATGAAAAGCTTGAATGAAGATTATGGATAGATCTTATGGTTGAATCTTTGCTTGTGATTTATATTTCCGTCCTTTGAAAGAAATTGTCCTGATTAAGAATTATCTCGTTATTAAGATAATCAGCTTGTAGGATTAATTGTGTGAGTTAAGTAAATTGTGATATTTAAGTAATCTCATTGGGAAACTCTTTAGGTGTTAGTTGATGTCTTCCGCTATGTAATCTGAATCTTTGATATCTTGTTGTATCTTATGTGGTGTAACTTTAAAAAAAAAATTATTGCACTCTATTCTTGTGTTATGGCTTAATCCCTTCGGGGTTTCCTGGTGGGGCATTACATTTGGTATTTGAGCCCATGTTGCAAACATTGGGATCTCTGGTGTCGCGTGTGCCCTCTATTGGTGTGAGGTGTATCGACCTTGTGTGTATGCTTGTCCTCCTGTTGCATGTGAGTGATTGAGCAGACCTTAACTGGTGTGTAACGTGTGTGTGTTCACACCTTGTTTTCGCCTTCTTGATGTTGGCATTTGATTGTTTATATGTGCATTGTGTGCTTATTGATGTCTTGGTCTACGATTACTCTTATTCCGAAAGAGAGTCGTATGTACCTTCCCTTATTGAGTGTTGTACTCTTTAGACTAATCCATTTGGGTTGGTCCGTGCTTGTCTTGAATCTGAAAGTGCGAATTGTGTTTGTTTAAAGATTATGATCTAGCTTAATGTTGTCCACTTGAGGGACTAGTATGGCAATTATTGAATGCTTATTTTATAGAAAATTAAATGATTAGCACCATTCCTCTCTCTCTCTCTCTCTCTCTCTCTCTCTTTCTGTAAATTAAAATGATTAGGATATGTGTAATTATCTTTGATTGGAGTTTTCTTGTTTGCGAGAGAGAAAAGGGTGTGACTTCTTGAACCCTTGAGTGAGCCTTATGATGCTTATGTTTTCAGATTATTAAAGGGCTATGGGTTTAAAAATTTAATTCGGTTATTGGGAGAAAGTTGTATGTGTGCAATTAAAGAATTCTCCATGTGTATCTTGTAGGAGTAGCATGATTAAATTTTATCTTAGTAAGGTGCTTCCTATGCGAATAGTTGTATTATGTGAAACTGCTTGGTTGGTAGAAGAAGTATTAAAAGGAGCATGTTAATGTAGCTTCGAGAGAGTATTATTGTGTTCCCTGAAAGATTGTTTTATATGTTTCATTAAACCAGTTTGATTGAAGATTTATTTTAACAAATGCTTCATTGAACTCGCTTTGGGTATATGTAATTACCTTAATGTGTTAGAAAGTGCGAATGAAAAGCTTGTTTGATGTGCTTGCATTAATATGTTTATTTGGGTAATAGCACTTTTCTTATCTTTGATCGTAATGTGATCTTCTCTAATAGGTTGCAAATTATGGCATGTGTCTATATTGTATTATTATAAGTGAGTGTTCTTAAGAGGTCTTGCATTATCGAAAAGATTGCCTCTCTTGATCTCTGTTTTGTTTGGAAAACTAGAACCTCCTGTTGCATCCATAATTATTGGGAATGTTTTGTTAGGTTGATTGTCATCCTTCTAACGGTAGCGAAATGAAAACCGTGCAATTAAATGATAGGCTTATAGTGAGAAATTTTATATTATAGCGTGATCTTGATTGATCTTGTGTCTTTGTAAGAAATAGTTTGGTCATCAAACTCTCTTTCCCTACTCTTTGCCTAATCCTAAGATTTTTAGAAATGGTATTAAAGAATGCATTGATTTAAATAGAATGTTTATAAAACATGTGAAATTGTATGTTTGCTTTTTGGCTTCATAGTGATAGATGAAAGTCTAAGCTTTAGAAATGAATTTGAATAGCTAGTAATGTGAGTTCTGATGCTTAGTGAGATGTGATAAAGATATAGGAATGATGTTATTTCCTTATGTAATTGTGAATTGTTAATAATTTCAGTACTTGTATCTAGAGTAAACTTGATTCAGTTATTTAAGTAGAAAGCATAATTGAAATCTTCCTTGAATAGATGTTAGCGTACTGAAAAGTACTCCCCGTAAATGTGACTAAACCAGTACTGGTTTTTTTGTGTGTATTGTAAGAAACTAGTGCTTTTTATGTGTGCCCATGGATTGGTGAAGTAATCAACCATGGAGGATATGTTGCTTATGAGTATGGGAAACCATACTGTTTATGTGATGTTGCTTATTTGTTTTCCTGCTGAGTACCAAACCTCGGGTTGTGGGTAACTCAGTATGTTAAGGGGTAGTATTCGAAGTAACCGTTCCTTGAATAGTATGGATTGGCGTATGAGTAATGTCGGCGCAAAGCGACTTTAGCTTCTCTACTTCGAGGAATGATATAGTTGTACTACTAAACTGTATCAAGGTGTACTCAATACTTTCCCTTTTTGATGAATCTATTTATAGGTTTATATGTGACAGCCTATTCCTCTCCTTTATTTGAGCTTATGGATGGTGATTTTTGTGTATAGTGATGGTATAATTTGGAGGATCCTTTGCCTTGTCTTCATGAAAGGTAGGTTTATTCACATGTGCTGCCAGTTAGTATGTGTTGGTAGGCATGTGGGTGGACCCTAGTCATGTATACCTCTGACTTACGATGAGTATCCTTCTAGATACGTCGCTATGCGGGATGTGACCTGCACGTACTTGTTCCGCGAGGTGCACTACCATGCGGGATACACCCATTGTGTGTGTTCTCCACTTGGGGCATTGCCATGCCACGTGACGACATGATGCGGGGTGATGTCGAGGTGCACACCGCCATGCCATGTGGGTAGTGTGACTATGTCGCACCACATGATGAGCTACTGCAATAGCTAGTCAATTGTTCCTTCCTTCCTCGTTGGTGGCTAGATGTTAGTCACATAGTGATGTTATGTGCAGTTGTGATATTATTTGTATTTCTTTGGGGATCAGCAATTTATTTTACTTTGACTTTGAAGGTTTAGCCACGATCTTGTGATCTTTTGCACTTTTGACTTGGTGTTGCAATTCCGGATTATTTTCTTGCCTTACTATTGGAATTGATGATTTATTATCTTTATTCATCTGTACTTTGGTGGCTAAACTGGTTTATCCTTATGGTTTTCGGATGCTGGTCTTGTGTCGAAATGTGAAATTCCTCTCCAAGGACGTATGATACGGAATTGGTAGAGTGTATGCGAGGAAGTTGATGTAGGGAACCTTGAGGATGGGGGTATGTGAGGCTGTGATGCAGCTAGTACCCACTACCTACCTATGTGTGGTGACTATCTCTTGGAGGCTAACCACCTTGCTCAACAAGGGATATTCACAAAGGTCTTGTATGGAAGGTAGCACCGCTATGGTGTGCCTAGCACCATCGAGCCCTTTGAGTGAGATATTGGATATTTATGATCATATGGTTGTTCTGAGATCAGGCATTGAGGTGTTGATCGTGCATGTTATCTTTGACTGAGCATTAGACATGCTCACATGTGGCCTTTTATGTTATGCATTCCAGTTATGTGGATGGTTATTATTTGTATCATGGAGTAAATTGTGTTAACTTGTCACTATGTTATGGGACATAGTCATTGGAAAGGTTTTTATATGCCTGGCAAGTGTAAACAATTGAGTTATTTATGTTGCTCTTTTTTTCATGAAAGTTAATTTGGCTGTAGAAATTGATATTTAAGCTAGTTCTATGTTATAAATTTTATAATAAAGATGGGTTGGTAAAGGAAATTGATCATTATGGCATGTTTTCTTGTCATTTTTGGTCGATGATTATGGTAATTGTTGTTTACCTCTTTGTAATGCTTTAATTTGGTGTAATGAAAGGGAGAAAATTCTTGTATCTCTCCTATGATTATTGATAATTCCTAGAATATTTTAAGGAATGTATGGTTTTAGATGTATCTTGCCAATGGATAATGGCGTTTGTAAAGGATTTTGCAATAACATTTCATTTATTTATGGAAAGATTTCTATGTGCAATTTGATATTTGTTGAATGAGTTTCAGGGCTAATGCGTACGACATGTTCTCTATCTAGCCTTACGACTTCCAGGAGTAAGTCGGAACCTAGGGGGGGAGATTGTAGTACCCCCTACCCTAATCAATCTCTAATCTTAATTTAATCTGGGTTAGTTTATCTTAATATAGGGTTATAGTCAGATGTTGATTTAACGCATAGCTGTTGATGTGGTTTTCACACTAGTTGTATGCAAGTTATTCAGTGTTCCTATTTCGTGATATTAGTATCGGACTAATGCTCTCATTAAGTTATTTTATATGTATGCATGTATGATCATTGGTTGCAGGAGATTTCAGGTACAACGCCGCATGAGTGCGAGGTTCGTCTTCACCTGGATGTGCAGGTTTGAGTGTACCTCTTTAATCCTTAGAGTTGGATTAGGTGGTCGTAAGACCCTAGTTGTCCTTAGTTGTGCTCAAGTGAGCATCGCCAGTCATCGTTGGTTATCCCTTTTTGTTTGGGTTTGCGAGTCATCCGTTTGGTTGACCTTCTCGTTTTGCATGCTTGGTGTGCATGGTTAAATTGATTAATCAGTCCTTAGTAATTATTTTGATTATATATGTGTTTGTGCATTAGAGGTTAATGGACTAAATTAATCAGGATTTCGTTATGCGATTTTCGTTGATATGAATTGCTTATTTTAAATTGGGAGTAAATTCGACTAAATGACTGATTTTGAATATTAAATGCATTTTGAATATGCTCTTGAAAAGAAAGTTATGTATTTTATCGCAATAGAGTTAATAGTATTCTGTTGGCTTTTGAAATTTGAAAGGCTAAATTTAATTAAAGGAAGAAATTGATTTTGGATTTGAAAAGCAAGTTAATTTGTTGCAATAGTTAGAAAAGGATTAAATGTTGAGAATTATTTGTAAATAAGAATTTTAATTCCAAAAATAGAATTTTTGGTCAACTCTTCCATATAATCCAAAATTTGGGGAAAATTGGAGGAGGGACATTTTGGAGAATTTTTGGTTGCAAAATAATTTTGGACAAAATTGGGGGTTTTGGAGAGGAAAAAAAAAACTTCTTCTGGATCTGGCAGGATTGGGCTCTCCTTCAGCTATTCCAGGAATGCGTATGGAGGTAGGATATACCCTAACTGTTCTTCCTTGTTGTTTGAAATGATCTGTTGGGTGAAATTGATTGTTGTCAAAAGCCAATCTTTTAATTGTTATCAGATTTAAATTTGGATTTGTGGGTTTAAATCCATGCTTTAGTTTGTGTTCTTCAAGAAGATTTTATGGCTGTATCATTGTGTTAATATGATCCTTTTTGCCATGCCTGGTTTTGTTAATAAAAATCAATAGATTTAATGGAGGTGTGTTATTCCTCACAGCTGTTTGGGTGTTTGTAACCCTTTTGTATTTGGGACGAATGTATATCATCAAAAATATGACACCAAACACAGTTCGTTTAAACCGGGTTTATATTAAATCAAAATTTCTTATCAAATTTTTGTGGAGGGCGTTTGTTCTAAGTTTTCGGACTGTGCTTTTTGGTTTTTTTTTTAGACTGTGGGTTGGGGTTTGGAGGGCGGGGAGCGGAGCTCCACCCACTCCTCCTCCCCTCCCCCGCTCGTCCCCCCCATTTCTACCTTTCTCCTCGTGCAAGCTGCAACCGGCGGGGCCGCAGCTCGCTACGACCCCCGCAGCGGCCGCAGGCACTGCGTCTCCGCCACAGTGGCTGCAGGGAGTGGCGCGTCCCTGCGCAGGAGCCACTGGGGCTAGGGCACGGCCCGGTTCCCCACGCGGCCATTGTAACTCAGTTCGTTTAAATGTTTTTTTTATATATTAGTTTTTTTAAAAAAAAGTTGTTTTTTTTAATGTATTTTTTTTATATTCAAAAAAATATATAATATTTAAATATTAGTTAATGGAAATTGTTAATTAAGTTTTTAATTATGGATACTATGGCATAATTCTATTTAATGATTAATTTCATGTTGATTAATGGGGTAAAGGAATTTTACACATTAATTGATATTCAATTTCATTTTAGGATTGGTGCACATTTTCTAATTAAATTCTAGAATTATCATTTTCACCATTGAATATTAATTGGTCATAATTTGGACTATCTTGGATTAATAAAATTATATCTTGCCTTCTAGCTGATTAGAGTATTTGGCTAATTGAGGAAGTATTGTTAAAAACAAAATAGAATATTATGTTATTGGAAAATTGTTGAAATGTGATGTAATTACTAATTGATGATGTTAAATATCATTCCAGAACATATCATTTGAGTAATTGAGAAGTAAGTGAAATATGTATCATTGGATATTTGAATTTAAACAAGGTGCTTTTGGAAATGATTATCTTCATTCGGATTCCCTTTTTATATTTATATTTTCTGTGATCAATATAGTGCATCTGGGATTGAAAAATATGAAACTGTAGAGGTCGGTTTTGAACCAATATGTCAATAACATTTTAAGTGGAGATTAAATATCTTATTTAATTGATTAATGGTTGTCTGAATTTTATTAATATGAATTGGTTTAAAAACTCTTTATGGCTTAATATGTCTGTTCGATGCTTTGAACCTTAGAGAGTTAGAAAACCAAGAACCACCTATTCCTAGGTGAGGTAGATAACTGTAATCTGATTTAGATCTTGTAGAAAACTTGATCGACTTTTAATGATTAGATCAATTCGGAAAGAGTGTATCTGTTGATTATTGCCTATGCGAGTTTAATTTTTGTATTCGCTTTTGATTATGAAATGGCAAGTCGTGCTTGTTTTGATAGGACCCTGTCATTTGGAATGATTTGGGGTACCTGTTTCAGTCCTCAGTCCTGAGTTGACTGTTGTTTTGTGGTGTTGTCATAGTTGGTCATATCCTCTTTGTGTGAGTCGGATGATGATTTGTGGTTGACCTTAGTTGTCAGGTCTCTAGTTAGAGTACCGTCAGTAAGTGTTCATCTTTGAGTTGTGTTTGACCAGATGATTGTCCTCTCTTTTGAACTCCGTTCGTCTGACCATGTCTATTCCTTGGTTTTGAGTTCGTCTGAGTTTAGTCTAGTGTCGTATGGGAAAGTGGCTTTCGATCGGGGGCCACGCCCAAAGTGGCTACTGGGTAACCCGTCGAAAGTGAGTCTAATAAGTGATAACCTAACAGTAGATTAGAATGTAATCTCTAAGTAAGATAATTGTGCCTCACACATGGGACGAGTGCTAACATTGACTCGACATGCTGTGAGAAGGCGTGAAATGGCAAACTACCATCCTTGTCTTCACGAGAGGATGTGTGGGTCCACACGAGGCTTGGACGGGCCGAAAGTTTGGATTAGGTTGCCAGGGTAACCCAGTGTATGGGACCGGGACCTATGAAGACTTGCCATGGTAACCATACCAGGTTGTGTGATGACACTTGTCCCTACGTTCGCTAGTGTGTTGTTGTTTTGTCCTGTTAGGAGTACCTTTGTGGGTCGTCCTTTGTCTCTGCCCTTGTGAGTTTTGGTTTCATGTTAGACCTTGGGTGGTGATGGCTCAGTTTTATGGATGCTCTTCTGGACTTATGTTTTTAGCTTTGAGTATGTTCAGCTGGATCCTGTTCTTTTCAGGGATCGTTTATGTATTATTTGACCGATGCGGCCATCTGTATATTGTTATGTTTCGCCTTGATGACCGGATTGTAATGGTGTAACCTCTTGTATTGTTAACTTTATTATTTATCAGAGGGGTCTTGCAGTTGAGTAGACCCAGAGATGTAGCCCTTTAGGGGTGAACTCCGAGATCATTATGGTGTTATGTGATGTATTCTCTTATGTTTCCTTTATTCAGCTTTATCTTGTATGATTAACTTATGTTAGAATGGTTAAGTGGATAAATGGAATTAACTTTAAATGCTTATATTCAGTCCCTTCTTGAATGCCATGTTGATCAAATGCGTGAGTGGTTTAGATGAGAATTATCGTAGATGCATGTATGTAATCGTCTTTTAAATGCAATAAATTGGAGTATGAAAGAATGTATCTTAGAGCAATGGAATCTATTCAGTTGTGGTTAGAAAATTAAATATGCTTGAAAAGATCTCTTATGTTATGATGGAATCCTAGTGTGTTAGGATATTAGATGTATGGCTTATAATTTTAAATGAAAAGCTTGAATGAAGATTATGGATAGATCTTATGGTTGAATCTTTGCTTGTGATTTATATTTCCGTCCTTTGAAAGAAATTGTCCTGATTAAGAATTATCTCATTATTAAGATAATCAGCTTGTAGGATTAATTATGTGAGTTAAGTAAATTGTGATATTTAAGTAATCTCGTTGGGAAACTCTTTAGGTATTAGTTGATGTCTTCCGCTATGTAATCTGAATCTTTGATATCTTGTTGTATGTTATGTGGTGTAACTTTAAAAAAAAAATTATTGCACTCTATTCTTGTGTTATGGCTTAATCCCTTCGGGGTTTCCTGGCGGGGCATTACAGATATTGTCATATGTCTATTTTGGTATCTCCTTAGGTCCTTGATCTTGAGATTTGGACTATTTTCTTGTGATTGTTTGTATTTGGTCATGTCCTTTATGCGAGTGTTGGGTGTTGTTATGTGGTTGACTATAGCTGGTCATGTCTCTAGTCAGAGTACCGTCAATCAGTGCACCTCATATGAAGACTTGTTTGCCTAAGTGGGTATTCCCATTGTATTGAACAATGTATGCTTGTCCCGGTGTATTCCTTGGTTTAGGAGTTCATTGGATTATGGTCTAGTGTCATATGGGAGAGTGGATTTCAAGTGGGGGTCACATCTAAAGTGGTTGCAAGGTAACCCATCGAAAGTGTGTCTAAATAAGTGATAACCTAATAGCATATTAGAGAGTTTAGTTAATGAAAACACTAAGTAATATAATTGTGCCTCACGCATGGGATGAGTGCTAGTACAGACTTGGAGTGAATTGAGAAGGCCTAAAATGGAAAACCAACAACCTTGTCTTTACGAAAGGATGTGTTGGGTCAACATGAGACTTGGATGGGCCAGAGGTTTGGAAAAGGTTACCAAGGTAACCCAATAGATGGGGCCAAAACTTATGGAGGGCTGCCAAGGTAACCATACCAAGTTATGTGATAACACTTGTCCCTTATGTTCACTAGTGTACAGTTTGTGTTGTCTTTGCTAGGAGCACTATTATGGAGTCATATTTGGTTGTTTATGCCCTTGTGAGAACCTAATATTCATGTTAGAGCATGGGTTGCTTATAATGGGTTGCGAGGACTTAGTTTCATGTGTGCTCCACTTGTTCTTTTGAGATTGCTTCTGATCATGTTTTAGATGGATAATTTCCTTTTTCTGGGATCATTCATGTATCTATTAGACCAATGTGGTTGTATGTATTATTTATTTATGTCATTTTGGCAGGTTGTAATTGATGTGAACCTTATGTATTCTTCACCCTATTATTTATTAGAGGGGTCTTGAAGTTGAGCAGACCCCACAATGTAGCCCACTAGCGGTGAACTTTGATATCATTATGTTATATGGTGTTTGTGCTCTTTTGTTTCCTCTTTATTTAGCATGTATGGATGACATTATGGTCAAAATGTATAATGTGGATTAGATGATGTTAATCTTAAATGCATGTATATAGTTATCTTATTAAATGCAGTAATATGGATCATGAAGAATGTAGGTTGGTATAATGGGAAGTATTCATTAATTTTTAATGCAATTAAAGTATGTAAGGAAACTAGATGCATGACATTTGCTTTAAATGTAATGTTGGACGTAATGTATGGTTAAATTATAATGGATAAACTTAATCATGTTATCTATATTTTTAACTTACCAAACAAATTTATCCTTGTTTAAAGTACTAGCATGTCATTAAGTTAATCAACTTAATTGGATTAATTAGCGTGAGTTGAGTTAAGTGTTGAATAAAGTAATCACGTTGGGAAACTCTTTAGGTGTTAGTTAAGTCTTCCATTCTATAATCTGAACTCAATGTTAAATAAATGTATCTTTGATTTTTTTTAAACTTAAAAACAAAATTGCGCTCTATTCTTGTCTTTTACCTTTATCCCTTCGAGGTTTCCTGGTGGGGCATTGGATTTGGTATAAGAGCCAATGTTGAAAACACTATGATCTCTAGTGTTGCTCAAGTGCCCTTAGTTGGTGTGAGGTGTATAGACCCTATGTTGTATTCTTGTCCTCCTATTGTATGCGTGTGATTGAGGCATAGGATCTTGAAGATCTTATTGTTCTATTATTTTTGTGTATTCTTTCGAGCAAACTTAATTGTGTGTAACATGTGTGTTCACATATTTCTTTCACATTCCTGATGTTAGTACTTTTGAGTGATTATATGTACCTCCATTTTTTATCCTTGTACTCTTTAGACTAACCCATTGGGTTGGTCAGTGATTGTCTTAAATCTGAAAGTATGAAATGTGCTTGTATTATGATTATGATCTAGCTTAGTTTTGTGAACTTGAAGGACTTGTATGGTAGATGTTGAGTTCTTATGATGTAGCAAATTGAATGGTTATCATCCTTCCTCCTCTTTCTCTCTAGAAATTAAAATGTTTGTTATATGTGTATTTATCACCTATGTAAGTTTTTGAATTATGAGAGAAAGGTTGTGACTTCTTGAACCCTTGTGTGATCCTAATGATTCTACTATGTATTTAGATAATAAGAGGGCTATGGGCCTACAAGATCATAATGGTTATTGGGAGGAAATTGTATGTTTTCATAAAGGAATTCACCATGTGTGTTGTAGGAGTAACATAATGAATCTCTATCTTAGGCAATGTGCGATAATGTGCGAATAGCGGATATGTGAAAGTGCCTTGTTTGTAATAAGATGTGTAAAAAGGGAACATGTTATAGTGGCTAAGAGTGTGTTGATGTGTTCCATGAAAAATTTCTTTGTGTTTCATAATACCGACTCAATTGAAGACCTATTTGAACAATGCTACATTGAACTTGCTTTTGGAGATATATAATTGACTTCATAGGAATAGAAAGTGCAAATGAAAAGCTTGTTTGATGTACATGCATAAATATGTATTATTTAGTTGATAGCTCCTCGTTCACCTTCTTATCGTACTTTGATTTTTAATGAAAAGCTACAGATTATGATATATTTCATTATTAATTAAGAGTAGTGAGTGTTCACAAGAGGTCTTACATGAACGAAAAGATTATCTGTCTTGATTATTTTTTTTTGGAAATTAGGAGATTTGATTGCAACCATAATATTTAGAAATGTCATGTTAGGACAATTGGCATTCTTATAAATGGTACTGAAATGAAAACCGTACAACTAAGATGATAGACTTATAGTGATAAATTTTATCATGTTGTGTGATCTTGTTAATTTTGTGCATATGTATGAAACAGGTTGACTATCAAGCTCTCTTCCCCTTCTCTTTACCTAGACTATAAGATTTTTATAAATGCTATTAAAGAATGCATTGATTTAAATAGAATGTTTATAAAGCATATGAAATTGTCTTTTTTTTTGAATTGTGGTTTCATATTGAAAGATGGAAGTCTTATGCTTTGGAAAGAAAATTTGTATGGTTAGTAATGTGAATATGAATGCTTAGTGGAATTAGGGAAAGATATAGGAATGACATTAATTCCTTATGTACTTTTGAATTGTAAAGAATTTTAGTACTTGTATCTAGGATACATTCTACTCGGTTATTCATGTGGGAAGCATAATTTAAACATTACTTGAGGAATGATAGTGTACTGAAAAGTACTCCCCATAAATGTGAATAAACCAATACTGGTGCTTTTGGTTTGTATTGTGAGAAACCAGTGTTTTCTATATGTGCCCATGGGATGGTGAAGTAATCAACCATGGAGGATATGTTTAATTATGAGGATGGGAAACCATACTATTTATGTGATGCTACTTATTTGTTAACCTACTAAATGCCAACCCGTGAGTTGTTGGTAACTTAGTATGTAAAGGGGTAGTATTAGGAGTCACCATTCCTTGAATAGCATTTTTTTTGGCGTATAAGTAATGTCAGCATAAAGAAACTTTAGCTTCTCTATTTTGAGGAAAAATATAGTTATATAATGAAACTATATTAAGGGTGTACTCAATAGTTTCCCTTTTGATGAACCAATTTCTAAGGTTTATGTGTGCCAGCCTATTCCTCTCTTTTATTTGAGCATTTTGATGGTAGTTCCTGAGCATAGTGATGGTGTATTTTGGAGGATCTTTTGCCTTGTCTTCATGAAAGGTATGTTATTTCCACATGAGCTGCCAATTAGCAGGCATTAGTATACATGTGGGTGGACCTTAACCATGTGTACCACTGGCTTACGGTGAGTATCTTGAGAGGTATGTCACTATGCGGGGTGTGACCTGCGCATGCCTTTTTCTGCAAGGTACACTACCATGTGGGATATGTCCATTGCATGTCTTCTCAACTTGGAGTATTGTCATGTCATGTGACAATGTGATGCAGGGTGATGTCGAGGTGAACACTATCATGTCATGTGGATGTATGACTAGGCTGCACTACATGATGAGCTACTGTGATAGCTAGATGATTGTTCTATCCTTCCTCATTGGTGGCTAGATGCTAGTAACATAGTGATGTTATGTACAATTATGATATTCTTATTTATTTTTTTGTGGACCAGCAATTTATTCTATTTTGAATTTTAAGGTTTAGCCACGATCTTGTGATCTTTTTCTTACTTGCTTTGGTGTTGTAATTTTGGATTTTTTTTTCTTGCCTTACTATTGGAATTGATGATTTATTATCTTTATTCATCTATATTTTGGTGACTAAAATGGTTTATCCTTATTGTTTTCGTATGCTAGTCTTGTGTTGAAATGTGAATTCCTCTCCAAGGACATTTGAGATGGCCTTGGTTGAGTGTATACAAGGAAGTAGACGTAGGGAACCTTGAGGATGGGGGTATGTGAGGCTATGATGCAGCTAGGATCCACTACCTACCTATGTGTGGTGACTATCTCTTGGAGGCTAACCATCTTACTCGACAAGGGATGGTCACGAGGGTCTTGTATGGAAGGTAGCACCGCTATGGTGTGCCCTAGAACCATCAAGCCCTTGAGTGAGATGTTCGATATTTGTGATCAGGTTATTTATTCTGAGATCAGGCATAAAGATGTTGATTGTGCATATTATCTTTGGTCGAGCATTAGACATGCTCACATGTGGCCTTTTGAGTTGTTCATTCTAGTTATGTGGATGGTTATTATTTGTAATAATGGAGTAAAATGTGTTATTTTGACACTATGTTATGGGACATAGTCATCGGAAAGGTTTTTATATGCCTGACAAGTTTAAACAATTGTGTTCTTTATGTTGCTCTTATTTTATAAAATTTAACTTGGCTGTAGAATTTGAAATTTGAAGCTAGTTATATGCGATAAAATTTTATGAAGATGATGGATTGGTAAAAGAAATTGATCATGATGGCATGTTTTCTTGTCGTATTTGGTAGATGAGTATGGTAATTTTTGTTTACCTCTTTTAATGCATTAATTTGGTTTGATTGAAGGAAGAAAATTCTTGTTTCACTACTATGATTATAGATAGTTCCTAGAACATTATAAGAAATGTATGGATTTAGATGTATCTTACCAATGGATAATGACATTCGTAAAGGATTTAGCAATAATGTTTCAATTATTTGTGAAAAGATTCTTATGTACAATTTGATATATGTTAAATAATTTTTAGGGCTATTGTGCGGTGCATGTTTTCCTTCTAGCCTTAAGACTACGAGGAGTAATTCAGAACCTAGGCAGGGAGGATGTAGTACCCCTGCCCTAATTAGATTCTAAAAATTGATCTAACCTTGTTTGATTTACTATGTTGTAATGTTATAGTCAGATATGATGATTATTGTGCATACCTATAAATGTTGTTTTCACATCAATTCGTATGTAAGATTATTTGTTCTTCTGATTTGTATTATTAATCTCGGGCTAACACTTTCATTCAATATATATGTATGTATTTATGTCATGGTTGCAAGAGATTGTAGGTACAGTATCACATAGGTACAAGGTTCATCTACACCTAGATTCACAAGTTTGAGTGTACCTCATCAATCCTAAGGAATTGGATTTGATAGTCATAAGACCCTCGCTCTACTCTAATCATGCTCAAATGAGCATCGTCAATTATCCGTCAGTTTCCCCTTTGGTTAGGTATGTGGGTCATGTGTTTGTTTGGCTTTCTTGGGTTTTGTGTTGTGTGTGTGGTAAAAATTAAGTATTTAATCCTAAGTATTTCATTTGATTAAATTTGTTCTTGTATGCATTAGTAAATTAGGGGACTAAATTAAATAGGACCCATTTGTGTCATTAATCATTAATCAGATTGCTAAATTCATGTTTGTATCAAGTTTGATTAAATGGTTATTTTTAAATGATAAATTAATTAAGTATATGCATTTTTAAAGGAAAGGTTAAATAGTATTTGAAAATAGAAATATTTTACCCTCTTTGGCATTTTGAAATAGAAATGTTAGTTTTAATTAAATTAAGAAAATCAATTTTAGAAGAAAAAGCAAGTTTTGCTTATTTGAGGTGTTTGGGAAAAATGATTTTCATTTTTTATTTGGAGGAAACTATTTTAAATCTAAAAAAAAAAAATTTGTTCAAACAATTTCCCTTTAGGTTTTGAAAAATATTTTGGAAGACTTATTTTTGGAATGGAAATTTTGGGCATTTGTGGGAGAAGGATTTTATTGAGCTTGCAGGTTGGGCTCTTCATCAAATCATTCCCAAGATTGTTGAATAAGGTTGGATTCTTGTTTATCTCTTTGGTTTTATTGTTTATAAGAGATTATTTAGATTTAGAAGAAATCTAATTGTGCTTGTTGAAAATCTCATATATTTTGTGGAATAAGGAAGAGTTGTAGTTAAATCTCAAATTTAAACCATCCTTGCTTTCTTTTCCAGCCTCCAGATCAAATTTTGGTTGCTCAAATTGATTTCAAAGTTGAAAATTAGGGTTGGTTGTTCATAATAAAATTTTGTTAACTCCAAATGAATGCATTCAGATTCAAGTTTTAGATTGTAAAATTAGTTTGTGTTTGGCAAGATTTGTTGGATAAATGTGTGTAAATTAATTCTATTTGCCCAAATATGGTATTTGGTTGGAGGAATTTGCCCAGTGTTATCTTTTTGGGATTGGTTATTCAAAATTTTTTAATATTTTGGGAGGCATTGTTATTCTAGAAATTTATCTCTTTTTTTTGCTCTCTATTTGAGATTGTGTAGAAATTGGGGGTTTATCTGTTTTAAAGAAATAAATATTAAAAAATATATATATATAAATAAATAAAAATATTAATTTACCACCCAAATGGCAGGGTATACCCCACCATGTGGGATGGTAGCAGTGGTACCAAAGGTAGTGGCCGCTACCATTTGGTAGCATTTCTACCCAAGGTAGCAACCTGTTACCAGTTGGTAGCATCTATCGCTAAAGAATTCTCTTGGGGAAAGGGAGGCCCACATGGGTCTACCCCATTATTTATTTATTTATTTTTCTAAAAAAATAATTATATATTTTAAAATAGATTTTAAAATATTATTTAATTCATAAATTATTAAATAGTATTTGGTTTTATTTAATTATTAATTAATGTATATGATTAAATATATGCTAATTAATATTTAAGTTTGTTTTTTAAATTTTTGTGCAAGGAAATTTTATTTTTTTGGAAAAAAGATTTTCAATTTTAGTTTCCTTTTAAATGTATATTTCCATTTTTAGAAAGTATATATTTGGTTTGCGAAGATGAGAATAGTTTATTTATTTCAAAACAAAAAAGAATGGGAATGTTGTTTTATTTTAAAAAATAAATATCATATTTTAGTTGACTAATGAATATTTGATTTATATTTGTATGTTCTACATATAATTACAATTATATTAATGTGATTTTGGTTTGAGAACTCATGATGAAGTATTTATTTAATTTTATGATGTAAAAGGTATTATAGTGAGTTAGTAAACCATGAGCGGCATGTTCCTAGACAAGGTAGACACATTGCAATCAAATATAGATCTATTAGAAAACTAGATCGATTGTAATGTTTTAAATGATATGGAAGAAGACTATCATTTCCAATTTATGTCTATGCATGTTTAATTCTCTATATTCGCATTTGATTAAAAAATGGCAAGTCCTTGATTGTGATTGGTGGATATTGAGATATGTTTATTTTGATATCTAATCCGGTCCTTGATCTCAATTTTTGGACTGTTTTCTTGTGGATTTTTTATCTAGTCATATCCTTTATGCAGGTGTTGGGTGTTGTTATGTGGTTGACTATAGCTAGTCATGTCTCTAGTTAGAGTACCATTAGTCAGTGCACCTTGTATGAAGAATTGTTTGGCCAAGTGGGTATTCCCACCATATTGAACTTTGTATGCTTGTCCTAGTGTATTCCTTGGTTTAGGAGTTTGTATGATTATGGTCTAGTATCATATGGGAGAATGGATTTCGAGTGGGGCTCATGCCCAAAGTGGTTGTAGGGTAACCCATCCAAAGTGTGTCTAAATAAGTGATAACCTAATAGAATATTAGATATTTAAGATAATGAAAACACTAAGTAAGATAATTGTGCCTCACGCATGGGATGAGTGCTAGTACAAACTTGGAATACAGTTAGAAGGCCTGAAATGGAAAACCAACAACCTTGTCTACACAAAAGGATGTGTTGGGTGCACATGAGACTTTGATGGGCTGGAGGTTTGGGAAAGGTTACCATGGTAACCCTGTAGTACCCCTACCCTAGTCTACTTCTAACCTTGGTTTAATCTGGATTAGTTTATCGTAATATTATGATTAGTGTCAGATGTTTGATTTAACGCATAGCTATTGATGTGGTTCTCACACTAGTTGTATGCAGGTTATTCAGTGTACCTATTTCGTGATTTTAGTATCGGACTAACGCTTTCATTAGATTTTATAAATGTATGCATGTATGATCTTTTGTTGCAGGAGATTCCAGGTATGAAGTCGCATGAGTGCGAGGTTCATCGTCACCTGGTTTTGCAGGTTTGAGTGTACCCTTGTTAATCCCTAGAGTCAGATTAGGTGGTCGTGAGACCCTAGTTGACCTTCGTCGTGCTCTAGTGAGCATCGCCAGTCATCGTCAGTAATCCCTTCTTGTTTGGGTTTGCGAGTCGTCTGTTTGGTTGATCTTCTCGATTTGCGTGCCTGGTGTGTTTGGTTAAATTGGCTAATTAGTCCTGAGTAATCATCTTGTTTAAATATGCGTTTGTGCATTGATGATTAATGGATTAGATTAAACAGGTTTTCGTTATGCGATTTTCTTTGTTAATGAATTGCCTATTTTAAATTGGAAGCAAATTTGATTTAATGATTGAATTGGAATATTTAATGCATTTTATATATGCTGTTGAAAAAGAAAGTTGTGTATTTATCGCAATAGACGTAATTACGTTCTGTTGAATTACTAAATTAGAAAGATTAAATTTCAATTAAATGAGAAATCGTTTCTTGATTTGAAAAGCAAGTTATATTGTTGATATAGTTGTAAAGAATTAAATTTTGAGTATTATTTGTAAATAAGAATTTTAATTCGAAAAATAGAGATTTTGGGTCAACTCTTCCATATAACCCAAATTTGGGGAATTTGGAGAGGATGGACATTTTGGGAGAGATTTTGGAGATGAATTGGAGGATTTTGGAGGAAGAAGGAGGATTTGGGAGCTGGAGATTTGGATTCTTCGTCAGATCTTGCCAGGAATGCGAGATCAGGTAGGGTTGTTTATCCATTTGGTTTTTCTAAATTTTTATGGGGTTTGCTGTTCTAGGAGGAAATGTTGTAAAACCCATATCTCCAAGTTTAGGAAAATGGATATCTGGTATGTAAATCGAAATATGGAATTCGAACCCATTTATTGTTATTCTGGTTTTTGCAAGTAAAACGAACTGTGTGTTTAAAATATGATGGATTTTATCGAACTGGGCTTTTTGTTCAAACCCGGTCTCTGCGTTTTAAACCCAGTTAGCAATATTCGGCTGGGCGTTTGTGACCATTTTAGAACTGTGTGTTTTAAAATTATTTGGGAGTAATTTCAAACTGGGTTTTAAGTTTGCAGCACTGTGTAAAATATCAATGTTTATCCCTGTGCGTTAATCCTTGAACATTATTATTTTTTTTAGTAGTGGGCGTTATTGATTTAAGAGTTCGGGCTGGGCGTTTGTATGGCTTCGAGCTGAGGGTTTGGGGGATTGGAGGCGGGGAGCGGAGCTCCACCCGCTCCACCTCTCCTCTCCCCCGCTCGCCCCTTACTCCTCCTCCCCTCGCCGCACGTCCTTCCCTTTCTCCGCCGCGTTCTCTCTCCTTCCTCCCGCTCGCTGTGTGGGTTGCGGTGACTGCGGCCCACGGCGGTGGCCGCAGGGGCCACGGTGGCCGCAGGGCGCCGTGGCACCTGCGGGCACCACCGCGGGCGCCGCCCAAGTGCCTCCACCGCCTGCATCTAGGGTTAGGGTGGCCCACATTTTCCAATGCGTCTTCCTTTGTTAACATAGTTTAATAAATGTTTTTTTTATGTATGTTTTTTTTATCATTCAAAAAAAAAACATATGATGTGTAATATCATGTTAATATATGTTATCTTAATGCAGAGTTTTAATTAGTTTTTAATTATGATTAAGGGGCAAAAAAAAAAAAAAAAGAGATAAATGTTAATTGGTATTGTTTAATTGCATAATGGAGTTTATCGATTAAGCATTACTCAACTTCACTTCGAGACCTTGCCCCCTTCTAATTAAGTTTTTCAACTATAATATTGCAATTTTATATCATTGATTATATTCTGATCGATCTTGGATTATTAAATCTAGATCTTACCTTCTAGCTGTTTAGAGCACTTGGCTAACTGAAGTAGTATTGTTTAAAGATAATAGAGAATAATATATTATTGGAAGATCGTTGAAATACGATATTGTAGAGGTCAGTTTTAGACCAGTGTGTTAATGATGTTTTTTGTTGGAGATTAAATGTCTTATTCAGTTGATTAATGGTTGTTTGAATTTTATTAATACGAATTGGTTAAAAACTCATTATGGCTTATATGTCTGTTTATGCTTTGAATTTTAACGAGTTAGAAAACCAAGAACGACTTATCCCTTGATAAGGTAGATAACTGTAAGTTGTTTTAGATCTTGTAGAAAACTTGATTGTCATTTAATGATTAAATCAATTTGAGAAAATATTGTCTTTTCTGATTATTGCCTTGCAAGTTTAATTTCTGTATTCGCCTTTAATTATGAAATGGCAAGATTGCTTTGTTTAGTAGGACCCTGTCGTAGGGATTGACTTGGTGTACCTGTTTCAGTCCTCGAATTTTGAGTTGACTATGGTATTGTGATGTTGTCTTAGTTGGTCATATCCTCTTCTGTGAGTCGTATTTGACCTGATGATTGTATCTTCTTGAACTCCGTTCGTCTGACCATGTGTATTCCTTGGGTTGAGTTCATCTGAGTTAGTCTAGTGTCGTATGGGAAAGTGGCTTTCGATTGGGGGCCGCGCCCAAAGTGGCTGCTGGATAACCCGTCAAAAGTGAGTCTAATAAGTGATAACCTAAGGAGATTAGAAAATAATTTATAAATAAGATAATGTGCCTCACACATGGGACGAATGCTATCATAGATTCGGCATGCTGTGAGAAGGCCTGAAATGGCAAACCATCTTCCTTGTCTTCACGAGAGGATGTGTGGGTCCACATGAGGCTTGGATGGGTCGGAAGTACGGATTAGGTTGCCAGTGTTACCAGTGTATGGGCCGGGACCTATGAAGACTTGCCATGGTATCCATACCAGGTTGTGTGATGACACTTGTCCCTACGTTCGCTAGTGTGTTGTCGTTTTGTCCTATTTTGAGTACCTTTGTGAGTCGTCCTTTGTCGCTGCCCTTGTGAGTATCGGTTTCATGTTAGACCCTTGGGTGGTGATGGTTCAGTTTTATGGAGGCTCTCATGGACTCTTATGTTATTAGCTTCGATTATGTTCAGCTGGATCCTGTTCCTTGTAAGGATCGTTTTTGTATTATGGACCGATGGGGTCGTTTGTATATTGTTATGTATTGCCTTGATGGCTGGATTGTACGGTGTAACCTCTTGTACTCTTAACCTTATTATTTATCAGAGGGGGTCTTGCAGTTGAGCAGACCCGGAGATGTAGCCCATTAGGGGTGAACTCCGAGATCATTATGGTGTTATGTGGTGTATTCTCTTATGTTTCCTTTATTCAGCTTTATCATGTATGATTAATTTATGTAAAATGGTTAAGTGGATAATTGGAATTAACTATTAATGCTTATATTCATTTCTTTCTTGAATGCCATGTGGATCGAATGCATAATTGGTTGAGATGCGATTTATCGTAATGCATGTGTGAAATCGTCCTTTTAATGCAATAAGTTGGAATATGGAATAATGTATCTTAGAGTAATGAATTATACTCAGTTGTTGTTAAGAAATTTAAATATGCTTGGAAAGATCTCTTATGCTTATGGTGAAAATCCTATTGTATTAGTATGTTAGATGTATGGTTTGTAATTTTAAATGAAAAGCTTGAATGAGAATCATGAATGGATCTTAATGATGAATCTTTGCTTGTGATTTACATTTCAATCCTTTGAAAGAAATTATCCTGTTTATGAATCATCTCGTTATTAAAATAATCAGCTTATTGGATTAATTGTGTGAGTTAATGAATTGTGAAATTTAAGTAATCTCGTTGGGAAACTCTTTAGGTGTTAGTTGAAGTCTTCCGCTATGCAATCTGAATCTTTGATATCTTGTTGCATCTTATGTGTTGTAACTTTAAAAAAAAAAAATTTGCACTCTATTCTTGTGTTATGGCTTTATCCCTTCGGGGTTTCCTGGCGGGGCATTACAAACCCAGTAGATGGGGCTAGAACCTATGGAGGCTTGCCAAGGTAACCATACTAAGTTATGTGATGACACTTGTCCATTATGTGTACTAGTGTGCAGTTTGTATTGTCTTTTCTAGGAGCACTATTATGGAGTCATATTTGGTTGTTTATGCCCTTGTGAGAACTTGATATTCATATTAGACCATGGTTTTCTTATGATGGGTTGGAAGGACTTAGGTTTTTGGGTGCTGCAGTTGTTCTTTTGAGATTGCTTCTTATCATCTTTCATATGGATCATTTCCTTTTTCTAGGATCATTCATGTATCTATTGGACCAATGTGGTTGTATGTATTATTTGTTTATGTACATTATTTTGGCAAGTTGTAATTGATGTGAACCTTATGTATTCTTCACCCTATTATTTATTAGAGGGGTCTTGCAGTTGAGCAGACCTGGAGATGTATCCCACTAGGGGTGAACTCCGATATCATTCTGGTGTTATGTGGTGTTTGTGTTCTTTTGTTTCCTCTTTATTTAGCATGTATGGATGGCATTATAGTTAAAATATATAATATGGATTAGATGATGTTAATATTAAATGAATGTATGTAGCTATCTTATTAAATACAGTAATATGGATTGTGAAGAATGTAGGTTGGTATAATGGGAAGTATTCATTAATTCTTAATGCAATTAAAGTATTTAAGAAAATTACATGCATGACATATGTTTTAAATGTAAGATTTAAACGTAATGTATGGTTAAATTGTAATGGATAAACTTAATCATGTTATCTATATTTTTAACTTTCTAAATGAATTTATCCTTGTTTAAGATATTAGCATGTTATTAAGCTAATCAACTTAATTGGATTAATTAGTGTGAGTTGAGTTAAGTGTTTAATCAAGTAATCACATTGGGAAACTCTTCACGTGTTAGTTAAGTCTTCCATTGTGTAATCTGAACTTAATGTTAACTCAATGTATCTTTGATTTTGTTTTCACTTAAAAAAAAAAAATATTTGCACTCTATTCTTGTGTTTATACCTTCGAGGTTTCCTAGTGGGGAATTACACAAACCCCCACCCCCTTCAAAAGTAGCCCTTATATTCTATATAAATTTCACCAAAGAATCTCTTCCAATATTCAACCCATATTCCATGCTCACAAAACTTCTTCTAAACTATAACTATTCATAAAAATGAAACCCAATAACATCTCTCAGAAAGGAGTTTATAAAATACACCCAACATCCTCCTAATTTATAGATTTTGAAAATGTAAATAACTTTCACCATGTGTAAAAATAATTTTCAAAATAGGGAGATTCTTGAATTAATATTTGTAAGAGAATATGCCAGAAATAAAATTGTAACTCCCTTGTTATCAGTTTATTTATTTCTTCCATTTTATCAAGAATTATTTTGTAACTCCCTTGTCATAAAATTGCCATGAATAGATATATTCTTTTAATAGAATTAATTTGTATCTCCCATGTCATAGTATTTGCTAAAATAAAATTTACTCCTTCCAAAACAAATAAATATTATATTCTTCACTTGTCATAGACTAGTATACTTATATTTTAAAAAATCTATGTAAAATTCACCGAGAGATATCAAATTTCAAAATATTTAACATTCATAAATATGAATAAATCACCCTACTTTCTATATGACAAATGAGAGCTATGCAAGAAAATACTTGCAACAATCAAAATATTCACTATAAATATGTCCTTAATTATGCAAGAAGATGTAAATAACCCCCACAATAATTACGAAAAAAAAGATTAATTTAAAAAAAAAAATCATAAAGAAATGTGATATGAAATTTATAAATTTAATATATAATAAAATATTAAATTATAAAAAAACATTTTGCAAACCCTAAAAATAAAAAAGTTAAAAAGATACTACAATATAAAAAAACCAAGACTTGTTGCTTGAAACCGAGCTTGTTCAATAGAAAAAAATATATACATTTAACATCCATGCTCAACTATAACTTTCAACTTTACACCATTTCAAATTCAAAAAAGAATTGTTAAGTAGCAAAATACAAAATCCCTACTCAACTATAACTTCCATGTCTAGATCCTAGCTTTTTATAAGAGCCTATGTATAGACATTAGTCAACTCTAAATTACCAATGGCATTCACCAATGCTCTGCCTTGATCAAAGATGAATAATAGTGATATATAGATAAAAAAAGTCTCAAACTTACCATACTGCATAAAATACATTGCATACTTGCAAATACTAATATATCTACCATAGAACAATGGTTGTTTCCACCATTATTTTGGTAATAAATTCAATTAAAAGACCACCACTCATAATCTCATATGCAAAGTATCTTCCATAAAACAACGACTAATGCCACCAAAGGCAAAGCATATAAATAATGCTTTTGTGTCTCATATTCCAGTTTCTAGATGACATTTACTTTAAAGCTATGAGATTTCCACAATCCATTTTGCATTTCTAGTGTATTTTTTTCTGGATTCGATTGTGTGTATATTTTTCCCATCAACGTTTCGAATCACACTCCGTGATTCATCATCAGGATGAAAAGAATTCTTTTCATCCTGATGATGAATCACGGAGTGTGATTCGAAACGTTGATGGGAAAAATATACACACAATCGAATCCAGAAAAAAATACACTAGAAAGACATTTACTTTTTCCAAGAAAATGACATTACATGTAATGCCCTGCCAGGAAACCCCGAAGGGATTAAGCCATAACACAAGAATGGAGTGCAATAATTTTTTTTTTTTTAAAGTTACAACACATAAGATGCACAAGATACCAAAGATTCAGATTACATAGCGGAAGACTTCAACTAACTCCTAAAGAGTTTCCCAACGAGATTACTTAAATATCACAATTCACTTAACTCACATAATTAATCCAATAAGCTAATTATCTTAACAACGAAATAATTCATACTCAGGATAATTCCTTTCAAAAGAGGGAAATGTAAATCACAAGCGAAGTTTCATCATTTAAGATCCATTCATAAACTTCATTCAATCTTTTCATTTAGAATTACAAACCATACATTTAACATTCCAATACACTAGGATAACATCATAACATAAGAGATCTTTCCAAGCATATTTAAATTCCTTAACAACAACTGAGTATAACTCATTACTCTAAGTTACATTCTTTCATATTCCAACTTATTGCATTTCAAAAGAGGATACATACATGCACCTATGATAAAACTCACCTAAACTACTTATACATTCGATCAACATGGCATTCAAGAAAGAACTGAATATAAGCATTTAAAGATAATTCCCATTTATCCACTTAACCATTCTAACATAAGCAAAGCATACATGATAAAGCTGAATAAAGGAACATAAGAGAATAACATCACATAACACCATAATGATCTCGGAGTTCACCCCTAAAGGGCTACATCTCCAGGTCTGCTCAACTGCAAGACCCCTCTGATAATTAATAAGGTTAAGAATACAAGAGGTTACACCAAGTACTATCCAGCCGTCAAGGCGATACATAAGCAGTATACAAATGACCACATCGGTCACTAATACATAAACGATCCTTAAAAAGAACAGGATCCAGCCGACCATAATCCAAGCTAATACAAGAGGTCCAAGAGAGCATCCATAAAACTAAGCCATCACCACCCAAGGTCTAACATGAAACTGACACTCACAAGGGCAGAGACAAGGACGACTCACAAAGGTACTCAAACAGGACAAAACGACAACACACTAGCGAACATAGGGACAAGTGTCATCACACAACCTGGTATGGATACCATGGCAAGTCTTCATAGGTCCCGGTCCATACATTGGTAACCCTGGCAACCTAATCTGAACTTCCGGCCCATCCAAGCCTCATGTGGACCCACACATCCTCTCGTGAAGACAAGGAAGGTAGTTTGCCATTTCAGGCCTTCTCACAGCATGTCGAATCTATGATAGCACTCGTCCCATGTGTGAGGCACATTACCTTATTTAGAGATTATTTTCGAATCTACTTAGGTTATCACTTATTAGACTTACTTTCGACGGGTTACCCGGTAGCCACTTTGGGCGCAGCCCCCAATCGAAAGCCACTTTCCCATACGACAGTAGGCTAACTCAGATGATCTCAAACCAGGGAACACACATGGTCAGACGAACGGAGTTCAAGAAGAGAGAAACAATCATCTGGTCAAACACAACTCAAAGATGAACAATTACTGACGGTACTCTAATTAGAGACCCGACCAACAACGGTCAACCACAAATCATCATTTGACTCACACACAAGGAGGATATGATCAAATATGACAACATCACAAAACAACAGTCAACTTGAAACCGAAGACTGAAACAGGAACACCAAATCATCCATACGACAGGGTCCTACTAAACAAAGCAAAACATGCCATTTCATAATTAAAGGCGAATACAGAAATTAAACTCGCAAGGCAATAATCAGAAAAGCAATATTTCCTCAAATTGATTTAAACATTAAAAACGATCAAGTTTTCTACATGATCTAAAAACAGGTTACAGTTATCTACCTCATCAAGGGATAAGTTGTTCTTGGTTTTCTAACTCCTAAGTTTCAAAGCATCGAACAGGCAAATTACGCCATAATGAGTTTTTTTTAAACCAAATTCATACTAATTAAACTCAAACAACCATTAATCAATTAAACAAGGTATTTAATTACCAACAAACATCATTAGCATACTGGTCTAAAACCGACCTCTACAATATCGTATTTCCATCCCAATAACATATTATTCCATTCGTTATTAAACAATACTACCTCAATTAGCCAACTTCCCTAATCAGCTAGCAGGTAAGATCTAGATTCATTAATCCAAGATCAATAAGAATATATTCGACAATATTAAATTACAAAATTACAGTTGTAAAACTTAATTAGGAAGAGGGCATACGTCACGAAATGACGTGGGATACAATTAGCCTATAAGCTCCTTTATCACGTTATCCAATATCTAATCAACTTTTATCAAGATTAATGCTACCTCATGCATAATTAAGAAACTAAACAACATTCTTCATTAAAATAACTTTCATTTAAATGATATAAAGTATCATATGCATTTTTTTTGAACACTAACAAAAAAAATACATTAAAAAAAATGATTTTTAAGAAAAACTACGTTAAACAAAATGCATAAAAAGAAAACTATGTTCTTTTTTTTTAAAAACGCATTTAATAACTATGTTCCTTTTCTTTTTTTTTTTTTTAAAATGGAAAAGCATTTAAAAACATGGCTAGGGCGGGCGTAACCCTAACCCTAGCCGCTGGGCGTTACCCGAGCGACGGCGCCACTGCGGTGCCCGCAGGTCCGCGGCGCCCTGCGGCCACCGCAGTGTGCCGCGGGCAAAGCAAAAACCACCAGCGAGAAGGTTGGAGGGGCAGAAACCAAGGTACGAGCGGGAGAAGAAGGGGGACGCGCGGGGGAAAGGGGGGAGGAGCGGGTGGAGCTCCGCTCCCCGCCCTCCGACCCCAATCCCATAGCTAAAACAAATAAAACGCCCAGTTCGGCCTGAACGTAAACAAATTTTCTTTTTCCTTGCTAAACACAGCTCGAAAAAAATATAATAAAAATAATATGCCCAGCTTGCAACCAAGCATAAAAATCTTCTTCGAACACACAGTTCGAGAAAAAAAAAACAAATGTTTTCATTTTTCATTTACATACAGTCCGAACCAAGAACGGACGCACAGTTCATAAAAAACATATATATTTCTTATTAACACAATTCGGATTAAAGACAACAACAGACCCACTCAAAGATCTGAAATAACAATTTCAGTTTGATATGAAAATGATGTTTTCTTGATGGTTTGCTCATCCTTTCCATTAACCAAGGGTTTCAAACACTCAACAGCAATGAGGAAAAATACACATCTCCATAAAAATTTCCAGCCAAATTCATAATGAACATTCAAATTGATTTTCAATGACCAATTCAGAATCCTACTTTAATTCGCAATCCTGGTATGGCTGAGGGAGAGCCCAATCCTGCTAGATCCATACCAACCATCTTCCTCTCCAAAAACTCCCAGTTTTGTCCAAAAATTCTCTCCAACCAAAATCTTCTCCAAATTGACCCCCCTTCCATTTTTCCCCAAATTTGGGTTATATGGAAGAGTTGACCCAAAAATTCCATTTTTGGAATTAAAACTTTTATTTACAATTAATTCCTCAAAATTTAATCATTTTCAACAATATCAACAATATAACTTGCTTTTCAATTAAAAAAATCGATTCCCTCATTTAAACAAATTTAATCTTTTAATTCAAATAAGCCAACAGAACACAATTAACTCTATGGCGACAAAATCTAAAACTTTCTTTTTCAACAGCATAAATATAATGCATTTAATATTCCAAATCAATCATTCAATCGAATTTACTCCCAAATAAAAATGAGCAATCCAATAACAACGAAAATCACATGACGAGAACCCGATTAATTTAATCCATTAATCATCAATGCACAAACGCATATTTAATCAAGACAATTACTAAGGACTAAATAATCAATTTAACCAGGCACACCAAGCACGCAAACTGAGAAGGTCAACCAAACAGACGACTCGCAAACCCAAGCAAGAAGGGATTACCGACGACGATTGGCGATGCTCACTAGAGCACGACGAAGGTCAACTATGGTCTTACGACCACCTAATCTGACTCTAGGGATTAAAAAGGCACACTCAAACCTGCACATCCAGGTGAAGACGAACCTCGCATTCAAGCGGCGTGGTACCTGAACTTTCCTGCAACCAAAGATCATACATGCATACATATATAGAATTTAATGAAAACGTTAGCCTGATGTCAATACCACGAAATAGGTACACAAAACAACTTGCATACAACTAGTGTGAAACCACATCAATAGCTACGTGTTAAATCCAACATCTGACACTAATCATAATATTACGATAAACTAATCCAGATTAAACCAAGGTTAGAAGTAGACTAGGGTAGGGGTACTACATTCTCCCCCCCTAGGTTCCGACTTACTCCTGGAAGTCGTAAGGCTAGATGAAGAACATGTCGTACGCATCAGGCCTGAAACTCATTCAACAAAGATCAAATTGCACATAGAAAACTTTCCATAATAAATGAAATATAATTGCAAAATCCTTTACAAACGCCATTATCCATTGGCAAGATACATCTAAACCATACGTTCCTTAAAGATATTCTAGGAATTATCCACAATCATAGTAGAGAAATAGGAAATTCCTTCCTTTCATTGTACCAAATTAAAACATTACAAAGAGGTAAACAGCAATTACCATGATCATCGATCAAAAATGACAGAAAAACATGCCATAAGATCAATTTTCCTTTACCAATCCATCTTTATCATAAGATTTTATCAAATAGAACTAACTCAAAACATCGATTACTACAACCAAATTATCTTCCATAAAATAAGAGCAACATAAATAACTCAATGGTTACACTTGCCAGGCATAAGATAACCTTTCCAAAGACTATGTCCCATAACATAGTGACAAGCTAACACAATCTACTCCATGATACAAATAATAACCATCCACATAACTGGAATGCATAACACAAAAGGCCGCATGTGAGCATGTTTAATGCTCGGTCAAGGGTAACATGCACGATCAACATCTCTATGCTTGATCTCAGAACAACAATATGATCATAAAAATCCAATATCTCACTCAAAGGCTTGATGGTGCTAGGCACACCATAGCGGTGCTACCTTCCATACAAGACCTTTGTGAACATCCCTTGTTCGTGTAAGGTGTTTAGCCTCCAAGAGATAGTCACCACACATAGGTAGGTAGTGGATACTAGCTGCATCACAGCCTCACATACCCCCATCCTCAAGGTTCCTTGCGTCTACTTCCTCGTATACACTCATCCAAGCCCGTCTCCTACGTTCTTGGAGAGGAATTCACATTGCAACACAAGACCAGCATACGAAAACAATAATGATAAACCAGTTTAGCCACCAAAGTACAGATGAATAAAGATAATAAATCCTCAATTCCAACAGTAAGGAAAGAAAATAATCCGGAATCTCAACACCAAATCAAAGTGCAAAAGATCACAAGATCGTGGCTAATCCTTCAAAATCAAAGTAAAATAAACTGCTGATCCCCAAAGAAATATAAAGAATAGCACAATTGCACATTACATCACTACGTGACTAGTAGCTAGCCACCAACGAGGAAGGAAGGAACAATCGTCTAGCTATCCTAGTAGCTCATCATGTGGTGTGGCCAAGTCACACATCCACATGGCATGGCAGTGTGCACCTCGACATCACCCTGCATCACATCGTCACGTGGCATGGCTCTACCCAGTACCTAGTGGTAGGCCGCATGGAAATGTCTACTACATCCCGCATCGTGTCTCAGCACGGCATGGCAATACTCCAAGCGGACAAAGCACGCAATGGACGTATCCCGCATGGCAGTGTACCCCGCGGATAAGGCACGCGCTGGTCACACTCCGCATAGCGATGTTCCTAGAAGGATACTCGCCGTAAGTCAGAGGTATACATGACTATGGTCTACCCACATGCCTACCAACACATACTAACTGGCAGCACATGCGAATAAACCTACCTTTCATGAAGACAAGGCAACAGATGCTCCAATAGAATCCAACAATATGCTCAAAAACTGCCATCTATATGCTCAGAAACTGGAGAGGAATCGGCTAACACATATAAACCTATAAATAGATTCATCAAAAGGGAAAGTATTGAGTACACCTTGATACAGTTTAGTAGTACAACTATATCATTCCTCGAAGTAGAGAAGCTAAAGTCGCTTCGCGCCGACATTACTCGTACGCCAATACATACTATTCAAGGAACGGTTACTTCTAATACTACCCCTTAACATACGGAGTTACCCATAACCCGAGGTTTGGTACTCAGCAGGGAAACAAATAAGCAACAACACATAAATAGTATGGTTTCCCATACTCATAAGCAACATGTCCTCCATGGTTGATTACTTCACCAATCCATGGGCACACATAACGAGCACTGGTTTCTTACAACACATACAGATACACCAGTACTGGTTTAGTCACATTTACGGGGAGTACTTTTCAGTACGCTAACATCTATACAAGGAAGATTCAATACATAAGGAATTAACATCATTTTTATATCTTTTTCGAATCTCACTAAGCATTCATAATTAAATTACTAGCTAAGCAAATTCATTTCTTAGAGCTTAAGACTTTCATCTATCACTATGAAGCCAAAAGCAAACACACAATTTCACATGTTTTATAAACATTCTATTTAAATCACTGCACTCTTTATTATCATTTCTAAAAATCTCATGATTAGGCAAAGAGAAGGGAAAGAGAGTTTGATAACCAAACTATTTCCTACAAAGAAACGCAAGATCAAACAAGATCACGCTACATTATACATTTTCTCACTATAAGCCTATCATTTAATTACATGGTTTTCATTTCGCTACCATTAGAAGGATGACAATCAGCCTAACAAAACATTTCCAATAATTATGGTTGCAACAGGAGGTTCTAGTTTTCCAAACAAAACGGAGATCAAGAGAAGCAATCTTTTCGATAATGCAAGACCTCATATGAACACTCACTTATAATAATACAATTCAGACACATGTCATAATTTGCAACCTATCAAAGAAATCACATTACGATCAAAGATAAGCAAAGAGCTTTTACCCAATAACACATATTAATGCACGCACATCAAACAAGCTTTTCATCCGCACTTCCTAAATACATTAAGGTAATTCCACATACCCAAAAGCGAGTTCAATGGAGCATTTGCTAAAATAAATCTTCAATCAAACTGGTTTAATGAGACACATAAGACAATCTTTCGGAAAACACATTATTACTCTCTCGAAGCTACAATAACATGCTCTTTTTAACACTTCTTCTACCAATCAAGCAGTTTCACATAATTCATTTATTCGCATAAAAATGCACCTTACTAAGGTAGAATTTAATCATGCTACTCCTACAAGATACACATGGAGAATTCTTTAAACATACCCATACAGTTTTCTCCCATCACCCCAAAATAAATTATTTTTAAAACTCATAGCCCTTTAATAATCTAAAAACATAAGCATCATAAAGCTCACACAAGGGTTCAAGAAGTCACACCCTTTTTCTCTTGCAAACAAGAAACTCGAATCAAAGATAATTACACATATCTTAATCATTTCAATTTCCAGAAAGAAGAGAGGAATGGTGATGATCATTTAATTTTCTACAAAATAAGCATTCAATAATTGCCATATAAGTCCTTCAAGTGGACAACTTTAAGCTAGATCATAATCTTAAACAAACACAATTCGCACTTCCAGATTCAAGCCAAGCACCGACCAATCCAAATGGGTTAGTCTTAAGAGTACAACACTCAATAAGGAAAGGTACATACGACTCTCTTTCAGAATAAGAGTGATCGTAGACCCAGACATCAATAAGAACACAAGGCACATATAAACACTCGAACACCAACATCAAGAAGGCGAAAACAAGGTGTGAACACACACGTTCCACACAAGCTAAGGTCTGCTCAATCACTCACATGCAAAAAGGAGGACAAGCAAACACATAAGGTCGATACACCTCACACAAATAGAGGGCACACGCGACACCAGAGATCCCAATGTTTGCAACATGGGCTCTGATACCAAATGTAATGCCCCGCCAGGAAACCCCGAAGGGATTAAGCCATAACACAAGAATGGAGTGCAATAATTTTTTTTTTTTTAAAGTTACAACACATAAGATGCACAAGATACCAAAGATTCAGATTACATAGCGGAAGACTTCAACTAACTCCTAAAGAGTTTCCCAACGAGATTACTCAAATATCACAATTCACTTAACTCACATGATTAATCCAATAAGCTAATTATCTTAACAACGAAATAATTCATACTCAGGATAATTCCTTTCAAAAGAGGGAAATGTAAATCACAAGCGAATTTTCATCATTTAAGATCCATTCATAAACTTCATTCAATCTTTTCATTTAGAATTACAAACCATACATTTAACATTCCAATACACTAGGATAACATCATAACATAAGAGATCTTTCCAAGCATATTTAAATTCCTTAACAACAACTGAGTATAATTCATTACTCTAAGTTACATTCTTTCATATTCCAACTTATTGCATTTCAAAAGAGGATACATTTCAAAAGGGGAGAGAGAGACTCTGGAGGAGATGAAGAAGGGGATGAAGAGGAGATCCCTAGAGAGGTACTTGTGGACCAGAGACCCATGATGAGTGTCCTCAGTTCCATGGAAAGAAGAACAATAGATGTGAATACATTCGATCAACATGGCATTCAAGAAAGAACTGAATATAAGCATTTAAAGATAATTCCCATTTATCCACTTAACCATTCTAACATAAGCAAAGCATACATGATAAAGCTGAATAAAGGAACATAAGAGAATAACATCACATAACACCATAATGATCTCGGAGTTCACCCCTAAAGGGCTACATCTCCGGGTCTGCTCAACTGCAAGACCCCTCTGATAATTAATAAGGTTAAGAATACAAGAGGTTACACCAAGTACTATCCAGCCGTCAAGGCGATACATAAGCAGTATACAAACGACCACATCGGTCACTAATACATAAATGATCCTTAAAAAGAACAGGATCCAGCCGACCATAATCCAAGCTAATACAAGAGGTCCAAGAGAGCATCCATAAAACTAAGCCATCACCACCCAAGGTCTAACATGAAACCGACACTCACAAGGGCAGAGACAAGGATGACTCACAAAGGTACTCAAACAGGACAAAACGACAACACACTAGCGAACGTAGGGACAAGTGTCATCACACAACCTGGTATGGATACCATGGCAAGTCTTCATAGGTCCCGGTCCATACACTGGTAACCCTGGCAACCTAATCTGAACTTCTGGCCCATCCAAGCCTCATGTGGACCCACACATCCTCTCGTGAAGACAAGGAAGGTAGTTTGCCATTTCAGGCCTTCTCACAGCATGTCGAATCTATGATAGCACTCGTCCCATGTGTGAGGCACATTATCTTATTTAGAGATTATTTTCTAATCTACTTAGGTTATCACTTATTAGACTTACTTTCGACGGGTTACCCGGCAGCCACTTTGGGCGCGGCCCCCAATCGAAAGCCACTTTCCCATACGACACTAGGCTAACTCAGACGATCTCAAACCAGGGAACACACATGGTCAGACGAACAGAGTTCAAGAAGAGAGAAACAATCATCTGGTCAAACACGACTCAAAGATGAACAATTACTGACGGTACTCTAATTAGAGACCCGACCAACAACGGTCAACCACAAATCATCATTCGACTCACACACAAGGAGGATATGATCAAATATGACAACATCACAAAACAACAGTCAACTTGAAACCGAAGACTGAAACAGGAACACCAAATCATCCATACGATAGGGTCCTACTAAACAAAGCAAAACATGCCATTTCATAATTAAAGGCGAATACAAAAATTAAACTCGCAAGGCAATAATCAGAAAAGCAATATTTCCTCAAATTGATTTAAACATTAAAAACGATCAAGTTTTCTACATGATCTAAAAATAGGTTACAGTTATCTACCTCATCAAGGGATAAGTTGTTCTTGGTTTTCTAACTCCTAAGTTTCAAAGCATCGAACAGGCAAATTACGCCATAATGAGTTTTTTTTAAACCAAATTCATACTAATTAAACTCAAACAACCATTAATCAATTAAACAAGGTATTTAATTTCCAACAAACATCATTAGCATACTGGTCTAAAACCGACCTCTACAATATCGTATTTCCATCCCAATAACATATTATTCCATTCGTTATTAAACAATACTACCTCAATTAGCCAACTTCCCTAATCAGCTAGCAGGTAAGATCTAGATTCATTAATCCAAGATCACTAAGAATATATTCGACAATATTAAATTACAAAATTACAGTTGTAAAACTTAATTAGGAAGAGGGCATACGTCACGAAATGACGTGGGATACAATTAGCCTATAAGCTCCTTTATCACGTTATCCAATATCTAATCAACTTTTATCAAGATTAATGCTACCTCATGCATAATTAAGAAACTAAACAACATTCTTCATTAAAATAACTTTCATTTAAATGATATAAAGTATCATATGCATTTTTTTTGAACACTAACAAAAAAAATACATTAAAAAAAATGATTTTTAAGAAAAACTACGTTAAACAAAACGCATAAAAAGAAAACTATGTTCTTTTTTTTTAAAAACGCATTTAATAACTATGTTCCTTTTCTTTTTTTTTTTTTTTAAATGGAAAAGCGTTTAAAAACGCGGCTAGGGCGGGCATAACCCTAACCCTAGCCGCTGGGCGTTACCCGAGCGGCGGCGCCGCTGCGGTGCCCGCAGGTCCGCGGCGCCCTGCGGCCACCGCGGCCCTGCGGCCACCGCAGTGTGCCGCGGGCAAAGCAAAAACCACCAGCGAGAAGGTTGGAGGGGGAGAAACCAAGGTATGAGCGGGAGAAGAAGGGGGACGCGCGGGGGAAAGGGGGGAGGAGCGGGTGGAGCTCCGCTCCCCGCCCTCCGACCCCAATCCCATAGCTAAAACAAATAAAATGCCCAGTTCGGCCTGAACGTAAATAAATTTTCTTTTCCTTGCTAAACACAACTCGAAAAAAATATAATAAAAAGAATACGCCCAGCTTGCAACCAATCATAAAAATCTTCTTCGAACACACAGTTCGATGAAAAAAAAACAAATGTTTTCATTTTTCATTTACACACAGTCCGAACCAAGAACGGACGCACAGTTCATAAAAAACATATATATTTCTTATTAACACAATTCGGATTAAAGACAACAACAGACCCACTCAAAGATCTGAAATAACAATTTCAGTTTGATATGAAAATGATGTTTTCTTGATGGTTTGCTCATCCTTTCCATTAACCAAGGGTTTCAAACACTCAACAGCAATGAGGAAAAATACACATCTCCATAAAAATTTCCAGCCAAATTCATAATGAACATTCAAATTGATTTTCAATGACCAATTCAGAATCCTACCTTAATTCGCAATCCTGGTATGGCTGAGGGAGAGCCCAATCCTGCCAGATCCAGACCAACCATCTTCCTCTCCAAAAACTCCCAATTTTGTCCAAAAATTCTCTCCAACCAAAATCTTCTCCAAATTGACCCCCCTTCCATTTTTCCCCAAATTTGGGTTATATGGAAGAGTTGACCCAAAAATTCCATTTTTGGAATTAAAACTTTTATTTACAATTAATTCCTCAAAATTTAATCATTTTCAACAATATCAACAATATAACTTGCTTTTCAATTAAAAAAATCGATTCCCTCATTTAAACAAATTTAATCTTTTAATTCAAATAAGCCAACAGAACACAATTAACTCTATGGCGACAAAATCTAAAACTTTCTTTTTCAACAGCATAAATATAATGCATTTAATATTCCAAATCAATCATTCAATCGAATTTACTCCCAAATAAAAACGAGCAATCCAATAACAACGAAAATCACATGACGAGAACCCGATTAATTTAATCCATTAATCATCAATGCACAAACGCATATTTAATCAAGACAATTACTAAGGACTAAATAATCAATTTAACCAGGCACACCAAGCATGCAAACCGAGAAGGTCAACCAAACAGACGACTCGCAAACCCAAGCAAGAAGGGATTACCAACGATGACTGGCGATGCTCACTAGAGCACGACGAAGGTCAACTATGGTCTTATGACCACCTAATCTGACTCTAGGGATTAAAAAGGCACACTCAAACCTGCACATCCAGGTGAAGACGAACCTCGCATTCAAGCGGTGTGGTACCTGAACTTTCCTGCAACCAAAGATCATACATGCATACATATATAGAATTTAATGAAAACGTTAGCCTGATGTCAATACCACGAAATAGGTACACAAAACAACTTGCATACAACTAGTGTGAAACCACATCAATAGCTACGCGTTAAATCCAACATATGACACTAATCATAATATTATGATAAACAAATCCAGATTAAACCAACGTTAGAAGTAGACTAGGGTAGGGGTACTACATTACAATTTGATAATATTTTAAATGTTCAGGTTAAATTGTTTTTTCTAGCACAAATAGCTCTTATTTGTAGTCTAGCATGTCCTTATACTAAAATGGATGCAAAATTTCACAACACTAAATTACGTTCATCCTATTTAATAAAGCATTTATCTAAATGAAAAAAATTAGATGCAATTTATAATTTTTGTTTTCAATTTTGTGCAATAGAGTATTTCATCTTGGTCTCTCTATTTAATGAATTAAAACTTTTCGAGTTGCACCAAATCAAACTAAGGTTTGAGATTTGCATATATATTAAGCTAACTTGCTAAGCACTTCACTGTCCTATTATTAAGAGTGTATTCAAATTTTAACATTTCAAATTTCAAGGACAAAAATACATGCAAAATTTGCAATAAAAATTATAATAAGTCACATTAAATTTTGAAATTTGCATATGCAAATAAAACAATTTCATGCTATTTAATGGAAATTGTGAAATATTTATACAAAATTTTGATTTTGAAGTAATATGTTGGTATCTTGCAAGAAAAAAATTACCTTTGCCACTCAAATGCACTCTAAATAGCAATTTTATTTTACTTTACAACTATTTATTCTAAATAAGTAAAATGGCGTGCATTCAAAATTATTTCTATCTCAATTCTTGGTAGTTACACTTTAACACTCACCAATTAATACTTCATCATTACAATTTATGTATTTTGGATATTTTGCTAGAGAAAATCTATTAATTTTTTATATTTTAAATTAAATTAAGTGGATTTTCATGGACTTTGGATGCAACTTCCATACAATCTTATATTTGACCCTTTCATTTAAAAAAATTAAAAATATATTGTCTTTCAATAAATCCTAATACAAATGCAAATTAAATTAAATTATATCATTTTATTAAAAAATTTAATCATTTTGATTATCTTTGTTTTACATTTTATTTCTAAAATTATATATATTTATTTAATTTTAATCTATTTTAAAATATTCTATCTAGATTCTCTCATTTTTTATTTTCCTAATATCTTATTGTCAAATCTAAAACAATATTTCATAATTCTTAAATTCTATCATATTTCTTAGACATGAACATACTATATTGAAAAAACAATTCTTCCATTTTCACATAAAGGCATGAGATATTTATAATTTAGTATCTTTTCCTAAACTTCTATGGTTTTCTTCCTCATACATAATCAACTCTATAATAATTTTTCCTCTTAAACATCCTCCAACCATTCATTCTATTTTTAACATCATTTTGTTTTTTCCTAGGTGAAAGGAAATAATCTTTACTTTTTGTGTTTTCATTCGTCTAGGGAAATTTGAGCACTATTATCTTTTATCTTTGGCATTAAAGAAATAAATGAACTGAATAAAATTATGCGTTAAACTTCTTCTCATGGTTTACTGTGATTGTATTGCATTGTTATATCAAAGTCTCTACAAATTGGTCAAAAAAAGAAAAATATAGGAAATTAAAAATATTCTATTTAGATTGTATTAAAATGTAATTGGGAATAGACTTCGCAATTAGGATTTAATAGAAATTCAAAATGTAAATTAATTTTTCATCACAACTTGCATTCTATCATAAAAGAAACAATTTTTTTTGTAATAAAAAAAAAAATTACACAGAAAATCTCTTTCAATACTTTCACAGTGAAACTTGCATCACACTAAAGAACATTACATAAAATAATAAAATAATAAAACTGAATGAAACTTAAACTAATTTGTTTGTATAACTTTTCAGATGAAAAAAAATATATACACAAACTTTAAAGAAATAATAAAAAAATAATTCACTATATAAATATAAACTATCAAATTTAGTAACTTAAATATGAAACAGTCTCCTAATGTACGAGCGAAACTAGATGTTATTCCAGCTATGTCTGCCACCATCCTTCAAAAGTTACATACAAAGACATAAATTGATATTGGACATTTTTATATTAAATTAATTACCACTTCTAACTTTAATGTATGGAAATATATATAGTAATAAATAAGAGAATCATTTGCTGGACTGTAATTATACCTCTCACATTAATTATACTTCTAACAATTTGATGACAATATCAGAGAAGATACTCATGCCAAAATGGTTTGCATGGAAGGATATAACACATGCTGCCTTATTCATTTAATATGCTAGTGTTGCTAGAAGATGCAGGAAATATGTAATATCAACTTTTGGTACATATTATCCCTCTAACATATAGGCTAATTATTGTTTAAAGCTGAAGAAAATAACACGTGACTCTGTTGCATGTGGTCCCATAGTAAGGTATTGAAGCTTGCTCTTCAACCTATTCTCTCCTCACAACCACAGGAATAGATAATGTATACACTGGAAATTATTAGCAGGATTTTACTCTGTCATCCCTTTCTCAATATCTAGCGTAGGTCATATATCTAGCGTAGATCAACATATGAGCAATTACCAATTTACAATCAATATAATTATAGGATCAATACCCATCGACTAAGGGCTATCGGTTTATGGATAGAGTCATCTAATGCATGGGCCGTATAAACAAAAAAATAATAATAGTAAAATGAAATGTTAATAAATTCATCCCCGTCCACTCTCCATGGCGGTATTCTAGCTGGGAGAGGCATCATACAGGAAGACTAAATTAATAAGAATAGTATGGAAATCACAAGTTGTCTACTTAATCTTTGTGAAATATGCACAGTCAAGAGAAAATAATGTATTATGAGTACCTAAGTTCACTGATTCATCCATGTGCTGAGCATGGAAAGGATTTAGCTCCTTTCCTTAACAACCTCTTTTTAAATTTCACCTGCAAAGAAATACATTTCCCAAATGATAAAAAAAATTATTATTGCAAAGACGATATAGAAAATAAAGAGATTAACATTCATCTCTGCAACTCTCACCCAACACTCAAGCCCGGTCCAGACTCTCATATGTCCTTACAAACCCTCAACTTCTCACGATAAAACTAATATCTGCTGCAAATCTGAATCGCCCAACAACATCCTTCTCTTCAATATATTTTAAAAAAACCCGAAGTGGTGTATTTATGGCCCTCAATCTCCTTCTATTACTGCAAAGACCACTCTGACAGATTCCAGCCATGCATCATTGCATTTTCTATTCTGGGAGACTGACGACGAATTTTTTATTGTTTTTAAGTTCATGGGGACAACGACTTTTCTTCACTACCTGCCAACTCAGCTCATCTAAATAGGCGTCAAATTTTTTTTAAACACATTTTATGTTTACGAACAACTTCGATCCCATTGTAGATTGCCTCTCGGCGAAAATATGCTAATAATTAATTTCATCTTGTAGGATGCCATGTGTCTTAGCCTTACTCTTTTCTCCTACACCATGTTCTTAAATAAAAATATGTGCATTAAAATAAGTTGAAGTGTTTATCTATTGTTTTAAATTTTAAAATTAATAACTTGCATCTAGTTAATATTATAATGAAATGGTATTATCATTGAAAATCCGATGGTCGGATCTAATGCTATGGTCACTAGACTTTGTAGTGGTGGTTCTACTCGTTCTTTCAGAATCCTTTTAGTTTATATTGTTGTCTTGGTGGGCCTAGGGCTTTTTATTTATATTTCTATGATTTATGAATAAA
This sequence comes from Cryptomeria japonica, assembly GCF_030272615.1. NCBI lineage: Eukaryota > Viridiplantae > Streptophyta > Pinopsida > Cupressales > Cupressaceae > Cryptomeria > Cryptomeria japonica. The sequence goes on from NC_081413.1 coordinate 660,533,141, forward strand.
TCTTTACCCCTTTTAAAAAATAAAATAAATTTCTCTATTCAAAGATGATGTAATTACTTTAATGCACAAATAAAGCAACTAGACAATCAGATAAAAAAAAAGTTCAAAAACTAAAAAATAAAGTTTTAAAATAGTCATTACTTTTTTGAAGGTCCTATTTCTAATCATATTGCTTTATTAAGTCTTTTATAAGAAATATTTTAGAGTTGCAAGAAATGAATAAACCACATTCGAATTGATTTTTTTTTCTTATAGTTTTTCTATTAAAATCAGATTTACTTTCTATTTCTTTTAATTTATCAGTGGATATTTCATAAATAGAACTCTTCAAACCAATAATTCATCAACTATGTTTCTTTACTAGAACCCCATAAATATTAATTATCATCTTTCCCATGTTCATAACTAATTGAAGTATTTATATTTAGTAATTTATTAAGAATTCAATTCAATTAATACTAATTCTTTGCATTTTCAATTTTAAACAATATGTTTTAATTAAACTCCCAACTTAGAAAAAATAAACTCTTTTCTTTCTTTCATCTAAATACTTTTATAAATATCAAATAATATTAAATACTCTAATTATAAATATTTCTATTGAATTATTTTCTGTAATAAATCTAGTATTATTATTATTATTATTTTAAACTACACTAATTATAATCTTTATTTGTTTTGGTAGGTAATAGGCCAAAACTATAGTATTCTGAATTATTATTATTATTATGTTTTATTAGATTGACCTAGACCTTCCCCATTTTCATGGAAGGCCAAGAGTCACAACTTAGAAGTCATTTTAGATGTCCCTATTAGGAATTAAACTTGAGTCTCCATAGTGAGAACCCAGTGTTTTAACCAGTTAAACTCAACCCCTTGGATATAATAATTATAATTTTAATATATACATATATCAAATTAAAAATATTGGGCATGAGAAATAAAATAATACTAATTAAAGTTTGTGATATCAATAAATATTTATATTTTAAATCATGTATAACTTAAAATATATTCATATACGTATTTTTTCATTTTAAATACTAATGTTTATTTAGTACTATAATATTTCATTTATATGCTTGTATTTATATGGAACTAAACAAAATACAATTTTGATTTATGTACAATAAAAAAAAAAATCTTTTTAAATTAATAATAAATAGAATTGGAAGAATAATATAAGTGTAAATATTATTTTGTTATCTTTTCTTGATTTTTGTATTGTTTTATTTTATAAAGCATATTTTTAATTAAAAATAAAAATAAGAAATATTATATAACAAGATATAATTAGTATTTTTATTATTATTATTTTAAATGTTAGCAAATTTTATTTTATTTTTGTTGGAAGAAATTTCTACAGCAACACTTTTACAAATTTAAAGTTTGAAGAAATTTGTAAAAAGAAATGTATTCACAAATGTTAAAGGAAATTCTTACAGTGAAACATATTGAAATTTAATGTTCAAATAAATTTATACTGACAAATTTATTCAAGCACTTTTTGTTTTTTGTTTTTCCCAAGTTTCTATTTTTTTTAACATTTAATATTTACCCAAGTAAATCGAAACTATTCTCTCCTAGTTTCTAAATGTATTTGCATAAAATAATCCTTTCCAAAATACAAAAAATAAAATTTACATGCATTCAAATCTAACTCAACATGTAATGGATTCAAATAATCCCCTCAAAAATACCAAACGAAACTACATGCATTCAAAGAAAAATTAATTGCATTTAGATTTTATCCAAACAAACAAATAGATTTATTTTAACACTTTTAACAAAATGATAATACTAGCATTTTAAAATATACAAACAAAAGAACCTAGATTCACAAAAGATGTAAAATCCTTCTTTATTGAACCATTTTCCTGCTTCCAACTCCCTTTCTTCAAATTTATTCTTTTAACAATTTTGATAGCAATCCTATTCAACCTATATTCCATGCTCACAAAACTTCTTCTAAACTATAAATATTCATAAAAATTAAACTCAATAACATCTCTGACAAAGGAGTATGTAAAATACACCCAACATCCTCCTAATTTATACATTTTGAAGATGTAAATAACTTTCAAATCTATAAAAAAAAATTTCAAAATAGGGAGATTCTCCAATTAATATTTGTAACAAAATATGTCAAAAATAAAATTATAACTCCTTTGTTATCAATTTATTTATTTCTTTCATTTTAGCAAGAATTATTTTGTAACTCCCTTGTCATAAAAATGCCATAAATAGAGATATTCTTGACATAGAATTAATTCATATCTCCCATGTCATAGTATTTACTAATATTAAATTCATTCCTTCTAAATAAATAAATATTATATTCTCCACTTGTCATAGAATATGCTAATAATAAATTTCCTCTTCTACAATGTCATTTGTCTTGGCCTTGCTCTTTTCTCGTACATCATATTCTTAAATAAAACTAAATGGATTAAAATAAGTATAAGTATTTATCTATTATTTTAAATTTTAAATAGAATTACTTGCATCTAGTTAATATTATCATGAAATGGTATTATCATTAGAAATATGATGGTCAGATCTAATGCTATGGTCACTCGATGTTGTAGTAGTGGTGCTAGCGGTTATTTTAGGATCCATTTAGTTTTTGTCATTGCCTTGGTGGTCCTAAGGCCTATTATTTGTATTTCTGTTATTTTTGAATAAATATTTACCCCTTTTTTCAAAAAAAATAATTTTTCTTATCAAAGATGATGCAATTAATTTCATGCAAAAATCAAGCTACTGGAGAATTAGATAAAAAAAAAAGTTTAAAAACCAAAATATAAAGTTTCTAAATAGTCATTATTTTTTTCAAGGTCCTATTTCTAATCGTATTGCTTTATTAAGTCTTTTAAAAGAAATTTTTTAGGGTTGCTGGAAATGAATAAACCACATTCAAATTGAATTTTTTTTATCTTATAGCTTTTCTCTTAAAATCAGATTTACTTTCTATTTCTCTTAGTTTATCACTAAATATTTTATAAACAAAAATCTTGAAACTAATAATTCATCAAATAAGTTTCTTTACTAGAACCATATAAATTCTAATTATCATTTTTCCTTGATAATAAATAATTAAATTATTAAATTTACTTATTTATTAAAAAGTGAATTCAATTAATACTAATTATTTGCATGTTCAATTTTAAACAATATATTTTAATTAAATTCTCAACTTAGAAAAAATCAACCCTTTTCTTTCTTTCATCTAAATACTGCTATATATATCAAATAATATTAAATACTCGAATTATAAATATTTCTATTTAATTATTTTCTCTACTAAATCTAGCTTTATTATTTAATTTTTTAAGAGTACAATAATTGAAAATATTGAGCATGCAAAATAAAATAATATTATTTATTGTCTATAATATCAATAAATGTTGATGTTTAAAATTATGTATAACTAAAAATATGTTTATATACATTTTTTTTTTCTATATTGCATATAAGGATAGAAGACTTACAAAAACATGTACCAATTTTCTACCTGGACTGCAGGTCCAAACTTCACAAATTTAGCAGATTACTGTGAATTATAAATAGAGATGTACAAATTTATACATATGATACTATAATGTTTAAATTCCAAAAGGACCCACTATGCTCATATTTACCAATTGGAATTACCATGCCCATGTCACAATAATGTCTGCTCTTGAGCTACATCCATCCACTTAGTCCATCCCTATGGACCCTCCATCCACACAGCTTGATTGCCTTCGATTAATTCTGAGAGCAACTGAATCTGATCTTTAATAGAATCTCTAACTCTGGCAACCTCTATTCCAAGGCACTCCATTGCTAGGTCAACGTCCTGCTTTCCTCTTTCTAGTTGCCTCCATTTGTATCCATTCTCCATCTCATGAAGGTACATCTTTGCATTTCCATCCTTAATGAACCTAAGGAACTTATGCTTCTCAATGTTCATTATCATAGAGACCTGCAAAAAAATGCGGTGAATGGTGAGTCCATGAAAAGACTCAGTAAGGGCCCTACCTATGCCTTGAAAGTTATCTTCATTTCTGATTTTCCATATATACCATAAAATTTCAGTGGAAAGAACATGCCAAAATAGATTAGTGTCTTATACCCTTAATATACCCAATTAGAACATCAAGCACAATAAATTGGTTAGGAATAGAGATACCAAATAATAACCAAATTTCTCTAGCAATACTACATTCAAAAAAAATGTGTCTAATTGATTCAAGAACCTTGCACACATTGAAAATATCACAATTATTATCATCTTTTCTAAAAGGAAGCCTGTTGATAATCATAAGCCATTTAAAACACTTTTCTTTGGGTGCTACAGGACTACTCCATATTCCTGAAAACACCTTCTGCCACTGTTTAACTGAAAAATCTGCAAGCCATAACTTGTTAACATGTAAAATAATGGATTCATCATATGTTAGAGTCTTGTATATATTAATAGCTTTAATATTAGACACAAGAATGCTATTATTCCACAAAAAATCCTTACAACAGTCATTAGCATTCTTGCACTTTTTTGGCAACTGAAGGTTACCGCAAGCTTTTTTCATCATGTTATAGGTCCGCTTGTGGGAATCTTGCAAGTGAAATCTATCTCTAAGGACTTCCCACCTAAGAAGCCTTTCCTCCTCTATAATGTCTCTAAAGAGAAAATGCCTTTTGCTGCCTAGGCTTTAGCAGAGCACCCTTGTGTAAGTGAAAGAGGTCTAGAGGATTGAAAGAGGTTCCACCAAATGGATCTACCCCCATGGATGAACTCATTATTTTTGACCCTAGTATTGCTGATGAAGGGCCTAATACTTTCCCAGACCTACCAAATAGACTTGAAGACATTCAAGCCCTGTACTGAGACTGCAAAGTCTCCAGCCATAAGGTCACAAAAAGGTAGGGATTTCCAAGATTTGGCATTTTTTGGTACAACCCTCAAGATGTTATTTCTTACAAAAATTTTCCAACGTTCATTGCTATCAAATGCCTAGAAGATCCATTTTGCCACAAGAGTAGTCCCTTGGATTCTCAAGTCCTTTCGTCCTAGTCCTCCCATACACTTATCCTTGTGATACCATTCCCATATAACATAATACATCTTTTTGTTTCCTCTCCCATCAAACTAAAGGAAGTTCTTGATGGTTTTTTGAATTTCTAGGATCTGGTAATTGGAGAACATCCACACCAAGGAATAGTATATACTGTAAGAAGATAAAAAAAATTGACACACCTGGACTCTTCCAGTGAGCAAGACATACCTATTATCCCACTTATTGAGCTTTTTATCAATCTTTCTTCTGAACCATAGCCACATTTCCTTGAGGGATGGTGAGATGGCAAATGGAATTCCTAGATATCTAACTATCTTATTGGGTCCCCACCATTGGACCCCAAACTATTGTAACCACTCTGGAGGTTGATCCTCTTATCCAAGCATGGTAGATTTGATCTCAGAAATGTTAGCCCTTGAGATCTCCCCTAAAAACTTAATTTTTCCCTCCAAGGCCTCCATATTTGGTTTACTGAGTTCTATAAAGAGTTTTGTGTCATCAGCAAATTGAGTATTAATTAGCTCTTCACCATTCGGAAGTTTGACCCCTTGTACTTTAGGGGAGATGGTAAGGTCTCTTAGGATGTAATACAGGGAATCATAGGAAATAATGAAAAGAGCAGGGGCTAGAGGGCAGCCCTATGTAATAGACCTACTAAGGGTGATATTCTGTGAAAGGGAACCATTAACTTCCACTTGGGCTGATACATCTTTGAGGTGAATCATCACCCATTTGCATAATTCCACTAGAAAGCCAAATGCTTCTAACATCATCAGAATGAATCCCCATTCCACTCTGTCATATGCCTTCTTAGAGTCTAGGAGGAACATGGCCGCATTATATCCTAATGTCTTTACCTATTCCATGGCCTCCTAGCTGGTAATTAAATTTTCAAGGATGTATCTTCCTTTGATGAATCCTATTTGCATTGGACAAATGAACTTAGGCAGTAAATTCTCTTATCTAGTAGCAAGAGCTTTAGCCAGTATTTTGTAGGATACATTAAGAAGTGTTATTGGTCTCCAATTTTTAATAAGAGACTCATCTCCTTCTTTGGGAAGCAATTTAATAATCCCTCTATTGATTCACTCTCCTAGGGAACTAGTCTCAAAAGCCTCTGAGTAAAGATCATGAAGGTCTTAACAAACCAATTCCTCATTAGCTTTATAGATTTCAATAGGAAGACCATATGGGACTGGGGTTTTATCATTGTTCAAACTTTTAATAGAAACTTTAATCTCTTCCACTCAGATGGGACCCCTCAATGCTTGTGCATCCTCAATAGTAATCTTAGAGCAGATAATCCTCTTGCACTTTTCTCTAGCATCCTGAGAGTCAACAGAATCTTCTAAGGTGAAGAGGCCTTTGTAGAATTGATAAAAGGGTTCCTTCATATCATCTAGTGCCACAAATTCTTTGTTATCTATCCAAATCCTATCAATTTTCTCTCTACACTTCTTTTGTTTCAGCATATTGAAGAAGAATTTGGATCCTTTGTCCCTGAATTGCATCCAGTGAGCTCAAGCCCTGATCATGGCCCCTCTAATCTTAATTTGTTTGTGTTTCCTAATATTGTCCCTTGCTAGGGTTACTTTGTGAGAATGTTTAATATTGTAGGGATTGTCTTGGATCTCTGCCTCACATAGGTGTAGGTTATCATAAAATGTTCTCTCCTTCCACCTATAATCCCTATCTTTATTCTTCCCTATGGTTTGTAGAAGCACCCACCAACTATTGACATTCTAATTCCATATATCTATGTTAGGCTTAGCTCTTTATTACTCTTGTTAAACATCCTAACAATTTTTAATCCACTCAAAATTTCTGGGTCTTTTAGAAGATTGGATTTTAGGAATAATTTGGCTCCTACAATTCCTTGCCTCTCTAAGGAGTCTCTGAGCCTAATCTGAGAGATGATCGGGTGATGGTCCGATAGTGAAGTTAGATAAACTGTCATTGAGTTTCCATTTTTGTCAGGATCAAAGTAAAATTGCTCTCTGTCAGCATAAAACATGTCCAACCTACAATAGATCCTATGTTTCCCTCTCTAATAATTGCACCATGTGAACCAATTTTTTGTGTTTTCCTTCTTATTGCATAATAGGGGGTCAAAAAGTTTCTTCTGGCTTTTCATTCTCTCTTAGTGTAATTTCTCCATTCTTTTTCATTCCATAGGAGCACCTCCAGTTTTATCTTTATGAGATTCAATCATATTGAAGTCTCCCCCAACAATCCATGGTATATCTGGTAGGGCTGCAATCTAGTCCCACAACTCAATTCTCTCCCTATAGTCATTGGAGGCATAGACTGAACATATGTTGAATATGGTTCTATTGATGTCTAAAGAGGCCCAAACCGCTCTATTACATGGTGAACATCCTTGGTTCACTATGTGATCCTTCCATTTGGGATTGATAAGTATCCCAAAACCTCCTCTACCTCTATCATGCTTTGAACAAACCTTGATAGAGTCTTTCCATATAAACTCTAAGTTATTTCTAAGGTAAACTTAATAGCCTTAATTTCTAGAAACATAACAATATCTTCATCCTTATGTTGATTGACAAACTTCCTAACATTCAGCTTCCTGTCTGGTGACTCCAGATCCCCAATGTTCCAAGACATGCACTTCATCATAACAAGATGCAATTTTTTTACTCTTTGGGTGCCTTAAACTTGTTAAAGCATCTAGGGAGCTCTTTCTTATCATCATTATTCCTTCTACTAATTGAGCCCTTTTTTTAGATCCCAATGGTCTACCTCTTCTTATTCAAGGTAGAGCCTCAGGGTTCTCACTATCCATTATCCATTCCCCTTCTTCCCCTATGAAATCCTCATTCTGATATTCTTCCTCAACCTCAAACACCTTCCTAATGTCACCCTCACTAGGGACCTCACAGATCTTAGAACAGGGTTCGAGTGCCTTCAAGCTAGATGAAAAGTCTAGGTTTTCTATTTCACTTGCTAGGTTTTTGGCATCACCAACATTAGGGTAAAAACAAATGACCTCAATCACATAGTTTTCCTCTAATTCAACAAAGTTCTTAGGAGGAGGGGTAACGATTGTGTTAGGGGTGAGTTCAGCAAGGGAGGGAGGGTCTAGCATGAAGTTCATGACATTTTATGAGGCAAACTCAAAGGAGACATCCATGTTTGCTGAGTTCTTATGAGAAGCTTCACTCACAATCTCAGCACAACGACCTTCCTTACCCAAATCACCACTCACACCATCTCTCTCTTCAAAATTTTGATTAATAGAGTTATTCTAACAAGAGGCTAAATTCAAAAATTTCACCTCTGGGGGAACCTCTTACACATCGTAATCCATAGGCTATATCAAATTTTTATCTAGATATATTTTATTCATAGTGGAGTTTGAGGTATTAGGGTTATTCACTCTAATTTTCTCCAAAGCTAACTGTTGAGCATTTTTCCTCCTTCTTTTCTTAGGGTTTCTCCCCACAATTTGAAACCCATCCAACAAATCTTCATTCATTTATTTAGGGCATCTAAAATACCAAAATGAGTTGTGGAGTCGATTTCGAAGGAACTAGATTTAGTGATTTTACCAGACTCTGAGGATTTATTGTTTTCCCCATTTAATATGCTATTCATTTTTTTGCTAATGGCAATAAATTTTCCATGTTTGGGATATGCTTCACATGAATAGGAGGAGGGTTGTTTGGTTCACTATGGGGTTTCTCCACTCCCTTGAATCTATTAATAATAGGGAAATTCTTATTAATGTGACGCTCTTTTTTGCAAAGAAAACAAGCATTAACCCCACATAGGAATTTGATTGGGCATATAACAATTTTAGAATCTAAGTTGATGTTAACTAATTTGGGGTGATCACATCCCAGTTTGATTGAAATCAAAACCATAGCATCTAGATGAGGAATGAGAGAGGCTAACTTATCGACTCGGATAGCCTTTCCAATCAGTTCAACTATTTAAGGTGTAAATCTCCATAACAATGGAGGCACATTTTTAATCAAAATCCATCTAGGGCATGAACATGCAAGGATTTCCTCATTAACTACTTTCGACAACCATTCTAGGGCATGAAATGTGCATTTCCCCACAGTCCAATATCTTTTATTAAGAATCTCTCTTTTCATTTTATGCTCTTTAAAGAAAATTACAAATAAACCTTTTTGAATGAGTCTACAAAATGAAACAAGATATCCTAATTTAATATTCCAGACATTTCTAAACAAATCATTAGGAAATTTACAAGTAGGACATTTATCTACATGTACGGTCGAAAAAAATTTTTCTATATCTTTAATCCTACTCTTTTCCATGTTAATTTCATTGTACATTAACACATTGGGGGAAATGCAGATTGATTCCAATGCATAGTTAGGGTGCTGAACTTCTCCATGGGGGCTGCCATTACAACTACTCACAAACCTTGCACCTTCAGCAATGGGGAGAGAGGAATGATTAACTACATCTTTGAATGATTTCATCTTTAATGCATCTATTTCCACTACTTCGTTAGGTTTTTTGGGGCCTCCAGATGAGCTTTCCATTGTGTCACATTAACTACTAACACAAAGATGAGAGAGACCGGCAACATAGAAGGATGTAGGGAAATAAAATGTGCACAAGAAATGAGTAAAGGCACGCAACAAGAAACCTAATAAGCACTTACCAAAATGGAGGAGGACCAGCGTACTCCCCCATGTCAGTGACTATGGCCCTGCAACCCCTTATGCCAAGCCCTAGTTGCAGGCGGAGTTGCAAAGTGACACTTCCTTGATATTCTCCGGCTTCATATACATATTGTTTTATTTTAAATACTAATATTTATTTGGTACTATAATTTTTTTTTTTTTCTTATATTTATATGGAACTAAATAAAATACCATTTTGATTTATGTACAGTAAAATAAATTCTTTTTAAATTGATAATAAATAGAATTGGAAGAATAATATAAGTGTAAATATATTTTTGTTATCTTTTATTGATTTTTCAATTGTTTTATTTTATAAAGCATATTTCTGATTAAAAAGAAAAATAAGAAATTTTATATAACAAGATATCAGTAGTGTTTTTATTATTATTATTTTAATGTTAGAAGATTTTTTTTTTTGTTGGAAGAAATTTCTATAGCAACACATTCACAAATTTAAAGTTGGAAATTCTTTGTAAAAAGGTAATGTATTCACAAATGTTAAAGGAAATTCTTAAGAAAAAGAAATTCAAATTTAATGTCGAAATAAATTTCTACAAAGAGATATACTGATAGATTTATTCAAGCACTTCATTTTTTTTGGTTTTCCCAAGTTAATATTTAAAGTAACATTTAATATTTACCCAAGTAAATCTAACCTATTCTCTCCTAGTTTCTAAATGTATTTGTATTAAATAATCCTACTCAAAATACCCAAAATAAAATTTACATGCATTCAGATCTAACTCAACATGTAATGGATTCAAATAATCCCCTCAAAAATACCAAAGAAAACTACATGCATTCAAATAAAATTTACTTACATTCAAATTTTATTCATACAAACAAACTGATTTATTTTAACACTTTTAACAAAATGATAATACTAGCATTTGAAAATATACAAAAGAAAGAACCTAGATTTCCAAAAGACATCAAATCCTTATCTATTGAACCATGCTTGTAGTGCCCTTGCCCTAATCAGATTTAAAAAAAACTAGTTTGACCTTGGTTGACTTTTTAAGTGGCTTTCTTGAATGATTTATTTACTATGTGATGTTATAGTCAAGTATTATGCTTAACGTGTGCACCTGTAAAGGTTGATTTTGCATCAATTCTTATGTAAGATTAATTGTTCTTCTTATTCATGTTATTAACCCCATGCTAACACTTTCATTCAATATATATGTATGCATGTAGGGTTCATAGTTGCAAGAGATTGCAAGTACAATACCACATAGGTGCGAGTGTCGTCTCCACCTAGATTCGTAGGTTTGAATGTACCTTATTGGTCCAAAATAATTGGATTAGGTAGTCATAACACCCTACATTTTATCCTAGTTGTTCTCAAGTGAGCATCATCAGTTATCTGTTAGTTTCCCCTTTGGTTGGGTATGTAGGTCGTGTATTTGTTTGGTTTTCTTGGGTTCTGTGTTGTGCGTGTGGTAAAAAATGATTATTAAATCCTAAGTATTGAATTATATTAATTATGTTTTTACACATTCATAAATGAAAGGGGCTAAATTAAATAGGACCACTTTGTGTGATTAATCAATAATCAGATTGCTAAATTCATATTTGTAGGAAGTTTGGTAAAATCATTATTTTTAAATAAGGAATTAAGTTTATGCATTTTGAAAGGAAGCTTAACTAGAAATTGGTAAATAGAAATATATTACCCTCTTTGGCATTTTGAAATATAAATGTTAGTTTTAATTTATTTGAGAAAATTAATTTTGGAAGAAAAACAAGGTTTACATATTAAACTGTTTGAAAATAATTTTATTTGGTTAAAAATAATTTTTCACATAAAAAAATGGATTTTTGGTCAAATATTTTCCTTTTAACCAAGGTTTTGGAAAGTATTTGGGGAGAATTATTTTTGGATGGAAAAATTTGGGGATTCTTGGTTGGAAGAAATTCTTGAGCTTGCAGGTTGGGCTCTTCATCAAATCACTTCTAGGATTGCTCATGGAGGTAGGATTCTGGTTAATTTTCTTTGTTTTAAAGAAATTTACTGATTTGTTTTGGAAGAAATTTGTATGTGGTTTGGTTTGATAATCTTTAGATTTATGGAATGGCAAGAGTTTAGTTAAATTTCAAAATTAAAACTCTCTTTGCTTCCCTTTTCCCACTTCCAGATCAAACTCTTACTTGCTCAAATTGATTTCAAAATCAAAATTTGGGGGTTGGTTTTTCACAATAAAATTTTGTTAAAATTCCAAATAAATGCATTCAAATTCAGGTTCTTAATTGAGAACTATGTTTCTGCTTGGTTGAATGGAAGTGGAGAATGCTTAAAATTTTGCCAGTCTGAGTTTTGGGGCATACTAGTGTTTTATTTATTTTTTTAAATATATATGTAAATCATTATTTTTTTTTTGGAAAATGTTCCCAAAAAGTGTTCTCAAAAAAATATCTAAGAATACTTAGAGATTGTGTATTTGTTTTATTTTATAAAATAAAAATAAAACAAAAAAACAAAAAAAAATATATTAAATTTGTGCTGCAGGAGGCTATTTGGGAACCATGGCCCTTGACCCCTTCTTAGGGAGAGTCATGGCTTCCCCATACCATGGTGAGAGGCCATGGTTGTGAGGCCATGTTGTGGCCTTTACTCAGCAATGGCTGGGTGGAGCCCACGATATGGTCTCCCCAGCCCTTCCCTTGGGGAAAGGGAGGCACACATGGGTGTCCACCTGGGTCTACCCTATTATAATTGCTTTTTTTTTTAACAAAAAAGAAAGATAAAAAGATAAAAAAAAGGTTTCAATATTATTTAATTTAAAAAGTTTTTAAATCATATTTTTTAATATTAAATTATGAATTAATGTATATTAATAAATATAAATTAAATGATATTTGATTATTGATTTATTAATTAATGTATATATAGAAAGATATATATACTAATTAATATTTTAGTTTGTATATTTTTTTTAAAATATGCAAGGAAATATTATTTTAATTGGGAAAATGATTATCTATTTAAGTTTCTTTTTAAATGTATATTTCCATATTTTGGAAAGTATATATTTGCTTTGCAAAAGATGAGAATAGTTTATTTATTTCGAAAAAGAATGGAAACGATGATCTTATTTTGAAAAATGAATATCAAATTTTAGTTAATTAATATATATATATTGAATTTTATCTTTGTATGTAGAGCATATAAATATAATTATATTAATGTGATTTTGGTTTGAAAATTCATAGTGAAGTATTTATATTATTTTATGATGTAAATTGAATTATAGTTGAATTAGTAAACCATGGGTAACATGTATCTTAACAAGGTACACAAACTGTAATCAATCTAGATCTATTAGAAAACTGGATCTATTGTATTTTTAAGCGTTATGGAAAAATGATTCTCATTATAGATTTATGTCAATGCGTGTTTAATTTTTTATATTCACATTTGACTAAAAAATGGCAAGCCCTTGATTGTGAGTGTTGGATATTGTCGTATGGTTATTTTGTATCTGGTTATGTTCTTCATCTAGAGCATTGACTATTTTCATGTGACTATTTTATATCTGGTCATGTCCTTATTGCAAGTGTTGGATGTTGTTATGTGGTTGACTATAACTGGTCATGCCCCTAGTCAGAGAATCATCATTCAGTGCACCTTGTGTGAGGACACATTTGGCCAAGTGGGTATTCCAACCGTATTGAACTTTGTATGCTTGTCTTGGTGTATACCTTGGTTTTAGGAGTTTCGTCTGATTGTGGTTTAGAGTCATATGGGAGAGTGGCTTTTGAGTGGGGCTGTGCCCAAAGTGGTAGCAGGGTAACCCATCGAAAGTGTGTCTAAATAAGTGATAACCTAATAGAATATTAGAGAGTTTAGTTTATGAAAACATTAAGTAAGATAATTGTGCCTCATGCATGGGATGAGTGCTAGTATAGGCTCAAAATGCAGTGAGAAGACCTGAAATGGCAAACTAAGAACCTTGTCTTCACAAAAGGATGTGTTGGGTCCACATGAGACTTCAATGGGCGTGAGGTTCAGGAAAGGTTTCCAGGGTAGCCCAATAGATGGGGCGGGATCTATGGAGGCCTGCCATGGGAACCATACCAAGTTATGTGATGACACTCATCCCTTATGTTCACTAGTGTGCAGTTTGTGTTGTCTTTTCTAGGAGTACTATTATGGAGTCATATCTGGTTGTTTACATCTTTGTGAGTACCTAATATTCATATTACACCATGGGTTTCTTGTGATGGGTTGTGAGGACTTAGTTTCACGGGTGCTCGAGTTGTTCTTTTGTAATTGCTTCTTATCATATTTTAGCTGGATCCTTTTCCTTCTTCTGGGATCATTCATGTATTCTTCATGCTATTATTCTTATGTATTATTCACCTTATTATTTATTATAGGGGTCTTGTAGTTGACCAGACTCGAAGATGTAGCCCATTAAAGGTGAACTCCAATATCAATTTGGTGTTATGTGGTGTTTGTGTTCATTTGGTTCGTTTTTATTTTACATGTATGGATGGCATTATGGTTAAAATGTTTAATGTGGATTAGATGATATTAATTTTAAATATATGCATGAAGTTATTAAATTCTATAATATGGATCATGAAGCATGTAGGTTAGCATAATTGAAAGTATTCATTAGCTTTTAATGCAACTAAAGTTTGTATGGAAATTAGATGCATGTCATATGTTTTAAGGTAAGATTGGATGCAATGTATGGTTAAATTGTAATGGATGAACTTAATCATGTTATCTATATTTTTAACCTACTAAATGAATTTATCCTTTGTTTAAGTATTATCATGTCATTAAGTTAATCAACTTTTATTGGATTAATTAGCATGAGTTGAGTTAAATGTTGAACCAAGTAATCACATTGGGAAACTCTTTAGGTGTTAGTTAAGTTTTCTGTTGTGTAATATGAGATTAATGTTAACTCAATGTATCATTGTTTCTCTTTTAACTTAAAATATATATATTTACACTCTATTCTTGTGTTTTAGCTTTATACCTTTTGGGTTTCCTGGCGGCGCATTATATTTTCTATCAGAGCCAAAGTTGCAAAGATTGGGATCTCTTGTGTCGCTTGTGCCCCTAGTTGGTGTGAGGTGTATAGACCTTATTTTGTATGTTTGTTCTCCTATTGCATGCGTGCAATTGAGGCATAGGATCTTGAAGATCTTAAGGACTTGTGCTCTATTCTTTTTGCATATTCTTTCGAGTAAACTTTAATTATGTGTAACATGTGTGTTCACACCTTGCTTTCACATTCTCAATGTTGGTACTTTTGAGTGATTATATATAATTTGTTTGCTTATTATATATCTTGTTTTATGATTAATCTTATTCTAAGAGAGATTCGTATGTACTTCCCTTTTCGATCATTGTACTCTTCAAACTAACCCATTGGGTTGGTCAGTGATTGTCTTAAATTTAAAAGTATGAAATGTACTTGTATTGTGATTATGATCTAGCTTAGTGTTGTGAACTTTAATGAATTGTATGGTAGATGTTGTGTGCCTATGATGTAGTGAATTGAATGTATATCATCCTTCCTCCTCTTTCTCTATAGAATTAAAATGTTTGTTATATGTGTATTTATCACTTGTGTAAGTTTTCTAATTGCAAGAGAAAAGTAGTGATTTCTTGAACCCTTGTGTGAGCCTAATGATTTTTCTTTGCATCTTGATAACAAGAGGGCTATGGGTTTAAAGGATCATGATGGTAATTGGGAGGAAATTGTATGTTTTCATAAAGGAATTCACCATGTATTTTGTAGGAGTAACATAATGGAGTTTCTATCTTAGGTAATGTGTGATTTTGTATGAAAAACTGATATGTGAAACTGCCTTGTTTGTAATAAGTTGTGTGAAAGGGAACATGTTATAGTGGCTAGGAGTGTGTTGATGTGTTCCATTAAATATTTAATTGTGTTTCATAATACTAACTCAATTGACAATCTATTTGAACAATGCTATATTGAACTTGCTTTTGTATATATATAACTGACTTAGTATGAATAGAAGGTGAAAATGAAAAGCATGTTTGATGTGCGTGCATAATTATGTATTATTTAGTTGATAGCTCCTCTTTCACCTTCTTATCGTACCTTGATTTTTGATGAAAGGTTGCAAATTATGATATATGTCGTATTAATTCAGTAGTAAGTGCTCGCAAGAGGTCTTGCATTAAATAAAAGATTGTTTGCCTTGATCTCATTTTTTTTGGAAAATTAGGACATTCAGTTGCAACCATAGTATCTGGAAGTGTCATGTTAGGCCTATTCACATTCTTCTAAAATGGTAGTGAAATGAAAACTGTACAATTAAGATGATAGGCATATAATGAGAAATTTAAACATGTTGCATGATCTTGTTGATTTTGTGCATATGTATGATATGGGTTTACTATCAAACTCTCTTCCCCTTATCCCTACCTAGTTATAAGATTGTTAGAAATGGTACTAAAGAATGTATTGATTTGAATAGAATGTATATAAAGCATATGAAATTGTATTTTTACATTTTGGCTTCATATTGAAAGATGGAAGTCTTACACTTTAGAAAGAACATTTGCATGGTTAGTAATGTGAATATAAATACTTAGTGGAATTAGTGAAAGATATAGGAATGATGTTACTTCCTTATGTAATTTTTAATTGTAAAGAATTTTAGTACTTGTATCTAGAATAATTTTTATTTAGGTATTCATGTGGGAAGCATAATTAAGACCTTCCTTGAGTAGATGATAGTGTTACTAAAAAGTACTCGCCGTAAATGTGAATAAACCATACTAGTACTTTCATTGTGTATTGTGACAAACCAGTGCTTTCTACATGTACCCATGCGATGGTGAAGTAATAAACCATGGAGGGTAAGCTTACTTAAGAGTATGGGGAAACCTCACTATTTATGTGATGTTGCTTATTTGTTGCCCTTCTGAGTACCAACCCGTGCATTGTTGTAATTCAATATGTAAATGGGTAGTATTAGGAGTCACCATTCCTTGAATAGTATTTTTTGGTGTACGAGTAATGGCGGCACGAAGCAGCTTTAGCTTCTCTATTTTGAGGAAAAATATAGTTATATAATGAAACTATATTAAAGGTGTACTCAATACTTTCCCTTTTGATGAATCAATTTTTAAGGTTTATGTGTGCCAACCTATTCCCCTCTTTTATTTGAGCATATTCATGACAGTTCTTGAGCATAGTGATGGTGTATCTTGGAGGATATTTTATCTTGTCTTCATGAAAGGTATGTTATTTCCACATGAGATGCCAATTAGCAGGTGTTGGTAGACATGTGGGTGGACCCTAGCCATGTATATGTCTATCTTATAATGAGTATCTTGAGAGGTACATTGCTATGTGGGGTGCAACCTATGCGTGCCTTATTCCATGAGGTACACTGCCATGCGGGATATGTCCATTGCATGCCTTCTCTGCTCGGAGTATTGCCATGTCATGCTTAGACATGATGCAGGATGTAGTATGCATTACCATGCGGCCTACGAGCTTGTTTAGGGTAGAGCCTTGCCATGTGATGATGTGATGCGGGGTAATATTAAGGTGCACACTTCCATGCCATATGGATGTATGACTAGGCCACACCACATGATGAGCTACTACGATAGCTACATTATTGTTCTCTCCTTCCTCGTTGGTGCCTAGATTCTAGTCACATAGTGATGTTATGTGCAATTATGATATTCTTATTTATTTCTTATGTGGACCAGCAATTTATTCTATTTTGACTTTGAAGGTTTAGACATGATCTTGTGATCTTTTCCTTACTTGATTCAGTGTTGCAATTCTAGACTTTTCTTGCCTTACTATTGTAATTGATGATTTGTTATCTTTATTCGTCTATATTTTGGTGGCTAAACTGGTTTATCCTTATTGTTTTCATATGCTGATCTTGTGTTGAAATGTGAATTCCTCTCCAAGGACGTATGAGATGGTCTTGGTTGCGTGTATACAAACAAGTAGATGTAGGGAAGGTATCACCACTATGTGTGTGCCCTACCACCATCAATCCCTTGAGTGAGACGTTGGATATTTATGATCATGTTATTTTGTTCTAAGATCAGGCATAGAGATGTCGATCATGCATATTATCTATGACCGAGCATTAGACATCCTCACATGTGGCCTTATGAATTGTACATTCTAGTTATGTGGATGGTTATTTATGTGTTAAACATGGAGTTAAATGTCTTATTTATCACTATGTTATGGGACATAGTCATTAGAAAGGTTTTTATTTAATATGCCTGGCAAGTGTAAGAAACTGTGTTATATATGTTTCTCTTATTTCATGAAAGTCAACTTGGTTGTAGATTTTGAAATTGAATCTATTTCTATGCGATAAAATTTTATGAAGAGGATGGAATGGTAGAAGAAAATGATCATGATGGCATGTTTTCTTGTCGTATTTGGTAGACAAATGTTATAATTTTTGTTTACCTCAATTAATGTATTAATTTGGTGTGATGAAAGGAAAAAAATTCTTGTTTCACTTTTATAATTATAGATAGTTCCTAGAATGTTATAAAATGTATGAATTTGGATGTATCTTACCAATGGATAATGGCATTCGTAAAGAATTTAGCAATAATGTTTGATTTATTTATGAAAAGATTCATATGTGCAATTTGATATTTGTTTAATAAGTGTTAGGGCGAATGTGTTCTGCATGATTTCTTTCTAGCCTTATGAATTCCATGAGTAAGTTAGAACCTAGGGGGCAGGGTGTAGTACCCCTGCCCTAATCAGATTTTTTTTAAATTGTCTTGACCTTGGTTGAATTTTTAAGTGGCTTTCTTAAATGATTGATTTACCATGTGATGTTATAGTCAGTTATTATGCTTAACGTGTGTACCTATAAATGTTGATTTCACATCGATTATTATGTAAGATTATTTGTTATTCTTATTCGTGTTATTAACCTCGAGCTAACACTTTCATTCAATATATATGTATGCATGTGTGGCTCATGGTTGCAGGATATTGCAGGTATAGTACCGCATAGGTACGAGGTTCGTCTCCACCTGGATTCACAGGTTTGAGTATACCTTATTGGTCCAAAGGAATTGGATTAGGTAGTCATAAGACCCTATGTTTTACCCTAGTCATGGTCAAGTGAGTGTCATCAGTTGTCCATCAGTTTCCCCTTTGGTTGGGTATACGGGTAATGTATTTGTTTGGCTTTCTTGGGTTGCATGTTGTGCATGTGGTAAAAATTGTTTATTAAATCCTATGTATTTAATTAGATTAATTATGTTTTTACACACTCGTAAATTAAAGGGACTAAATTAAATAGGACCCCTTTGTGTGATTAATTAATAATCACATTGTTAAATTCATATTTGTAGCAAGTTTGGTTAAATGGTTATTTTTAAATAATGAATTAATTAAGTTTATGCATTTTGAAATAAAGGTTAATTAGAAATTGGAAAATAGAAATATATTACCCTCTTTAGCATTTTGAAATAGAAATGTTAGTTTTAATTCATTTGAGAAAATCAATTTTGGAAGAAAAATAATTTTTACATATTAAATTGTTTGAAAATAATTTTATTTGGTTAAAACTAATTTTTAACCTAAAAATGTAGATTTTTGGTCAAACATTTTCCTTTTAACCTAGGTTTTGGAAAATATTTGGGGAGTGTTATTTTTGGATGGACAACTTTGGGAATTCTGGGTTGGAAAAAATTCTTGAGCTTGCAGGTTGGGCTCTTCATCAAATCACTTCCAGGATTGCTCATTGAGGTAGGATTCTGGTTAATTTTCTTTGTTTTAAAGAAATTTACTGATTTGTTTTGGAAGAAATTTGTATGTGGTTTGGTTTGATAATATTTTAGATTTATGGAATGGCAAGAGTTTAGTTAAATTTAAGAATTAAACCCCTCATTGCTTTCTTTTTCCCACTTCCATATCAGACTTTTACTTTCTCAAATTGATGTCAAAATCAAAATTTGGGGGTTGGCTGTTCATGATAAAATTTTGTTAAAATTCCAAATAAATGAATTCAAATTCAGGTTTTAAATGGAGAACTATGTTTGTGATTGGTTGAATGGAAGTGGAGAATGCTTAAAATTTTGCCAGTCTAAATTTTGGGGCATACTGGTGTTTTCTTTTATATATATATATATATATATATATATATATATATATATATATATATATATATATATAAATCATTATTTTATTTCATGAAAATATTCCTAGAAATTGTTCTCAAAAAAATATCTGAGAATTCTCAGAGATTGGGTATTTGTTTTATTTTATAAAACAAAAATAGAAATAAAACAAGAAAAAATATATTAAATTTGGGCTCTCGAGGGCTGTTTGGGAACCATGGCTATCGACCCATGGTTGGGAAGAGATGTGGCTTGCCCATACCATGGGGAGAGGCCATGGCTATGGGGCCATGCCCTAGCCTCTACTCAGTCATGGCTAGGTGGAGACCACAATGTAGTCTCCCCAGCTCTTCCCTTGGGGAAAGGGAGGCCCATGTGGGTGTCCACATGGGTTTACCCTATTATAATTGCATTTTTGTTTTAACAAAAAAATATATTTAAAAAAAAATAAAAAAAATAAAGTTTCAATATTATTTAATTTAAAAAGTTCTTAAATGGTATTTTTTTATTATTAAATTATTAATTAATGTATATTAATAAATATATATTAATTGATATTTAATTATTGATTTATTAATTAATCTATTTATATAAAGATATATATACTAATTAATATTTTAGTTTGTATATTTTTTTAAATATATGCAAGGAAATATTATTTTAATTGGGAAAATGATTATCTATTTTAGTTTTTTACTAAATGTATATTTTCATATTTTGGAAAGTATATATTTGTTTTGCAAAAGATGAGAATAGTTTATTTATTCAAAAAAAAAATGGAAATGATGATTTTATTTTGAAAAATAAATATAAAATTATAGTTAATTAATATATATATTTTATTATATCTTTGAATGTAGACCATATAAATATAATTATATTAATTTGATTTTGGTTTGAAAATTAATTGTGAAGTATTTATACTATTTTATGATGTAAATTAAATTATAGTTGAATTAGTAAACTATGGGCGACATGTATCTTAACGAGGTAGACAAATTGTAATCAATCTAGATCTATTAGAAAACTGGATTGACTGTATTTTTAAGTGTTATGGAAAAATGATTGTCATTACAGATTTATGTCAATGCGTGTTTAATTTTTTGTATCTGCATTTGATTAAAAAATGGCAAGCCCTTGATTGTGAGTGTTGGATATTGTCATATGGTTATTTTGTATATGGTTATGTCCTTGATGTTGAGTATTGACTATTTTCATGTCTATTTTGTATTTGGTCATGTCTCTAGTCAAAGAATCGTCAGTCAGTGCGCCTAGTGTGAGGACGCATTTGGCCAAGTGGGTATTCCTACCCTATTGAACTCTGTATGCTTGTCTTTTTATAGACCTTGGTTTTAGGAGTTTTGTTTAATTGTGGTTTAGTGTCATATGTTAGAGTATCTTTTGAATGGGGGTCCTACCCTAAGTGGTAGCAGGGTAACCCATTGAAAGTGTGTCTAAATAAGTGATAACCTAATAGTATATTAGAGAGTTTACAAAATGAAAACACTAAGTAAGTAAGATAAGGAAGCCTGAAATGAAAAACCAAAAATCTTGTCTTCATGAAGGGATGTGTTGGGTCCACATGAGACTTGGATGGGCCGGAGGTTCGGGATAGGTTGCCAGGGTAACCCAATAGATAGGGTCTGGACCTATGGAGGCCTGCCAAGGGAACCATACCAAGTTATGTGATGACACTCATCCCTTATGTTCACTAGTGTGAAATTTGTGTTGTCTTTGCTAGGAGTACTATCATGGAGTCATATCTGGTCATTTATGTCCTTGTGAGTACCTGATATTCATGTTAGACCATGGGTTTATTATGATTGGTTGTGAGGACTTACTTTCATGGGTGTTCCAATTGTTCTTTTGTAATTGCTTCTTATCATGTTTTATATGGATCCTTTTCCTTCTTCTGGGATCATTCATATATCATTTGATTTGTGTAGTCATATGTATTATTTATTATGTACACCTTTTTGTTAGGTTCTAATGGATGTGAACCTTATGTATTATTCACCCTATTATTTATTAGAGGGGTCTTGCAATTGAGTAGACCAAGAGATGTAGCCCATTAGGGGTGAATAATGATATCAATTTGGTGTTATGTGGTGTTTGTGTTCATTTGGTTACTTTTTATTTTGCATGTATGGATTGCATTATGGTTAAAATGTATAATGTGGATTAGATGATATTAATCTTAAACGTATGAAAGAAGTTATTTAATGTTGTAATATGGATCATGAAGCATGTAGGTTAGCATAATTGAAAGTATTCATTAGATTTTAATTGAATTAAAGTATGTATGGAAATTAGATGCATGACATATTTTTTAAGGTAAGTTTGGATGTAATTTATGGTTAAATTGTAATGGATGAACTTAATCATGTTATCTATATTTTCAACCTACTAAACAAATTTATCCTTTTTTAAAGTATTATCATGTCATTAAGTTAATCAACTTAATTGGATTAATTAGCGTGAGTTGAGTTAACTATTGAACCAAGTAATCATGTTGGGAAACTCTTTAGGTGTTAGTTAAGTCTTCCATTGCGTAATCTGAGCTTTATGTTAACTCAATGTATCATTGTTTCTATTTTAACTTAAAAAATATATATTTGCACTCTATTATTGTATTTTAGCTTTATCCCTTCGAGATTTCTTGATGGGGCATTACAATGCTCCTACTTCCAACTCTCTTTCTTCAAATTTATTCCTGCAACAATTCTAATAGCAATCTACCCCCCCTCAAAAGTATCACCTATATTCTATATAAATTTCATCAAAGAATCTACTTCCAATACTCAACCCATATTCCATTCTCACAAAACTTCTTATAAACTATACATATTCATAAAAATAAAACTCAATAACATCTCTTAGAAAGGATTCTATAAAAAATACCCAACATCCTCCTAATTTATAGATTTTATATATGTAAATAGCTTTTACCATCTGTAAAAAATAATTTTTAAAATAGGGAGATTCTTCAATTAATATCTGTAAGAGAATATGCCAGAAATAAAATTGTAAGTCCCTTCTTATCAATTTATTTATTTCTTCCATTTTATCAAGAATTATTTTGTAACTCCCTTATAATAAAAATGCCATGAATAGAGATATTCTTATCATTGAATTAATTTATATCTTCCATGTCATAGGATTTGCTAAAATAAAGTTCATTCCTTCGAAAATAAAAAAATATTGTATTCTCCAATTGTCATAAAATATACTAATAATAAATTTTGTAATATAGCATGCCATGTGTCATGGCCTTTCTCTTTTCTCCTATACCATGTTCTTAAGTAAAAATATATGCATTAAAATATGTATAAATATTTATTTATTGTTTAAAATTTTAAATTTAATTACTTGGATCTAGTTAATATTATAATGAAATGGTATTATCATTGGAAATCGGCCAGTCGGATCTAATACTATGGTCACTAGACTTTGTCGTGGTGGTGCTAGTGGATCTTTTAGGATCGTTTTAGTTTTTGTTGTTGTCTTGATAGGCCTAAGGCCTACTCTTTGTATTTCTATGATTTTTGAATAAACTTTACCCTTTTTTTGAAAACAATTAGTTTGTCTGTTCAGAGATGATCTAATTACTTTCATGCAAAAATCAGGCAACTCGACAATTAGATAAAAAAATGTTTTAAACCAGAATATAAAGTTTTTAGATAGTCATTACTTTTTTTATAGTCCTATTTCTAATCATATTGCTTTTTTAAGGCTTTTAAAAGAAAAATTTTAGAGTTGCAGGAAATGAATAAACCACATTCAAATTGATTTTTTTTTTCTTATAGTTTTTCTATTAAAGTTAGATTTTTTTTCTATTTGTTTTAATTTATCAGTGGATATTTCATAAATAGAACTCTTCAAACCAATAATTCATTAGCTAAGTTTCTTTACTGGAACCACATAAATATTAATTATCATTTTTAATATTTGCATAACTAATTAAATTATTAAATTTACTAATTTATTAAAAAGTGAATTCAATTAATACTAGTTTTTTGCATGTTCAATTGTATACAATATGTTTTATTTAAATTCTCAACTTAGAAAAAATCAACCCATTTCTTTCTTTCATCTAAATACTTCTATATATATCAAATAATATTAAATACTTGAATTATAAATATTTCTATTTAATAATATTAATAATTAAATATTAATAATAAAGATAGATTTAATACAAAAAAAAATAATATTAATAATTAAATATTTTTTTATATTAGAAATTGAGAGACTGACAATCAGAGAGTTTATACAAAAGAGGTCAAGGGAGGAAGAGCCTCAACCAACCAGTAGTGAAAACAAAGAGAATAGCTGAGCAACCATATACAGTCATCCACTAACCAAAAAAGAGTCACTAAAGAGTACAGAAAGTTATATTACTAGCATCATAAGGTACTAATGGAGGATCTCATCCCGGATCTCCAGCCACGTGGTCCAGCCCTATGGTCCTTCCATCCATACCACCTTCTTTTGCTCTAGGATCTGGGTGAACATCTCTAGCTTGTTAAAGTAAGGACCTCTGTTATCTTGCAGTTCCTTGATCAGTTTCATCAATGCATCATCGAAGGCGGTCTTATTTTCTACAATCCTGGCCCATTCATATCCATCTTGCATTTCATAAATAAACATGGTTTCACATCCATCTTTGAGGAAGAGCAGCAGCTTATTCCTTTCAACGTTCATCAGAAAGCATACCTACACAACAATTTTTAACGTGTGAGTTTTTTAAAAAAACTGGTAAGATCCCTCTCATTGCCTTGAAACTTTTCCTCATTTCTAAGTTTCTGAATAAACCAAAGTATGAAGGAAGAGAGAATTTGCTAGAATAGGTTAGCATCCTTCTTAAGCCCATGAATGAAACCAGTAACAATATCAAGAGTACATACTTGTTTTGTAATAGAAATTCCAAACATTAACCAGACCTTTCTAGCAAAAATGCAATCAAGGAAGATGTGGCATGCGGTCTCAAGCTTCGTACAAATACAACATAGGTCATACACAGCCAAATTATTCCTAATAGGCAATCTATCTAGTATGAGTTGCCACCTGAAGTATTTGATCTTAGGGGGGATGGGAGATTTCCATAGCTTCTCAAAGGTTTTCTGCCATGTAGAGGAGTTATAGTCAACATACCAAAGAGAGTTAACATGATCGATCACCGAGGTGTCATGGTTGAGCAAGTTGTAAAATGATTTTTCTTTGATCTTGGGGAGGGGGAAACCATCCTTCCACAGGAATGAGAGGTATCTATGAGCGTCTACATGGGTGTTCCTGGGGAGATTGAAACTAGCACATGCATTTTTTATCATATTGTAGGTTCTCTTATGCGAGGTAGGGAGACCATACTTATTACTCAGATTCTCCTAGCTGATGAGATTATCATGCTCCAAGATGTCCATAAGATACTTAATACCCTTATTATGCGAGCTTCTAGCAGAGCATCCTTGGGTTAAGGCAACGGGTTTAGAATTATGATAGAGATTCCACCGTATCGATCTTTCACCATGGAGTGTTATTACAGTCAATGCTAGAGTTGTCAATAAGTCTACGCACATGCTCCCAAGCTTTCCAAATGGACTTAAACACCCAGGTACCTTGGATAGACACAAAGAAACCACCTACAACTAGATCACTAAATGGGAGGGCTTTCCAAGATTTGGCAACCTTGGGGACACCATTTTGTATGTTATTTCTGACAAGAATCTTACAGGGTTTTTGACCTTCCAGACCATGGAATATCCATTTGGCAGCAAGGGAGATTCCTTTCATTCTAAGATCCTTAAGACCCAATCCACCAATATTTTTATCTAAGTGGCACCAGATCCATTTGACCGCACAAGCCTTTATTTTGCCCTTTCCATCAGACCATAAGAAGCGTCTAATAGATTTTCGGATTTCAAAAACTTAGTAGTTGTTGAACATCCAAATAGAGGAGTAGTATATATTGTAGGAAGAGAGGATTTTTTGGCAAACTTGAATCCTGCCAGCTAGGGAGAGGATCCTATTGCTCCACTTGTTAAGCTTTTTATCCATCTTTTTTTTTACCAAAATTTACATGTCTTTAAGGGAGGGAGATATAGAGAAGGGGATACCAAGGTATCTGACTATTTTATTAGGTCCTCCCCATGAATATCCAAACTGCTAAAGCTAGTCTAATGGCTTATCTTTCCACCCAAGTGGAATAGATTTGGAGTTGGAGATCCAAGCGCCAGAGGTTCTACCAAAGGTGTCAAGTTTTTGATTGAGGGAGTCAATGTCATGCCTAGAGAGCTCCAAGAAGAGTGAGGTATCATCAAAAAACTAAATGTTGAGCAATTCAAAATCATACGACATCTTAATGCCATGAAATCTAGGAGATAGGGTGTCATCTCTTAGGAGATATAATAAGGCATCCGAGTCAATAACTAACAAAGCAGGGGCAAGAGGGAAGCCCTACCTAATGGGTCTAGAGAGGAATAGGCTAGGAGAGAGTCCCATTGACTTCAATCAGGGTGGAGGCATGTTTGAGGAGGATTCAAACATAATCATAGAATTAACTAGGGAAACTAAAGGTTTTGAGCATCATAAGGATGAAGTCCCATTCCACCCTGTCATAGGCTTTCTCAAACTCAACAAGGAACATGGCAGAGTCTTGGTTAGAGGTCCTAGCCCATTCCATAGATTCCCAGCTACTAACAAGGTTTTCCAAGATATACCTGCCTTTAATGAAACCAGTTTGGGTAGAGCATATGAACTTGGGAAGAATCTTCTCAAGATGGGAAGATAAGGCTTTGGCTAGGATTTGATATGAGACGTTAAGGACGGTAATTGGTCTCCAGTTTTTTATGAGGGCTTTCTCCCCTTCTTTTGGGATAAGTTTAACAATACCCCTATTGATGAACTCCCCTAGGGTGCTAGTATCAAGTGCTTCATTGTATATGTCATAAAGGTCATTAGTGACCCACTCAATATTGCTTTTGTAGAATTCAACAAGAAGTCCATTAGGGCTTGGGGCCTTATTATCCTTGAGAGCCTTAATGGCATCAGCAATTTCTTGCACAGAGATCTTCGCCTTGAGAAGGAGAGATTCATTCTCAGAGATGCTTTTTGGGATAATGTTACTACATTTATTTCTAGCATCTTTCAAGGCTTCATTATCCTCTAAAGTAAAGAGAGTCTTATAGAACATTTCGAAGGCATCTTTGATATCATTGATATTCAGGAGTTCCTTATCGTCTACCGTGATTCTATCAATTTCTCTCTGGTCTACTTTTCTTTGAGAAGGTTAAAGAAAATTTTAGAGCCTTTATCACCAAATTTGAGCCAGTGATTACAGGCTCTGATGAAGGCATCCCTGATTTTGATCTGTTGATGTTTTCTAAGAATGGAGTCGATGAGTGAGAGTTTCTTCTACAGATCTGAAATCCTTGGCTTTCTTCTAGCCAATAGTTTGAAATATTTTCTGCCAAGAGGAGACGTTCCTTTTCCATCTGAGAGTGTGGGATTGTGGATGCTGAGGCTGCATGTTAAAGAGCCTAACCATTTTAATGGCAATTAGGACATCCTTGTCTTTTAGCAGGGAGGTGTTTAATATGAACTTCTTATTGTAAGAATTGTTGTTGGAGATGGAATTTCTAGTATTAATTATAGCTAAGATAGGAAAATGGTTGGATAGAATTATCGACAAGACAACCACTGCGTTCCCCAAGGGGTTAGGGGAAAAGGAGAAGAAACCATTATTAACATAGAACATGTCTAATTTGGAACAGATTTAGTTAGGGCCTTGCTGAAAATTGTACCAAGTGTACCATAGGGAAGAGGTATGAGATTTGGTGCCCTCAAGGGGGTCAAACAACTGCATTTGTTACTTAAACCTATCCTAGTGAGCTTTTTCTAGACTTTTCAATTCAAAGGGAAGACCCCCAACCTTATCATATTGGTGCTCAGTCATGTTAAAGTCTCCAGCCATAACCCAGGGGATACTTGGGAGGAATGGCAACCAATTCCAGAGGGACATTCTTTACTTGTAATCATTAGGTGCATATATGGAGCATATTCCAAAGAAAGAGCCTCTAATATCTAGGGTAGCCCAGGCCACTCTATTATATGGGGAGATTCCCTTATCCCTACTATAATTTGCCCACTTAGGGTTGATGAGAAGACCAACTCCACCCTTTCCTTTAGGGTGATTCATGCAAATTTTGATTGCATCTCTCCAAATAAATTCAAGTGTAGTGTCAAGAGAGAACCCAAAGGCTTTAAGTTCTTGAAGAATCCAAAAGTCTATATTTTTGTGCTAGTTCAAAAATATTTGAATAACAAATTTCCTATTAGGCATATCAAGGCCTCTAATGTTCCATGATATGTATTTCATGAGAGAAGAGGATTAAGAGGGATTGTTAGGGAGACCACATTGATCTCCAGACTTCTTCTTATTCTTGGAACCCATAGGTCTACCTTTCTTCTTAGCCATGGAGAATCCTTTCATGAGGTCATCATCATCGTCACTAAACTCAGACGACTCAGTCTTACCATGTGTAGTTCCTCCTATGTCAGACTCAGACACTTAGGAGCCTAGAAAGCCAAGGAGCATCGAGCTAGATTTAATGTCTTCTAGACCCTTATTGGCATAAATAACTTCAATAACATGGTTGTCCTATATCATTTGGGAGTCCCAAACCTAAGCATCATTTTCATAGGATTATCACTTATACTAGCATCACCAATACCATGATTAGAGTTTTCCAAATTTTTTACCATATTTTTAACCACACAATTGGCCAGGGTATGAGAAGCAATTGGTATGTCATTATTTGTAGGGATGGGGAGTTTTCTAGTGGCCACCAATCAGTTGGTAGTTGGAACACTAGATTAGCTTTGATTCAGGGTGTGTTGATGGGCAATTTTCCATCTTTGCTTTCTTGAAGTGACCATATGAAAGCCTTCAGAAGGTGAATCCCCAAGAACTTTTGAGGGATCGAAAATAGGGATGAGGGGTTCAGATACTAGAGATATGTTGTCAATATGGATTGGATTCAATTCAATAGGGTTGGTGCCAGGTGCAAAGGAATCTTCACTTACGTAGTGTAGATTAGTAGGGTTTAAATCTTTACTGGTGCTAGGGTATTTAGACGTTTTATCTAATTTAATGTTATTTTTTTGTTTTCTGTGGTTGATAATTGGATAATTTTTTTGAAGATGCCCTTCCTTTTTGTAAATAAAACAAGCATCCAGTCCTCCAAGTATTTCAATAGGGAAAAAAAATGTAACTCCATTAATATTTAGGTTTAAAAACGGAGGGATGTCAATCCTAGGCTTAATAGAGACAAGCATTATTGCATCAAGGTTGGGCACCAATCGGGTAGTTTCATCAATCCGAATTGTTTTTTCCAAATGGTTCCATTAGTTAGGGAAGAAAATGCTAGAGAAAGGGAGAGACATCCTTAAGGACGACCCATCTGAGGGAGGATAGTGCAAGAACTTCCTCATTAACTGCCTCTAGAGACTAGGCTAGGGCACGAAAGGAGGTGTTCCCGGCCATCCAATATTGACATTTGAGGGCTTCAAGTTGGGATTCATGAGTTTTAAAGAAAATAAGGTAAAGGCCTTTCTGTATTTGCCTACAAAATAATATCTTAAGCCCTAATTTCAAATTCCAGAGATTATTAAACCAATCATCTAAGAATTTTCTAGGCAGGCATTTTTCAATATCAACACAAGCAAAGAAGATGGTAGTGTCACTTAAACTAGTCTTTTCCAAAGCAATTTATTTCAATGTTTCATCATTTGCCAAAATGTAGAAGGAGTTTGAGACAATGCTAGGGTACTTACCTTCCTCACTAGGTCGTTCACCTCCAGGAGCCTTAAGAAATCGTGCACAAGGGTGGACTCCATTAGCAGGCGGGGCAACGGTCTCGGCAAATGATTTTTTTAGGGTTGAGTGAGTCTAACGAGCAAAGATAGGGCCATTAATTTCACCACCATCTGATTTTGGCTCCATTGAGAACCATGGTTGGGTCACACGAGTGACCAGGTAGGATGCAGAGTTAGGTTTGGATGAACACACAGAGCATTTAATTGCCAAAGGAAATTAAGAACAGTTTAAAGCAAGATGAAAAATGAGCAGGGATAGAGAGTTCAAACCATATGGAGGAGATTAAATCCTCCACATCAACACATAGGTGTCCATGTTGACCATCTTGGTTGCCTTCTTCCTACAATCACCTTCAAAAAAAACTATAGTCCGAGCAATTGCATTCCAAAAATTCATAGACCCCTTTAAAAACTAATAATTAAATATTAATAATAAAGCTAGATTTAATACATAAAATAATTAAATAGAAATATTTATAATTCGAGTATTTGATATTATTTGATATATATAGAAGTATTTAGATGAATGAAAAAAAGGGTTGATTTTTTTTAAGTTGAGAATTTAATTAAAATATATTGTTTAAAATTGAACATTTAAATAATTAGTATTAATTGAATTGACCTTTTAATAAATTACTAAATTTAACAATTTAATTAGTAATGAAAATATTATATATGATAATTAATATTTATGTGGTTCTAATAAAGAAACTTAGCTAATGAATTATTGGTTCGAAGAGTTCTATTTATGAAATATCCACTGATAAATTAAAAGAAATAGAAAGTAAATCTCATTTTAAGAGAAAATCTATATGATAAAAATAATTCAATTTGAATTAGAAACTTTATATATTGGTTTTTAAACAAATTTTTTTATCTAATTGTCCAGTTGCTTTATTTTTGCATGAAAATAATTACATCATCTTTGAATGGACAAATAATTTTTTTTTTCAAAAAAGGGGTAAATATTTATTCAAAAATCATAGAAATACAAAGAATAGGCCTTAGGCCCACCAAGACAGCAAAATAAAATAAAAGGATCCTAAAAGAACCACTACCACCGCCACTACAAAGTCCACTGACCATAGCATTAGATCCGACTGTCCAATTTCCAATGATAATACCATTCCATTATAATGTTAACTCGATACAAGTAATTAATTTTAAAATTTAAAACAATAGATAAATACTTATACTTATTTTAATGCATATATTTTTATTTAAGAACATGGTGGTAGGAGAAAAGAGCAAGGCCAAGACACATGGCATGCTCGAAGAGGAAATTTATTATTAGCATATTGTATGACACGTGGAGAATATATAATATTTATTTATTTTGGAGGGAATAAATTTTATTTTAGAAAATACTATGACATGGGAGATATGAATTAATTCTATAAAAATAATATCCCCTGCCTGAATTATTTTAGTTATTGTAGTACCCCTGCCCTAATCAATTTCTAATCTCGGTTTGACCTTGGTTAGTTTATCATAATATAATGATTATAGTCAAATGTTTTGATTTAGTGCATAACTGTTAATGTGGCTTTTGCACCAGTTTGTATGCAAGTTTATTGGTTCCCCTATTTCGTGTTATTAATCTCGGGCTAATACTTTCATTAAGTATATATATGTATGCATGTATGACTCTTGGTTATAGTAGATTTCAGGTACAGTACCACATGGGTGCAAGGTTCATCTCCACCTAGATTCGCAGGTCTGAGTGTACCTCTTTGATCCTTAGATTTTGGATTAAGTGGTTGTAAGATCCTCGTTTGACCATAGTCATGCTCAAGTGAGCATTGTCAGTCATCGTCGATATTCCCTTTGCTTGGGTATGCAGGTCGTCTGTCTGGTTGACTTTCTTGGGTTGTGTGTGGTTAAATTGAGTAATTAATCCTTAATCTTTAATTTGATTTAATGTGTCTTTATGCATTAGTATATTTGGGGACTAAATTAAATAGGCTTCCTTTTTATGTGATTAATCGTTAATTGAATTGCTCAATTCAGGTTGGTGGCAAGTTCAATTAAATGGTTAATTTTAAATGTTAAATTTATTATGTTTATTCTATTGGAAAAGAAAGATTTAAATTTAATTGAAATAGAATAAATTTAATCTTGTTGTCATTTTTGAAATGGAAAGGTTAATTTTAGTTATTTAAGAAAATCAATTATAAAGTGATAAGCTAGTTTGATTTATTGATATAGTTTAAAAGAATGATTTTTGGAGATTTATTTTAAATAAAAAAAAATTAAAATCCAAAATAAAAATTTTGGTCAAACTTCTCCCATTTAACCTAGATTTTTGGAAAAATATGGGAGGTTGTTTTTTTTTGGAAAATAGTTTTTGGAAAAATAGTTTTGGATGGAAAATTTGGGGATTTTGGGAGGAGAAGAAATTTCTTAAGCCTACAGGTTGGACTCCTGACTAAATCTTTTCGAGGATTGCTATATGAGGTAAGATTTTGGTTTATATCTTGGATTCTTTGTTTATCAGAGTTTGTTTGTTTTTTTGGAAGAAATTTGGTTGTGTTGTTGAAAATTTCATTTATTTGGGGAATATGAAAGAAGTTGTAGATTAATTTCTGAAATTAAATTCTCCTTGGTCCCTTTCCAATCTCCAGATTGA
This sequence comes from Cryptomeria japonica, assembly GCF_030272615.1. Classification (NCBI taxonomy): domain Eukaryota; kingdom Viridiplantae; phylum Streptophyta; class Pinopsida; order Cupressales; family Cupressaceae; genus Cryptomeria; species Cryptomeria japonica. Next base: position 660,565,517 of record NC_081413.1, read on the forward strand.
ACTTTGGTTTTTCTCAATAAACTTAGCTTAAAGCTCCATTGAATGTTCTTTGATTTAAGTTTTAATTTGGAGAAATTAGTTGTTTTAGTCAAGTTTGGTAGAAGGGTTTGGATAAATGGATGTTAATCCTTCTCATTTTGTCAATGGTGTTTGCTTTAAAAGAATTGTTTTTCCCTTCCCTAGATCTGGGTATTCTGATAATGTAAATTTTAAGAAAACCATAGTGTTCTTAGAAAAAAAGAAAAACATAATTTTATTTTTTAGTCTCTGCTGAGACTATGTTTTTTGGCTGTGAGTTGTTTTTTTTTTACCAGTGAAAGAATTAAAAAATAAATAAATAAATATTGTTGTACGTGAGGTGGCGGAGCCAAGGCTCAACCCCAACCTCACGCCTTGGGCTGCCAAGGGAGAGCCATGGGGTGGCATGGTCTCCACACATCCATGGTTATGGGGAGACCATGACATGGTCCCCACATCCCTTCCGAAAGGAAAGGGGAACCACATGGGTTTTGCCTTACCCTTTTAAAAAAAAAAAAATTCTTTTTTTATTATTAAATAAAGTTTCCTTTTATTATTTAAGAAAAAAAGTTAAAATAAAAAATGTTTTATTATTATTACTTTTAAATTAATGTATATTATATATATTAATTGTAATGAATTATAATTAATGAGTATTATTAATTGCGGTTGAAATATTGAATTTATAAATTAAGGTATATATAGTTAGAGATATATATACTAATTAATATCTTAGGTTTGTACATTTTTTTAAATATACGTAAGGAAATATTTTGGGTAATTTAGGAGATGTTTATCTATTTTTGGTTTCTTTAAATGTATATTTCCTTAATCTGAAAAGAGTAACTTGGTTCTAGTAAAGATGAATTCTGAGAAATTGTTTCGAACCAGTATGAGAACGATGTTTTATTTTGATGAATAAATATCATATTTTAACTGATTAATGTTTATTTAACTATATTCATGTGAATTTGCTTTGAAAATTCATGATGACATATTTATGTAGTTTTATGACACAAATGAACTTTAGTGAGTTACAAACCATGAACGACCTGTGCCTAGACAAGGTAGACAAACTGCAATCAAACTTAGATCAATTAGAAAATTGGATTGATTTTATTGTTTAAATCAATAGGAAAGAAGATTGTCTTTTTCGGTTATTGCCTATACAAGTTTAATTTCGGTATTCATTGTTGCTTAAGTAATGGCAAGACCTTGTTTTGTTTGATAGGACCCTTTCATATGGATTGATTTGGGGTACCTATTTCTGTCCTTGGTCTCGAGTTTGACTGTTATTTTGTGGTGGTGTTGTAATTGATCATATCCCTTATGCGGGTGTCTAATGATGTTTCATGGTTAACCATAGTTGGCTAGGTCTCTAGTTAGAGTATCGTCTATTAGTGCACCTCATATGAAGTTGAGTTTGACCAAATGGTTGTTCCCTCTATTTTGAACTCCGTTTGTTTGACCATGTGTATTCCCTAGTTTATGAGTCATTTAAGTATAGTCTAGTGTCATATGGGGAAGTGGCTTTCGATTGGGGGTCGCGCCCAAAGTGGTTGCTGGGTAACCCACTAGAAGTGTGTCTAATAAGTGATAACCTAATAGCATATTAAAGTGTTAGTTAATGATTCACTAAGCAAGATAATTGTGCCTCACACATGGGATGAGTGTTAACACAGGCGCGGTATGCTGTGAGAAGGCCTAAAATGGAAAACCATCATTCTTGTCTTCACAAAAGAATGTGTGGGTCCACATGAGACTTGGATGGGTTGGAGGTTCGAATTAGGTTGCTAGGGTAACCCAGAAAATGGGGCCAAAACCTATGAAGACCTGCCATGGTAACCATACCAGTTTGTGTGATGACACTTGTCCCCTACGTTCACTAGTGTGTTGTTGTGCTGTCTTGTTAGGAGCACTTTTGTGGAGTCATCGTGTTTCTTATGCTCTTGTGAGAACTTGATATCATGCTAGCCCTTGGGTTGCGATGACTTAGTTTTTAGGATGCTCCAATGGACCTTTGTATTTGCTACGATTATGTTTAGTTGGATCCTTTTCTATTAAGAGATCATTTATGTATTTATTTGACAGATGTGGTCATTTGTATATTGGTTATGTTCATCTTGGTGGAAATATTGTAAATGATGTGAACCTTATGTATTCTTAACTTATTTAATAATCAGAGGGGTCTTGTAGTTGAGCAGACCCGAAGATGTAGCCCTTTAGGGGTGAACTCTGATATCAATTTGGTGTTATGTGATGCTTTTGTCCTTATGTTTTCTTTTTAGTTCTTACATGTCTGGATAGCATTATGTTAGATGTATAGAGTGGATTAGATGAAATTAATCTTCAATGCAGGAATGCAGTCATCTTTTAATGCAGTAATTGGATCATGAAAGAATGTAGATTAGAATAATGGCATATATTCAGTTATTGTTAAGGAAAAGTATGCATGGAAAGAACTCATTAGTTTATGATGAAATTTAACTGTGTCATAAAATTAGATGTGTGGCTTATATTTTAATGAAAGCTTGAACTTAAGGTATGAATAAATCTTAATGGATGAACATTATCATGTGATCTATATTTTTATCTTACTGAAAGAAATTATCCTTGTCTAAAGTATTATCTCATTATTAAGATAACCATCTTATTAGATTAATTAGCGTGAGTTAAGTTAAATGTGGAATTAAATAATCACGTTGGGAAACCCTTTAGGTGTCAGTTGAGTTAAGTTAAATTGTGTAATCTAAACTTTGATATCTCATTGTATCATTGTATTGTGTTTAACTTTTAAAAAAAAAAATATTGCACTCTATTCTTGTGTTTTAGCTTAATCCCTTCGGGGTTTCCTGGCGGGGCATTACATTTGGTATCAGAGCCCAAGTTGCAAACACTGAGATCTCTGGTTTCATTGTGCCCTTAGTTGGTGTGAGGTGTATCGACCTTATGTTGTATGCTTGTCCTCTTTTTTGTATGTGTGTGGTTGACCAAACCTTAACTTGTGTGTAACATGTGTGTTCACACCTTGTTTTCATCTTCTTGATGTTGGTGTTTGGAGTGATTAATTGTGCTTTGTTTGCTTATTGATGTCTTGGTCTACGATTACTCATATTCTGAAAGAGAGTCATATGTACCTTACTTATTGATTTTTGTACTCTTTAGACTGATCCATTGGGATTGGTCAGTGCTTGTCTTGAATTTGGAAGTACGAAATGTGCTTGTTTAAGATTATGATCTAGCTTAGTGTTGTTTGCTTGAAGGACTAGTATGGTAAATATTGAATGATTATCACCCTTCCTCCTCTCTGTCTCTAAATATTAAAATGTTTGGGATATGTGTAATTATCTCTCATTTGAGTTTTCTTTTTGCGAGAGAAAGGGTGTGACTTCTTGAGCCCTTGTGTGAGCCTTATGATGCTTATGTGTCTTTATATTATAAAAGGGCTTCAGGTTGAAAGTTCATATTGGTTATTGAGAGAAAATTGTATGTGTACATTAAAGAATTCTCCGTGTGTTTTGTAGACATAACATAATTACATTCTATCTTAAGTAATGTGCATTAATATGTGAATAGTTGTTATGTGAAGCTACTTTGTATGTAAAAGAAGTATTAAAGGGAACATGTTATAGTAGCTTCGAGAGTGTATTAATGTGTTCCACGAAAGATTGTTTTATGTGTTTCATTAAACCAGTTTGATTGAGGATTTATTTTAGCAATGATCCATTGAACTTGCTTTTGGATATATGTATTTACCTTATTATGTTTAGAAAGTGCAAATGAAAAGCTTTTTTGATGTGCATGCATTAATAAGTATTATTTTGTTGATATCTCCTCACTTACCTTCTGATCATAATTTGATTTTCAATGATAGGTTGTAAATTATGATATGTGTCTATATTGTATTAAAGTAGTGAGTGTTCACAAGAGGTCTGGTATTATCGAAAAGATTGTCTTGTTTGATCTCTATTGTTTGGAAAACTAGAAGATTTTGTTGCAACCATAATAATTGGAAATGTCATGTTAGGCTCTTTGGCATCCTTCTAAAATGGTAGTGAAATGAAAACCGTGCAATTGAAAAGATAGGCTTATAGTGAGAAATTTTAGCATGTAATGTGATTTTGTTGATCTTGTGTCTATGTAGGAAATAGTTTGGTTACCAAACTCTATTTCCCTTCTCTTTGCCTAGATTATAAGATTTTTAGAAATGCTACTAAGAAAGCATTGATTTAAAAAGATATTTTATAACACATATGAATTGTATGTTTGTTTTTGGACTTCTTATGGAAAGATGAAAGTCTTAAGCTTCAGAAAGAAAATTGCATAGTTAGTAATGTCAATTCGAATGCTTAGTGGAAATTTGAGAAAGATATAGGAATGATGTTGTTTCCTTATGTAATTGTGAATTGTTAATTATTTCATTACTTGTATCTAGAGTAAACTTGATTTAGTTATTCATGTGGGAAGCATTATTTAGATCTTCCTTGAGTAGATGATAGCATACTAAAAATTACTCCCCGTAAATGTGACTAAACCAGTACTGGTGTATTCATTTGTATTGTCAGAAACCAATGCCTATTATATGTTCCCATGGGTTGGTGAAGTAATCAACCATGGAGGATATGTTTCTTATGAGTATGGGAAACCATACTATTTATGTGATGCTTCTTACTTGTTTCCCTACTGGGTACCAAACCTCAGGTTGTTCATAATTCAATATGTTAAGGGGTAGTATTTGAAGTCACCATTTCTTGAATAGTATGGATCGGCGTACGAGTAATGTTAGCACAAAGCGACTTTACCTTCTCTATTTTGAGGAATGATATAGTTATAGAAAAAAACTATATCAAAGGTGAACTCAATACTTTCTCTTTTGATGAATCTATTTATAGGTTTATGTGTGATAGCTGATTACTCTCCTTTATTTGAGCATTTTGATGGTGATTCTTGAGCATAGTGATGGTGTAGTTTGGAAGATCCTTTGCCTTATCTTCATGAAAGGTAGGTTTATCCATATGAGCTACCAGTTAGTATGTGTTGGTGGACATGTGGGTGGACCTTAGTCATGTATACCTCTGGCTTACGGTGAGTATCCTTATAGATACATCACTATGCAGGACGTGACCTACACATGCTTATTTCCGTGAGGTACACTACCATGCGAGATAAGTCCATTACGTCTCTTCTCCACTCCGCTTGGGGTATTTCCATGCCGTGTGATGACGTGATGCGGGGTGATGCCAAGGTGCACACTACCATGATGTTTGGGTGTGTGACTTGGCCGCACCACATGATGATCTACTGCGATAGTTTTTTGATTCTTCCTTCCTTCCTCGTTGGTGGCTAGATGCTAGTCACATAGTGATGTTTTGTGTAGTTGTGATATTCTTATTTATTTCTTTGTAGATCAGCAATTTATTCTACTTTGACTTTGAAGGTTTAGCCACGATCTTGTGATCTTTTGCTTACTTGATTTGGTGTTGCAAATTCTGGATTATTTTCTTTCCTTACTATTGGAATAGATGATTTATTATCTTTATTCATCTATATTTTGGTGGCTAAACTGGTTTATCCTTATTGTTTTCGTATGTTGGTCTTGTGTTGAAAAGTGAAATTCCTCTCCAAGGATGTATGAGACAGTCTTGGTAGAGTGTGTACGAGGAAGTAGATGTAGGGAACCTTGAGGATGAGGGTATGTGAGGTTGTGATGCAGCTAGGATCCACTACCTACCTACGTGTGGTGACTATCTCTTGGAGGCTAACCACCTTACTCAACCAGGGATATTCACAAAGGTCTTGTATGGAAGGTAGCACCGTTATGGTGTTCCCTAGCACCATCAAGGCTTTGAGTGAGATATTGGATATTTATGATCATATTATTGTTTTGAGCTCAAGCATAGAGATGTTGATCATGCGTGTTATCTTTGACCAAGCATTAGACATGCTCACATGTGGCCTTTTGAGTTGTACATTCTAGTTATGTGGATGGTTATTTTGTTTAATCATGGAGTAAATTGTGTTAACTTGTCACTATGTTATGGGACATAGTCTTTGGAAAGGTTTTAATATGCTTGGAAAGTATAAACAATTGAGTTATCTATGTTGCTCTTATTTCATGGAAGTTAGCTTGGTTGTAGTAATTGATATTTGAAACTAGTTCTATGCGATAATTTTTTTTGTAAAGATGGGTTGGTAAAAGAAATTGATCATCATGGCATGTTTTCTTGTCATGTTTGGTAGATGAGTATGGTAATTGTTGTTTACCTCTTTGTAATGCATTAACTTGGTGTAATGAAACGAAGAAACCTCTTGTTTCTCTGCTATGATTATAGATAGTTCCTAGAATATTTTAATAAACGTATGGATTTAGATGTATCTTTCCAATGGATAATGGCATTCGTAAAGGATTTAGCAATAATGTTCCATTTATTTAGGGAAAGATTCCTATGTGCAATTTGATATTTGATGAATGACTTTCAGGGCTAATGCATGTGACATGTTCTCCATCTACCCTTACAACTTCCAGGAGTAAGTCAGAATGTAGGGGGGTATAATGTAGTACCCCTACCCTAATCAATTTCTAATCTCAGTTTGACCTTGGTTAGTTTATCATAATATAATAATTATAGTAAAATGTTTTGATTTAGTGCATATCTGTTAATGTAGCTTTTGTACCAGTTTGTATGCAAGCTTATTAGTTCTCCTATTTCATGTTATTAATCTTGGGCTAACACTTTCATTAAGTATATATATGTATGCATCTATGACTTTTGGTTGTAGGAGATTTCAGGTACAGTACCGCATGGGTGCGAGGTTCGTCTCCACCTAGATTCGTAGGTTTGGGTGTACCTCTTTGATCCTTAAATTTTAGATTAAATGGTTGTAAGATCCTTGTTTGACCATAGTCATGCTCAAGTGAGCATCGTCAGTCATCATCGGTATTCCCTTTGGTTGGGTATGCAAGTCATCTGTCTGGTTGACTTTCTTGGGTTGCGTGTTTTTTGTGTGGTTAAATCATGTAATTAATTCTTAATCTTTAATTTGATTTAATGTGTGTTTACACATTAGTATATTTGAGGACTAAATTAAATAGGCTCCCTTTTTATGTGATTAATCGTTAATTGAATTGCTCAATTCAGGTTGGTGGCAAGTTCAATTAAATGGTTAATTTTAAATGTTAAATTTATTATGTTTATGGTGTTGGAAAATAAAGATTTAAATTTAATTGAAATAGAATTAATTTAATCTTGTTGGCATTTTCAAAATAGAAAAGTTAATTTCAATTATTTAAGAAAATTAATTTTAAATTGATAAGCAAGTTTAATTTATTGATATAGTTTAAAAGAATGGATTTTGGAGATTTGTTTTAAATTAAAAAAATTTAAATCCAAAATAAAAATTTTGGTCAAACTTGTCCCATTTAACCTAGATTTTTGGAAAAATATGGGAGGTTGATTTTTTTTGGAAAATATTTTTTGGAAAAAAAAATTTCGATGGAAAATTTGAGGATTTTGGGAGGAGAAGAAATTTCTTGAGCCTGCAGTTTGGACTCCTGACTAAATCTTATCCAGGATTGCTATATGAGGTAAAATTCTGGTTTATATCTTGGTTTCTTTGTTTATCAGAGTTTGTTTGTTTTTTTGGAAGAAATCTGGTTGTGTTGTTGAAAAATTCATTTATTTGGGGAAAGTGAAAGAAATTGTAGATTAATTTCTGAAATTAAATTCTCGTTGGTTCCTTTCCAATCTCCAGATTGAACTTTGGTTGTTCTCAATAAACTTTGCTAAAATCTCTATTGAATGTTATCTGATTTAAGTTTTAATTTGGAGAAATTAGTTGTTTTAGTCAAGTTTGGTAGAAGGGTTTGGATAAATGGATGTTAAAAATAAATAAATATTGTTTTACGTTAGGTGGGGGAGCCAAGGCTCAACCCCAACCTCACTTCTTGGGCTGCCAAGGGAGAGCCATGGCGTGGAGACCATGACATGGTCCTCACATCCCTTCCCAAAGGAAAGGGGAACCACGTAGGTTTCCACTTACCCTTTTAAAAAAAATAAAGTCTCTTTTATTATTAAATAAAGTTTCTTTTTATTATTTAAAAAAAAGTTAAAAAAAAATAAAATGTTTTATTATTATTACTTTTAAATTAATGTATATGATTAATAATATATTAATTATTAATTACTAATTAGTGTATATTATATATATTAATTGTAGTGAATTATAATTTGAGTATTATTAATTATATATTTATTGTCTTTATTAATTAATGTATATTTTTTAAAATATATATTAAGTGTGGTTGAAATATTAAATTTATAAATTAAGGTATATATAGTTAGAGATATATATACTAATTAATATCTTAAGTTTGTATATTTGTTTAAATATATGCAAGGAAATCTTTTGGGTAATTTGGGAGATGTTAATCTATTTTTGGTTTCCTTAAATATATATTTCCTTAATCTGAAAAGAGTAACTTGGTTCTGGAAAAGATGAATTTTGAGAAATTATTTTCGAACCAGTATTAGAGTAATGTTTTATTTTGATGAATAAATATCATATTTTAATTGATTAATGTTTATTTAATTATATTCATTTGAATTTGGTTTGAAAACTCATGATGATGTATTTTTGTAGTTTTATGACACAAATGAACTTTAGCGAGTTACAAACCATGAATGACCTATGGCTAGACAAGGTAGACAAACTGCAATCAAACTTAGATCAATTTTATTGTTTAAATCAATAGGAAAGAAGATTATCTTTTCTAGTTATTCCCTGTACATGTTTAATTTTGGTATTCATTGTTGCTTAAGTAGTGGAAAGACCTTGTTTTGTTTGATAGGACCCTGTCATATAGATTGATTTGGGGTACCTGTTTCTGTCCTTAGTCTCGAGTTTGATTGTTGTTTTGTGGTGGTGCTATAATTGGTCATATCCTTTATGCGGGCGTCGAATGATGTTTCGTGATTGACCATAGCTGGTTAGGTCTCTAGTTAGAGTACCATCTATCAGTGCACCTCATATGAAGTCATGTTTGACCAAATGGTTGTTCCCTCCATTTTGAACTGCATTTGTTTGACCATATGCATTCCTTGGTTTATGAGTTCATTTCAGTATAGTCTAGTGTCATATGGGGAAGTGGCTTTCGATTGGGGGTCATGCCCAAAGTGGTTGATGGGTAACCCATCAAAAGTGTGTCTAATAAGTGATAACCTAATAGAATATTAAAGTGTTAGTTAATGACTCACTAAGTAGGATAATTGTGCCTCACACATGGGATGAGTGCTAACATAGACTTGGCATGCTGTGAGAAGGCATGAAATGGAAAACCATCATTCTTGTCTTTATGAAAGAATATGTGGGTCCACATGAGACTTGGATGGGTCAAAGGTTCGGATTAGGTTGCTAGGGTATCCTAGTGGATGGGGCCAGAACCTATGAAGACCTACCATGGTAACCATACCCGGTTGTGTGATGACACTTGTCCCCTATGTTCGCTAGTGTGTTGTTGTGATGTCTTGTTAGGAGCAGTTTTGTGTAGTCATCATGTTGCTTATGCTCTTGTGAGAACTTGATATCATGCTATCCCTTGGGTTGTGATGAATTAGTTTTGTGGATGCTCCAATGGACCTTTGTATTTGCTATGATTATGTTCAGTTGGATCCTTTCCTATTCATAAATCATTTATGTGGTCATTTATATATTGGTTATGTTCGCCTTGATGGTAGGATTGTAAATGATGTGAACCTTATGTATTCTTAACTTATTTAATGATCAGAGGGGTCTTATAGTTGAGCAGACCTAAAGATGTAGCCCTTTAGGGGTGAACTTTGATATCAATTTGGTGTTATGTGATGCTTTTGTCCTTATGTTTCCTTTTTAGTTCTTGCATGTCTGGATGGCATTATGTTAGATGTATCGATTGGATTAGATGAAATTAATCTTCAATGCATGAATGCAGTCATCTTTTAATGCAGTAATTAGATAATGAAAGAATGTAGATTAGAATAATGGCATATATTCAATTATTATTAAGAAAATTTAGTATGCATGGAAAGAACTCATTAGTTTATGATGAAATTTAAGTGTGTTATAAAATTATATGCATGACTTATATTTTAATGAAAGCTTGAATGTAAGGTATGAATAAATTTTAATGGATGAACATTATCATGTGATCTATATTTTTATCTTACTGAAAGAAATTATCCTTCTTTAAAGTATTATCTCATTATTAAGATAATCATCTTATTGGATTAATTAGTGTGAGTTAAGTTAAATGTGGAATTAAGTAATCACATTGGGAAACCCTTTAGGTGTTAGTTGATGTCTTCCACTGTGTGATCTAAACTTTGATATCTTGTTGTATCATTGTGTTGTGTTTAAATTTTTTTTTAAAATTATTGCACTCTATTCTTTTGTTTTAGTTTAATCGCTTCGGGGTTTCCTGGTGGGGCATTACAGTAATTCTTGATAAAATGGAACAAATAAATAAACTAATAACAAGGGAGTTCCAATTTTATTTCTTGCATATTCTCTTACAAATATTACTTGAAGAATCTACCTATTTTGAAAATAATTTTTGTATATGGTGAAAGTTATTTACATCCTCAAAATCTATAAATTAGGAGGATGTTGGGTGTATTTTACAAACTCCTTTCTGAGAGATATTATTGAGTTTCTTTTTTATGAATAGTTATAGTTTAGAAGAAGTTTTATGAGCATGGAATATGCGTTGAATATTTACAGTATAATCTTTGATGAAATTTATATAGAATGTAGGTGCTACTTTTGAGAGGGGGGATTGCTATCAAAATTATTGTAGAAATAAATTTTACAAAGGGAGTTTGAAGTAGGAGCATGGTTCAACAGATAAGGATTTTATCTCTTTTGGAAATCCAGGTTCTTTCTTTTGTATATTTTCAAATGCTAGTATTATTATTTTGTTAAGTGTTAAAATAAATCTATGTGTTTGTTTGAATAAAATCTGAATACAAGTAAATTTTCTTTGAATGCATGTAGTTTCCTTTTCTACTTTTGAGGGGATTATTTGAATCCATTACATGTTGAGTTATATCTGAATGCATGTAAATTTCATTTTGTGTATTTTGAGTATGATTATTTAATGCAAATATGTTTAGAAACAAGGAGAGAATAGTATAGATTTACTTGGTTAAATATTAAATGTTACCAAAAATATTAACTTGGGAAAAATGAAAAAGAATGAAGTGCCTGAATAACTCTATAAGTATATTTCTTTGTAGAAATTTGTTTTGACATTAAATTTCAATATGTTTCTGTGTAATTGTTTCCTTTAACATTTGTGAATACATTCTTTTTAGAAATTTCTTCCAACTTTAAATTTGTGAATGTGTTGTTGTAGAAATTTCTTCCAACAAAAAAAACAAATCTTCTAACATTAAACTAATAATAATAAAAATACTAATGATATCTTGTTATATAATATGTCTTATTTTTCTTTCTAATTAAAAATATGCTTTATAAAATAAAAAATACAAAAGTCAAGAAAAGATAACAAAAAGATATTTACACTTATATTATTCTTCCAATTCTATTTATTATGAATTTACAAAGAATTTTTTTTATTGTAAATAAATAGAAATGGTAGTTTGTTTAGTTCCATATAAAGATAAGCAAATAAATGAAATATTATAGTACCAAACAAATATTAGTATTTCAAATGAAAAAATATGTATATAAATATATTTTAAGTTATACATAATTTTAAATATCAACGTTTATTTTTATTTTTCAATAAAAGTGGATATTACACTAAACTTTGTTTTTATTAAAATATTTTTTATTTTACACAGGATTCAAAGAGAACACCGAAGGAAAGAACCCTAGCAAGAAAACCTGCGATCACAGCCCATAAAATAAAGCCATAATATCTCACATATCAGTTTATACCAAAGTCCCCAACCCAAAATCTACTAGCAAGGTGCGGTCATAGAAAAATTCATCAGTGACATAGAGACCAAATGACTGAGTTCATCAATTACATATATGAAAGAAGACCCCATAGCCGATACCAATCGAAGGAAACAAAAAGCATTGCAAGTACCAGATTCCATATACCATCCTCCTTCCTACAAAAAGAGAATATCCAAAAACCATGGAGAAAAACACCAATATATCATTAAACCAAATGTCAAGAGCTTGAGCTCTCCTCCAGAGGAATGCCTAGAAATGCATAAGGAACAACAATCTATAGTGGAGCTATAGGAAGAGGAGGAGTAGATGTAACAAAACAAAAATTTATCAAAATATGTCATGCCTTTAGCACATCAAGAGCCCTATTCACAATCTGAGAAGGAACAAATACTACCAACCTTTCCAAAGCCTTCAAAGCATCATCTATGCTATCACAAATTAAACCCATTCTAATTTCAAATAAAAACTCCCCACACCACCCATTATCCAATAAATATTGACAAGAAAGAAAACCACCATAAGGGAAAGAACCCATATCAAATATGTAATTGTCCAAAGCTGGCTCAATAATACCCAAATTATGAAATGAAGGAGCCATGAATTTAGCTACCAAAAGTTGGACCAATGCTTTATCCAATAACACATCATAACATTTAGTGAGAAATCTAGACACAAATTCATAGAAAGAGATATAAGCATGAGAACGAAACCAATGATACCCCACCACCCTACAAATTTCAAACTCCAATTCTGTAGAATGCAAAACAAAAATTCTAGCAAGTTTTTCAGAACAATGCCCATAATCATCCACTACTTTTGCCAATGGAGACTCAAAACAATTGCGATACCCAGATAATGGAGAAGACATGAATAGTAATTACCTCTCTTGTAGACCAAAACTTCAAAAACCCCATTGATGCAGATGAGAAGCAGAGAAAATAGAGACCAAATAAAACTACAACCGACAAAACTAGAGACCCAAAGCATTGTAGTTGAAAATAAATAGCCATTTCATAATAATCATGATAAAACCACCCTTCCAGAGATCTAAATGACCATCTCATGTAAAAACTAAAAACTTTTAAATGAAGGCACCCCAAACCATGATGTAAACATAAAATGGTGACTGATAAAAACCAAATAGTGCCAAATATCCAATGCTATAGTGCCAACAAAATACCAAATCTACTGAGTAAAAGTACATCAAAAGTTACAACCCAGCATCATAGAAATAAAAAATAATCCCAAATATATATGAAAGGATCCTGGCACATTGAAAAATGATAGCTCCCACCACTTACCTCAAACCAAAGCAATGTTACCAATCGTGTGAGCTAGAAATGACAAGACAAGCACCATTAAATAGTAGACCAAGCCGCCACCCCCAAATCATTGTAGATACCCATCCATACTACCTATGTCAGGTGCAAAACATACCTCATAAATGATAGACAATGCTATCAGTTAAAAATTACACTGAACACCTCCACGTAGGCCAGCAAACATGACTACCTCCAGTGAAAGGGGAAGATAGGAAAAAAACCACAAACTTCAAAATTCCAAGACCACCAAATGAATTTATTCAAAACTTACCTCCCACATATTAGCATTACTATTAATGGCTAAATTAGCTAGTAAATACGCAACATTAATCACTTCTCTATAACAGTTAGATATCAAAAAGGAATAAAAAAAGTCTAATTTTTGTAAAATGTGGTAAGGAATATATAGTAATGGCCAATAATTTGACTTCTTCTTAATGACACATTGAATTATAACCATGGAATTGCCTTTTATTACTAAATCTTTAACTCCCAAAGATATTGCCAAATCTAAACCAAAAGATAAAGCATGAATGTAGTACCCCTACCCTAATCAATTTCTAATGTCGGTTTGACCTGAGTTATTTTAACATAATATAATGATTATAGTCGGATGCTTTGATTTTAGTGCATAGTTGTTGAAGTGGTTTTCACACCAATTTTTATGCAAGTTATTAATTCTCATTTTCTATGTTATTATCTTGAGCTAACGCTTTCATTAAGTTTATATATGTATGCATGTATGACTCTTGGTTACAGGAGATATCAAGTACAATACCACATGAGTGCGAGGTTTGTCTTCACCTAGATTCGTAGGTTTGAGTGTACCTCTTTAATCCTTAGAGCTAGATTAGGTGGTCGTAAGATCCTTGTTTGACCATAGTCATTCTCAAGTGAGCATCGTCAGTCGTCATCAGTATTCCCTTTGGTTGGGTATGCAGGTCGTCTGTCTATTTGGCTTCTTCGTTTGTGTGTTTTGTGTGTATGGTTAAATTGAGTAATTAGTCCTTAGTATTTAATTTGATTAAATATCTATTTGTGCATTAAAGATTAATGGACTAAATTAAATAGGATTTCTTTATGCAATTATCGTTAATTTGAATTGCTCAATTTAAATTAGGAGCAAGTTCAATTAAATAGTTAATTTTAATGTTAAATTTATTATGTTTATGCTTATGAAAAGAAATATTTAAATTTAATTGAAATGGAATTAATTTTATCTTCTTGGCATTTTGGAAATAGAAAGGTTAAATTCAGTTATTTGGAAAAATTAGTTTTAAATTGAAAGACAAATTTAATTTATTGATATAGTTTAAAAGAATGATTTTTGAGGGATTATTTTATATAAAATATTTTAATTCCAAAAATTAAATTTTGGTCAAACTTTTCCCATTTAACCTAGACTTTTGGAAAAATATGGGAGATTGGTTTTTTTGGAAAAATATTTTTGGGTGTAAAATTTGGGGGTTTTGGGAAGACAAAGAATTTCTTGAGCTGGAGAATGGGACTCTTCTTCAATCTTGCCAGGATTGCTGAGCCAGGTAGGCCTCTGGTTAATTTCATTGATTTCCTTGTGTTTAAAGAAATTGTTTTGGATTTTTAAGAGATTGAAAAATCTAATCTATTTGGGGAAAATGAAATAGATGCAAGTTTATTTCCAATCCAAACCCTTCTTGTTGTTTCCATTCCAAGTTTAGTTTTGGTTACTCTGATTGTTTTTAAAATCAAAAATAAAATTGAGATTGGCTGTTTGCAATAGAAATTGGTTTAGATCCCAAATTTATGCTTTGAAATTCAAAGTTTAATCAGATAAATCTGCCTGGGTTTGAATAATGGATGCTAATCCTTATTGTTTTGCCAATTTGGTGTTGTGTTGGAGAGTTTTTCCTTCCTAAATCTGGGTATTTGAAAATATTGGAAACCCATGCTTTCTGGAAATAAAATAAAATTATATTTAAAGTCTCTGGGATTGTATTTTTTTATTACTGCATGTTTTGACAGTAATTATTGTTTAAAATATATATATTTATAAAACCCATGTTGTTCGAAATTGGTTTTAAGTCTCTGTGAGACTGTTTATTTATTTTTAACTATGTATAGACACCATAAATTATTTTAGAAATAAAATAATTAAAAAAAAAATTTAAAATGTGTGAAACCCCCCCACATGGCTAAGTTTCCCCACCACGTGGAAGGGGTGCTTCGTGCACCCTCTGGGCAGCAACGCTCCCCAAGGGGTTTTGCATGCTCCCTTTGGGGTAGCAATGCTCCCCAAGGGGTGTTATGTGCTCCCATTGGGTAGCAGCGCTTCCCCAAGGGGCAACGTGAGCTTCCAAGGGGGGGGCCCATGTGGGTGGGTCCACATGGGTACCCTCCCCTATATATGATTTTTTTTTATAAAAAGAAAAACATTTTTTTTATATACTTAAATGTTAATTTTTCATTAAGTTTTTTAAATTATGATTTAAATGTTCATTAAGTAATAAATTATTATTAATTTCTTATTAATTATTTGTATAAGGGAAAACATATAGTAATTAATATTCAAATTTTATTTTATTATTAATGAATATTTTTCTAATTAATTGCTTGATTTGTTAATAGTGTTATTTATTATTAATTTGTTATATTTTATTAATCATGGATTAATAAATGCGTATATTAATTAATAGTTGATTCTGGCATTTTTCTATATGCGCAAGGAAATAATTGTTAAGATTTGGAACGAACTATCTTTACTTGGATTCCTTATATGTGTATATTTCCTTAATCAAGAAAGTGTAACTTGGTTCTGGATAGATGAACTTGGAGAAAATTATTTTTGAACCAATATGACAATGATGTTTTAATTGAAGATTAAATATCATATTTAGTTGGTTAATGGTTGTTTAATTATATTTATGTGAAATTGGTTTAAGAACTCATAATGGAATATTTATGTATGTTCAATGCAAATGAACCTTAGAGAGTTAGAAAACAAAGAACAACCCGTACCTAGATGAGGTGGCTAACTGCAATCTCACTTAGATCATTTAGAAAACTTGATCAATATTTAATGTGTAAATCAATTCAGAAAAGATTGTATCTGTTGGTTATTGCCTATACAAGTTTAATTTGTGTATTCACTTTTGCTTAAGTAATGGCAAGCCTTGCTTTGTTTGATTGGACCCTATCTTATGGTTGATTTTGATACCTGTTTCTGTCCTCGGTCTCGAGTTGACTATTGTATTATGGTGGTGTCGTAGTTGGTCATATCCTTTATGTGGGTGTCGAATGATGATTCGTGGTTGACCATAGTTGGTTAGGTCTCTAGTTAGAGTACCATCAGTAAGTGTACCTCTTTTGAGTCATGTTTGACCAAATGGTTGTTCCCTCCTTTTTGAACTCCATTTGTTTGACCATGTGTACTCCTTGGTTTCTGAGGTCACTTGAGTATAGTCTAGTGTTGTATGGGAAGTGACTTTTGATTGGGGGTCGCACCCAAAGTGGCTGTTGGGTAACCCATCAGGAGTGAGTCTAATAAGTGATAACCCAACAGTAGATTAGAATGTTAATCTCTAAGTAAGATAATTGTGCCTCACACATGGGATGAGTGCTAACACAGACTCGACATGCTGTGAGAAGTCCTAAAATGGCAAACCATCATCCTTCTCTTCATGAAAGGATGTGTGGGTCCACGTGAGGCTTGGATGGGCTGGAGGTTCGGATTAGGTTACCAAGGCAACCTAGTGTATGGGGCCAGAACCTATGAAGACCTACCATGGTAACCCTACTAGGTTGTGTGATGACACTTGTCCCTACGTTCGCTAGTGTGTTGTTGTATTGTCTGTATAGGAGCACCTTTTGTGGAGTCATCATGTTTTTTATACCCTTATCAGTACTTGGTATCATGCTATACCTTGGGTTATGATGACTCATTTTTGTGGATGCTCTAGTGGACCTTTGTATTAGCTTTGATTATGTTCAGCTAGATCTTTATCTTTTCAGGAATCGTTGATGTATTTATTGACTGATGTGGTTGTTTGTGTATTGGTTATGTTTCACCTTCATAGTAGGATTGTAAATAGTGAGAACCTCATGTATTCTTAACTTTATTAATTATCAGAGGGGTCTTGCAGTTGAGCATACCCAGAGATGTAGCCCTTTAGGGGTGAACTCAGAGATCATCTTGGTGTTATGTGATGCTTTTGTTCTTATGTTTCATGTTTAGTGTTAGCATGTATGGATGACATTTTGATAGAATGTATAAGTGGATAAGATGAAATTATTTTAAAATGCTTGTATGCAGTCCTCTCTTGAATGCAGTAAATTGTATCATGAAAGAATGTAGCTTAGAGTAATGGAATATATTCAGTTGTTGTTAAGGAAATTAAGTATGCACGGGAAGATCTCATTAGCTTATGATAAAATTTAAGTGTGTTGTTAAATTAGATGTATAAATTATATTTTAATAGAAAGATTGAATGTAAGATATGAATAGATCTTAATGGATGAACCTTATCTTGTAATCCATATTTTTTCATCTTCTAGAAGAAATTATTCTTGTTTAAGAATTATCTTGTTATATGATAATCAACTTATTGGATTTATTAGTGTGAGTTAAGTGAATTGTGGAATTAAGTAATCATGTTGGGAAACTCTTTAGGTGTTAGATGATGTATTTCGCTATGTAATCTGAATCTTTGATATCTTGTTGTATCTTAATGTTGTGTAACTTAAAAAAAAAATTATTGAACTCTATTCTTGTGTTTTAGCTTTATCCCTTCAGGGTTTCCTTACGGGGCATTACATTTGGTATCAGATCCCATATTGCAAACACTAGGATCTCTGGTGTCATGTGTGCCTCTAGTTGGTGTGAGGTGTATCGACCTGATGTGTATGCTTGTCCTCCTCTTTGTATGTGAGTGATTGAGTAGACCTTAACTTGTGTGTAACATGTGTGTTCACACCTTGTTTTCACCTTCTTGATGTTGGTGTTTTGAATGATTATATGGGCTTATGTGCTTATTGATGTCTTGTTATACGATT
The DNA here is from genome assembly GCF_030272615.1 of Cryptomeria japonica. Classification (NCBI taxonomy): domain Eukaryota; kingdom Viridiplantae; phylum Streptophyta; class Pinopsida; order Cupressales; family Cupressaceae; genus Cryptomeria; species Cryptomeria japonica. Next base: position 660,583,846 of record NC_081413.1, read on the forward strand.
ACTCATATTGTGAAAGGGAGTTGTATGTACCTTCCTTATTGACTGTTGTACTCTTTAGACTAATCCATTTGGGTTGGTCCGTACCTGTCTTGAATTTGAAAGTGCAAACTGTGCTTGCTTAAGAGTATGATCTAGCTTAGTGTTGTCCACTTGAAGGACTATTACGACAAATATTGAATGATTATGACCATTCCTCTCTCTCTCTAGAAATTAAAATGTTTGGGATATGTGTAATTATCTCTTATATGAGGTTTCTATTTGCGAGAGAAAGGTGTGACTTCTTGAACCCTTGTGTGAACCCTATGATGCTTATGTGTTTTTAAATAATAAAAGGGCTTCAGGTTGAAAGTTAATATTGGTTGTTTGGAGAAAACCGCATGTTTACATTAAAAAATTCTCCATGTGTAATGTAGGAGTAACATAATTAAATTATATCTTAAGTAATGTGCATTGATATGCAAATAGTTGTTATGTGAAACTACTTGCTTGTAGAAGAAGTATAAAAGGGAACATGCTATAGTAGCTTCGAGAGTGTATTAATATGTTCCACAAAATATTGTTTTATGTATTTCATTAAACCAGTTTGATTGAGGATTTATTTTAGCAATGCTCCATTCAACTTGCTTTTGGGTATATGTAATTACCTTATTATGTTTAGAAAGTGCAAATGAAAAGCCTTTTTGATGTGTAGGCATTGATATGTATTATTTTGTTGATAGCTCCTCACTTACCTTTTGATCATAATTTGATTTTAATGATAGGTTACAAAATTATAACATGTGTCTGTATTGTATTAAGAATAAGTCGGTGATCTCAAGAGGTCTGGTATTATCGAAAAGATTGCCTATTTTGATCTCTGTTGTTTGGAAAACTAGAACCTTCATTGCAACCATAATAATTTGAAACATCATGTTAGGCTGTTTGGCATCCTTCTAAAATGGTAGCAAAATAAAAACCATGCAATTAATGATAGGCTTCTAGTAATAAATTTTAGTATATAGTGTGATCCTGATTGATCTTGTGTCTATGTAGAAACAATTTGATTATCAAATTCTCTTTCCCTTCTCGTTGACTATGTAGTACCCCTACCCTAGTCTATTTCTAACCTTGGCTTAATCTTGATTAGTTAATCGTGATAATATGATGTTACAATCAGATGTTTGATTTAACGCATAGCTATTGATGTGGTTCTCACACTAGTTGTATGCAGGTTATGCAGTGTACCTATTTCGTGATGTTAGTATCGGACTAATGATTTCATTAGATTTTATAAATGTATGCATGTATGATCTTTTGTTGCAGGAGATTTCAGGTACGAAGTCGCATGAGTGCGAGGTTCGTCGTCACCTGGTTTTGCAGGTTTGAGCATACCTTTTTAAGCCTTAGAATTGGTTTAGGTGGTCGTCAGACCCTAGTCGACCTTAGTCGTGCTCTAGTGAGCATCGTCAGTCGTCGTCGGTAATCCCTTCTTGTTTGGGTTTGCGAGTCGTTTGTTTGGTTGACCTTCTCGATTTGCGTGCCTGGTGTGTTTGGTTAATTGATTAATTAGTCCTTAATAATTTCTTGATTAAATATGCGTTAGTGCATTGATGATTAATGGATTAATTAATCTGGTTTCCGTTAGGCGATTTTCATTGATATTGATTTGCTCGTTTTTAATTGGGAGTGAATTCGATTATATGGCTGATTTCGATTATTAAATGCATTATATATATATGCTGTGGAAAAGGAAGTTTTATATGTTATCGCCATAGAGTTAATTGTATTTCGTGAGATTATTAATTTGAAAGGTTAAATTGATCTGATATGAGAAATCGATTGTAAAACTGAAAAGCAAGTTGTATTGTTGATATTGTTGAAAAGAATTAAATTTCGAGTATTATTTTTAAATAAGAAATTTTATTCCAAAAATGGAATTTTTGGGTCAACTTTTCCATATAACCCAATTTGGGGGAAAATTGAAAGGATGAACATTTTTTGGGTAGAGATTTTGGGTTGGGAATGAAAATTGGAGGACTTTGGGAGCTGAAGATTGGGGCTCTCCTTCAGCCATGCCAGGATTGCGTATGAAGGTAGGGTTTATCCAAATCGTTCTTCCTTGTGGTTGTGGAAAGGATTGCTTTTTAGCTGTGTTCTTCAAGAAATTGCATGGCTGTATCATTACGTTAAAATGAATTTAATTGAGGTGTGTTTTTCCTCATGTTTGTTTGGGCGTTTGAAACCCCTTCGTGTTTAGGAAAGGATGAAACCACCAAGAAATTGTTACCAAACCAGTCCCCCTTTAAATCAAATTTATTTTTAAATCGAAGTTTATACTTTTTCCTTGTGCTGGGCGTTTTTGCCGTGCTTAAACCCGTGCGTTTTGCCTTATATATCGAACTGTGTGTTTTTTTTTAATTAGCAAATTATTATTAAAATTTCGAACTGTGTGTTCGAACCTGGGCGTCATTGTTTTTTTTATGTGCTCGGACTGTGTTTTGGGGATGGGAGGCGGGGAGCGGAGCTCCACCCGCTCCTCCTCCCCTCTCCCCCGCTCGCCCCTTGCTTCCCTTTCTCCCCGCGTGCTGGTTCTCGGTGTGTGTGTGGCCGTGTGCCTGCGGCTCACGGCGGTGGCCGCAGGGCGCCGCGGCACCTGCGGGCACCGCCGTGGCGCCGCCCACGAGAGCCCCTACGCCTGCGGCTAGGGTTAGGGCACAGCCGCCCTCGCCGCGAGTTCTAAGGCATTTTTTTTTTAATGCGTTTTCTAAATGCGTTTTTTTAAAATCATAGTTATAAAACGTTTTTTTTTGTGTTTTTTTGTATCATTCAAAAAAAAAATGCATAAGTTATGTAATGACATTTTGATGTATGTTATTTTAATGTTGAATATTCTAAAATGGGTTTTTTCTTTTAATATATGTTTTTCCCATTTAAAAAAAAAAAAAAATGATTATCATATGTTGAATATTATTTTAATGATTAGTGGTAATTAGTTTTTAATTACGATTAAAGGTGGCATTAATCTTGTTATGTTAATTGGATATATACGAGGTAATTACTACTTGATGATGTTAAGTTTTATCGTAGAACATATCATTGAGTAATTGAAAGGTAGTGAAATATTTATCGTTGGGCATTAGAAATTTGAACGATATGTCTTGAAAGTGATTATCTCCATTTAGATTCTCCTTCTACGTTTATATTTTCGTGATCCGTATTATGCATCTGGGATTGGAAATTATGAATCTGTAGAGGACGATTTTGAACTAGTAAAGCTATGATGTTTTGTTGGAGATTAAATATCTTATCTTAGTTGATTAATGGTTGTTTGAATTTAATTCATATGAATTGGTTAAGAACTCTTCATGGCTTAAACGGCCTGTTCGATGCTTTGAACCTTAGGAGTTAGAAAACCAGGAACGACTTATCCCTTGACAAGGTAGATAACTGTGATATGTTTTTAGATCATGTAGAAAAACTTGATCGTTTTTAATGATTAAATCAATTTGAGAATTCATTGTCCTTTCTGATTATTGCATTGCGAGTTTAATTACTGTATTCGCTTTAATTTATGAAATGGCATGTTTTGCTTTGTAAGTAGGACCCTGTCGTATGGATGATTTGGTGTTCCTGTTTCAGTCCTCGAATTTTGAGTTGACTATGGTATTGTGATGTTGTCTTAGTTGGTTATATCCTCTTTGAGTGAGTCGAATAATGATTCGTGGTTAACCTTAGTTGTCAGGTCTCTAGTTAGAGTACCGTCAGTAAGTGATTACTTTTGAGTCGTGTTTGACCAGATGATTGTTTCTCTCTTCTTGAACTCCGTTCGTCTGACCATGTGTATTCCTTGGTTTGAGTTCGTCTGAGTTAGTCTAGTGTCGTATGGGAAAGTGGCTTTCGATTGGGGGCCGCGCCCAAAGTGGCTGCTGGGTAACCCGTCGAAAGTGAGTCTAATAAGTGATAACCTAAATAGATTAGAAAATAATCTCTAAATAAGATAATGTGCCTCACACATGGGACGAGTGCTAGCATAGACTCGACATGCTGTGAGAAGGCCTGAAATGGCAAACCACCTTCCTTGTCTTCACAAGAGGATGTGTGGGTCCACATGAGGCTTGGATGGGCCGGAAGTTCGGATTAGGTTGCCAGGGTTACCAGTGTATGGGCCGGGACCTATGAAGACTTGCCATGGTATCCATACCAGGTTGTGTGATGACACTTGTCCCTACGTTCGCTAGTGTGTTATCGTTTTGTCCTGTTTGAGTACCCTTGTGAGTCGTCCTCTGTCTCTGCCCTTGTGAGAGTCGGTTCCATGTTAGACCTTGGGTGGTGATGGCTCAGTTTATGGATGCTCTTCTGGACTTCTTGTTTTAGCTTTGTTTATGTTCAGCTGGATCCTGTTCGTTGTAAGGATCGTTTATGTATTTATTGACCAATGTGGTCGCTTGTATAATGCTTATGTATCGCCTTGATGGCTGGATAGTACTTGGTGTAACCTCTTGTACTCTTAACTTTATTATTTATCCGAGGGGGTCTTGCAGTTGCGCAGACCCGGAGATGTAGCCCTTTAGGGGTGAACTCCGAGATCATTATGGTGTTTTGTGGTGTATTCTCTTATGTCTCTTTATTCAGCTTTATCATGTATGATTAATTTATGTTGAATGGTTAAGTGGATAATTGGAATTAACTTTAAATGCTTATATTCAATTCTATCTTGAATGCAATGTTGTTCGAATGCGTAATTGGTTGAGATGCGATTTATCGCAAATGCATGTGTGTAATCGTCCTTTTAATGCAATAAGTTGGAATATGGAATAATGTATCTTAGAGTAATGAATTATACTCAGTTGATGTTAAGGAATTTAATATGCTTGGAAAGATCTCGTGTTCTGATGAAATCCTAATGTATTAGATTGTTAGATGTATAGTTTGTAATTTTAAATTGAAAAGCTTGAATGAGGTTGATGAATGGAACTTAATGGATGAATCTTTGTTATGATTTATATTTCCGTCCCTTGAAAGAAATTATCCTGTTTATGAATTCTTTCGTTGTTAAGATAATTAGCTTATTGGATTAATCATGTGAGTAAGTGAAATGTGAAAATTTAAGTAATCTCGTTGGGAAACTCTTTAAGAGATTGTCGTTAATGTCTTCCGCTATGTTATCTGAATCTTTGGTATCTTGTTGCATCTTATGTGTTGTAACTTAAAAAAAAAAAAATTTGCACTCTATTTTTGTTATTTTGGCTTATCCCTTCGGGGTTTCCTGGCGGGGCATTACATTTGGTATCAGAGCCAAGTTGCAAACATTGGGATCTCTGGTGTCGCGTGTGCCCTCTATTGGTGTGAGGTGTATCGACCTTATGCGTTTGCTTGTCCTCCTTTTTCATGTGAGTGATTGAGCAGACCTTAGCTGGTGTGTAACGTGTGTGTTCGCACCTTGTTTTCGCCTTCTCGATGTTGGCATTTGAGTGCTTATATGTGCATTGTGTGCTTATTGATGTCTTGGTCTACGATTACTCTAATTTTGATAGAGAGTCGTATGTACCTTCCCTTCTTGAGTGTTGTACTCTTTAGACTAATCCGTTTGGATTGGTCTGTGCTTGTCTTGAATCGGAAAGTGCGAATTGTGTTTGTTTAAAGATTATGATTTAGCTTAATGTTGTCCACTTGAAGGACTAGCATGGAAATTATTGTATGCTTATTTTGTAGAAAATTAAATGATCATCACCATTCCTCTCCCTCTTCTGGAAATTAAAATGATTAGGATATGTGTGATTATCTTTGATTTGAGTTTCTTGTTTGGAAGAGAAAAGGTTGTGACTTCTTGAACCCTTGTGCAAGCTTTATGTCGTCTATGCTTTTAGATCATTAAAGATGGGCTATGGGTTTAAAAATTTATTTTGGGTGATGGGAGAAAATTGTATGTGTTTGGTTAAAGAATTCTCCATGTGTATGTTGTAGGAGTAGCATGATTAAATTCTACCTTAGTAAGGTGCATTTTTATGCGAATAGATGAATTATGTGAAACTGCTTGGTTTGTAGAAGAAGTACTAAAAAGAGCATGTTATTGTAGCTTCGAGAAAGTATTATGTGTTTTCCGAAAGATTGTCTTATGTGTTTTATTAAACTAGTTTGATTGAAGATTTATTTTGGCAAATGCTCCATTGAACTCGCTTTTGGGTATATGTAATTACCTTAATGTGTTTAGAAAATGCGAATGGAAAAGGCTCGTTTGATGTGCATGCATTAATATGTGTTATTTGGAGTAATAGCTCTTGCTTATCTTTGATCGTAATGTGATCTTCTCTAGTAGGTTGCAAATTATGACTTGTGTCTATATTGTATTATTATTAAGTGAGTGTTCTTATGAGGCCTTGCATTATCGAAAAGAGTGCCTCTCTTGATCTCCGTTTTGGTTATAAACTAGAACCTCTTGTTGCAACCGTAATTATTGGAAATGTTTTGTGAGACTGATTGTCATCCTTCTTAACGGTAGCGAAATGAAAACCGTGTAATTAAATGATAGGCTTATAGTGGGAAATTTAATATTGCAGCGTGATCTTGTTTGATCTTGCGTGTTTTGTAGGAAATGGTTTGGTTATCAAACTCTTTTTCCCTTCTCCTTGCCTAATCATAAGATTTTTTTTTTAGAAATGGTATTAAGAGTGCATTGATTTTCATTGAATGCTTATAACCATGTGAAATTGTATGTTTGCTTTTGGCTTCATAGTGATAGATGAAAGTCTTAAGCTTTAGAAATGAATTTGCTTAGCTAGTAATTTAATTATGAATGCTTAGTGAGATTCGAGAAAGATGTAGGAATAATGATATTTCCTCATATAATTGTGAATTGTAATAATTTCAGTACTTGAATCTAGAGTAAACTTGATCCAGTTAATTATGTAAAAAGCGTAATTGGAATCTTCCTTGTATAGATGTTAGCGTACTGAAAAGTACTCCCCATAAATGTGAATAAACCAGTATTGGTGTAATTGTGTGTATTGTGAGAAACCAGTGCTTATCTTGTGTGCCCATGGGTTGGTGAAGTAATCAACCATGGAGGATATGTTGCTTATGAGTATGGGAAACCATACTGTCTGTGTGCTGTTGCTTATTTGTTTCCCTGCTGAGTACCAAACCTCGGGTTGTGGGTAACTTGGTATGTTAAGGGGTAGTATTCGAAGTAACCGTTCCTTGAATAGTATGGATTGGCGTGCGAGTAATGTCGACGCGAAGCGACTTTAGCTTCTCTACTTCGAGGAATGATATAGTTGTACTACTAAACTGTATCAAGGTGTACTCAATACTTTCCCTTTGATGAACCTATTTATAGGTTTATGTGTGTTAGCCTATTCTCTCTTCCTTATCTGAGCATATAGATGGTAGTTTTTGTGCATATTGTTGGATTCTATTGGAGTATCTATTGCCTCGTCTTCATGAGAGGCGTGTTATTGTTCTTACATAAGTTGCCAACTGGCCTGTGTTGGTAGACTTGTGGGTAGACCATAGTCATGTATACCTCTGACTTACGGCGAGTATCCTTCTAGATACGTCGCTATGCGGGATGTGACTTGCGCGTGCTTTTTCCGCGAGGTGCACTACCATGCGGGATACGTCCATTGTGTGTTTTCTCCACTTGGGGTATTGCCATGCCACGTGACGACGTGATGCGGGGTGATGTCGAGGTGCACACCGCCATGCCATGTGGATAGTGTGACTATGTCGCACCACATGATGAGCTACTGCAATAGCTAGTCAGTTGTTCCTTCCTTCCTCGTTGGTGGCTAGATGCTAGTCACACAGTGCTGTTATGTGCAGTTGTGATATTCTTTATATTTCTTTGGGGATCAGCAATTTATTTTACCTTGACTTTGAAGGTTTGGCCACGATCTTGTGATCTTTTGCACTTTTGATTTGGTGTTGAAATTCCGGATTATTTTCTTACCTTATTGTTGGAATTGATGATTTATTATCTTTATTCATCTGTACTTTGGTGGCTAAACTGGTTTATCCTTATTGTTTTCGGATGCTGATCTTGTGTCGAAATGTGAAATTCCTCTCCAAGGACGTATGATACGGAATTGGTAGGGTGTGTGCGAGGAAGTTGTTATAGGGAACCGTGAGGATGGGGGTATGTGAGGCTGTGTTGCAGCTATGATCCACTACCTACCTTGTGTGGTGACTATCTCTTGGAGGCTAACCACCTTGTTCAACAAGGGATATTCACAAAGGTCTTGTATGGAAGGTAGCACCGCTATGGTGTGCCTAGCACCATCAAGCCTTTGAGTGAGATATTGGATATTTATGATCATATTGTTGTTATGAGATCAGGCATAGAGATGCTGATCGTGCATGTTATCATTGACCGAGTATTAGACATGCTCACATGTGGCCTTTTTTGTTATGCATTCCAGTTATGTGGATGGTTGTTATTTGTATCATGGAGTAAATTGTGTTAGCTTGTCACTATGTTATGGGACATAGTCTTTGGGAAGGTTTTCTTATGCCTAGCAAGTGTAACCAATTGAGTTATTTTGTTGCTCTTACTTCATGAAAGTTTATATGGTTGTAGAAATTGATATTTTGAGCTAGTTCTATGTTATTAAATTTTATGTAAAGATGGATTGGTAAAGGAAAATTGATCATTATGGCATGTTTTTCTGTCATTTTTGATCGATGATTATGGTAATTGTTGTTTACCTCTTTAAAATGCTTTAATTTGATGTTCGAAAGGAAGAAAATTCTTGTTTGTCTGCTATGCTTGTGGATAATTCCTGGAATATATTAAGGAATGTATGGTTTTAGATGTATTTGGCCAATGGATAATGGCGTTTGTAAAGGATTTTGCAATAATATTTCATTTATTATGGAAAGTTTTCTATGTGCAATTTGATCTTTGTTGAATGAGTTTCAGGGCTGATGCGTACGACATGTTCTTCACCTAGCCTTACGACTTCCAGGAGTAAGTCGGAACCTAGGGGGGGAGAATGTAGTACCCCTACCCTAGTCTATTTCTAACCTTGGCTTAATCTTGATTAGTTAATCGTGATAATATAATGTTACAATCAGATGTTTGATTTAACGCATAGCTATTGATGTGGTTCTCACACTAGTTGTATGCAGGTTATGCAGTGTACCTATTTCGTGATGTTAGTATCGGACTAATGATTTCATTAGATTTTATAAATGTATGCATGTATGATCTTTTGTTGTAGGAGATTTCAGGTACGAAGTCGCATGAGTGCGAGGTAAGTCGTCACCTGGTTTTGCAGGTTTGAGCATACCTTTTTAAGCCTTAGAATTGGTTTAGGTGGTCGTCAGACCCTAGTCGACCTTAGTCGTGCTCTAGTGAGCATCGTCAGTCGTCGTCGGTAATCCCTTCTTGTTTGGGTTTGCGAGTCGTCTGTTTGGTTGACCTTCTCGATTTGCGTGCCTGGTGTGTTTGGTTAATTGATTAATTAGTCCTTAATAATTTCTTGATTAAATATGCGTTAGTGCATTGATGATTAATGGATTAATTAATCTGGTTTCCGTTAGGCGATTTTCATTGATATTGATTTGCTCGTTTTTAATTGGGAGTGAATTCGATTATATGGCTGATTTCGATTATTAAATGCATTATATATATATGCTGTGGAAAAGGAAGTTTTATATGTTATCGCCATAGAGTTAATTGTATTTCGTGAGATTATTAATTTGAAAGGTTAAATTGATCTGATATGCGAAATCGATTGTAAAACTGAAAAGCAAGTTGTATTGTTGATATTGTTGAAAAGAATTAAATTTCGAGTATTATTTTTAAATAAGAAATTTTATTCCAAAAATGGAATTTTTGGGTCAACTTTTCCATATAACCCAATTTGGGGGAAAATTGAAAGGATGAACATTTTTTGGGTAGAGATTTTGGGTTGGGAATGAAAATTGGAGGACTTTGGGAGCTGAAGATTGGGGCTCTCCTTCAGCCATGCCAGGATTGCGTATGAAGGTAGGGTTTATCCAAATCGTTCTTCCTTGTGGTTGTGGAAAGGATTGCTTTTTAGCTGTGTTCTTCAAGAAATTGCATGGCTGTATCATTACGTTAAAATGAATTTAATTGAGGTGTGTTTTTCCTCATGTTTGTTTGGGCGTTTGAAACCCCTTCGTGTTTAGGAAAGGATGAAACCACCAAGAAATTGTTACCAAACCAGTCCCCCTTTAAATCAAATTTATTTTTAAATCGAAGTTTATACTTTTTCCTTGTGCTGGGCGTTTTTGCCGTGCTTAAACCCGTGCGTTTTGCCTTATATATCGAACTGTGTGTTTTTTTTTAATTAGCAAATTATTATTAAAATTTCGAACTGTGTGTTCGAACCTGGGCGTCATTGTTTTTTTTATGTGCTCGGACTGTGTTTTGGGGATGGGAGGCGGGGAGCGGAGCTCCACCCGCTCCTCCTCCCCTCTCCCCCGCTCGCCCCTTGCTTCCCTTTCTCCCCGCGTGCTGGTTCTCGGTGTGTGTGTGGCCGTGTGCCTGCGGCTCACGGCGGTGGCCGCAGGGGCCGCGGTGGCCGCAGGGCGCCGCGGCACCTGCGGGCACCGCCGTGGCGCCGCCCACGAGAGCCCCTACGCCTGCGGCTAGGGTTAGGGCACAGCCGCCCTCGCCGCGAGTTCTAAGGCATTTTTTTTTTAATGCGTTTTCTAAATGCGTTTTTTTAAAATCATAGTTATAAAACGTTTTTTTTTTGTGTTTTTTTGTATCATTCAAAAAAAAAATGCATAAGTTATGTAATGACATTTTGATGTATGTTATTTTAATGTTGAATATTCTAAAATGGGTTTTTTCTTTTAATATATGTTTTTCCCATTTAAAAAAAAAAAAAAATGATTATCATATGTTGAATATTATTTTAATGATTAGTGGTAATTAGTTTTTAATTACGATTAAAGGTGGCATTAATCTTGTTATGTTAATTGGATATATACGAGGTAATTACTACTTGATGATGTTAAGTTTTATCGTAGAACATATCATTGAGTAATTGAAAGGTAGTGAAATATTTATCGTTGGGCATTAGAAATTTGAACGATATGTCTTGAAAGTGATTATCTCCATTTAGATTCTCCTTCTACGTTTATATTTTCGTGATCCGTATTATGCATCTGGGATTGGAAATTATGAATCTGTAGAGGACGATTTTGAACTAGTAAAGCTATGATGTTTTGTTGGAGATTAAATATCTTATCTTAGTTGATTAATGGTTGTTTGAATTTAATTCATATGAATTGGTTAAGAACTCTTCATGGCTTAAACGGCCTGTTCGATGCTTTGAACCTTAGGAGTTAGAAAACCAGGAATGACTTATCCCTTGACAAGGTAGATAACTGTGATATGTTTTTAGATCATGTAGAAAAACTTGATCGTTTTTAATGATTAAATCAATTTGAGAATTCATTGTCCTTTCTGATTATTGCATTGCGAGTTTAATTACTGTATTCGCTTTAATTTATGAAATGGCATGTTTTGCTTTGTAAGTAGGACCCTGTCGTATGGATGATTTGGTGTTCCTGTTTCAGTCCTCAAATTTTGAGTTGACTATGGTATTGTGATGTTGTCTTAGTTGGTTATATCCTCTTTGAGTGAGTCGAATAATGATTCGTGGTTAACCTTAGTTGTCAGGTCTCTAGTTAGAGTACCGTCAGTAAGTGATTACTTTTGAGTCGTGTTTGACCAGATGATTGTTTCTCTCTTCTTGAACTCCGTTCGTCTGACCATGTGTATTCCTTGGTTTGAGTTCGTCTGAGTTAGTCTAGTGTCGTATGGGAAAGTGGCTTTCGATTGGGGGCCGCGCCCAAAGTGGCTGCTGGGTAACCCGTCGAAAGTGAGTCTAATAAGTGATAACCTAAATAGATTAGAAAATAATCTCTAAATAAGATAATGTGCCTCACACATGGGACGAGTGCTAGCATAGACTCGACATGCTGTGAGAAGGCCTGAAATGGCAAACCACCTTCCTTGTCTTCACAAGAGGATGTGTGGGTCCACATGAGGCTTGGATGGGCCGGAAGTTCGGATTAGGTTGCCAGGGTTACCAGTGTATGGGCCGGGACCTATGAAGACTTGCCATGGTATCCATACCAGGTTGTGTGATGACACTTGTCCCTACGTTCGCTAGTGTGTTGTCGTTTTGTCCTGTTTGAGTACCCTTGTGAGTCATCCTCTGTCTCTGCCCTTGTGAGAGTCGGTTCCATGTTAGACCTTGGGTGGTGATGGCTCAGTTTATGGATGCTCTTCTGGACTTCTTGTTTTAGCTTTGTTTATGTTCAGCTGGATCCTGTTCCTTGTAAGGATCGTTTATGTATTTATTGACCAATGTGGTCGCTTGTATAATGCTTATGTATCGCCTTGATGGCTGGATAGTACTTGGTGTAACCTCTTGTACTCTTAACTTTATTATTTATCCGAGGGGGTCTTGCAGTTGCGCAGACCCGGAGATGTAGCCCTTTAGGGGTGAACTCCGAGATCATTATGGTGTTTTGTGGTGTATTCTCTTATGTCTCTTTATTCAGCTTTATCATGTATGATTAATTTATGTTGAATGGTTAAGTGGATAATTGGAATTAACTTTAAATGCTTATATTCAATTCTATCTTGAATGCAATGTTGTTCGAATGCGTAATTGGTTGAGATGCGATTTATCGCAAATGCATGTGTGTAATCGTCCTTTTAATGCAATAAGTTGGAATATGGAATAATGTATCTTAGAGTAATGAATTATACTCAGTTGATGTTAAGGAATTTAATATGCTTGGAAAGATCTCGTGTTATGATGAAATCCTAATGTATTAGATTGTTAGATGTATAGTTTGTAATTTTAAATTGAAAAGCTTGAATGAGGTTGATGAATGGAACTTAATGGATGAATCTTTGTTATGATTTATATTTCCGTCCCTTGAAAGAAATTATCCTGTTTATGAATTCTTTCGTTGTTAAGATAATTAGCTTATTGGATTAATCATGTGAGTAAGTGAAATGTGAAAATTTAAGTAATCTCGTTGGGAAACTCTTTAAGAGATTGTCGTTAATGTCTTCCGCTATGTTATCTGAATCTTTGGTATCTTGTTGCATCTTATGTGTTGTAACTTAAAAAAAAAAAAAATTTGCACTCTATTCTTGTTATTTTGGCTTATCCCTTCGGGGTTTCCTGGCGGGGCATTACAGACTATATTATAAGATTTTTATAAATGCTATGAAGAATGCATTGATTTAAATAGAATGTTTATTAAGCATGTGAATACAGATGCTTAGTGAAATTTGAGAAAGATATAGGAATGATGTTATTTCCTTATGTAATTTTGAATTGTTAATAATTTCAGTACCTAAATCTAGAGTAAACTTGATTCAGTTATTCATGTGGGAAGCATTATTTAAACCTTCCTTTAGTAGATGATAGCGTATTGAAAAGTACTCCCCGTAAATGTGACTAAACCAGTACTGGTGTATTCATGTGTATTGTAAGAAACCAGTGCTTATTATATGTGCTAGTGGGTTGGTGAAGTAATCAACCATGGAGGATATGTTGCTTATGAGTATGGGAAACCATACTGTTTATGTGATGTTGCTTATTTGTTTCCCTACTGAGTAACAAACCTCAGGTTGTGGGAAATTTAGTATGTTAAGGGGTAGTATTAGAAGTCACCATTCCATGAATAGTATGGATTGGCGTACAAGTAATGTCGGCGTGAAGTGACTTTAGCTTCTTGATTTTGAGGAATGATATAGTTATACTATAAAACTATATCAAAGGTGTACTTAATACTTTCCCTTTTGATGAATCTATTTATAGGTTAATGTGTGACAACCTATTCCTCTCCTTTATTTGAGCATATTGATGGCTTTTATCGAGCATAGTGATGGTGTATTTTGGAGGATCCTTTGCCTTGTCTTCATGAAAGGTATGTTTATTCACATGAGCTACCAGTTAGTATGTGTTGGTGGACCTTAGTCATGTATACCTCTGGCTTATGGTGAGTATCCTTATACATACATCTCTATACGAGACATGACCTTCGCGTGCTTGTTTCCACGAGGTACACTACCATGCAGGATACGTCCATTGCATGTCTTCTCCACTTGGGGTATTGCCATGCCGTGTGATGACGTGATGTAGGGTGATGTTGAGGTGCACACGGCCATGCCATGTGGGTAGTGTGAATATGTCACACCACATGATGAGCTACTGTGATAGCTAGACAATTGTTCCTTCCTTCCTTGTTGGTGGTTAGATGCTAGTGACATAGTGATGTTATGTGCAGTTATGATATTCTTATTTATTTCTTTGGGGACTAGAAATTTATTTTACTTTTACTTTGAAGGTTTAGCCACGATCTTGTGATCTTTTAGATTCTTGATTTGGTGTTGCAAATTTTGGATTATTTTCTTGACTTACTTTTGGAATTGATGACTTATTATCTTTATTCATCTAGACTTTGGTGGCTAAACTGATTTATCTTTATTGTTTTTGTATGTTGGTCTTGTGTTGAAATGTGAAATTCCTCTCCAAGGACATATGAGCAGGTCTTAGCAGAGTGTGTACGAGGAAGTAGACATAAGGAACCTTGAGGATGGGGGTATGTGAGGCTGTGATGCAGCTAGGATCCACTACCTACCTATGTGTGGTGACTATCTCTTGGAGGCTAACCACCTTACTCAACAAGGGATGTTCATGAAGGTCTTGTATGGAAGGTAGCACTGCTATGGTGTGCCTAGCACCATCGAGCCTTGAGTGAGATATTGGATATTTATGATCATATTGTTGTTATGAGATCAGGCATAGAGATGTTGATTGTGCATGTTATCTTTGACTGAGCATTAGACATTCTCACATGTGGCCTTTTGAGTTATGCATTCCAGTTTGTGGATGGTTATTATTTGTATCATGGAGTAAATTGTGTTAACTTGTCACTATGTTATGGAACATAGTCTTTGGAAAGGTTGTCATATGCTAGGCAAGTTTAAACAATTGTGTTATTTACATTGCTCTTATTCATGAAAGTTAATTTGGTTGTAGAAATTGATATTTGAAGCTGGTTCTTTGTGATAAAATGTTATGAAAAAGATGTATTGGTAACAAAAATTGATCCTGATGGCATTTTTCTTGTCATGTTTGGTAGATGAGTATGGTAATTGTTGTTTACCTATTTATAATGCATTAATTTGGTGTAATGAAAGAGAGAAAATTTATTGTTCCTCTACTATGATTATTGATGATTCCTGGAATATTTTAAGAAGTGTATGTTTTTTAGATGTACCTTGCTAATGGGTAATGGCATTACTAAAGGATTTTGGAATAATGTTTCATTTATTTATGGAAAGATTCCTATGTGAAATTTAATATTTGTTGAATGAGTTTCAGGGCTAATACGTGCGACATGTTCTCCATCTAGCCTTACGAATTCCAGGAGTAAGTCAGAACCTAGGGGGGAAGAATGTAGTACCCCTGCCCTAATCAATTTCTAATCTCGGTTTGACCCGAGTTAGTTTAACATAATATAATGATTATAGTCGGATGTTTTGATTTTAGTGCATAGTTGTTGAAGTGGTTTTCGCACCAATTTTTATGCAAGTTATTAATTCTCCTTTTTTGTGTTATTATCTCAAGCTAACGCTTTCATTAAGTTTATATATGTATGCATGTATGACTCTTGGTTGCAGGAGATTTCAAGTATAGTACCGCATGAGTGTGAGGTTTGTCTTCACTTGGATTCATAGGTTTGAGTGTACCTCTTTAATCCTTAGAGTTGGATTAGGTGGTCGTAAGATCCTCCTTTGACCATAGTCGTGCTCAAGTGAGCATCGTCAGTCATTGTTGGTATTCCCTTTGGTTGGGTTTGCAGGTCGTCTGTCTATTTGGCTTCTTGGGTTGCATGTTTTGTCTGTATGGTTAAATTGAGTAATTAGTCCTTAGTATTTAATTTGATCAAATATGTGTTTGTGCATTAAAGATTAATGGACAAAATTAAACAGTATTTCTTTATGTGATTATTGTTAATTTGAATTGCTCAATTTAAATTAGGAGCAAGTTCAATTAAATAGTTAATTTTAATGTTAAATTTATTATGTTTATGCTTATGAAAAGAAAGATTTAAATTTAATTGAAATAGAATTAATTTTATCTTCTTGGCATTTTGGAAATAGAAACATTAAATTCAGTTATTTGGAAAAATCAGTTTTAAATTGAAAGGCAAATTTAATTTATTGATATAGTTTAAAAAATGATTTTTGAGGAATTATTTTAATTTCAAAAATAAAATTTTGGTCAAACTTTTCCCATTTAACCTAGACTTTTCGAAAAATATGGGAGATTGATTTTTTTGGAAAAATATTTTTGGAAAATATTTTTGGATGTAAAATTTGGGGGTTTTGGGAAGAAATTTTTTTTTCTTGAGCTGGAGAATGGGGCTCTTCTTCAATCGTGCTGGGATTATTGAGCCAGGTAGGCCTCTAGTTAATTTCATTGATTTACTTGTTTTAAAGAAATTGTTTTGGATTTTTAAGAAATTTGTGTGTGAAGATTGAAAAATCTCATCTATTTGGGGAAAATGAAATAGATGCAAGTTTATTTCCAATCCAAACCCTTCTTGTTGTTTCCATTCCAAGTTTAGTTTTGGTTACTCTGATTGTTTTTAAAATCAAAAATAAAATTGAGATTGGCTGTTTGCAATAGAAATTGGTTTAGATCCCAAATTTATGCTTTCAAATTCAAACTTTAATCAGATAGATCTACTTGGGTTTGAATAATGGATGTTAATCCTTATTGTTTTGTCAGTTTGGTGTTGTGTTGGAGAGTTTTTCCTTCCTAAATTTGGGTATTTGAAAATATTGGAAACCCATGCTTTCTGGAAATAAAATAAAAATTATATTTAAAGTCTCTAGGACTGTATTTTTTTATTATTGTGTGTTTTGATAGTAATTATTGTTTAAAAAAATATATATATAAAACTCATGGTGCTAGAAATTGGTTTTAAGTCTCTATGAGACTATTTATTTATTTTTAATTGTGTATAGACATAGTAACTTATTTTAGAAATAAAATAATTAAAAATAAAAAATTAAAATTGTGTGAAACCCCCCCACGTGGCTGAGATTCCCCACCATGTGGAAGGGGTGTTGTGTGCTCCCTCTAGGCAGCAGCGCTCCCCAACGGGTGCTGCATGCTCCCTTTAGAGCAGCAGCACTCCCCATGGGCTGTTGCGTGCTCCCATTGGGTAGCAGCGCTTCCCCAAGGGGCAGCGTGAGCTTCCAGGGGGGGGCGCATGTGGGTGGGTCCACGTGGGTACCTTCCCCTATATATGATTTTTTTTTATAAAAAGAAAAATGTTTTTTTAATATATATTTTTTTATTTATAAAAAAAAATATAATATTTTTTTATATACATTAATTTTAATTTTTAATTAAGTTTTTTTAATTATGATTTAAATGTTCATTAAGTAATAAATTATTATTAATTTGTTATTAATTATTTGTATAAGGAAAAACATACATTAATTAATATTCAAATTTTATTTTATTATTAATGAATATTTTTCTAATTAATTACTTGATTTGTTAATAGTGTTATTAATTATTAATTTTTTATATTTTATTACTCATGGATTAATAAATGCGTATATTAATTAATAGTTGATTCTGGTATTTTTCTATATGCGTAAAGAAATAATTGTTAAGATTTGGAACCAACTATCTTTACTTGGATTCCTTATATGTGTATATTTCTTTAATTAGGAAAGTGTAACTTGGTTCTGGATAGATGAACTTGGAGAAAATTATTTTTGAACCAGTATGACAATGATGTTTTAATTGAAGATTAAATATCATATTTAGTTGGTTAATGGTTGTTTAATTATATTTATGTGAAATTGGTTTAAGAACTCATAATGGCATATTTATGTATGTTCGATGCAAATGAAACTTAAAGAGTTAGAAAACAAAGAACAACCCGTACCTAGATGAGGTGGATAACTGCAATCTAACTTAGATCATTTAGAAAACTTGATCAATATTTTATGTTTAAATCAATTTGGAAAAGATTGTATTTGCTGGTTATTGCCTATGTGAGTTTAATTTTTGTATTCGCTTTTACTTAAGTAATGGCAAGCCTTGCTTTGTTTGATTGGACCCTGTCGTATGGTTGATTTGGGTACCTATTTTTGTCCTTGGCCTCGAGTTGACTATTATATTGTGGTGGTGTCGTAGTTTGTCATATCCTTTATGTGGGTGTCGAATGATGATTCATGGTTGACCATAGTTGGTCAGGTCTTTGGTTAGAGTACCATCAGGAAGTGTACCTCTTTTGAGTCGTGTTTGACCAAAAGGTTGTTCCCTCCTTTTTGAACTCTATTTGCTTGATCATCTGTATTCCTTGATTTTTGAGGTCGCTTGAGTATAGTCTAGGGTGTATGCGAAGTGGCTTTTGATTGGGGGCAGCACCTAAAGTGGCTACTGGGTAACCCATCAGGAGTGAGTCTAATAAGTGATAACCTAATAGTAGATTAGAATGTTAAACTCTAAGTAAGAAAATTGTGCCTCACACATGGGACGAATGCTAACACAGACTCGACATGCTATGAGAAGGCCTGAAATGGCAAACCATCATCCTTGTCTTCACAAAAGGATGTGTGGGTCTACATGAGGCTTGGATGGGCTGGAGGTTTGGATTAGGTTGCCAGGGCAACCCAGTGTATGGTGACATAACCTATGAAGACTTGCCATGGTAACCATACTAGGTTGTGTGATGACACTTGTCCCTACGTTCGCTAGTGTGTTGTTGTATTGTTTGGATAGGAGCACCTTTTGTGGAGTCATCCTATTTTTTATACCCTTTTGAGTACCTGGTTTCATGCTAGACCTTGGGTCACAATAACTCAGTTTTGTTGATGCTCTAGTGGACCTTTATATTAGCTTTGATTATGTTCAGTTGGATCCTTTCCTTTCCAGGGATTGTTTATGTATTTATTGACTGATGTGGTCGTTTGTGTATTGGTTATGTTTCATCTTTATGGTAGGATTGTAAATAATGAGAACCTCATGTATTATTAACTTTATTAATTATCAGAGGGGTCTTGCGGTTGAGCAGACCCGGAGATGTAGCCCTTTAGGGGTGAACTCGGAGATCATCTTGGTGTTATGTGATGCTTTTACTCTTATGTTTCATGTTTAGTGTTAGCATGTATGAATGACATTTTTATAGAATGTATAAGTGGATAAGATGAAATTAATTTAAAATGTACGTATGCGATTGTAATGCCCCGCCAGGAAACCCCGAAGGGATAAGCTAAATAGATTAGAAAATAATCTCTAAATAAGATAATGTGCCTCACACATGGGACGAGTGCTAGCATAGACTCGACATGCTGTGAGAAGGCCTGAAATGACAAACCATCTTCCTTGTCTTCACGAGAGGATGTGTGGGTCCACATGAGGCTTGGATGGGCCGGAAGTTCGGATTAGGTTGCCAGGGTTACCAGTGTATGGGCCGGGACCTATGAAGACTTGCCATGGTATCCATACCAGGTTGTGTGATGACACTTGTCCCTACGTTCGCTAGTGTGTTGTCGTTTTGTCCTGTTTTGAGTACCCTTGGGAGTCGTCCTTTGTCTCTGCCCTTGTGAGAGTCGGTTCCATGTTAGACCTTGGGTGGTGATGGTTCAGTTTTATGGATGCTCTCATGGACTCTTATGTTATTAGCTTTGATTATGTTCAGCTGGATCCTGTTCCTTGTAAGGATCGTTTATGTATTTATTGACCGGTGTGGTCGCTTGTATATTATTTATGTATCGCCTTGATGGCTGGATTGTATGGTGTAACCTTTTGTACTCTTAACCTTATTATTTATCCGAGGGGGTCTTGCAGTTGCGCAGACCCGGAGATGTAGCCCTTTAGGGGTGAACTCCGAGATCATTATGGTGTCATGTGATGTATTCTCTTATGGTTCCTTTATTCAGCTTTTCATGTATGATTTGCTTATGTTAAAATGGTTAAGTGGATAATTGGAATTAACTTTAAATGCATATATTCAGTTCTATCTTGAATGCCATGTTGTTCGAATGCATAATTGGTTGAGATGCGATGTATCGTAACGCATGTGTGAAATCATCTTTTGAAATGCTATGAATTGGGTTATGGAATAATGTATCTTAGAGTAATGAATTATACTCAGTTGTTGTTAAGAAATTTAGATGTGCTTGGAAAGATCTCTTATGTCATGATGAAATCCTAGTGTATTAGAAAAGGTAGATGTATGGTTTGTAATTTTAAAATGAAAAGATTGAATGAAGTTTATGAATGGATCTTAAATGATGAGTCTTGCTTGTGATTTATATTTCCATCCTTTGAAAGAAATTATCCTGATTGTGAATTATCTCGTTATTAAGATATTCAGCTTTTGGATTAATTGTGTGTGTAAAGTGTATTGTGAAAATTTAAGTAATCTCGTTGGGAAACTCTTCAGGAGATTGTCGTTAATGTCTTCCGCTATGTTATCTGAATCTTTGGTATCTTGTTGCATCTTAGGTGTTGTAACTTAAAAAAAAAAAAAAAAAAATTTTTTTTTTGCACTCTATTCTTGTTATTTTAGCTTATCCCTTCGGGGTTTCCTGGCGGGGCATTACATTTGGTATCAGAGCCCATGTTGCAAACATTGGGATCTCTGGTGTCGCGTGTGCCCTCTATTTGTGTGAGGTGTATCGACCTTATGTGTATGCTTGTCCTCCTTTTTCATGTGAGTGATTGAGCAGACCTTGTTAGGTGTGTAACGTGTGTGTTCACACCTTGTTTTCGCCTTCTTGATGTTGGTATTTGAGTGCTTATTTGTGCATGGTGCTTATTGATGTTTGGGTCTACGATTACTCTAATTTTGATAGAGAGTCGTATGTACCTTTCCTTAGTGAGTGTTGTACTCTTTAGACTGATCCATTTGGATTGATCCGTGCTTGTCTTGAATCTGAAAGTGCATTTTGTGTTGTTAAAGATTATGATCTAGCTTAGTGTTATCCTCTTGAAGGACTAGTGTGGCTATTATTGAATGCTTATTCGTAGAAAATTAAATGATTATCACCAATTCTCTCTCATTCTGGAAATTAAAATGATTATGATATTGGTAATTATCTTTGATTTGAGTTCCTTGTTTGCAAGAGAGAAAAAGGGTGTGACTCCTTGAACCCTTGTATGAGCCTTATGTTGCTTATGTTTTTGGATTATTAAAGAGGGCTATGGGTTTAAAAATTTATATTGGGTGATGGGAGAAAACTGCATGTGTATGTTTAAAGAATTCTCCATATGTATGTTGTAGGAGTAGCATGATTAAATTCTACCTTAGTAAGGTGCATTGCTATGCGAATAGTGAAATTATGTGAAACTGCTTAGTTTGTAGAAGAAGTATTAAAAGGAGCATGTTATTGTAGCTTCGAGAAAGTATTAAGGTGTTCCCTGAAAGATTGGTTTATGTGTTTTTCCGAAAGATTGTCTTATGTGTTTTATTAAACCAGATTGATTGAAGATTATTTTAGCAAATGCTCCATTGAACTCGCTTTTGGGTATGTGGAATTACCTTAATGTGTTTAGAGAGTGCGA
This sequence comes from Cryptomeria japonica, assembly GCF_030272615.1. NCBI lineage: Eukaryota > Viridiplantae > Streptophyta > Pinopsida > Cupressales > Cupressaceae > Cryptomeria > Cryptomeria japonica. The sequence goes on from NC_081413.1 coordinate 660,605,433, forward strand.
ATGAAAAGCTTGTTTGATGTGCATGCATTAATATGTTTTATTTGGTTAATAGCTCCTTGCTTATCTTTGATCGTAATGTGATCTTTTCTAATCGGTTGCAATTATGACTTGTGTCTATATTGCATTATTATTAAGTGAGTGTTCTTATGAGGTCTTGCATTATCGGAAATTTTGCCTCTCTTGATCTCTGCTTTGTTTGTAAACTAGAACCTCCTGTTGCAACCAAGATTAATGGAAATGTTTGTTAGGTTGATTGTCATCCTTCTAAACGGTAGCGAAATGAAAACCGTGTAATTGTAATGATAGGCTTATAGTGAGAAATTTAATATTGCAGCGTGATCTTGTTTGATCTTGCGTGTTTTGTAGGAAATGGTTTGGTTATCAAACTCTCTTTACCTTCTCTTTGCCTAATCATAAGATTTTTTTTTTTTGAAATGATATTAAGAATGCATTGATTTAAATAGAGGGTTTATAAAACATGTGAAATTGTGTGTTTGCTTTTGGCTTCATAGTGATAGATGAAAGTCTTAAGCTTTAGAAGTGAATTTGCTTAGCTAGTGATTTAATTATGAATGTTTAGTGAGATTTGAGAAAGCTATAGGAATGATGTTACTTCCTTATGTAATTGTGAATTGTAATAATTTCAGTACTTGAATCTAGAGTAAACGTGATTCAGTTATTTATATAGAAAGCGTAATTGGAATCTTCCTTGAATAGATGTTAGCGTACTGAAAAGTATTCCCCGTAAATGTGAATAAACCAGTATTGGTGTTTTATGTGCATTGTGAGAAACCAGTGCTTATCTTGTGTGCCCATGGGTTGGTGAAGTAATCAACCATGGAGGATATGTTGCTTATGAGTATGGGAAACCATACTGTTTATGTAATGTTGCTTATTTGTTTCCCTACTGAGTACCAAACCTCGGGTTGTGGGTAACTCGGTATGTTAAGGGGTAGTATTTGAAGCGACCGTTCCTTGAATAGTATGGATTGGCGTGCGAGTAATGTCGACGCGAAGCGACTTTAGCTTCTCTACTTCGAGGAATGATATAGTTGTACTACTAAACTGTATCAAGGTGTACTCAATACTTTCCCTTTGATGAATCTATTTATAGGTTTATGTGTGTTAGCCTATTCTCTTCCTTATCTGAGCATTTTGTAATGGTGATTCTTGTATATCATGATGGTATTATTTGTAGGATCCTTTGCCTTGTCTTCATGAAAGGTAGGTTTATTCGCATGTGCTGCCAGTTAGTTTGTGTTGGTGGGCATGTGGGTGGACCAGAGTCATGTATACCTCTGACTTACGGCGAGTATCCTTCTAGATACGTCGCTATGCGGGATGTGGCTTGCGCGTGCTTTTTCCGCGAGGTGCACTACCATGCGGGATACGTCCATTGTGTGTTTTCTCCACTTGGGGTATTGCCATGCCACGTGACGACGTGATGCGGGGTGATGTCGAGGTGCATACTGCCATGCCATGTGGATAGTGTGACTATGTCGCACCACATGATGAGCTACTGCAATAGCTAGTCAGTTGTTCCTTCCTTCCTCGTTGGTGGCTAGATGCTAGTCACACAGTGATGTTACGTGCAGTTGTGATATTCTTTATATTTCTTTGGGGATCAGCAATTTATTTTACTTTGACTTTGAAGGTTTGGCCACGATCTTGTGATCTTTTGCACTTTGATTTGGTGTTGAAATTCCGGATTATTTTCTTGCCTTACTGTTGGAATTGATGATTTATTATCTTTATTCATCTGTGCTTTGGTGGCTGAACTGGTTTATCCTTATTGTTTTCGGATGCTGATCTTGTGTCGAAATGTGAAATTCCTCTCCAAGGACGTATGATACGGAATTGGTAGAGTGTGTGCGAGGAAGTTGTTGTAGGGAACCGCGAGGATGGGGGTATGTGAGGCTGTGATGCAGCTAGTATCCACTACCTACCTTTGTGTGGTGACTATCTCTTGGAGGCTAACCACCTTGCACAACAAGGGATGTTCACAAAGGTCTTGTATGGAAGGTAGCACCGCTATGGTGTGCCTAGCACCATCGAGCCTTTGAGCGAGATATTGGATTTTTATGATCATATTGTTGTTCTGAGATCAGGCATAGAGATGCTGATCGTGCATGTTATCATTGACCGAGCATTAGACATGCTCACATGTGGCCTTTCTGTTATGCATTCCAGTCATGTGGATGGTTATTATTTGTATCATGGAGTAAATTGTGTTAGCTTGTCGCTATGTTATGGGACATAGTCTTTGGAAAGGTTTTCTTATGCCTGGCAAGTGTAACCAATTGAGTTATTTATGTTGCTCTTATTTCATGAAAGTTGATTTGGTTATAGAAATTGATATTTTGAGCTAGTTCTATGTTATTAAATTTTATGATAAAGATGGATTGGTAAAGGAAATTGATCTTATGGCATGTTTTTCTGTCATTTTGATCGATGATTATGGTAATTGTGGTTTACCTCTTTAAAATGCTTTAATTTGATGTTACGAAAGGAAGAAAATTCTTGTTTGTCTGCTATGCTTGTGGATAATTCCTGGAATATATTAAGGAATGTATGGTTTTAGATGTATTTGGCCAATGGATAATGGCGTTTGTAAAGGATTTTGCAATAATATTTCATTTATTTATGAAAAGATTTCTATGTGCAATTTGATCTTTGTTGAATGAGTTTCAGGGCTAATGCGTACGACATGTTCTCCATCTAGCCTTACGACTTCCAGGAGTAAGTCGGAACCTAGGGGGGGAGAATGTAGTACCCCTACCGTAATCGATCTCTAACCTTGGTTTAATCTTGATCAGTTTATCGTGATATTATGATTATAATCAGATGTTGATTTTACGCATAGCTATTGATGTGGTTTTCTCACTAGTTTTATGCTAGTTGTTTAGTGTTCTTATTTCATGGTATTCATCGAGCTAACGCATTCATTAAGTTATTATATATGTATGCATGTATGATCGTTGGTTGCAGGAGATTTCAGGTACGAAGTCGCATGAGTGCGAGGTTCGTCGTCACCTGGTTTTGCAGGTTTGAGCATACCTTTTAATCCCTAGAGTCGGATTAGGTGGTCGTGAGACCCTAGTTGACCTTCGTCGTGCTTTAGTGAGCATCGCCAGTCGTCGTCGGTAATCCTTGTTGGTTTGGGTTTGCGAGTCGTCTGTTTGGTTGGCCTTCTCGATTTGCGTGCCTGGTGTGTTTGGTTAATTGATTAATTAGTCCTTAGTAATTTCTTGATTAAATATATATGCGTTTGTGCATTGAGGATTAATGGATTAAATTAATGTGGTTTCCGTTAGGTGATTTTCATTGATATTGTATTGCTTATTTTAATTGGGAGTGAATTCGATTTAATGGCTGATTTCGATTATTAAATGCATTTTATATATATGCTGTGGAAAAGGAAGTTTTATATGTTATCGCCATAGAGTTAAGTGTATTTCGTTAGATTATTAATTTGAAAGATTAAATTGATCTGATATGAGAAATCGATTGTAAAACTGAAAAGCAAGTTGTATTGTTGATATTGTTGAAAAGAATTAAATTTTGAGTATTATTTTTTTAAATAAAAGTTTTTATTCCAAAAATGGAAATTTTGGGTCAACTCTTCCATATTACCCAAATTTGGGGAAATTGGGAGGCATGGACATTTTGGTGGATTTTTGGTTGGAAAAGATATGGGGACATTTTGGAGAGGATTTTGGGAAAGGAACGTTGCTGGATCTGACGGGTGGGATCTCCCTCAGCCATACCAGGATCGCGAATGAAGGTAGGAATCTGAACTGATTTCTTGTTGCCAAAGAATTTACTGTTTGATTGAAAGAAATGAATTGGTGATTGGAAGATCAACTTGAATGTTCATATGAGTTTGGCTGGAGTTTTCTTTTGGAGATGTGTATTTCCTCATGCTGTTTGGGTGTTTTGGAATTCCAACGTGTTTGGGGGAAATGAAAATCATCATAGAAAACTGTTACCGAATCAGTCCCTGTTAATTCGAAGTTATGTTAAAATCGATATTTATTGTCAAATTTCGTAGTGGGCGTTTCATTGTTTTAAGTTTTCGAACTGTGTTTTAACTGTTATAGCGTTGGGTAAACGCTTATTTATCATGCTGTGCGTTTATTTTGTTTTGGGGCGAATTGGGCGTTATGGGGTTTTTTAAAAAAACATTGTTTGGGGTTGGAGGGCGGGGAGCGGAGCTCCCCCGCTCCTCCTCCTCCCCCTTTTCCCGCACGCTCTCCCTTCCGCCTCCCCCGTCCCTTCCTTGGCGCCGCAGCCGCTTGTGGCCGCGGCACTGCGGTGGCCGCAGGCCCGCGGTGGCCGCAGGGCGCCGCGAAGCCTGCGGGCACCGCAGTGGCGCCGCCCACGGGCCTCCCTGCGCGAAGCCCTAACCCTAGCCGCGTTTTCATACGCGTGGCTCTTAGGTTATAAATTGTAGTTTTTTTTTTTTTTTAAATGGGTTTTTTTGTTTAATGTAGTCTTTTTCCCATTCAAAAAAAAAAAAAAAGAAAGTTTATAATATGTTGAAAATTATTTTAATATTAGTATTAATTAGTTCTTAATTACGATTAAGGTTGCGTCTTCATGATAAATGATAACTTGACATTGATTAACTTTATAATGGAGTTATAGGCTAATTGTTATTCAACGTCATTTCGTGACGTATGCCCTTGTCTTAATTAAGTTCTACAACTGTTCTTCGCAATTGAATATTGTTGTTTATAATCTTATTGATCTTGGATTTATAATTTAGATTTTACCTTCTAGCTGATTAGGGAAGTTGGCTAATTAAGGTAGTATTGTTTTAAAAAAACAAAATAGAGAATAATATGTTATTGGAAGATCGTTGAAATACGATGTAATTACTTATTGATGTTTGTTGGAGATTAAATATCTTATTTTAATTGTTTAATGGTTGTCTGAACTTGATTAATATGAATTGGTTAAAACTCTTCATGGCTTAAATTGCCTGTTCAATGCGTGAACCTTAGGAGTTAGAAAACCAAGAATGACTTATCCCTTGACAAGGTAGATAACTGTAATATGTTTTTAGATCATGTAGAAAACTTGATCGTTTTTAATGTTTTAAATCAACTTGAGGGAATAATGTCTTTTCTGATTATTGCCTTGCGAGTTTAATTACTGTATTCGCTTTAATTATGAAATGACATGTTTTGCTTTGTAAGTAGGACCCTGTCGTATGGATGATTTGGTGTTCCTGTTTTAGTCCTTGATTTCCGAGTTGACTGTTGTATTGTGATGTTGTCATAATTGGTCATATCCTCTTTGAGTGAATCGAATAATGATTCGTGGTTAACCTTAGTTGTCAGGTCTCTAGTTAGAGTACCGTCAGTAAGTGATTACCGTTGGGTCGTGTTTGACCAGATGATTGTTCTCCTTCTTGAACTCCGTTCGTCTTACCATGTGTATTCCGTGGTTTGAGTCCGTCTGAGTTAGTCTAGTGTCGTATGGGAAAGTGGCTTTCGATTGGGGGCCGCGCCCAAAGTGGCTGCTGGATAACCCGTCGAAAGTGAGTCTAATAAGTGATAACCTAAATAGATTAGAAAATAATCTCTAAATAAGATAATGTGCCTCACACATGGGACGAGTGCTAGCATAGACTCGACATGCTGTGAGAAGGCCTGAAATGACAAACCATCTTCCTTGTCTTCACGAGAGGATGTGTGGGTCCACATGAGGCTTGGATGGGCCGGAAGTTCGGATTAGGTTGCCAGGGTTACCAGTGTATGGGCCGGGACCTATGAAGACTTGCCATGGTATCCATACCAGGTTGTGTGATGACACTTGTCCCTACGTTCGCTAGTGTGTTGTCGTTTTGTCCTGTTTTGAGTACCCTTGGGAGTCGTCCTTTGTCTCTGCCCTTGTGAGAGTCGGTTCCATGTTAGACCTTGGGTGGTGATGGTTCAGTTTTATGGATGCTCTCATGGACTCTTATGTTATTAGCTTTGATTATGTTCAGCTGGATCCTGTTCCTTGTAAGGATCGTTTATGTATTTATTGACCGGTGTGGTCGCTTGTATATTATTTATGTATCGCCTTGATGGCTGGATTGTATGGTGTAACCTTTTGTACTCTTAACCTTATTATTTATCCGAGGGGGTCTTGCAGTTGTGCAGACCCGGAGATGTAGCCCTTTAGGGGTGAACTCCGAGATCATTATGGTGTCATGTGATGTATTCTCTTATGGTTCCTTTATTCAGCTTTTCATGTATGATTTGCTTATGTTAAAATGGTTAAGTGGATAATTGGAATTAACTTTAAATGCATATATTCAGTTCTATCTTGAATGCCATGTTGTTTGAATGCATAATTGGTTGAGATGCGATGTATCGTAACGCATGTGTGAAATCATCTTTTGAAATGCTATGAATTGGGTTATGGAATAATGTATCTTAGAGTAATGAATTATACTCAGTTGTTGTTAAGAAATTTAGATGTGCTTGGAAAGATCTCTTATGTCATGATGAAATCCTAGTGTATTAGAAAAGGTAGATGTATGGTTTGTAATTTTAAAATGAAAAGATTGAATGAAGTTTATGAATGGATCTTAAATGATGAGTCTTGCTTGTGATTTATATTTCCATCCTTTGAAAGAAATTATCCTGATTGTGAATTATCTCGTTATTAAGATATTCAGCTTTTGGATTAATTGTGTGTGTAAAGTGTATTGTGAAAATTTAAGTAATCTCGTTGGGAAACTCTTCAGGAGATTGTCGTTAATGTCTTCCGCTATGTTATCTGAATCTTTGGTATCTTGTTGCATCTTAGGTGTTGTAACTTAAAAAAAAAAAAAAAAAAAATTTTTTTTTGCACTCTATTCTTGTTATTTTAGCTTATCCCTTCGGGGTTTCCTGGCGGGGCATTACAGCGATCCTCTCTTGATTGTAGTAAATTGTATCATGAAAGAATGTAGCTTAGAGTAATGGAATATATTTAGTTTTTGTTAAGGAAATTAAGTATGCATGGGAAGATCTCATTAGCTTATGATAAAATTCAAGTGTGTTGTTAAATTAGATGTATGATTTATATTTTAATAAAAAGATTGAATGTAAGATATGAATAGATCTTAATGGATGAATCTTATCTTGTAATCCATATATTTTCATCTTCTAAAAGAAATTATCCTTGTTTAATAATTATCTCGTTATATGATAATCAGCTTATTGGATTTATTAGTGTGAGTTAAGTGAATTGTGGAATTAAGTAATCATGTTGGGAAACTCTTTAGGTGTTAGATGATGTCTTCCGCTATGTAATCTGAATCTTTGATATCTTGTTGTATCTTAATGTTGTGTAACTTTAAAAAAATAAAAAAATTTGCACTCTATTCTTGTGTTTTAGCTTTATCCCTTCGAGGTTTCCTGGCGGGGCATTACAATGAAATTCTACAAAATTGTTAGTCTAAAAACCAATTGCATGACATCGAGCCTGAATAAATCTTAAGTTATGATCAAAATTCAAGTTAAAATTACCTTGCGTAGGAGGTTTCCAACTAGCCAAATTTCTCTTACATGTAGCATAATTCTTTTTAAGAATTGATCCATGAGCAGGTAAAAATGACACCATCTTCCAGACCCTAGTTACCCTACTATCCCAATTCAAAATAGAAGTAAGATTTTCCTGATTCTTGTAAATATAAGGCAATACAACTTCAGAAATAGAAGATTTAATTTTTAATAAAACATCATCCACAGGAGAGCTTGTTTTTTTGAAAATCATGTCGTTTCGTTCTAACCAAATATTCAAAATCACAATAGATGGAGAAATAATCCAAAGATATGCATAAAAAGATGAAGTAAACATGAGGGGCCAAGATCTGAAATGGGAGATGAGATCCTTCCTAATAAAAAAGGATAAATTAAATTTTTCAAACAACCAATGCCAACACCCGTAAGAAAAATCACAATGAAGAAACAGGTGTGAAGAAGATTCTAAGTTTTTGTTACAAAGAACACCAGGGAATACTGTAGTAATACCAAGCCTATCCAATCTCATACCCATAAGGACCCTATCCTGAACTGCCAACAAAGAAAAAGCCCCAGCTTTTGGAAGACAAGACACATGCCAGAATAACTTGTATGGCCAGGAAGATAGATTTTTAGCAACCATTAGAGAGTTATACCCATCTTTAACCATATATTTAACAGAGATATTCCTTATCCAAATAAGTTCATCCTCAGAATCAGAAAGGATTACCACTCTCTCTCCAAACATCTTCTCATATTCTGACTTCACATTTTGATCAACATCTAAAAACTCAATATACTTCTGGTGCAGGAGCACCCATGGCGTAAGGAAAATATATGGTCAAATTTATCATTTGAAATATAATTTATTTTTGAAGGTCATTTATAATGTATTTGAATCCATTTGAAATGATTTGTAAGACTTGGAAGCCTAAAAATGTAAGCAAGTCCTGATTATGTCCTAGTTGTCCATATAGGCCCTTATAGGTCAAGATGGTCAAAATTGTATAAAAGGCCATGAGAAGGCTATCAAGTATGTAAAAGGTATTAAATAGATTATTTGGACATGTTTATGAGGTTTTTACAATTTGGAGAGTCATTAGGAAAAAGTGTCAAAGTTGCAAGAAAATTGCAAAAGTGCAACATTTGCAAAAATGTAAAAGTGCAAAAATTGCACATAAAGTTGTAAAATAGAAGATGAAGGGTCATAAAGGTAGTTGGATGGTTTATAACTACCAAAGAGTCTATAAATATGTTTTATTGGTTGAACCAAATTATTATTGGAATAATAGAGAAGAAAGGAGAACATTTTGGATACATTTTGGTGCATTCTACTATTGTTATTTTGGTTGGCTTTCCAGTTTTTGTGTTGGTTCTAGGCCTTGTACGACCATGTATGGCCTTGACAACTTTGTATATTTATAATATATATTTATATATGTTAATTAAATTTATTTTCCTTTTTGTTTGGAGTTATTATGTTTATAAATGAAGAAGATATGGAAGTTTTGGTGAAAGTTGTTAATTCCAGATTTGATACTTCCTGAGAATAGTCACATTGCAGCATATGGTATGAACTCATATGATATTATTAAGACCTATAAATAGAATTATTGGAAAGATATGTGAATAATATTTCTTTTCCCTTTGGTTTGAGGCATTTTGGTTTTTATTTGTGGAAGTTATGAAGATTTTGGTGAAAACTGGTTTTAAACTGTCTTAAATGGAGTTGCTGGAAAGGGTTTGTACTTATCTTGTGATTTCACCATTGGAAAAATAAATGAATTGAATAGTATGAAAGTAGACTCAGAGGGATTTCATTTTAGTATGGTATTGTTTTAGTTTGGTTAAGTATTTTTTGTGAAATATGATGCCCTAGTAGGCAGCAAGCATACATTTTCCAGATTTATGACAGTCAAAATTGGTCTTGGTGCAGAGATGATAACTTTTTATTACACTATTGGAGAGTTCTCAATTTTGGATATGTTTTTAGAAACCTAGTTTTCTACAGCCTCACCAAAAATATCTTCCAAATATACTCAGGTTTTAAATTAATTAATAACTGAGTACGCATATATCAAACTGTCATTAACCGGGACAACATAATGCATTGTTTTGGTCTTGATTAATGTTCAAAGGGTTGTAAAATGATATGATGGATTTGATATTGTATTGGTTGGTTGATATTAATATTTTTTTGGAATATAGAATAATGATTATGATCAGATTATGCCTCTAATACAAGTGAAGATGTTGTGTTGAGATTGAAACTCCATGTTGATTTGGGGTTCTTGAAGGGTTTTTCATGATGCTCCACATAAACTTCCATCTAGCTATCTTAAGATGTCCACTAGACACAATCTCATAATAATTTTCCACAAAGACACCCCATAGGGAAGAAAGAATAGAAGTTATAGGAGACCAATCTTAATGTTCACTAGAGGGTTGTGTCTATTCCATACTGCATCCCAAAAACTAGTTTTCCTACCATTATGGATAACCCATGAAAGATGAGGCAAAATAACAGATCTACACTTATATAGAAAATTCAAAATAGAAAAACCAAAAGGAAAACTTAAAACTTTAAAAATATACTCTCTTGGTCCATTATTTAAGTATTTAGCAAACATAAGTTGTGCCCAAAAATAACTAGGTTTGTCATACAACTTCCAAACCAACTTAGCACCTAAGGCTAAATTCTGATTTTCCAAGCTCCTAATACTTGTACCCCCCAACTCCTTAGGAAAACATACCTTATTCCAAGCTACTAAAGGGAGTAAATATGTATGTGGTAGAAGCTTCGGCTGCTAGGTGTGTGGCTGGGACAAGCCCAACTCCATGCCATGTAACCCGAAAAAATGAATTTAATTAAAAAAAATATTGTTTAGATTTTTTTTTTTAAAACTAAAAATAGTGAACTAACTACTCATAAATTTCATTTTTTTGCAAAAATCTTTGTGACAAAATAGAGAGCATAAAATCATTTTTTTAAAAATCTTTCTTTCATAAAACCAAATTCACTAAAGACGCAAGGGATTGACAAATCCCAATTCAAATTTTGAGCAAAATATTAATGGTAATGAACAGAGAAAGAGGAAAATTTAATTCAATTTCTTCATTTTTTTTTTTTTAAACACCCTAGAAGAATTTTCTTTGGAAACACAAAGAGGGCAAATTTGGTAAAATTTTGCCAGCATAACCCCGAAATTTGCACAAATCAAAACTTGAAAACAACTATGAAAATGAATTCCATCCATACTACACAAATGGAGGAAATTATTATAAACTAAATCTTAAGCATCAAATAGAAAACATACAGCCAAAAAGGAGATTGGAGAAGCTTTGAAAAACAATTTAAAACTGAAATTTCATTGAATCCCATAGCAACTACTCCAAATCCCAAATAAACTTCCAACAATATTTCAAAATTTCAAAACAAACACATAGGAAGAAGGAGAAGAAATCTAAAAAATTTATTAAAACAAAAGAAGAGACTATCCAAACTGCAAAGCAATCCAGGAAGTAATTTGTGGAAGAGCTTCAACCTTGCAACCAAATTTCTCAATCTCGGTTCCTTCTTCCAAATGGATTTTCAAATTTGCCTTCCAAAAAAAATTCCTTCCCTTCTCGTGAACTCACAGGCCATATATTCAAAAATATTTCAACCTAAACTTTTAGGTTGAAATTGTTTTCCCAACCAATCAGAATAAAGCTCTTAAAAAAATAGAGAAAACTGATTTACCTTTTCCCCATGAATAATTATTTTTCAACAAATAAACAAAACCAAAAGATAAATAGAAACGTAAAAAGGGAAAAGCTTTTTATTTATTTTTACATTTTCTATTTTGTATGAGACTTTAACTCAACATAGCATTTGCAATTTAAATAGTAAAGAATATACTTGCTTCTTTATCCAATATTTTAATACAACTTAACACAATATATTAAGAAAATTTAACCTTTTAATTCTAGCAACTTCCTCTATTTAATTAAATCAATAACTCAAGGGCATATTAAACAACTAATTACGTCAACATGAAAAATAGCATCATTCCCTTAATTTAGAAAACATTCAAAAAAAATGAAAGCATGCAAAATGAGAAATGATCAAATGATGAGTCACAAAGCAAAAAAACTAAAGCACTATGACTCGCATACCGGTCAAACGGGAAAAATGAAGGACTGAGAACACTCACATGAATGTGACTGCAGGTCAAGTTAGGGTCCAGCTACTATCTCCTCCACTCCCATCAGACAAATAAGGAATGCTCAGACTTGTGAAATTAGGTGGAGTCGATACCGTGTACCTACCTAGTACTTGTACCTGCAATGTCCTACATCAATGAACCACACATAAATATAGAAAAATATATAATCAGACACGACACGTACACCAATGAAGGAGAATCGTAACGTTCCTTATCTCACCTAAGTGAGTGAAGGAAAATCATCCCCTCACATCACATACACTTACAAACACGTAACATATAAATAACACATCAGACATATAAGGTAAAAGTATCAGTCCATGATAGTAATCCATAAAAATAACATTAATCATAAGTACTGAAATACCATATTAAAGCATAAACCACATATCCAGTTAAAGCATAAAATAACATTGTATAAAGTCTGAATAAAATATAGTAGTAATGTATCCACTGAATAGACAAGTAAAGTCAAACATAAGTACAAAAAGAGTCTGATCAAGAAGGGGTACTACATTTTCCCCCCCAAAACTAGGGTTACTCCCAGAAGCCTAAAATAGATAAGAATAAATCTTCCTCATCTTCACTGCATCCTCCAATGTCATAGAGGTCTCATCATTTGGGTCCCATATGGCCCTTACTTGGTCAATGGTATAACCCTTGAGGGTCAAATCTTGACACTGAAGAATGTGCACAAGCTCCATGGAAAGCTTCCTGTCCTTGACCTATAAAGCATTCCAATCAAGAACTTGTGTCACATTAGGATGATAAGGTTGAAGAACAGAAACATGAAAGACATCATGGATGTGAGATAGACTCGATGGCAAGGTAAGACGGTGGGCAATAGGTCCTATCCTCTCAAGGATCTCAAAAGGGCCAAGAAAATGAGGCACCAACTGAGAACCCTTTCCATAACAGATTGGACTCTTCCGTGGCACACTCTCAAGAACACATGGTCGCCAACTGAAAACTGATGATCTACTCTATGAGCATCGGTATACTTCTTCTACCTATCCTGAGCAACAACCAAATACCCACAAATCGGCTCAACCTGTTGCTCCATCTCTCAAAGCATATCTGATACTAAACTCACCCTATCCTCTAACCAATCCCAATGTATAGGAGTACAACAAGGATGACCATACAATGCCTGGAAGGGAGACATGCCTATAGAGATGTGATATCCATGGTTATAAGAAAACTCTACAAGACAAAGATACTCCTCCTAGTGTGACTAATGATCCATAACATACATGCGAAGCATGTCCTCCAAGACTTGATTCACGCACTTAGTGTGACCGTTGGTCTCTGGGTGATGAGTTGAATTGAAGTTCAAATGGGTCCCCAAAGCATGCTGAAGTGAGGTCCACAATGCTGAAGTAAATATAAGATCTCTATCAAAAATGACCCACCTTGGAATCCCATGCAACCTCACCACATCTTCCAAGAAGACTCGTGCCACCATTGTTGTTGTGTAAGAAGATTGAATAGGAACAAAATGAGAAACTTTGGTCAATCTATAAACAATGACCATGATGGCATCATGCCAATGCGAACAAATAGGAAAACCCACTATAGAATCCATGGAAATTATATCCCATTTCCAATCCGGTACCAAATTAGGCTATAAAATCCCTTTAGGGTGCTCATGCTCCGCCTTCACCCATTGACATTCTAAACACTTCAACATAAAATCAGCAATGTCACATTTCATACCAGCCCAATGGTATATCTATCTAAGGTCTACATGCATCTTCTTGACACTAGGGTGTGCCGAATAAGGTGTATGATGGGCCTCAGTCATGATCAAAGTGTGAAGACCCTCCAAAGGAGGTACATAGATCAGTCCAAGATGTCAAAGAAGACCATCTCCCTCAAGACTATATCGAGCATGTCTACACTCTGATGGCCTTCCGGACTCCATCATGGCTATAACATCCTGATACCATTTGTCCTGAGGAAGAACTCCAAGAATTCTCTCTCTCAAGTCCACTCCAAGGGACAATGCTGCAACCTCATACCACCTATGACTCAAAGCATCTACAATTATATTCTCTTTCTCCTGAACATACTGAACCTCAAAATCATACTAGCAGAGCAATTCCATCCATCTTCCCCATCGAGCATTCAAGTTTGATTGCGTGAAAATATACTACAAACTACGGTGGTCGCTATGCAGCTCAAACCGATGCCCCAACAAAAAATGTCACCATCTAACCAATGCATGCACTACAACTACCAACTCCAAATCATTAACTAGATAGTTCAACTCATGGTCCTTGAATTTTTGAAACTCATAGGCAACCACACATCCATCATGCATAAGCACTACACCTATACCTTCTAAAGAGGCATCTGTGCATAGCATAAAATCTCTGGATGGATCAAGGACTGCCAAAATCCGAGCACTAACAAGGAGCTCCTTCAAAGTACAAAAAGCTGACTCACACTGCTCTGACCAAACAAACTTCTTCCCTTTCCTCTAAAGAGAAGTAATTGGATGACCTATCCAAGAAAATTTCTAAACAAAGCAACATTAATATCTAGCGAAACCCATAAAAATTTGAACCTTTGAAACATTGATTGATGCTGGCCAATCTACAATGGTGTGGATCTTAGAAGGATCCATGAACACACCTTCTCCCAAAACCACATGACCAAGATTGTTCACCTTTGAATAGAAGAAATCACACTTCGCCAAGTTGGCATAAAGTTGATTCTCCCTCAAGCATTGCAATACCTATTGCAAGTTGCAATCATGATCTTCCATAGATCTAGAATAAATCAATATGTCATCTAAGAACACAAGAATAAAATGATCAAGATAGGTACAAAAAAACCCATAGATGAGGCTCATTAAAACTGAAGGTGCGTTTGTCAACCCAAATGGAACCACTATGAACTCATAGTGTCCATAATGAGTACAAAATGTCATTCTATGAATGTCTCCATTATGAATGCGCAACTGATGATACCCAAATTTCATATCAATCTTAGAGAACACCTTGGATCCCTTTACCCAATCAAAAAGATCATCTATACGAGGCAATGGATATCGATTCCTGATGGTTACCCTATTCAGTTGTCGGTAATCAATGCATAACCAAAGAGAACCATCCTTCTTCTTAATGAAGATAAAAGGCATACCCCAAGGAGAAATACTAGGATGAATGAACCCCTTAGCCAACAATTCCTCCATCTACAACTTCAACTCGCTCAAATCCTGAGTAGTCATCTGATATGGAGCTCTCAAAATAGGTTCCACACCAATAACCAAGTCAATGTAAAAGTCTGTCTCGCTTCAGAGGAATATTGAGAATATCCAACAAAAACACATTTACATACTCTCAAAGAATAGGATGACCGTAAAGAGAGATTTCTTGACTCTCTTCCTCATCCACATCCTCAAGAGAAACTGCAAAAAGATGACACCCTCTACACATACACTGCTTAAGTTGCATAGCAGAAATCATACGTAAGGATATCGATCTTTGAACTCCAACGATCCTCACTTTCTTGCCGTGGTCATCTAAACACTCTACTGTCTTCTGATGATAGTCTACATGAGCACTATGAGATGATAGCCAATCCATCCCAAACACAACTCCATAAGACCCCAAAGGAATCAATCTAAGGTCAACTAAAGTAACAAAGGGTCCTACGTGCAACTCACAATTGGGAATAAAGGCATCTACAAATACATGCACACTGGTAGCCAACTCTACTTGCCACCTATCCATCTTCTTATTAGACACGAGCCCACATGGCTCCATAATGGAGAAAGAAATAAAAGAATCTAGAGCACCAAAGACAAAAAGTACAGAGATAGGGATACCACACACCACACCTGCAGCATCAATCAATGTACCCTGATGCCCACTGAAAGAAAAACTCCTGATCTGCACTCCAAACTAACTGCCATGTGCATGACCACAATTTTGCTCCACTAGCCTAGCTTTGGCCATGGCTACCTCTACTGAAGCAGGCTCAAACACTCTCACTCCTCCACTAACGCGATCATTTAGACCCCTCAAGAAGTGTTGAAATAGCATCACCTCATCATTACCAATACCAGAGTACTTATTGAGCTAATAGAACTTATTTTCAAACTGATCTACTAACATACCAAACTAGCGCAAAGCATAGAACTCGTCTGCCCGAGACTATCTCCACTAGGGTGAGAGAAATTGTGTCTTGTATCTCTCTAAAAAGATCTCCCATGATATAGTGTTAATGGTCACACCAATCCTCTCCTCCTCTAGCTGCCATGAGATAGATGAAAAACTCTCAAAATGCATGATAGTGAATCTTGCCTTGGTGTTTCTAGCATATGGATACATGGAAAAACACTAATCTGAACTAATAATCTAGGTCTCTGCCTCATGACCCATACCTTTACCATCAAATTAAGGAGGATGGGACCTTATCAAGTCCCTCGTGTGACCCATGGTAGCTGGGTCTTGTTCAGCTGGGACCTCTCTCCTTCTGGGAGACATCTCTCTCTCTCCTCTAGAATCTACTGATGCGACTCCCCAACTTGAACATGGATGGGCTGATCAACCTCAGGTCTGGGGCCTAGTCTAGCTAGAACCTCCTGAAACAATTGTCGTAACTCTTCCCTTTTGGGAACCTGCTCTCTTGAATGTTGTTCATTCTGATGAACACCCTGATCCTGATCCACACTCGCTTAAGTGGGTGGTGGCGAAGGACTATGGCGGCCCAAACTATGACCACATCCCCCACCTCTGCCTCTATTGTAGCCACCAACACAACCACCTCCCTTAGCTTTCGTAGCCTTGACCTAACACTAAAAAATAGAAAAATGTTTAGATTTATGACAAGGGTAATAACAAGAGAAACACAAACACTAAGACCTACACAAAAGGCCAAGCTGGATGGGCTCCATATAAACCAGAGTACCTAGTGTTGAAACATAGGTTTTGATACCAAATGTAATGCCCTGCCAGGAACCCCAAAGGAATAACCACACATATAGGAAACTAAGGGTGAAATAATTTCCTTTTAAAAGTATATATCACATTAAGTGAATTAATTAAAACATTGCACAATAATAATACAAGTGAAAGACTTACATCAGAATTCCTAAAGGTTTACCAATGAAGAATTAAACTAAAAGTTAAATTCCACAATTACGATTAATCCAATTAACCATCATTACTCATGAACAAAACTAACCATATATAAAAACAAGATTATACCATTTAAAGATTTAAAGAGTAACAATATAATTTTCTTTTAAATTAAGCATTTACACAAATCATATAGAAAGCTGATAAATAACATCCAAATCTCAGGATTACATTGACCATAAAAATACATTGCTTCTAATAATACAGTCAAAGTTAACATATAATCAAATACAAGGTTACATAAATTCCTTGATGCAATTGACCACATAGGTCTCCAAGAACAATAAACTCCAACATGAGATAGAGTATGAGTCATGAACCAAAGGAACACCTGTGAAGCCAATCCTTGCATGAAGGTATAGACAAGATTATATGATGGGAAGTGACACTAACAACCGACCATGTGATCCCAAAATGGAATCACTCACTGTGCTAGGAGATAGAAGAGGACCCTCAAACAAGCATAAACAAGACAAGGAATGATAGTACAATATGACTCCACAATACTCCATGTGACTCAACATCACAACACACTAGTGACCCTAAAGAGAGAGTGTCATCACATGGCTTATGATGGTTACCCTAGGTAGGCCTCCATAGGTCCTAACCCCTATCCTTGGTTATCTGGGTAACCTTTCCTGAACCCTTGGCTCCATCTAAGTCTCATGCGGACCCTACCAACCCTTCGTGAAGACAAGGTGGTCGGTTTTCCATTTCAGACCTTCCCACTATATCTTGAGCCTATACAAGAACTCAACCATGTGTGGGGTACAATATCTTAATTAATTTTAAAACTACCCACCCCCTAATCAATTATTAGGTTATCACTTATTAACTGATTTTCAAGGGGTTATGATGCCAACCACTTTGGGTGCGGCCCCCACTCGAAAGCCACTCTCTCATAGGAAACTAACAAACATGCTTACTCTACAAGAACTCTATGGAAAAATAGACAACCATAACACCACTATCCAAAAATAAGTGGCCAAAAAAAAAAATTCATACTAACCCCTAGTTAACCATAACGAATCAACCACTACATGGTTAAGATAGTGAGGTCCTAGTACATTACTTGGTAAAGAGAAAAAATAAGCCACTTCAGGCTAACTGACAAGAATGAGGGATAACAACCAATTAGACCCCTTGCAAGACAAGCTAAATTCAGTAAGTCCCAATACAGTCAATCTTTGAAAAGAACAACATTATATAAACTTGCAATTTTCATCGTTTAAATTAAACAAATCATCACCATGAAAACTATGAGAAAATCAAGTCATCATTGCACTAATAGGACTAGAAATCTAACTAATCATAATAATCAATTTAATACTTCTAATTTGAACCAGAGAAAAAATCACAATGAATAGTGAACACCCCCCATTTAAAATAAAACACATTTATTCTAACCATCATTTAATTTAAAAATTTAAACCATTTTATTAAAATATTAATAAATTAATAAAAACTACTATATATATAATATATATATATATATACTACTATATATATATATAATTATTAAAGATTAATAATTAATAAAATACTAACTTAATATTTAATATTTAATTATCTACAATATTTTTATTTTTTTTGATAAAAGTGGAGAATCCACTAAAACTTATATATTACTCATAAAAATGTTTACATCGGGTTCAAAAAAGGCATACCGATAGTAATTATCCACAAATATTACTTAATAAACAAATTTGTATTAATAATATTATTTTAGTTTTTCAATATTAAAAAAAAAACAAAAAAACTTTAATTATAAAATAATAAAAGTAAAAAGCAAGAAAACTTACCATCGCAATGGGGCCCACAGCTGCTACCATGTATATGTGGTAGTAGTAGCTCCACGTGCTACCACATATATGTGGTAGCAATGGTGAATTGCTATCACATTTATGTGGTAGCAGCAAAGCCTACTACCACATACATTTTATAGCAGCTCCAACTGCTAGTACATGTATGTGGTAATGTGCTAGCAGCTTTGACTACTGAGTGTGTAACTGGGTCGAGCCTAGCTCCTCTCCACGTGACCCAAAAAAAATTAATTTAATAACTTTTATTTTTGTTTATAATTTTTCTTTTAAAACTAAAAACAGTGAACTAACTACTAGTAAATTTCATTTTTTTGCAAAAGTCTCTGTGACAAAATAGAGAGCATAAAATCAATTTTTTTTTTTTAAATTCTTTCATAAAACCAATTTCACTGAAGACCCAAGGAATTGGCAAATCTCAATTAAAATTCTGAGCAAAATATTAATGGTAATGAATAGAGAAAGAGGAAAATTTAATTCAATTTCTTCATTCATTTTTTTTAAATCACCTAGGAAGAATTTTCTTTGGAAACACAAAGAGGGCAAATTTGGTAAAATTTTGCTAAGATAACCCCCAAATTTGGACAAATCAAAATATGAAAATAACTCAGAAAATAAATTCCATCCCTACTACACAAATGGAGAAAATCATTAGAAACTAAATCTTAAGCATAAAATAGAAAACATATAGCCAAAATGGAGATTGGAGAAGCTTTCAAAAACAATTTAAAACTGAAATTACATTAAATCCCATTACAACTATTCCAAATCCCAAATCAACTTCCAACAATATTTCAAAATTTCAAAACAAACACACATGAAGAAGGAGAAGCATTCTAAACTTTTTATTGAAACAAAAGAAGACACTATCCAACCTACAAAACAATCCAGGAAGTAATTTGTGGAAGTGCTTCAACCATGCAACCAAATTTCTCAATCCTAGTTCCTTCTTCCAAATGGATTTTCCAATTTGCCTTCCAAAAAAAATTCCTTCCCTTCCCGTGAACTCATAGGCCATATATTTAAAAATATTTCAACCTAAACTTTTAGGTTTAAAATTTTTTCCCAACCAATCAGAATAAAGCTATAAAAAAAATATAGAAATCTGATTTACTTTTTTCCCATGAATAATTCTTTTTCAACAAATAAGCAAAACCAAAAGTTAAATATAAAGGTAAAAAGGGAAAAGATTTTTTATTTATTTTTACATTTTCTATTTTCCATGAGACTTTAACTCAACATGGCATTTGTAATTTAAATAGTAATGAATATACTTGCGTCTTTCACCAATATTTTATTACAACTTAACACAATATATTAAACAAATTTAACCATTTAATTCTACCAATTTCCTCTATTTAATTAAATCAATAACTCAAGGGCATATTCAACAACTAATTACACCAACACCAAAAATAGCATCATTCCCTCAATTTAGCAACCATTCAAAAAATTGAAAGCACAGAAAATGAGGAATGATCAAATGATGACTCACAAAGCGAAAAAACTAAAGCACTATGACTCAAATACCGGTCAAATGGGAAAGACGATTGACTGACAACACTCACATGAGTATGACTGTGGGTCAAGTTAGGGTCCAACCACTATCTCCTCTAGTCCCATTGTACAAATAAGGTATGCTCAGACTTGTGAAACTAGGTGGAGTTGATACCCAGTACCTACCTGGTACTTGTACCTACAATGTCTTGCTTCAATGAACCACACATGCATATAGACAGATATATAATCAGATATGGCATGCATGCCGATGAAGGAGAATCATGACATTGCCTGTCTCAAAGGAGTGAGTGAAGGAAAATCATCCCCTCTTATCTCATACACTTTTAAACATGCAACATATAATTAACACATCACACATATAAGGTAAAAGTGTCAGTCCATGATAATAATCCATAAAAATAACATTAATCATAAGTACTAAAATACAGCATGGAAGCATAAACCACATATCCAGTTAAAGCATGAAATAACATTGCATAAAGTCTGAATAAAGTATAGTAGTAATGTATCTACTGAACAGTCAATTGAAGTCAAACATAAGTAAAAAGAGAGTGTGATCGAGAAGGGGTACTACATTTATTTTGTAACTACCTTGTCATAAAAATGAAATGAATAGAGATATTCTTGTCATAGAATTAATTCGTATCTCCCATGTCATAGTATTTGCTAAAATATAATTCATTTTGTCCAAAATAAATAAATATTATATTCTCCACTTGCCATCGAATATGCTAATAATAAATTTCCTCTTCTAGAATGCGATGTGTCTTAGCCTTGCTCTTTTCTCCTGCATCATATGTGTAAATAAAAACATATGCATTAAAATAAGGATAAGTATTTATCTACTATTTTAAGTTTTAAAATTAATTTCATGCATCTAGTTAATATTATACTGAAATAGTATTATCATTGGAAATCCGATGATCGGATCTAATGCTATGGTCAGTGGACTTTGTAGTGGCGGTGCTAGTGGTTCTTTTAGGATCCTTTTAGTTTTTATTGTTGTCTTGATGGGCCTAAGGCCTGTTCTTTGTATTTATGTGATTTCTGAATAAATCTTTATGCCTTTTAAAAAAAAATAATTTGTCTATTCAAAGATGATGCAATTACTTTCATGGAAAAAACAACGAACTGACAATCAGATAAAAAAAAAGTTTAAAAACCAAAATATAAAGCTTCTAAATAGTCATTACTTTTTTGAAGGTACTATTTCTAATCATATCTCTTTATTAAGTCTTTTAAAAGAAAAATTGTAGAATTGGAGGAAATGAATAAACCACATTCAAATTGATTTTTTTTTTATCTTATTGCTTTTCTCTTAAAATTAGATTTACTTTCTATTTCTTTTAATTTATCACTAAATATTTTATAAGGCAAAATCTTCCAACCAATAATTCATCAACTAAGTTTCTTTACTCGAACCACATAAATATTAATTATTATTTTTCCTTGATAATAAATAATTAAATTATTAAATTTACTAATTTATTAAAAAGTCAATTCAAGTAATACTAATTATTTGCATGTTCAATTTTAAACAATATATTTTAATTAAATTTGCAACCTAGAAAAAATCAACCCTTTTGTTTCTTTTATCTAAATTTGCTCTATATATCAAATAATATTAAATACTCTAATTATAAATATTTCAATTTAATTATTTTCTGTAATAAATCTAGCTTTATTATTATTTTTTTAAAGTACAATAATTATAATTTTAATATATACATATATTGAATTCAAAATATTGGGCATGCAGAATAAAACAATATTAATTATTGTTTATAATATTCATAAATGTTGATATTTAAATTATTATAGCTTAAAATATATTTATATACATATTTTTTCATTTTAAATACTAATATTTATTTGGTACTATAATATTTCATTTATTTGCTTATCTTTATATGGAACTAACCAAACTACCATTTTGATTTATGTACAATAAAATAAAATAAAATTAAATTTATAATAAATAGAATTGGAAGAATAATATAAGTTTAAATATCTTTTTGTTATGTTTTCTTGATTTTTGTATCATTTTATTTTATAAAGCATATTTTTAATTAAAAAGAAAAATAGGAAATATTATATAGCAAGATATCATTACTATTTTTATTATTATTATTGTAATGTTAGAAAAAAAAAATTTGCTCAAATAAATTTCTAATTCTTACACAAAAATATTAAAATTTAATGTCGACAGAAATTTCTACAAACAAATATACTAATAGATTTATTCAGGCACTTCAGTTTTAATTTTTTCCCAGGTTAATATTTTTTGTAACATTTAATATTCTCTTCTAGTTTCTAAATGTATTTGCATTAATTAATCCTACTCAAAATACCCGAAATAAAATTTACATACATTCATATCTAACTCAACATGTAATGGATTCAAATAATCTACTTAAAAATACCAAAGGAAACTCCATGCATTCAAAGAAAATTTAATTGCATTCATATTTTATTC
This sequence comes from Cryptomeria japonica, assembly GCF_030272615.1. Taxonomy (NCBI): domain Eukaryota; kingdom Viridiplantae; phylum Streptophyta; class Pinopsida; order Cupressales; family Cupressaceae; genus Cryptomeria; species Cryptomeria japonica. The sequence continues at coordinate 660,628,110 of NC_081413.1, forward strand.
AAATAAATACACATATTTATTTCAACACTTTTAACAAAATGATAATACTGGCATTTGAAAATATACAAAAGAAAGAATTTGGATTCACAAAAGAGATTAAATCCTTATCTATTGAACCATGCTCCTTCTTCCAACTCCCTTTCTTCAAATTTATTCCTACAACAATTCTGATAGCAATCTCTCCTGCTCAAACATAGCACCTATATTCTATATAAATGCCATCAAAGAATCTACATCCAATATTCAACCAATATTCCATGCTCACAAAACTTCTTCTAAACTATAACTATTCATAAAAATGAAACTCTATAACATCTCTCAGAAAGGATTCTTAAAATACACCTAACATCCTCCTAGTTTCTTCAATTAATATTTGTAAAAGAATATGCTAGAAATAAAATTGTAACTCCCTTGTTGTCAATTTATTTATTTATTCCATTTTATCAAGAATTATTTTCTAACTCCCTTGTCATAAAAATGCCATGAATAGAGATATTCTTGTCATAGATTTAATTCGTAGCTCCCATGTCATAGTATTTGCTAAAATAAAATGTATTCCCTCCAAAATAAATAAATATTATATTTTCTCTAGTTGTCATAGAATATGCTAATAATAATTTTCCTCTTCTAGCATGCCATGTGTCTTGGTCTTCCTCTTCCTACACCATGTTCTTAAATAAACATATATGCATTAAAATAAGTATAAGTATTTATCTATTTTTTTAAATTTTAAAATTAAGCACTTGCATCTAGTTAATATTATAATAGAATGGTATTATCATTGGAAATATGACAGTCGGATCTAATGCTATGGCCACTAGACTTTGTAGTGGTGGTACTAGTGGTTCTTTTAGGATCCTTTTAGTTGTCGTTATTGTCTTGGTGGGCCTAAGGCCTATTCTTTGTATTTTTGTATAAATCTTTACCACTTTTTTCAAAACAAATTAATTTGTCCATTCAAAGATGATGTAATTACTTTCATGCAAAAATCAAGCAACTAGACAATCAGATAAAAAAAAATGTTTAAAACTAAAATATAAAGTTTCTAAATAGTCATTACTTTTTTGAAGGTCCTATTTCTAATCATATTGCTTTATTAAGTCTTTTAAAAGAAAATTTTTAGATTTGTATGAAATGAATAAACCACATTCATCTTATAGCTTTTCTCTTAAAATCAGATTTACTTTCTATTTCTTTTAATTTATTAGTGGATATTTCATAAATATAACTCTTCAAACCAATATTTTATCGGCTAGGTTTTCTTTACTGGAACCACATAAATATTAATTATCATATTTAATATTTTTTTTTTTAATAAAAGTGGAGAACCACTAATTTTATTAATATTTATAATTTTTATACAACCTGGTTCAAAGAGCACAGGTAGGAAAGAACCAAGCTGTGTAGGGGAAAAAGTGAGACTAGGTTAACATGTCCTAATCCTACCTTTTGACACACATTGTGGAATACGAAAGAGCCTAGAGGTATCACACAATTCGCTACTTCTTTTTGTGAAAGAGAGAGCCACGGGCTACCTATTAGGGTTTCTACTCCTTTGTTGTAATTGAAAGATAAAATGATGCAAGTTCAATTCCTAACCTTAGAGTGCAAGTATGAACTAATAACCAAACTTGCAGAATTGAAGTTAAACAATGGAAAGCTACAAAGACAAGGACAAGACAAGAATATAGATGCATACCCAGAGTTAAAATCTGAGCAAAAATGTTTGGGATGGGGGCACGAGTACCACTATCCTGATTCTGCTCTTGAAACTGCACCTGAAACTGCTATTTTGCAACCTAGAAAACTGTCGAAAATGTTGTCTGACAGAAGGACCAAGGCGCCCAGCGCCCTTGTACTAGGGACCAGGGCACCCAGCGCCCTTGTCCCAGGGACCAAGGCACCTAGCGCCCCTATCCTGGTAGGACCAGGGTGCCCCACGCCCCTGTCCTGGTCTTTTGCTTTAAAATTTGGTGTGAAGTTCTGTCTCGGTCTGCTTCTGTCGGATCTGCAACTTACGGCATTGTCCAAATCCTGAAACCTGCACTTATATCTGAAAAGGTATGGTGGGTGGCTATATAGGGTTTTGCCTTAGTCAAACCCCCGCTTTGGTGATTTCCACCTCCATGAATAGCCAAGTTGTATTGTAAAAGTAATGTGTGTGCAGACCTTGTGTGTGTGCAAGATCCTAAAATGCAAGTAGGCAAACTAGAGCAACCTAGAAAGTAAACCCTAATTGCTTGTAAATGATAATGTAAATTCTCCAAATCAAGATGTAAAGAGATCTAAAGCATGAATACAAGTGATATAATGAGGCTTATGCAAAGACATGAAAACAACATGAAATCATACCCAACCCCAAGGGAGGGGTACAAACCAATCTTCAGTCGGTGATCCCTTATTGCTCTTCAATGCCTTCAAAGCCCTAAATGGATGAATGAGATTAATGAATGCCTGATGGATGGATGTTGAATGTTGTTGAAGTCTTCAAAGATCTTCTCTTTTGGTGCATAGAAGGTCCTCTGAAACCAAAATTTGGATCCTTTCAAATGAAGAAAGAGAGCTCTTATATATGAAACCCTAGGTCTTAATTTCAACTTTTGGCTGACCTAGAGATTGAATCTCCCTCCAATTTCTTGGGGTTAAGCTTTATTTTATGATTGGATTGTGCTCCTAAAATTTCAGGAAAAATGTTCGGGACCGTGTGCACTCCGAGCGCCATGGTCCCGATAACTTTTCACCAAATTTTCAGGGCCATCGGATATGATGATTTTAGAGAGAATCCCGAAGTTACCGGTGATTTCGAGATGTTTTGACCCTCGAAATGAAGCCCCCAAGTTCTAAATAGGACCTAATTAAGGTTTTTGATTAAATGATGTATTGGAAGAATAAAATGAAAGGGGCACACTTTAATGAAAGGGCCCGACTTTATGATGTGGAAGATGGTGAAATAGAACCTTAGACCTAATTAATTTGATTAATTAAGTGCTAAAGGGGAAATGCAATGCAAAATGCAAAATGTGCCAAGGCGGGTGCTAAGCTAGCTATGAAATTGTACTGCTTTAGCAAGTGCATACAATTTACAACGTTACATTTAGCCCCCACTTTAGTATTCATATGAGTACTACGTGCATATGCAAGCTAAAGTACAGGAAAGTAAACATTATTTGAAAAAGGATATATCCATAAGTCCGTCGAACGAAGCCCCCAGTGGTATCTGTAGTACATAGTTAGGAACCATACCCTACAAAACACACGTTAGATCACAAAATCACCTAATGCTTACTAAGGAAAGTGATGAAATTTGCAAGTAGCTATATGCCCCCCCCCCTGTTTCGGCTTTCTTATTAGGGAGGTGAAACAGGGTAGCATGTTTACTTACGATAAATTGTGTGAGAGATTATTGATGATAGATGTTCACTAAAGAGGCTTCATCAGAGCACATTTTGGAACATCAAGGGAGTAAGGGAATGAAAATATGATTCCTATGCAATAAATGGTTTGAAAATCGCATCTCCCAAACTCAAGTTATGATGAAATGAGTGATAGAGGAAAATTAGGGTTTTGAAAGTAAAGGTAAAGGAATGAAAGTATATACCTCAAAAGTGACTATTGCATTTGTCACTTTGTTGATTTCTGAGTATTGTTCATTGTAGCAGAGCCCACATAGCCATCATCATGCCTTCACGATGACCGGAGTGTCCCATGAGGATGGAGATCATGCGATAGGCCATGATCAGCGATGAGCCATTGGACGAGGTAAGTTGACTGAACTTTGACTTTGACTCTCTACATTTCTATTGACTTTGAGTTTCTGTGATCGAATGCGGGCCTGGAATCTGACCCTGGGTCCCACCCAGGGCACCATGGTCCTATCAGGTTGCCATGGTCCTGAAGGGCGCCATGGTCCTTTCAGGGCGCCATGGTCCTTGTGGGGCGCCATGGTCCTTGAAGGGTGCCATAGTCCCCTCAAGGCACCATGGTCCTCTCAGGGTGCCATGGTCCCAATCAGGACTTGGCAAGGGTTAGCTTTCGATATTCGACACTTTGCATTTTTGGCATAGATGATTTTGATGATTGAGTATTGATTACACTGATGTTTTTGTATTGTAGGGTCTCCCATACATGAGAGAGCACACGGCGGGGCAGATTCTTCATAGTTTGCGAGATCAGATTCCCTGGCTGACTAAGGTAGAGAGAGATACATTATCTATAGTAGGTTTGTGGTATATGATCCTTATGCCAGCCATTTGATTCCATCTTGTGATGCTGATGGCACTTATGGAGCGATGGGATCCTGATGCATGTACATTCCAGCTTCCAGTAGGAGAGATGATGGTTACACTTGAGGATGTGTACCACATACTTTGCCTACTGATCAGAGGAGCTACCGTGACATACGCGACCGATCGGTCAGCAAAGGATCATCAGAGGGAGCAGGTATACTGCATAGGGAGAGTCATGCCGAGTGAGACGAGAGGTCACATCATTGTCAGTTGGCTCTTACATCCTACAGGAGAGGTGCCCCTCATGAGACATCTTATGATTTCCATCATTGCACTAGCCGTCTGCCCTAATGGGTGAGGTACACACATGCATGGGGGTCTCACATGGTGCATCAAGGCTATGGAGAGACATAGGAGAGTATATGGCTGGGGTCGGAGTATTCTTGAACATCTCTATCATGACCTCGAGGAGTATGTTTTTGGATAGGGTTGTAGCTTGATGACATGCACACTTCTGCAGGTGTGGATATTTGAGCACTTTACATGCACCAGGCCTGTCAGCTATCCGATGAGTGTGGCTAGCGAGCGACCTAGGGTGTTTTCTTATCTGCGAATGCACAGATGGGATGGAATGGAGAGGTAGCTAGCATGCTTACAGAGGAACCGCCTACTGAGAGGATGATACCCACATATCATAGTCCCATTCTACCTTGACCGAGTACGGAGGTAGTTTGGGCTAGAGCAGTGTGTTCCAGCCGATGTACCCAACTACACTCGACACTCACGAGTCCTTCCCAGACCCAGAGCTATAGCGAGACCTACGATAGATGATATCGAGATCACAGATATAGAGGGGTCCAATCAGGATGTGGTCACTGATTATGCCGCAGATCCCGGAGCACAGTGCAGGTATCTCTCATGGTTTGTGAGGACATACCTGGGGCCTATCTTTCCACCAGATCACCTGATAGGCCATCCAGGTCCATGGAGACATGGAGACCGAGATGAGGATCAGGGATCTAGATCGAAGGAGCCAGAGGAGGGAGAGGGTCATGAGGAGGCAGGAGATCCTGATCCACCCATAGGAGATCAGCCTAGTGCTGAGGAGGAGGGGGAAGGAGAGGAGGATGACACAGATAGAGATGATGATGAGGAGAATGAGGATGCGGATGAGGATGAGGATGATGAGGAGGAGGAGGATAGAGATGATGAGGAGGGGTCAGATGTAGCTCCCCACCATTTAGGAGATGATACCATAGCCTTGGATCCTCCTCTTATTCCCCAAAAGGCTGAACATGAGGTGATATGGAGACCTGTACCCATCGTGCACAGATCATTCGAGCGTGGAGAGCCTAGTAGTTCTCAGTCACTGATGCTACCATATCACGATCCCTACTGGCGTGAGGGAGATCCAAGTATAGTAGTTTTATATTAATTTATTAATGTTTTGATGATATAGAATGGTACTAATACAAAATCTGTTCTACTGCTATAGCTAATGTGTAGGAGTGGCATTCCTTGATCTAGCAAGTAGTGACAGATATTTCCATGACAGCATAGATCCCTAGTTCCTCATAGGTTGCTTATAGGCCTCAAGGGAACGCGGGTCGACATGATGACTTGTTTTCCCCATTTCAAGTACAGGTGGAAATATGGAGGGAGAGAGAGAGAGTTCTATTAGAGGACCTTCAGCGGGCACATCGTGATCTAGCAGCAGCTCAGGTCGAGGCTACCTCATATCGCGTGATCCTTATGGATAGGGATTGTAGGAGTTCCTCTCAAAGTCATTCACAGTCTATATCACGCTATACACCTATGGGTCCACCTTCATGGCCGGATCCGGAGGGAGCGTCTAGTCGTCACTCTCCAGCCACTAGCCCTAGGGATAGGAGATGATCTTATGATGTAGGATAGATCACATTTTGGATGTATAGTGACCTATTTTTGTATATTGATCCACATATATATATATATATATATATATATACATGCTTCTCTTTGTCTCAAACGTGTTATCTTTAATGCCTAAAATAATGTATATTTTGATTAAAGCTAATACATTTGGTAGATGTACATGTATGTTCTGAATTTTAATTTCCATGTGATTGATTTTTCAATGCTCCATGATTAAATTGATACCAGTGTGACTTAATTAAAAAAAAATTTAATCAAGTACTACATTGATGATAGAGAAGAAATATGTGTTAAGCCTAAGAATCATATAAGTAATGTGATTTAATTTAAACACAACATGATATATTTCCACTTAACACATAAAGACATTGTATAATATGCCAACATAATGGAAATGTAGAATCTTTTGCAATTTACATAGATGAATTCAAGACAAACCATAGAGTAAAGAAACACGCTTGTCAGGAACAAAGCAATATAGATTAAACAAAACATTATTTAATTCTATTTGCTCTAACAAAGATATGCTAACATATTATCCAATTTTGAAGAAGTGATAAAAAGATAAGGAATGAGGAATTAAGTATAGTATCTACGCAAGTGCATAGCATTTATAGGGTCTTTAAGAGGCGTACCGTCTACACCTACTATTTTGTAAGCACCTGATCCATAATCTTCAATAACAATATATGGTCCAAGCCAATTAGGACTAAATTTTCCCTTTTCTTTAGGTAAGGCATTCACATTGCGCTGATTCTCATAGAAAACTAAGTCACCCACTAAGAAGGAATGTTGAATAACCTTATCATTATAGCTTCGTTGTAGAGCTTTGTGATACGCTTGAATATGCTCAAGAGCATTTATACGCTATTCATCAAGCATCTCAAGCTATTGAAGTCTTTGTTCTCTATAAGAGTCATCATCTACTATACCTTTGAGAGAAACTCTAAGTGATGGAATCTCTAACTCTAAAGGCATAATAGCATCAGCACCATAAACAAGATTATAAGGGGTGGTTCCTGTAGCAATTCGTACACTCATTCGGTAAGCCCAAAGAGCATAAATTAGCTACGTACTCCAATCTTTACCATGCTTATTCATGGTTTTGCGAAGAATTTGTTCAATTATCTTATTAGATGATTCGGCTGGACCATTTGATTGAGGATAGTATGGTGTAGAAAATCAATGTTTGATATGATATTTCTCGAGGAATTTCTTCACATCCTTATTCTTAAATGATGTCCCATTATCTGAGATTATAGTGGAAGGTATCCTGAATCGAGAAATAATGTTTTCTAGAAGAAATTGACAAATCACTTCAGCAGTAGTAGAGCGAAGGGGAACAACTTCTACCCACTTTGTAAAGTAATCTGTTGCGGTTATAATGAAAGTATGTGCTTGAGATGAAGGAGGAGAGATTTTACCGATGAGATCCAACCCCCATGTAGAGAAAGGCCAAGAAGCTACATGAGAACACAGTTCTTGGGCAGGAGCATGAATCAGATTATTGTGTTGTTGACATTGATGACATTTCTTAACAAATGAAAAAGAATCCTACTGCATAGTTTGCCAATAATATCCCATACGAAGCAACCTTTGAACCAAGGATTTGCCTCCAAAATGCCCCCCACAGGCACCTGAATGTGCCTCTTCAAGAGCAATAGGGATTTCTGATTTGTTAAGACAACAAAGGAGAAGACCGTTATAACCCCTTCGGTAAAGAACATTAGAAAGAATGATATATCTAGCAGACAACTTGCAAATTATAGCCCTAGTATTCCTATTGGCGGAATCAGGAAAGGTACCATCGGTCAGGTATCTTATAATATGCGAATACCATTCATCTGAGTCTATAAAGTCACAACATGTCACCAAGCTAGAATCATCTACAATAGCTGGAGATATAAGGTTGTGAATAACAAATTTAAGATCAACCACGGGGTCCTATAAAGATACAAGAGAAGCCACACATGCCATTGCGTCCGCATGTCGATTATCTTTTCGAGGAACAGGTTCCATGGTATAAGAATCAAATTTTTGTAACAAAGGGATAGCGAGGTCTTTATATTGTGATAATTTGCCTTGTTTTGCTTGATACAGTCCTGTTACTTGTCTTATAATCAATTGAGAATCTCCATAAATATGTATGTGCTTTACATTCAGAGCCAAGGCTACCTTTATTCCTTCTATAAGAGACTAATACTCAGCAATGTTATTGGTGCATAGGAAATTGAGACGATAAGATAAGGGAATGGATTTCTTTGTAGGAGAAATTAGAACAACACCTGCCCCCGATCCCGTACGACACTTAGAGCCATCAAAGTACAACTCCCAAGTTTCATCTTTCTCTGTACAATGAATGAAGTCATCAGGAAAAGACTCAGGGTTAGGGAAGGTGAAGGGGCCTCAACTAAGTGATCAGTCAACGCTTGCCCTTTAATTGCTCTTTGTGAAACAAATTTAAGGTCAAATTTAGTTAACATCATAACCCACTTAGCTAGGTGCCCTAATAAATCAATTTTAGAGAAAAGATGCTTCAAAGGATCAAACTTTACCATGATTTGGACTTCTGAATTTAAAAGATAATGTCTCAATTTTTGAGTCGCAAACACCAAGGCCAAGCATTGTCTTTCTATCGCAGAATATTGGGTCTCATAATCAAGTAAGGTTCAACTTATGTAATAAACTGGACACTCCTTACCATCTTTATCATGTTGTGCCAATAATGCAGCAAGAGCATGAGAGGAAGTAGCTGTATAAAGAAGAAAGGGCTTAGACGGTTCGGCAAGTTGAAGGATAGGAGGATTAGCCAAATATACTTTTAAATCTTCAAATGCTTGCTAACAATCTTCGTTCCATTGAAAAGTGATATTATTTTTGAGAAGTTGAGTAAAAGGAAAAGTATGATCCGCAAGTTGAGATACAAACCTACGAATAGCTTGAATCTTTCCTTGTAAGCTTTTGAGTTGAGACACATTTCTAGGAGGTGGCATGCTGACAATAGCATCTATTTTCTTAGTGTCCACCTCAATCCCACGATGCGAAACTATGAATCCTAATAGTTTTCCACTATCCACACCAAAAACACATTTTCGGGGATTCAAGCGCATGTGATATTTATGAATTCTTTCAAAGATTTGACGAAGGATCTTAATATGATCTATACGGAGAATGGATTTGGCTAAAATATCATCAACATAATCTTCTAAAATCTTGTGCATATAATCATGAAAGATAAGGGTCATCGCTCGTTGATAAGTTGTGCCGGTGTTTTTAAGCCCAAAAGGCATCATCACCCAATAGAACGTACCCCAAGGAGTGGTGAAAGCAGTTTTGAATTGATCTTGAGGATTAATAAAGATTTGATTGTATCCTGAAAACCCGTCCATGAAGGATAACAATGCATGTCCTGTTGTAGAATCAACTATCATGTCAATGTTTGGGAGAGGGAAATCATCTTTCAAAGAAACCTTATTTAAATCTCGAAAGTCAGTACACATTCTTATTTTATTATCTAATTTAGCCACAGTGACAATATTTGAAATCCATGGGGAATAATCAATAGGGCGGATAAATCCAGCCTCCAATAATTTTTCAATCTCAGCTTTAACAAGCAAAGCTACCTTAGGATTCATTTTTTGAATCTTTTGTTTCACAGGCTTAGCATCGGGAACTAAGACAATATTATGAGTAACAATCTTAGGATCTATAATAGGCATGTCAGAATATGTCCAAGCAAAGATCTCAGGGAATTCATGCAATAAATCTGCATATTGTTTTTGTTCCTCTTCATTAAAACATTTCCCAGTTCTAATAACTTTTTCTTCATTGCAAGGATCCATCTTAACATCAATGGTGTCACTTATAAGAAGATTACTTTGTTGAGGAGTATCCTTTAACTGAGGGAATTCTTTCACAATCTCATCATTATCAATCTCTTTTCCAAAATAAGCTTCAGTGTTCAAATAATAAGGAAATCCCCTATTGTGATGATAATGAGGAAGAGTATCATATGCTCCTAAAAACTCAGCTAAAGCATCATCCATAGGAAAGACATCCAAAGCATAGGCACACGAAGGATCCCCATCAATATACTCAGGGTGTCTCATTGGTAGAGATATAGAAATAACATTAACACTAATACATGGTCTCTTAGAAGCTTTAGTGCGCTTGCAGGGATTATACCCAAGTCCAAAGGTCACATCATAAAGATTATTCTCTAGAGGAACCTTTATTCCTTGTTCATGAGCACCACAACCATTTCCATGATACCCATTCTTAGCTAGAATATGAAAACCACGACCATAATGATCAGCCATTTCAGAAAGAGAAGGTGGTTTTTCATAAGACAAAGAATCAAATCCTTCAGAATTAGAGGTGTGAGGAGAAGAAGTTTGAGAAGCGGCCACAAAATTATTGCTCATAGGTTCAGGTAAGATTGATTGATTTTTAGCCTCCTCCTTCTTTTCAACTTTAAGCTCTCTAGAAGGGACCCTATACTCACCTACAAAGGTGGGATTAAAATCAAGAGATCCCTAATCATCTTCTATGAGAACCTTCTCAGGATCAAAAACCTTCTCATGTGTAGATTCAAGTCGAGAAGAATCTTCTTCTAGAGCTTTAGACTCATCCAAAGAATTTTGATCATCAGAGAGTGAAGATTCATCGATAGGTATCTTGTTTAAAGAGTCATCACTAGAAGAGGAAGGCCTAGAAGAACCCCCTTTGGAAGTAGATGTTTGTAAACAAGCTTGAAAATTAGTATCACCTATCAAGGTATATGTCTTATTGTTATAAATAAATTTAAGTTGTCTATGTAATGTAGAGGGGACAACTTGCATATTGTGAATCCAAGGTCTCCCTAATAACAAGTTGTACGTTATATTTCCCAACATAACATGGATAGGAGTAGGCAAAGTAATAGGCCCCACTGTGAGGGGTAAGGTGATAATACCTAATGAAGACTTAGACACATTGTCAAAGCCTTGAATGGGATGAGATTCAGGCTCAATAAGGGATGTATCCACATTCATCTTATGCAATAGATTAATGCTACACACATTAAGGCTAGAGCCATTATCTACTAGTGTTCGTCTTATAGCTGTGTCATTTATGATAACCACAATCATCAAGGGATCATATTGATATTGAATTTCACTAGTAGGCAATTCATCTTGAGTAAACACAATTTGAGCTTTAGGATTCATCACAGAGTTAACCAAAGACACTATATTACTAGATGTATTTGGTGGAGGAAAATTCAAATCTTTCAAGGCATCTTGTAACATTCCATGATGAGCAGAAGAAGTTTGAATCAAATCCCAAAGGGATATCTTAGCAGGGGTAGCTTTAAGTTGTTCTATGAGATCATATTCCTTACCAAGAACTTGTGAAATACGTGGAGCTTGCGAAAGAATTGGTTGAGGATAAGGAAGAGAAACTGGAGTAACAGGAGGAGGATTAGGCTGCCTATTATTTCTAGTATGATAAGTATGGGCAACCGCATGATAACACTCTCTAGTTAATTGCTTGGCATAACTATAAGGACTCATAGGTTTTCTTCCTTGCACAGTGATGATAGGTTTATTCGGAGTAAGAAAGGAATGATGACCACACCCTCCTTGGACAGTAAGGAGAGGTGATTTAGGAACTTGAAAGGTGGGAGAAGGATAAGCACCTTGGACTTCAAAGAGAGGCTTACTATGCTCTTTTAGGTTTATCATGTTAACTAATTTAGAAGTTTTGTTCTTGTTTAAAGATTTCGACAAAGCCACAAAGTCATCAAGAGCATCATCCAACAAAGCATGATCATATCGATTAAAAGGTTTATCTTTTGACTCAAAAGGAGACATCTCTTCATAGAGGGGATCATTGAAAACAACCATGTTACTAGATTTAGTGGAAGAGTTGATAGGAATGTACCCTTGAGAGAAACCATTCGACTTATCTTTCTCATCACAATGAAATGGCATAGTAACAAGGTTTATGAGTCTTTGGTAAAATGAAGGTTTGGCATCTTTAGGATTCAAAAACTTATCTAAAGCTTCATCTGATTCATCTTGTCTATACTCATAATCGACATAATTGCATACATCATCATAAATATGAACATATTGCAACTAAAAATCGGACATTTTGAAATTAAAAATCGCATAAAACTTAAACACACAATGCAAAGAAACAAAGAAACACACTCTTTTTTTTTTTTTCCTTTTTTTTTTTCTTCTTTTTTTTTTTTTTCCTTTTTTTTTTTCTTCTTTTTTTTTTTTATGAAAATGAAACTTAAATGAAACACACTAAATCTAGATCTAGATCCAACAAATGTAATGCAAGAGAAAGCAATAATAAGATTCACGTCGGGTTCACCAAAATGTGTAGGGGAAAAAGCGAGACTAGGTTAACATGTCCTAATCCTACCTTTTAACACACATTGTGGAATACGAAAGAGCCTAGAGGTATCACAGAATTGGCTACTTCTTTTTGTGAAAGAGAGAGCCACGGGCTACCTATTAGGGTTTCTATTCCTTTGTTGTAATTGAAAGATAAAATGATGCAAGTTCAATTCCTAACCTTAGAGTGCAAGTATGAACTAATAACCAAATTTGCAAAATTGAAGTTAAACAATGGAAAGCTGCAAAGACAAGGACAAGACAAGAATATAGATGCGTACCCGGAGTTAAAATCTAAGTGAAAATGTTTGGGACGGGGGCGCGGGCGCCACTGTCCTGATTCTGCTCCTGAAACTGCACCTGAAACTGCTATTTTGCAACCTAGAAAACTATCGGAAATGCTGTCTGATAGAAGGACCAGGGCACCCAACGCCCTTGTCCCAGGGACCAGGGCACCTAGCGCCCCTGTCCTGGCAAGACCAGGGCACCCCACACCCCTGTCCTAGTCTTTTGCTCTAAAATTTGGTGTGAAGTTCTGTCTCGGTCCGCTTCCATCAGATTTGCATCTTGCAGCGTCGTCTGAATCCCGAAACCTGCACTTATATCTGAAAAGGTATGGTGGGCGGCTATATAGGGTTTTGCCTTAGTCAAACCCCCACTTTGGTGATTTCCACCTCCATGAATAGCCAAGTTGTATTGTAAAAGTAATGTGTGTGCAGACCTTGTGTGTGTGCAAGATCCTAAAATGCAAGTAAGCAAACTAGAGCAACCTAGAAAGTAAACCCTAATTGCTTGTAAATGATAATGTAAATGCTCCAAATCAAGATGTAAAGAGATCTAAAGCATGAATACAAGTGATATAATGAGGCTTATGCAAAGACATGAAAACAACATGAAATCATACCCAACCCCAAGGGAGGGGTACAAGCCAATCTTCAGTCGGTGATCCCTTATTGCTCTTCATTGCCTTCAAAGCCCTAAATGGATGAATGAGATTAATGAATGCTTCATGGATGGATGTTGAATGTTGTTGAAGTATTCAAAGATTTGCTCTTTCGCTGCAGAGAAGGTCCCTTGAAACCAAAATTCGGATCCTTTCAAATGAAGAAAGAGAGCTCTTATATATGAAACCCTAAGTCTTAATTTCAACTTTTGGCCAACCTAGAGATTGAATCTCCCACCAATTTCTTGGGGTTAAGCTTTATTTTATGATTGGATTGCACTCCTAAAATTTTGAGAAAAATGTCCAGGACCGTGTGCACTCCGGGCGCCATGGTCCCGACAACTTTTCACCAAATTTTCAGGGCCATCGGATATGATGATTTTAGAGAGAATCCTGAAGTTACCAGTGATTTCGAGATGTTTTGACCCTCGAAATCAAGCCCCCAAGTTCAAAATAGGACCTAATTAAGGTTTTTGATTAAATGATGTATTGGAAGAATAAAATGAAAGGGGCACACTTTAATGAAAGGGCCCAACTTTATGATGTGGAAGATGGTGAAATAGAACCTTAGACCTAATTAATTTGATTAATTAAGTGCTAAAGGGGAAATGCAATGCAAAATGCAAAATGCGCCAAGGTGGGTGCTAAACTAGGTGTGAAATTGTACTGCTTTAGCAAGTGCGTACAATTTACAACGTTACACGAGCAAAGAAAACTTGTGGTCTGGATTATAAAATCCCAATGGGAAAATAGTATAGCCAGTTACAATTGAAGATGTGAAGAAAAAACCAACTAGCCCCAAAATATCCCCAATGAAACCATAAGGGCCAACAAAGTCATTTAAAAAAAATCCCAGCCCCTCACAATATGTGAAGCCAATACAAAGACTATAAGAAGGTGAGTCTAAAACATCATGAGTGCAGAAACCAAGTACTGGAACTCTCCTTAGGAGGGGACAAAGGCTGAGAAGTCCCCTTATTATGAACCTCTGGAACCACAACCTGAAGAGGCACAACTGCACTTGGGAAAGATATTACCATCTTCAACAAATTAGGAAGGAAGTAAATACCTAAAAGCACATTAACAGTTGTGGCCAAGATATATAGAGACATGATCTAAATAAGATACAAGAGAAAACATAGTGTCATAAAAAATATTAGAAATCAAAGAACCGCTTATAACTGAAAGTAACTCACAATATTTGTCACTAGATAATAAATCGTAATGAGGTATAAAACTCCCATAAGGAAAAGCACCAAGCTCAAAATGATAAAAAGATAGAGAATTATCCATATCAAAAATAGAATCAAGTGAGGGATGAATATGTGCTTCCCATAACACTCAAACCAAAGAAGTATCCAAGAGAATGTCCATGCAGATAGTAAAAAAATGAGAAGCAACTTCACCAAGAAAAGTATTTGCAATCTCCACTAACCATCGTCTGCCCACCACCTTGCAAAAAGAAAAAGAGAATTTCAAAGAACAAACTTTAAACAGTCAACCAAGTTTCTCATCATCAAAAATGTGAGGATCATAAAATATCAAACTACTTAATAGGCAATAAAACTCTATAACCAACAACCTCCATCACCAGAAAACCATGAGAGAAAATAAAGCATTGAACAGAAGGAGAAAGCTTATAAAGAATAAATAAGCCATTTAATTAAGAAGGCCATCCTCCAAACTAAAAAATATATTAGATAAAAGGTCAACATGAGCTAATTCACAACAAACCATACCAACAAGCTTCCACAGGCCGCCACCTCCTAGAATAATAGACAAAACTTCCACATTAAATCACAAGCATAACTTGCACATAATGTCTCATAATAAAAGCATGATATTCACAGAAACTAAATCCTCAGAGTCGTATTAATAAGCATACCCAAATAGCCACCTCAAATTGCAAGCAATAAATAGAATAATTAATCATATATGCGAGCCACCACTGCAAGTACGGAGGATAATCATTTAAAGATCACAAAAAAAGAGAAACTGTGTAAACAACCAATCTCAATCAATCAGAACAACATAGAGAAAAATGCAATCAAGAGCAGTACAATGACCCAAGCCACCACAATGTGTTAAATTAATAAGCAAAAATGTAGAAACTAAATGATAACGTAACATGGGAAAGAAGGCCCCTTACACCCTCATAAAATGTTGCATAAACAATCAAGATCAACATGATAACCCAAAAGATAGGCAATGGCCAGCACCATGGCTAAGATAAAAAGAAAGCATGCAGAAATAATGTTGTGATATAAACAAGACCCAGAATGCCCCATACACCATCTCACTAAGCTGCATATATGCTAGAAATCCCAAACAAGATGCGAGGTCAAGGCGAAGAAAAAGAGTTTGGAACCAAAACAGAAAAAATTAACTTTAAAGGATGAGGGGGCAGGCAACTCTCTTCAATATCAACTAAAGATTGAATATTTTCATTTAAGGCCTTATTTGCCAAGAAATCTGCAACAATATTAGCTTCTCTATAACAATGAGAAATAGAGAAAGAATTAAAAAACTAAAGCTGCAATAGAATCTTGTCCAACCAATATTTTAAATGCCAAGAGTTAGAAGAGAGATTTGTGATCGCATAAATGACAACTAATGAGTCGCCTTCTACTACCACATTTGAAACGTGTAATGAAAGAAGCAAATCAAGCCCAATAGATAGAGCATGCAACTCTGCCACATTATTTGTCCCATCGGGAATACACTGACACTGAGCTTTGATGATTCTAGACTTATCATCAGAAACCACCACTCCAATGGTAGACTTCCCTGAATTATCTCAAGAAGCCCCATCAAAGTTTAATTTATATTTCGAAAGAGGAGGAGGCAACAAGAATACTTCTTTTCTGTTAATTGGGGTAGACCTTTTCTTAGAAAAAGATGAGCAACTAACTCTAGAGACTCCCCACACATGACACATGGGAAAACAACAATGATACCAAGCCTATCCAGCCTCATGCCCATGCAAATTCTATCTTGAAAAGCTAGCCAAGCAAAAGCTCTTGCCTTTGGAAGACATGCAACATGCCAAAACAACTAATAGGGAAAAATTTCTCCCTTGTAGTCAGCAGATAAATAATTATATCTGTCCTTAATTGAATACTCCCAAGATTTAGAATGAACCCAAATAAGCTCATCGTCAGCCTCAGAGTAAAGCGATTGACACTTACTCAATTCCTCAACAAAAGAAAATTTGAGCTCTTTATCAACTGCAAGAGATTCAACTGATTTCCATCTAGCAACACGAACAAGCCCCGAGGAATCCACAAAAAAATAATCATCCACAAATAAACCCCAAGAAGATTTGAAAAGAGACATAAGAGGCGACCAATCTCTCAGACTAGTCAGAGCCGAGACAACATTCCAAACTTCCTCCTATAATCTAACTTTTTGACCATTATGAACAAGCCAAGATAAACTAGGAAGAATAATAGACCTACAACCATCCATGAAGTTCTAGATTACAGACCCCTTAGGGAGCGAGGAGGTAGTAAAAATCACTTCCCTAGGACAATTTCTTAAGTATTTTGCAAATAAAATAGATTCCCATTTAGAGGAGGGCTACTTATATAACTTCCAAACTAACTTAGCACCTAAAGACAAATTTTGTTTACTTAGGTCCCTAATCCCTACACCACCCTTGTCTTTAAAAAAAAAACCTTATCCCAAGCTAACAAAGGCATTCGAGCCCTGTTATTAACATGATCATTCCACAAGAAAGACCTCAGAATTGACTATAAGTCAGCCATTGATTTCTTGGGGGGATTTAAAACAGACTGTAAGTAAATAGGAACCACATTTAAAACATCCTTAATAAGCACAATCTTTCCTGAAAAGGAGAGCCATTTATGAGACCAAGAGAGAACACTTGAAGATATAGAAGCAAAAATTCATTCTGAAAAATTATGTTTCTCATACCCAGTGAAAAATGGAATCCCCAAATACTTACAAGGGAATTGACCAACAAAAAAACCCCAAACATGTGACAATCTAGATTGCACCAAAGGGGAAACATTAAGAGAGAAGATCTTAGATTTATCTATATTTACCTTTTGACCAGAGAAGATAGAGTAATCCCTGATGATCCTATTAATAACCTTTGCTTCCCCCATCATGGTCTGACCAAAAAATAATGTATCATTAGCAAATAAACAATGAGAATGATTAGCAGCCATATGCGGGATGCTAATACCCTTCCAAAGACTGCTCTCCTTAGCACCCAAAATAGCTCTGATAAGATATTCTCCTAGAATAATAAAAAAGAAAGGAGATAAAGGGTCCCCTTGCCTAAGACCTCTAGAAGAAGCAAAAAACCCACACGGGGAACCATTCAAAATTACCAAAAACCTAGCAGTAGAAATACATGCATAAATCCATTTCACCCACTTCACCCCAAACCCATTTATTTTAAGAACAAAAGAGAGAGCCTACCAACTAACCCTATCATATGCCTTCATCATATCCAATTTAAGAATCAAAGTAGGAATAGAAAGATGGGAGATAGAATGTAGAATCTCCTGAGCCACAATAGCAGCTTCCGCTGTTTCCCTACCTAGGACAAAACCACCCTACTCACCCGAAATGATCTTAGCAATAAGCTTGGCAAGCCATATAGAAATTACTTTAGTGATAATCTTATATAAAGTATTACATAACATAATTCAACGGAAATCAACAAAAGACTTAGGATTCTCTGACTTAGGAATGATGGCAATAAGTGTTGTATTTAACTCCTTCAAAATGGATCTATTACACTTTGCCTCCTCTAAAAGAAGATGAAGTTTTTACCCAAGAAAAGACCAACACTTTTGAAAAAAGAGAGCAGTAAAACCATCAGGCCTAGGGGCCTTATCAGGTGTTATGAAAAAGCCAACCTCATTAACTTCTTGAATAGAAAAAGGAGACATTAGCATGTTATTATTCTCATCATATATAAGTTGAGGGATAGTAGAAGCAAATCTATCATTAAAAACAAAAGACTCCTTAATTAGCAAATATTTGAAGAAATGAATAGCTTTAGAGGCAATATCTTTCTCCTCCGAAAGGAAAACACCAACATAATCTTGAATACAAGAGATCCTATTCTATTGTCATTTTAATTTATTAGATGAATTAAAAAATTAAGTATTCATATCTCCATGACTCAACCATAGATCATATCCTTCTCAGAAAAAATGTTTTTAAAATGCAATACATTCCAGGTCTTAATCTTTTCTTTAACAAAGGATAGTTTCTTGAGAAATCGAAACATTCTCGTTCTAGTGATAAAAGGGGTCGAGTTCCACGAAGATTGTAAGAGCATTAAGAAAGATGGATCTCTAAACCACATAGGCTCAAATTTAAACAAATATTTCCCAAGAGCTCTATCATCCAAAATAGACAACATAATGGGAAAATGATCAGAACCGGAATTTGACAAAAACATAGCAACAACATCCACATCTAAAGAAATCTAATTAGCAGAAATAAAAAAATGATCAAGCCTTTCAGCGATCTGTGAAAAATCTTTCCTCCTATTTGTCCAAGTGAAAGGACCATTCAAGGTTTTACAATCCATCAAACCATTCTTCTGAATGAATGTAGTAAAGTCAACCATAATATGCTTATTCGGTAGAATACCCCCAAGTTTATCATCATCAAAAGAAATGGCATTAAAATATCCACCAAAAACCATAAACTGGTCTTGCAAAGGAGAGGAGGCAATAAATAGAGAGTCCTAGAGAACATTCTTCCCCACTATAGACATTGGACCATAAGCATTAAAAATCTAGAACTTGACATTTGAAACCCGACTCTTTACCAAGACCAACATCCATAAAGGAGCAGAAACAGCTAGAGATAACTCCATAGAAACATCATTCCAAAGAAAACCCAAACCTCCCTAAGCCCCCACAGAAGGGGAAGCACAAAATTTACACAACTTTCATCTTGAAAACAAAAAATTAGAACCCTGCATACTTAACTTAGTCTCCTGCAACATTAACACATCACACTTCATTAAGTCTAATATTGACTTAATGATGCATCTTTTGTTATGGGCATTTAAGCCCCTAACATTCCAAGAAATGACCTTCATTTATCTCAAGGGGAGACAATCTCCCCCCTCTTCTCAACTGCACTGTCGGAACCAACAATGCCTGCCTCAAATGAAACTTGAAGGCTACGTTTGGAGGCAATTGACCTAGTAAAAGCACGGATAAATTTTGTTTTCCTCTTTACCGAACCAAAACCTAAGGTCAAATGCATAGACTAGATACCAGCATCTATTTCTAGCTGTGTATAAAATGCCTTCAGCTTCCTCCCTCACTTAGCAAGTGAAGGAGTAGGAGAGGAAGGAGACAATGGAATCTGTACCAATTTTTTATTAATTACAGGGTCAAAATCCATATTATTGGACACACACAAAGAATTCTCACAATCTTGAACTTTGTTTGATGAAATAATTTCAAAGGGATTACTAGTTGAGGGGATAACCAAAGAGGAATCTGACTTGACTAAATCCTGGTCAGTCGTATCTACCACCCTATCAGTAACATCAAAAATTAGAGCAATGTTATGTTTAGAAACCAACTTTTGAACTTTGGAGATTAAACCCTCATCAAGAAGAAATGAAGTGTCAAAACCATTAACCAAAGGAAGATCATCTTGCTGAGGAAGACTGGAAGAGTTTCTAGCCAACTTCCCCTCTAAGGGGGATCCTAAGGGAGATCCTAAACCTACCATCCCTTCAACATTCTGCTCATCTAGCAAAGGGATAACTACATCCCCATCAAGGACATAAGTTAGAATAGAAACGCCTTGAGGATTAGGTGATTTTGATAAACACCTGGGATGAGAATTAATAGGAACTTGATCTTCATTCCCAACATTAGAATCAAAATTTTCAAGATTTGGATTAGCCAATTTTCAAGGCTGAACCACCTTATCTCCAAATGAAAAACCCTTGAGGGAAGAAAATAAAGCAGAATCCATAACCATAGAAGACCTAACAAACCAATCAGAATCCCAAACAATGCTCTGACACCAAATCCCATCAATAGATTTTAAATTACAATTACAAGGAACCACTGAGGATGAAGGAAGAAAAACACAAATCTTAACCCTAAAAACAACATCCCTAAAAAACCGAATGCAAATGAATAGATTTCCCAAAACAATCCCCAATTTTTTGCAATATATCAGGGTCCAAAAATTCATAGGGAAGCCTAGGCAATGAGAACCAAGTGGGAATAGATTTCACAACATCTTACGAAGAAGAAAATAAAGGTTTCAAATTTTCCACAAAAGATAAATTACGACCAAGAAAAAGAATGGTTTTACCAGACCCTGTTGTTTAGCATCCACAAAATCAAAGATAACAATGAAGGAACTTGAAGAAAAAACCTGAAAGTAAAGTGTGCCATACCAAAGAGAATGAATCTTAAGATGAAGCTTGGAAAGAAAATTTTTGTCACCCCAAACCTAAATTAATACCGCCAAAGAGTGCAGATCCCTATCTTTTTTATCAAACGATGCTTCAACCACAAAAATGCAAGGTATCAACGGCCAAATCTTATCTTTCAAAGGCTCCTTACCCAAGGCCTTGGCCTTGTTCATAACGGGAGGCAAAGTAATATTTGGCCATGAAACCCCTGCAGGATAATGTATCGCTACCATAGCAAAACTAGACTTGCCTGTAGGGTCACTTCCAGACCCGCCAATTCTTCAAGACTTAACAGGAACAACCCGAGAGGGCAAGGGCATCCTCTCCCAATCTCACATTGCATTGCGAAAGCCTAACTTGAAAAATTTGCCCATTGCGACTCACTAATAGATCCTTTTTAAAAAAATATATTAATTATTATGATACACTTAATTTTTCTATATCATATTTAATATTTTCATAACTAATTAAATTATTAAATTTATTAATTTATTAAAAAGTAAATTAAATTAATACTAATCATTTGTATGTTCAATTTTAAACAATATGTTTTAATTAAATTCTCAACTTATAAAAAATCAACCCTTTTCTTTCTTTCATCTAAATACTGCTATATATATCAAATAATATTAAATACTTGAATTATAAATATTTCTATTTAATTATTTTTTGTATTAAATCTAGCTTTATTATTATTTTAATAATTATAATTTTAATATATACATATATTGAATTGAAAATATTGGGCATGTGAAATAAAATAATATTAATTATTATTTATAATATCAATAAATGTTGATATTTTATGTATATTTTAGAAAATATAGCAAAAAAGAAGCGAGAGAGCCAAGAAAATTTTTCATCAGGATTTCCTTCATGAAAATTTTTGGAGCTTGATCAATAGAGGTGGTTCATTGACCAAACCAAATATGCATCCTTGGCCTACAACCCAGGGAATAGGGCTCCCCTACCTCAGGCTAATTCGAAATGGCAAGTGGTGAAACCCAAGACATTTCGCAAGGGAGTTGTGAATAACCCTTTGTTTGCTAAAATTGGCGAGCAGAGTAAAATGAACTATCGCTGCCAACAAGGCATTAAGTGGGTCATCTCCAATAGGTTTAACCATTTGCAAAATCTTGAGGAAGGTTTCATAAAATCAGCTCCCCAGGTTAGGCCTCACTCTGATAATGTTAGAGGTAGTGAAAATTAGGTTTACAGGAGGTTGGTTGGTACTCACACTAGACCTAGGGCTTCCGAGGATAAGGGCAAGAAATTTACGCCACCTCCCAAACCCTCGGTCGCTAATTCGTTCATAAATATGTGCCCTAATTTAGATATGGCAAATATTTTGGAGATTAATGACAATTTGGTTAAAAGGATTAAACAATCTTGCAAGGCTTTTGGTGTTTTCACTAGATGGAATGAACTTGGAATCCCATCATGGGCTATTGTAGACTGGTTCAAGTCTTCCTTCAAATGGATAGTAAGTATAGCTATCTTGACTGAGGGTTTTTTGTATATTGATGGTGGAAGTTCGAGGCATAAGGAGGATTTTTTAACAGGTAAATCTCCAACTTTCAAAGGTTTTGATTTTAATTTTTTAGAATGGCAACTGTATTTCAATCAAAATAAACTGAAATCTTTTAGGTTAGATAGACCGGTTATGATCCGCAACTTACAAGTAGAATTAATGGACATAGAATTATTAGGAAAATAGGTAATCACCTAGGTAAATTTGTAGAGATTAGTGATAAAAATAGGAAATATTCAAACTATGTAATGATAATTAACATGGACATTAGTGTTAAATCTCTAAGGCCCATTGAAATTAGAACTGGGGAGTCGCCTTTCCTTATTTACCTTGAATTTTATAAAGGGTTTCTAGATCTAGACCTAGCTCTCGATATGATCTCAGAAATTGCCTCTTCTCAATGCAACCCTAGAATGATTCCTAAGGTAGACATCAGTCTAATATGGAGCAAGGAGGGTTTGTGATCAGGTAAAACTCTTTGCCGAATAGGCAACCTGATGAGGTAGAAGAGGGGGAAATTATAGGAGACCAGAGTAGGAATGAAAGGATGAACCCCTACTCTCTTCATACCCTTGAGGATATGTCAATGGATAAGCTAGGAAGGACTTCTAATCTAGAGATATCTCTTGTGAAGAAGGGAGAACTTATTTCTGCTTCTAAGGATAGGAAGGGTGGGGAGAAGGAAGCCTTTCCTCTTACGCCTATTCTGGTTACTAGTTTGGATGTTTAGAGCAACTCTAATGGCTCCCCCCAAGTAGGAGAAGACCCCATTACATTAGATAGGGTTGATCAAGAGGATGATCAGGCCCGCAAAGAGGAAAAGGTAAATTGCATTATAAACTATTTATGTGACTTAGTTACAGAGAAAATTATAGAGAACCTATTGGATGAAATATTAGACAAGAATGAGCTCGACCTTCAGAAAAATTTACTTAGAAAAGAGATTTTGAGCTTTTCTCATCCCCTTGAGGTCTCAGATATGGAGAAACTTTTTTTAGATTTAGACAACAAGGAAAATGAAACCTTGGGAATTGAACTTTGGGCTTATGACAAATCTACTCTGGATTGTGCCAAGCTCTAGAAAAAGAGAGGTAAGAAATCCTTATCGAAGCTCAGAGCTAATGATTGTACTACAGAAGGTCAAGTTAAACTCACAGACATGTTTCATGTAGGGAAGGGGAAGTCCCTTCCCAATGCATCATGAAAGTAGTTTCATGGAATGTTAGGGGTTTAAATTCCCCTAATAAACAAAGGATAGTCAAATGTTGCCTATCCTCTTACAATCTAGAATTAGCTCGGTTACAGGAGACCAAATTAGGAAATGATGATTTATCCTCCTTTGGCAAGTGATTAGGCTTTAAACTGATTATAGGGGCTCCAACCAATGGGGCATCTAGAGGACTTGCCATAATTTGGGACCCACACAATATCATATTCTCACTTATTGAGTCACGTAGCAATTTGATGAGTGGGAGAGTCACGAGATTGAAAAATGATCTAGATTTCATCATTATTAATGTGTATGTGCCAATCCTTAATGAAGATAAAAATAGAGGCTGAGAGGAAATTGAGAATTTCATGAGCTCCCTTAATCAGTTATGCATTTTAGGAGGTGACTTTAATGAAATTTTCCATCAATAGGAGAAGTGAGGAGGCTTAGGAAAAAAATGTAGAGATTCTCTTGACTTTGTAGATTGGGTCCATCATTCTAGCAAGATAGAGATCAATATGGTAACAGATGCCTTTACCTAGAATAACAAAAGGTTATGTTTCAGTAACATTATAGAGAAACTTGATAGATTCTTTGTATTGGTTAGTCTCATCAATTTCCCCTATACCTTGGAAGCCTCTATTCTACCTTTCTCAGGATCAAATCAGTTCCCAATCCAACTTGGCATTCTGGGTGATGTAGGCCCAAAGAGATGCCTTTTCAAATTCAAGAATATGTGTCTTAAGAATGATAATATCCTTAAGCTCCTAAAGGATTGGTGGAGTGCAACTGAGGTTTCCAGGTCTAGGATCTACAAGGTTGTCAACAAACTTAAGATTATTAAGTAAAAACTCATCCATTGGAATAAGGAGCACTTTGGAAATATTTTTGACAAAAAGGCCCAAGTGGAAGCCGAGTTGGCAGTGGTTAATGAGAACATGATGAGACATGGGATGGATGAGGCCCTATTTCTAAGAGAAAAGAAACTCCTCTTGGACCAAGAATCTATTCTTGCTAAAGAAGAAGTCTTTTGGAAAAAAAATCTAGAGAGACATGGTTGGAGGAGGGTGACAAGAATACCAAATTATTCCACAATAGTATGAGGTTCAGAAGATTCATTAACTATATCTCGAAGATTAAGTTGAGTGATGGCTCTGAGGTGGCTAACCCTAAAATCATAGCGAAGGAGGTTATATATTTCTTTTCTCTTATTCTCAACTCTAACTGGAGCCCTCATGGATCCATCCAGGTTTAATTTATTAAGTGTATCCCAAAGCTTCTAAGTAAGGACCAAAACAATATTATCACTACTAAATTTTCTTTAGTAGAAGTAGAAGTATCTCTTATGCAGATGAGACCAGACAAATCCCCTAGGTTGGATGGCTTTCCGACTAGTTGCTTTCAAAAATTCTAGTCCTTCTTAGGTGAGGATATGATGACAACTCTTGAAGGTATGAGGAACTTAGGTAATATCCTCAAAGAAATTAGTAACACTTTTTTGGTGCTTATCCCAAAAAAGAAAAACCTGAGCATTTTGATGTGTTTTGACCCATAGCCCTGTGCAACACTATCTATAAGTTTTTTTTTAAAACTCTAGCTAATAGGCTTCAGAAACTCCTTCCCCTTTTGATTAGTGAGGAACAAATAGGTTTTGTTTTAGGAAGGTCTATTTATGATGGGGTTATTATAGCTCAGGAGGAAATCCACTATGTCCAGAAGAATGGAACTCCCAGTATGCTCTTAAAGTTAGACATTAGGAAAGCATATGACAAGGTGAATTGGAGATTTTTATGTAGATGCTTAGAAGGCTTTTGGATTCCCCTCTGCTTGGACTGACTTAATTTTTGAATGTATCTCTATGCCTAAATTCATAGTGCTAGTTAATGGTACCCCTGATGGTTTTTTTAGCTCCTCTAAGGGTTTAAGGAAAGGAGATCCCTTATCCCCTTTTCTCTTCATCTTTATGGGACTATCCTGAGGGAGAGAAATCTCTAGTGCCAGGGAAAATAGTTAGATCGCAAGAATCAGAATTTTCTAGAACCTTGACCCCATAATGCACCAACAATTTATGGATGACACAATGTTATATGGGCTTAGTGATTTAGGTGAGGCTCGAGCCTTTAAGAAGATCCTGGAATCTTACTCTAGGGCTTCAGGTTAGGAAATCAATCCATCTAAATCTAAAGTCTTCTTTTTTAAGACTAAATTAAGCTTACAAAATGACATCTATAGATTTTTGAATTTCAATTTAGGAAGTCTCCCCTATAAGTATCTAGGTTTTCCCCTAGATAAGAGCTCTAGGTCATCAAATCTATGGGATGGAGTAGTCGATAAGATTAGAAGCAAGGTAGCAACCTGGAAGGGCAAGTGGCTATCCTCTGTGGGTAGAGACACTCTGGTCAGATCAATTTTGGCTTCTATGCCCATCTATCAGCCATCATGTATTAACTTGCCCCACTCCAAAAAGGAAATTCTAAATAGACATCTAAGATCTTTCTTTTGGCAAGAGGTGGAGGAGAAGAAGAGGATCTCCCTTATAGAAAGGGATAAGATCTATAAGCCTAAGTCAGCAGGGGGTATTGGAATTAAGAATATTAAGGATCAGAGCAGAGCATTGGTGGGTAAATTAGTATAGAGAATGTTTAGATCTCCTCATCTCAAGTGGGCTCAAATCCTTTACCATAAATATCTCCAAGGCAGGGACCATATGAGCCACTTTAGGGACTCCTCCCCTCTAAAAGGCTCGTGTATTTGGAACTTTATGTTGGATTGTAGGAAAATTATCTTAGACACATTATCATGGAATTTGGGCAAGGGTGATAAAGCCCTTTTCTGGACTAACTCTTGGGGAGGTTTCTTAGTCCTTCAGCAGAAAGCTAACCTGGAAACATCTAAAGTAGTGCTAGAATCTATTTGGAGTAGGTATGTTAAGGATTACATTACACCTACTAAGGGAGACCTAGTCAAGGGATGGTCTTGGAGATCCCTTGATGATAAGGTGGAGATCCCTACAAGGGAGAAATTGTTGCTTCAAGACATCCTTAAAAAGAGGATGGTCACTTTCAACTTAGGGTTGGGATGGGTCAAAATCTAGAGAATACACCTTAAAAGATGGCAATAATATCCTCCTAAGTCAGCATATCTCCTCTCCCACTTCTGTCCCTGTAGTCTTCTGTTGGGATAAGATGCGTTTACCAAAGGAAGGATTGTTTTCATGGTTTTCTCTCCAAAACAACATTTTAACAGCAGATAGATTCATAAAGGTTGGCTATGAAGGCCCTAGAAGATGTCCTTTATGTGAAGAGGTTGGAGAATATAAAGATCACATCCTTCTCAATTGTTATTATGCCTCAAATTTTTGGCTATGGTTGTGCAAAAAATTATGGTGATACTCAGCCTTTTGCAATACGATCCTTCAGATGTTTTAGGCATGGCCTACCCTTTTCAAGAGCTCCCTATATGGTGGGCTGTGGAAATTGGCCCCTTCTTTGGTTATCTAGGAATGCTAGAAGGAACACAATAGGAGACTCTTCAAGGAGAAGAAGATGGAGTGGACCCTACTAGTGAGTAAAATAGAAGCCTCAATTGTAGAGACTCTCAATAGTAGAACTTCTAAATTTCCTAGTACTCTCTCAGAGATAACCTACTAGGATGAGAAGATGAGGGAGCAGTGGTTTGGTTTGAAGATCCCTCCCATTGTTGGAGTTAGAAATTTTAACAAACAGGATTTGAGAAAGGCCTACTATGTGGGGGAAAAAGTGACACTAAGCAAACATGCCCTAATCTCACTTTCAATCACACATTTGTGGAATACGAAAGAGCCTAGAGGTATCACACAATTGGCTACTTCTTCTTGTGGAAGAGAGAGCCACGGGCTACCTATTAGGATTTCTATTCCTTTGTTGTAATTGAAAGATAAAATGATGCAAGTTCAATCCCAAACCCCAAAGTGCAAGTATGAACTAATAACAAGATTGCAGAATTGAACTTAAACAATGGAAAGCTGTAAAGACAGGGACAAGATAAGAATGTAAATGCATACCTGGTATTAAAATATGAATGAAAATGTTCGGGACGGGGGCGCGGGCGCCACTGTTCTGATTCTGCCCCTGAAATTGTTGTTCTGCAACCTGAAAAGCTGTTAGAAAGTTGCTGAAAGTTGCTGTCTAACAGAGGGACCAGGGTGCCCAGCGCCCCTATCCCAGGGACCAGAGCGCCCAGCGCCCCTATCCTGGCAGGACCAGGGCACCCCATGCCCCTGTCCTAGTCTTTTTCTCTGAAACTTGGTGTGGAGTGCTGTCTCGGCCTGGTTCTCCCGGATCTGCAACTTGCGGAGTCGTCCGAATTCCGAAAACTACACTTATATCTGAAAAGGTGTGGTGGGTAGCTATATAGGGTTTTGCCTTAGTCAAACCCTCATTTCGGTGATTTCCACCTCCATGAATAGCCAAGTTGTATTGTAAAAGCAATGTGTGTGCAGACCTTGTGTGTGTGCAAGATCTAAAATGCAAGTAAGCAAACTAGAGCAACCTAGAAAGTAAACCCTAACTGCTTGTAAATGATAATGTAAGTGCTCCAAATCAAGATGCAAAGTGATCTAAAGCATGAATACAAATGATGTAATGAAGCTTATGCAAAGACATGAAAACAACATGAAATCATACCCAACCCCAAGGGAGGGGTACAAGCCAATCTTCAGTCGGTAATCCCCTATTGCTCTTCAATGTCTTCAAAGCCCTAAATGGATGAATGAAATTGATAGATGCTTGATGGATGGATGTTGAATGTTGTTGAAGTCTTCAAAGATCTTCTCTTTCACTGCATAGAAGGTCCTTGAAACCAAAAATCCCCATCCTTTCAAATGAAGAAAGAGAGCTCTTACGTATGAAACCCTAGGTCTTAATTTCAACTTTTGGCCGACCTAGAGATTGAATCTCCCACCAATTTCTTGGGGTTAATCTTTATTTTATGATTGGATTGCGCTCCTAAAATTTTGGGAAAAATGTCCGGGACCATGTGCACGCCGGGCGCCATGGTCCTCTTCGGGTGCCATGGTCCTCTCCGGGCGCCATGGTCCTGACAACTTTTCACCAAATTTTTAGGGTCCTCGGATATGATAATTTTAGAGAGAATCCCGAAGTTACAACTAATTTCGAGATGTTTTGACCCCCGAAATCAAGCCCCCAAGTTCAAAATAGGACCTAATTAGGGTTTTTGATTAAATGGTGTATTGGAAGAATAAAATGAAAGGGGCACACTTTAATGAAAGGGCCCAACTTTATAATGTGGAAGATGATGAAATAGGACCTTAGACCTAATTAATTTGATTAATTAAGTGCTAAAGGGGAAATGCAATGCAAAATGCAAAATGCGCCAAGGCGGGTGCTAAACTAGGTGTGAAATTGTACCACCCTAGCAAAATGCATAATGCGCCAAGGCGGGTGCTAAACTTTAGCGGTCATATGAACACTACGTGCATATGCAAGCTAAAGTACAGAAAAGTAAACATTATTTGAAAAAGGATATATCCATAAGTCTGTCGAACGAAGCTCCCAGCGGTATCTGCAGTACACAGTTAGGAACCGCACCCTACAAAACACACGTTAGATCACAAAATCACCTAATGCTTACTAAGGAAGGTGATGAAAATTCGAGGGTAGCTATATGCCCCCCCTGTTTTGGCTTGCTAATTTTAGCGAGTTGAAACAGGGTATCATGTTTACCACTTCGAATTATTAACGAATATTGATGAAAAATGCTCACAAGAAGATTTGATATGAGATCAAAAACTAATGGAGAATCATTTGGTAAGAAAGAGGACTAAATCTCAATTCCAACACAACAAAGAGTGTGAGGATTTGAGAGTTCTCTAACACAAGATGAAGGATGTAAATGGAAACAAAATGCAAAGAGAAGAAAAGAAAGGAAAAAGCATGAATACACACATTGGTGATCCATGAGAAGAATAGTGAGAGAGAAAACATGGACTTCTCGCCCCTAGATCTTGTCTAGGTGATCCATGGGACAAAGGACATGGAAAACTAGCCCCTAGAGTCTGTCTAGGTGATCCATGTAAGGGAGGAGAGTGAGAAAATCTAGCCTTATGCCGCTAGTTCCACTCAACCTCGTGCATGTGTGTGTAAGTGAGGTTAGAAGCACCTCATAGGAGTCTATGCCCGAGTATGCTACAACCTGTATATGTATAGTACAAAAGCGTGACATCTCACTCTAAGAGTCTGTGCTCTAGTTCCGAGAATAATCACCTTGCATAAAAGAAAAATGGAGACATCTCGCTCTAAGAGTCTGTGCTCTGGTTCCGAGAATGACCCACTGCTCAAAAAGTGTAATGTTTATGTCATAAGTAAAGTAGAACAAGGATACCTACCTTCATCACAAAAGAAGATACCCCAAAAATGCAACAATGTCATAGATCCAAGCAAGAGAGTTTTACACTCTTTAAGCAAGGATAAGATAGTTGAAAAGGGATATCTTGTAGTATGTCTAAAGGAGATCCTTAGAGGAGAAGAGATATTTGTACAAAAGACACCTATCCCCAAGAGGAATTATGTTAGACAAATATAACATCTTCTAGAATAAGACAAAGAAGAGAATAAGAATGCAATACTTCCTTCTTTTGTGAGGTGAAAGTGATTCTTAATGAGGGATGACGCTCTTTTTAACCCAATTGGGAGAGTGAATTCATTATGGATGTATTTTACCAAATGCAAAAGAGGTTGTAGTCAAGGACTTACACCTCTTGTAAGAGAGAACCCTTGAACAAACAACAACAAATGCATACAAGGAATAACATCAAGTAATAAAGTTCACACCATCCATGAAATAGGAAAAAGTGGATCCTTAGATAAAAATAAGAAAAGATCATTGCCTCCCAAGGATAAGGTCAATGAGAAGGACTTACACAATCTTTCAGGGAGAGATTTAGACATAAACAAAATGTACTACATACTCACATGAGTTCATGCAAGCAAGATATTAGTTTATGTAAAATGCTCCTCACAAGAAGTGGGTAGGATAAGAAAGAGAATACACATCTTCTCCCATATCTAGGAAAAGAGAATTCTAAAGCAAAGATGATCAAAATTTCCACATTATTACCCCATAGGAACAAGAGATAACATAGAAAAATTAGGCTATTATGTTGCTTCAAAAATATGATTGCACTTGAAATTGTACCATCATGAATGACAATGAGCCCCTAGTAAATGAGCTACAAATGTCACATAATGATGAGCAACATAATAGCCATTAATGTTATTGCCATGCCACGTGACGACGTGATGCGGGGTGATGTCGAGGTGCACACCGCCATGCCATGTGGATAGTGTGACTATGTCGCACCACATGATGAGCTACTGCAATAGCTAGTCAGTTGTTCCTTCCTTCCTCGTTGGTGGCTAGATGCTAGTCACACAGTGCTGTTATGTGCAGTTGTGATATTCTTTATATTTCTTTAGGGATCAGCAGTTTATTTTACCTTGACTTTGAAGGTTTGGCCACGATCTTGTGATCTTTTGCACTTTGATTTGGTGTTGAAATTCCGGATTATTTTCTTGCCTTACTGTTGGAATTGGTGATTTATTATCTTTATTCATCTGTACTTTGGTGGCTGAACTGGTTTATTCTTATTGTTTTCGGATGCTGGTCTTGTGTCGAGATGTGAAATTCTTCTCCAAGGATGTATGATACGGAATTGGTAGAGTGTGTGCGAGGAAGTTGTTGTAGGGAACCGTGAGGATGGGGGTATGTGAGGCTGTGATGCAGCTAGTATCCACTACCTACCTATGTGTGGTGACTATCTCTTGGAGGCTAACCACCTTGTATAACAAGGGATATTCACAAAGGTCTTGTATGGAAGGTAGCACCGTTATGGTGTGCCTAGCACCATCGAGCCTTTGAGTGAGATATTGGATATTTATGATCATATTGTTGTTATGAGATCAGGCATAGAGATGCTGATCGTGCATGTTATCATTGACCGAGCATTAGACATGCTCACATGTGGCCTTTTCTGTTATGCATTCCAGTCATGTGGATGGTTATTATTTGTATCATGGAGTAAATTGTGTTAGCTTGTCGCTATGTTATGGGACATAGTCTTTGAAAAGGTTTTCTTATGCCTGGCAAGTGTAACCATTGAGTTATTTATGTTGCTCTTATTTCATGAAAGTTAATTTGGTTGTAGAAATTGATATTTTGAGTTAGTTCCATTTGATAAAATTTTATGATAAAGATGGATTGGTAAAGGAAATTGATCATTATGGCATGTTTTTCTGTCATTTTTGATCGATGATTATGGTAATTGTTGGTTACCTCTTTGTAATGCTTTAATTTGGTGTAATGAAAGGAAGAAAATTCTTATTTCTCTGCTATGACTGTGGATAATTCCTAGAATATTGTAAGGAATGTATAGTTTTGGATGTATCTTGCCAATGGATAATGGCGTTTGTAAAGGATTTTGCAATTATATTTCATTTATTTATGGAAAGTTTTCTATGTGCAATTCGATCTTTGTTGAATGAGTTTCAGGGCTGATGCGTACGACATGTTCTCCATCTAGCCTTACGACTTCCAGGAGTAAGTCGGAACCTAGGGGGGGAGAATGTAGTACCCCTACCGTAATCGATCTCTAACCTTGGTTTAATCTTGATCAGTTTATCGTGATATTATGATTAGTGTCAGATGTTGGATTTAACGCATAGCTATTGATGTGGTTCTCACACTAGTTGTATGCAGGTTATTCAGTGTACCTATTTCGTGATTTTAGTATCGGACTAACGCTTTCATAAGATTTTCTAAATGTATGCATGTATGATCTTTTGTTGCAGGAGATTTCAGGTGCGAAGTCGCATGAGTGCGAGGTTCGTCGTCACCTGGTTTTGCAGGTTTGAGTGTACCCCTTTTAAGCCTTAGAGTTGGTCTAGGTGGTCGTTAGACCCTAGTCGACCTTAGTCGTGCTCAAGTGAGCATCGCCAGTCGTCGTCGGTAATCCCTGTTTGTTTGGGTTTGCGAGTCGTCTGTTTGGTTGACCTTCTCGATTTGCGTGCCTGGTGTGTTTGGTTAATTGATGAATTAGTCCGTAGCATTATTTTGAGTATTTATGCATTTGTGCAGTGAAGATTAATGGATTAAATTGATTGAGAATTCGTTATGCGTTTTTCGTTGTTAATGAATTGCTCGTTTTAGATTGGAAGTAAATTTGAATTTAATGGCTGATTTCGATTATTAAATGCATTATATATATATGCTGTTGAAAAGGAAGTTTTATATGTTATCGCCATAGAGTTAATTGTATTTCGTGAGATTATTGATTTGAAAGGTTAAATTGATCTGATATGAGAAATCGATTGTAAAACTGAAAAGCAAGTTGTATTGTTGAAAAGAATTAAATTATGAGTATTTTTTTTTAATAAAAGATTTTATTCCAAAAATGGAATTTTTGGGTCAACTCCTCCATATTACCCAAACTTTGGGAAATTGGAAGGATGGACAATTTTGCAGGAGATTTGGGGAATCTGACAGGTGGGCTCTCCCTCAGCCATACCAGGATTGCGAATTGAGGTAGGATTCTGAATTGGTTATTGAAAATCAATTTGATTGTTCATATGAATTTTGCTGGAAAATTTGGTTTTGAGTTTTGGTTTGAGATGCTGGTTAATCCTCTTTGTTTTTGAGTGTTTTGAAACCCTTGGGTGCTGTTATGGTGGAGAAAACCACCAAGAAAATCTGACATCAAACCTTGTTCGTTAAACTGAACTCACAGCAAATCGAAATGTATAATCTTTACCAATTTTATGATGGACGTTTGATGAAGTTCGGTCTGTGTTTTTTTTTATTAGCAAAATGTTTATGCTGCGTTTCGAACTGGGCATTTTTATCCTTTTAAATCGGACTGTGTGTTCCATTTAAAAATCTTATCGTATTATGTTTGGAGCTGGGCGTGTGTTTTGCGTATGGTTCGGACTGTGTATTGGGGATGGGAGGCGGGGAGCAGAGCTCCACCCTCTCCCTCCCCTCTCCACCGCCCGCGCCCCCGCGTGTGCCTCCCCCGCGCGTCCCCTATCGCCCCGCTCATCCCCCGTTCACCTCCATTCGCTGATGCAGAGCCTGCGGCTCACGGCGGTGGCCGCAGGGGCTGCGGTGGCCGCAGGGCGCCGCGGCACCTGCGGGCACCACCGTGGGCGCCGCTCGTGCTCCCCGCGTGTGCCCTAACCCTAGCCTGCGCTTTTAGTGCGCTGTTTTGTTAAAAATAAATAAAAATAAATAAATAAAGAACATGGTTTGGTTTAATTGCGTTTTGTTATTCGTAGTTTATAAATGGGGTCTTTCATTAATGTTTTTTTTTTTTTCCATTCAAAAAAAAAGGAATATAGTATTATAATGGTGTTGTTGAATGTATTTCCTTTTAGCATAAAAAAAAAAAAAGGGATGCATATGATATTCTATATCATGTTATGAATATTATATTATTGATTAAGTTAACTAGATCTTAATTTTGATTAAGGAGGCATGATAGTGGCCGATGTTAGTTAACGTTGATTAACTTTATAATGGAGTTATAGGCTAATTGTTATTCAACTTCATTTCGTGACTTTGCCCCTTTCTAATTAAGTTTTACAACTGTTATTTCGCAATTGAATATTGTGTTTTTATTCTTATCATTTGAGTAATTGAAAAGTGGTGAAACCTTTATTGTTGGGTGTTTGAATTGAACGATGTGCTTTTGGGAATGATTAGCTTCTTTAGTTTCTCCTTCTACATTTTTATTCCCGTTATTTGCATAATGCATCTGGAAGTGAAATTATGAATCTGTAGAGATTGATTTTTAGTCCAGTATGTTTATGACGTTTTGGGATGGAGATTAAATATCTTATTTTAATCGTTTAAACGGTTGTCTGAATTTTAATAATATGATTTGGTTAAAACTCATTATGGCTTAAACGGCCTGTTCGATGCTTTGAACCTTAGGAGTTAGAAAACCAAGAGCAACTTATCCCTTGACAAGGTAGATAACTGTAATATGTTTTTAGATCATGTAGAAAACTTGATCGTTTTTAATGTTTAAATCAACTTGAGGGAATAATGTCTTTTCTGATTATTGCATTGCGAGTTTAATTACTGTATTCGCTTTAATTATAAAATGGCATGTTTTGCTTTGTAAGTAGGACCCTGTCGTATGGATGATTTGGTGTTCCTGTATCAGTCCTTGAATTCCGAGTTGATTGTTGTATTGTGATGTTGACTTAGTTGGTTATATCCTCTTGGAGTGAGTCGAATAATGATTCGTGGTTAACCTTAGTTGTCAGGTCTCTAGTTAGAGTACCGTCAGTAAGTGATTACCCTTGAGTCGTGTTTGACCTGATGATTGTATCTTCTTGAACTCCGTTCGTCTTACCATGTGTATTCCGTGGTTTGAGTTCGTCTGAGTTAGTCTAGTGTCGTATGGGAAAGTGGCTTTCGATTGGGGGCCGCGCCCAAAGTGGCTGCTGGATAACCCGTCGAAAGTGAGTCTAATAAGTGATAACCTAAGTAGATTAGAAAATAATCTCTAAATAAGATAATTGTGCCTCACACATGGGACGAATGCTATCATAGATTCGGCATGCTGTGAGAAGGCCTGAAATGGCAAACTACCTTCCTTGTCTTCACGAGAGGATGTGTGGGTCCACATGAGGCTTGGATGGGCCGGAAGTTCGGATTAGGTTGCCAGGGTTACCAGTGTATGGGCCGGGACCTATGAAGACTTGCCATGGTATCCATACTAGGTTGTGTGATGACACTTGTCCCTACGTTCGCTAGTGTGTTGTTGTTTTGTCCTGTTTTGAGTACCTTTGTGAGTCGTCCTTTGTCGCTGCCCTTGTGAGTGTCGGTTTCATGCTAGACCTTGGGTGGTGATGGTTCAGTTTTATGGATGCTCTCTTGGACCTCTTGTTTTAGCTTTGATTATGTTCAGCTGGATCCTATTCTTTGTAAGGATCGTTTATGTATTGTGGACCGATGTGGTCATCTGTATATTATTTATGTATCGCCTTGATGGCTGGATTGTATGGTGTAACCTTTTGTACTCTTAACCTTATTATTTATCCGAGGGGGTCTTGCAGTTGCGCAGACTCGGAGATGTAGCCCTTTAGGGGTGAACTCCGAGATCATTATGGTGTTATGTGATGCGTTCTTTTACGTCTCTTATTTCAGCTTTATCATGTATGATTAATTTATGTAAAATGGTTAAGTGGATAATGGAATTAACTTTAAATGCTTATATTCAGTTCTATCTTGAATGCCATGTGGATCGAATGCATAATTGGTTGAGATGCGATTTATCGTAATGCATGTGTGAAATCGTCATTTTAATGCAATAAGCTAGAATATGAATGAATGTAACTTAGAGTAATGAATTATACTCAGTTGTTGCTAAGAAATTTAGATATGCTTGGAAAAGATCTCTTATGTTTATGGTGAAATTCCTAGTGTATTAGAATGTTAGATGTTGGTTTGCAATTTTAATTGAAAAGCTTGAATGAGTATTAGGAATGGATCTTAATGATGAATCCTTGTTGTGATTTATATTTCCGTCCTTTGAAAGAAATTATCCTAATTGTGAATTATCCCGTTATTAAGATTGTTCAGCTTTTGGTTTAATTGTGTGAGTAAAGTGTATTGTGTTCATTAAGTAATCTCGTTGGGAAACTCTATAGGTAATAGTTGTTGAAGTCTTCTGCTATGTAATCTGAATCTTGATATCTTGTTGCTTCTTTGTGTTGTAAAAAAAAATTTTGCACTCTATTCTTGTAAGTTTGGCTTATCCCTTCGGGGTTTCCTGGCGGGGCATTACACTTCTCTTGCACTAAAATCTTATCACGGATTAAATCAATTTTAGGAGAGAGACAAGGGGTAGGCATTGATGTTCCAGTAGGAAGAGTAATACTAGGAAAGGTCATATCATCCTCTATCACCAAAGGATCTACATGGGGAATAAACTCTCTAGGAGAAGGATCAACATTACCCTCTAAAGTCACACTTTTGAGAGGGAGATCTTTGAAAGAGATGTTAACCATCTTGCTTTGAACTAGGGTATCCTTATGAGTAGAACCAAGTTGAGGAGAGGGAGATGATTTATTTTTAGAGGGAGAATTATTAAGATTCAAGGAAGGTGAGAAAATATCAAGGAAGTTTTCAATCTTGATTTCATCCTCTTTGGCTAGGGGTAGAGAATAATCTACACCTTCTTCTAATGGTTCATCCCAAATAGTGAAGTGGTTGAAAGGAATGTTTGAAGTATTGTCAATTTCGGGAGAGGAGATAACATTGTTTATTAATTCCTCATCCTCTTTCCTCAAAATATGTTCAATATGATCTTTAGGGGAGAGAGAATTAAGGAAATTGCTTATTATTTCATCTTCTTTCTCTAAGGGATGCTTATGGGTAAGACAAACTTTAGGAGAAGGGTAAGCATTTATCATTAATTCATCATCTCTAGTGGGAACTTTGTTGGAAAAGGAAATGCCATCACTAGGAAATGTAGGGATAATGTCATCTTCTTGCACAAAAGGATCCTCATGAAGGGAGTGTTTTTTGGGAGGAACATGAACATATTTCTCCAAAGATTCATGCGTAGGAAGGAGATCTTTGAAAGAAGTGTTCATAACCTCTTGTTGCACTAACATGCCCCCATTGGAAGGACCAACTTTAGGAGAAAATAAGTCAATTTCCATCAATACATTTTCACTTAGAGAGGCATCATGTAGGGAAGGTGAAGTAACATTAAGAAAGGTGTTTATGATATCATTCTCTTCCTCTAGGATAGCTAAATAGGAAGGGCACATTTTAGGAGAATTGTCAAGATCACTCTTAAAGTCTTCATCCTTAGAGCATGGGAGAGTCTCAAAGGGATTGGTAGCAACTCTTTTAGGCACTAAAATGTTGTTATAGATGGGGGGAGGTTCTTTAGGAGAAGGAAAAATTGAAACAAGGGAAGCTAACCCATTATCATATCTATGAAATGAATGCATCATGACAACAATTTTCCTTTTTCAAATGATAACACATGCAAGATAGAAGGAAATGTTTAATTTTAACCAATGAAAGCACTTAGACTGTAGATTTAGAAAATAAAATTTATGATTCAAATGAGTTCCTAAATCAGATTTGAAATTAGTGATCCCAATTAAGCTATCCACAAGTTCAACTTTGAATTGAAAAAATTAGCAAAAATTTCCTCTAAATTTTTGAATCTTGCAAGAAATTGAAACTTGTAAATACAAATTTGAATTTGAAATAGCATAAACACTCAAATTTGAAAACATAAATTGGAATTTGAGAAGATTGGAGTTCACGTCGGGTTCACCAAAAATGTGTGGGGGAAAAAGTGACACTAAGCAAACATGCCCTAATCTCACTTTCAATCACACATTTGTGGAATACGAAAGAACCTAGAGGTATCACACAATTGGCTACTTCTTCTTGTGGAAGAGAGAGCCACAGGCTACCTATTAGGATTTCTATTCCTTTGTTGTAATTGAAAGATAAAATGATGCAAGTTCAATCCCAAACCCCAAAGTGCAAGTATGAACTAATAACAAGATTGCAGAATTGAACTTAAACAATGAAAAGTTGTAAACACAAGGACAAGATAAGAATGTAAATGCGTACCCGGTGTTAAAATATGAATGAAAATGTTCGGGATGGGGGCGCGAGCGCCACTGTCCTGATTCTGCCCCTGAAATTGCTATTTTGCAACCTGAAAAGCTATGAGAAAGTTGCTGAAAGTTGCTGTCTGACAGAAGGACTAGGGCATCCAGTGCCCCTGTCCTGGCAGGACTAGGGTGCCCCACACCCCTGTCCTGGTCTTTTTCTTTGAAACTTGGTGTGGAGTGCTGTCTCGGCCTGCTTCTCCCAGATCTGCAACTTGCGGCGTCGTCCGAATTCCGAAACCTACACTTATATCTGAAAAGGTGTGGTGGGTGGCTATATAGGGTTTTGCCTTAGTCAAACCCCCGCTTCGGTGATTTCCACCTCCACGAATAGCCAAGTTGTATTGTAAAAGTAATGTGTGTGCAGACCTTGTGTGTGTGCAAGATCTAAAATGCAAGTAAGCAAACTAGAGCAACCTAGAAAGTAAACCCTAACTGCTTGTAAATGATAATGTAAGTGCTCCAAATAAAGATGCAAAGTGATCTAAAGCATGAATACAAATGATGTAATGAAGCTTATGCAAAGACATGAAAACAACATGAAATCATACCCAACCCCAAGGGAGGGGTACAAGCCAATCTTCAGTCGGTAATCCCCTATTGCTCTTCAATGTCTTCAAAGCCCTAAATGGATGAATGAAATTGATAGATGCTTGATGGATGGATGTTGAATGTTGTTGAAGTCTTCAAAGATCTGCTCTTTCACTGCATAGAAGGTCCTTGAAACCAAAAATCCCCATCCTTTCAAATGAAGAAAGAGAGCTCTTATGTATGAAACCCTAGGTCTTAATTTCAACTTTTGGCCGACCTAGAGATTGAATCTCCCACCAATTTCTTGGGGTTAAGCTTTATTTTATGATTGGATTGCGCTCCTAAAATTTTGGGAAAAATGTCCAGGACCATGTGAACGCCGAGCACCATGGTCCTCTCCGGGCGCCATGGTCCTGACAACTTTTCACCAAATTTTCAGGGTCATCGGATATGATGATCTTAGAGAGAATCCCAAAGTTACAGCTGATTTCGAGATGTTTTGACCCCCGAAATCAAGCCCCCAAGTTCAAAATAGGACCTAATTAGGGTTTTTGATTAAATGGTGTATTGGAAGAATAAAATGAAAGGGGCACACTTTAATGATAGGGCCCAACTTTATAATGTGGAAGATGCTGAAATAGGACCTTAGACCTAATTAATTTGATTAATTAAGTGCTAAAGGGGAAATGCAATGCAAAATGCAAAATGTGCCAAGGCGGGTGCTAAACTAGGTGTGAAATTGTACCACCCTAGCAAGTGCGTACAATTTACGACGCTACACCTACAAATGGAGGGCCCCAAAAAGGGGCTGGGTCAATCTTAACTTTGATGAATCCTCTCATGGGAAGCCAGGACCTGCAGGTATTGGATGTTGTCTACATGATGAGGGTGGTAGGGAACTAGCTAAGCTAGCCAAACCTATAGGGTTTAAATCCAATAACAAAAATGAAATATTAGCCATAATTGAACGTCTCCTTCTATGTCATAATAGGGGTATTCACAAACTCACCATTGAAGGAGACTTGACCATTATTATCAATGACCTAAGAAAAGGTTCTCTGCCTGATTGAAAGTTGAATGCGCTCTTGTCTAGAGATCTCTATCTCCTTAGAGATTTAAAAAAAATGACCTTCAACCATATCTATAGAGAAGCTAACTCTAGGGCAGATAAATTAGCTAATGTAGGAGGTGATGGGCTATTCATTAGTTAGGAGGGAGATGTATCCTCCTTTATTTTAGCTGATGGGTTGTTTATCTTAGGCTTCTCGTTTTTAAACTATTCTCTCCTAGTTTCTAAATGTATTTGCATTAAATAATCCTACTCAAAATAAACAAAATAAAATATACATGCATTCAGATCTAACTTAACATGTAATGGATTCAAATAATACCCTCAAAAAGACCAAAGGAAACTGCATGCATTCAAATAAATTTTACTTGCATTTAGATTTTATTCAAATAAACATAGATTAATTTTAACACTTTTAACAAAATCATAATACTGGCATTTCAAAATATACAAAAGAAAGAACCTGGATTCACAAAATAGATCACATCCTTCTCTATTGATCCATGCTCCTTCCAACTTCCTTTCTTCAAATTTATTCTTGCAACAATTTTGATGGCAATCTTCCCCCCCCCTCAAAAGTAGCACCTATATTCTAAATGAATTTCATCAAAGAATATACTTTTGATATTCAACCCATATTCCATGCTCACAAAACTTCTTTTAAACTATAACTATTCATAAAAGTGAAACTCAATAACATCTCTCAGAAAGGAGTCTGTAAAATATACCCAACATCCTCGTAATTTATAGATTTTGAAGATGTAAATAATTTTCACATCTGTAAAAATAATTTTCAAAATAGGGAGATTCTCCAATTAATATCTGTAAGAGAATATACCAAATATAAAATTGTAACTCCTTTGTTATCAATTTATTTATTTCTTCCATTTTATCATGAATTATTTTGTAACTCCCTTGTAATAAAAATGCCATGAATAGAGATAATCTTGTCATAGAATTAATTTGTATCTCCCATGTCATTGTATTTGCTAAAATAAAATTCATTCCTTCTAAAATAAATAAATATTATATTCTCCACTTGCCATAGAATATGCTAATAATAAATTTGCTCTTCTAACTTGCCATTTGTCTTGCCCTTGCTCTTTTCTCCTACACCATATCCTTAACTAAAAATATATGCATTAAAATAAGTATAAGTATTTATCTATTGTTTTAAATTTTAAACATAATTACTTGCATCTAGTTAATATTATAATGAAATGGTATTATCATTAGAAATCCAATGGTTGGATCTAATGCTATGGTCACTAGACATTGTAGTGATGGTTGTAGTGGTTCTTTTAGGATCCTTTTTGTTTTTGTCATTGTCTTGGCGAGCCTAAGGCCTGTTATTTATATTTATGTGATTTTTGAATAAATCTTTACCCCTTTTTTCAATATAAATTAATTTGTCTATTCAAAGATGATGTAATTACTTTCATGCAAAAATCAAGCAACTAGACAATCAGATAAAAAAAACAAGGTTAAAAAGCAAAATATAAAGTTTCTAAATAGTCATTACATTTTTGAAGGTCCTACTTCTAATCATATTGGTTTATTAAGTCCTTTCCAAGAACAAATTTTGAGTTGTAGGAAATGAGTACACCACATTCAAATTGATTTTTTTTTACTTTATAGCTTTTCTCTTAAAATCATATTTACTTCTTTTAATTTATCAATGGATATTTCATAAATAGAATTCTTCAAACAAAAAAGTCATCACCTAAGTTTCTTTAAAAATTAATGGATATTTCATAAATAGAATTCTTCAAACAAATAAGTCATCACCTAAGTTTCTTTACTGGAACCACATAAATATTAATTATCATTTTTCTGTGTTAATAACTAATTAAATTATTTATTTCAAAATTGGTTGCTCAAATTGATTTCAAAATGAAAAATTGGGGTTGCCCGTTCACAATAAAATTTTGTTAAAACTCTGAATGAATGCATTCAGATTCAAGGTTTAGATTGTAAAATTAGTTTGTGTTTGGCAAGATTAGTTGGATAAATGTGTTTAAATTAATTCTATTTGCTCAAATATGGTATTTGGTTAGAGGAATTTGCCTAGTTTTATCTTTCTGGGATTGGTTATTCAGAAAATTCTAATATTTTGGGAGCCATTGTTATTCTAGAAATTTATTTCTTTTTTTGGGTCTTTGTCTGAGGCTCTGCAGAAATTGGGTATTTTTATGTTTTAAAAAAAAAAATATTAAAAACACTTATATATTAAAAAAAATATTAATTTACCACCACGTGGCTAGGTATACCCCACTACGTGGGATGGAAGCAGTGCTACCCAAGGTAGTGACCTACTACAATTTGGTAGCAGCACTACCAATGGTAGCATCTATCGCCAAAGCATTCCCCTGGGGAAAGGGAGGACCACGTGGGACTACCCCATTATTTTTTTTTCAACAAAATAAATATATATTTTAAAATAAGGTTTTTAATATTATTTAATTTATTAATGTATATAATTAAATATATGTTAATTAATATTTAAGTTTTTTTTTTTAAATTTTTATGCAAGGAAATTTTATTTCTTTGGGAAAAAGATTGTCAATTTTAGTTTCCTTTTAAATGTATATTTCCATTTTTGGAAAGTATATATTTGCTTTGCAAAATGAGAATAGTTCATTTATTTCAAAAAAAAATAATGGGAATGATGTTTTATTTTGAAAAGTAAATATCATATTTTAGTTGATTAATGAATATTTGATTTATATTTGTATGTTCTTCATATAACTATAATTATATTAACGTGATTTTAGTTTGAGAACTCATGATGAAGTATTTAGGTTATTTTATGATGTAAAATGAATTGTAGTGAGTTAGTAAACCATGAGCGACATGTACCTAGACAAGGTAGACAAATCACAATCAAATTTAGATCTATTAGAAAATTGGATCGATTGAATTATTTTAAATGATATGAAAGAAGACTGTCATTTTTGATTTATGTATATGCATGTTTAATTCTATGTATTTGTATTTGATTAAGAAATGGAAAGTCCTTGATTGTGATTGGTGGATATTGTCATATGTTTATTTTGGTATCTGCTTGGGTCCTTGATCTTGAGTTTTGGACTATTTTCTTGTGATTGTTTGTATCTAGTCATGTCCTTTATGCAAGTGTTGGGTGTTGTTATGTGGTTGACTATAGCTGGCCATTTCTCTAGTCAAAGTATTGTCAATCAATGCACCTCGTATGAAGACTTGTTTGTCCAAGTGGGTATTCCCACCATATTGAACATCATATGCTTATCTTAGTGTATTCTTTGGTTTAGGAATTCATATGATTATGGTCTAGTGGCATATGGGAGAGTGGCTTTCAAGTGGGAGCCATGTCTAAAGTGGTTATAGGGTAACCCATCGAAAGTGTGTCTAAATAAGTGATAACCTAATAAAATATTAGAGAGTTTAGTTAATGAAAACACTAAGTAAGATAATTGTGCCTCACGCAAGGGATGAGTGCTAGTATAGACTTGGAATGCAGTGAGAAGGCCTAAAATGGCAAACCAACAACCTTGTCTTAACGAAAGGATGTGTTGGGTCCACATGAGACTTGGATGGGCTGGAGGTTCAGGGAAGGTTACCAGGGTAACCTAGTAGATGGGGCTGAAACCTATGGAGGCCTGCCAAGGTAACCATACCAAGTTATGTGATAACACTTGTCCCTTATGTTCACTAGTGTACAGTTTGTGTTTTCTTTGCTAGGAGCACTGTTGTGGAGTCATATTTGAGCTTTTTATGTCCTTGTGAGAACCTAATATTCATGTTAGAC
This sequence comes from Cryptomeria japonica, assembly GCF_030272615.1. Lineage (NCBI taxonomy): Eukaryota > Viridiplantae > Streptophyta > Pinopsida > Cupressales > Cupressaceae > Cryptomeria > Cryptomeria japonica. The sequence goes on from NC_081413.1 coordinate 660,671,859, forward strand.
CATGGGTTTCTTATAACGGGTTGCAAGGACTTAGTTTCACGGGTGCTCTAATTATTCTTTTGAGATTGCTTCTTATCATGTTTGAGATGGATCATTTCAATTTTTGGGGATCATTCATGTATCTATTGGACCGATGTGGTAATATGTATTATTTATTTATGTACGTCATTTTTCTAGGCTATAATTGATATGAACCTTATGTATTCTTCATCCTATTATTTATTAGAGCGGTCTTGTAGTTGAGCAGACCCGAAGATGTAGCCCACTAGGGGTGAACTCCGATATCATTGTCTTATGTGGTGTTTGTGTTCTTTTGTTTCCTCTTTATTTAGCATGTATGGATGGCATTTTTGTTAAACTGTATAATGTGGATTAGATGATGTTAATCTTAAATGCATCTATGTAGTTATCTTATTAAATATAGTAATATGGATCATGAAGAATGTAGGTTGGTGTAATGGGAAGTATTCATTATTTTTTAATGCAATTAAAGTATGTAATGAAATTAGATGCATGACATATGTTTTAAATGGAAGATTGGACATAATGTATGGTTAAATTATAATGTATAAACTTAATCATGTTATCTATATTTTTAACTTAGCAAACAAATTTATCCTTGTTTAAATTATTAGCATGTCATTAAGTTAATCAACTTAATTGGATTAATTAGTGTGAGTTGAGTTAAGTGTTGAGTCAAGTAATCACATTGAGAAACTCTTCAGTTGTTGGTTAAGTCTTCCATTGTGTAATCTGAAGTTAATGTTAACTCAATGTATCTTTGATTTTATTTTAACTTAAAAAATATATATTTGTGCTCTATTCTTGTGTTTTAGCTTTATCCCTTCCAAGATTCCTGGTAGGGAGTTACATTTGGTATAAGAGCCAATGTCTCAAACACTGGGATCTCTGGTGTCACTTGTGCCCTTAGTTGGTGTGAGGTGTATAGACCCTATGTTGTATGCTTTTCCTCATATTGTATGTGTGTGATTGAGGCATATGATCTTGAAGATCTTAAGGAATAGTGCTTTGTTCTTTTTGCGTATTCTTTTGAGAAAACCTTAATTGTGTGTAACATGTGTGTTCACACCTTGCTTTCACCTTCCTGATGTTGGTACTTCTAAGTGATTATATGTGATTTGATTTCTTATTTAATTTAGTAATTTATTAAAAATTCAATTCAATTAATACTAATTATTTGCATGTTCAATTTTAAACAATATATTTTGATTAAATTCTCAACTTAGAAAAAATTAACCCTTTTCCTTCTTTCATCTAAATACTACTATATATATCAAATAATACTAAATACTCAAATTATAAATATTTCTATTTAATTTTTTTCTCTAATAAATATAGCTTTATTATTATTATTTCTAAAGTACAATAATTATAATTTTAAGATATACATATATTGAATTGAAAATATTAGGACTGGGAAATAAAATAATATTAATTATTGTTTATAATATCAATAAATGTTGATGTTTAAAATTATGTTAATGAAAAATATATTTAAATACATATTTTTCATTTTAAATACTAATATTTATTTGCTACTATAATATTTGATTTATTTTCTTATCTGTATATTGAACTAAATAAAATACCATTTTGATTTATGTACCATAAAAAAAATTCTTTTTAAATTGATAATAAATAGAATTGGAAGAGTAATATAAGTGTAAATATCTTTTTCTTATCTTTTCTTGATTTTTCTATTGTTTTTTTTTATAATGCATATTTTTAATTAAAAAAAATAAGAAATGCTATATAACAAGATATCACTAGTATTTTTATTATTATTATTTTAATATCAGAAGATTTTTTTTTTTGTTGGAAGAAATTTCTACAACAACACATTCACAAATTTAAAGTTGGAAGAAATTTCTAAAAAGTAATGTATTCCCAAATGCTAAAGGAAATTCTTAATGGAAACATATTGAAATTTAATGTCGAAAGAAATTTCTACAAAGAAATATACTGACAAATTTATTTAGGCAATTCATTTTTTTTGTTTTTTCTGAGTTAATATTTTTTGTAACATTTAATATTTACCCAAGTAAAGCTAAACTATTCTCTCCTAGATTCTAAATGTATTTGTTTTAAATAAAGCTGCTCAAAATACCCAAAATAAAATTTACATGCATTCATATCTAACTTAACATGTGAAGGATTTAAATAATCCCCTCAAAAATACCAAAGGAAACTGCATGCATTGAAAGAAAATTTACTTGCATTTAGATTTTACTCAAACAAATAAACATATTTATTTTAATGCTTTTAACAAAATGATAATACAGGCATTTGAAAATATACAAAATAAAGAACCTCGATTTCAAAAAGAGATAAAATCCTTATCTCTTGAACCATGCTCCTACTTCCAACTCCCTTTCTTCAAATTTACTCCTACAACAATTCTGATAGCAATCCCCCCCCCCCTCCCCCCACTCAAATGTAACACCTATATTCTATAAAAAATTTATCAAAGAATCTACTTCCAATATTCAACCCATATTCCATGCTCACAAAAATTCTTCTAAATTATTTAACTATTCATAAAAATGAAACTCAATAACATGTCTCAGAAAGGATTTTGTAAAAGACACCCAACATCCTCCTAATTTATAGATTTTATAGATGTAACTAACATTTACCATCTGTAAAAATAATTTTTAAAATAGGGAGATTCTTCAATTAATATTTGTAAGAGAATATGCCATAAATAAAATTGTAACTCCCTTGTTATCAATTTATTTATTTCTTCCATTTAATCAAGAATTATTTGGTAACTCCCTTGTCATAAAAATGCCATGAATAGAGATATTCTTGTCATAGAATTAATTCATATCTCCCATGTCATAGGATTTGCTAAAATAAAACTCATTCCTTCCAAAATAAATAAATATTATATTCTCCACTTGTCATAGAATATACTAATAATAAAATCCATCTTCTAGCATGCCATGTGTCTTGGCCTTACTCTTTTCTCCTACACCATGTTCTTAAATACAAATATATGCATTAAAATAGATATAAGTATTTATCTATAATTTTAGATTTTAAAATTAATTACTTGCATCTAGCTAATATTATAATGAAATGGTATTATCATTGGAAGTCCGTTGGTCGGATCTAATGCTATGGTCAATGGACTTTGTAGTGGTGGTGCTAGTGGATCTTTTAGGATCCTTTAAGTTTTTGTTGTTGTCTTGGTGGGCCTAAGTCCTGTTCTTTGCATTTTTTTGATTTCTGAAGAAATCTTTGCCCCTTTTTTCCAAATAAAATAGTTTGTTTATTCAAAGATGATGTAATTACTTTCATGCAAAAATCAGGCAACTCGACAATCAGATAAAAAAAAAGTAAAAAAACAAAAATATAAAGTTTCTTAATAGTCATTACTTTTTTTACGGTCCTATTTCTAATCATATCACTTTATTAAGTCTTTTAAAAGAAAAATTTTAGAGTTAGAGAAAATGAATAAACTACATTCAAAATTGAAATTTTATCTTATATCTTTTCTCTTAAAATCAGATTTACTTTCTATTTCTTTTAATTTATCAATGAATATTTCATAAATAGAACTCTTCAAACCAATAATTCATCAACTAAGTTTCTTTTCGAACCATATAAATATTAATTATCATTATAAATATTTTCATAGTTAATTAAATTATTAAAGTTACTAATTTATTAAAAATTCAATTCAATTAATACTAATTATTTGCATGTTCAATTTTAAACAATATGTTTTAATTAAATTCTAAAATTAGAAAAAATCAACCCTTTTCTTTCTTTCATCTAAATACTTCTATATATATCAAATAATATTAAATACTCAAATTATAAATATTTCTATTTAATTATTTTCTGTAATAAATATATTTTATTATTATTTTTTTAAGATATAATAATTATAACTTTAATATATACATATATTGAATTGAAAATATAGGGCATGCCAAATAAAATATTATTAATTATTGTTTATAATATCAATAAATATTGATATTTTAAATTATGTATAACTTCAAATATATTTATATACATATTTTTCCATTTTAAATACTAATATTTATTTGGTACTATAATATTTCATTTATTTGCTTATCTTTATATGGAACTAAACAAACTACCTTTTTGATTTATGTACAATAAAAAAATAAATTTAAAATATATAATAAATAGAATTGGAAGAGTAATATAAGTGTAAATATATTTTTGTTATCTTTTCTTCATTTTTGTATTGTTTTATTTTATAAAGTATATTTTTAATTAAAAAGGAAAATAAGAAATATTATATAAAAAGATATCATTACTATTTTTATTATTATTATTTTAATAATAGAAGATTTTTTTTATTGTTGGAAGAAATTTCTATACTAACACATTCACAAATTTAAAGTTGGAAGAAATTTCTAAAAAGAAATGTATTCACAAATGTTAAAGGAAACTCTTATAGAGAAATATATTGAAATATAATGTCGAAAGAAATTTCTACAAAGAAATATACTTACAGATTTATTGAGGCACTTCATTTTTTTTCATTTTTCCCATGTTAATATTTTTTGTAACATTTAATATTTACCCAAGTAAATCTAAACTATTATCTTCTAGTTTCTAAATTTATTTGCATTAAATAATCCTACTCAAAAAACCGAAAATAAAATTTACATGAATTGAAGGAAAATTTACTTACATTCCAATTTTATTCAAACATACACAGATTTATTTTAACACTTATACAAAAGAAAGAACTTGGATTTCCAAAAGAGATCAAATCCTTATCCGTTAAACAATGCTTCTACTTCCAACTCCCTTTCTTCAAATTTATTCCTACAACAATTCTGATAGCATTCTATAGCACCCCTACCATAATTAGATCTTAAAACCCAGTCTAACCTTGGTTGATTTGCCGTGTTGTAATGTTAAGTCAGATATTATGATTATTGTGCGTACCTGTAAATGTTATTTTCGCATCGATTCTTATGTAAGATTATTTGTTCTTTTGATTCATGTTATTAATCTTGAGCTAACACTTTCATTCAATATATGTGTATGCATGTGTGGTTCTTGGTTGTAGGAGACTGTAGGTATAGTACTACATAGGTATGAGGTTCATCTCCACCTAGATTTACAAGTTTGAGTGTACTTCATCAGCCCTAAGGAATTGGATTAGGTATTCATAAGACCCTCATTCTACCCTAATCATGCTCAAGTGAGCATTGTCAGTCATTTGTCAGTTTCCCCTTTTGTTTGGTATGCGAGTTGTTGTGTTTGTTTGTCTCTCTTGGGTTGTGTGTTGTGCATGTGGTAAAAATAGAGTATTTAATCCTAACTATTTAATTTGATTAAATGTGTTCTTTTATGTATTAGTAAATTAGGAGACTAAATTAAATAGGACCCCTTTGTGTGATTAAACATTAACCAGATTGCTAAATTAATGTATGTAGCAAGTTTGATTAAATGCTCATTTTTAAATGATGAATTAATTAAGTATATGCATTTTGAAAGGAAAGGTTAAATAGTATTTTAAAATATAAATATTTTACCGTCTTTGGATTTTTGAAATAGAAATGTTCATTTTAATTAAATTAAGAAAATCAATTTTAGAAGAAAAAGAAAGTTTTGCATATTTGAATTGTTTGGGAAAAATGATTTTCATTTTTATTTGGAGGAAAATATTTTAAATCCAAAAAAAAGATTTTTGGTCAAACAATTGAACTTTTAACCTAGGTTTAGAAAAATATTTTGGAAGAGTTATTTTTGGAATGGAAATTTTGGGCATTTCTGGGAGAAGGATTTTTGTGAGCTTGCAAGTTGGGCTCTTCATCAAATCATTCCCAGGATTGCTGAATAAGGTTGGATTCTTGTTTATCTCTTTCATTTTATTTTTTAAAAGAGATTATTTAGATTTAGAATAAATTTGGTTTTTCTTGTTGAAAATCTTATACATTTTGTAGAACAAGGAAGAGTTGTAGTTAAATCTCAAAATTAAACCCTCCTTGCTTTCTTTCCCAACCTCCAGATCAAATTTTGGTTGCTCAAATTGATTTCAAAATGAAAAAATGAGGTTGTCTGTTCACATTAAAATTTTGTTAATTCTCTAAATGAATGCATTCAGATTCAACGTTTAGATTGTAAAATTAGTTTGTGTTTGGCAAGATTGGTTGGATACATGTGTTTAAATTAATTCTATTTACTCAAATATGGTATTTGGTTGGAGGAATTTGCCCAGTTTTATCCTTCTGGGACTGGTTATTCAGAAAATTTTAATATTTTGGGAGCCATTGTTATTCTAGAAATTCATTTCTTTTTTTGGTCTCTATCTGAGACTACAAAAAATTGGGCATTTTTTTATTTTAAAGAAATAAATATGAAAAACTCATATATAAAAGAAATATTAATTTACCACCACATGGCTGGGTATACCCCACCACGTGGGATGGTAGTAGTGCTACCCAAGGTAGCAACCTACTACAATTTGGTAGCAACACTACCAATGGTAGCATCTGCCGCCAAAGCATTCCCCTCGAGAAAGGGAGGCCCACGTGGGTCTACCCCATTATTTTTTTGCTTTTTGTTTTTTTTTCAACAAAATAATTATATATTTTAAAATAGGGTTTTTAATATTATTTAATTTACTAGTGTGTCTAATTAAATATATGTTAATTAATATTTAAGTTTTTTTTTTTTTTTTCAAGGAAATTTTATTTCTTTGGGAAAAAGATTGTCAATTTTAGTTTCCTTTTAAATGTATATTTCCTTTTATGGAAAGTATATATTTTCTTTGTGAAATTAGAATAGTTCATTTATTTCAAAAAAAAAGAATGGGAATGATGTTTTATTTTAAAAGTAAATATCATATTTTAGTTGATTAATGAATATTTGATTTATCTTTGTATGTTCTTCATATAATTATAATTATGTTAACCCGATTTTGGTTTGAGAACTCATGATGAAGTATTTATATTATTTTATGATGCAAAATGAATTATAGTGAGTTAGTAAACCATGAGCGACATGTACCTAAACAAGGTAGACATATAACAAACAAATTTAGATGTAATAAAAAACTGGATTGATTGTATTGTTTTAAACGATATGGAAGAAGACTGTCATTTCTAATTTATGTACATGAATGTTTAATTCTCTATATTCGCATTTGATTAAGAAATGGAAATTCCTTGATTGTGATTGGTGGATATTTTCATATGTTAATTTTGGTATCTGCTTAGGTCCTTGATCTCGAGTTTTGGACTATTTTCTTGTGATTGTTTGTATCTGGTCATGTCCTTTATGCGAGTGTTGGGTGTTGTTATGTGGTTGACTATAGCTGGCCATTTCTCTAGTCAAAGTACTATCAATCAGTGCACCTCATATGAAGACTTGTTTGTCCAAATGGGTATTCCCACCATATTAAACATCGTATGCTTGTCTTAGTGTATTCTTTGGTTTAGGAATTCGTATGATTATGGTCTAGTGTCATATGGGAGAGTGGCTTTTGAGTGGGGGCCATGTCTAAAGTGGTTGCCCATCGAAAGTGTATCTAAATAAGTGATAACCTAATAGCATATTAGAGAGTTTAGTTAATAAAAACACTAAGTAAGATAATTGTGCCTCACGCATGGGATGAGTGCTAGTATAGACTTGGAATGTAGTGAGAAGGCCTGAAATGGCAAACCAACAACATTGTCTTCACGAAAGGATGTGTTGGGTCCACAGGAGACTTGGATGGGCCGGAGGTTTGGGAAAGGTTACCAGGGTAACCCAGTAGATGGGGCCAAAACCTATGGAGGCCTGCTAAGGTAACCATACCAAGTCATGTGATAACACTTGTCCCTTATGTTCACTAGTGTGCAGTTTGTGTTTTCTTCACTAGGAGCACTATTGTGGAGTCATATCTAGTTGTTTATGCCCTTGTGAGAACCTGCTATTCATGTTAGACCATGGGTTTCTTATAACCAGTTACAAGGACTTAGTTTTGTGGGTGCTCCCATTGTTCTTTTGAGATTGCTTCTTATCATGTTTTAGATGGATCATTTCCTTTTTCTGGGATCATTCATTTATCTATTAGACCAATGTGGTCGTATGTATTATTTATTTATGTACGTCATTTTTCTAGGTTGTAATTGATGTGAACCTTATGTATTCTTCACCCTATTATTTATTAGAGAGCTCTTATAGTTGAGAAGACCCAAGGATTTAGCCCACTTGGGGTGAACTCTGATATCATTGTGTTATGTGGTGTTTGTGTTCTTTTGTTTCCCCTTTGTTTAGCATGTATTGATGGCATTATGGTTAAAATGTATAATGTGGATTATATGGTGTTAATCTTAAATGCATATATGCAATTATCTTATTAAATGTAGTAATATGGATCATGAAGAATGTAGGTTGGTGTAATGGGAAGTATTCATTAGTTTTTAATGCAATTAAAGTAGGTAAGGAAATTAGATGCATGACATATGTTTTAAATAGATTGGATGTAATGTATGGTTAAATTATAATGGATAAAATTAATCATGTTATCTATATTTTTAACTTACAAAACAAATTTATCCTTGTTTAAAGTATTAGCATGTCAATAAGTTAATCAAATTAATTGGATTAATTAGCATGAGTTGAGTTAAGTGTTGAATCAAGTAATCACGTTGGGAAACTCTTTAGTTGTTAGTTAAGTCTTTCATTGTGTAATCTGAACTTAATGTTAAATCAATGTATCTTTGATTTTGTTTTAACTTTAAAAATATATATTTGCGCTCTATTCTTGTGTTTTAGCTTTATTCCTTTGGGGTTTCCTAGTGGGGAGTTACATTTGGTATCAGAGACATTGTTGCAAACACTGGGATCTTTGGTGTCACTTGTGCCCTTAGTTGGTGTTAGGTATATAGACCCTATGTTGTATGCTTGCCCTCCTATTGTATGTGTGTGATTGAGGTATATGATCTTGAAGATCTGAAGGACTCGTGCTTTGTTCTTTTTGCGTATTCTTTAGAGAAAACCTTAATTATGTGTAGCATGTTTGTTCACACCTTGCTTTCACCTTCCTGATGTTGGTACTTTTGAGTGATTATAGGTGACTTGTTTTCTTATTAGATATCTTATTTTATGATTACTCTTATTCTGAGGGAGAGTCGTATGTACCTCCCTTTTTGATCATTGTACTCTTCAGACTAACCCATTGGTTTGGTCAGTGATTGTCTTAAACCTGAAAGTATGAAATGTGCTTCTATTATGATTATTGTAGACACCCAAAATTGTCTAGTCTAATTAAATAAATATTTTATTTATTTAATTATCTAAGCTTAATTCTTCTATTAATTAAATAAATCTTTATTTATTTAATTAATTCATTTATCTTCTTCTAGCCTTATTTCTCATTTAAATAAATACATTTATTTATTTAAATTATCCTTTTCCTAAATTAAATAAATATCTTATTTATTTAATTGATCTCACTTCTTCTATTAATTAAATAAATCTTTATTTAATTAATTAATTCATTAACCTTTTCTACCCATGACACATGTCATTCATCTCTTAATTCATACACTACCTACCCCTTTCATTATTTTATTATTTCTTTTACCTACCCTCTAATCATAGCCGACCTCCTTTTACACCTCTCAATCTTATCCCTCCATTTCATATAGTGTTTTCTATATAAGGAGATGCTTCCTTCATTATCAACCCTAATCAATCATTCTAATCAATCTATGCAAACCCCCCGTTGACTATTTGACTACACTATGCTTTTGAACATATGCGATCCTACTTGCAACCACATTCCGTTCTTTGTTGAGCTCTTGTGCACATAAAATCTGAGAGCAAATATATCAAGCAAGATCAATGGAGATAGGAAGAATGGAGATCCAAACCCTATTGGACATGTGATGGTATAATCTTTGTGATTTCATTTGATTTGCATTGTCTTAGGTAATCTTCATATGTTATGGTGGATTTTTGTTGTTGTTAGGCTAGGGTTTTGTGGTTGAATTCATTTAGCCTTTCAATATCGTTATTATTGTTATTCATTTTCACCATATACAATTATGATCTAGCTTAGTGTTGTGAACTTGAAGGACTTGTATGGTAGATGTTGAGTGCTTATGATTTATCAAATTGAATGGTTATCATCCTTCCTCCTCTTTCTCTCTAGAAATTTAAATGTTTGTTATATGTGTATTTATCACTTATGTAAGTTTTCAAATTATGAGAGAAAGGTTGTGACTTCTTGAACCCTTGTGTGATCCTAATGATTCTACTATGTATTTAGATAAGAAGAGGGCTATGGGTTTACAAGATCATAAAAGTTATTGGGAGGAAATTGTATGTTTTCATAAATAAATTCACCATGTATGTTGTAGGAGTAACATAATGAAACTCTATCTTAGGCAATGTGCGATAATGTGCAAATAGCGGATATGTGAAACTGCCTTGTTTGTAATAAGATGTGTAAAAAGGGAACATGTTATAGTGGCTAAGAGTGTGTTTATGTGTTCCATGAAAGATTTATTTATGTGTTTCATAATACCGACTCAATTGAAGACTTGTTTGAACAATGCTACATTGAACTTGCTTTTGGATATATATAATTAACTTCATAGGAATAGTAAGTGCAAATGAAAAGCTTGTTTGATGTGCATGCATAAGTATGTATTATTTAGTTGATAGCTCCTCGTTCACGTTCTTATCGTACTTGGATTTTGAATGAAAAGTTGTAGATTATGATATATTTAATATTAATTAAGAGTAGTGATTGTTCACAAGAGGTCTTACATGAATGAAAAGATTATTTGTCTTGATTAAGTTTTTTTTGGAAATTAGGACATTTAGTTGCAACCATAATATTTAGAAATGTCATGTTAGGCCAATTGACATTCTTCTAAATGGTACTAAAATGAAAACCGTAAAACTAAGATGATAGGCTTATAGTGAGAAATTTTATCCTATTGTGTGATCTTGTTAATTTTGTGCATATGTATGAAACAAGTTGACTATCAAGCTCTCTTCCCCTTCTCTTTACCTAGACTATAAGATTTTTAGAAATGCTATTAAAGAATGCATTGATTTAAATAGAATGTTTATAAAGCACATGAAATTGTCTTTTTTTTTGCATTATGGTTTCATATTGAAAGATGGAAGTCTTATGCTTTGGAAAGAAAATTTGTATGGTTAGTAATGTGAATATGAATGCTTAATGGAATTAGTGAAAGATATAGGAATGACATTACTTCCTTATGTAATTTTGAATTGTAAAGAATTCCAGTACTTGTACCTACGATAAATTCTACTCGGTTATTCATGTGGGAAGCATAATTAAAACCTTCCTTGAGTAGATGATAGTCTACTAAAAAGTACTCCCCATAAATGTGAATAAACCAGTATGGTGCTTTTGTTGTGTATTATGAGAAACCAGTGTTTGCTATATGTGCCCATGGGATGGTGAAGTAATTAACCATGGAGAATATGTTTACTTATGAGTATGGGAAACCATAATGTGTATGTGATGTTGCTTATTTTTTAACCTACTGAGTGCCAACCCATGAGTTGTTGGTAACTCAGTATGTAAAGGGGTAGTATTAGGAGTCACCATTCCTTGAATAGCATTTTTTTGGCGTATGAGTAATATTGGTGCAAAGTGACTTTAGCTTCTCTATTTTGAGGAAAAATATAGTTATATAATGAAACTATATTAAGGGTGTACTCAATAGTTTCCAATTTGATGAACCAATTTATAAGGTTTATGTGTGCCAGCCTATTCCTCTCTTTTATTTGAGCATTTTGATGGCAGTTCTTGAGCATAGTGATGGTGTATTTTGGAGGATCTTTTGCCTTGTCTTCATGAAAGGTATGTTATTTCCACATGAGCTACCAATTAGCAGGCGTTGTTATACATGTCAGTGGACCTTAGCCATGTGTACTGCTGGCTTACAACGAGTATCTTGAGAGGTATGCCACAATGCAGGGTGTGACCTACACATGCCTTTTTCCGCAAGGTACACTACCATGCAGGATATGTCCATTGCATGTCTTATCAGCTTGGAGTATTGCCATGCCGTGTGATGATGTGATGTAGGGTGATGTTGAGGTGCACACTGCCATGTCATGTGGATGTATGACTAGACCACACCACATGGTAAGCTACTGCAATAGCTTGATGATTGTTTTCTCCTTCCTCATTGGTGGCTAGATCCTAGTAACATAGTGATGTTATGTACAATTATGATATTCTTATTTATTTTTTTGTGGACCAGCAATTTATTCTTTTGAATTTGAAGGTTTAGCCATGATCTTGTGATCTTTTGCTTACATGCTTTGGTGTTGTAATTCCGAATTTTATTTTTTCTTGCCTTACTATTGGAATTGATGATTTATTATAGTTATTCATCTATATTTTGGTGGCTAAACTGATTTATCCTTATTGTTTTCGTATGTTGGTCTTTTTTTGAAATGTGAATTCCTCTCCAAGGACATTTGAGATAGTCTTGGTTTAGTGTATACGAGAAAGTAGACGTAGGGAACCTTGAGGATGGAGTTATGTGAGGCTATGATAGAGCTAGGATCCACTACCTACCTACATTTGGTAACTATCTCTTGGAGGCTAACCACCTTACTCAGCAAGGGATGGTCACGAGGGTCTTGTATGGAAGGTAACACCGCTATGGTGTGTCCTAGAACCATCAATCCATTGAGTGAGATGTTTGATATTTGTGATCGGGTTATTTGTTCTGAGATTAGGCATAGAGATGTTGATCATGCATATTATCTCTGACTAAGCATTAGACATGCTCACATGTGGCCTTTTGAGTTGTTCATTCCAGTTATGTGGATGGTTATTATGTGTAATAATGAAGTAAAATATGTTATTTTGTCACTATGTTATGGGACATAGTCATTGGAAAGGTTTTTATATGCCTAGCAAGTGTAATCAATTGTGTTCTTTATGTTGCTCTTATTTTATTAAAGTTAAACTAGTTGTAGAATTTAAAATTTGAAGCTAGTTCTATGCGATAAAATTTTATGAAGATGATGGATTGGTAAAAGAAATTGATCATGATGGTATGTTTTCTTGTCGTATTTGGTAGATGAGTATGGTAATTGTTGTTTACCTCTTTTAATAGATTAATTTGGTATGATTAAAGGAAGAAAAATCTTGTTTCACTCCTATGATTATAGATAGTTCCTAGAATATTATATGAAATGTATGGATTTAGATGTATCTTACCAATGGATAATGACATTCATAAAGGATTTAGTAGTAATGTTTCAATTATTTGTGAAAATATTCTTATGTACAATTTGATATATGTTAAATAATTTTCAGGGCTATTGTGAGCTGCATGTTTTCCTTCTAGCCTTAATACTTCTAGGAGTAAGTCTGAACCTAGGCGGGGAGGATGTACTACCCCTACCCTAATCAGATTTTAAAACCTGATCTAACCTTGGTTAATTTACCATGTTGTAATATTATAATCGGATACTATGATTATTGTACATACTTGTAAATTTTGTTTTCACATCGATTCTTATGTAAGATTATTTTTTCTTCTAATTTGTGTTATTAATCTCGGGTTAACACTTTCATTCAACATATATGTATGCATGTGTGGTTCATGGTTGCAAGAGATTGCACGTACAATACCACATAGGTACAAGGTTCATCTACACCTAGATTCATAGGTTTGAGTGTACCTCATTGGCCCTAAGGAATTGGATTAGGTAGTCATTAGACCCTCGTTGTACCCCAATCATGCTCAAATGAGCATTGTCAATCATCTGTCAGTTCCCCCTTTGGTTGGGTATGTGGGTCATGTGTTTGTTTGGCTTTCTTAGGTTGCATGTTGTGCGTGTAGTAAAAATTGAGTATTTAATCCTAAGTATTTCATTTGATTAAATGTGTTCTTTTATGCATTAGTAAATTAGGGGACTAAATTAATCAGATTGCTAAATTCATGTTTGTATCAAATTTGATTAAATGGTTATTTTTAAATGATGAATTAATAAGTATATGCATTTTCAAAGGAAAGGTTAAATAGTATTTGAGAATACAAATATTCTACCCTCTTTGACATTTTGAAATAGAAATGTTAGTTTTAATTAAATTAAGAAAATCAATTTTAGAAGAAAAAGCAAGTTTTGCATATTTGAATTGTTTGGAAAAAATGATTTTCATTTTTATATGGAGGAAAATATTTGAAGTCCAAAAAAATGATATTTGTTCAAACAATTTGCCTTTTAACCTAGGTTTTGAAAAATATTATAGAAGACTTATTTTTGGAATGGAAATTTTGGGCATTTGTGAGAGAAGGATTTTATTGAGCTTGCAGGTTGGGCTCTTCATCAAATCATTCCCAAGATTGCTGAATAAGGTTGGATTCTTGTTAATCTCTTTGGTTTTATTATTTAAAAGAGATTATTTAGATTTAGAAGAAATCTAGTTGTGCTTGTTGAAAATATCATACATTTTGTGGAATAAGGAAGAGTTGTAGTTAAATCTCAAATTTCAACCATCCTTGCTTTCTTTCCCAACCTCTAGATCAAATTTTGGTTGCTCAAATTGATTTCAAAATAAAAAATTGAGGTTGGTTGTTCACAATAAATTTTGTTAAAACTCCAAATTAATGCATCCAGATTCAAGTTTTAGATTGTAAAATTAGTTTGTGTTTGGCAAGATTGGTTGGATAAATGTGTGTAAACTAATTCTATTTGCCCAAATATGGTATTTGGTTGGAGGAATTTGCCCATTTTTATCTTTCTGGGATTCGTTATTCAGAAAATTTTAATATTTTGGGAGCCATTGTTATTGTAAAAATTTATTTCTTTTTTTTGCGCTCTGTCTGAGACTGTGCAGAAATTGGGGGTTTATCTATTTTAAAGAAATAAATATAAAAAAAAAATTATATAAAAAAATTAAAATATTAATTTACCACCCAAGTGGCAAGGTATACCCCACCACGTGGGATGGTAGAAGCGCTACCAAAGGTAGCATTTGCCGCCAAAGAATTCTCTTGGGGAAAGGGAGGCCCACATGGGTCCACCCCATTATTTATTTATTTTTTATTTTTATTTTTTAAAAAAAATAGTATACATTTTAAAATAAAGTTTTTAATATTATTTAATTCATAAATTATTAAGTAGTATTTGGTTTAATTTAATTATTAATTAATGTATATAACTAAATATATGTTAATTAATAGTTAAGTTTGTTTTTTTAATTTTTATGCAACGAAATTTTATTTCTTTGGGAAAAAGATTATCAATTTTAGTTTCCTTTTAAATGTATATTTCCATTTTTGGAAAGTATATATTGGGTTTGCGATTATGAGAATAGTTCATTTATTTCAAAAAAAAAAGAATGGGAATGTTTTTTAATCTTAAAAAATAAATATCATATTTTAGTTGATTAATGAATATTTGATTTATCTTTGTATGTTCTGCATATAATTATAATTATATTAATGTGATTTTAGTTTGAGAACTCATGATGAAGTATTTATTTTATTTTATGATGCAAAAGGAATTATAGTGAGTTAGTAAACCATAAGCGACATGTACCTAGACAAGGTAGACAAATTGCAATCAAATTTAGATCTATTAGAAAACTGGATCAATTGTAATGTTTTAATGATATGGAAGAAGACTATCATTTCCAATTCATGTCTATGCATGTTTAATTCTCTATATTTGCATTTGATAAAGAAATGGCAACTCCTTGATTGTGATTGGTGGATATTGTGATATGTTTATTTTGGTATCTAATTCAGTCCTTGATCTCGAGTTTTGGATTGTTTTCTTATGGATTTTTTTATCTAGTCATATCCTTTATGCAAGTGTTGGGTGTTGTTATGTGGTTGACTATAGCTAGTCATGTCTCTAGTTAGAGTATTGTTAGCCAGTGAACCTCGTATGAAGACTTGTTTGGCCAAGTGGATATTCCCACCGTATTTAACTCTGTATGCATGTCCTAGTGTATTCCTTGGTTTAGGGGTTCATATGATTATGGTCTAGTATCATATGGGAGAGTGGCTTTCGAGTGGTGGTCACGCCCAAAATGGTTGCAGGGTAACCCATCAAAAGTGTTTCTAAATAAGTGAGTGCTAGTACAGATTTGGAATGTAGTGAGAAGGCCTGAAATGGCAAACCAACAACCTTGTCTACACAAAAGGATGTGTTGGGTCCACATGAGACTTGGATGGGCCAGAGGTTCGGGAAAGGTTACCAAGGTGACCCAGTAGATAGGGCCAGAACCTATGGAGGCTTGCCAGGGTAACCATACCAATTTATGTGATGACACTTGTCCCGTATGTGCACTAGTGTGTAGTTTGTGTTGTCTTTGCTAGGAGCACTATTGTGGAGTCATATTTGGCTGTTTATGCCCTTGTGAGAACCTGATATTCATGTTAGACCATGGGTTTCTTATGATGGGCTACGAGGACTTAGGTTCATGGGTGCTCCAATTATTCTTTTGAGATTGCTTCTTATAATCTTTCAAATGGATCATTTCCTTTTTCTAGGATCATTCATGAATCTATTGGACCGATGTGTTTGTATGTATTATTTGTTTATGTACGTTGTTTTGGTAGGTTGTAATTGATGTAAACCTTATGTATTCTTCACCCTATTATTTATTAGAAGGGTCTTGCAGTTGAGCAGAATTGGAGATGTAGCCCACTAGGGGTGAACTCCTATATCATTTTGGTGTTATGTGGTATTTGTGTTCTTTTGTTTCCTCTTTATTTAGCATGTATGGATGGCATTATGATTTAAATGTATAATATGGATTAGATGATGTTAATCTTAAATGAATGTATGTAGTTATCTTATTAAATGCAGTAATATGGATCATGAAGAATGTAGGCTAGTATAATGGGAAGAATTCATTAATTTTTAATGCAATTAAAGTATCTAAGAAAATTAGATGCATGACATATGTTTTAAATGTAAGATTGGACATAATGTATGGTTAAATTGTAATGGATAAACTTAATCATGTTATCTATATTTTTAACTTACCGAATGAATTTATCCTTGTTTAAGGTATTAGCATGTCATTAAGTTAATCAAATTAATTGGATTAATTAGCGTGAGTTGAGTTAAGTGTTGAATCATGTAATCACATTGGGAAACTCTTGAGGTGTTAGTTAAGTCTTCCATTGTGTAATCTAAACTTAATGTTAACTCAATGTATGTTTGATTTTGTTTTAACTTTAAAAAAAATAAAATTGTGCTCTATTGTTGTGTTTTAGATTTATCCCTTCTGGGTTTCCTAGTGGGGAATTACACAATCTCCCGCCCCTCTCAAAAGTAGTGCCTATATTCCATATAAATTTCATCAAAGAATCTACTTCCAATATTCAACCCATATTCCATGCTCACAAAACTTCTTCTAAACTATAACTATTCATAAAAATGAAACTCAATAACATCTCTTAGAATGGAGTTTGTAAAATACACCCAACAACCTCCTAATTTATAGATTTTGAATATGTAAATAACTTTCACCATGTGTAGAGGGTCATTGAACTCTTTCCAAAGAAGGATGGTGTGCGTGCAGGCTCTCGCAGGTGGCTGAGCTAGCACTTCTATGCCCTAGCTCAAGGGAGGTGGAGCTATAGGTGGGTCGTCAAGGGGAGGGAAGTGCAGGCACGGCGGGGGTGTGGAGTTGCAAGGGGGCTGGGCAAGGTTCAACGAAGGGAGTGGTAGGTGAAATGAGAGGCTACGGGTGGAGAGGTGTCTATGAGAAACTAGGCTAAGGGGCTGCTACGGGCCATGGGCTTTCAGGGGGTTAGGGGTTTCAGCAGGCTCCCTCTCACGGTGGCCTTTGGGGGGGGGGTGGGGTCGTGGGTTTGGTGCTTTCCCGAGTGGCCCTTTGGGGTGTGGGCCCTTTTTTTTATCTTGTTTAATTTTTCAGAGCTTCGATGATGAGTATTGGTGGTGAGGACTTGCAAGTACCTCCAACCATGGATTTTCTCACTGTGGTGGGCTAAAAAATCCCATTCTAGAGTATGAAGACTTTTAACAATAACCTTTTCTCATCTGAATAGGGATCGGGGACTGCTGGTGGTTCTCATATTATGAAGATTAATGGTTGCCTAGAGAGATACAGTGAGAGACCAAAGCTAGTTATTCCTCCTGAACTAATTGTTGAAGATGTTAAGTACTTTTCAAAACACTCGCCTTATTGCAAGTTTTTAGGAATGAGGGTTTCTTTGCATTTTTTGGAAAAATGGGCGCAGAGGACTTTGGCTTTGGAAGGGGAAATGGAGATTATGATGCTGGCAAACAACTATTTCATGGTTACCATCAACTGCATGGAGGATCGCAATAGGGTCTTTGAAGGAGACCCATATTTTTACAACTAGGTGGGGTTGTTCATCAAGCCTTGGCATGCAGGGTTTAACCCTTCAGAGAAGCTCCCAAACAAGGTTCCAATGTGGGTTCATTTGCCACATTTTCTCGTGGAATGTTGTCAGGAGGATGTGCTACGGTTACTGGCTGCACTGCTTGGGAAGCCAAAGGGATCCTCAATGCAAACCCTAGGGAGAAAGGTAATGACTTTTGCATGTATCTGTGTTGAAATTGATCTTAGTAAACCTTTGCTAGATGCTATAGATATGTGTGCGGGCTCTTATTCATGGGTTCAATAGCTAGATTACGAGACTTTACCTTTTCGTCATTGTCTGTGTCATGAGTATGGTCATTTACAGCGTAAGTGCCCTAGATATAAACCGGTGGTACACCAACCTCAATAGCCGACCTAAAGTCAAGATAGGGCTGATAAAGGAAAAGCTACAATGTCGGCCAAGGTAGAGGGTGCTGATGGTTTTGTCTCAGTTAAGACAAGGAATAGGAATCCAGGACAAAAGAGGTCCTTATGGGAGAGACATGAGGAGGATACCTTTAATGGATTTGAGGCCTTGTATGACCTTATCCATCAAGAAGTGAATCCATGGTTAACTCCTTTAGAACAAGGTACATCGTGGGGGGGTGCGGAAAGAGTTATTAAGGATTTTACCTAGGCCCTGCAAGTGATTGGAAGCCAACAAATGGAGATGGATCAGACAGTAGGGGTCCAGTTGTGAATCATACCTAGTTCAGAGGTAAATTTGGTTGGGGGGGAGGGATCTCTAATAGCCCTAAAATTGGAACCGGCTGGGGCAAAGAGTAACAAGTCTTTCAGTCACCTGGGTCTGCATTAGAAAGATATTAAGAAAAGTGCTACAGAGAAGAACTCAAAGGTTGGTAGAAAGAAGGATTTGGATAAAATCAAATTGATGGGAGAAAATTTGGTTAAGTGAGGGTTAGTAAGGACTTTGTATTCTCACTTTTCCAATCCACCTAAATGATTATGCTCTCATGGAATGTAAGGGGCTTGAATAGTGGCCCTAGGCAAATAGTTGTTCAGGATTTGATTAAGAATCATTCACTTGATGTCCTGTTCTTGCAAGAAACTAAACTCTGAGTGGAGAGTATGATGGGTCGAGTGCCGAAGCTCTAGGGGCAAGGTGAATGTCAGTGTATTGGGGCTGTTGGTTCCTCTGGAGGGGTGGCCTATCTTTGGAACCCTTTAAGGATTCTCCCTGTCTGGTGGATGGCTTCCAGATCTTCACTATTTGGGGTTGCCTCCAGTCTTGAGACTGGAGATCTTATTTTTTTTAGTAATATATAGGCCCCCATGAATCTTTAGGGCAAACACAACTTATGGTCTCATATTTCTTGTATGTGAAAGTTATTTCCTTTCCATCCTTGCATTATGGCAAGAGATTTCAATGCTATCCTTGAGTTGAGTGAGAAGAAGTTGAGTGTCATGCGGTTGGATCCCTCTTCTCTCCTTTTTTGGGATAGTATTTATGATGAATACTAAGACGGGGGGTGTGAATTAGTATACCAAAAAATACTGAACATAAACACTTAAAAAGTTTAGTAGTAAACTGGTATAGCAATTTTACTAACAAACCGGTTAACACCAATGCATACCAAACAGCAAATAAGGCATTCACCCACAGAAGCACAATAATCATAACACAAGAGATTTTGACATGGAAACCCAAATGAGAAAAACCACGGTGAGATGAAACTCACAAGTAACTATCTGCAGAATAGTAACCAGTTCGGTTAAGGTCATACAATGTTCTTTACCAGAACAGATCCTGTTAGGAATCTCAATCTCTGTTAGGAGATAAGTCTGATTAAAGACTACCTTGTGAGAGGATTTCAGATCCACAGTTGTGAACCACCTTGTTAGAGGATTTACAAAGGCTTTGCTAGACCTACCTAGTTAAGGGTTAGAGACTTGTCGTAGATGTGAGTAATCAACAAGTGAATGATCTAGCAATAGCATAGTCAACTTGATTAGATCCATGATAGGTCATTGCTAATGCATTTTAGCATTACTTCAGTCTTCAATTAATCCACACTCTATTACTGCACACAGACTTGATCTTCTCTTTTAAGATCTCACATATAGAAACTTCATCAACCACACAAAAACCCTCACTCCTACTAAAACCCTAGACATGATGTCCTTATAAAGGAATTTGATTTCATGTTGGTCCAATAGGATTACATTGCAAGTTCCTAGGTTCAGTGCATCTGGACACATTTGGTAACACGACACAGAATCACCACCAAAGTGTTTGTGGATGATAACTCATCACAAAAATAATACTGGTTGGTAACTCATCACAAAGTAATACCGATTCATTCATTTACCTATTACCGGTTCACATATTTTACCGATTACCGGTTTGCCAAAATGAAGACTGGGAAAAACGATAATTGCTGCTTCAGTTCCTTCGAACCACTTGAGATCCTCGAACCACTTGAGATCCTCGAACCTCTTGAGGTCTTCACACCATTTGGGATTGGTAGACACTTTCTACAAAAACCAATAGCCTAAAGGCTATAATACATAATACCGGTTTGGAACAAATACCAGTTGAGCATAACTCATACATACAAAAAGTGATCTCAAAGCAAGTGTGTGTCCATCAATGACAATCATAACAACATCATCAAAAATGGCAACAATCTCCCCCTTTGACATTGATGGCAACACGTAGGAAAATTTTTGACATCTAAGTGTTTTACAACAAAAAGAATGCCATAATCAAAATTACTCCCCCTAAGCATATACAGTTCCCCTTTTTGCAGAAAATACAATGTATACTACTCTCTAACAGAGATAAACATGAAAGTATACATAACATGCATCAAAATTTTAAATACGGAATACTACTCCACCTTTTCCAACAATGACAAAGTACAACTGCATAACCCCTATTTCCATTATCATTTAAATAATAAGTGTTTATGACAATAAAGAGTAAAACTGTCAAAAACTAATTTAAAGTCCTACATAAATGTCTTCATGGATAAAGACCATGACTCAAGAAATGAGTTAGCAACCTCAATTTCCGTTTGCATCTGGAAAACATGTTCCTCCATGGCATCCAAGGTACTCATTTCTTGAGTTACCGTTGAGGCATTCAGATTGAGATATCACTTCTGAAGTATTTATACTCATGGTAGTAGAACCAGTTGAAGTTCCTGCAGATCTCATGTCTGGTTGCTGATCTCTAACTCTATTCTTCCAGTCTGGAGTTGAAACCGGTGAACGGTTTTCCCAAATGTGGTGAAGGAATTATAGGGCATCTTAAAGGTGCTTATATATGCTTGCAGGTCAGATTGCGGCTTCTCCTTCTGTGCAAGCAAATCATCACAAAATAGATGGGGTTGACTAATCTTACTGAGTAGCAGATTCCCCTCATCCATAGCATCTCTTATGTCCTTTTGTGCCTTCTGAAGTTCTGACTGGAGCTCATTTAACTTCTTCATTAAGGTAGTGTTGAGAGCCTTTTGATGCTTCTTTTATGCATTGGCTTCAACAACATCTTCCAGGCATTGCACTTGGTCCTCTACAACTGTGCATAGGAGTTTCAATTGAGCAAGAGAGGAATTGGTACTTGGGAGATTGGTATCGGGAATCAAACTGGTAAGAGTTTCCACCGCGGTTTGAATAACACCTTCCTCCTTTTTCCTCCTTAGTGCTTCTAGTTGCTCTTGGGCAAGATTAATACTTTGCAGTAGCTCCGTTTCTTTTATAGATTGGAGGTCAATGGGACTGGTAATGTCAGCCGGTTTGGATTGACTACCAGTTGCCTTTGGGGTCTCCATTTGTATGCTCTTTTCTTCTTCCTCCTTGTCCTTGGCTTGTTGCTTTTCTTCTTCTGCCTTCTTTTGCTCCTCTACTTCTTTCTTTCTTTTCTCTTCTTCCTTCTTCCTTTCTTCTTCTTTCTCCTTCTCTTCCTACTTCTTCTTCTCCTCTTCCTTCTTCCTCTTCTCCTCTTCCTATTTCTTTTCTTCTTTCTTCTTCTTCTTCTCTTCTTCCTGTTTCTTCTTCTCCTCTTCCTTCTTCCTCTTCTCCTCTTCCTATTTATTTTCTTCTTCCTTCTTCCTGTTCTCCTCTTCCTATTTCTTTTCTTCTTCCTTCTTCTTCTTCTTCTTCTCCTCTTCCCGTTTCTACTTCTCCTCTTCTTGTTTTCTCTTTTCCTCCTCCTCTTCGGTCTTTTTATCCTCTTTTGTTTGTTTCCTCTTCTCTTCTTGTTTTCTCTTTTCCTCCTCTTGTTTCTTTTTCTCATTCTCCACTTGCTCTCTGTCAGCCTTTTCTTTGACCTGTTTCTGCTTGTCCACTTTCTCTTTGTTAGCTTTGTCCTTTGTTGTATTCAGGGTGACATTTTCCCCATCCAAAGCATCAACAACAATAGAGTCCATTTGATTAGTGACCTATTCTCCTTCACTGTTACACACCTCATCCACTTTTCCAATTTTCGGTTCTTGTTCGGCCTTTTTGTTGGCTTCAGACACTTGGTGTAATCTCAGAGAAGCTTACGCATGAGAGTGGGTATCTTTTACCACCTCAGGGACTTTCCTTTCTAGCAACAAGAGTCTCCTTCTTCACATAAAGAAGAGGCCTTTATATTTTTCCATAACTTCATAAAGTTCAGAATTAGACACATCAGGAAAATATTGATCAAATATTTCCTCACTTATTTCCTGTTTCTTTTCTATGGCAATGTGCCATTTGTTGTCTAAAGAATTGTATAAAGAATCTGGTGTCATAGATTTAATTTCTGATGGCAACCGATCATTAATACATAAATATTGAATGACTTCCTATTCAACTTCCTCTTTCTCATTGTCATTGAAATCATCAAAACAATCTACTAAATCACTCAACACTTTTCTCCTAATATTCTTGATAGTTCTTTGACAATGTGTCAGAGGTTTGTAAGAGGAAATATCAATATTTACCGGTGCTGATGATGTTGGTTCATTGCTGGTTGTTTTTGTCTTCTTCCTTGTTTGCCTAGTCTTCTTAGGTTGTTCTTCAGATTTTGTGTCCTCTGAGTCTAGTGTGTTGCCTTTTGTCTTCCATTTTCTCTCCAATACCCTGGCGGGTGCAACTTCCTGTTTCTTCTTTGCCGGTGACCACTTGGTCACTTTAGGACTTGCTAGAGTAACTAGTGCCGATACAAATGGCATTGCCTTTCCCTTCTTTATTGAAGGCTCTTCAACAGGTGTAATCCTTTCCAAATAGGTGTCAATTCTCTTCTTCTTAGGATCAAGAAGTGAGGAAAGTAGGATAGAAGCATACCCATCTAGCATATCATACATCACCTCATAACCCATAGGATCCACCTTTTTTTTTCTAGGCTCAACTGCCTCCATATGCACTCATCTACTCTGATGGTGAAGCAGATGTCCTCTTCATACTTCCTGATAGTGTCACTAGATATTCTCACCCTTTGGCTCATCTTGTGTCTGAACTCATCAAATTATTTGTTTAGGACTCCAGGATAACTGGTTCCAACCTCTTGAAGACTTTCCCTGATTTACTTTGTAATAGGTTGGTCAATAGACCACTGAATATCACTAACTCCTGGGAAGTAGCCTTGGAAGTAGAAGAACAAATCGACCAATAGTTGTCCAAATTTAAACTTCAAGGTGTTGGGACTCATTAAAATTGAGTCAAGTTTTGAGGCCCAATTCAAATTTTTGCTTTGCATTTCCAAATGAGTTAGTTTGAATGGCCTAGTGAGAGAGAGGGTAAAATGGAGCCAGTTGATTTTCAGAGGGTAAGGTTTAGGAAACATGTCCTACACCCTTCATTTGGCCTATGAAGTGGTGTGCAACTTTCATAATTCAATTTGGATAAGTTTATCAGGTACCCATTCCGAGGGGTGAGCTGAAAGTGCATTTTAGGTACAAATGCAGATTTTATTGAATAACCTACTTTGGGTGTTTATATCTTTTGCCCTGTTGATTGTCATGAAGAATTTAAAAATGGATTAAATTATATGCATAAATTTGATTTAGCTTGCAAAATTTCAAGTCCTCATGAATCCATTTGCTCAGTTTTGAAAGCTCAATATGTTTGCAATTTGTATGGTTTGACAAGTCCCTGTTTTCAGTGCCTAGTCGGAGCCCTGTTTCACATAAGTGTAAAAGTTGCCTCAATAAGTATCATGACATAATGTTTATTCCAAGATATTTTTGGTATGAATAATAAGCTATGTTTCAAGTTTCAAGCCTCTACCAATCCGTTTGATCAGTTTTCAAAAGGGTTCATTGAGTCATCGTTTTCAGTGATCTGTATGTTTAGTGCTATATCAGTTAAAGTAGCCATTTTCATGAGAGCGCCATTTGCACCCAGTCAAACTTTTGGTTGAACTAAGAATCCAAATATTTAATATGCACTTCAAGGTCCCTGTGTTTCAAATTTGAGGGTCTATAGAGGTCGTTTGATATTTTTGAGAAAGGCATCATGTGTTGCCAAAACATTGACTTCATCAGGTATGCAGTGTCAACAAAACCAATTGGTCAGTTTTGCCAGTTTATATCTCTTCACTTGGGACTCATCTTGAGAAACCATTTGATAGACTTCATCCTTGTATATTGGAGTACACGGATGTCAGATGGCAAGATCCAGAAAGATGTTTTGACCAACTTGAAAAAATGGGTCTTTGCGATTAAATGCAAAAATGTGGCGTAAGTGCCTGAAAGTTGTAAAATTCAATTTAATGATCCGAAAATGATGCCGATTGTTTCCAGAGGTGTGTTTAAGGTTCCTAAATCTTTTTAGAGGTTAGTTGTATGAAAACAAAAAAAAATTTAGTCTGAGCCACTTTGGGGCCCGACCTGGCTCATGCCCGCACATTAATTTTGTGACAGAATGTTTTCATTTCATGGCATTTCAACCCCTAGACATAATTGAGGAAGTGATTAATGATATTGTCTTATTCAAGGTTGAATGTTCTATAGTAGTATATCAGAGGTTCCAAGCCTTTTTAAAAAAAAAAAACTTATGCAATGGCTGGCAAGAGCCAAATTCCACAACTTTGCCAATTTCCCCCTTTGCTGTTTGTGGATTTTCAAGTGGTGCGGAGCATGTTGAAAAGGAAATAAAATCATACAAATGCAATAGCTATCATCCTCCCATGCTCATGTAGTGATGGAGAAGGGGCAGCAGAAGGTGATGGGCGTGAAGTTAAAGAAGGGGCAGCAAACAAAATGTCCATCTCTAATGTTCACGTGATGGAGAAGGGGCAGTAGTCAAGAGCAAGGCAAATGCTCATGTGGTGTTTGGCAAAGGGGCTGCAGAAGATATGAAATAAATTGCCAATAGTCCATCCCCTATGATATGCCAATGAAATGGCATTAAAATGTTTAAAGGCAAATTTCCCCCATTTTGGTGTGAAGCTACAACTGAGTGGAGTTTGGAGAGTCTAAATGTTTTTTAACAGAGGAAAATGGTGAATGGGAGTAAACCATGGTGATAAGAGGCCATTGAAACTTGCAAGGGGCAGTAGTTAAGAGCAAGGCAAATGCTTATGTGATGTTTGGCAAAGGAGCTATAGAAGATATGAAACAAATTGCCAGCAGTCCATCCCCTACGATGTGCCAATGAAATGGCATTAACATGTTTAAAGGCAAATTTCCCCCATTTTGGTGTTTGGAGAGTCTCAATGTTTTTTAGCAAAGGAAAATGGTGAATGGGAGTAAAACATGCTGGTAAGAGGCCATTGAAACTTGCTGCAAGTGCATTAACTAGCATAAAGCTTTGCATGGTGAGTGAGTTTGAAGAAATCATCAAGCCCCCAAGCAAATACCAGTAACATCTTTCTCTGTAGGCACATGGGTGTGGGTAGAGTTTTAAAAGAACTCCATCTAATGCAAAATACAGGTATATGTGTTGTAAATCAACTACAAAATGCAAACTTATAGCAACAGCATCCTCTCCTCCTCCCTCTACGTGGTGAGCAGCAAATGAATTCTTCAGCAATCATGGAGAATAGAAAGGCAGTTGAATCCTTCAAGTAAACATAAAGGGGGCAGGGTTAGTAGTTTCAAAAAAACACCATGAAAAGTCTCAGAAAACCCTCAAAACTTGCATTTTTGGGCAAAACTATATATCCCACATTGGCTGGGAAGTGTAATGTTTATGTATTTAAATACAAATTCACACCCATCTAATATGTCAAAGCCATCAAGGCTTTTGACGGGTGGTGCCGGTTGGGCACCCAAGTAGACCTCACACATGTGGGTGCGCTTCTTGAGGTGACCAAGGAGGCCGATAAGTGGCGATAGGTGGACCCCATGTAGGCACAGATCCCGAGGTAGGCAGGGAAGTTTTGGAGGAAACAAATGCGTTAAAGATCGTGCAGGTTTGGAGAAGATCAATGGTGCATGTTGATTCATGAAGGGAAGATGACTGAGGAATACCCTTCGCGAAATAGCAAAATCCACGTGCACGAAAATCGAGGTAAAGATCGAGCAGGTTCAGAAGATCCAACGACTCACATTATTTCAGAGCCCGAAGATGGACAAAACTTACCCATCATGAAATGGCGAAAAGTAGGTGGTAGGTCCAGTTGGCGGTCTAGCATGTAGGTCCCGTCCTAGTGGTGCATAGGTGGCAGTGACATGGTGCATAGGTGGCAATGATGTGGCCGACAAGGAAGCAGACAGGTGGCAGTGACAAAGCGTGCATGTGGCGGTGATGAGGTGTCTTTCGAGGTGGCACCCAATGGATCCCATCGACCAATCAGAGACTACCACGTGGCAAGGCATCAAGGCATAAAAGCAGCCAAAAATCAAAGTTAAATTTAGATTAAATATATAGTTCAAACTATATTAAAAAATGAAAAATTTAAATGATTGTGCACACATGAGTGATTAATTCGCCCAAGGCTCTATTTTTACTCATAACATGAAGTATTATATATTGACGAAAAGCTCTCAAGATGAGGAATGTAGTTATTGAGTTATCTTCAACAAATATGGGATATTTTGAGAGTAGTTTGCACGGGAATGAAGAAGATATTTTTGCAATTAGGGACTAAGGAGACATTTGGCATGTTCTGATGGATTCTGATCTTTTTCCCTCTCCTTCTTATTCCCAATTCTTCTTAATTGTAGGGGTTCTAGTTTTTGAGACATTCTCTCCAAGGGAGGAATCTGAAATTGTAGGTTCTAGTGATGAAATCTATTTATTTTTGCAATTGATAGTGTGTTCTTCAAGGTTTTCAGTATTGTCTTTGTTGTAGGTCTTGTTTCAGTTTGCAAGTTCACACATATGCAAGGCATGTGTGATTTTCCATGAAATTGTCTCCAAAATGTATTCAGATTCATACAATTTCATATTGTCAAGGATAATTTGGATTTGTCTCTTTTAGCCTTCTCTAAGAGTGTAATGTTTGTCTTTTGGGTATTCTTCAAGGAATAATTTAAATCCTAAAACCCAACATTAATGGCATTGAATATATATATTGGATGTGCAAGCATGATTTTATGATAGAGCAGAAAATTGTATTAATGTAAGGCATTGATACATGAAAATTTAATGTTGAAAGTAACTTGCGTCTGAGATTTCTCTTCGAGTTTTATGCATGACTCTGTGGCCTCGATAAGGCACTAGTCTTTTGTAACATTGAAGGGTTATCAAAACATCATTTAAAAATCCAAAATCAGAATATCTTTTGTTTTATGTTCTATGGTAGTGTCCCTCCATCTCATGATTCAAACATTGTTGAGTTGTCAATGTAGATTTAGCCTATCTACAATACCCTCCTTGTTTTTGAACCATTTATGAGATCTATCTGCTTTATTGATGTTGTCATATGTGGGTAATGAGTCTGAATTTTAAGCATCAAAGGTATACCCGCCTAGGTTTTGCAGAGCCTGAAGAGTAGAAGGATTCATATCCTTGTCATGTTGTCCAAGCCCTGATGTTCTTCATAGATTGAATTGGCTACTTCATAGATCAATTGTAGGTGTCCTTGGGTTAATCATGTTTTATGAACAACAAAAATGGCAACTTCGCTGGGGAAGTGTTGTAATAATTCATGTTGAATCAAATCCCATGAGTCTAGCCAAAATTCATTTGGGGAAGAGTCTTTGAAGTTTAGAAATCTGAAAGTCATTTTCATATTTGAAACTGTGTATCATGGAAGGTCTTGTTTCTTTGATATTTAAAATATTATGTGACTCTGCTATGTGTGGTGAGACCCAGAAATTTGAAAGTGTTGAGAGTGAAGATCAGTGGTTAGGTTTTATTCCTCTTAAGGGAGGTGGCAACTCTGTAAGAATGAACTTGAGATTTGGAGGAGTTCTTCAAATTTCCAGTCAGAAGTAAAGTGAACAACATCAGCAATTTTTCTCCAGGTATTCCTCAAAATATTAATGAGACAATTCATATTCCTTATAAGGTGAAACAGTCACCATAGAAAGGAAAAGAAATTTGTAGTATGCATGCTTCATGTTTTGAAATAAATTTCAGTTAAGTGATGGTAAGAAGTGTGTATGATTCTGAAAAGTAGTGACTACTTGTATTTTGAAAAGAATTTCTAAAATAGTAAAGACATATCAGCATAGTAATGGTTCGGTAAATGTTGTAAACTTGATGGATCTAGATGTAGTTCCTAGATCTAAAAATCCTTTGTCAAATTTGAAAGAGATTGATAAAGAGATTGCAACATGTCTTCAAGAGATCCAAGAGAAATTCTTCTGGTTTTTAAGAAAGAAAGTAGGGAAAAGAAAAGAGGAAGAGTCATCATATATTTTTTATGAAAGATTCATAGCTGCATTAAATGAGCTTTTAGCTGATGCTAGGCCCTATGAGTCTGTTTTGATTGAATTATTTTTAGAGCTTGATGAGCCTGACTGAGTTAATTGGTCTACTACCTTGAGAGAAGAGAGTGTTGCATGTATAAAAGAATGGATATATGAGATTGAAAGAATGAAATCTGAAAATGTACACAAGATTGAGGACAGTGAGGGAGATGAATCTATGAGTGGATATGCCTCCTATGATGCTGAAGGTGTTTCTTATTCTTAGCATGATAGTTTAGATGTGTATTTAGAGCAAGAAGAAATTTATGAGAACATAAGTAATTGTTCGAGTAATCATGAGCCCATTGAGGTTTCAGATTTCAATGATATGGATCACCTTGTTGTTAAGTTCAATACACAAAATATTTGCAACTAAAGTTATGAAACTATGTTACAACATATACCAGTACTTTATGAGCAGCATGATAAAGGCTATGATGTGGATGCGAGTTGTTGTAATGAAGAAATGAATGTGCACAAAGACATGAGTACTACTGATCTAATACCTTTGTCAGATTGGAACAATGTTTACAGCTCAGAGGACGAAACCAAGGAAAATGAAAATGAAGGAGAAGTTTCACTAAGTAGTGAACAAATTTCAGAGCTCCTAGCTGCTGATTTTCAGAGGTATGCATCCAAAAATGTGCCCAATCTCTCACACCCAAACAGTACATATTTTGATACTGAAGATGTTTTTGAGGATGTGAGGTATGATACATATATTGTTGATTCTCTCTCTATTCTTGATTTGAGTGATGGACAAGATGAAAATGCATATAAGATTGATAAGTGTGATAATGTAGATTTATACATTGATATGAACTTAGATTTTGGTATGCATTGTGTGGATCTTGTTGTTAAAAGGCATGAAAAGTCTAAAAAAATTTTTCCTGATTTGCAAGTGGGAAATGAACCATTGACAAGTGACAATCATGTATTTTCATGTGTGCAAAGTGCTAATAGAAATTATGATCAACAAGTGTAAGTGCAGTCATGTTATGAGGAAGTTTTCCTCTCTAGTTTGCAAGCCATCATTGTGGAAGAGTGTTCATCATTTGAGTAAAATAGCAATAGAGATGTGCCTAATGTTTTCAACTTTCAGAATAAGTTAGGCCATTTTTCATTTCAGTCGAGAAAGAGTGGTAAAGAGTATGGCACTCTTATGTCACCTAGTGATCAACCCTTTTAGCATTTGTTTGGTATCCAAAGATTGATTGATTATGAACATGTTGATGATTATGCTTTATGTGATCATCTGATTAGAAGTGGAAGTTTTTCTGAACAGGCAGATGTGAATGGTGATTTCAGCTTACCTTTGATTTGTGGAAACGAAAATCATGTGTTTGACAGAGGTAAGAATTGATTTCAGTTTTGATGGCTCAGGGCCATTTATAAGTTGTATATTTTGTACAGTTGCTTTCTTTCAGTTGTGTGGTTTTCAATAAAGTGCCCTATTACTTGGGTAGAATAAGGAAGCCCTGTTTTTGAGAAGAGAAGAGAAGAGAAGTGATTCATTTTTGGGTGGTCTGCTTAACCATAGATTTTGGATTGTTGTGTAGATCTTGCAATCAACCATCCCCAGTCAGATCCACTATTGGGACTCATTAAAATTGAGTCAAGTTTTGAGGCCCAATTCAAATTTTTGCTTTGCATTTCCAAATGAGTCAGTTTGAATGACCTGGTGAGAGAGAGGGTAAAATGGAGCCAATTAATTTTCAGAGGGTAAGGTTCAGGAAACATGTCCTACACCTTTCATTTGGCCTATGCAGTGATGTGAAACTTTCAGAATTCAATTTGTATAAGTTTATCAAGTACCCATTTCAAGGGGTGAGCTGAAAGTGCATTTTAGGCACAAATGCATATTTTATTGAATAGCCTAATTTGGGTGTTTATATCTTTTGCCATGTTGATCATCATGAATAATTTCAAAATGGGTTCAATTATATGCATAAATTTGAGTTAGCTTGCAAAATTTCAAGTCCCCATGAATCCATTTGCTCAGTTTTCAAAGCTCAATATGTTTGCAATTTGTATGGTTTGACAAGTCCCTGTTTTCAGCGCCTAGTCGGAGCCCTGTTTCGCATAAGTGTAAAACTTGCCTCAGGAAGTATCATGACATAATGTTTATTCCAAGCTATTTTTGGTATGAATAGCAAGCTATGTTTCAAGTTTCAATCCTCTGCCAATCTGTTTGATCGGTTTTCAAAAGGGTTCATTGAGTCATCGTTTTCAGTGATCTGTACTTTTAGTGCTATATCAGTTAAAGTAGCCATTTTCATGAGAGCGCCATTTGCACCCAGTCAAACTTCTGGTT
This sequence comes from Cryptomeria japonica, assembly GCF_030272615.1. NCBI lineage: Eukaryota > Viridiplantae > Streptophyta > Pinopsida > Cupressales > Cupressaceae > Cryptomeria > Cryptomeria japonica. Next base: position 660,703,351 of record NC_081413.1, read on the forward strand.
GAAATGAGAATCCAAAGATTTAATATGTACTTCAAGGTATTTGTGTTTCAAATTTGAGGGTCTACGGAGGTCGTTTGATATTTTTGAGAAAGGCATCATGTGTTGCTAGAACATTGACTTCATCAGGTTTGTAGTGTCAACAAAGGCAGTTGGTCATTTTCGCCAATTAATATCTCTTCACTCGGGACTCATCTTGAGAAACCATTTGGTAGAGTTCATCCTTTTCTATCAGAGTACATTCCTGTCAGATGGCGAGATCCAAAAAGATGTTTTGACTAGCTTGAAAAATAGGTCTTCACGATTAAATGCGAAAATGTGGCATAAGTGCCTGAAAGTTGTAAAATTCAATTTAATGATCCAAAAATGATTCTGATCATTTCTAGAGGTGTGTTTAAGGTTCTTGAAGCTTTTCAGATGTCAATTGTTTGAAAACAAATTTTTTTTTTAGTCGGACCCACTTTGGGGCCCGACCTGGCTCATGCCCACACATTAATTTTGTGATAGAATGTTTTCATTTCACGGCATTTCAACTCCTAGACATAATCGAGGAAGTGATTAATGATATTGGCTTATTCAAGGTTGAATGTTCTACAGTGGCATATTAGAGGTTGCAAGCCTTTTTTTTTTTTTTAAACTTATGCAATGGCTAGCAAGAGCCAAATTCCACAACTTTGCCAATTTCCCCCTTTGCTGTGCGTGGATTTTCAAGTGGTGTAGAGCATGTTGAAAAGGAAATAAAACCATACAAATGCAATAGCTAGCATCCTCCCATGCTCATGTAGTGATGGAAAAGGGGCAGTAGAAGGTGTTGGGCATGAAGTTAAAGAAGGGGGCAGCAAACAAAATGCCCATCTCCAATGTTCACATGGTGGAGAAGGGACAGCAGTCAAGAGAAAGGAAAATGCTCATGTGGTGTTTGGCAAAGGGGCTATAGAAGATATGAAACAAATTGCCATCAGTCCATCCCTTGTGATGTGCCAATGAAATGGCATTAAAATGTTTAAAGGCAAATTTCCCCCATTTTGGTGTGAAGCTACATCTACGTGGAGTTTGGAGAGTCTCAATGTTTTTTAACAGAGGAAAATGGTGAATGGGAGTAAAACGTGGCAATAACAGGCCATTGAAAGTTGCTGCAAGTGCATTAGCTGGCATAAAGCTTTGCCTAGTGAGTGAGTTTGAAGAAATCATGAAGCCCACAAGCAAATACCAGTAACATCTTTCTCTGTGGGCACATGGGTGTGGGTAGAGTTTTAAAAGAACTCCAGCTAATTCAAAATATAGGTGTATGTGTTGTAAATCAACTACAAAATGCAAACTTATAGTAGCAGCATCCTCTCCTCTTCCCTCTGCGTGGTGTTTCAACACTTGCAACTTTTAAGACAAATGTAGTGAGCAGCAAATGAATTCTTCAACAATTGTGGAGAATAAAAAGGTGTTTGAATCCTTCAAGTAAATGTAAAGGGGGTAGCATTATTAGTTTCAAACAAACACAATGAAAATACTCAAAAAACCCTCAAAACTTGCATTTCTGGGCAAAACCATATATCCCACATTGGCTGGGAAGTGTAACTTTTATGTATTTAAATACAAATTCACACCCATCTAATATGTCAAAGCCATTAAGGCTTTTGACGGATGGTGCCGATTGGGTGCCCAAGTAGACCCCGCATGCATGGGCGTGCTTTTCGAGGTGACCAAGGAGGCGCACAACAGGCGATAGGTGGACCCCATGCAGGCACAGATCCTGAGGCAAGTAGGCAAGTTTTGCATGAAATAGACATGTTAAAGATCATGCAAGTTCGAAGAATATCGATGGTGCACGTTGATTGACGAAGGGAAAAGGATCGAAGAATACCCTTCACGAAATAGCAAAATCCACGTGCGTAGAAACTAACATAAAGATCAAGCAGGTTCAGAAGATCCAACACCTCGTGTGATTTCGGAGCCCGAAGATGCACGAAACTTACCCATCGCGAAATGGCGAAAGCTAGGTGGCAGGTCTAGTTGGAAGTCCAGTAGACGAGTCCCGTCCTAGTGGTGCATAGGTGGTGGTGATGTGGTGCATAGGTGGCAATGATGTGGCCGACAAGCAAGTAGATAGGTGGTGGTGACAAAGCATGCACGTGGCGATGATGAGGTGTCATCCAAGGTGGCACCCAGTGGACCCCATTGACCAATCAGAGACTGCCACTTGGCAAGGCGTCAGGGCATAAAAGGAGCCAAAAATCAAAGTTAAATTCAAATTAAATATATAGATGAAACTATATTAAAAAATGAAAAATCAAATGATTGTGCACACATGAGTAATTAATTCGCCCAAGGCTCTATTTTTACTCAAAATATGAAGTATTATATATTGCTGAAAAACACTCAAGATGAGGAATACAGTTATGGAGTTAGTGTCAACAGATATGGTATATTTTCAGAGTAGTTTCCATGGGAATGAAGAAGATATTTTTGCAGTTAGGGACAAAGGAGACACTTGGCATGTTCTTATGCATTCTGATCTTTTTCCCTCTCCTTCTTATTCCCAATTCTTCTCAATTGTAGGGGTTCCAGTTTTTTAGAGATTCTCTCCAAGGGAGGAACCCGAAATTGCAGGTACCAGTGATGCCATCTTTTTATTTTTGCAATTGACAATGTGTTCTTCAAGGTTTTCAGTATTGTCTTTGTTGTAGGTCTTGTTTCAGTTTACAAGTTCACACATATGCAAGGCATGTGTGATTTTCCATGAAATTCTCTCCAAAATGTATTCAGATTCATACAATTTCATATTGTCAAGGATAATTTGGATTTGTCTCTTTTATCCTTCTCTAAGAGTGTAATGTTTGTCTTTTGGGTATTCTTCCAGGAAGAATTTAAATCCTAAAACCCAACATTAATGATGTTGAATATATACTGGATGTGCAAGCATGATTTTATGACAGAGTAGAAAATTTTATTAATGTAAGGCATTGATACATTAAAATTTAATGTTGAAAGGAACTTGCATCTGAGATTTCTCTTCAAGTTTTATGCATGACTTTGTGGCCTGGATAAGGCACTGGTCTTTTGTAACATTGAAGGGCTGTCAGAACATCATTTAAAAATCCAAAATCAGAATATCTTTTGTTTTATGTTCTATGGTAGTGTCCCTCCATCTCATGATTCAAACATTGTTGAGTTATCAATGTAGATTTATCCTATCTACAGTACCCTCCTTGTTTTTCAACCGTTTATGAGATCTATCTGCTTTATTGATGTTGTCATATGTGGGCAATGAATCTGAATTTTAAGCATCAAAGGTATACCCGCCTAGGTTTTGCAGAGCCTGAAGAGTAGAAGGATTCATATCCTTGTCATGTTGTCCAAGCCCTGAGGTTCTTCGTAGATTGAATTGGCTACTTCGTAGATCAACACAAGGCATTGTCCTGTTTGATTGACTTTAGATTCACCAAAAGTTGTCTTTGCATACAGGTGCATAAATAAAATGAGGCATCTTCCATGATCATCCTATAGCCAACATTTACCATAGCAACAGAGACAGAGTTGATTATGCTAGCATGGAATGTCTGATAACCTATCACCATGCAGGCATATTTGACTAGATCATCCTTGATGGTATTGAGAGTCATTCCCCATTGGTCGCTGACAGAACCGGTGAGCTTGGTCATTTCCATCTTAATGACTTTCCTTAGGGCAGGCACATCTCCAACATTACAGAAACCGGTGATGACATGAATCGCTTCCGGTGTGATGTCATGTGTCTACTCCAAATACATTTTTTCACCGTGCACTCTTCTTAGAATGATGCGGATGTGATTATCTGTAAATTATTCAAGAAAATAGACCACATTGTGCAATTTCTTCTTTTCCAAGATGTTGTATTCTGGTTTGATCTTCTTGTCCTTCCCGCAGAATAGGCTTAACTGGGAATGGATCACTAGAGATCCCAGGTCTTCAATTTTACAGTCAATATAATCTAAAATACCTTCGTCCACTATAACACCAGCAGGTATTTGGGATAGTGCATTATGTTTTGCCTTCCATTGGATGAAATCTACTGAATCAATAGTTGCACTAGAACTAGAGTGCGATGCTGAAGCCATGATAAACAGAAAAACTCAAAAAATACCTTCAAAAGTCAGGATTTAGGGCTTGCAAATTCCACTTCGCCACTCACTACTTTAGTTGTTGGGTTACCGCTTTGAGTTCTACACTTGACTGATTGATGTTATCTTCAAATTCTTCTTCAAGGTTTTGAAATCTCTTTGAATTGCAAGACAAATCATCTTTTGTCATTCTGCACTTGAAAACTTCTTTGCTTGAAAATTGATAAGTGAAAATGACTTGAAAATCCCTTTTAAATGAATTCTCCAGCTACCATAATAAATGCTTCACCATTAGGGCATAAACCCTAATTTGCCTTTTACCGTTTTTGGTCTTCCACCAATTGACAGGTATCACATACCGGTTAATGTCTTTTACCGGTGTAAACCGGGGGTTCAAAATATTTTACCGATTCATTTCCCCCTAAGCTTTCTTGTAGCTTAGTTTGTCGGTTCAGAGATTTCCACAATAGGTGCAAAAACCGGTTCTTCAAGAGACACTTTTTCTGGCTTCTTTTTCCAAGGTTTCTTCATATCTGCTTGAACAGTTTCAACATTAATCTTTCCTTCTGGAGTGACTAGTATATCATCCGATATATTCTTTCTTGTTCTATAGAATCTTGTTGTATGCCCCAATTTGTTGCAATGATAGCAAACCATTCCAGGTGCTCTCCAAGGTCCTTTATTCATGTTTCCATTCTTCCTTCTGCATTTTGCAGCAGTGTGACCATTATCATGACAGATCAAATAGGTTGCTCTCCATCTAGTTGCTGCTTGATAGCCACTGCTTCCTAACTGATGATTATAGGTACTAAACCGGTTTGGATTCTGGTTCCCAGAGGGTTCAGGAAAAACTCCTTGACTCCTTTGAGGATACCTTCTAGTATTGTGCATGACAGACCTGCATTCAAATGCTCTATGCCCAAACTTGTTTTATGTATAACAATTTTCATTAAATCTATTGGATCTAGGCTTATTGTTTAGAAAGTAAGGAAAGTTATTGTAAGCCTAATTTCTACATACATTAGCAGTATGTCCTTCCTTGAGACAATTAAAGAAAATAGGTTTGAACTTTATCTTACCTTTATCCTTTGATGTCGATTGCTTCTTTGATGCTACATCTTTTGTTCTAGAGGTCTCACCTTCCTTGTAACCAGAAAAACCAAGTCTAGTGGTATTCTTCACTGGTTTTGCTGATTCGAGCTTTTGTTCTAGCTTAGCAGTTCTCTTATTGAATTTGGCAACTATTTCCTTTGACTCAGTGAGTTCTTTGGAAATAGCAGCATTGGACTCCTTCAAGGTTGCATTCTTAGAAATAGCCATGTTTAGTTCACCTTGCATTTCCACTTTTTCTACTTTTCTATCTTGGAGATGAGCGGTAAGTGCACTGATTTCTTGCTTTAGCTTGGAGATCTTAAGATCTTTGTCTTTTACCAGATCTTCAGCTTTTCTCTGGTTCTCAAGATCTTGACACATCCTAATAGTCAGTCCTTCAAGTTCCCTTCTTAGGTTGGCATTAGACTCATTCATTTTTTCAACTTCTTCAACTAGGGCTTCCATGTCCGGTTCATTAGTGGAACTGTTTTCAGTTAGTTCCATCAGTTTTTCAGCATGCTCTCTTCTTTTTGCTAGAGAGGCCTTATATTTGACTTCGAGTTCATCAAAGACTTTCTCAGTTTGACTGAGCTGATGTGTAAGTTCCCTCACAGTGTATTCCCCCATATCTCTTTCCAAGTGGTTAAACTTATAGAAAGGTTGTCTCTGATACCAATTGATGAATACTAAGAGGGGGGGTGAATTAGTATACCAAAAAATACTGAACTTAAACACTTAAACAATTTAGCAGTAACCAATATAACAGTTCTACTAACAAACCAGTTAACACCAATGCAAACCAAACAACAAATAAGGCATTCACCCACAAAAGCACAATCACCATAACACAAGAGATTTTGACGTGGAAACCCAAATCAGAAAAATGACGGTGAGATGAAACTCACAAGTAACTATCTGCAGAATAACAACCAGATTGGTTAAGGTCATACAATGTTCTTTATCAGAACATATCATGTTAGGAATCTCAATCTCTGTTAGGAGATAAGTCTGATTAAAGACTACCTTGTGAGAGGATTTCAGATCCACAGTTATGAACCACCTTGTTAGAGGATTTACAAAGGATTTTCCAGATCTACTTGGTTAAGAGTTATAGACTCGTCGAAGATGTGAGTAATCAACAAGTGAATGATCTAGCAAATAGCAAAGTCAGCTTGATTAGATCCATGATATCTCATTGCTAATGCATTTCAGCATTACTTCAGTCTTCAGTAAATCTACACTTTGTTACTACACACAGACTTGATCTTCTCTTTTAAGATCGCACATACATAAACTTCATCAACTACACAAAAACCCTAACTCCTACTAAAACCCTAGACATGATGTCCTTATAAAGGAATCTGATTTCATGTTGGTTCAATAGGATTACATTGCAAGTTCCTAAGTTTAGTGCATCTAGACACATTTGGTAACACGATACAAAATCACCACCAAAGTGTCGGTGGATGATAACTCATCACAAAAATAATACCAGTTGGTAACTCATGATAGAGTAATACCAGTTCATACATTTACCTATTACTGGTTCACATATTTTATTGATTACTGGTTTGCCAAAATGAATACTGGGAAAAATGATAACTGTCGCTTTAGTTCCTTTGAACCGCTTGAGATCCTCGAACCGCTTGAGGTCTTCATACTCCTTGGGATCGGTAGACACTTTCTACAAAAACTGATAGCCTAAAGGCTATAATACATAATTCCAGTTTGGAACAAATATTGGTTGAGCATAACTCATACATACAAAAAGTGATCTCAAAGCAAGTGTGTGTCCATCAATGACAATCATAACAACATCATAAAAAATGCCAACAATTTCATCGTTGCATCTTGTTGACATTAAGCCTGGTAATGGTTTGTTTACTTAGAACAATAGGAGAGTGGGGGAGTGTTGGATTGCAGAGAGGTTGGACTGATTTCTGGTTTCCAGTTTTTGGGTTGGTGGGGGGTGGTCCACAAGTTCTGAGATTCTTGACTAGAGAGGGTCAGACCACTGGCCTATCAAGTTGGTTTCTTCTTCTTCCCAGGTTGCTCGCTCTCCTTCAATCAAATTCCAACTTATGTGGCTTTGGGATCCTACTTTGCCGGCACTTGTTGAGCAGTGGTGGAGGAAGGGGAGGTCAGCCTTTGGCATTGCTATGTACACTTTTGCCAAGTAACTGCAGTTTGTTAAGTTATAGCTTAAACAATGGAATCGACAGGGTTTCGGGAATATTTTTCATGCTAAGAAAGATTCCCAAATAGAGTTTTCTTTTTCAACTCTGTGAAAGCAAGACGTCATGAAAATTCCATTCCTGCTCTGGTCAATGATAGAGGTGAGGTGTTATTATCCTTGCAGGAGATATCTAGGGAGGCTTTATAGTATTTTTGATCCCTCTTCAATGAGGATTCTTAGGGGGAATCGATGGAGTAGAACCAAGTTCTTGCTTGCATTCTTGCTCTTGTTACTATGGAGATGAATGAGCAGCTTATGGACCCTATTTTGCTAGAAGAACTCGAGAGGATTGTTTTTCATATGAGGAAAGGAAAAGCCTCTGGCTCGAATGGTTCTGGGTTGAATTCTTTCAAGATTTCTGGGATATCATCAAACTGGACTTACTAGAAGTAGTCCAAGAGTCCCAGAGGAATAAATAGATGCTTTGGGCCCTGAACGTGACCTTCAATGTGCTTATCCCTAAGTGTGAGGGGGCCGACAGGTTAGGCTAGTTCCACCCTATATCTCTCTACAATGTGATTTATAAGATCATCTCGAAGATGATTGTGGAGAGGCTGAAGAAGTGTCTGGGGGGTATTATCTCTGAGGAATAGAGTAGGTTTATGGAAGGGCATCAAATTCTGGATGGTGTGGTCTTTGCTACAGAGACCATTCATTCTATGGCAACCTCCAAGGAAAAAGATATGTTTATCAAGTTGGACATGGCTAAGGCTTATGATAGAGTTTGTTGCCTTTCCTCTAGAAGATCCTTAAGGATTTTGGCTTTGCTGAGGAATGTATTCAATGGGTTATGAGTGGAGTTACATCCACCTCTTTCTTAGTGCTAATGAATGGGGATCATACTAAGTTATCTGGTGCATCTAGGGGCCTTCGTCAGTGGGACCCCCTCTCCCCTTATTCATTCTCCTTGTTGAGGGCTTGGGGAGACTGATCAACCATAATATGGGTCAAGGCAGTATTTAGGGTTGGAGCTGAGGTAATGACTTGTAGCCGCAGTCTCATTTGCAATTTGTTGATGACACGGCCTTGATGGGACTTGCTCGGATTAGAAAAGCTATGAATTTGTGTAAGGTTTTGGATGTTTATCTGGCAGCCTCGGGCTATTTGATCAACGAAGATAAATCTTCTATCATTTTCTTCAACACCCATGGAACTATTCAAAGGAGGATTGCTCTTATCTTGAGATTCCAAGTTGGCTCTTTGCCCTTGACTTATTTGGGTATTCCTCTCTCTCCTGGTAACCCTCCTCAAGAGTCATGGCAGGGTATCTTGGATAAATTTCTCTTGAAGGTTGAACATTGGACTCATAGATAGTTGTCATTTGCTAGGATGGTTCAACTGATTCAGTCAGTGGTTCAGGCTCTTCTGACCTATCGATGTATGCTTCAAGTGGCTCGTAAGTGGTTCTTGAAGGGGTTGGACTCTTTGGCAAGGCAATTCTTATAGGCGGGCAATCTATCCTTATCCAAATAGAGTCTTATCAATTGGGACTTGGTGTGTAGCCCAAAGCAATCAGGGGGGGCTTGGTTTAAGGTAGGCTATTCTATCCGAGGAGGCTCTGGCAGCAGAATTGTACTGGAGGTGGTGTGTCGAGCAGGATTGTGGCTGGGCTAAGATTTTGGCCTTCAAATGTAGAGGATACCAACTCAAGAGGTTCCAAGATACTTGCTTGAGGGTAAAGGCTCTATGATTTGGTATACTCTCAAGAAGGGTGCCTCTCTCATTAAGGAAGGACTCTTTTGGATCTGCAGGAGGGGCGAAGAGGTCCTTTTCTGGAATGACTCTTGGGATGGGTAGCCCCCCATCCTTGATTAGTTTCCTAATCTTGGTAACCTTAGCCAGAGGTTTTTGGAGGCAGGGTGGTCAAGGGTGAGTAATTTCAAGACTATTTATAGGTGTGGGCAGTTGGAGATGGAGCGGTTGAAGGATCTTTATGAGTGACCGGTTGCTAAGATGGAGGAGGACTACGCTTAGTTACAAGGCATTCTGGTGAGTAGACATTAGAGTGGCATCAAGGGTAGGGATGGACTTGCCTAGTCTTCGAATCCTAAGGGCATATTTACTATAGCTAGTGGATATAGGGAATTGTTGAACCAAAGATTGGAGGGAAGAGAGGTGCACTAGTGGAAACAGGTTTGGAATAATTCTTCTTGGCCGAAGTGTAACTACTTCGCTTGGACTCTGGCCTTGAATAGATGCTTAACTTGGGATAATATTCACAAGAAGGGATTCTTAGGGCCTTCTATTTGTTCTTTGTGTGGTAATGGGGAGGAGGACTCCTCACATCTGTTCTTCACATGCCCCTTCTCTATGCTTATTTGGCATTACTGGTGGGGGGTGTGGAAGTGTCCTTGTGTTCACATAGATTCTCTGGTAAAGTTTTGGAGTAGTTTGGGCAGACCTCCTATCTTGTCCCCCTTCCTCTAGACGGTTTGGTATATTGGGCCCATTTTCATTCTCTGGCAGATCTGGATTAAGAGGAGCAGAAGGATCTTTCATGAGGCCAGATTGTTAGTGCAATAAGTGTAGAATAGAATCATGGTTATGATTCGGGAGACGATGGAAGCTAAATGTGAGGTGAATTTTCCTTTGGATAGAGATGAGGTGGATATCATGAGTAGGTTTGGCTGTCAGGAGTTATCTCCCACCTCTGCTTATGTCAAGAGGGGTAGGTGTGCTATGAAGAAGTTCTAAAGGGTGGGAAGGTGGAGACCCTCCCAGGATGAGATTATCAACACTAACATAGATGGCTCCTCCAGGGGTAACCCAGGCTTGATAGGGGTTGGAGGTGTTGGTAGGAATTGTTTGGAGGAGGTGGTTTTCTTCTTTTTGGTGCATAAAGGGAGGCAATCTAATAATTTTATGGAGGGACTTTCTATTCTCTATGCCTTGGAGTCGACTTGGGAGTTGGGTAGAAGGAAGGTTACCTGTGAATCAAATTCACAAATTATTGTGAATTTGTTGAGTGAGAAGGAGGTGAGTGGGATTCATTGGTAGCTGATAGGGATAGTTCATCATATTCTTCAAATTGGTTCTTTAATGGAGCAAGTGTCCTTCATCCACATTCCTTGTGAATGGAATAGAGCAACTGATTGTTTGGCTAAGTGTGCTTCGGAACATGACAGTGATTGGAGCATGTTTCCCCAGATTACTATGAGGTCTTGCAGAAGATTTTTGTTGAGGATATGGATAGTAATGATGTTCATTGATCTTGGTCGAATCTTGAGGCTCTTTTTTGGAGCCTCGGGGCTTGGGCCCTCCTTGTAATTTTTGTGTCTATGTTTCAATAAACTTGTAGGGAGTATTTAAAATTGAGTCAAAGTTTGTAGGCCTATCTCAAATTTTTGCTCTGTATGTCAGAAAGGTACCTAAATAAGTCAGTTTGAATGCCTAGTTAGCAAGGGGGTAAAATGGAGCTAGTTGATTTTTAGAGGGCAAGGCTCGGGATTCATGTTCCACGCCTTTCATTTGGCCTATTCAGTGATGTGCAACTTTCAGAATTCAATTTGGATAAGTTTATGAGGTACCTGTTTTGAGGGGTGAGCTGGAAGCGCATTTTAGGCACAAATGCAGATTTTATGGAGTAGCCTTCTTTGAGCGATTACATCTTTTGCCCTGTTGATCATCATGGAGAAATTCAAAATGGATTCAATTTTATGCATAAATGTGAGTCACCCTACAAAATTTCAGGTCTTGACGAATCCATTTGCTCAGTTTTCAAAACTGAATCCGTTTGCAGTTTGTGTGTTTTGGCAAGTCCCTGTTTCGACAGCTAGTCGAAGCCCTATTTTGCACAATTGTAAAACTTGCCTCAGTAAGCATCATGCCAAAGTGTTTCTTCCAGGTTGATGTCAGTATAAATGGTGAGTTACGTTTCAAATTTCAAAGCTCTATCAATCCGTTTGATCGGTTTTCAAAAGGACTCATTTTGTCATCAAATTCAGTTATCCGCACTTCCAGTGTTAGATCAGTTAATGTAGCCATTTTGGTGAGCGCGCCATTTGCATCCTGTCAGTTAGGTGATCAAACTAAGAATGCAAAGATTTAATATGTACTTAAAGGTACCTATATGCCGAATTTGAGAGCTTACGGAGGTCGTTTGGTATTTTTAAGAAAGGCGTCATGTGTTGCCAGAACATTGACTTCATCAGGTCCGCAGTGTCGACAAAGCCAGTTGGGCATTTTCGGAAATTATTATCTCTTCGTTCGGGACTCGTCTTGAGAAACCGTTTGGTAGATATCATCCTTGTATATCAAAGTACACGCCTGTCGGATGGCGAGCTCCAGAAAGGTGTTTTGATAGGTTTGAAAATTACGTCTTCGCGATTAAATGCGAAAATTGTGGCGTAATTGCCTGAAAGATGTCAAATGCAATTTTATGATCCGAAAATGGTGTCGATCAATTCCAGAGGTGTGTTTGAAGTTCCTAAAGCATTTCGAAGGCCAGTCACTTGAAAACGAAAATTTTTTTTAGTCGGACCCACTTTGGGGCCCAACCTGGCTTGATTGCAATTCGCTAGTGGAACGGTGAGAGGTGACTCCAGTTTATTGGTTGTTAATGGATTGATGGTGTATGTCTTGCATATTAGTTTTAAGCCTTAAACATTTCAGAGAGATATCTCCACCAATGTTTTATATATTAAAAAATGTAAAAGCTTCAGGTCAAATGAATGGCGAATGCATGTTGTCAAGTTGAATGCATGTCTCCAGGCCAATGTTCCTTCCTCTATGAAGTGTTGCAGCAGCTACCAAAAATTTCAAACAAATACATGTGCAGCAGTTCCTCAATTTAGACATTGTTCAAGGTGCTGGATCCAAAATCAGTTGAATACCCATAACCATTCCCAATGGCTCACGTGGTAAAGAAAGGGGGAGGGCAGATTAAAAGTTAAAGCTAAAGTTACAGCAAGTATTATGGAGTAAAGAAGAGTGCTGGTTGGGCATTGAGAGCAGCAAGCAAGACTCCAACCATCCCAGCATCTCCCCCACATAGCAATTGAAAGCAACAAAAAATAAAAACCATCAAGCAAGTGCCAAAGTTTGAATTTGTTTCCTCCTGTGCCTGGCCCTGTGTGAAGTTGTAGAGAGATCAATCAAATACATTGGCAGCTCATCCTTGTTTATAGCATGTGGTAGCTAGAGAAGGGCATTTGAAATGCAACTTATAACAGTAGCAACAAACTCCACAACAATTGCTGCAGTCTCTCCTCCTTCACGTGGCATGTGAAAAGGCCATAAAAACAAAATACATTCAAGCAAATGCAACTGGCTGTTAAAAGCCATAAACCCCCCTTTGTGTGGAGTGGAAAGAACTAAGGAGCAGCAGCAAAGACCTCCCAGCAGTTCACGTGGTGAGTGAAGGGGCATGTGTGAAATTTGTATGAAATCTCCAAGCAAATGCAAGCACCAATGTAAATCTTTGTGCGTGGTGGAGGAGAAGCAGCGTTAAAACCAAACCAAAGAGCTTCGAATTCAAGGCAAATGCAAAGAAATTGCCATTAAAACCCAGGGAGAAAGCTTCAAAGTGCAGCTACAGGCAAAACTTAATATCCCACATTGACTGGGAAGTGTTCTTTTTTAATGTTTATATGCAAAAGCGCACAGTAACATAATGTCTAAGCCTTAAAGGCTTTTGACACAAGGTGCCCATGGGCGCCCAAGGCGGGCCCACACGCGAGCATGTTTCTCGAGGTGATGGAAGAGTTGACTGGATGAAGACCAAGTGGACCCCACGCAGGCATGCTTCCCGAGGCAAACAAGCAAAATTTTGCAGACAAAGGTCGGGTTAACGAGTGAGCAGGTTCGAGATGTATCGACGGTGCGCGCTATTTTGCAAAGGGAAGATGCACGCGAGTTAAACCAACGAAATAGCAAAAGTGAACGAGAGCCGTCCACGTGTCGTGATAGGTGGCAGTCCAGCAGGCGGGTCCCGGTGAGGTGGCACCCAGTGGCGATGACGTGGCATACAAGCAAGCAGCTCAGTGGCAGTGACGTGGCCAACAAGTGGCAAAGGATGAGGTGTCATCCCAGGTGGCGCCCAGTAGACCCCATCAGCCAATCGGACCTCGCCACGTGGCAAGGCGTCAGAACACAAATGGAGGCAAAAATCAAATTTAAAATGATTAAATGATATAGTTTAAACTATAGAGAATTTCGAAAAATTTAAATGATGGGTCCATGTTGAGGATTAATTCGTCCAGGGCTCAATTTTTTGCCAAAATATAAAGTATTATATATCACCGGAAAGCTCTCGGAGTGAGGAATCCGATTATGTAGTTAATTTGGACAAATGTGGGATATCTTAGAAGCAGTTTCCATGGGAACGAAATTCAGTTAGAGAAGGGACACTTGGCAATTTTCAGTTGTGGATTTGTTTTTCTTCCCTCCTCTTTTTATTCCCCATTCTTCTTAGTTGTAAGGTTCCAGAATTCTGTGAGGAAGTGCTCCAGTTTTCATGGCTTCCAATTTTGAGTATTCTTGAATATTGTACAGGGCAGGGCTTTTCCTTTAGTAATGGAGTTCAATTTTTCGTATAGGTGTTCTTAGTTGCAGGTTCTTGTGTATGTAAGGCATACATAAATTCACACAGAATTGTCTCTAGATTTGTATTTCCATTTTATCAAATCAGATCCTCAAGGAGGATGAAATTTGTTATCTCAAGGAGATAGTTATGATTGTTTGTAGGGATTCTTCAAGGAAGGATTTAAATTCTATAATAAATCATAAAAAAATGGAATATAGTTTCAAGATCTGATGATTTTGTGAATGATCTTAGTAATGCATTTATGCAAGGCATTAATGCATGAATATTTAATAATGAAGATGGATTTGCAATCGAAGCTTTCATTTATAGTTTGATGTATGACTCTGTTGCCCTTGGATAAGGCACTGATCTTGCAATTAAAGGGGTTCTCAAACCAATTTAAAATATAATCAGAATATCTTTAGTATGTTATGTTTTGAAATGTTTCATCTATCTCATGCTCAAGCATAGTTGAGTTTCATGTGTAGATCTAGCCCATCTGCAATAAACTACTTGTTTTGGAGCCCTAGTGAGATCTATCTGTTTATGTTGATGCTGTCATAGGTGTGTAATAGGTTTAATTCTAAGCATCAAAGGTATACCCGCCTAGGTTTTGCAGAGCCTGAAGAGTAGAAGGATTCATATCCTTGTCATGTTGTCCAAGCCCTGAAGTTCTTCATAGATTGAATTGGCTACTTCATAGATCAATTGCAGGTGTTCTTGGGTTATCACTTTTGGTGAACAACAAAACTTTTTACCCCTTTTATTCAAAAAAAAAACTTTCACCATGTGTAAAAATAATTTTCAAGATAGGGAGATTCTTCAATTATATTTGTAAGAGAATATGCCAGAAATAAAATTGTAACTCCCTTGTTATCAGTTTATTTATTTCTTCTATTTTATGAAGAATTATTTTGTAACTCCCTTGTCATAAAAATTCCATGAATAGATATATTATTTTCATAGAATTAATTTGTATCTCCCATGTCATAGTATTTTCTAAAATAAAATTCATTCCTTCTAAAGTATATAAATATTATATTCTCCACTTGTCATAGAATATGCTAATAATAAATTTCCTCATCTAGCATGCCATGTATTTTGGCCTTGCTCTTTTCTCCTACACCATGTTCTTAAATAAAAATATATGAATTAAAATAAGTATAAGTGTTTATCTATTGTTTTAAATTTTCAAATTAATTATTTGCATCTAGTTAATATTATAATGAAATGTTATTATCATTGGAAATCCGAAGGTCGAATCTAATGCTATGGTCACTAGACTTTGTAGTGGTGGTGCTAGTGGTTCTTTTAGGATCCTTTTAGTTTTAGTTGTTATCTTGGTGGGCCTAAGGCCTGTTTTTTGTATTTTTGTGATTTCTGAAGAAATGTTTACCCCTTTTTTGAAAATAAATTAATTTGTCCATTCAAAGATGATGTAATTACTTTCATGCAAAAATCAAGCAACTAGATAATCAGATAAAAAAATATGTTTAAAAACCAAAATATTAAGTTTCTAAGTAGTCATTATTTTGTGAAGGTCTTATTTGTAATGATCTCACTTTATTAAGTCTTTTAAAATAAAATTTTTAGATTTGTAGGAAATGAATAAACCACATTAAAATTGATTTTTTTTATCTTATAGCTTTTCTGTTAAAATCAGTTTTACTTTCTATTTCTTTTAATTTATTAGTAGATATTTCATAAATAGAACTCTTCAAACCAATATTTAATCAACTCAGTTTCTTTATGGAACCACATAAATATTAATTATCATTTTTAATATTTTCATAACTAATTAAATTATTAAATTTATTAATTTATTAAAAAGTCCATTCAATTAATACTTGTAGACACCTAAAATTGTCATGTCTAATTAAATAAATATCTTTATTTATTTAATTCATTCATTTATCCTCTTCTAGCCTTATTTCTCATTTAAATAAATATATTTATTTATTTAAATTACCCTTTTCCTAAATTAAATAAATATCTTATTTATTTAATTGATCCCACTTCATCTATTAATTAAATAAATCTTTATTTATTTAATTAATTCATTAACCTTTTCTACCTATGACACATGTCATTCATCTCTTAATTCCTACACTATCTACCTTCTCATTGTTTTATTATTTTCTCTACCTACCCTTTAAACATAGCTGACCATTTATCTTTTACACCTCTCAATCTTATCTCTCCATTTCTTATAGTGTCTTCTATATAAGGAGATGCTTCCTTCATTATCAAACCCTAACTAACTCAATTACACACTCGTCTACACTACACCTTTTGCACTTTCATATGCGATCCTACTTGCAACCACATTTCTGTTCTTTGTTGAGCTCTTGTGCACATAAAATCAAAGAGCAAATATATCAAGCAAGATCAATGGAGATAGGAAGAATGGAGATCCAAACCCTATTGGACATGTGATGGTATAATCTTTGTGATTTCATTTGATTTGCATTGTCTTAGGTAATCTTCATATGTTATGGTGGATCTTTGTTGTTGTTAGGCTAGGGTTTTGTGGTTGAATTCATTTAGCCTTTCAATATTATTGTTGTATCCATTTTCACCGTATACATTTTGGAACGCCCGATGAGACTCTTGTCCCTTTTGTATTTAATGTCTTTTGTTGCAGATTTTGTGTTTTGAAGTTGTAGATCTGACATTTCTGACAATATTTTGGTATTTTTGCATCTGCATACTTTCGGATCACGTTTTTGATTTTTTGCCACGTCTGCGACATCTGGAATCACGTCTGTGTCCTAGATAGTATTTTATTTTTCTGCATATTCTGAATGTCACGTTTGTGTTCCCTAGTCATGTCTGTGGAGTTTTCAAATGCGTCTACATCCAGGTGTCGCGTCTGTGTTCTGGAACCGCGTCTATGTCAGCTTTAGGCATGTCTATGAATTTTTATAGCATTTGTGTTTCTGATAACTGCCTCTGTGTGAATTTGTTACATTTTAGGTTTTCTTTGATTCAATTTTGCATCATTCAGATTTCAAATTTGGTTTATTTTGAGCTAATATCTTCAGATCTAGCTAACAAAATTGGTGCAGCTTGTCTTGAAAGCAAAATCATTTTGTCGAAGGCCCCTATTTCACAAAGTCTTTTGGATCTAAAATTTACCTAACTTGTGTGCTTGCAGGAAGGGGTGATTATTTGAAACGATCAAAACTACTAATAGATCTTTGTTGTAGGGCATTGGCAAGGGTTTTTGATCTTTATTGTGTTCCTTGTTTTCATATATTAGCAAACACTTCAATTGGTGCACTAAAATTGAACCATTGTCTTTTGTGTCTTGAGCAATAGGCTCTTTTTGTTTAATCTTTAGAGGGCCTGTCTCCTTGTGTGGTCATTAGGACTACTAGTGAGGAGAGAATGACCCAAGTGGTAGCAACAGAAAAGCCATCTTCTTCCAAACCACTATAAATAATTGTATTCATGGTGAAAACTATGGATAACATGTGCTGATTAGGTCATACCGACACTATGTCTCCCCATAAACCTGTTTGATCAAATTTATTTGATCATTTGTAGGGTGTAACCCCTACTGGCTGCGAGCCTTCTGTATTTATAGAGCTAAAAGTGCTGCATGTATGGCCACATGAGTGGATGCCCTTACTAGCACCTTTTTGTTTTAAAAGCCAAAATCCTTCTAGTTGTTGGGGTAGGAGGTCGGACCTCTGGTAGTGGCCCACACACATACGGTTTGTAGTAGAGATACAAAGTTCGCCACGAGGATTTTTCATGGGGACTGATGCTTGGCTACCCTAAGAAGTGACTACCGAGGGTGGAGCTAGTGGGGTCAAGCATCAAAGTATCCACTCTGACTAGCGTAGCCTTGGGGGAAACTCCATGTGGGATCAACAACTATTGTCTTGGCCAGCCATAAGAACTATGGTTGACTTATTTTGAACAATCAAACATTCAAGACCAAACATCAAAAAATTGGTTCTTTTGTGTGTTCAAGTGTATGCAAAACAATTTTACATCAAACAACACACTTTTTTTTTTGGAGTCATTTTGGAGTCTAAACACTTGCAAACATTGAGTCCTCATCAACATTGTGTCCTCTTGTCACGAAAAATAGTCAAACATTCAGATTTGGTCACAACAAGTAACTTCACAGATTGGAAAAATTACACAAAGTTTGTAGAAACGCATCTGTGTCTGACAGAATAGCGTCTATGTCATCTAACCATGTCTGTGAAGGGAAAAAATGCGTTTGTGTCTTTTGAGCAACATTGCATTTATAGCATCTCAAAAATGCATCTGTGTCTGATAGAACCACGTCTATGTCATTTAAGCATGTCCGTGTCTGACAGAATAGCATCTGTATCATTTAAGCGCATCTGTGAAGTATACAGGCACGTCTGTGTTCAGAATTGAAAACTTTCATAATCCAGCAAACAAGGAACAGTCAGTTTTAGACTTATTGAGCTTCCTAGGTATCTCTCTGGGTTTTCATCTAGCATTCAACCTGTCTTTGGGTCTCACAAAGTCCATCATTGCTTTACACCTTACATTACATTCACATTTGTCTAAACTTGAGTCAAAAGGTCACTTGCTTGTCCTCATCTTTCTTTGTTAACATACTACATACAACTACATTTTGCTAAGTGGTCCCTCATCAAGGTCTATCACCTTTGGGTCTCATTTGGTCTTACTTAGAGTCAAGGTCAACTTACCTCATCAAGAAAAACTATCATCTCTTTGGAAGCCACACCTACTCTACTACATACATACTTGGTCTTACACTTTGGACATTGCAAGTACACCTCAGATTCATTTACATTCCATCCAACTCTTGGTCTTCCATACTCTTTCCATATTCATCTAGTCTCACACATCTTGGTCAATACCTAGTTCATGGTTGAAACCCATTTCCAAAAATCTAGGAGAGAAGCTAAAGAGTCTCAAGATTCTGCAAACATCAGATCCTATGAATATGACAATGATATGTTTTTCAATTCTGATCATACTACATTACCTGACATGGATGCCTATAGAAACATTCCAAATGTTGAGAACATGGAAACTACAAACAACAATTGTACACACAATGACAATATGGACAATATTTCAGTACATTTGGAAGAAGTGGAAGACACCATTATGAATCCCCATTTCAATCAATTGGTTGAGGAAATTATGAGGAGAGATAAACAATACTTTCTACAAGTGATGGCACAAAGTGGAACCAAGATCCCTCATGATTTTGACATGTCTCAAATAATGGAACATAGACCTTTGCAACAAACTCACTCCAACATGGATCAAAGGAGTCCTAATAGTGGAGGCAATAGAGGACCACATATGGTGCCTGAATCACCATCATCTTTGTTTCAAAAACCAGAGGTCCCATACACACATGGTCAAGCATATGATACTCACCTTTGTAGACCATTATGGAAGTCTTATGCAGAAAAATATGCTCAATCACATACCAATGCTAAGGATCAACAACCAAAGCAATTGGATATTCAAAGGCATGCCCAAAATTTGGACACAAGAAAACCCCACGTTAAATTTGGAGGTAACATACTAGAACAAACTCACGACATTCCTGTAGAGTATGGTATACATGGACAAAGTAGATATTCCATTCCTCACCATGACTCTATACCAAGTGGTCCATATACGCAACATTATTATAGACCTCCTCCATATGAACATGTGTATGATCAATACCATCCATATATGCAACATGCTCCTCCTACACACATTAGTTTAGGCATGGGGTATGGTTCAAGAAGTTGGTCTCCACCTAATAACAATTTAGAACAGCAAATCAAGGACTTACAAAAGAAAATGGAGGACATAAATACATCGAAGACAACTTACACAATGAGAGAAATATGTCCCTATCCATTTGACAAAAGAATTCCAATGCCTCCATTTCCTACACACTTTGTGACACCTAATTTTGATAAGTACAGAGGAAAAGGGGATCCTAAGGCACATATAAGACAATTTTTCATAGCTTGCATTGAGGTAGCAGCAGAAGAGACATATTTGATGAGATTATTCCCACAAGGCTTAGGTGATCAAGCTATGGAATGGTTCTCCCAACTTCCACCTGGAATTAAGTCATGGGGTGACTTAGTAGAGGCATTTATCCAACATTTCTCATACAACATAGAGACAAACATATCGGTGACTACTTTGTGCAACACCAAACAAAAGGATGGAGAATCTTTTTCATCATTTTTACAAAGATGGAGGAATCTAGCCAGCAGATGCTCTTGTGAAATTCCACAAAAACTAATAGTAGAGATGTTCACCCAAAATGTTAACAAAGACATTGGTTATGACTTGAGAAAATCTTGTTTGACCACCTTCAAGGACGTCACTGAAAAAGGCTTAGCAATAGGGAAAGTCCTAATTGAACAAGGAGTCATTAAGATATTCAAAGAAAACAAAGAGGACTTTAAAGGAAAAGATAAGCCAAGATTTTGGAACAAAAACAAGAACACAGTCAATGATGCTGTTGTGGATGCCAATATAGTGCAACTCAAAATCATTTTTTCTAGATCAAGCTCTACAAACAATCAAGTGAATAATCAAACAACTTCCAAATCATGAAGGAAGTACACCCCATTGGGAGAACCACTTGAGTCCATTTTCAGAAAGCTAGTGTCAAACAAGATAATCACAATTCCAGATTTTCCTCCATATGAGCCAAAGGTCAAACCAAATTGGTGGAATGATGATGAATATTGTGAATTTCATAAGAGCAAAGGGCATAAAATAGGAAATTGTCATTAAATGAAGAACATCATACAAGATCTCATTGATAGAGGTGACATTGAGATTGAAGGACACTCATCCAATCAAGAACATGAGATGTTTAAGGAACCATTCTGAAAGCATGACAAGGGAAAAGATAAAGCTAGAGATGACCAAACCAACTATAGCAGAGCATCTTATAACTATGATTCAACTATCAATCACATTTCAATGGACAATTATGTCTCTACCATTATCATCAAGGACAAAATGCCTGAGAATTCTACCCAAAGACCCAAAATTGTCCTAAAAGGAATTGGATCTTCTTTCGAACCAACCTCTGAATGTAATGTCACAACTCATTGAGGTAAATTCACTTTGCAAGGTTCTCTAGCTAAAAAATCTATATCCTCATCAACCAAGCCTGAGTACGATCTTGTAGAACAGTTAGGGAAGACACGCGCGCTTATCTCAATCCTTGAGCTCTTACACATATCCCCCGCACGTAAAGCCATTCTTGACAAAATCTTGAGAGACACTGTTGTCCCCACTGATCTGAACGTGGACTAGTTTCAAGCCATGGTGGGATACCTTTCCGTTCCACACTCCCTTACATTCATAGAAGCCAATGACACCTTCGCAAGTCAGCCACATAATGCACCTTTACACATTTAATCCTTTCTACATAAACATCAAATAAAGCGAGTCCTGATAGATGGAGGAGCGGGTCTAAACATTAGTACATTGAGCATTATTAAAAAATTGGGATATTTGGATAAAGTTGTGAATTCTACAAACAAAATTACCATCAAGGCATACGATGATGAAGAGCATTCATCCAAAGGCATAGTCACCTTGCCTCTTAAAGTTGGACTAGTTACAAAGGATGTGATTTGTCATGTCCTTGATCTAGATCTTACATACAACATATTGCTAGGATGTCCACAGATACATGAGATAAGCATAGTCCCATCTACATATCATCGATGTATCAATTTTCCTCATAATGGATTTGAAGTGACCATCAAAGCTAACACAAATCCATTCATATATTGAAACATTCTACAACCTAGATCTGAAATAACAATCCCAGTCAATCAAGAAGCTATTCATTCATCAGGATATGTGGATCCAGAATCCTTGAAAGCTTTTACATCAAAGCAAACATTGCTCAAAGAAAAATTCAAGGTTAAAGACCTAGAATGTGGTGAGTATATCTTTCATGTCAATTAACTCCCACTATCTCCTAAGGTATTTAGTCAACATGAACAATCTATAAACAATTTGCAAGGAATTGGGTGTGAACCGCCTAGTGTTGTGGCTACTAAGTCTGAATGCAAATCTCCTCTAGTGGTGCAATCATCTTTTGATATCAATAATCCTAAGAGTGGTTCCAACAAAGAATCTATTGAGCGTATTGTCAGCCCTCTTGATAACTCACATAGCTTTACCATTTCATCCATTCATTCCATTTCTACTCCTCTCCTAGACTTGGATCAACAAGAAATACAAAATCCCTTACTCATTGGGGATAAAAAATCAAGCTTTGAAAAGAAAAATCTAAAAGTCAAAAATAAAGAAAATTCCTATAGTCCAAATCAAAATCAAAAGCTACTGGACTCCACAAAAATCAAAGTCAAGGATAAAAATCCTATGAGGCAAAAAGAATAAGAGTTGATCTCCCCTAATATCAAAATAACTGGGGGCAAAAGTTCTAAAATTTCAAGTCATAAAGCATACTTGTTGATCCTAAGTCTCCATCATGTTATCCTACTTTCACTTCTTTTCACAATCATAAGCCTTCATCACTCATCCACTTGTTCCACACATCCATTCCTATCTGGCAATACATCATGGACCTTTAATGGAGCTTCCTTGTAGGACTTTGTTATTAGGGATGCCCAAACTTCTTTAGGTGACACACATACGGTCCTCTGTAGTCCACACACTAGTAATTCTATCTAAATTCCTTTATCAAGGAAGATAGTCACTTGAGCTACACATCATTTAGTCAAAGAACAATGCAGCTACAATCTTAAAGTCAAGCCTTGCACATTTGAGGTAGGTGATTTGGTTCTTAGAGAAAATCCTAAAAATCAGCAAGATGGAGAGAAGAAGGGCAAGTTCGAACCAAACTGGCTTGGTCCTTACATCATCACAACAGCATATGGATCTGGTGCATATCAGCTCTCAACCACAGAGGGGGAACTTTTGGAGGATCCTATCAATAGCATGCACCTTCACAGGTTTTACAAAAAGCTCTTTAGAGTATCCTAATTCAAAAATACAAAAAAAAAAACATCATAAAACATAAAAATCGTTACTTGGTGAAAACCTGGCAAATAGGCACCTTGTGACAACAAAAATAAATAAAAAACATTTCGTCCAATGGTGAAAACCACTTCAGTGGTGCCCTGGGCAAGTACCATGGTGAAAATTGGGTCACCAGTGCCATGCATAGAGACATTGCTCCTCCCTCCTTCGGGATTCACTTTCATCCCTTCACATTGCACACACTCACAACCTCTTCATTCACAATAAACTTACCGATTCCAATCATGGCTTGTTATTGATCTACCCAAGATTGGTTAGCCATTCATAATAAACCTCCCTTTTCACCCCTTCCATCCATAATAAATGAGCTCCTATCTATGGCTAAGGAAAATCCTACGTCTAGTGATGGGTGTGGAATTGAAAGCATCACATGTTTCGAGGAGTACAATTTCTTCCATTTTTCTTTAGTCTATCTGCACACAATCTGCAATAAAGTTTCACTTTCTCCGTAATAAAGTATTAGTTTCATGGATTCAGTCAGTTTTAGATGAGACACAATAGCAACAATAGGCTTCAACAAATCAAATCTTTTAGTAGACTTAGACAACATATGGTTCAGTGCTATCTATCCTTTTTGTGAAAGTAAACATCATGACCACAATCAAATAAGACTTATGCAAGTGACAAGAGACACTAAACTTGAGGACTATAGTGGATGCTGGTGTCGAGTCTTTGTTTTAATTTGATTTTATCTTTTGGTGACATGTCTTTTAGCTTTTCCAAGATGTCTCTGACTAGAGATTCTATCTCTAGGATGTCTTTGACTAGAAAAGTGAGGATGGGGTATCGTCACCTATTTTTCTTTGCTATCTACGGATTGTCTCTTAGTAATGCTATGACTTGTCCAAGGATATGAGGACACTATGAGTCTATATGAACTAGGGCATTCCTTGTTTTTGATTGTCTTATCTCCATACAAACGGGTACAATGACCTTCTCAGTCGAACATATGCCTCGATTGTCATAACCTACTTGCCATAATAAAGCTCAATGATGATAATGCATGAGAAGCTCTTTCACTTTCATATCTTCTATCTTCCATCCCCCATTCTTGATTGACCTCCATTGTCCTTCTTGAGCCCGTGTAGCTTGCTATCACATGACTGAGTATAATGGCACACCAAAAACATATGCATTTCATGTAGTTGCACCTGCATTACCACATGTTAAAAGTTCATACATACATATAGATATCACATCTTGCATAGAACACATGTTAGCACATTTTACATTCTCATCATGTAAATAGTCATTTGCATTATCATATTCATCAGCATTTCATACATTCACATTTGCATCATGCATAACATATTAAAAACATAAAAGATAAAAAATATTGCATTTTATCATGTACATAGAAACATACATCATAAAACATCTCATCACATAGGTACACATGCATATAGCTATCTCAAAGATGAATCATCTCATATATATAATCAAAAGTGTCATGATACAATGATGTCAAAATCATATGGCTACAATCACCCGAAGGTGTCTACATCATAATACAAAAATGGTACAAAACTGATACATAGGGAGCCTTCTATGGCTATGATGAACTCCCTCCCTTGGAGCCACCAGGCCTTGATGGAGTTTGAGCCCTAGAAGGACCCACCATAGGATCATCTATCCTTTCCCCTCTATCTAGTGGTGGTGGAGGACCCATAGCCCCACTGTTGGATGCCTGTCTCCTCTGACTCCCTCCAGTAGTCGTTGCTGTCCATGATATTCTGCGGAAGCTCCTTGCCTGCTACTTTGGTGGCACTACCCCATAGTATAGGTTTCACCAATAGCCTATCTCCTCCCCTGCCCACAGAACATAGGTGTATCCAGCCCCTGTATCCTCTATCACCTGCCTCCCAGCCCTCAGTGCTGTCTCAACCTCACTGTAGCACTGGATAGCCTGATCTCGCTCCCGCTCAGTATCCCTCAGCTGTCTCCTAAGCCTACCTGTCTCCCTCTCCAAATCCTGGATCTCATCTGCCTATCCCTGGTAGATCTCCCTCAACTCAAATAGCTCATCCTCCTCCTCCTTGAGCCCCTATGCTTGTGGCTCTGCCTATGGCTCCCCCTGTACTGGT
Source organism: Cryptomeria japonica (assembly GCF_030272615.1). Taxonomy (NCBI): domain Eukaryota; kingdom Viridiplantae; phylum Streptophyta; class Pinopsida; order Cupressales; family Cupressaceae; genus Cryptomeria; species Cryptomeria japonica. The sequence continues at coordinate 660,728,452 of NC_081413.1, forward strand.
GGCTATGCCTGTGCCTGTACCTGTACCTACCTCTGTCCCTATCCCTGCACTTGTCTAGGACCCTATGCTACTGGCACCTGTAATGGCAATCCACCATGACCCCTCACCACCCAAGTCTGTCTGTCCTCCCCACCCTCTCTCCGTGGAGCCACTCTCCTCTCTCCAACTACTCCCCACCTCCTCCATCGATCTCTACCTCCACCATCTCCATCATCATCCTCATTCCCTTTGCCATCTCCATCTATCTGCTCACCTAGATCTGTCAGGCATGGAAATGGATGCTCTGCCCAATATGTAGTATACTTTACATCCATACCTGCATCCTCAATCTTAGGCCACATATCCCATGGCATGGGCACCATCTCTACCAGCAGCATCATGACCTGATCATATGATAACAGTGGCCCAAAGTGTGCCTACTCTTGCACTATCCGTGCATACATACCAGAACCCCATGGCATCCATTGGATCCTACCAAACTACCTGCATACCCTATCCACAAATTGCCTCTCCAGTACATAGGGTATCTACCAAATCAGATATCTGCTCCTGAAGGTATAGGGTATATCCACTGCAACCTCCATATCACAGTGTCATTCTCATCGATCACTCGGTGCCAGTGCTCCAACCTACCAATCCATGGTTGTGAGGTAATCATATCATATAGATGAACAAAATTGCATCAATGACCCCGGCCTCTGAAATGTATCGGTCGTGTGACTAGCAGATGCTCATATGCCCAAACCTACAACAATGTAACTCCGCAGCCCAATCCTACGGATCCATGATTAAAAAACTAATGAAGAGCATAGTACAAGTGTGCCAGCACGCATGGTCCCTAGGCATATCTGGTATGTTGTGTAACCAATGTCTCCAAGGTGCTCCCCCACCCCATAGCCAACCCTCGTGTCACCCTGTCTGGACATAGGAACCCACTGATCACTCCTTCTAACACTGTTGGTAGTGCCAGTCCTATCACTATCATCGTGTCCCATGCCACATGTCCAGCCCTCATCTCCAGTCCCAGATCCCAGAACACTCATCTCAATGCATCCCTATCTCCGTCTCGATCGTAGGGTATCAACTCTCGATTTATCGGTATCCACAATATCCTGTATACATCCTCTAAGGTGACTGTCATCTCAGCCATAGGAAAATGAAAAGTGCATGTCTCTGAATGCCACCTCTTAGCCAATGCAGTTAGCAACCCCATGTTCACCCAAAACTCAAGCACATATAGAATAAATCGCAGACCCATAACCTCAATAGCTGCTTTGTCCTCAAATGTCAACTCTGGTCATAACCTCTGAGTCGCTGGGAATCTCTCCCGTGACTCCAGCATAGGTAAATACTCATGCAGTCAAGAAAATCAATCATGTCAGTCAAGTGACACTCACTATTCATCACAAAGTGTTGCTATCTATCCTAGTTACACTCACTGTTCATCACAAAGTGTTGCTATTTATCCTAGTGGTACTCCCTATTCATCACAAGGTACTACATTTTAGCACTCCCTATTCATCACAAAGTGCTGCTCATATTTGCACTTCCTATTCATCACAAAGTGCTGCTCCTATTGGTACTCCCTATTCATCACAAAGTACTATGTCTTGGTACTCATTTTTCATCACAAACTGCCTCGATCTATCCTATCCTAGGGTTATACTTGAGTGTATCCTCTTGAGTAGTTTCCTAATTGCAAACGTATGTTCTATCATAGAATTGTCAATCCTAGCCCTATTTGCTATCCTAGTCTTCCCTAGAGGACCTGCTTGAGTGTATCCTCTTAGTAGCTTATCCAATCGACAGTGTATGTTCATCATAGAACTACTGATTTGACCTTGAAGACATAAACGCGCCTTCATGACATAAACACGCTTACAAACTACAAAAACGTGCCTGCTCTGCACAGATGCGCCTGAAATACACAGACGTGCCTCTGTTCTGCACAGACATGCCTATCCTGCATAGATGTGCTCACATTTCACAAATGCACCTGCACAACATAGATGTGCTCGCATCTGGCACAGATGCTTTTCCTAGCATAGACGGACCTAGCACCAACGCAGACATGCCTAGCCAACCTAGATGCGCCTGGCACCAACGTAGATGCGCCTACATGTTTTTGACATTTTTTGACATTATCCTAAAGCGCATTTATTGCACTACCTATCATGCATTAATGACAACATTTATTGTGACAATGTACAAAGAGGTTTTGTGGTACTTACCAGCTCTCTTGCGTCAGCTGGCCTCTAAAATCGGCGAACGCGATCGAATCTATGCACCAATGCCATCGCTACTAACTATTGCTTCTCTATTCTCTCTCTGCACTCTTATCTCTTTGATGTGTGGATGACAATGAGGATGTATTCCCCTCATGGTCTATTTTATAGACTGTCCTAGCCCTAGCCCTTGTTTCCTGAGTCAGTCTTCTTTATCCCGTGACTTTGTCACTCCATCCGGTCAGTCCTTTCTAGCCTTTCTTTCTTATCAAGAGATTGTCTACGATCTTTCCAGACATTTTCATCCCATCTCTCGAGGGGGCATATCATTTCCATCTTGGGGCAACTTTGTATTAGTTCATCTTATCTTCTTTGAAACAACTTGACAAGCTGCATTGCCTCAAAGAGGAGCACAATGTAGACACCTAAAATTGTCATGTCTAATTAAATATATATGTTTATTTTTTTAATTAATTTATTTATCCTCTTCTAGCCTTATTTCTCATTTAAATAAATTTATTTATTTATTTAAATGACCCTTTTCCTAGATTAAATAAATATCTTATTTATTTAATTGATCCCAGTTCCTCTATTAATTAAATAAATCTTTATTTAATTAATTAATTCATTAACCTTTTCTACCTATGACGCATGTCATTCATCTCTTAATTCCTACACTATCTACCCTCTCATTATTTTATTATTTTCTCTACCTACCCTTTAATCATAGCCGACCATTTATCTTTTACACCTCTCAATCTTATCTCTCCATTTATTATAGTGTCTTCTATATAAGGAGATGCTTCCTTTATTATCAAACCCGAACTAACTCAATTATGCACTCGACTACACTAGGCCTTTTGCACTTTCATATGCGATCCTACTTGCAAACACATTTTTGTTCTTTGTTGAGCTCTTGTGCACATAAAATCTGAGAGCAAATATATCAAGCAAGATCAATGGAGATAGGAATAATGGAGATCCAAACCCTATTGGACATGTGATGGTATAATCTTTGTGATTTCATTTGATTTGCATTGTCTTAGGTAATCTTCATATGTTGCGGTGGATCTTTGTTGTTGTTAGGCTAGAGTTTTACGGTTGAATTCATTTAGCCTTTCAATATTATTGTTGTATCCATTTTTACCATATACAATACTATTTATTGGCATGTTCAATTTTAAACAACATATTTTGATTAAATTATCAACATCAAAAAAACAAACCCTTTTCTTTCTTTCATCTAAATACTTATATATATATCAAATGATATTAAATACTCGAATTATAAATATTTCTATTTAATTATTTTCTGTAATAAATCTAGCATTATTATTTTTTTCATTTTAAATACCCAACATCCTCCTAATTTATAGATTTTGAAGGCACAAATAACTTTCACCATCTGTAAAAATAATTTTCAAAATAGGGAGATTCTTCAATTAATATTTGTAAGTAAATATGCCAGAAATAAAATTGTAACTCCCTTGCTATCAGTTTATTTATTTCTTCCATTTTATCAAGAATTATTTTGTAACTCCCTTGTCATAAAAATGCCATGAATAGATATGTTCTTTTCATAGAATTAATTTGTATCTCCCATGTCATAGTATTTGCTAAAATAAAATTTATTCCTTTCAAAACAAATAAATACTATATACTCCACTTGTCATAGAATATGCTAATAATAAATTTCCTCTTGTAGCATACCATGTGTCTTGGCCTTGCTCTTTTCTCCTACACCATATTCTTAAATAAAAATATGTGCATTAAAATAAGTCAAAGTGTTTATCTATTATTTTAAATTTTAAAATTAATTACTTGCATCTAGTTAATATTATAATGAAATGGTATTACCATTGGAAATCCGACAGTCAGATCTAATGCTATGGTCACTAGACTTTGTAGTGGTGGTTCTAGTGGTTCTTTTAGGATCCTTTTAGTTTATGTTGTTGTCTTGGTGGGCCCAAATCCTGTTATTTATATTTCAATGATTTCTGAATAAATATTTACCCCTTTAAAAAAAAATTAATTTGTCGATTCAAAGATGATGTAATTACTTTAATGCAAAAATCAAGCATCTAACAATCAGATAAAAAAAATAGTTCAAAAACCAAAATATAAAGTATTTAAATAGTCAGTACTTTTTTTAAGGTCCTATTTCTAATCATATCGCTTTATTAAGTCTTTTAAAAGAAAATTTTTAGAGTTGCAAGAAATGAATAAACCACATTCAAATTGATTTTTTTTTCTTATAGTTTTTCTATTAAAAGCATATTTACTTTCTATTTATTTTAATTTATTAGTGGATATTTCATAAATAGAACTCTTCAAACCAATAATTCATCAACTATGTTTCTTTACTAGAACCCCATAAATATTAATAATCATCTTTCTCGTGTCCATAACTAATTAAAGTATTATATTTAGTAATTTATTAAAAATTCAATTCAATTAATACTAATTCTTTGCATTTTCAATTTTAAACAATATGTTTTAATTAAATTCTCAACTGAGAAAAAATAAAATCTTTTCTTTCTTGAAATCTAAATACTTCTATATATATCAAATAATATTAAACAATCAAATTATAAATATTTCTATTGAACTATTTTCTATAATAAATCTAGCATTATTATTATTTTTTCAAAGTACAATTTTTATTTCTTTTTATTTTTTTTGGTAGGTAATAGGCCGAAACTACAGTATTCTAAATTATTATTATTATTATTATTATTATTATTATTATTATTATTATTATGTTTGATTAGATTGACCCTAGACCTTCCCCATTTTTATGGAAGGCCAAGTATCATAGCTTAGAATTCATTTTAGATGTCCCTATTGGGAATTGAACTTGGGTCTCCATAGTGAGAACCCAGTGTTTTGACTAGTTAAGCTCAACCCCTTGGACACAATAATTATAATTTTAATATATACATATATTAAATTAAAAATATTGGGCATGCAAAATAAAATAATATTAATTATTGTTTATAATATCAATAAATGTTTAGGGGATGATGTAGTGCAGGTGGGCATTGTAGAGCACTGAGCTAGGGCAACAATGCCCTAGCTTGTGATTGGGGGTGTTTGTAGGGTGTCGGGGGTTCGTGGAGGGGCCTGTGTAGTGTGGGGGGTCTGAGAATTGTGGGGAGTAGCAGAGGGAGTAGGGGAGATGCACGAGGGGTTATGGGAGGGTACAGGGTACGTGGCTTGGGTGCCATTCCAAGAAAGCTGAGGGTTCCAGTGGGGTTGGGGGCCTTGTTTGGACCTCCATCCCGGGTGTGTTGGGGAGGGGTGGAGTATTGGGAGCTTCTAAATCTTTCGGGCCCCTTTGGGGTGTAAGGTTTTGATCGTTCTGAGTTTTATGTTGAGTATTTGTGGGGAGGCCTCGAAGGCTCCGCTAGTCATGGATTTTTGTGCTACGGTGGGCTCAAAATCCCCATCACAGAGCATGAAGATGTTTAACAATAACCTTTTCTCCTCAGACTCAGGGTCTGGTAGTGCTGGTAGCTCTCACATTTTGAAGATTAATGGTTGCTTGGAGAGATCCAGTGAGAGGCGAAAGCTGGTTATTCCTCCTAAGATGATAGTGGAAGATGTCAAATACTTTTCAAAACACTCGCTATATTGCAAGTTTTTGGGAATGAGGGTTTCTTTGTAGTTTTTGAAAAATTAGGCACATAGGACTTGGGCTGCGGAGGGGGAAATGGAGATTATACTGCTGGCAAGCAACTACTTCATGGTTACTTTCAACTGCATGGAGGATCGCAATAGGGTCTTCGAAGGTGGTCTGTATTTTTACAACCAGGTGTAGTTGTTCATCAAACCTTGACATGTGGGGTTTAACCCCTCGGAGATGCTCCCGAATAGGGTTCCTGTGTGGGTTTGTTTACCATGTTTTCCTATGGAATACTATCAGGAAGATGTGCTTTGGATGCTTGCCGCTCTGCTTGGGAAGCCAGTGGGATCTTCTACGCAAACCCTGGGGAGAAAGGTAATGACCTTTGCACGTATCTATGTTGAAACAAATCTTAGTAAACCTTTGCCAGATGCTATAGATATGTGCGTAGGCTCTTATTCTTGGGTACAATAGTTAGATTATGAGACTTTACCATTTCTCTATCATCTGTGTCATGAGTATGGTCATTTACAGCGTAAGTTCCCTAGATATAGACCAGTGGTGTGCTAACCTCAGCTGTCAGAACTGAGCAAAGATAGGGCTGAAAAAGGGAAAGCTACCATGTTTGTCGAGGCTAGGGGAACTGATGGTTTTGTCCCAGTTAGGACAAAGAACAAGAACTGAGGACAAAAGAGGCCTTTATAGGAGAGATAGGAGGAGGATACCTTTAACAGATGTGAGGCCTTGGATGACCTTTTCCATCAAGAAGTTAACTGGGGTTAACCCCTTTAATTCAAGGTGCATCAGGGGGGCTCCTGAAAGAGAAATTAAGAACCCTATCTAGGGCTTGCTAGTGGCTGGAAGCCACCAGATGGAGATGGATCAGCTAGTAGGGGTTTAATTGGGACTCACTCCTAGGATTGAGGTGAATTTGGTTGAGGGGTAGGGTTCTTTAATTGCTTTGAAACTAGAACCAGTTAGGGTCAAAAGCAATAAGTCCTCTGCTCACCTAGGTTTGCATCAGAGAAGAGCTCAAAGGTTGGCAAAAAGAAGGATTTGGACAAGATCAAATAGATGGGGGAGAATTTGGTTGAGTCAAGGTCAGTAAAGACTTTGGATTCTCACTTTTCCAATCCTCCAAAATGATTGTGATTTCATGGAATGTGAAGGGCTTGAATAGTGGCCCTAGACAAAAGGTTGTTTAGGATTTGATTAGGAATCATTCACTTGATGTCTTAGTTTTGTAAGAAACTAAACTTACAGTGGAGAGTATGATGGGCCTAGTGTTGAAGCTATGGGGTCATGGCAAGTGTCAGTGTGTTGGGGCAGCTGGTTCCTCTGGAGGGGTGGCCTATCTTTGGAATCCCTCAAGGTTTTGCCCTGTCTGGTGGGTTGCCTCCTGATCTTTATTATCCGGGGTTATCTCTAGTCTGGAGACTGGGGAATTCATTTTTTTTATAACATTTATGCCCCTACTGATCTTCAAGGTAAGCAAAACTTATGGTCTCATATTTCCTGTATGCGAAGGGTGGCCCCTTTTCATCCTTCGATTATGGTAGGAGACTTCAATGCTAACCTTGGGATGAGTGAGAAGTAGGGGGGGTTATATGGGTGGAACCTTCTTCTTTCCTTTTTTAGGATAATATTTCCTTGTTGCAACTTGTTGACATTAAGCCTGGTAATGGTTTGTTCACTTGGAACAATAGGAGGGTGGGAGAGTATTGGATTGTAGAGAGGTTGGATCATTTCCTAGTTTCTAGTTTTTGGATTGGTGGGGGTGGTCCACCAATTTTGAGATTCTAGACTAGAGAGGGTCGGATCACTAGCCCATCAAGTTGGTTTCTTCTTCAGCTTGGGTTGCTCACTCACCTTCATTCAAATTCCAACTAATGTGGCTTTGGGATCCTACTCCGGAGAATCTTGTAGCCGAGTGGTGGAGGAAAGGGAGGTTGTCCTTTGGCATTGCCATGTACTCTTTTGCCAAGTAACTGTAATCTATTAAGTTTAAGCTCGAACAGTGGAATCGACAGGGCTTCGGGAACATTTTTCATGCCAAGAAAGCTGCTCAAATTATGCTGAATGGGATCACCAGTGAAATTAGAGAGCATTGTTTGTCAGAGAACTTGCTCAAGGAGGAAGATAGGGCTATCAAGGTGGTAGAGGAATGGGAGCTTAGGGAAGAAATTTAATGGAAGCAGAGAGCTCATATTGATTGGCTGAAGGAGGGGGACAAGAACACTACTTTCTTCTTCAACTCAGTGAAAGCTAGAAGGAATGGAAATTCCATCCCTATTCTGGTTAATGATAGAGGTGAGCAGTGCTTATCCTTGCAGAAGATATCTAGGGAGGCATCTTAGTTTTTCCACTCCCTCTTCAGGAAGGACTCTCATGGGGAAATGAGGGAGGAGAACCAAGTTCTTGCTTGCATTCCTTCTCTTGTCACGAGGTAGATTAATGAGCAGCTTTTGTGTCCTATTTTGCTGGAAGAGCTTGAGAGAATTGTCTTTCACATGAGGAAAGGAAAATCCCCTAGACCAGATGGGTTCCTAGTTGAATTCTTTCAAGAATTATAGGATATTATCAAGTTGGATTTACTGGAGGTTGTCTAGGAGTCCTAGAGGAATAAGAAGATGCTTTAGGCATTGAATGCAACTTTCATTGCTCTTATCCCCAAGTGTGAGGGGGCTGACCGGTTAGGCCAGTTCCACCCCATCTCTCTCTGCAATGTGATTTATAAGATCATCTCTAAGCTGATAGCGGATAGATTGAAAAAGTGCCCAGTGAATGTTATCTTTGAGGAGAAGAGTGGGTTTGTGGAAGGGCATCCAATTTTGGATGGGGTGGTCATTGCTATAGAGACCATTAATTCTATGGCAACCTCCAAGGAAAAAGCTATGTTTATCAACCTGGATATGGCTAAGGCATACGACAGAGTTCAATGGTCCTTCCTTGAGAAGATCCTCAAGGCTTTTGGTTTTATTGATGAGTGAATCCATTGGGTTATGAGTTGTGTTACGACTACTTCTTTCTTTGTGCTTGTCAATGGAGATCACACTGAGTTATTTGGTGCATCAAGGGGTCTTCATCAAGGGGACCCCCTCTTCCCTTATTTATTCATTCTTCTGGCAGAGGGTCTGGGGAGACTGATTAAGCATAATATGGGTCTGGGTATTATTCAGGGTTGGAGATGGGGTAATGACTTGCAGCCACAGTCTCATTTGTAGTTTTTGGATGACATGACTCTTATGGGGCTTGCTCGGATCAAAGAAGCTAATAATTTGCATATGGTTTTGGATGTTTATCTTGTAGCCTCGGGCCAACTGATCAATGAGGATAAACACTCCTCTTTTTCAACACTCCTGAAACTATTCAAAGGAGGATTTCTCTTATCTTGAGATTCCAAGTTGGCTCCCTACCCTTGATTTGTTTGGGTATTCCTATCTCTCCTAGTAACCCTCCTAGGGAGTCTTGGTAGGGTATCTTGGATAAATTTTGCATGAAGGTTGAACATTAAACTCATAGATGGCTATCTTTTGCTGGGTGGTTTCAATTAATTCAGTTAGTGGTTCACAGTCTTCTAATCTATCATTGTATGCTTCATGTGGCTCCTAAGTGGTTCTTTAAGGGTCAGGATTCTCTTGCTAGGCAATTCTTATGGGCAGACAATCTTTCCTCTTCAAAACGGAGCCTTGTCAATTGGGACTTGGTGTGTAGCCTGAAGTAGTTAGGGGGGATTGGTTTAAGGTAGTATATTCTTTTTGTGGAGGCTCTGGCAGCTAAATTGTACTGGAGGTGGTGTGTTGATCAGGATCAGGGTTGGGCCAGCATTTTGGCAAACAAATATATGCAGAGGGTCCTGATGGAGGAGATCCCTAGATATCTACTTGAGGGAAAGGGCTCTTCGATCTGGTATACTCTCAAGAGGGGGCCTTCTCTCATTAAGGTAGGACTCTTTTGGATTTGCAGGAGGGGGGAAGAGGTCCTTTTCTGGAATGACTCTTGGGATGGTTTTCCTCCCATTCTTGATTAGTTCCCTAACCTTGGGAATCTGTGCCAGATATTTTTGGAGGCTAGATGGTCAAGGGTGAGTGAATTCAAGGCTATTTATAAGTGTGGATGGCTGGATTTGGAGAGGTGGAAGACTCCTAATGAGTGGTCGGTTGCTGGGATGGAGGAAGAGTATGCTGAGCTACAAGCTATTTTGGTGAGTAGACATTGTATCTCCCTCAAGGGTAGGGATGGGCTTGCTTGGTCTCCAAATTCTAAGGGTGTGTTTACAGTGGGTAGTGGATACTGGAAATTGTTTAATCAAAAACTTGAGGGAAGAGAGGTGAACTGGTGGAAACGGGTGTGGAATAATGTGTCTTGGCCAAAGTGTAATTGCTTTGCTTGGACTTTGGCTTTGAATAGATGTCCTGTAATAACCCACCAAAATTTGATCCAACAAAAATTGAGTATATTTTTTTTTTTCATTATGTTTTATTCAATTGCATACTCTGGGCATCCATCCAATTAGGATTAGGCATTCATCCATTCAGGATGAGCTTCTAACCATACGGGTTAGGCAATTGTCCATATGGGACGTAAATTTCCATCTATCCAATACGGGATAGGCATCTAGCCATACGGGGTAGGCATCTATCCAAACAGGATAGGAGATGCTCTGGCCAGAGACTTTGACTCATCGGGACCATTCAGGTCCTGAGCCACTCACTAAGTACTACATTCTTCTAACAAGAATGCACCGAGGTCGCCGTCCTTAGGAGTAATAAAAAAAAAAATACAAGCTTGAATTCCGCCTCAGAATTTGGCTTAAAGCCTCGGGAAGTCAAGCGAATCCATACGGGATTCCTTCCGAGTATGCATTGAGATAAGTTTGATTATCTTATCTTTCAATTAGGATTCTTACTCAACCAAGCCTAGACCCCACCCACGAACGCCTGAGTACGAGGGACAACTCCGTCCCAAGACTGCCTACATACCCGCTTCGGCACGGGATCAAGGCGTAAAGTATGTAGTTCTATTTTCTAATCTATGGTTTGATGTAAACTGATTTGTGGGTACGCAACCCTTTCTAGGGTCAGTGTCCCAGACAGTTTCTCTGCGGTTGCTACCCACGATGGTAGCACTTAAGCGAAGGCTCAAGATGGCCTATTGCTTGTGGCCTAAACAAAATAACTAGATCCTAATACTTATCATGAGCGTCACCCAATTGCAAAACACCAATATCCCTTCGAGATGAATAAATAATAAATAAAGAAAGTAAATCTTGACCATCGCTAAGAGGGGTTTACTATGGTTTATCTCAACGGATGTGAAATTCGTTTAAAAGTTATCTTATTAGATTATCGATCCAAGAGGGATTACTCGCCCCTTGGATTTTTAACTTCCAAATGTCCCTTATTACTCCCTGATGATTTATAGGGACGATGCCACAGATGTCATTAATGCAGCTTTATTAGGCGTTAAGTGGAGTAGTTCAACACGACGACATTACCCGTAAGCGTGACCCAGAGGCACCATATATACCAAACGCTTCTAGTTTTGGTTTTCCAACTTCCTTTATTTAGTTATCTAACTACGAATAACGAAAATGAAAGAGTAAATAATTGAAGTAACTACTTGAAGTGTAATTTGCATAACAAATGAAACTTGCATAATAGTAATTGCATGAAAGATATAATTATCCTATAAATAATTCGCATGCTATGAACCATTAACGAAAGCAATTAATCTATGATGTAAGATGACTTAACGAGTCCAAAATAACAATTAAATCTAAGTATTTGTAATAAGGTAAGTTAATCTCTAAGGACCAATCAAGTGTCCCAATGATTCTTAATTTTTAGAAGAATATAGTCTACAATTTTAAAGTTTATTAAGGATAGTTTAATTACAATCTTGCTACACATTAATCCCATTTTTAATTGAAAGTCAATATCCTTAAATTTACACTAAGGAAAAAAAAATCATCATTTCCTAAATGTCATTATTATCAACTTAAAAAAAAAAATTAACTAAATAGTAATTAACTTGGATTATTTTATTTTTTTTTAAAAAACAAATTATAACTTCAAATTTCAAAATAGTGAAATTAAAAAAAACAATTTTTAAACTAAATGGCAAGGGTTTTGTTTAAATATTTTGATGGTATGTACGGTTGCGGGGTGGGGACCATGGGTCCCATCACCCCTGCGGCCCTGCATGCGTAGGTCCGCAGAGGTGAGGGGACCCGCGGGCCCCCCGTACTCTGTGACGGTTACTACGTAACCGTCCATGCACTGTTGTCGACGTCCAATCAGTGAAAACGCCATGCGTTACGGGGTGTGGGAGACTTTTCTAACATTGATATGATTTCTTCCTTTTTGATTATTTATATATATATATATGTATATAAATATATATATGTTATAATATTATTATTATCATTTTTCTTATACAGGAGTATTATAAAATTTATTGAAGATTACTCAGAGCAGGGTAATAACAGGTAATTAACAATGTTGCAGGTTTGTCTCAAGGACAAAATGAAGCAGTAACCAGAGGGATTTTTCCATTTCTTTTGGTTTCAACACAGGGAGATTCATTCACAGATAAAGAGAGTTTATTTCTTTTTCATCCCTTTTGTTTTTTTTTCACACAGGGAAATTCTTTCAGAGAGAAAGGAATAGTTTATTTCTTTGTTTTTCACACAGAGAAATTCTTTCACAGAGAAAGGAATAGTTTATTTCTTTGTTTTTCACACAGAGAAATTCTTTCACAGAGAAAGGAATAGTTTATTTCTTTTCTTTCATTTCTTTTGTTCTTTACACAGGGAGGTCTATTCACAGAGAAGGGAGATTTGTTTATACACACAGGGAGATTTGTCTAAAGAGAAAATTGTTTGCACACACAGGGAGATCTAATTTTTATCAAAAATAAACTGAAGACAATGAATCTAATTTCCATTTACTCTACTTCTTTCAATCTGAAACTAATTTCTTATCAGAATTAAAACAATGAATCTTATTTTCTACAAAATCTGAATCTAAGAATTTAAACAATGAATCTCATTCTACAAAATCTGAAACAAATTTCTTATCAAAAATTTAAACAATGAATTTCATTCTCTACAAAATCTGAAACTAATTTCTTATCAAAAATTTAAACAATGAATCTTATTTAAACAATGAATCTCATTCTCTACAAAATCTAAAACTAATGTCATATCAAGAATTTAAACAATGAATCTCATTTAAACAATAACTCTCATTCTCTACAAAATCTAAAACTAATTCTTAACAAAACACAAATGAATTTCATTCTCATAAATAATTTAATCAATCTAATCTACCACAAAAATAAGATGCATAAACTAAGTTGAAGGAACCTGGATGCTTGAAGATGGTGTAGAGTCTTCCTTGATCCTCCAAATTGAAGAGAAATCCTCCCAACAAAAATCTTAGCTGCCAATGAAAGTTGACTACAAAGGAGAATTCAACTTGCAGAATTTCTTATGGAATAGCTAACACTCCTTTTGAAACTTGTACCTATTTTATAAAAGAAATTTCAAATTCCCACTACCTAATTTTTTTAATAGAAAAAAGAGATTCTCTCCCAATTTGGCCTCCATGCAAATTAATTTGGCTTAGTGGGAGGAGTTACATGCAAGGAGGTGGAGAAGCCTCTAGAAGCTTCTTATTCCTCCTACAACATGTGCCTTAATTTGGGTGAGGGAAATTAAATAACAAATTAAAATATATATGCATTTTCCATGTGTGTGTGGTTTATTATTTTTATTCCTTTACAATATTCATTCAATAATTCATCCAAAGAATATAAATAGAGTTTTGTATTTAAATCAAAAAAAGTGATAAAGGAGGGTTGTGACATCCTCCCCCCCTAAATCTGTGCATCGTCCCGATGCACTTATTAAATGCATTCAAAAGAGTTTATAGTTCATGCTCAAAACAAAAAGGGAAATAGCTGCTGCATCTCCTTAGTATCCTCCCACGTGGCATTCTTCTCATCATACTGGTCCCATTGCACTTTGCACTGATCAACCTCTCTGTTGCGCAACTAGCACTGGCGCCTCTCCAAGATTCTGAATGGCTCTATCATTATTCCCCCCATTTCTTGGACCTGCAAAGCATCCCAATTCAAAATGTGTTTCTCATCAGGTACGTACCTCTTAAGAAGAGATACATGGAAGACATCATGGATTCGGCTCAACTGGGGAGGTAAGGCCAACCGATAAGCAACTGGATTAATTCTTTCCAATATTTCAAAGGGTCCGACATATCAAGGTGCAAGCTTAGGCTTTTTCCCAAATCTTATGGAACTCTTGTGTGGTCTAACCCTTAGGAAGACTTTCTCTCCTACTTCAAACTCCCTTGGTGTCCTGTTTTTATCTGCATAACTTTTCTGCCTATCCGAGGCTTCCTTCAACCTTTGCCTAATTTCCTTAGTTTTCCTTTCCATTTCTTTCAACATATCTTGCCCAATAATCACTCTATCTTCAAGACTATCCCAACTCAAAGGTGTTCGACATGGTCTACCATACAAAGCTTCAAAAGGTGCCATTCCCAAAGATGTTTGATATGTATTATTGTAGGCAAACTCTACCAAAGTTAGGTACTCTTCCCATTTTCTCTTTTGGTCCATGCAGTACATACGAAGCAGGTCTTCCATAATTTGATTTTTCCTTTCTGTCTGACCATCGGTTTCCGGGTGGTATGCGGTGCTAAAATTTAGTTGAGTTCCTAGACCTGATTGAAGAGTGGTCCAAAACCTGGAAGTGAATCTTGCATCTCTGTCTGATATGATTTTCTCTGGTATTCCATGCAACCTAACTATCTCCTTAACGAAGCATCTAGCCAAGGTGGGTGCATCATCCGTCAGATTTCCTGGTATAAAGTGTGCCACCTTAGTGAGTTTGTCAATTACCACCATTATTGCATCATGCCTAGAAGGTGACATGGGTAACCCTTGTACAAAATCCATGCTAATAACTTGCCACTTATGTTGAGGTACATCGTGCAATTGTAACAATCCAGTTGGGTGCCTATGTTCTGCCTTTACTCTTTGACACTCCAAACATTTAGCTACATACTTGACAATATCGCTTTTCAACCCTTGCCAAAAGTATAGCTTCTTTAGATCTGCATAAAGTTTGTTAACTCCTGGGTGGCCTGAATAAGGGGCATTGTGAGCCTCTGAAAGGACTACTTCCCTTAAGTTCCCTGAATTAGGAACATAGATTCTGTTATTATATCTGAGCAACCCATCTTCATCAAATGTGTACCCTTCGACCTTAGGGTCGGTCGGGTTGTGTCTTATAGTTAATTTGACTCGCTCATACCATGGGTCATGTCCTTGTTCATCCATTACTTGCCTTTTGAAAGAGGTTTTGAAGGTTGCTATAGTCATCAATTGTCTCCTCCTACTTAAGGCATCTGCCACCCTATTTTCTTTCCCCTTAATATATTCAATCTCAAAGTCATATTCACTTAGAAACTCTACCACCTTCTTTGTCTGGCATTTAAGTGAGTTTGGGTAAAGATTTATTTTAGTCCTTGGTTGTCCGACTTAAGCTCAAAGGGCTTCCCTAGTAAGAAGTGTCTCCACTTTTGCAGGGCATGCACAATTGCTGCCAACTCTAAGTCGTGGGGTGCATAATTGACTTCATGAGTCTTTAGCTTCCTAGATTCGTAAGCCACTACCCCTTCATCTTGGACAAGTACTCCTCCTAACCCTTCGATAGAAGCATATGTTACAACTGTGAAGTGTCCATTTGGGTCTGGTACCTTTAGAATGGGTGCTGAAGTTAGTTTTCCCTTCAAGATTTGAAATGCCTTATCACTTTGCTCGGTCCATACAAACCTTTTGCCCTTTCTTTGCAACGAGGTGATGGGATTTGCTATCTTAGAGAATCCTTCCACAAACCTCCTATAGTAACCTGCTAGCCCCATAAAGCTTCTTACCTCTGAAACATTCTTAGGGATTGGCCATTCTACTATCGCCTTTATTTTATCTGGGTCGACTGCTATTCCTTCCTTTGATATTATATGCCCAAGATAGTGAATCTTTTCCTCAAAGAAGGCACATTTGGACAATTTTCCATATAACTTATGTTCTCTCAATATTTGCAAAACAATTTGTAGGTGCGCTAAATGTTCCTCTTCATTTCTAGAGTAAATCAATATGTCATCCAAAAATACCAAAATGAACTTATCCAAGTAGTCATGGAATACACTATTCATCAGGTTCATGAATGTAGCTGGGGCATTAGTTACTCCAAAAGGAACTACTGTGAATTCATAATGTCCATATCTCATCCTGAAAGCTGTCTTCGGGATGTCTTCTTCCTTAATTCTGAGTTGATGATATCCTGACCAAAGATCTATCTTTGAGAAAACTGCCGCTCCTTTCATTTGGTCAAAGAGGTCCTCTATGCGAGGTAAGGGGTACCTATTCTTTATGGTGACTTTGTTCAACATCCTATAGTCGATGCATAGCCTTAAGGTTCCATCCTTCTTCTTAACAAATAAAACTGGCGCTCCCCATGGTGATACACTTGGCCTTATTAATCCCTTAGCTAAGAGTTCCTCTAATTGCATTTTGAGCTCTTGTAATTCAGTTGTGTTCATCCGGTAAGGTGCCTTTGATACTGGTTCAGCTCCTGGGAGTATTTCGATAGAAAAGTCAAACTTCCTCTTAGGGGGTAAACCGGGTAGTTCTTCGGGAAAAACATCCTTAAACTCCTTTAAGAAAGGGGTATTTTCAAATGTTGGGGTATTTTCCTCCTTTCCTTCATCAATTTCAACCATAAAGATTTGTCCTCCTCTTCTCCTTTCCTTCTTTAATTGCATTGCTGAGATAGTTTCTATATTAATGGGTTTAAACTTTCCTTGGATTTTGACCCTTTTCCCCCCATCATCCAAACATTCAACAACTTTGCTATAACAATCTACATTAGCTTGATGGTCTGCTAACCAACTCATTCCCATAATTACATCATAGGATCCTAAGGGTGCCACATAGAGATCTACCCTTGTTTCGAACTTAGGGAATTGTACCCTTGCCCTCGGTAAACACTTAGTTACTTCCCTAGTTGCCTTATCCCCATATTGAACCGTCCATGATGACTCCATTTGATTAACTTTTAATGCATATTTGTTCACTAATTCAGGTGAGATGAAACATTCAGATGATCCAGTGTCAATTAGAATTGATATTGGTTGTTCAAATAGTGTACCTGTAGTTTCCACGGGAACATTTTGGTATCTTCTTCTTTGGTTCCTAACTGCTGCATGAATCCTCTGTTGGGGCCCTTGTTTGGGTTGATTGGCTCTAATTTGTCCTTGCATCCTGGGGCAATCTCTAGCAAAATGATTTTCCCCGCACATAAAGCATCTGCCTGGAGGACCTCTCCTACCTTGATTTCTAGGGGGATCATTCCTTGTTTCATTTCCCCTGGGTGGATAAGTTATCCTGTTCTGCTGGTCATTTCTGTTATAGTTGCCCCTGTTATCATTGACTCTATTATTATTGCCCCTGTTATTATCATTTCCATTCCTCTGATATTGATTAGGCGGTGGTCTCCTTTCGGAAGAGTTATTCCTTTGACCCTTGTTGAAGTTAGTGTTTCCATTGAATTCTTGCTTCCTTTTAAATGAGTGATTCCCATTATAGTTCCGTCCTGCTAGTGTTTGAATCTTCCTCTCTTGCCTTAGAGACTTTTCAAGTACTTCATTCATATTTCTGGGTCCATGCATATCAACCTCTGCCCCTATGTTGGTATTCAGCCCCAAAATGAATTTCCTTGCTTGGCCTTCTTCATCCTTTTGGTACATAGGCACATATTTAAGCAACTTGGCAAACTTATCCCAATATTGTTGAACGGATAGGGACCCTTGACGTAGATTATGGAATTCTATCACTTTCTCATCAAAGAACAATTGAGGGAGCCACCTATCTCGAAAATGGTGAACAAATTGATCCCATGTGATCGTATCCCTGTTATACCCATTTTGTTCCTTGGTGTTGGTCCACCAACTAGCCGCCTCCCCTGTGAGTTGATAGGAGCCCCATAAAGCCTTAGTTGTTTCGCTAAAATCTCTTAGCTCAAAATATTTTTCCATTTCATTTAGCCAATTCTCAGCCCCTTCACCAATCTGCCTCCCGTCGAACTTAGGAGGGGTGATTTTCTTCAAATCCTTGGAGAGTTCCAATATGTTATTTTCCTTCCCATTACCCATCACATTTCCTTGATTGCTACCAGGGTTTCCATTCTCGGTACCACTTGTATTCTCATAGTCATTCTTCCTTTCCCTAAGGTCCTGCAGTGATTGCTCCAGGAAGTTGATTTTATCTCTTTGTTCGGTTAGAAGGTCGATTATAGCTTGAACCCCATCTCCGTTATTCCCTAGGTTGTGTCGAACCTCTTCATGATCTTCCTCATGGTTCCCTTCATGGTTTTCCTCATGGTTTTCCTCCCTTTGACTCCTAGTACATCTTCCATTACCCCTTCCTCTTCCTCTTCCTCTTCCTCTTCCTCTTCCTCTCCCTCTTGCCATTCTAGGTTTTACCTGAAAGTTAAATTAGGTAGTTAGTTTTTTTTTTTTTTTTTGTAGAGTAAAATTTAATTTCTATTATTGTAAAAAATTCCCTTAGTTGAATAAATTGAAGTGAGCACAAGGCCTAGATTTGAACCTTTGCTCTAATACCACATGTAATAACCCACCAAAATTTGATCCAACAAAAATTGAGTATATATTTTTTTTTCATTATGTTTTATTCAATTGCATACTCTGGGCATCCATCCAATTAGGATTAGGCATTCATCCATTCGGGATGAGCTTCTAACCATACGGGTTAGGCAATTGTCCATATGGGACGTAAATTTCCATCTATCCAATACGGGATAGGCATCTACCCATATGGGGTAGGCATCTATCCAAACGGGATAGGAGATGCTCTGGCCAGAGACTTAGACTCATTGGGACCATTCGGGTCCTGAGCCACTCACTAAGTACTACATTCTTCTAACAAGAATGCACCGAGGTCGCCGTCCTTAGGAGTAATAAAAAAAAAAAATACAAGCTTGAATTCCGCCTCAGAATTTGGCTTAAAGCCTCGGGAAGTCAAGCGAATCCATACGGGATTCCTTCCGAGTATGCATTGAGATAAGTTTGATTATCTTATCTTTCAATTAGGATTCTTACTCAACCAAGCCTAGACTCCACCCACAAACGCCTGAGTACGAGGGACAACTCCGTCCCAAGACTGCCTACATACCCGCTTCGGCACGGGATCAAGGCGTAAAGTATGTAGTTCTATTTTCTAATCTATGGTTTGATGTAAACTGATTTGTGGGTACGCAACCCTTTCTAGGGTCAGTGTCCCAGACAGTTTCTCTGCGGTTGCTACCCACGATGGTAGCACTTAAGCGAAGGCTAAAGATGGCCTATTGCTTGTGGCCTAAACAAAATAATTAGATCCTAATACTTATCATGAGCGTCACCCAATTGAAAAACACCAATATCCCTTCAAGATGAATAAATAATAAATAAAGAAAGTAAATCTTGACCATCCCTAAGAGGGGTTTACTATGGTTTATCTCAACGGATGTGAAATTCGTTTAAAAGTTATCTTATTAGATTATCGATCCAAGAGGGATTACCCGCCCCTTGGATTTTTAACTTCCAAATGTCCCTTATTACTCCCCGACGATTTATAGGGACGATGCCACAGACGTCGTTAATGCAGCTTTATTAGGCGTTAAGTGCAGTAGTTCAACACGACGGCATTACCCGTAAGCGTGACCCAGAGGCACCATATATACTGAACGCTGCTAGTTTTGGTTTTCCAACTTCCTTTATTTAGTTATCTAACTACGAATAACGAAAATGAAAGCGTAAATAATTGAAGTAACTACTTGAAGTGTAATTTGCATAACAAATGAAACTTGCATAATAGTAATTGCATGAAAGATATAATTATCCTATAAATAATTCGCATGCTATGAACCATTAACGAAAGCAATTAATCTATGATGTAAGATGACTTAACGAGTCCAAAATAATGATTAAATCTAAGTATTTGTAATAAGGTAAGTTAATCTCTAAGGACCAATCAAGTGTCCCAATGATTCTTAATTTTTAGAAGAATATAGTCTACAATTTTAAAGTTTATTAAGGATAGTTTAATTACAATCTTGCTACACATTAATCCCATTTTTAATTGAAAGTCAATATCCTTAAACTTACACTAAGGAAAAAAAAATCATCATTTCCTAAATGTCATTATTATCAACTTAAAAATAAAAATTAACTAAATAGTAATTAACTTAGATTATTTTTTTTTTTTTAAAAAAACAAATTATAACTTCAAATTTCGAAATAGTGAAATTAAAAAAAACAATTTTTAAACTAAATGGCAAGGGTTTTGTTTAAATATTTTGATGGTATGTAGGGTTGCGGGATGGGGACCACGGGTCCCATCACCCCTGCGGCCCTGCATGCGCAGGTCCGCAGAGGTGAGGGGACCCGCGGGCCCCCCGTACTCTGCGACGGTTACTACGTAACCGTCCATGCACTATTGCCGACGTCCAATCAGCGAAAACGCCATGCATTACGGGGTGTGGGAGACTTTTCTAACATTGATATGATTTCTTCCTTTTTGATTATTTATATATATATATATATATATATATATATATATGTATATAAATATATATATGTTATAATATTATTATTATCATTTTTCTTATACAGGAGTATTATAAAATTTATTGAAGATTACTTAGAGCAGGGTAATAACAGGTAATTAACAATGTTGCAGGTTTGTCTCAGGGACAAAATGAAGCAGTAACCAGAGGGATTTTTCCATTTCTTTTGGTTTCTACACAGGGAGATTCATTCACAGATAAAGAGAGTTTATTTCTTTTTCATCCCTTTTGTTTTTTTTTCACACAGGGAAATTCTTTCACAGAGAAAGGAATAGTTTATTTCTTTGTTTTTCACACAGAGAAATTCTTTCACAGAGAAAGGAATAGTTTATTTCTTTGTTTTTCACACAGAGAAATTCTTTCACAGAGAAAGGAATAGTTTATTTCTTTTCTTTCATTTCTTTTGTTCTTTACACAGGGAGGTCTATTCACAGAGAAGGGAGATTTGTTTATACACACAGGGAGATTTGTCTATAGAGAAAATTGTTTGCACACACAGGGAGATCTAATTTTTATCAAAAATAAACTGAAGACAATGAATCTAATTTCCATTTACTCTACTTCTTTCAATCTGAAACTAATTTCTTATCAGAATTAAAACAATGAATCTTATTTTCTACAAAATCTGAAACTAAGAATTTAAACAATGAATCTCATTCTACAAAATCTGAAACAAATTTCTTATCAAAAATTTAAACAATGAATTTCATTCTCTACAAAATCTGAAACTAATTTCTTTTCAAAAATTTAAACAATGAATCTTATTTAAACAATGAATCTCATTCTCTACAAAATCTAAAACTAATTTCATATCAAGAATTTAAACAATGAATCTCATTTAAACAATAACTCTCATTCTCTACAAAATCTAAAACTAATTCTTAACAAAACACAAATGAATTTCATTCTCATAAATAATTTAATCAATCTAATCTACCACAAAAATAAGATGCATAAACTAAGTTGAAGGAACCTGGATGCTTGAAGATGGTGTAGAGTCTTCCTTGATCCTCCAAATTGAAGAGAAATCCTCCCAACAAAAATCTTAGCTGCCAATGAAAGTGGACTACAAAGGAGAATTCAACTTGCAGAATTTCTTATGGAATAGCTAACACACCTTTTGAAACTTGTACCTATTTTATAAAAGAAATTTCAAATTCCCACTACCTAATTTTTTTAATAGAAAACAGAGATTCTCTCCCAATTTGGCCTCCATGCAAATTAATTTGGCTTAGTGGGAGGAGTTACATGCAAGGAGGTGGAGAAGCCTCTAGAAGCTTCTTATTCCTCCTACAACATGTGCCTTAATTTGGGTGAGGGAAATTAAATAACAAATTAAAATATATATGCATTTTCCACGTGTGTGTGGTTTATTATTTTTATTCCTTTACAATATTCATTCAATAATTCATCCAAAGAATATAAATAGAGTTTTGTATTTAAATCAAAAAAAGTGATAAAGGAGGGTTGTGACATGTCCAACCTTGGACGATATCCGCAAGCGGGGATTTTTGGGACCCTCTATCTATTTTTTGTGTGGTAATGGGGAGGAATATTCCTCACACCTATTCTTCAAATGCCCCTTCTCTATCTTTATTTGGCATTATTGGTGGGGGGTGTGGAAGTATCCTTATATCCATGCAGAATCTCTGGTGGAGTTCTGGAGCAGTTTGGGAACACCTCCTATCCTATCCTCCTTCCTATAGACTGTCTGGTATATTGGGCCCATTTTCATTTTGTGGTAGATCTGGCTCAAGAGGAACAGGAGGATCTTTTGTGAGGTCAAATTGTTTGTTCAACAAGTTTGGAATAGGATCATTGCAATGATGTGGGAGACAATGGAAGTAAAATGTGAGGTGAATTTTCCTTTGCATAGAGAGGAGTTATATATTGTGAGTAGGCTTTGTCTCCAAGAGTTGTCTTCGGTCTTAGCTTGTGTCAGGAGAGGTAGACGGGCCATAAAGAAGGTGCAAAGGGTGGGAAGGTGGATACCCCCTCAGGATGAGTTTATCAAGATTAACATTGATGGCTCATCTAGGAGTAACCCGGGCCCTGCTGGAGTTGGTTTTTTAGTAGGAATATCATGGGGGAGGATGTTTTCCTCTTTTTGGTGCATAAAGGGTGGTAGTCTAATAATTTTATGGAGGGATTTGCAATTCTGTATGCCCTAGAGCATGCTTGGGAGCTAGGATGAAGGAAGGTGCTTTTTGAATCAGACTCACAAATTATTGTTAACTTGTTGACTGAGAAGAAGGTGAGTGGGGTTCAATGGCAGTTGGCAGGGATTGTTCAGTAGATTCTCCAAATTTGTTCTTTAATGGAGTAGGTGTCTTTCATCCACATCCTTCGTGAATGGAATAGAGCAGCTAATTGTTTGGCCAAGTGGGCCTTGGAGCATGGTAGTGATTGGAACGTTGAAGGTTGGGAGCATCTCTCTAAGGATTACTGTCAGGAATTGTAGAAGATTTTTACTGATGACATGGATAGTTATGAAGCTTGTTGATGTGGGGTTGGTTTGGTGGTTCTTTCATCGGGCCTTGGGGCTATGGGTCTCTTTGTAATACTTGTTTCTGATTCTCAATAAACTTTTTACCCCTTTATTCAATATCAATAAATGTTTATATTTTAAATCATGTATAACTTAAAATATATTTATATACATATTTTTTCATTTTAAATACTAATATTTATTTTGTACTATGATATTTAATTTATATGCTTATCTTTATATGGAACTAAACAAAATACAATTTTGATTTATGTACGATAAAAAAAAATCTTTTTAAATTGATAATAAATAGAATTGGAAGAATAATATAAGTGTAAATATATTTTTGTTATCTTTTCTTGATTGTTGTATTGTTTTATTTGATAAAGCATATTTTTAATTAAAAAGAAAAATAAGAAATATTATATAACAAGATATAATTATAATATTTATTATTATTATTTAAAATGTTAGCAAACTTTTTTTATTTGTTGGAAGAAATTTCTACAGCAACACATTCACAAATTTAAAGTTTGAAGAAATTTCTAAAAATAATTGTATTCACAAATGTTAAAGGAAATTCTTACAGAGAAACATATTGAAATTTAATGTTCAGATAAATTTATACAAACAAATATACTGACAAATTTATTCAAGCACTTTTTGTTTTTTGTTTTCCCCAATTTACTATTTTTGTAACATTTAATATTTACCCAAGTAAATCGAAACTATTCTCTCCTAGTTTCTAAATGTATTTGCATTAAATAATCCTATTCGAAATACGAAAAATAAAATTTACACGCATTCAGATCTAACTCAACATGTAATGGATTCAAATAATCCCCTCAAAAATACCAAAGGAAGATGCATGAATTCAAAGAAAATTTAATTGCATTTAGATTTTATTCAAACAAACAAACAGATTTATTTTAACACTTTTAGCAAAATGATAATACTAGCATT
Organism: Cryptomeria japonica; assembly: GCF_030272615.1. Lineage (NCBI taxonomy): Eukaryota > Viridiplantae > Streptophyta > Pinopsida > Cupressales > Cupressaceae > Cryptomeria > Cryptomeria japonica. The sequence goes on from NC_081413.1 coordinate 660,752,463, forward strand.
TCAAAATATACAAAAGAACATTAAATCCTTCTATGTTGAACCATTCTCCTGCTTCCAACTCTCTTTCTTCAAATTTATTCTTTCAACAAATTTTATAGCAATCCCCCCTCCTCAAAAGTAGCACCTATATTCTATATAAATATCATGAAAGAATCTACTTCCAATATTCAACCCATATTCCATGCTCACAAAACTTCTTCTAAACTATAAATATTCATTAAAATGAAACTCAATAACATCTCTGAGAAAGGAGTGTAAAATACACCCAACATCCACCTAATTTATACATTTTGAAGATGTGAATAACTTTCAAATCTGTAAAAATAATTTTCAAAATAGGGAGATTCTCCAATTAATATTTGTAAGAGAATATGTCAAAAATAAAATTGTAAGTCCTTTGTTATCAATTTATTTATTTCTTGCATCTTAGCAAGAATTATTTTACAACTCCCTTGTCATAAAAATGCCATGAATAGAGATATTCTTGACATGGAATTAATTTGTATCTCCCATGTCATACTATTTACTAAAATTAAATTCATTCCTTCCAAAATAAATAAATATTATATTCTCCACTTGTCATAGAATATGCTAATAATAAATTTCCTCTTCTACAATGCCATTTGTCTTGGCCTTGCTCTTTTCTCATACATCACATTCTTAAATAAAATTATATGGATTAAAATAAGTATAAGTATTTATCTATTATTTTAAATTTTAAATATAATTACTTGCATCTAGTTACTATTATAATGAAATGGTATTATCATTAGAAATACGATGGTCGGATCTAATCCTATGGTCACTCGACATTGTAGTAGTGGTGCTAGTGTATATTTTAGGATCCTTATAGTTATTGTCATTGCCTTGGTTGTCCTAAGGCCTATTCTTTGTATTTCTATGATTTATGAATAAATCTTTACCTGTTTTTTCAAAAAAAAAAAAAAAAAATTCTATTCAAAGATGATGCAATTACTTTCATGAAAAAATCAAGCTAATGGACAATTGGATAAAAAAATGGTTTAAAAACCAAAATATAAAGTTTCTAAATAGTCATTAATTTTTTCAAGGTCCTATTTCTAATCATATCGCTTTATTAAGTCTTTTAAAAGAAAATTTTTAGGGTTGTTGGAAATGAATAAACCATATTCAAATTGATTTTTTTTTATCTTATAGCCTTTCTCTTAAAATCAAATTTACTTTCTATTTATTTTAGTTTATCACTAAATATTTTATAAATAGAAATCTTGAAACCAATAATTCATCAACTAAGTTTCTTTACTGGAACCATATAAATATTAATTATCATTTTTCCTTGATAATAAATAATTAAATTATTAATTTTACTAATTTATTAAAAAGTCAATTCAATTAATACTAATTATTTACATGTTCAATTTTAAACAATATATTTTAATTAAATTCTCAAGTTAGAAAAAATCAACCCTTTTCTTTCTTTCATCTAAATACTACTATATATATCAAATAATATTAAATAGTCAAATTATAAATATTTCTATTTAATTATTTTCTCTACTAAATCTATCTTTATTATTTTATTTTTTTAGAGTACAATAAATATAATTCAAAAATATACATATATTGAATTAAAAATATTGGGCATGTGAAATAAAATAATACTAATTATTGTCTATAATATCAATACATGTTGATATTTAAAATTATGTATAACTAAAAATATGTTTATATACATATTGTTTTTTTTTAAATTGCATATAAGGAGAGAAGATTGTTAAAAAAACATGTACCAATTTTCTACCTGGACAACAGGTCCAAACTTCATAAATTTAGCAGATTATTGTGAGTTATAAATAGAGATGTACAAATTTATACATATGATACTATAATGTTTAAATTCCAAAAGGACCCACTATGCTCATCTTTGCCAATCAAAATTGCCATGCACATGTCACAACAATGTCTACTCCTGAGCTACATCCATCCACACAACTTGCTTGCCTTTGAGTAATTCTAAGAGCAACTAAATCTGATCTTTAACAGGGTCTCTAACTCTGGCAACGTCTATTCCAATGCACTCTATTGCTAGGTCAACGTCCTTATTTCCTATTTCTACTTGCCTCCATTTGTATCCATTCTCTATTTCATGAAGGTACATCTTTTCATTTCCATCCTTAATGAGCCTAAGGAACTTATGCTTCTCAATGTTCATTGTCACAAAGACCTACAAAAAAATGTTGTGAAGGGTGAGTCTACGAAAAGACTTAGTAAGGGCCCTACCTATGACTTCAAATTTATCTTCATTTCTGATTTTCCATATATACCACAAAATTTTAGTAGAAAGAACATGCCAAAATATATTAGTGTCTTTTTTCATACCCTTAATATACCTAATTAGAACATCAAGCACAATAAATTGGTTAAGAATAGAGATACCAAATAATAACCAAATTTCTCTAGCAATACTACATTCAAAAAAAATGTGTCTAACTGATTCAAGAACCTTGCACACATTGCAAATATCACAATTATTATGGTCTTTTCTGAAAAGCATCTTGTTGATAATCATAAGCCATTTAAAACACTTTTCTTAGGGTGCTATAGGACTACTCCATATTCCTGAAAAAACACCTTCTCCCACTGTTTAACTGAAAAATTTCCAAGCCATAACTTATTAACATGTAAAATAATGGATTCATCATATGTTAGAGTCTTGTATATATTGATAGCTTTAATATTAGACAAAAGAATGGTATTATTCCACAAAAAATCCTTACAATAGTCATTAGCATTCTTGCACTTTTTGGGCACCTAAAGGTTACTGCAAGCTTTTTTCATCATGTTATAGGTCCACTTGTGGGAATCTTGCAAGTCAAATATATCTCAGAGGACTTCCCAACTAAGAAGCCTATCCTCATCAATAATGTCTCTAAAGAGTAAATGCCTTTTGCTGCCCAGGCTTTAGCAGAGCACCCTTGCGCAAGGGAAAGAGGTCTAGAGGATTGAAAGAGGTTCCACCAAATGGATCTGCCCCCATGGATGAACTCATTTTTTTTTACCCTAGTATTGTTGATGAGGTGCCTAATACTTTCCCAGGCCTTCCAAATAGACTTGAAGACATTCAAGCTCTATACTGAGACTGCAAAGTCTCCAACCATAAGGTCACAAAAAGGTAGGGATTTCCAAGATTTGGCCTTTTTTGGTACAACCCTGAGGATGTTATTTCTTACCAAAATTTTACAAGGTTCATTTCTATCAAATGCCTGGAAGATCCATTTTGCCGCAAGAGCAGTTCCTTGGATTCCCAAGTCCTTTAGTCCTAGTCCTCCCAGACTCTTATCCTTGTGACACCATTCCCATCTAACTGAATGCTTCGTTTCCTTTCCCATCAGACCAAAGGAAGTTCCTGATGGTTTTTTGAATTTCTAAGATCTGGTAGTTGGGGAACATCCACACCAAGGAATAGTATATACTATAGGAAGATAAAAAAAGTTAACATACCTAGACTCTTCCAGTGAGTGAGAGGTACCTATTATCCCACTTATTGAGCTTTTTATCAATCTTCCTTCTAAACCATCGCCACATTTCCTTGAGGGATGGTGAGATGGCAAATAGAATTCCCAGATATCTAACTATCTTATTGGGCCCCCACCATTGGACCCCAAACTATTGTAACCACTCTAGAGGCTGGTCCTGCCAGCCAAGCATGGTAGATTTGATCTGAGAAATTTTAGCCTCTGAGATCTCCCCTAAAAACTTAATTTTTCCCTCCAAGGCCTCCATATTTGGTTTACTGAGTTCTATAAACAGTGTCGTGTCATCAGCAAATTATGTATTAATCAGCTCTTCACCATTCAGAAGTTTGACCCCTTATACTTTAGGAGAGAGGGTAAGGTCTCTTAGGATGTAATACAGGGCATCAAAGGCAATAACGAAGAGAGCAGGGGCTAGAGGGTAGCCCTATCTAATAGATCTGCTAAGGGTGATATTCTACGAAAGGGAACTATTAACTTCCACCAAGGTTGATACATCTTTCAGGAGAATCATCACCCATTTGCAGAATTTCGTTGGAAAGCCAAATGCTTCTAATATCATTAGAATGAACCCCCATTCCACCCTGTCATATGCCTTCTCGAAGTCTAGGAGGAACATGGCCACATTCTGTCCTGATTTCTTTACCCATTCCATGGCCTCCCAGCTAGTAATTAAATTTTCAAGGATGTATCTTCCTATGATGAATCCTATTTGTGTGGGAGAAATGAACTTAGGCAGTAAATTCTCTAATCTAGTAGCAAGAGCTTTAACCAGTATTTTGTAGGATACATTGAGAAGTGTTATTGGTCTCCAATTTTTAATAAGAGGCTTGTCTCCTTCTTTGGGAAGCAATTTAATAATCCCTCTATTGATTCATTCTCCTAGGGAACTAGTTTCAAAAGCCTCTGAGTAAAGACCATGAAGGTCTTAACAAACCCATTCCTCATTAGCTTTATAGAATTCAACAGGCAAACCATCTGGGACCGAGGTTTTACCATTGTTCAGACTTTTAATAGCAACTTTTAGCTCTTCCATTGAGATGGGACCCCTCAATGCTTGCACATCCTCTGCAGTAATCTTAGAGGGAATAATCCTCCTGTACTTTTCTCTATCATCCCGAGAGTTAACATAATCTTCTAAGGTAAAAACACCTTTGTATAATTGATAAAAGGTTTCCTTGATATCATCTAGTGCCACAACTTCTTTGTTATCTATCCAAATCCTATCAATTTTCTCTCTACACTTCTTTTGTTTCAACATATGGAAGAAGAATTTGGATCCTTTGTCCCCGAATTGCATCTAGTGAGCTCAATCCCTAATCATGGCCCCTCTAATCTTAATTTGTTGGTGTTTCCTAAGATTGTCCCTTGCTAGGTTTACTTTGTGAGATTGTTCAATATTGCAGGGACTATCCTGGATCTCTACCTCACATAGGTGAAGGTTATCAAATAGTGTTCTCTCCTTCCACCTATAATCCTTAGCTTTCTTCTACCCTATGGTTTGTAGAAGCACCCGCCAACTATTGACATTCTGATTCCATCTGTCTATGTTAGGGCTCAGATCTTTATTACTCTTGATAAACATCCTACCAATTTTAAATACTCTCAAAATATCCAAGTCTTTTAGAAGATTGGAGTTTAGGAAGAATTTGTCTCCTACAATTCCTTGCCTCTTTGAGGAGTCTCTAAGCCTAATATGAGAGATGATCGGGTGATGGTCCGATAGAGAAGTTAGATAAACTATCATTGAGTTTCCATTCTTGTTAAGAGCAAAGAAAAATTGCTCTCTTTCAGCATAGAACCTGGCCAACCTACAATAGATCCTATGTTTCCCTTTCTGGTAATTGCACCATGTGAACCATTTTTTTGTGTTTTCCTTCTTATTGCATAATAGGGGGTCAAAAAGTTTCTTTCGGCTTTTCATTCTCTCCTAGTCTAATTTCACCATTCCATTCCATTCCATAGGAGCACCTCCACTTTTATCTTCGTGAGCTTCAATCATATTGAAGTCTCCCCCAACAATCCATGGTATATCTAGTAGGGCTGCAATCCAGTCCCACAACTCAATTCTCTCCATATAGTCATTGGAGGCATCGACTAAACATATGTGAAATATGGTTCTGTTGATGTCTAAAGAGGCCCAAACCACTCTGTTACATGGTGAACATAATTGGTTCACTATTTGATCCTTCCATTTGGGATTGATAAGTATCCCAACACCTCCTCTACCTCTATCATGCTTTGAACAAACCTTGATAGAGTCTTTCCATATAAGCTCTAAGTTGATTTCCAAGGTAAACTTAATAGCCTTAAGTTCTTGAAACATAACAATATCTACATCCTTATGTTGATTTACAAACTTCCTGACAATCTACTTCTTGTCTGGTGACTCTAGACCCCTAATGTTCCAAGAGATTCACTTCATCATAACAAGATGCAATATTTTTACTCTTTTGATGACTTAAACTTGTTAAATCATCTAGGGAGCTCTTTCTTATCATCATTATTCCTTCTACTAATTGAGCCCTTGTTTTTAGATCTCAATAGTCTACCTCTTCTTCTTCTAGGTAGAGCCTTAGGGTTCTCACTATCCGCTATCCATTCCCCTTATTCCCCTTTGAAATCCTCATTCTGATATTCTTCTTCAACCTCAGACGCCTTCCTAATGTCACCTTGACTAGGGACCTTATAGATCTCAGAACAGGGTTCGAGTGCCTTCAAGCTAGATGAAGAGTCTAGGTTTTCTATTTCATTTGCTTTGTTTTTGGCATCACCAACATTAGGGTCAGCAAAAATGACCTCAATCACATAATTTTCCTCTAATTCAACAAACTTCTTAGGAGGAGGGGCAAGGATTGTGTCAAGGGTGAGTTCAATAAGGGAGGGAGGGTCTAGCATGGATTTCAAGACATTTGATGAGGCAAACTCAAAGGAGACATCCATGTCTATCAAGTTCTTATGAGAACCTTCACTCACAATCCCAGAACATTTCCCTTCCTTACCCAAATCACCACTCACACCATCTCTCTCTTCAGAATTTTGATTAACAGAATTATTCGAACAAGAGGCTAAATTGAAAAATTTCACCTCTGGGGGAACCTCTTGCACATCATCATCCATAGGCGATATCAAATTGTTATTCGGAAATATTTTATTCATACTAGAGTTCAAGGTATTGGGGTTATTCACTCTAATTTTCTCCAAAGCTAACTATTGAGCTTTTTTCCTCCTTTTCTTAGGGTTTTTCCGCACAACTTGAAACCCATCCTGCGGATCTTCATCCATTTTCTTTAGGGTGTCTGAAATAGTAGAATGAGTTGTGGGGTCAATTCTCGAGGAACCAGATTTAGTGTTAACCAGACTCCGGGGGTTTATTGTTTTCCCCATTTAATATACTATTCATTTTTTTTCTAATGGCAATAATATTTTCCATGTTCAAGATATGCTTCCTGTGAATAAGAGGCAGGCTGATTGGTTTTTTGTGGGGTTTCTCTACTCCCCTTTAATCTATTAATAATAGGGGAACTCTTGCGAATGTGACCCTCTTTTCTGCAGAGAAAACAAGCACTAACCTCACCAAGGACTTCAATTAGGCATATAGCAATTTTGGAATCAAAGTTCATGTTAATCGATTTGGGGAGATCACATCCCAGGTTGATTGAAATCAAAACCCTAGTGTCTAGATGAGGAATGAGAGAGGCCAAGTTATCCACCCGGATAGCCTTTCCTATCAGCTCAACTATTTGAGGTATAAATCTCCATAACAATGGAGGTACATTTTTAATCAAAATCCATCTAGGGCATGAAAGTGTGAGGATTTCCTCATTAACTGTGTTCGACGACCATTCTAGGGCATGAAATGTGCATTTCCCCATAGTCCAATATCTTTTATTAAGAACCTCTCTTTGTATTTTATGATCTTTAAAGAAAATTACAAATAAACCTTTTTGAATGAGTCTACAAAATGAAACAAGATATCCTAGTTTAATATTCCAGACATTTCTAAACTAATCATCAAGAAATTTACGAGGAGGATATTTATCTACATGTACAATCACAAAAAAAATTGTTGTATCTTTAAGCATATTCTTTTCCATGTTAATTTCATTACACATTAACACATTGGGGGAAATGGAGATCGATTCCAGTGCACAGTTAGGGCCCTTACCTTCTCCACGGGGCCTACCATTACAACTACTCACAAACCTTGCACCTTCAGCGACAGGGAGAGAGGAATGATTAACTACATCTTTGAATGATTTCATCTTTAATGCATCTATTTCTTTTCCTCAATTAGGTTTTTTGGTGCCTCTAGATGAGCTTTTCATAGGGTCACATTAACTACTCGCACAAAGATGAGAGAGACCAATGACGGAGAAGGACATGGGGAAATAAAACCTGCATGAGAAATGAGTAAAGACATGCAACAAGAAACCATGTAAGCACTTACCTATATGGAGGAGGACCAGCGTACTCCCCCACGTTAGCGACTATGGCCCTGCAACCCCTGATGCCAAGCCCTAGTTGCAGGCAGAGTTGCAGAGTGACATTTCCTTCATATTCTCCAGCTTCATATACATATTGTTTTATTTTAAATACTAATATTTATTTGGTACTATAATATTTTATTTATTTTGTTATCTTTATATGGAACTAAATAAAATACCATTTTGATTTATGTAAAATAAAAAAAATTCTTTTTAAATTGATTATAAATAGAATTAGAAGAATAATATAACTGTAAATATTTTTTTGTTATCTTTTTTTGATTTTTCAATTGTTTTATTTTATAAAGCATATTTTTGATTAAAAAGAAAAATAAGAAATGTTATATAACAAGATATCATTAGTATTTTTATTATTATTATTTTAATGTTAGAAGATTTTTTTTTTTGGTTGGAAGAAATTTCTACAACAACACATTCACAAATTTAAAGTTGGAAAATTTTTCTGAAAAAGTAATGTATTCACAAATGTTAAAGGAAATTCTTAAGAAAAAGAAATTAAAATTTAATGTCAAAAGAAATTTCTACAAAGAGATATAATGACAAATTTATTCATGCACTTCATTTTTTTTGTTTTCCCGAGTTAATATTTTAAGTAACATTTAATATTTACCCAAGTAAATCTAACCTATTCTCTCCTGGTTTCTAAATGTATTTGTATTAAATAATCCTACTCAAAATACCCAAAATAAAATTTACATGCATTCAGATCTAACTCAACATGTAATGGATTCAAATAATCCCCTCAAAAATACCAAAGAAAACTACATGCACTCAAATAAAATTTACTTGCATTCAAATTTTATTGACACAAACAAACTGATTTATTTTAACAGTTTTAACCAAATGATAATATTGGCATTTGAAAATATACAAAAGAAAGAACCTAGATTTCCAAAAGACATCAAATCCTTATCTTTTGAACCATGCTTGTAGTACCCCTGCCCTAATCTGATTTTTAAAAAATTGGTTTGACCTTGGTTGACTTTTTAAGTGGCTTTCTTGAATGATTTATTTACCATGTGATGTTATAGTCAAGTATTATGCTTAATGTGTGCACCTGTAAATGTTGATTTCACATTGATTCTTATGTAAGATTATTTGTTTTTCTTATTTGTGTTATTAACCCCATGCTATCACTTTCATTAAATATATATGTATGCATGTAGGGTTCATGGTTGTGGGAAATTGTAGGTACAATACCCCATAGGTATGAGGTTTGTCTCCACCTAGATTCATAGGTTTGAATGTACCTTATTAATTCATTGGATTAGGTAGTCATAAGACCATATGTTTTACCCTAGTCATGCTAAAGTGAGCATCATCAGTCGTTTGTTAGTTTCCCCTTTGGTTGGGTATGTGGGTCGTGTATTTGTTTGGCTTTCTTAGGTTGCGTGTTGTGCATGTGGTAAAAAATGATTATTAAATCCTAAGTATTGAATTAGATGAATTATGGTTTTACAAATTCATAAATTAAAGGGACTAAATTAAATAGGACCACTTTGTGTGATTAATCAATAATTAGATTTCTAAATTCATATTTGTAGGAAGTTTGGTTAAATGATTATTTTTAAATAATGAATTAGTTAAGTTTATGCATTTTGAAAGGAAGGTTAATTAGAAATTGGAAAATAGAAATATATTACCCTCTTTGGCATTTTTAATAGAAAGGTTAGTTTTAATTTATTTGAGAGAATCAATTTTGGAAGGAAAACAAGTTTTACATATTAAATTGTTTTAAAATAATTTTTAACCTAAAAAAATGGATTTTTGGTCAAACATTTTCCTTTTAACCTAGGTTTTGGAAAATATTTGGGGAGAGTTATTTTTGGATGGAAAACTTTGGGGATTCTTGGTTGGAAGAAATTCTTGAGCTTGCAGGTTGGGCTCTTCATCAAATCACCTCTATGATTGCTCATGGAGGTAGGATTCTGGTTAATTTTCTTTGTTTTAAAGAAATTTACTGATTTGTTTTGGAAGAAATTTGTATGTGGTTTGGTTTGATAATATTTTAGATTTATGGAATGGAAAGAGTTTAGTTAAATTTAAGAATTAAAACCCTCTTTGCTTCCTTTTTCCCACTTCCAGATCAGACTCTTACTTGCTCAAATTGATTTCAAAATCAAAATTTGGGAGTTGGTTGTTCAAGATAAACTTTTGTTAAAATTCCAAATAAATGCATTCAAATTTAGGTTTTAAACTTAGAACTATGTTTGTGCTTGGTTAAATGGAAGTGGAGAATGCTTAAAATTTTGCCACTTTGAGTTTTGGGGCATACTAGTGTTTTCTTTTTTTTTAAAAATATATATGTAAATCATTATTTTTTTCTGGAAAATGTTCCCAAAAAGAGTTCTCAAAAAAATATCTGAGAATACTCAGAGATTGTGTATTTGTTTTATTTTATAAAATAAAAATAAAAAATTTAATATTAAATTTGGGTTGTCGGGGGCTGTTTGGGAACCATGGCCCTCAACCCCAGCTTAGGGATACTCATGGCTTCCCCATACCATGGGGAGAGGCCATGGTTGTGAGGCCATGTCATGGCCTCCACTCAGCTATGGCTAGGTGGAGACCACGACATGGTCTCCCCAGCCCTTCCCTTGGGGAAAGGGAGGCCCATGTGGGTGTCCACGTGGCTCTACCCTATTATAATTGCTTTTTTGATTTAACAAAAAAATAAATAAATTTAAAAATGATAAAAAATAAAGTTTTAATATTATTTAATTTAAAAAGTTTTTAGATGGTATTTTTTAATATTAAATTATGAATTAATGTAAATAATAAATATATATTAATTGATATTTGATTATTGATTTATTAATTAATGTATATATAAAGATATATATACTAATTAATATTTTAGTTTGTATATTTTTTTTAATATATGCAAGGAAATATTATTTTAATTGGGAAAATGATTATCTATTTTAGTTTCTTTTTAAATGTATATTTCCATATTTTGGAAAGTATATATTTGTTTTGCAAAAGATGAGAATAGTTTATTTATTTTGAAAAAGAATGGAAACGATGATCTTATTTTGAAAAATAAATATCAAATTTTAGTTAATTAATATATATATTTAATTATATCTTTGTATATAGACCATATAAATATAATTATATTAATGTGATTTTGGTTTGAAAATTCATTGTGAAGTATTTATATTATTTTATGATGTAAATTGAATTATAGTTAAATTAGTAAACCATGGGTAACATGTATCTTAACAAGGTAGACAAATTGTAATCAATCTAGATCTATTAGAAAACTGGATCAATTGTATTTTTTAGCATTTTGGAAAAATGATTGTCATTACAGATTTATGTCAATGCATGTTTAATTTTCTATATTCACATTTGACTAAAAATGGCAAGCCCTTGATTGTGAGTGTTGGATATTATCATATGGTTATTTTGTATCTAGTTATGTCCTTGATCTTGAGCATTGATTATTTTCAAGTGATTGTTTTGTATCTGGTCATGTCCTTATTGCAAGTGTTGGATGTTGTTATGTGGTTGACTATAACTGGTCATGCCTCTAATCAGATAATCATGATTTTGTGCACCTTGTGTGAGGACTCATTTGGCCAAGTGGGTATTTGTATCGTATTGAACTTTGTATGCTTGTCTTGGTTTATACCTCGGTTTTAGGAGTTTCGTTTGATTGTGGTTTAGTGTCATATGGGAGAGTGGCTTTCGAGTGGGGGCTACACCCAAGTGGTAGCAAGGTAACCCATCAAAAGTGTGTCTAAATAAGTGATAACCTAATAGCATATTAGAGAGTTTAGTAAATGAAAATACTAAGTAAGATAGTTGTGCCTTACACATGGGATGAGTGCTAGTATAGGCTCAAAATGCAGTGAGAAGGCCTGAAATGGCAAACTAACAACCTTGTCTTCATGAAAGGATGTGTTGGGTCCACATGAGACTTCGATGGGCTAGAGGTTTGGGAAAGGTTTCCAGGGTAACCCAGTAGATGGGGATGGAATCTATGGAGGCCTACCATTGGAACCATACCAAGCTATGTGATGACACTCATCCCTTATGTTCACTAGTGTCCAGTTTGTGTTGTCTTTGCTAGGAGTACTATTGTGGAGTCATATCTGGTTGTTTATGTCCTTGTGAGTACCTAATATTCATTTTAGACCATGGGTTTCTTATGAAGGGTTGTGAGGACTTAGTTTCATGAGTGCTCAAGTTGTTCTTTTGTAATTGCTTCTTATCATATTTTAGATGGATGCTTTTCCTTCTTCTGGGATCATTTGTGTATCATTTGACCAGTGTGGTCATATGTATTATTTGTTATGTATGCCTTTTTGGCACCTTTTTGGCAGGTTGTAATGGATGTGAACCTTATGTATTCTTCACCCTATTATTTATTAGAGGGGTCTTGCAGTTTACCAGACTCAGAGATGTAGCCCATTAGAGGTGAACTCCAATATCAATTTGGTGTTATGCGGTGTTTGTGTTCATTTGGTTCCATTTTATTTGCATGTATGGATGAAATTATTCTTAAAATGTTTAACGTGGATTAGATGATATTAATTTTAAATGTATGCATGAAGTTATTAAATGTTGTAATATGGATCATGAAGCATGTAGGTTAGCATAATTCAAAGTATTCATTAGCTTTTGATGCAATTAAAGTTTGTATAGAAATTAGATGAAATTAATCATGTTATCTATATTTTTAACCTACCAAATGAATTTATCCTTTGTTTAAGTATTATCATGTCATTAAGTTAATCAACTTCATTGGATTAATTAGTATGAGTTGAGTTAAGTGTTGAACCAAGTAATCACGTTGGGAAACTCTTTATGTGTTAGTTTAGTCTTCCATTGTGTAATATGACCTTAACGTTAACTCAATGTATCATTGTTTCTATTTTAACTTAAAAAATATATATTTGCACTATATTCTTGTGTTTTAGCTTTATCTCTTTGGGGTTTCTTGGTGGCGCATTATATTTTCTATCAGAGCCAAAGTTGCAAAGACTAGGATCTCTGGTGCCGCTTGCGCCCTTAGTTGGTGTGAGGTGTATAGACCTTATGTTGTATGTTTGTCCTCCTATTGTATGCTTGTGATTGAGGCATAGGATCTTGAAGATCTTAAGGTCTTGTGCTCTATTCTTTTTTCATATTCTTTCAAGCAAATCCTAATTGTGTGTAACATGTGTGTTCACACCTTCCTTTCACCTTCTTGATACTGGTGCTTTTGAGTGATTATATGTGATTTGTTTTCTTATTAGATTTCTTGGTCTATGATTACTGATATTACAAAGAGAGTTGTATGTATCTCCCTTATTTATTGTTGTACTCTTTAGACTTGTAATGCCCCGCCAGGAAACCCCGAAGGGATAAGCCATAATTACGAGAATAGAGTGCATTTTTTTTTTTTTTTTAAGTTACAACACAAAAGATGCAACACGATAACAAAGATTCAGATTACATAGCGGAAGACTTCAACTAACTCCTAAAGAGTTTCCCAACGAGATTACTTAAATATCACAATTCACTTAACTCACACAATTAATCCAATAAGCTAATTACCTTAATAACGAGATAATGCATGATCAGGATAATTTCTTTCAAAGGACGGAAATATAAATCACAACAAAGATTCATCCATTAAGATCCATTCATCAACCTCATTCAAGATTTTCATTTAAAATTACCAACCATATACCTAACATTCTAATACACCAGGAATTTGTCATAACATAAAAGATCTTTCCAAGCATATTAAATTTCCTTAACAACAACTGAGTATAATTCATTACTCTAAGATACATTATTCCATATTCCAACTTATTGCATTTAAAGAGACGGATACATACATGCATTTACGATAAATCGCATCCCAACCAATTATGCATTCGAACAACATGGCATTCAAGATAGAACTGAGTATAAGCATTAACAGTTAATTCCATTTATCCACTTAACCATTTTACATAAGCTAAACATACATGATAAAACTGAATAAAGGGAACATAAGATAACGCATCACATAACACCATAATGATCTCGGAGTTCACCCCTAAAGGGCTACATCTCCGGGTCTGCTCAACTGCAAGACCCCCTCTAATAAATAATAAGGTTAAGAGTACAAGATGTTACACTATACAATCCAGCCATCAAGGTGATACATAAACAATATACAAACAACCACACCGGTCAATAAATACATAAACGATCCTTACAAGGAACAGGATCCAGCTGAACATAATCAAAGCTAATATCATAAGAGTCCATGAGAGCATCCATAAAACTGAACCATCACCACCCAAGGTTCTAACATGAAACCGATACTCACAAGGGCAACGACAAAGGACGACTCACAAAGGTACTCAAAACAGGACAAGACGACAACACACTAGCGAACGTAGGGACAAGTGTCATCACACAACCTGGTATGGATACCATGGCAAGTCTTCATAGGTCCCAACCCATACACTGGTAACCCTGGCAACCTAATCCAAACTTCCGGCCCATCCAAGCCTCATGTGGACCCACACATCCTCTCGTGAAGACAAGGAAGGTAGTTTGCCATTTCAGGCCTTCTCACGGCATGTCGAATCTATGATAGCACTCGTCTCATGTGTGAGGCACAATTATCTTATTTAGAGATTATTTTCTAATCTACTTAGGTTATCACTTATTAGACTCACTTTCGACGGGTTACCCAGCAGCCACTTTGGGCACGGCCCCCAATCGAAAGCCACTTTCCCATACGACACTAGACTAACTCAGACGAACTCAAACCAAGGAATACACATGGTCAGACGAACGGAGTTCAAGAAGAGAGATACAATCATCTGGTCAAACATGACTCAAGGGTAATCACTTACTGACGGTACTCTAAACTAGAGACCTGACAACTAAGGTTAACCACGAGTCATTATTCGACTCACACCACGAGGATATGACCAACTATGACAACATCACAATTCAACAATCAACTCAGAAATCGAGGACTAAAACAGGAACACCAAAACATCCATACGACAGGGTCCTACTAAACAAGGCAAAACATGCCATTTCATAATTAAAGCGAATACAGTAATTAAACTCGCACGACAATAATCAGAAAGGACAATATTCCTCAAATTGATTTAAACGTTACAAGTCGATCAAGTTTTCTACATGATCTAAAAACAGGTTACAGTTATCTACCTCATCAAGGGATAGTTGTTCTTGGTTTTTTCTAACTCCTAAGGTCCGAAGCATCGAACAGGCAAATTAAGCCATAAAGAGTCTTAACCAACTCATATTAATCAAATACAGACAACCATTAAACAATTAAAATAAGATATTTAATTTCCATTCCAAAACGTCATTAACATACTGGTCTAAATTCATTCTCTACAGATTCATAATTTCAATTCCAGTTACATAATAAGGATTACGAAAATAAAAATGCAGAAAGAGAATCTAAATGGAGATAGTCATTCCCAATGCATAATATTCTATTCCGCTTTTAAACAATACTAACTCACTTAGCCAACTTCCTTAATCAGCTAGGAGGTAAGATCTAGATTCGTTAATCCAAGATCAATAGGAAAATAGACAACAATGTTCCATTGCGAAAATTCACATTTGAAGAACTCAATTTAGAAAGAAGGCGTAAATCACCAAATGAAGTTGAAACCAATTACCCTATAACTCCATTATAAAGTTAATCGCTGCCAACTAACATTTGTCAAGTTTAATGCCTCCTTAACCACAATTAAGAACTAACTAATCACTAACATTACAATAATATTCAATATATTATAAACCCCCTTTTTTTTTTGAACTAAAAACACTTTCATTAAAACGCACTTAAAACCACGTTAAAAACAAACTACGTATTTTTTTTTTAAAAACTACGTTGAAAGTTAGAAATGCATTTAAATAACACCATGCTCTTTAATTAAAAGGAAATGCTTTTTTTTTTTTTTAAATGGCGAGCGAGCTGGGAAGGGCCGTGCCCTAACCCTAGCTCAGCGCCTGCTCAACCCGGCCAGACGGCGGCGCCCTGCGGTGCCCGCAGGTCCGCGGCGCCCTGCGGCCACCGCAGTGTGCCGCGGCCTGGTCTCAATGCCAGCAAAGGGGGACGGGGGAGGCATAAGGTAGCGTGTGGGGAATGGAAGGGGGGGGGAGGAGGAGGAGTGGGGGAGCTCCGCTCCCCGCCTCCAACCCCAAAACACAGTTAAAACAATAAAAACGCACAGTCCGAGGGAGGGTTTGAACAAAAAGCCCAGCCCGATAAATTAATGCGAAACGCCCAGCTCGGCGTGAAACAACAAAAAAAAAAAACGTTTAAAATTTTAGATCAGAACACACAGTTCGGCCCTTTTTATATTATTTTGCTAATTAAAAACACACAGTCCGGTTACATTCCCAGAATGAAGTTTAATAAAAAAAACAAATTTGATAAAAACGCCCAGTCCGAAAACTAAAACAAACGCCCATCACCCAATTTGATAAGCAAATCTGATTCAATAGAAATTCGGTTTAAAAGGGACTGGTTCGGTTCAAGTTCTTGGTGATTTTCCTCCTTCCCAATAACAAAGGGATTCAAACCCCCAAATAGCAATGATGAGAACATATCTCACAATAAAATCTCCAGCCAAATTCAAATGGACATCCAAATTGATTTTCAATAACCAGTTCAGAATCCTACCTCGATTCGCAATCCTGGTATGGCTGAGGGAGAGCCCACCTGCCAGATCCAACAGCCGTTTCTTCCTCCCCAATCCTCCAATTTTGTCTCCAAAATCTTTTCCAACCAAAATTCCTCCAAAAATCTCCATTTTTCCATTTTTCCCCAAATTTGGGTTATATGGAAGAGTTGACCCAAGAGTTTCATTTTTGGAATAAAAATTTTATTTACAAAATAATTCTCCAAATTTAATACTTTTTCAACTATAACAACAATTTAGCTTGCTCTTTAATTCAAAAATCGATTTCTTCAATCAATTAAATTTAACCTTTCGAAATTCAGAAGCCACAGAATACAATTAATCCATTGCGATAAAATACAAAGCTTTCCTTTTTCAACAGCATATATAAATGCATTAATATTCAAAAACAGACATTAAAATCGAATCTACTCCCAAATTAAAACAGGCAATTCATTAACAACGAAAATCGCATAACGAATTCTCAATCAATTTTATCCATTAATCTTCAATGCACAAACGCATATTTAATCAAGAAATTACTAAGGACTAATTCATCAATTAACCAAACACACCAGGCACGCAAACCGAGAAGGTCAACCAAACAGATGACTCGCAAACCCAAGCAAGAAGGGATTACCGACGACGACTGGCGATGCTGTCTAGAGCATGACGAAGGTCAACTAGGGTCTCACGACCACCTAATCCGACTCTAGGGATTAACAAGGGTATGCTCATACCTGTAAAACTAGGTGACGACAAACCTCACACTCATGCGACTTCGTACCTGAAATCTCCTGCAACCAACGATCATACATGCATACATATATAATAACTTAATGAATGCGTTAGCTCGATGAATACCACGAAATAAGAACACTAACAACTAGCATACAACTAGTGAGAAACCACATCAATAGCTATGCGTTAATTCAAACATCTGACTATAACATAATATTATGATAAACTAATCAAGATCAAACCAAGGTTAGAAATCGATTACGATAGGGGTACTACAAGACTAACCAATTGGTTTGGTCAGTGCTTGTCTTCAATCTAAAAGTATGAAATGTACTTGTATTGTGATTATGATCTATCTTAGTGTTGTGAACTTTAAGGACTTGTATGGTATATGTTGAGTGCCTATGATGTAGTGAATTGAATGTATATCATCCTTCCTCCTCTTTCTCTATAGAATTAAAATATTTGTTATATGTGTATTTATCACTTGTGTAAGTTTTTTAATTGCAAGAGAAAAGTAGTGATTTCCTTAACCCTTGTGTGAGCCTAATGATTCTTCTATGCATCTTGATAATAAGAGGGCTATGGGTTTAAAGAATCATGACGGTTATTGGGAGGAAATTGTATGTTTTCATAATGGAATTCACCATGTGTTTTGTAGGAGTAACATAATGTAATTTCTATCTTTCGTAATGTGTGATTTTGTACGAACAACTGATATGTGAAACTACCTTGTTTGTAATAAGTTGTGTGAAAGGGAACATGTTATAGTGGCTAGGAGTGTTTTGATGTGTTCCATGAAAGATTTCATTATGTTTCATAATACCGACTCAATTGACAATCTATTTGAACAATGCTATATTGAACTTGCTTTTGTACATATATAACTGACTTAGTATGAATAGAAAGTGAAAATGAAAAGAATGTTTGATGTGCATGTATAATTATGTATTATTTAGTTGATAGCTCCTGTTTCACCTTCTTATCGTACCTTTCTTTTTGATGAAAGGTTACAAATTATGATATATGTCGTATTAATTAAGAGTAGTAAGTGTTCTCAAGAGGTCTTGCATTAAAGAAAAGATTCTTTGCCTTGATCTCCCTTTTTTTTGGAAAATTAGGACATTCAGTTGCAACCATAGTATTTGGAAGTGTCATGTTAGGCCTATTGGCATTCTTCTAAAATGGTAGTGAAATGAAAACCATACAATTAAGATGATAGGCATATAGTGATAAATTTAAACATGTCACATGATCTTGTTGATTTTGTGCATATGTATGATATGGGTTGACTATCAAACTCTCTTCCCCTTATCCCTACCTAGTTATAAGATTGTTAGAAATGCTACTAAACAATGCTTTGATTTGAATAGAATGTATATAAAGCATATGAAATTGTATTTTTTACATTTTGGCTTCATATTGAAAGATGGAAATCTTATGCTTTGGAAAGAAAATTTGCATGGTTAGTAATGTGAATTTGAATACTTAGTTGAATTAGTGAGAGATATATGATTGACGTTACTTCCTTGTGTAATTTTGAATTGTAAAGAATTTCAGTACTTGTATCTTGAATAATTTTTATCTACTTATTCATGTGGGAAGCATAATTAAGACCTTCCTTGAGTAGATGATAGTGTTACTTAAAAGTACTCCCCATAAATGTGAATAAACCATACTGATAATTTCATTGTGTATTGTGAGAAACCAGTGCTTTCTATATGTGCCTGTGGGATGGTGACGTAATCAACCATGGAGGGTATGCTTACTTATGAGTATGGGGAAACCTCACTAGTTATGTGATATTGCTTATTTGTTACCCTACTAAGTGCCAACCCACACATTGTTGGTAATTTAGTATGTAAAGGGGCAGTATTAGGAGTCACCATTCCTTGAATAGTATTGTTTTGTGTACAAGTAATGGAAGCGCAAAGCAACTTTATCTTCTCTATTTTGAGGAGAAATAAAGCTATATAATGAAACTATATTAAAGGTGTACTCAATACTTTCCCTTTTGATGAATCAATTTTTAAGGTTAATGTGTCCCAGCATATTCCCCTCTTTTATTTGAGCATATTGATGACATTTCTTGAGAATAGTGATGGTGTATCTGGGAGGATATTTTGTCTTGTCTTCATGAAAGGTATGTTATTTCCATATGAGCTACCAGTTAGCAGGTGTTGGTAGACATATGGGTGGACCCTAGCCATGTATACCTCTATCTTATGATGAGTATCTTGAGAGGTACATCGCTATGCAGGGTGTAACCTACACATGCCTTATTCAATAAGGTACACTACCATGCAGAATATGTCCATTGCGTGCCTTCTCCACTTGGAGTATTGCCAAGTCATGCTGAGACACGATGTGGGATGTAGTATGCGTTACCATGTGGCCTATGAGCTTGTTTAGGGTAGAGCCATGCCATGTGATGACATGATGCAGGGTGATGTCAAGGTGCACACTACCATGCCATGTGGATGTGTGAGTAGGTCACACCACATGATGAGCTACTGCGATAGCTAGATTATTGTTCTCTCCTTCCTTGTTTGTGGCAAGATTCTAGTCACATAGTGATATTATGTGCAATTATGATATTCTTATTTATTTCTTATGTGGACAAGAAATTTATTCTATTTTGACTTTGAAGGTTTAGCCACAATCTTGTGATCTTTTTCTTACTTGATTTGATGTTGCAATTCTAGACTTTTCTTTCCTTACTATTGTAATTGATGATTCATTATCTTTATTCATCTATATTTTGGTGGCTAAACTGGTTTATCCTTATTGTTTTCATATGCTCCTCTTGTGTTGAAATGTGAATTCCTCTCCAAGGATGTATGAGATGGTCTTGGTTGAGTGTATCTGAGCAAGTAGATGTAAAGAAGGCATCACAGCTATGTGTGTGCCCTAGCACCATCAATCCCTTGAGTGAGACATTGGATATTTATGATCATGTTATTTTGTTCTAAGATCAGGCATAGACATGTTGATCATGCATATTATCTATGACCGAGCATTAGACATGCTCACATGTGGCCTTATGAGTTGTACATTCCAGTTATGTAGATGATTATTTATGTGTTAAAAATGGAGTTAAATATGTTATTTTGTCACTATGTTATGGGACATAGTCATTAGAAAGGTTTTTTTTATATGTCTGGAAAGTGTAAGCAATTGTGTTATATATGTTTCTCTTATTTCATGAAATTTAACTTGGTTGTAGAATTTGAAATTTGAATCTATTTCTGTGTGATAAAATTTTATGAAGAGGATGGAATGGTAGAAGAAAATGATCATGATGGCATGTTTTCTTGTCATATTCGGTAGATGAGTGTTATAATTTTTGTTTACCTCAATTAATGCATTAATTTGGTGTGATGAAAGGAAACAAATTGTTGTTTCACTGCTATAATTATAGATAGTTCCTAGAATGTTATAAAATGTATGAATTTGGATGTATTTTACCAATGGATAATGGCATTCATTAAGAATTTAACAGTAATGTTTCATTTATCTATGAAAAGACTCATGTGCAATTTGATATTTGTTAAATAAGTTTCAGGGCTAATGAGTACTGCATGTTTTCCTTCTATTCTTATGACTTCCAGGAGTAAGTCAGGACCTAGGGGGAGGGTGTAGTACCCCTACCCTAATCAAATTTTTAAAAAATTGGTTTGACCTTGGTTGACTTTTTAACTGGCTTTCTTGAATGATTGATTTGCCATGTGATGTTATAGTCATTTGTTATGCTTAACGTGTGTACCTATAAATGTTGATTTTGCATTGATTATTATGAAAGATTAGTTGTTCTTCTTATTCATGTTATTAATGTCGGGCTAACACTTTCATTCAATATATATGTATGCATGTGTGGTTCATGGTTGTGGGATATTGCAGGTACAGTACCACATAGGTATGAGGTTCGTCTCCACCTAGATTCATAGGTTTGAGTATACCTTATTGGTCCAAATGAATTGAATTAGGTAGTCATAAGACCCTATGTTTTACCCTAGTCATGCTTAAGTGAGCATTGTTAGTCATCCATCAGTTTCCCCTTTGGTTGGGTATGCGGGTCATGTATTTGTTTGGCTTTCTTGGATTGTGTGTTGTGTGTGCTAAAAATTGCTTATTAAATCCTATGTATTTAATTAGATTAATTATGTTTTTCTGCACTCCTAAATTAAAGGGACTAAATTAAATAGGACCACTTTATGTGCTTAATTAATAATCACATTGCTAAATTCATATTTGTACTAAGTTTGGTTAAATGGTTATTTTTAAATAATACATTAATTAAGTTTATGCATTTTGAAAGGAAGGTTAATTAGAAATTGGAGAATAGAAATATATTACCCTCTTTTGCTTTTTGAAATAGAAATGTTAGTTTTAATTTATTTGAAAAAATCAATTTTGGAAGAAAAATAATTTTTACATATTAAATTGTTTGAAAATAATTTTATTTTCTCAAAAATAATTTTTAACCTAAAAAATGGATTTTTGGTCAAACATTTTCCTTTTAACCTAGGTTTTGGAAAATACTTGGGGAGAGTTATTTTTGGATCTAAAACTTTGGGGATTCTTGGTTGGAACAAATTCTTGAGCTTGCAGGTCAGGCTCTTCATAATATCACTTCCAGGATTGCTCATGGAGGTAGGATTCTGGTCAATTTTCTTTGTTTTAAAGAAATTTACTGATTTGTTTTGGAAGAAATTTGTATGTGGTTTGGTTTGATAATCTTTTAGATTTATGGAATGGCAAGAGTTTAGTTAAATTTAAGAATTAAAACCTTCTTTGCTTCCTTTTTCCCACTTCCAGATTAGACTCTTGCTTTCTCAAATTGATGTCAAAATCAAAATTTGGGGGTTGGTTGTTCACGATAAAATTTTGTCAAATTCCAAATAAATGAATTCAAATTTAGGTTTTAAACTGAGAACTATGTTTTTGCTTGGTTTAAGGGAAGTGGAGAATGCTTAAAATTTTGTCATACTGATGTTTTGGGGCATACTGGTGTTTTCTTTTCTTTTTTTTAAATATATATGTAAATCATTATTTTATTTCATGAAAATATTCCTAGAAATTGTTCTCAAAAAATATCTAAGAATTCTTAGAGATTGGGTATTTGTTTTATTTTATAAAATAAAAATAGAAATAAAACAAAAAAAATTATATTAAATTTGGGCTCTCGGGGACTGTTTGGGAACCATGGCTATCGACCCATGGTTGAGAAGAGATGTGGGTTCCCCATATCATGGGGAGAGGCCATGGCTATGGAGCGATGCCCTGGCCTCCACTCAGTCATGGCTAGGTGGAGACCACAACGTGGTCTCCCCAACCCTTCCCTTAAGGAAAGGGAGGCCCACGTGGGTGTCCACGTGGGTCTACCCTATTATAATTGCTTTTTTGTTTTAACAAAAAAATATATTTAAAAAAAATAAAAAATAAAGTCTCAATATTATTTAATTTAAAAGGTTTTTAGAAGGTATTTTTTTATTATTAAATTATTAATTAATTTATATTAATAAATATATATTAATCGACATTTAATTATTGATTTATTAATTAATCTATATATATAAGGATATATATACTAATTAATATTTTAGTTTATATATTTTTTTAAATATATGCAAGGAAATATTATTTTAATTGGGAAAATGATTATCTATTTTAGTTTCTTTTTAAATTTATATTTTCATATTTTGGAAAGTATATATTTGTTTTGCAAAAGATGAGAATAGTTTATTTATTTCAAAAAAAATAGAAACGATGATTTTATTTTGAAAATAAATCTAAAATTATATTTAATTAATATATATATTTAATTATATCTTTGTATGTAGATCATATAAATATAATTATATTAATGTGATTTTGGTTTGAAAATTAATTGTGAAGTATTTATACTATTTTATGATGTAAATTGAATTATAGTTGAATTAGTAAACCATTGGCGATATGTATCTTAACAAGATAGACAAATTGTAATCAATCTAGATCTATTAGAAAACTAGATCGACTCTATTTTTAACTGTTATGGAAAAATGATTGTCATTACAGATTTATGTCAATGCATGTTTAATTTTCTATATCCATATTTGATTAAAAAATGGTAAGCCCTTGATTGGGAGTGTTGGATATTGTCATATGGTTATTTTGTATATGTTTAAGTCCTTGATCTCGAGTATTGACTATTTTCATGTGACTATTTTGTATCTACTCATGTCCTTATTGCTAGTGTTGGATGTTGTTATGTCATTGACTATAACTAGTCATGTCTCTAGTCAGAGAATCAAAAGTCGGTGCACCTAGTGTGAGGGCTCATTTGGCCAAGTGGGTATTCCTACCCTATTGAACTCTGTATGTTTGTCTTGGTATATACCTTGGTTTTAGGAGTTTCATTTGATTGTGGTTTAGTGACATATGGGAGAGTGGCTTTTGAGTGGGGGGTCGTGCCCAGAGTGGTAGTAGGGTAACCCATTGAAAGTGTGTCTAAATAAGTGATAACCTAATAGCATATTAGAGAGTTTAGTAAATGAAAATGCTAAGTAAGATAAGGTAGCCTGAAATGGAAAACCAATAACCTTGTCTTCATGAAGAGATGTGTTGGGTCCACATGAGACTTAGATGGGCTAGAGGTTTGACAAATGTTTCTTGGGTAACCCAATAGATGGGTCTGGACCTATGTACACCTCCCAGGGGAACCATACCAAGTTATGTGATGACACTCATCTCTTTTGTTCACTAGTGTGAAATTTGTGTTGTCTTTGCTAGGAGTACCATTGTGGAGTCATATATGATCATTTATGTCCTTGTGAGTACCTGATATTCATATTAGACTATGGGATTCTTATGATCAGTTGTGAGGACTTACTTTCACGGGTGCTCCAATTGTTCTTTTGTAATTGCTTCTTATCATGTTTCAGATGGATTCTTTTCCTTCTTCTGGGATCATTCATCTATCATTTGACTGGTGTAGTCATATGTATTATTTGTTATGTACACCTTTTTGGCAGGTTTTAATGGATGTGAACCTTATGTATTATTCACCCTATTATTTATTAGAGGGGTCTTGCAGTTGAGTAGACCTAGAGATGTATCCCATTAGGGGTGAATAGTGATATCAATTTGGTGTTATGTGGTGTTTGTGTTCATCTGGTTACTTTTTATTTTGCATGTATGGATGGCATTATGGTTAAAATGTATAACGTGGATTAGATGATATTAATCTTAAACGTATGCATGAAGTTATTAAAATGCTATAATATGGATCATGAAGCATGTAGGTTAGCATAATTGAAAGTATTCATTAGCTTTTAATTCAATTAAAGTAAGATTAAAGTAATATCGATCATGAAGTATGTATGGAAATTAGATGCATGACATATGTTTTAAGGTAAGATTGGATGTAATGTATGGTTAAATTCTAATGGATGAACTTAATCATGTTATCTATATTTTCAACCTACTGAACAAATTTATCCTTTGTTTAAGTATTATCATTTCCTTAAGTTAATCAACTTAATTGGATTAATTAGCATGAGTTGAGTTAAGTGTTGAACCAAGTAATCACATTGGGAAACTCTTTAGGTGTTAGTTATGTCTTCCATTATGTAATCTGATCTTAATGTTTACTCAATGTATTAGTATTTCTATTTTAACTTTAAAAATATATATTTTCATTCTATTATTGTGTTTTAGCTTTATCCCTTTAGGGTTTCCTAGTGGGGCATTACAATGCTCCTACTTCCAACTCTCTTTCATCAAATTTATTCTTGCAACAATTCTGATCACAATCTCCCCCCCCCCCCCCTCAAAAGTATCACCTATATTCTTTATAAATTTCATCAAAGAATCTACTTCCAATATTCAACCCATATTCCATGCTCACAAAAATTCCTCTAAACTATACCTATTCATAAAAATGAAACTCAATAACATCTCTCAAAAAGGATTTTGTAAAAAATACCCAACATCCTCCTAGTTTATAGATTTTATATATGTAAATAGATTTTACCATATGTAAAAATAATTTTCAAAATAGGGAGATTTTTCAATTAATATTTGTAAGAGAATATGCAAGAAATAAAATTGTAAGTCCCTTGTTATCAATTTATTTATTTCTTCCATTTTATCAAGAATTATTTTGTAACTCTCTTATAATAAAAATGCCACAAATAGAGATATTCTTATCATAGAATTAATTCGTATCTCCCATGTCATAGGATATGCTAAAATAAAATTCATTTCTTCCAAAATAAAAAATAATTATATTCTCCACTTGTCATAAAATATACTAATAATAAATTTCCTCTTCTAGCATGCCATGTGTCATGGCCTTGCTCTTTTCTCCTACGCCATGTTCTTAAGTAAAAATATATGCATTAAAATAAGCATAAGTATTTATCTATTATTTTAAATTTTAAATTTAATTACTTGCATCTAGTTAATATTATAATGAAAGTATTATCATTGGAAATTGGTCGGTTGGAACTAATGCTATGGTCATTGGACTTTGAAGTGGTGGTGCTAGTGGATCTTTTAGGATCCTTTTAGTTTATGTTGTTGTCTTGGTGGGCCTAAGGCCTACTCTTTGTATTTCTATGATTTTTGAATAAACTTTACCCTTTTTTTTGAAAACAATTAGTTTGTCTATTCAAAGATGATGCAATTACTTTCATGCAGAAATTAGGCAACTGGACAATTAGATAAAAAAAAGTTTAAAACCAGAATATAAAGTTTTTAGATAGTCATTACATTTTTGACAGTCCTATTTCTAATCACATTGCTTTATTAAGTCTTTTAAAAGAATTTTTTTTTGAGTTGCAGGAAATGAATAAACCACATTCAAATTGAGTTTTTTTTTCTTATAGTTTTTCTATTAAAGTCATATTTTTTTTCTATTTCTTTTAATTTATTAGTGGATATTTCATAAATAGAACTCTTCAAGCCAATAATTCATCAACTAAGTTTCTTTACTAGAACCACATAAATATTAATTATCAATTTTAATATTTTCATAACTAATTAAATTATTAAATTTACTAATTTATTAAAAAATCAATTTAATTAATACTAACTATTTGCATGTTCAACTGTATACGGTATGTTTTAATTAAATTCTCAACTTAGAAAAAATCAACTCATTTCTTTCTTTCATCTAAATACTTCTATATATATCAAATAATATTAAATACTTGAATTATAAATATTTCTATTTAATAATGTTAATAATTAAATATTAATAATAAAGCTATATTTAATATAGAAAAATAATATTAATAACTAAATATTAATAATAAAGCTATATTTAATATAGAAAATAATTAAATAGAAATATTTATAATTCGAGTATTTAATATTATTTGATATATATGGCAGTATTTAGATGAACGAAAAAAAAATGGTTGATTTTTTTTATGTTGAGAATTTAATTAAAATAGATTGTTTAAAATTGAACATGTAAATAACCAGTATTAATTGAATTGACTTTTTAATAAATAACTAAATTTAACAATTTAATTAGTAATGAAAATATTATATATGATAATTAATATTTATGTGGTTCTAGTAAAGAAACTTAGTTGATGAATTATTGGTTCGAAGAGTTCTATTTATGAAATACCCACTGATAAATTAAAAGAAATAGAAAGTAAATCTCATTTTAAGAGAAAATCTATAAGATAAAAAAAAATCAATTTGAATTAGAAACTTTATATATTGGTTTTTAAACATTTTTTTTATCTAATTGTTCAGTTGCTTGATTTTTGCATGAAAGTAATTACACCATCTTTGAACGGACAAATTAATTTTTTTCAAAAAAGGGGTAATATTTATTCAGAAACCACAGAAATACAAAGAATAGGCCTTAGGCCCACCAAGACAACAACAAAAAATAAAAGGATCCTAAAAGAACCACTAGCACCACCACTACAAAGTTAACTGACCATAGCATTAGACTCGACCGTCTGATTTCCAATGATAATACCATTCCATTATAATATTAACTTGATACAAGTAATTAATTTTAAAATTTAAAATAATAGATAAATACTTTTACTTATTTTAATGCATATATTTTTATTTAAGAACATGGTGTAGGAGAAAAGAGCAAGGCCAAGACACATGGCATGCTAGAAGAAAAAAATTTATTATTAGCATATTGTATGACAAGTGGAGAATATATAATATTTATTTATTTTGGAGGGAATAAATTTTATTTTAGAAAATACTATGACATGGGAGATACAATTTAATTATATAAAAATAATATCTCTATTCATATTGATAAAATGGAACAAATAAATAAACTTATATCAAGGGAGTTACAATTTTATATCTTGCATATTCTCTTACAAATATTATTTGAAGAATCTCCCTATTTTGAAAATTATTTTTATAGATGGTGAAAGTTATTTACATCCTCAAAATCTATGAATTAGGAGGATGTTGGGTGTATTTTATAGACTTCTTTTTGAGAGATATTATTGAGTTTCTTTTTTATGAATAGTTATAGTTTAGAAGAAGTTTTGTGAGCATAGAATATGCATTGAATATTCAAAGTAGGATCTTTGATGAAATTTATATAGAATATAGGTGCTACTTTTGAGGGGGGGGGAGATTCCTATCAAAATTAATGTAAAAATAAATCTATACAATGGGAGCTGGAAGTAGGAGGATGGTTCAATAGATAAGGATTTGATCTCTTTTGGAAATCCAGGTTCTTTCTTTTGTATATTTTCAAATGCCAGTATTATTATTTTGTTAAAAGTGTTAAAATAAATGTATGTGTTTGTTTGAATAAAATCTGAATACAAATTCTCTCTACGGGTGATTCCACCTCTGGACTCATCTCATGAACCTCCGGATGAGAGATCTAGTTCTTGGTTTTTGGACAACTAACAAAGTTCTTTTTTGTAGCTAGTGGAATGGTGTTTTGCAAGCTGGAAGGTTATCCGATTTCATTTTTGCTTAGTTGATTAGTTTTGGACCTGATAGGGAATTGTATCCCATTTATTTGCTTGGCAGTTCTTCATGTTCATCTTCTTGTGTTAGGGATACTCTGGTTTTTGGAACTATTCTATAAGGACTCTTATAAAAATTGTAGAAATAGGAGGGTGGGGGGGTATGGCTGGACAATATATATGTTGTAAGGGAAGTATCTACTTTGTATCTTTTTTAAAAGGCTACAACCGGAAGTTTTCTTGCGGGTTCTTTCCTACCGGTATGCCTTGTTTTGAACCCGATGTAAACTCTTTATTATTAATATATAAGTTTAGTGGATATTCCACTTTTATCAAAAAAAAAATATCTGAATACAAGTAAATTTTATTTGAATGCATGTAGTTTCCTTTGGCATTTTTGAGGGGATTATTTGAATCCATTACATGTTGAGTTAGATCTGAATGCATGTAAAATTTATTTTGTGTATTTTCAGTAGGATTATTTAATGCAAATACATTTAGAAACAAGGAGAGAATAGTTTAGATTTACTTGGGTAAATATTAAATGTTACTAGAAATATTAACTTGGGAAAAATGAAAAAGAATGAAGTGCTTGAATAACTCTATAAGTATATTTCTTTGTAGAAATTCCTTTCGACATTAAATTTCAATATGTTTATGTGTAATTGTTTCCTTTAACATTTATGAAGACAATTTTTTTTAGAAATTTCTTCCAAATTTAAATTTGTGAATGTGTTGCTGTAGAAATTTCTTCCAACAAAAAAAAAATCTTCTAACATTAAACTAATAATAAAAAAAATACTAATGATATCTTGTTATATAATATTTCTTATTTTTCTTTTTAATTAAAAATATGCTTTATAAAATAAACAAATACAAAAGTCAAGAAAAGATAACAAAAAGATATTTACACTTATATTATTCTTTCAATTCTATTTATTATGAATTTAAAAAGAATTTTTTTTTTATTGTAAATAAATAGAAATTGTAGTTTGTTTAGTTCCATATAAAGATAAGCAAATAAATGAAATATTATAGTACCAAATAAATATTAGTATTTCAAATGAAAAAATATGTATATAAATATATTTTAAGTTATACATAATTTTAAATATCAACATTTATTTTTATTTTGCAATAAAAGTGGATATTCCACTAAACTTTGTTTTTATTAAAATATTTTTTATTTTACACGGGATTCAAAGAAAACACCAAAGGAAAGAACCCTGGCAAGAAAACCTCTATTCACAACCCCTAAAAAAAACCCATAACATCTCACATATTAGTCTATACCAAAGTCCCCAACCCAAAATCCGCTAGCAAGGTACGGTCATAGCAAAATTCATCAGTGACATAGAGCCCAAATGACTGAGTTCATTAGTTACATATATGAATGAAGACCCCATAGCCAATACCAATCAAAGGAAACAAAAAGCATTTCAAGTACCAGATTCCATATTCCATCCTCCTTCCCGCAAAAAGAGAATATCAAAATCCAATGGAGAAAAACACCAATATATCATTAAACCAAATGCCAAGAGCTCAAGCTCTCCTCCAGAGGAATGCCTGGAAATGCATAAGGAACAACAACCTATAGTGAAGCTATAGGAAGAGGAGGAGCAGGCGTAACAAAACAAAAATTTATCAAAACATGTCATGCCTTTAGCACATCAAGAGCCCTATTCACAATCTGAGAAGGAACAAACACTACCAACCTTTCCAAAGCCTTCAAAGCATCATCTATGTTGTCACAAATTAAACCCATTCTAATTTTAAATAAAAGCTCCCTACACCACCCATTTATCCAATAAATATTGACA
Source organism: Cryptomeria japonica (assembly GCF_030272615.1). Classification (NCBI taxonomy): domain Eukaryota; kingdom Viridiplantae; phylum Streptophyta; class Pinopsida; order Cupressales; family Cupressaceae; genus Cryptomeria; species Cryptomeria japonica. The sequence continues at coordinate 660,782,671 of NC_081413.1, forward strand.
AGAAAGAAAACCACCAGAAGGGAAAGAACCCTATGATCAAATATGTAATTATCCAAAGCTGGCTCAATAATACCCAAATTATGAAATGAAGGAGCCAAGAATTTAGCTGCCAAAAGCCAGACCAATGCTTTATCTAATAACATAGTGATAAATCTAGACACAACTTCAAAGAAAGAGATATAATATTGAGAACACAACCAATGATACCCACCACACTACAAATTTCAAACTCCAATTCCGTAGAATGCAAAACAAAATTCTAGCAAGTTTTTCAGAACAATGGAGACTCAAAACAAATGTGATACCCAGATAATGGAGAAGACATGAATAGTAATTACCTCTCTTGCAGACCAAGACTTTAAAAACCCCATTGATGCAGATGAGAAGCAGAGAAAACAAAGACCAAATAAAACTACAACCGACAAAACTATAGACCCAGAGCACCATAGTTGAAAATAAATAGCCATTTCATAATAATCATGATAAAACCACCCTTACAGAGCACTAAATGACCAGCTCATGTAAAAACTAAAAAAACTTTTAAATGAAGGCACCCTAAACCATTATGTAAACATAAAATGGCGGCGGATAAAAACCAAATAGTGCCAAATATCCAATGCTATAGTGCCAGCAACATACCAAAGCCACTAATTAAAAGTACATCAAAAGTAACCCAGTATCATAGCAATAAAAAATAATCCCAAATACATATGAAAGGATCCTAGCACATTGAAAAATGCTAGCTCCCACCACTTACTTCAAACCAGAGAAATGTTACCAATCGTGCGAGCCATAAATGACAAGACAAGCACCATTAAATACTACACCAAGCCACCACCCCCAAATTATTGTAGATACCCATCCATACTGCCTATGTCGGGTGCAAATCATACCTCATAAATGATGGACAATGTCATTAATTAAAACATACACTGAACACCTCCACGTAGGCCAACAAACATGACTACATCTAGTGAAAGAGGAAGGCAAGAAAAAAACTACAAATTTTAAAATTCCAAGACCACCAAAGGAATTTCTTCAAAACTTACCTCCCATAGATTAGCATTACTATCAATGGCTAAATTAGCCAGGAAATCCACAACTTTAATCACTTCTCTATAACAGTGAGATATCAAAAAGGAATAAAAAATGTCTAATTTTTGTAAAATATGATCAAGAATATACGGTAATTGCCAACAATTTGACTTCTTCTTCATGACACATTGAATTATAACCATGGAATCACCTTCTATTACTAAATATTTGACTCCCATAGATATTGCCAAATCCAAACCAAAAGATAAAGCATGAAATTCTGCAAAATTGTTAGTCTGGAAAACCAATTGCATGACTCCGAGCTTGAATAAATCTTAAGTTATGATCAAAATTCAATTTAAAATGACCTTGCGAAGGAGGTTTACAACTAGCCAAATTTATTTTACATGTAGCATAATTATTTTTTTAAATTGATCCATGAGTAGGTAAAACTGACAACATCTTCCAAACCCTAGTTACCCTACTATCCCAATGCGAAAAAGAAGTAAGATTTTCCAGATTCTTGTAAATATAAGGCAATACAACTTCAAAAATAGAAGATTCAATTCTTAATAAAACATCATCCACAAGAGAGCTTGCTTTTTTGAAAATCCTGTTGTTTCGTTCTAACCAAATATTCCAAATCACAATAGATGGAGAAATAATCCAAAGACATGCATAAAAAGATGAAGCAAATGGGAGGGGCCAAGATCTGAAATGGGAGATGAGATCCTTACCAATAATAAAGGACAAATTTAGCTTTTCAAACAACCAATGCCAACACCCATAAGCAAAAGCACAATAAATAAACAAGTGTGAAAAAGATTCTAAGTTTTTGTTACAAAGCACACAAGGGAATACTGCAGTAATACCAAGCCTGTCCAATCTCATACCTGTAAGGAACCTATCATGAACTACCAACCAAGCAAAAGCCCCAGCTTTTGGAAGACAAGACACATGCCAGAATAACTTGTACGGCTAGGAAGAAAGATTTTTAGCAACCATTAGAGAGTTGTACCCATCTCTAACCGTATATTTACCAGAGATATTCCTTGTCCAAATAAGTTCATCCTCAGAATCAGAAAGGATTACTACTCTCTCTCCAAACATCTTCTTATATTCTAACTTCACATTTTGATCAACATCTAAAAACTCAATAGACTTCCATCTAGCTATCTTAAGATGTCCACTAGACACAATCTCAAAATAATCTGCCATAAAGACACCCCATAGGGAAGAACAAATAGAAATTAGAGGAGACCAATCCTTGATGTTCACCAGAGGGTTGTGTCTATTCCATACTTCATCCAAAAAACTAGCTTTCCTACCATTATAGACAACCCATGAAAGATGAGGCAAAATAACAGATCTACACTTACATAGAAAATTCCAAATAGCAAAACTAGAAGGAAAACTTAAAACTTTAAATATATACTCTCTTGGTCTATTATTTAAGTATTTAGCAAACATAAGAAGTACCCAAAAAGAACTAGGTTTCTCATACAACTTCCAAACCAACTTAGCACCTAAGGCAAAATTCTGATTTTCCAAGCTCCTAATACTTGTACCCCCCAGCTCCTTAGGCAAACATACCTTATTCTAAGCTACTAAAGGGAGTAAATATGTATGTGGTAGAAGCTTCGGCTACTGGGTGCATGGCTGGGTCAAGCCCAGCTACCCGCCACGCAACCCAAAAAATTGAATTTAATAACTTTTTTTTTTTATAATATTGTTTTTTAAACTAAAAACAGTGAACTAACTACTGGTAAATTTAATTTTTTTGCAAAAATCTTTGTGACAAAATAGAGAGCATAAAATCATTTTTTTAAAAATCTTTCTTTCATAAAACCAAATTCACTGAAGATCAAAGGTATTGACAAATCTCAATTAAAATTATGAGCAAAATATTAATGGTAATGAATAGAGAAAGAGGAAAATTTAATTCAATTTCTTCATTCACTTTTTTTTTAAAACACCGAGGAAGAATTATCTTTGGAAACACAAAGAGGGCAAATTTGGCAAAATTTTGCCAGCATAAGCCCCAAATTTGCACAAATCAAAACTTGAAAACAACTTAGAAAATGAATTCCATTCATACTACATGAATGGAAGAAATGATTACAAATTAAATCTTAAGCATCAAATAGAAAACATACAACCAAAATGGAGATTGGAGAAGCTTTCAAAACCAATTTAAAACTGAAATTTCATTGAATCCCATAGCAACTACTCCAAATCCCAAATCAACTTCCAACAATATTTCAAAATTTTAAAAAAAACACACAGGAAGAAGGAGAAGCATTCTAAATTTTTTCGTAAAACAAAAGAAGAGACTATTGAAACTGTAAAGCAATCTAGGAAGTAATTTGAGGAAGAGCTTCAACCTTGAAACCAAATTTCTCAGTCTCGATTCCTTTTTCCAAATGGATTTTCAAATTTGCCTTCCAAAAAAAATTCCTTTCCTTCCCGTGAACTCACAGGACATATATTAAAAAATATTTCAACCTAAACTTTTGGGTTGAAATTGTTTTCCCAACCAATCAGAATAAAGCTATTAAAAAAATAGAGAAATTTGATTTACCTTTTCCCCATGATTAATTATTTTTCAACAATAAACAAAACCAAAAGATAAATAGAAATGTAAGAAGGGAAAAGCTTTTTATTTATTTTTACATTTTCTATTTTCTATGAGACTTTAACTCAATATAGCATTTGCAATTTAAACAATAAAGAATATAATTTCATCTTTATCCAATATTTTAATACAACTTAACACAATATATTAAGAAAATTTAACCATTTAATTCTAGCAACTTCCTCTATTTAATTAAATCAATAACTCAAGGGCATATTAAACAACTAATTACGCCAATACCAAAAATAGCATCATTCCCTCAATTTAGCAACCATTTAAAAAAATTGAAAGCATGCAAAACAAGGTATGATCAAACGATGAGTCACAAAGAGAAAAAACTAAAGCACTATGACTCACATATCGGTCGAACGGGAAAGATGACCGACTGACAACACTCACATGAGTGTGACTATGGGTCAAGTTAGTGTCCAACCACTATCTCCTCCACTCCCATCAGACAAATAAGGTATGCTCAGACCTATGAAATCAAGTGGAGTTGATACCACATACCTACCCAATACTTGTACCTGTAATGTCCTACATCAACAAACCACACATGCATATAGACAAATATATAATCAGACATGACACACACACCGATGAAGGAGAATCATGATGTTCCCTATCTCACCTAAGTGAGTGAAGGAAAATCATCCCCTCGCATCCCATACACTTACAAACGTGCATCATATAAATAACACATCACAGATTTAAGGTAAAAGTGTGAGTCCATGATAGTAATCCATAAAAATAACATTAATCATAAGTACTGAAATACTGTATGAAAGCATAAACCACATATCCAGTTAAAGCATAAAATAACATCGCATAAAATCTACATAAAGTATAGTAGTAATGTATCCACTGAACAGTCAACTAAAGTCAAACATAAGTACAAAAAGAGTTTGATCGAGAAGGGGTACTACATTCTCCCCCGCAAACCTAGGCTTACTCCTGGAAGCCTAAAATAAATAAGAATAAAGCTCTCTCATCTTCACTGCATCCTACCATGTCATAGAGGTCTCATCATTTGGGTCCCATAGGGCCTTACCTGGTCGATGCTATAACCCCTAAGGGTCAAATCTCAATGTTGAAGAATGTGCACAAGCTCCATGGAAAGCTACCCATCCATGACCTATAAAGCGTTCCAATCAAGAACATCTATCACATTAGGATGATAAGGTTGAAGAACAAAAACATGAAAGACATTGTGGATGTGGGATAGACTCAGTGGCAATGCAAGATGGTATGCAACAGGTCCTATCCTCTCAAGGATCTCAAAAGGGCCAACAAAATGAGGCACCAACTTAGAACCCTTTCCATAATGGATTGGACTCTTCCACGGTGCACTCTCAAGAACACACAGTTGCCAACTGAAAACTGATGATCTACTCTATGAGCATCGGCATACTTCTTCTGCCTATCCTAAGCAGCAACCAAATGCCCACAAATCAGCTCAACCCACTACTCCATCTCTCAAAGCATGTCCTAAACTCACCCTATCCTCTAATTGATCCCAACGCAAAGGGGTATGACAAGGATGACCATACAGTGCCTGGAAGGGAGACATGCCTATAGAGATGTGATATCCATAGTTATAAGAAAACTCTATAGGGCAAAGATACTCCTCCCAATGTGATTGCTGATCCATAACATACATGTGGAGCATGTCCTCCAAGACTTGATTTAGATGCTCAGTCTGACCGTTGGTCTCTGGGTGATAAGATGAATTGAAGTTCAACTGGGTCCCCAAAGCTTCCTAAAGTGAGGTCCACAATGCTAAAGTAAAGATAGGATCTCTATCAGAAATGATCCACCTTGGAATCCCATGCAACCTCACCACATCTTCCAAGAAGACTCGTGCCACCATTTTTGTTATATAAGAAGATCAAATAGGAACAAAATGAGCACTTGTGGTCAATCTATCAACAATGACCATGATGGCATCATGATGATGTGAGGAAATAGGCAAACCCACTATGGAATTCATGGAAATGATATCCCATTTCCAATCCACTACCAAATTAGGCTATAAAATCCCTGTAGGGTGCTGATGCTCCACCTTCACCCCTTGACATTCTAAACACTTCGACATAAAATAATCAATATCACATTTCATACTAGCCCAATGGTATATCTGTCTAAGGTCTGTGTGCATCTTCTTGACACCAGGGTGTGTCAAATAAGGTGTATGATGGGCCTCAGTCATGATCAAAGTGTGAAGACCCTCCAAAGGAGATACATAGATCTGTCTAAGATGTTAAAGAAGACCATCTCCCTCAAGACTATATCCAGAATGTCTACCCTCTAATGGCCTTCCAGACTCCATCATGACTCTAACATCCTGATACTAGGTATCCTGAGGAAGAACTCCAAGAATTCTCTCTCTCAAGTCCACTCCAAGGGATAATTATGCAACCTCATACCACCTATGACTCAAAACATCTACCACTACATTCTCTTTCCCCTAAACATATTGAACCTCAAAATCATACTAGCAGAGGAATTCCATCCATCTTCCTCATCAAGCATTCAAGTTTGACTGTGTTAAAATATACTGCAAACTATGGTGATCACTATGCAACTCAAACTGATGCCCCAACAAAAAATGTTTCCATCTAACCAATGCATGCACTACAGCTACCAACTCCAAATCATGAACTGGATAGTTCAACTCATGGTCCTTGAGTTTTTGAGACTCATAGGAAACCACACGTCCATCCTGCATAAGCACTGCACCTATACCTTCTAAAGAGGCATCTGTGCATACCATAAAATCTCTGAATGGAGCAGGGACTACCAAAATTAGAGCACTAACAAGGAGCTCCTTCAAGGTAAGAAACGATGACTCACACTACTCTGACCAAAAAAACTTCTTCCCTTTCCTCTGAAGAGAAGTCATCAGGTGACCTATCCAAGAAAATTTTTGAACAAAGCAACGGTAATATCTGGCCAAACCCATAAAACTTCAAACCTCTGAAACATTGGTCGATGCTGGCTTAAGGATATCGATCTTTGAACTCCAACGATCCCCACTTTCCTGCCATGGTCATCTAAACACTCTACTATCTTTTGACATTAGTCTACATGAGCACTATGAGATGATAGCCAATCCATCCCCAACATAACTCCATAAGACCCCAAAGAAATGAATTGAAGGTCAACTAAAGTAACAAAGAGTCCTACGTGAAACTCACAACTAAGAATAAAGGCATCTACTAATACATGCACACTGGTAGCCAACTATACTTGCCACCTATCCATCTTCTTAGAACACATGAGCCCGCACCCCTCCATAATGGATGAAGAAATAAAAGAATCTAAAGCACCAAAGTCAAAAAGTACAAAGATAGGGATACCACACAACACACCTACAACGTCAATCACTGTACCCTGATGTTTAACCTGGTGGTCATCAACCGCTACAAATAATCTATGGGATCTACCTACATCCCCCTCTATTAGCTCTGATGTTGCTGGCCTCTAACTACCTATCTAGTGAGAATGCTGAGGGCACTAAGGAGCTATGTGACCAAACTATCCATAGGAGAAGCAAGCTCCCATACCAAGTCCTCTACCTCTAGTCAGCCCACTGGACTACTGGAAGCTTCCCCTACTAGGGGCCTAAGATGAACCCTGAGAGGACTGCCCTAGAAAAATTTGCCTACTCCTTAGCTAGTTCCAATTCTTCCTATGTTGAGAATTGTCACCCTGTTGGCCCTGAAATTGTTTCGATGTTGATGGCTTCTGTTGCTGCTATCCACCCTTAGCCGGTTCCTGAGGACCCCTAAAAGGTGCAGCAGTCTAGGATTGATTCCCTCTAACTCTGGGCCCACTGAAAGGCACACTCCTGATCTACACTCCAAACTAACCACCATGTGCATGACCAAGATTCCACTCCACCAGCCTGGCTTTTTCCACGGCTACCTGTATTGAAGCAGGCTCAAACACTCTCACTCCTCTACTGATGTGGTCATTTAGACCCCTCAAGAAATGTTGAACTAGCATCACCTCATCATTACCAATATCATAATACTATTTCAGCTGATAGAACCTATGCTCAAACTAATCTACTGAAATACCAAATTGGCACAAAGCATAGAACTCGTCTGCCCGAGATTGTCTCCATTGGGGTGAGAGAAATTGTGTCATGAATCTCTCTAGAAATATCTCCCATGATATGGTGTTAATGGTCACACTAATCATCTACTCCTCTAACTGCCACCAGATAGATGAAAAAATCTTAAGATGCATGATAGTGAATCTCGCCTTGGTGTTACTAGCATATGGATACATGGTGAACCACTGATCTAAATTAATAATCCAGGTCTCTACCTCAAGACCCATACCTTTACCATTAAATTAAAGAGGATGGGACCTTATCAAGTCCCTCATGTGACCCATGGTAGCTAGGTCCTAGTCAACTGGGACCTCTCTCTCTCTCCTCTAGAATCTGCTGATGCGACTCCCCAACCTGAGCATGGATGGGCTGATCAACCTGAGGTCTAGGGCCTAGTCTAGCTAGAACCTCTTGAAACATCTGTCGCAACTCTTCCCTTTCGGGAATCTACTCTCCTGAATGTTGTTCATCTTGATGAATAGACTGATCCTGATCCACACTCGCATGAGTGGGTGGTGGCAAAGGACTATGGTGACCTGAACTGTGACCTCATCCCCCACCTCTGCCTGTATTGTGGCCACCAACACGGCCACCTCCCTTGGATTTCCTAGCCATGACCTAACACTGGAAAATAGAAAAAGATTTAGATCTATGGCAAGGGTAATAATAAGGGAAACACAAACACTAATAGCTACACAAAAGGCCAAGCTGGATACCAAATGTAATGCCATGCCAGAAACCCCAAAGGAATAACCACACATATAGGAAACTAAGGGTGAAATAATTTTTTTTTTAAAGTATAAATCACATTAAGTGAATTAATTACTAAATTGCATAATAATAATACAAGCAGAAGACTTACACCAGAATTCCTAAAGGGTTACCAACGAAGAATTAAACTAAAAGTTAAATTCCACAATTACGATTAATCAAATTAGCCATCATTGCTCATGAACAAAACTAACCATATATAATAACAAATTATACCATTTAATGATTGAAAGAGTAACAATATAATTTTCTTGTAAATTAAATATTTACACAAATCATATAGAAAGCTGATAAATAACATCCAAAACTCAGGATTACATTGACCATAAAAATACATGGCTTCCAATAATACATTCAAAATTAACATATAATCAAATACAAGGTTACATAAATTCCTTGATACAATTGACCGCATAGGTCTCCAAGAACAATAAACTCCAACATGAGATAGAGCATCAATCACAAACCACAGCAACACCTGTGAAGCCAATCCTTGCATGAAGGTATGAACAAGAATGTATGATGGGAAGTGGCACTACCAACTAAACATGTGATCCCAAAATTGAATCACCCCATCATGCTAGGAGATAGAAGAGGACCCTCAAACAAACACAAACACGACAAGGAATGACAATACAATATGACTCCACAATACTCCATGTGACTCGACCTCACAATACACTAGTGACCCTAAAGAGAGAGTGTCATCGCATGGCTTATGATGGTTACCCTAGGTAGGCCTCCATAGGTCCTGACCCCTAACCTAGGTTATCTGGGTAACCTTTCCTGAACCCTCGGCTCCATCTAAGTCTCATGTGGACCCTACCAACCCTTCATGAAGAAAAGGTGGTCGTTTTTCCATTCCAGGCCTTCCCACTACATCTTGAGCCTATACGAGCACTCAACCATGCCTGGGGTACAATATCTTAATTAATATGAAAACTACCCACCCCCTAATCAATTATTAGGTTATCACTTATTAACTGAATTTCAAATGGTTATCTTGCCAACCACTTTGGGTGCACCCCCTACTTGAAAGCCACACTCTCATAGGACACTAATAAACATGGTCACTCTACAAGAACCCTATGGCAAAATAGACAACCATAACACCACTATCTAAAAAAAAAAATTAATTTGTTTTTTCAAAGATGATGTAATTACTTTCATGTGAAAATCAAGCAACTGGACAATCAGATTAAAAAAATGTTTAGAAACCAAAATATAAAGTTTCTAAATAGTCATTACATTTTTGAAGGTCCTATTTCTAATCATATCGCTTTATTAAGTCTTTTAAAATAAAAATTTTAGATTTGTAGGAAATGAATAAACCATATTCAAATTGAATTATTTTTATCTTATATCTTTTCTCTTAAAATTAGATTTACTTTCTGTTTCTTTTAATTTATCAGTGGATATTTCATAAATAGAACTCTTCAAACCAATAATTTATCGACTAGGTTTTTTGTACTGGAACCACATAAATATTAATTATCATATTTAATATTTGTTTTTCAATAAAAGTGGAGAACCACTAATTTTATTAATAATTATAATTTTTATACAACCTGGTTCAAAGAGAACCAGTAGGAAAGAACCATGCAAAGAAAACCTTTGGTCTAGCTCACAAAATCCCAATGGGAAAATAGTACAGCTAGTTATAATTGAAGATGTGAAGAAATAACCAACCAGCCCTATAATATCCCCAATGAAACCATAAGGGCCAACAAAGCCATTTAAAAAAAAATCCCAGCCCCTCACAATATGTGAAGCCAATACAACGACTATAAGAAGGTGAGTTTGAAACATCATGAGTGCAGAAACCAAGTACTAGAACTCTCCTTAGGAGGGGACAAAGGCTGATAAGTCCCTTCATTATGAACCTCTGGAACCACAACCTGAAGAGGCACAACTTCACTTGGGAAAGACATTACCTTCAATGAATCAAGAAGGAAGTAAATACCTAAAAACACATTAATAGTTGTGGCCAAGATATCTAGAGACATGATCTAAAAAAGCTATAAGAGAAAACGTAGTGTCATAAAAAATATAAGAAATCAAAGCACCTCTTATAACTGAAAGTAACTCACAATGTTTGTCACTAGATAATAAATCGAAATGAGGTATAAAACCCCCATAAGGAAAAGCACCAAGCTCAAAAAGATAAAGAGATAGAGCATTATCCATATTAGAAATAGAATAAATAGAGGGATGAACATATGCTTCCCATAACACCCGAACCAAAGAAGTATCCAAGAGCATGTCCATGCAGACAGTAAACAAATGAGAAGCAACTTCAGCAAGAAAAGTATTTGCATTCTCCACTAACCATCATCTGCCCACCACCTTGTGAAAAGCAAAAGAGAATTCCAAACAATGAACTTTAAACAGTCAACAACGTTTCTCATCATCAAAAACGTGAGGATCCTAAAAATCAAACAACTTAATAGGCAATAAAACTCTATAGCCAGTAGCTTCCATCACCAAAAAATGAAGTGAGAAAATAAAATATTCAACAGAAGGAGAAAGCTTATAAAGAAGAAATAAGTCATCATTAATTAAGAAGGCCATCCTTTGAACTAAAAAAGATATCAGATCAAAGATCAGCATGAGCTAATTCATAGCAAACCATACCAAAAAGTTTCCACAGGTTGCCACCTTTTAGAATAACAAAAAAAATTCCTCATTAAATCACATGCATAAGTTGCACATAATGTCTCATAATAAAAGAACGATATTCATACAAACCGAATCCTCATAGCCATATTAATAAGCATACTCAAAATGCCACCTCAAATTGCAAGCAATAAATAACAAAATTAATCATATATGCAAACCGCCACTACAAGTACGAAGTATAATCATTTAAAGATCACAAAAAAAGAGAAACTGTGTAAACAACCAATCTCAATCAATTAGTGCAACACAAAGAAAAATGCAATCAAGAGCAGTATGATGACCCAAGCTGCCACAAAGTGCTAAATTAAAAAGCAAAAATGCAGAAACCAAATGATAATGTAACATGGGCAAGAAGGCCCCTTACACCCTCATAAAATGTTGCTTAAACAATCAAGATCAGCACGATAACCCAAAAGCTAGGCAACGACCAACACCATGGCTAAGATAACAACCAAGCATATAGAAATAATGTTGTGATATAAACAAGACCTAGAAGGCCCCATATAGCATCGCACTGAGCTACATATATACAGGAAATCCCAAACAAGATGTGAGGTCAAGGTGAAGAAATAGAGTTTACAACCAAAACAAAAAAAATTAAAACTTTAAAGGATGAGGGGGTAGGCAACTCTCTTCAATATCAGCCAAAGATTGAATATTTTCATTTAAGGCCTTATTTTCCAAGAAATCTGCAACAATATTAGCTTCTCTATAACAATGAGAAATAGAGAACGAATTAAAAAACTTGAGCTGCAATAGAATCTTGTCCAACCAATATTTTAAATGCCAAGAGTTAGAAGAGTGATTTGTGATCGCATAAAAGACAACTAATGAGTCACCTTCTACTACCACATCTGAAACATGTAATGAAAGAAGAAAATCAAGCCCAATAGATAGAGCATGCAACTCTCCCACATTATTTGTCCCATCAGGAATACACTGACACTGAGCTTTGATGATTCTAGACTTATCATCAGAAACCACCACCCCAATGGTAGACTTCCCTGGATTATCTTGATAAGCCCCATCAGAATTTAATTTATATTTGGAAAGAGAAGGAGGCAACAAGAATACTTCTTTTCTATTAATTAGGGGAGACCTTTTCTTAGAAATGGCCCCTTATATAGGAAAGAAATGCAATGTAGACCAATGCCTGATGACCCAACTAACCCATAAAGTAAAAATGCATTTAGAACTAAGGCCCTTATAAATAAAGGCCAAAGAAGATTCTGAGATGGTTTTCTTGATACAAAAGAGCACATCTGATAATGAGGAAGAGATTTTCTTGAAAATTATATTATTCCTTTCCATCCAAATTTTCCAAATCAGAATAAAAGGGGAAATTATCCATACACAAGAATAAAAAGAAGATGAACATAATAGTGGCTAGCTCAAAAATTAAGACCAAAGATCCCCACATAAAGCTGAAGAGTAGTTTAATTTCTTGAGAAGCCAATACCAACATTAAGAAGCAAAATGACAAAGAAGAAAAAGATGATCAACTAACTCTAGAGACCCCCCACACATGACACATGGGAAAACAATAGTGATACCAAGCCTATCCAGCTGCATGCCTGTGTGAATTCTATCCTGAATAGCTAGCCAAGCAAAAGCTCTTTCCTTTTGAAGATAGGCAACATGCCAAAATAACCAATAGGGAAAAACTTCTCCCTTGTCATCAGTAGATAAATAATTATATCCATCCTTAATTGAATACTCCCCAGATTTAGAATGATCCCAAATAAGCTCATTGTCAGCCTTAGAGTAAAGCAATTGATGCTTACTCAATTCCTCAACAAAAGCAAATTTGAGCTCTTTATCAACCGGATGAGATTCAACTAATTTCCATCTAGTAACACGAACAAGCCCTGAGGAATGCACAAAAAAATAATCATCCACAAATAAACCCCAAGAAGAATTGAGAAGAGACATAAGAGGCAACCAATCTCTCAGACTAGTCAGAACCAAGAAACCATTCCAAACTTCCTCTCAAAATCTAACTTATCAACCTTTATGAACAATCCAAGATAAACCAAGAAGAATAAAAAACCTACATTCATCCATGACTTTCCAGATTACAGAACCCTTAGGGAGTGAGGAGGCAACAAAAATTGCTTCCCTAGGATAATTTATTAAGTATTTTGGAAATAAAATAGATGCCCATTTAGAGGAGGGCTACTTATATAACTTCCAAACTAACTTAGCACCTAAAGCCAAATTTTGTTTACTTCGGTCCCTAATCCCTGCACCACCCTTGTTGTTCTGAAAACAAACCTTATCCCAAGCTAACAAAGGGATTAGAGCCCTATTATTAACATTATCATTCCACAAAAAAGATCTTAGAATTGACTACAAGTCAGACACTGATTTCTTGGGGGCCTTTAAAATAGACAGTAAGTAAATAGGAACCGCATTTAAATAGCCTTAATAAGCACAATCTTTCCTAAAAAGGTAGAGTAATCCCTAATGATCCTATTAATAACCTTTTCTTCCCCCATCATGGCCTAACCAAACAATAATGTATCATCAACAAATAAACAATGAGAATGATTAGCAGCCATATGTGGGATGCTAATACCGTTCCAAAGACTGCTCTTCCTAGCACCCAAAATAGCTCTACTAAGATATTCTACTAGAATAATAAACAAGAAAGGAGATAAAGCGTTCCCTTGCCTAAGACCTCTGGAAGAAGCAAAAAAACCACACGGGGAACCATTCAAAATAACCAAAAATCCAGCAGTAGGAAAATATGTATAGATCCATTTCACCCACTTCACCCCAAACCCAATTTTTTTAAGAACAAAAGAGAGAGCCTACCAACTAACCCTATAATATGCCTTCATCATATCCAATTTAAGAATCATAGTAGGAATAGAAAGATGGGACATAGAATGCAGAATCTCATGAGCCACAATAGCACCTTCCATTGTTTCCCTACCTAGGAAAAAACCACCCTGCTCACCCAAAATAATCTTAGCAATAAGCTTGGCAAGCCATACATAAATTGCATTAGTGATAATCTTATATAAAGTATTACATAACACAATTGGGTGGAAATCAACAAAAGACTTAGGATTCTCTGACTCAAGAATGATGGCAATAACTATTGTATTTAACTCCTTCAAAATGGATCTGTTACACCTTGCCTCCTCTAAAATAAGACAAAGTTTTTCCCCAAGAAAAGACCAACACTTTTGAAAAAAGAGAGCAGTAAAACCATCGGGCCCAAAGGCCTTATCGGGTGTTATGAAAAAGACAACCTCCTTAACTTCCTAAATAGAAAAAGGAGCCATTAGAATGTTATTATCCTCACCAAATATAAGTTGAGGGATAGTAGAAGAAAAGCTATCATTGAAAACAAAAGATTCCTCAGTTAGCAAATATTCAAAGAAATGAACAACTTCAGAGGCAATATCTTTCTCCTTCGAAAGGAAAAAACCAATAGAATATTGAATACAAGAGATCCTATTCCGTTGTCATTTTAATTTAGTAGATGAATTAAAAAATTTAGTATTCCTATCTCCATCACTCAACCATAGATCCCTAGATTTCTATCACCAATAAATTTCTTCTCGAGAGAGAATTTCCTCAAGCTGAGAATTCAACAATTTAAGTTTATCAAAGGCAGTAGAGTCCATCCCAATTTTTATAACCACTAAATTTAAAACTTCAAGCTCTTCTTGAATCCTAGCCTTCTTAGAAAAAATGTTTTTAAAATGCAGTACATTCCATGTCTTAATCTTTTCTTTAACAAAGGAAAGTTTCTTGAGAAATCGAAACATTCTCATGCCAATGATAAAAGGGGACAAGTTCCACCAAGATTCTAAGAGCATTAAGAAAGATGGATCTCTAAACCACATAGGCTCAAATTTAAACAAATATTTCCCAAGAGCTCTATCATCCAAAATAGACAACATAATGGGAAAATGATCAAAACTAGAATTTGGCAAAACCATAGCAACAACATCCACATCTAAAGAAATCCAATTAGTAGAAATAAATAAATGATCAAGCCTTTTAGTGATCTATGAAAAATCTTTCCTCCTATTTGTCCAAGTGAAAGGACCATTCAAGGTTTTACAATCCATCAAACTATTCTTCAGAATGAATGCAGTAAAGTCAACCATAATATGCTTATTCGCTAGAATACCCCCAATTTTATCATCATCACAAGAAATGGCATTAAAATCTCCACCAAAAACCACAAACTGTTCTTGCAAAGGAGAGGAGGCAATAGATAGAGAGTCCTATAGAACACTCTTCCCGACTATAGACATTGGACCATAAACATTAAAAATCCAGAACTTGACATTTGAAACTTGACTCTTTACTAAGGCCAACATCCATAAAGTAGCAGAAAAAACCAGAGATAACTTTGTAGAAACATCATTCCAAAGAAAACCCAAACCTCCCTAAGCCCTTGCAGAAGGGGAAGCACAAAATTTCTACAACTTCCATCTTGAAAATAAAAAATCAGCAACCTGCATACTTAACTTAGCCTCCTGCAACATTAACACATCACACTTCATTAAGTCTAATATTGACTTAATGATGTGTCTTTTGTTACGAGCATTTAAGCCCCTAACATTCCAAGAAATTACCTTCATTTCTCTCGAGGGGAGACAATCTCTCCCCTCTTCTCAACTACAATATCAGAACCAACAATGCTTGCCTCAAATGAAACCTGAAGGCTACGTTTGGAGGCAATTGACCTAGTAAAAGGAGGGATAAATTTTATTTTTCTCTTTACTGAAAAAGAACCTGGAGTCAAAAGCATAGACTGGATACCGGCATCTATTTCTAGCTATGTATAAAATGCCTTTGGCTTCCTCCCTTGCTTAGCAGGCGAAGGAGTAGGAGAGGAAGGAGACAATGGAAATTGTAGCAACAGTTTATTAATTACAGGGTCAAAATCCATATTATTGGACACACATGAAGAATTCTCACAATCCTGAACTTTGTCTGATGAAATAATTTCAAAGAGATTACCGGTCGGGGGGATAACCAAAGAGAAATTTGACTTGACCAAATCCTAGTTGGTCACATCTAGCACCCTATCAATAACATCAGAATTTCAGAGTAATGTTATGTTTAGAAACCAGCTTTTGAACTTTGGAGATTAAACCCTCATCATGAAGAAATGAAGTGTAAAAACCATTAACCAAAGGAAGATCATCTTGCTAAGGAAGATTGGAGGAGTTTATAGCCAACTTACCCTCTAAGGGGGATCCTAAGGGATATCTTAAACCCACCATCCCTTCAACATTCTTCTCATCTACCGAAGGGAGAACTGCATCCCCATCAAGGACATAATTCAGAATAGAAACACCTTGAGGATTAGTTTCTTTTGACAAACACCTAGGATGAGAATTAATAGGAACACGAGCTTCATGCCCAACATTAGAATCAAAATTTTCAAGATTTGGATTAGCCAATTTTGTAGGTGGAACCACCTTATCTCCAAATGACAAACCCCTAAGGGAAGCAAATAAAGCAAAATCCATAACCATAGAAGACCTAACAAAGCAATCAGAGTCCCGAACAATGCTCTGATGCCAAATCCCATCAATAGATTTTAAATTACAATTACAAGGAACCATTGAGGATGAAGGAAGCAAAACACAAATATTAACCCTAAAAACCCCATCCTCAAAAATTGAATGCAAATGAATAAATTTCCCAAAAGACTCCCCAATTATTTGCAATATATCAGGGTCCAAAAATTCATAGGGAAGTGCAGGCAATGAGAACCAAGTGTGAATAGATTTCACAATATCTTATGAAGTAGAAAAAAAAGGTTTCCAATTTTCCACAAAAATTAAATTATGATCAAGCCAAAAGAACGGTTTTACTAGAACCTGTTTTAAAGCATCCATAGAATCAAAGATAACAATGAAGAAACTTGAAAAAAATACCTAAAAGTAAAGTGTGCTATACCAGAGAAAATGAATCTTATGATGAAGCTAGGAAAGCAAAATTTTCTCACCCCAAACTTGAATTAATACAACCAAAGAGTGCAAATCCCTAGTTTTTTTATCAAATGGCGCTTCAACCACAAAAATGCAAGGTATCGACAACCAAATCTTATCTTTCAAAGGTTCCTTACCCAAGGCCTTGGCCTTGTTCATAATGGGAAGCAAAGTAATATTTGGCTGTGAAATCCCTGCAGGATTCTGTATCGCTACCTTAGAAAAACTAGATTTGTCTGTAGGGTTACTTCTAGACCTCCCAATTCTTTGAGACTTAATAGGAACAACCTGAGAGGGCCTCAAATTAGATCGCATTACAAAAAAATTCTAAGGTCAAAAAAAGCCCTTAAAATAATTCGACTTCAACCATCCACAATTTCCTTGACGCCACTCATTCTTCTCCATAGCAAACACATCAACCCATTTCCCATTCTAGAAAACCCACTGCAGAATGTGATCAGTTTGCAAACTAAAAGGATCTGAAGGAGGAAGAGGGTCGCCAAGGGAATCCTCTCCCAAACTCACATTGCACTGCGAAACCCTAACTTGCAAAAATTTTCCCATTGCAACTCGCTAATAGATCCTTTTTTAAAAATTATATTAATTATTATGATACACTTAATTTTTTCTATATCATATTTAATATTTTCATAACTAATTAAATTATTAAATTTAGTAATTTATTAAAATGTCAATTAAATTAATACTAATTATTTGCATGTCCAATTTTAAACAATATGTTTTAATTAAATTCTCAACTTAGAAAAAATCAACCCTTTTCTTTCTTTCATCTAAATACTGCTATATATATCAAATAATATTAAATAATTGAATTATAAATATTTCTATTTAATTTTTTTTTGTATTAAATCTAGCTTTATTATTTATTTTTTTAAATTACAATAATTATAATTTTAATATATACATATATTGAATTGAAAATATTGGGCATGTGAAATAAAATAATATTAATTATTATTTATAATATCAATAAATGTTGATATTTTATGTATATTTTAGGAAATACAGCAAAAAAAGAAGCGAGAGAGTCGAGCGAATTTTTCATCGGGATTTCTCCATGGAAATATCTAGACCTTGATCAATAGAGGTGGTTCATTGATCGAGCCAAATATGCTTCTTTGGCTTGCAACCCGAAACATAGAGCTCCCCTACCTCAGGCTAATTCAAAATGGCAAGTGGTGAAACCCAAGAGGTTTCGCAAGGGAGCTGTGAATAACCCTCTGTTTGCTAGAATTGGTGAGCAAAGTAAAATGAACTGTCACCAGCAATGAGGCATTAAGCCAGTCATCTCCAATAGGTTTAACGATTTGCAGAACCTTGAGGAAGGTTTCATAAAATCAGCTCCCCAGGTCAAGCCTCACTCTGATGATGTTAGAGGTAGTGGAAATTAGGTTTACAGGAGGTCAGTTGGTACTCACACCAGACCTATGACTTCTGAGGATAAGGGCAAGAAATTTATGCCACCTCCCAAACCCTCGGGGGCTAAGTCATTCATAAATATGTGCCCTAATTTAGATATGGTGAATATTTTGGAGATTAATGATAATTTGGTTAAAAGGATTAAACAATCTTGCAAGGCTTTTGGTGTTTTTGCTAGATGGAATGGACTTGGAATCCCATCATAGGCTATTGTAGACTGGTTCAAGTCTTCCTTCAAATGGATAATAAGTATAGCTATCTTGACTGAGGGTTTTCTGTATATTGATGGTGGAAGTTTGAGGCATAAGGAGGATTTTTAAATAGGTAAATCTCCAACCTTCAAAGGTTTTGATTTTAATTTTTTAGAATGGCAACTGTATTTCAATCAAAATAAATTGAAATCTTTTAGGTTAGATAGACCGGTTATGATCCCCAACTTACAAGTAGAATTAATGGGCATAGAAATTATTAGGAAAATAGGTAATCACCTAGATAAATTTGTAGAGATTAGTGATAAAAATAGGAAATATTCAAACTGTGTAATGATAATTAACATGGATATTAGTATTAAATTTCTAAGGCCCATTGAAATTTGAACTAGGGAGTCATCTTTCCTTATCTACCCTAAATTTTATAAAGGGTTTCTAGATCTAGACCTAGCTCTCGATCTGATCTCAGAAATCCCCTCTTCTCAATGAAACCCTAGAATGATTCCTAAGGTAGATATTATTCACAACATGGAGCAAGGATTGTTTGTGATCAAGGAAATCACTTTGCCAAATAGGCAACCTGATGAAGTAGAAGAGGGGGAAATTATAGGAGACTAGAGTAGGAATGAAAGGATGAACCCCTACTCTCTTCATATCCTTAAGTATATGCCAATGGATAAGCCATGAAGGACTGCTAATCCAGAGATATCCCTTGTCAAGAAGGGAGAACTTATTCCTACTTCTAAGGATAGGAAGGGTGGGGAGAAGGAAGCCTTTCCTCTTACCCCTGATCTGGTTACTAGTTTGGATGTTCAAAGCAACTCTAATGGCTCCCCCTAACTAGGGGAAGACCCCATTACATCGGATAGGGTTGATCAAGAGGATGATCAGGCCTGCAAAGAGGAAGAGGTAAATTGAATTACAAACTATTTATGTGACTCAGTTATAGAGAA
This sequence comes from Cryptomeria japonica, assembly GCF_030272615.1. Taxonomy (NCBI): domain Eukaryota; kingdom Viridiplantae; phylum Streptophyta; class Pinopsida; order Cupressales; family Cupressaceae; genus Cryptomeria; species Cryptomeria japonica. Next base: position 660,802,482 of record NC_081413.1, read on the forward strand.
AATTATAGAAAACCTATTGGATGAAATAGTAGACAAGGATGAGCTTGACCTTTAGAAAAATTTACTTAGAAAAGAGATTTTGAGCTTTTCTCATCCCCTTGGGGTCTCAGATATGGAGAAATGTTTTTTAGATTTAGACAACAAGGAAAATGAAACCTTGGGAATTGAACTTTGGGCTGATGAAAAATCTACTCCAGATTGTGCCAAGCTCTACAAAAAGAGAGGCATGAAATCCTTATCGAAGCTAAGAGCTAATGATGGTACTGCGGAAGGTCAAGTTAAAATTACAGACACGTTTCATGCAGGGAAGGGGAAGTCCCTTCCCAATACATCATGAAAGTGGTTTCATGGAATGTTAGGGGTTTAAATTCCCCTAACAAACAAAGGATAGTCAAATGTTGCCTATCCTCTTACAGTCTAGAATTAGCTCGATTACAGGAGACCAAATTAGGAAATGAGGATTTAGCCTCCTTTGGCAAGTGATTAGGCTTTAAACTAATTATAGGGGCTCCAGCTAATGGGGCCTCTAGAAGACTTTCCATTATTTGGGACCCACACAATATCATCTTCTCACTTATTGAGTCATGTAGCAATTGGATGAGTGGGAGGGTAACTAGCTTGAAAAATGATCTAGATTTTGTCATTATTAATGTGTATGTGCCAATCCTTAATGAGGATAAAAAGAGAGGCTGGGAGGAAATTGAGAATTTCATAAGCTCCCTTAATCAGTTATGCATTTTAGGAGGCGACTTTAATGCAATTTTGCATCAACAAGAGAAGTGAGGAGGCTTAGGAAAAAAATATAGAGATTCTCTTGACTTTACAGATTGGGTCCATCGTTCTGGCATGATAGAGATCAATATGGTAAAGGACACCTTACCTAGAATAACAGAAGGTTATGTTTCAGTAACATTGTAGCGAAACTTGATAGATTGTTTGTATTGGGTAGTCTCATCAATTTCCCCTATACCTTTGAACCCTCTACTCTACCTTTCTTAGGATTAGATCAATTCACAATCCAACTTGGCATTCTGGGTGATGTAGGCTCAAAAAGATGCCCTTTCAAATTTGAGAATATGTGTCTTAAGAATGATAATATCCTTAAGCTCCTAAAGGACTGGTGGAATGCAACTAAGGTTTCTAGGTCTAGGATCTACAAGGTTGTCAATAAACTTAAGATTATTAAGCAAAAACTCATCCATTGGAATAAGGAGCACTTTGGAAATATTTTTGACAAAAAGGCCGAACTAGAAGTCGAGTTGGTAGTGGTTAATGAGAACATGATGAGACATGGGATGGATGAGGCCCTGTTTCTAAGAGAAAAGAAACTCCTCTTGGATCATGAATCTATTCTTGCTAAAGAAGAAGTCTTTTGGAAAAAAATCTAGAGAGACATGGTTGGAGGAGGGTGACAAGAATACCAAATTATTCCACAATAGTGTGAGGTTCAAAAGAGTCATTAACTATATCTCCAAGATTAAGTTGAGTGATGGCTCTAAGGTGGCTAACCCTAAAATCATAGCGAAGGAGGCTGTAGATTTCTTTTCTCTTATTCTCAGCTTTGACTGGAGCCCTCATGGATCCATCCAGGTTTAGTTTATTAAGTGTATCCAAAGCTTTTGAGTAAGGACCAAACCAATATTATGACTACTAAATTATCTTTAGTAGAAGTAGAAGTAGCTCTTATGCAGATGAGCTTAGATAGATCGCCTGGGCTGGATGGCTTTCCGACTAGTTTCTTCCAAAAATTCTGGTCCTTCTTAGGTGAGTAAATGATGACAGCTCTTGAAGGTATGAGGAACCCAGGTAATATCCTCAAAGAAATCAATTACACTTTTTTGGCCCTTATCCCCAAAAAAAGAAAAACCTAAGCATTTTGATGAGTTTTGACCTATAGCCCTATGCAACACTATCTATAAGCTTTTCTCTAAAACTATAGCTAATAGGCTTCAAAAAATCCTCCCCCTTTTGTTTAGTGAGGAACAAATAGGTTTTGTTGCAAGAAGGTCTATTTATAATGGGGTTATTATAGCTCAAGAGGCCATCCACTCTGTCCAAAAGAATAGAACTCCCAGTATGCTCTTAGAGATAGATATTAGGAAAGCATATGACAAGGTGAATTGGAGATTTTTATGTAGATTCTTAGAAGCTTTTGGATTCCCCTCTCCCTGGACTGACTTAATTTTTGAATGTATCTCTATGCCTAAATTCTCAATGTTGGTTAATGGTATCCCTGAAGGTTTTTTTAGCTCCTCTAAGGGTTTAAGGAAAGGAGATCCCTTATCCCCTTTTCTCTTCATCTTTATGGCATAATCCTTAGGGAGAGCGATCTGTAGTGCCTGGGAAAATAGTCAGATTGTAGGAATTAGAATTACCAGCAACCTTGACCCCACAATGCACCATCAATTTGTTGATGACACCATGTTATATGGGCTTAGTGGTTTAGGTGAGGCTCAAGCCTTTAAGAAGATCCCAGACTCTTACTCTAGTGCTTCAGGTCAGGAAATCAATCCATCTAAATTTGAAGTCTTTTTTTAAGACTAAATTAGGCTTACAAAATGACATCTGTGGAATTTTGAATTTCAATTTAGGAAGTCTCGCCTATAAGAATCTAGGTTTGCCTCTGGATAAGAGCTCTGGGTCATCAAATCTATGGGATGGAGTAGTAGATAAGATTAGAAGCAAGGTAGCAACCTAGAAGGGCAAGTGGCTATCCTATGCAGGTAGAGCTAATGAATACTAAGAGGGGGGGGGTGAATTAGTATGCCAAAAATCTTTGCACTTAAACACTTTGCAAGACTAACAGTAAACCGGTAAAATAGTTTGGCAGCCAAACCGGTTAACACACATGCAAACCAAATAGCTAATAATGCATTCACCCACAGAAGCACAAACACCATAACATAAGAGATTTTGATGTGGAAACCTAAATGGGAAAAAAAAACCATGGTGAAATGTAACTCACAAGTAACTATCTGCAGAATAGGAACTAGACTGGTTAAGGTCAGACCAATTAAGGTCTTACAATGTCCTTTACCAGAATAGATCCTATTAGGAATCTCAATCTCTGTTAGGAGATAAGTCCAATTAAAGACTACCTTTCTAGAGGTTTTTAGATCCATAGATGTGAACCACCTTGTTAGAGGATTTACAAAAGGCTTTTGGGCCTACTCGGTTAAGGGCTATAGACTTGTTAAAGATGTGAGTAATAAACAAGTGATTGATCTAGCTAATAGTATAGATTGCTTGATTAGATCCTTGATAGCTCATTCCTAATGCATTCTAGCATAACTTCAGTCTTCTACACATTCATATTCTCTTCAACTCCTCAGCCACCTTAAACCCTAGCAACAACATTAACTTTTCGCAACAATAACCTAAAATGCTAGACATGATGTCCTTATAAAGGAATTTGATTTCATGTCGGTCCAATAGGATTACAATACAATTCCCTAGGTTCAATGAATCTTGACATACTTGGTAACATGACACAAAAAGCACCGTTAAAGTGTCGGCACCGTCAAACAATCGGTGGATGGTAACTCATCACAAAATGCTGGTGGGTAACTCATCACAGAGTATTACCGATTCATACAAAATGTCGGTTCAAGCGAAATGCCAGTTGCCAGTTTGACAAAATGAAGACTAGGAAGTATATGTTCTACTGCTTTGATCCTTCGTACTGCTTGAGATCCTTGAACCACTTGGGGTTAACATGCCGCTTCAAACCGGTAAACACATTTTGCAAAACACCAATAGTCTAATGACTATAATACAGCATACCGATTGCAATATATTCCAGTTGAGCTTAGGCTCATACATATAAAGAAGATCTCAATGCAAGTGTGTGTCTATCAATGATAATCACATCATAAACATAAAAATTGCCAACAATCTCCCACTTTGGCATTGATGGCAACACTTAGGAAAATAAAATTTTGACATCTAAGTGTTTTACAACAAAATCATGCCATTAGAAAAATTGTTCCCCCTAAGCATATACACTATCCCTTTAACAATACAATGTATAACTATTTTCCACATAGAGATATCAGAGCATACATCAAAATTTTAAATACCAGATACTTCTCCCTCTTAGAATACTTCTCCCCCTTTGCCAACAATGACAAAGTACAACTAGAAAACCCCTTTTTCCATTTGGTATTAAAATAATTAAAGTTTATGACAATAAGGAATAAAACTTGTCAAAAATAGATTTAAAGTCCTACAAGAATTGTTTCATAGATAAAGACCAGGACTCAAGTAGGGAGGTGGCTACTTCTTTCTCTGTCTACATCTGGGAGACTGTTCTTCCATGGCGTCAATTGTGCTCATCTCCTGTGTCACTGTTAAGGCATCCAGATTTAGATAGCACTTCTAAAGAATTTGTAGACATGGGAGTAGAACCAGTTGTAGCTCCTACAAATCTTGAGACCGGGTGTTGATCTCATGCTCCATTTTTGTTGTCTAGATGTGAAACCAGTGAACAATTTTCCCATAGGCTGTAAAGGAGTCATAAGGCAACTTGAATGTGCTCATGTAGGACTACAAGTCAGATTGAAGCTTTTGCTTTTATGCAAGCACATCATCATAGAACAGATGGGGTTGGAAAATCTTGCTGAGTAGAAGATTCCCCTCATCCAGAGCATCCCTTATATCCTTTTGTGCTTTTTGGAGTTCAGTTTGGAGCCCATTTAACTTCTTCAATAGAATTTGCCTCTGCTACCTCTTCTAAGCTCTGCAATTGATCATCTACTACTATGCATAGGAGCTTTAGTTGTGCCAATGATGAGTCGGTACTGGGGAGTTTTGTACCAGGTAACAAACTGGTAAGAGTGTCCACCGTAGCTTGGATCACATCTTCCTCCTTCTTCATCCTTAACACCTCAAGGCATTCTTGAGCAACCTTGATGCTTTGCAGGTTTGTATCTAGGTAGGTGTCGGTTCTTTTTTCCTTTGGATCAAGTGGTGAGGAAATAAGGGTAGAGGCATATAATTCATTACCTCATAGCCCATAGGCTCCACTTCCTCCTGTCTGGGCTCAACAACCTCCATTATGCAATGATCCACTTTAATGGTGAAACAAATATCATCTTCATATTTCTTGATAATATCACCTGATATTCTCACCCTCTGACTCCTTTTGCATCTGAACTCATCAAAGTACTTGTTCAGAACTTCAGGGTAACTGGTTCCAACTACTTGAATGCTTTCCTTGATTTGCTTGGTTATCGGTTGGTTAGCAGACCACTGGACATCACCTACTCCTAGAAAATAGCCTTGAAGTAAAAGAATAGCCCAACTAGTAGTTGTCCAAACTTGAACCTCAATGTATTATCCTGTTTGATTGATTTCAGATTCAATAGGAGTTGCCTTTACATCCTGATGCATAGGTCAAATGATGCATCATCCTTGATCATCCAATAAGCGGCATTTACTGCTGTAGTAGATACAAAGTTAATTCTGCTGGCTGGGAACGTCTGGTATCCAATCACCATACATGCATATTTCACCAGATTGTCCTTGATAGAATTGACGGTCATACCTTGTGAGTCCCTCATTGAACCAGTGAGCTTCGACATTTTAGTTTTGCTTATCGTCCTTAGGGTTGGCACTTCCCCTATATTGCAGAAACTGGTGATGACATGAATTGCTTGTGGTGTTATATCATGTGTTCTTTCTAGGTACATCTTGTCACCATGAACTCTGCTCAGAATGATCCTAATTTGATCATCTATAAAATCCTCCAAGAAATAAACAACATTGTGGAGCTTCTTCTTCTCCAAGATACTATACTCCGGTTTGATCTTTTTATCTTGTCCACAGAACAAACCTAGCTATGAGTTAATTGCTAGAGACCCTAGGTCTTTTATTTTACAATCTATGTAATCTGAGATTCCCTCTTCTACTATCACACCAGCTGGAACTTGTGATAGGGCGTTATATCTAGACTTGCATTGAATAAAGCTTATTGAATCTATAGATGTACTAGAGCTAGTATGGGATGCAGAAGCCATGGTAGAAACTGAAAACTCAAAAAATACCTTTCGAAAAACATGAATTTAGGGCTTTCAGATTCTTCTCCACCTCGCACTCCGTTGGTTGCAAAATCATCGCTTTGCATTCTTCACTTAACCATTTGCAATTTGAATTTGAATCTCCTTCAAGGTTTCTTAAATTCTCAGAATCGCAGCACAAATCACTTTGTCATCGCTCTGCACTTGAAAACCTTCTTCGCTTCAAAAACTAATAGTGAAAAATGATTTGAAAAATCCTTTTAAACATATTCCTCACCTACCACAATTAATGTTCCACCATTAGGGCATAACCCTAATTTTCCTTTTACCATTTCCGGTCTTCTGGCTATTGACAAGTATTGCATACCGGTTAAGGTCTTTTACTAGTGTAAATTGGGGGTTCAAAACATTTCGTTGTTTTCTCCCACTAAGCTTTTCTAAAGCTTAGTTTGTCAGTTCCACGATTTCCACACTACGTGCAGAAACCGGTTCCTCTTGTAACATCGCTGCTTTCTTCTTCCAGGTTTTGTTCATGTCCACTTGAACAATGTCAACATCAATGTTTCCTTTTGGAGTGACCGGTATATCATCAGATATGTTCTTTCTTGATCTACAGAATTTGGCAATGTGACTTGGTTTGTTGCAGTGATAGCAAACCAATCTAGGTGCTCTCCAAGGTCCATTATTCATGTTGTCATTCTTCCTTCTGCATGTTGCAGTAGTGTGACCATGACCATGACAGACCATACAATTTTCTCTCCATCCAGTTGTCGCTTGATAGCCACTACTTCTTGGTTGATGATTGAAGGCACTAGACCGGTTGAGATTCTGGTTCATAGAAGGTTCAAGACCAACTCCTTGGGTCCTCTAAGGATATCTACCAATGTTTCTCATAACAGACTTGCATTCAGATGCTCTATTCCCATACTTGTTGCATGCATAACAGTTACCATTGAATCTATAAGATCTAGGCTTATCATTTAGGAAATAAGGAAAATTGTTGTAAGCCTTACTCCTACACACATTTGCAGTATGTTCTTCTTTAAGACATTTAAAGCAAACAGGTTTAAACTTTTTCTTACCTTTATCCTTTGATGTTAGTTGTTTCTTTGATGTTCCTGCATTTGTATCAGAGGTCTCACCTTCCTCATGACCAGAATAACCAAGTCCATTGGTATTCTTTGCCGGTTTGGTAGATTCAAGCTTTTGCGCTAGCTTGACAGTACTCTTGTTGAACTTAGCAAGTATTTCCTTTGACTTAGAGAGTTCTTTGGAAATAGCAGCATTTGTTTCCATTTTCATCCTTAGAGATGGCAATGTTTAGTTCTCCTTGCTGTCTTCCTTTTCCACTTTGCTTGCATGGAGTTGAGTAGTTAGGGCACTGATCTCTTGTTTCAGCTTGGAGATTTCATGATCCTTGTCTTTGACCAGATCTTCAGCTTTCCTCCGGTTCTCAAGTTCTTGGCACATTCGAATAGTTAGTCCTTCCAATTCTTTTCTCAAGTTGTAATTGGATTCATTGAAATTTTGTACTTCTTGAATCAAGGCTTCCATGTTTCATCAAAGGAACTATTTTCATATAGCTCCATCAGCTTTTCTGCATGTTCTCTCCTTTTTTCTTGAGATGCATTACATTTGACCATAAGTTCATCATAGGCTTTCTCAGAATGAGTGAGCCGATGAGTAAGTTCTCTCAATGTGTATTCCCCTATATCTCTTTCCAAGTTGTTAAACTTATAGAAAGGTTGACTCTAATACAAATTGATGAATACTAAGAGGGGGGGATGAATTAGTATGCCAAAAATCTTTGCACTTAAACACTTTGCAAGACTAACAGTAAACTGGTAAAATAGTTTGGCAGCCAAACCGGTTAACACACATGCAAACCAAATAGCTAATAATGCATTCACCCACAGAAGCACAAACACCATAACACAGGAGATTTTGACGTGGAAACCCAAATGGGAAAAATAACCATGGTGAGATGGAACTCACAAGTAACTATCTGCAGAATAGGAACTAGACTAGTTAAGGTCAGACCGGTTAAGGTCTTGCAATGTTCTTTACCAGAACAGATCCTGTTAGGAATCTCAATCTCTATTAGGAGATAAGTCCGATTAAAGACTACCTTGCTAGAGGATTTTAGATCCATAGATGTGAACCACCTTGTTAGAGGATTTACAAAAGGCTCTTGGGCCTACCGAGTTAAGGGATATAGACTTGTCAAAGATGTGAGTAATCAACAAGTGATTGATCTAGCTAATAGCATAGATTGCTTGATTAGATCCTTGATAGCTCATTCCTAATGCATTCCAACATTACTTTAGTCTTCTACACATTCATATTCTCTTCAAATCCTCAACCACCTTAAACCCTAGCAACAACATTAACTTTGTGCAACAACAACCTAAAACCCTAGACATGATGTCCTTATAAAGGAATCTAATTAAAAGTTGGTCCAATAGGATTACAATCCAATTCCCTAGGTTCAATGAACCAGGACATACTTGGTAACATGAAACAAAAAGAACTGTTAAAGTGTCGGTACCATCAAACAATCACTGGATCATAACTCATCGCAAAATTTCGATTGGTAACTCATCACAGAGTATTACTAGTTTATACAAAATGTTGGTTCAAGAAAAATGTCGGTTGCCAGTTTGACAAAATTAAGACTGGGAAGTATGTGTTCTACCACTTTGATCCTTTGTACGGCTTGAAATCCTTGAACAACTTTGGGTTAACATGCCGCTTCAGACCAGTAATCATATTCTGCAAAACACCAATAGTCTAACGACTATAATACAACATACTAGTTGCAACATATTCCGGTTGAGCTTAGGCTCATACATATAAAGAAGATCTCAATGCAAGTGTGTGTCCATCAATGACAATCACATCATAAACATAAAAAATGCCAACAAGAGCCACTCTGGTCAAATTGGTTTTGGCTTCTATGCCCATCTATCAGCTATCATGTATTAACCTGCCCCAGTCCAAAAAGGAAATTCTAAATAGACATCTAAGATCTTTCTTTTGGCAAGGGGTGGAGGAGAAGAAGAGGATCTCCCTTATGGCCTAGGATAAGATCTGTAGGCCTAAGTCAGTAGGGGGTATTGGGATTAAGAATATTAAGGATCAGAGTAGAGCGTTGGGGGCTAAATTAATATAGAGAATTTTTAGATCTCCTCATCTCAAGTGGGCTCAAATCCTTTACCATAAATATCTCCAAGGTAGGGACCATATGAGCCTCTTCAGGGACTCCTCCCCTTTGAAAGGCTCGCGTATTTGGAAATTTATGTTGGAGTGTAGGAAAATTATCTTAGACAAATTGTCATGGAATCTAGGCAAGGGTGATAAAGCCCTTTTCTGGACTGACTCCTAGGGAGGTTTCTCAGTCCTTCAGTAGAAAGCTAATCTAGAAACATCCAGAGTAGTGCTAGAATCCATTCAGGGTAGGTATGTTAAGGATTACATTACACCTACTAAGGGAGACCTATCCAAGGGATGGTCTTGGAGATCCCTTGATGAGGTAGATATCCCTACAAGAGAGAAATTGCTACAAGGGATGGTCACTTTCAACTTAGGGCCAGATATTATTTTCTGGGATGGGCCAAAATCTAGAGAATACACCTCAAAAGATGGCAATAATCTCCTCCTGAGTTAGCATATCTCCTCTCCCACTTCTGTCCCTGTAGTCTTGTGTTCGGATAAGATGTCTTTACCAAAGGCAGGATTGATTTCTCTCCACAACAAGATTTTAATAGCAGATAGATTCAAAAAGATGGGCTATGAAGGCCCTAGAAGATGTCCTTTATGTGAAGAGGCTAAAGAAGATAAAGATCACATCCTTCTCAATTGTTATTATGTCTAAAATTGTTGGCTATGGTTGTGCAACAAATTAGGGTGGTACTCAACCTCTCACAATGCCATCCTTAAGATGTTTCAGGCATGGCCTACCCTTTTCAAGAGCTCCCTATATGGTGGGCTATGGAAATTGGTCCCTTGTTTGGTTATTTGGAAACTCTAGAAGGAATGTAATAGGAGACTCTTCAAGGAGAAGAAGATGGAGTGGACCCTACTGGTGAGTAAAATAGAAGCCTCAATTGTAGAGACTCTAAATAGCAGAACTTCTAAATTTCCTAGTATTCTCTCAGAGATAACCTACTGGGATGAGAAGATCAAGGGACGGTGGTTTGGTTTGAAGATCCCTCCCTTTCTTGGAGTTAGCAATTCTAACAAACACGAGTTGAGAAAGGCCTGCAAGTGGAGGGCCCCAAAAAGGGGTTGGGTCAAGCTTAACTTTGATGGAGCCTCTCATGGGAACCTAGGACTTACAGGTATTGGATGTTCTCTGCATGATGAGGGTGGTAGGGAACTGGCTAAGCTAGCCAAACCTATAGGGTTTGAATCCAATAACAAAGCTGAAATATTAGCCATACTTGAAGGTCTCCTTCTATGTCATAATAGGGGTATTCACATACTCGCCATTGAAGGAGATGGCCATTATTATCAATGGCCTTAGAAAAGGTTCTCTATCTGATTGGAATTTGAATGCGCTCTTGTCTAGAGCTCTTTGTCTCCTTAGAAATTTCAAAAAATGACCTTCAACCATATCTATAGAGAAGGTAACTCTAGGACAGATGAATTAGCTAATACATGAGGTGATGGGAAGTTCATTAGTTAGGAGGGAGACATCCTCCTCTATTTTAGTTGATGGGTTGGTTATCTTAGGCTTCTCATCTTGTTTATCTTGGCTTAGGGTTCCCTCGGGGCATTTTTCTTGATTGTTGCCTCCCCCTTCTTTTGAAGAAGGTTAGTCTCTTCAGGGTTTAGGGGCTTATCCTAAATCAAAGTTGGTAGGATGTGTTCGTAGCATCACTCTAAGATTGGATAAGTGAGCTTCTCTCAATCTCTCAGATTATATTTATGGATCTCTAGACTTTTTCATGGAATGCTAAATTTTCATATATTTTCTTCTTAAGATCTCCTCTTAGAGCCTTATAAGATTTTATGTCTATTGGTATACATATGTATATTTATACAGACATGCATATATATATATATATATATATGCATGGATGTATATGTATTAATATTCATTTAGATATATTGTACACCAATAGGAATAAGAGATTATGGTGCTTTAAGAGTTAGAATTGTTTATTATTTTTTTTTTATATTTTATGTGTAATTCTATAGTAATGATTTTGATCATATTTATCTCTATCTTTTCACCATATTTTAGAGGCATCCGATATTTTTTTGGGATATATTTTGTCAGCAACATCCCTCGATTGGAGCCAACTTGGTAGCATACTTGAGGTGTTGATGTGACTTCCCTTACCGTAACAGCTAGCAATTGCTAAGTATCCCACTCATTTAGAGGTGGGGGTATTTATTACCTTGATCCTCGAGATTGTTTCAATTGCATCTTGGCCCTTCACTCTCTGACATCCTTGAGTGTCTATCATCCCTCTTAGGCAATGATGAGTTGTTTTTCATCAAGCCTTTTAATTCTAGAACGATTTAAGTAACGACTTGTTTGAGCTCTTGGTTATCTGAAATTATTGAAGCTCTTATGGATACTCCGCTAAGACTATTAGTGCTCAAGCAACAAATGGTTTTTCTACGAAAAATTAAGGAGGAGAGATTGAAAGGCATACTAGTCTTTCTGAATCCCTTGGTCATTAGGGTGATCATGAAAATCCTCGGGGATGATTATATTTTGAATGAAGACCACACCAGAGCCTATTCACACATTGCCATAATGTTCTTGGCAGTGGCCATACATTATGAGAATGATAGGAAAGAGGTAATGAAACTTTGTAAAAAGGTCTTCAAGAAGGAACTGTTAGGAGAATTGGATCATGTGGTAGTCAATATTGATGAGGAGCTCACTGCTTCAAAGCCTCATGACTATGACATTCTTATCTAGATGAACAACTGGGTGCCTAGATACCCAATTCTGTCAATTGAGGATCTGACAACCTTTGAAGCCTATAACCCAATTAGGCAAAGGAATCTCTTCTTTCTCATGTGGCTTTTGCAGGTTAGTAAACCAATGTGCAATAGGTGGTTGGCTAACTATCTAGAAGCAGAGAATATTGAAGTGGTTTTGGATGATCTTGTGATCCCCCCTTCCCTTGTTTCAACCCGTGTTAATTCACCAGCCAGCTCTGGAGAAAAGGCTTGACAAGAGCGGGTAAGAAGATGTTAGGCTGGTTAGATGGGTCCATTGTGGTTTTCTACTTCCCACGTCTTTGTGACTCTCAAGTTTTTATAGTTTTTCTTTAGACTTAGCTCAGACCTAACTTTTTTCAGACCTATGGCTGCTTAGTTGGATTTTATACTCTAACTTTAGTAATGTTTCTATCTCTTAAGTTGGTTTATCCCTTCGTAGCTCGGACTTAGATTTTTTTGAATGTGTTTATCGATCTAGTTTATTATGCTTATCATCTTTTCTTTTTGGTAGTATTTATGAATCTTGTCGTTCCAAGAAATTAATGGTGCTCTATTTGAAAAGATATATATATATATATATATATATATATTATATTTATATATTCATATATATATATATACTCACATATACATATATATGTGTATATATAAGCTAATATATATATAACACAATGTATATAGACATTTGTTTGGTTTTGTTTATGTAGTGATCAGATTTTTATTTCTTTTGGATGATAATGGTTGATACAATAAGGAGGTTGTCTCTGTGTTGAATATGCTAGCTTCTTTGTTTAATCTAGTTCAGGGTTATTGCCTCCTTTCTCCTCTCTTGCACATGATGTTTGTCTATGTTTTAAAGGTGGAAGCCATCTTGATTTCTCTCTATGGTGTTTCAATTAGTAGAAAGTAGGAAAGATATGATCTTACTTTGGAAAGACTTGGTATTATTGTTCTTTTCTGAATGGCTCCCCATCTCCCTATCCATTGCTATGAAATTGCAATACTATTATTTAGGCAGGATTCTAGTTTCAAAAATTCTTATTATTACTTATAGCTCTGAGGATGATGTTGATTAATGGTAAAGGCTTGGCACCATTAGTTGTGAAGTATTTTTTGGGGCTAACATCTCTTGGAGAAATTTGATGTAGAACAAGTCTAAAGGTTTTTCTACAAGTTTAGTCACGATTAGCTTAGCAGGGCTTTCCCTTTGAGGGATCTGGAGCTTTATTAATCATTTAGGGAGTTTCTTGAGATTGTTATCTTATTTATTCTTCATAGTATTTTTTCCTGATATTGATCTTGGTCGTAAGATCTTGTGCAGATCAGGGGATTAATTTGTAAGCTTCTTTCAAGAGACTAGGTTGAGGTAATAAAGGGTTGATACAACCATCTTTTTAGAAATTAGCAAATTTTTCAGAACTTCAAAATTCTAGATCAAAATCTCTCTCTCATTTACTTCAACCTTGATGGGATTTCCCCAATGTAGTACCCCTATCCTAATCAATTTCTAATCTCAGTTTGACCTTGGTTAGTTTATCATAATATAATGTTATAGTCAGATGTTTTGATTTAGTGCATACCTGTTAATGTGGTTTTCATGCCAGATTGTATGCAAGTTTATTAGTCCTCCTATTTCATGTTATTAATCTCGGGCTAACACTTTCATAAAGTATATATATGTATGCATGTATGACTCTTGGTTACAGGAGATTTCGGGTTGCGAGGTTCATCTCCACGTGGATTAGCAAGTTTGAGTGTACCTGTTTGGTCCTTAGAATTTGGATTAGGTGGTTGTAAGACCCTCATTTGACCATAGTCATGCTCAAGTGAGCATCTTCAGTCCTCATTGGTATTCCCTTTGGTTGGATATGCAGGTCATCTGTTTGTGTGGCTCTCTTGGGTTGCGTGTTTTGTGTGTGGTTAAATTAAGTAATTAATCCTTAATCCTTAATTTGATTAAATGTGTGTTTTCACATTAGTATTTTGGGGACTAAACTAAATAGGTTCCATTTTTATGTGATTAATCATTAATTGAATTGCTTAATTCAGGTTGGTAGCAAGTGTTAGGCCCAATATGGAAAGCTAATGTATTGAGAGGGGAGCGGTGAATCGGTACTCCAAAACTTTTCTTGAATAATAACTTTACTATTATGCATAAACAGAATAGTGTAGTAACATAAAATAAAGTTAAAACAAATAGATAACAATCATACATGATTCACTCCATAACACATATATTTTGGTTAGGCAGAAACTCTTGGTTAGAGAGAAAAACTACAGTGGGGATACCACCCACAACTTCACTACTGCAATAATAAAGAGTTCTCGGTTAGAGCTACATTTTAGCTATTTCTGATAGCTCACCCTGTTAGGAGTAATAAGATCTATTAGATCTACCTTGCTAAAGGATTTTACAACATTTATTCTAAATGCTGCACTTGGTTAGAGGCTTTACAATTTATAGACTTGATTAGAGTCTTTTACCCTGTTAAAGGTTTCTCTTTCAACTTCACAATATTATAATAAAGTCATTACAAATATCTGCAACTTTACATCTGAAATGTTATAGCAGATTCTATGTGCTCAAAATAGATTACCTTGCTTATAGCATACCTCGGTAACCCATATAGTAACTCTGTAAACCCTTCTATTTACTCTATTCTTTGACTGTTCTCTGAAAACCTTCTCGGTGACCTTTGTGTCTCTATAACAGTCTTCTTACACACATGCATACACCCTTAACTAATGCTGTATAAATAGATCTCTTAAGATGGTGATCCAATTCATTGCTTTGATCTTACAAACAAGATTCCTCAAATGAATAACTATACAAAATATTTCATTGGTTAGAATGATCTCAAAATCATACACAATCTTCTGGTGCAATCTCCAATGTAATAAAGGTTAGATGTGCCTCGATCTTGTAACATGTTTTCATATGCATGTCCAAGTTTAATGTATCTGGTACCACATTTCACTCAGCGTATATCAACTCAGTGAGTCATCTTTTCTGCTCGATAGTCATAAAAAGATACTCGGTAGATAGCTCGGTGTATACTGCATTCTGTGACTGCTTTCCTCTGTAACCGACTAGACTGTGCATACCAACTTCTCTGTGTGTACTGACTGCATGATTCGGTAGTGTTAACTGACTAGAGTATATAGTATGACTTTAAATATAAAAACTAATGGCAATTTGATAAGTAGTAACAATCTCCCCTTTTGACATTAGTTGAGATGTTTGACAAAAACTACTTTCAAAGTCATAATTCAAAAATCTATATACTTTGCAAAATGACTATACTTGACAGTAAATACAATAGTCAATAAAATAGTATATTCATATATACTCCCCTTATCATTATACTGTACATAACTCTGATTTTTGCATGCTCGGTTCTGTGCTTGTGTGCTCTGCTTACTGTCCTTGGATACTCTGCATACTCTACTCGGTATACTCTCCCTGTATACAATACTCTAAATACTGTATCAAAACTATATCACAAAAACTGTATCACTCCCCAAATATAGTATCACTCAATATATTGTATTACTCCCCCTTTTTGACAAACATCAAAAAAACTTAATTTCCATCCAGGGGTGGTAACTGATCAAAAATAGATTTATACTTCTTCTGGGCATTGGTGAGTGCGATAGAGAGTGCATCTTTTATACTTTCCATTAAAGAATTTTGTGCTTGAATATCAGCCAATAGTGATATTAAGCCATCAAGAGTGCTTCCCTCTTGTGTAGTAGATAGGCGTGTGGCTTGGTTAATCTGTTCTTGAATGGATGAAAGATGGGGAAGGAATAATGTCTGGAGTGTCATTGTATCGATCCGGATCTTATGTTCTTCATTTCCGAGTTCCAGTTGTTGAGCCATGAGCTGTTGAAGCTTGGTATAAAAATTCTGAACTGAATTGGGCTCAGGAGTCAACTTATTTGAGAGATCAGTGATCTCTTTCTCAATTGCATCAGTTTTATTCTTGATATCTTTAATGAATATAGAAAATGTACAAAGTTTCTAAAATAAATAAAGAATATGCTTGAGTTGAGGGGACAACTCAGCAATGAATTTGACAAGTTTGACTTTCCCAATAGCTAAAGCTTTTCGTACCTCTTCTATCATTTTTGTAGTAAGCTCCTTGTCTTTGAGCTTGCTCAAGTACTTAGATGCATCAACTCCAGATGTTTCTATTTAATTTAGGAGTTCATCTAGTTGAATGTGGATGGCTACATCGGTTGACACTATAGCTATAGGTAGCATATCGGATAGCAGTGTCTTCACCTTCTGAAGTACTTTATTCTTCTTTTGTATGGCCATCTATTTTTCTTATTTGGCCTTTGCTTTGCATAGTTCACCAAAATCAATGAGTGCTTACCCCTTTAATTTCGATATATCCACATTGGGCAACACTATTGGTTTAGATAAATCAACTTTGAAACTATGCTTTTTCACCTTCTTCTCTTTACCTTTGGTCGATTGGACCAAGACAATAGCTTGAGAGGTTTGGTGACCCTCGGTAGGTTGCTCAGTAGAGGCAACACTTTGGTCAGTTCCTGTAGCTGCTATGGTGTCTTTTGGTGTCTCGGTACTGGGTGTCTTAGCTGCTACATTTTCGGTGCTCGAAGGTGCTTGAGAGGTCTATTCGTGAGTAGTATCTTTTCCTATTGCAGACTTGTGACCTTTGGTGCCTTGTGTTGTATCCTGAGGAGATTCGATAGAGACAAGTTGAGTGATCGGTGGATAAGGCTGAACTTGTTCTAAAATGGATTCACTAGATACAAGTTTTGCATATGTAGTGCCTTCTATCATCTCCTACTCCTGTTCCTCTATATCCATGACATCTTCATCAATTTGAATAGTGTCAGCGGGGTCTTGCTCGGTAGCATCAGGACTGTGCTCGGTGACATCAGGATCTTGCTCGGTGACATCAATGATTTCAACTTTAGATTGTTCACTGACATCTTTGATTTTGAAGATTTCCTGCCATTTTACTTTTGTCTCATTTTCTACATCAATATATAGCCCATTCATCAGTTTTAAGGCTCTTTGTTTGACAAGAAATTTTGAATTGTAGGTTGTCAAATGTTCCTTTATTTATTCTATAGACATATTAGGAAATAGATGGACTAGACTTCTTTCTCTGATTTATTTTTCTGAGTCCATTGCATACTTCCACTTGTTATCAATATGCAAGTAAAGTTCATTTGGAAGTGACTTTACTAGTTCCAATGGAGCTAGCCGAAACTTTAGAAGTGTGCAAATGACAACTTCTTCAGTTTGTCTCTTCTCATCATTATTTCTTGTTTCATACTTGACATATCTAAAAGAACCAAATCCACCATATTCTTTTAGATTGGCACAGAAGTTTTCAACACTATGTATATTTACCTTCTTGCTTTTGACAATTTGGAATTTGTTGGCATCCTCAGATTCTGTATCACTAGACTCTTTTGCCAGAATGAGTCTCTGAGTAGATTTCTTGTATGTCTTGGTTACCTTGGGAGCAGTAACACTCTTTTGTTTCTTACTCGGTGATGCAGCTGCTGCTCTTGTATTAGGTCTCTTTGTTGGAGGAGTCGGTAGGGCCTTTGAAATGTCCTATTTCTTTCTTTTCAATACTTTACCCTTAGGTAGTTCGGTGCTCAATGTTATTGCTGCCTCTTGAGCTTCTGATTCCTCTTCGGTGATGGCAAGAGTACCTTTGACAGGTGTGGAGGAAGAATCTTCTCCGAATTTCTCCGTTAAAACCTTTATCATCTTTGTTGCTTTCCTTGTAGCTTTGGGTACTACAATGCTCATTTTTACTTTTCCCTTCACCTCTTCATAGGTTCCATACCTCAGTTTGGTAGCATGCCTTGGTAATGAAAGATAGGCATCAATTTTTTGTTGTGTGATATCAAAGTCAATCTCGTAACCCATAGGTGGAATAGATTGAGTTCTTGGTTCCACAGCATTCACATAACAGTAATCAGTATCTACCACAAATCATATATCATCTTTATATTTCTCCACTAGCGAGGGTGGAATCCGGTACCTGTTGTGCATCTTCTCTTGAAATTTGCTGAAATAATCATCCATTATGTCATTGAAATTATCACCTAGTATCTTGATAAAGTCGTTAATCTAATGGGTGATTGGTTGGTGTAGCTCCCAAACTACTTTACTGACTGATGGAAAGAATTTTTCAAAGTAGAAAAACATACATAAAAGAAGTGAACCAAACTTTAGTGTATTTTCCAAGTTGTTCTTCTTCGGCTTCCTTATTGTGTTCAGGTTCTCAAACAGGTTCTTCAGTAACACTTCACATAAATCAATTTTCATTCCCTTTTTCATAATTTTATAAGCTTTGTCAACTGCGGCACAGGGTACACTATTTTCCCTTGCTGATTGGAAGAAACAATAACCAATTACTCTAATGGAAAACTTAAGTTCTGCATCAGTGACATTGTTCAGTTTCAGTCCTCTGTAATCAGATTCAACTCCAGTTAAACTAATTAATTCCTTTTGTGATATCATCTTTTGTGCTCGTGCATGATCATAGATAGGATAACCGGTGATCACATGAATGATTTCCTTTGTGATTTTGAATGGTTTCTCTTCTAGCCTCATGAAATCGTCATGAACTCTGCTCAAAAAAACTTGACCCATTGGGGCTTGAACACACAAGGGTAGGTTAGGGCTTCAGTCAATCTTTTGATCTTGATGTGTTCATACTTGCTATTCAATTTACCATCTATGCACAATTCATCATAGGTACCTCTTATCTCAACATGACCAAGTTCTTCAACACAACATTTGGTGAAGAATCTAACATCTTCAACTAATAAGACTCGATCCGAGATGAGTGAAAAGATGGTTTTGTCATCCGAATCGGAGGCGACTTTAGGAGTCAAAGTGTATTTTAGTGAGGGCTTCTCTACATTCTTGACAACTATGGGATCTTGGATCTTGGGCGCCATTGTTTATTTTAGGTAAAACTTTAGCAAACTATCCTAAGGGTTTGATGGTTTACAAACGACAGACACTTCACACTCAGCAGATAATAACAATTTGATAAGATTGGTAAACTAGCTTAACAATGCAATGAGATTTGATGTAAATACCTTGAAATTCGCTCTAAATGAGGTTTGATCACCTTGATTTGCTCTGCTCTGCTCTTTCAAAAACTTGGTAAGTGTCAATGACCGCGAAAATTCTTTTAAGTACACAAAATACCTTATCGGGCTCTGTGTGGGTTAGGTCAAAACATTAAATGCACTCAGTTCACCTTTAACCGATTTACTCTCTTTTTTTTGTTTTAACTGAGTAACCAAATTTCCTTCATTTACCGACTTGGCAGGCTTCCTGTATTCACCGACTTGACATGTTTCCTATAAAGTACTTTTGATAGAATTTCAAACTCACTAATGCATCTTAACTATGCAGATTTTGAAGAATTTTGTACATAATAGAATAGGAACTGTTATGATTTTAACCTTCAGAGAATGCAGTCCCTTCATACCTTTGCTGATTAATTTGGAATAGGTGCACCTAACTCGGTAGGTAAGGTGCTTTCTTCATTTGACACAATTTTCTTCTTTTACCAAATCATCTTTAATTTTTCTTTTAATTCTTCAGTGTCTCCTCTAGGTTGATCTCTGCAATCTCCAGCTAAATGTTCAACTTTGTGACAATGAAAACATGCCATACCAAGATTTCTCCATGATATTTGGTTGTTCATTCCAAACCTTATAAAACAGTTTGTACTAATATGTCCATATCATCCACAATATTCACACCATATCCTTGTATTGTAATCCCATGGTACTACTACATATTGTCAGTAAGGATCTGTGTGAGTTCAGTAACCTCTAGTGTTTGCTCGGTGTGCGGACCACATGTAGTTCTTTTGCTTAAGCAAGCACTTCTCAGTACTATATCCATATCCATTGCAGTTTCTACAAAACCCTTTGAATTTTGCCTTCTGATAGTTGTTAATAGACTTTTTCCTACATTGATTAGATGTGTGACCATATTTATTGCAATTGTAACGATAATCATTGGACTTTGTGATATTCGGTTGCTTACCTTTTCTGATTTGGCATATGCTGGCAGTGTGACCTTGATTTCCATAGTAGTAGCAAATAGGATTCTTTCTTTTTATGTTATTCCTTTTTCTAGCTTTATTTGATGTTTCTCCTCTCTCGATAGTATGAATTCCTTTCTCGGTAGAGTCATTTCCTTCGTAACCAAGTCCTGCATCTCTATTGGGTCTTCTTGTATTCAGTTGCTCATCTAGCATCTTTGATGCTTCATAACTCTTCTTCAGTGTTTCTTTGGATTTCTTCTCTGTTTCAAGTTCATCGGTCAACCTTGATACTTCAAGTTTCAATGCTTGATTTTCATCATTCTTCATAATTGCTTCATGATGTGCATAACCTAGTTGATCTGTCATATTTTGTTGAATCCCAGTCAACCTTATGATTTCATCATTTTTATAAGATACTAAGACTTCAAGTTGTTGTTTCTCTCTTTGTAGATCTCTTTCTTTATCCTCAACTATCCTTAATGCATCTAGATTTTCAGTCATTTGTGTGCTGAAATGTTCATGTTCTCTTTTCATTGCTTTTAGTTGATCAACCAGTGCTTTGTTCTTTTCTTTCAATACTCCAATCATTTCTTTAGTTCCTTCAGATATACTATTCTCAGATGATGTCTCAATTTGTTCTACTAACTCTTGAGAATCCTACAAGTCATCAGATAATCTTCTTCTTACTTTCAGAGATTTTCACATTTGCCTTTGCATGTCTGCAATCACTTGATTAGCATGATCCAGCTCTTCTTGCAGATATACAATCCTCCGAGATTGTTTGTAGCCTTCCATTGATAAGATCTTTCTCTTAAGGTAGTTAAACCCTTTTCCAAGATTGAAGCTCGGATACCAATTGTTAGGCCCAATATGGAAAGCTAATGTACTAAGAGGGGAGGGGTGAATCAATACTCCAGAACTTTTCTTGAATAATAACTTTACTGTTATGCATAAACAAAATAGTGCAGTAACATAAAATAAAGTTAAAACAAATAGATAACAATCATACATGATTCACTCCATAACACATATATTTTGGTTACGCAGAAACTCTTGGTTAGAGAGAAAAACTGCGGTGGGGATGGTACCCATAACTTCACTACTGCAATAATTAAGAGTGCTTGGTTAGAACTACATTTTAGCTATTTCTGATAGCTTACCCTATTAGGAGTAACAAGATCTATTAGATCTACCTTGCTAAGGGATTTTAAAACATTTATTCTGAATGCTGCACCTGGTTAGAGGCTTTACAATTTATAGAGTTGATTAGAGTCTTTTACCCTGTTAAAGGTTTCTCTTTCAACTTCACAATATTACAATAAAATCATTACAAATATCTGCAACTTTACATTTGAAATGTTATAGCAGATTCTATGTGCTCAGAATAAATTACCTTGCTTATAGCATACCTTGATAACCCATATAGTAACTCTATAAACCCTTCTATTTACTTTGTTCTTCGACTGTTCTCTAAAAACCTTCTCGGTGACCTCTGTGTCTCTGTAGCAGTCTTCTTACACACATGCATACACCCTTAACTAATGTTGTATAAATAGATCTCCTAAGATAGTGATCCAATTAATTTCTTAGATCTTACAAACAACAATCCTTGAATGAATAACTGTACAAAATATTTCATTGGTTAGATTGGTCTCAAAATCATACACAATCTTCTGGTGCAATTTCCAATGTAATAATGGTAGATGTGCCTCGATCTTGTAACACATTTTCATATGCATGTCTAGGTTCAATGTATCTGGTAACACATTTCACTTGATGTATATCAAATCGATGTGTCATCTTTGCTGCTTGGCGTATACTGCATGATTCGGTAGTGTTAACCGACTAGAGTATATAGTATGACTTTAAATATAAAAACTAATGGAAATTTGATAAGTAGTAACACCAAGTACAATTAAATGATTAATTTTAATGTTAAATTTATTATGTTTATGTTGTTGGAAAAGAAAGATTTAAGTTTAATCGAAGTAGGATTAATTTAATTTTGTTGGCATTTTGGAAATAGAAAGGTTAATTTAAGTTATTTAAGAAAATCAATTTTAAATTGAAAAGAAAGTTAATATATTGATATAGTTGGAAAGAATGAATTTAAAGATTTATTTTTAAATAAAATATTTTAAATCCAAAATAAAAATTTTGGTCAAACCTTTCCCATTTAACCTAGATTTTTGGAAAAATATGGGAGGTGGATTTTTTTTGGAAAATATTTTTGGATGGAAATTTGGGGATTTTGGGAGGAGAAGTAAATTCTTGAGCCTGCAGGTTGGACTCCTCACTAAATCTTTCCTAGGATTTCTATATGAGGTAAGATTCTGGTTTAGATCTTTGGTTTCTATGTTTATTAGAGTTTGTTTGTTTTCTTTGAAAAAAAAATCTGGTTGTGTTGTTGAAAATCTCATTTATTTGGGGAAAATGAAAGAAGTTGTAGATTAATTTGTGAAATTAAATTCTCCTTACTCCCTTCCCAATCTCCAGATGTAATTTTAGTTGTTCTAATAAACTTTGTTAAAATCTCCATTGAATGTTCTCTGGTTTAAGTTTTAATTTGGAAAAACTAGTTGTTTTAGTCAAGTTTGGTAGAAGGGTTTGGATAAATGGATGTTAATCCTTCTTATTTTGCCAATGGTGTTTGTTTTAAAATAATTTTTTTTCCTTCCCAGATCTAGGTATTCTGTTAATGTAAATTTTAAGAAAACCAAAGTGTTCTGAAAAAAAATAAATTAATTTTTTATTCTCTACTGAGACTATGTTTTTTGACTGGGAGGTATTTCTTTAAACAGTGGAGAATATATATATATATATATATATATATATATTAATCCACGTGGCGAGAATAAACCCCCACCACGGGGAGGTAGTATGCTCACAAGAGTGACAAAGATATTCAGAGGTCACCGAGAAGGTTTTTCAAAAAATAGTTTAAGGGATAGAGTATACAGAAGAGGTCACCGAGTTGATTTATCAATTACTGAGGTATGTTATGAGAAAGGTCATTTCATATTGAGCACATAGAGGCTGCTATAACATTTCAAATGTAAATTTACAGATATTTGTAAAGATTTTTTATTGAATTATTTGAGTTGTAATAGAAACCTTTAACAGGGTAAAAGACTCTAACAAAGTCTATGAATTGTAAAGCCTTTAACTGGGTAGAACATTTTGTAAAAGTGTTTGTAAAATCTTTTAGCAAGGTAGATCTAAGGATCTTGATACTCCTAACAGGGTAAGCTATCAAAAATAGCTAAACCTGTAGCTCTAACCGAGCAACCTTTATTATTGCAGTAGTGAAGTTGTTGGTGCCATCCCCACCACAGTTTTTCTCTCTAACAAAGAGTTTTTGCATAACCAAAATATTTGAGTTATGGAGTGAAATGTGTATGAATGTTATTTCTATGATTATGTTTTAGCATTATATATTATGAGATCAACTATACACAGTTTATGTTTATCAGTAAGATTGTTTTTGAAGAAAAGTTTTGAAGTACTGATTCACCCCTCCCCTCTCAGTACATTAGCTTTCCTAGTTGGACCTAACAATTGGTATCAGAGCACTACTCTTGGAAAAGGGTTTTACTGCCTAAAGAGAAAGATGCTATCAATGGAAGGCTATAAACAATCACATGGAATTGTGAATCTTCAAGAAGAATTGGATCATGCTAATCAAGTGATTGTAGACATGCAGAGACAAATGCAAAAATCACTTAAAGTCAAAAGAAGATTGTCTGATGATTTACAGGACTCGAAAGAGTTGGTGGAACAAATTGAGACATCATTTGAGAACAACATATCAGAAGAGTCTAAAGAAATAATTGTAGAATTGAAAGAAAAGAACAAAGGACTAAATGATCAGCTAAAAGTAATGAAAAGGGAACATGAGTACTTCAACACATAGATGACTGAAAATCTTGATGCATTGAGAACAACTGAGGATAACATAAGAGATTTAGAAAGAGAAAAACAACAACTAGAAGCATTGGTGTCTGAAAAGAATGATGAAATCACAAGGATGACTGGAATCCAACATAATCTATCTGATCAATTGGGTTATGCACATCATGAAGCAAATCTAAAAGAAAATGAGAATCAAGCATTGAAACTTGAATTATCAAGATTGACCGATGAACTTGAAGCAGAAAAGAAGTCAAAAGAAACACTGAAGAATAGTTATGAAGTGTTAAGAATGTTGGATGATCAACAAAACATAAGATCACCAAATAAATCTCCTGGACTTGGTAACAAAAGAAACAACTCTATAGACAAAGGAATCAACACCACTGAGAAAGGAGAATCATCAAAGAAGGCTGGAAATAAATGTTAGTTCTAATACTTAATGTAAAGTACGGATGCCAATAGCTAACAAGATGAGAGGGGGGGGTGAATCATACAAACTTAAACTTCCATAAAATCAACAGATTCAACCTCGGTAACTACTTCAACAACTTAACCAAAAACTGTTAAACATCCAAACTTATGAACACAAAATCATAATAACACTCATAACACTAGATTTAACATGGAAACCCAAATAGGGAAAAACCACTATGGGATTTCAGACCCATTAAGAAATATACTCTTCTAGAGTATGCTCGGTTAAAAGAAAATCCTATTAAAGATTACAAACACATTGTTAGATGTGACCCAGTTAAGGGATTTCCCTCAGATCTGTTAGGATCTTCACTTTGTTAGAAGTGACCTTGTTAAAGGATTTCAAACACTCACTTAGAATGTTACCTTGCTAGAGGGTTTACATATAAGACTGTTAAGTACACTCGGTTAAGAGATTTTCTCTCACTTACAAAATAACAGTAATAAAATCGATCTGCAACTTCACATCTAAAATGCTAAAGTAGATTCTCATTTGCTCAAAACAATCTAGTCATAGGACTTATCTTGTCCCTCTGTTAGGCTCTCTACTCTGTTATTCAAATAGGTCTTCAAGCTTCTGTGCTCGGTAATCACTATGTAACATCCTTGTGCATACACTTTCCCGCATACCTTGTTTATTAGCAATTCCTTATTTATAAACAATTGCTAACCGCTAAATCTCCTTGATTACATTTCCCATGATCAATCTTAGCCATTGGATCTTCAAACTTGACTAGGTTCAATGTATCCTTTCGATCTGAAAATGTTTTACCTTACCTCAGGACTTCCATTCCTATCTTGGAACTTGCATAAGGTTATTGTGGTTCAATCTACTTTGTAGATCTTCCTGCTGATTTTCCTTTACAATAGATCCTTAACAAACTTCATACATGGCATACCAATCATTTATACATCTCTAGCTAATCATTGTCCTTCATTAAATAATGCTTTTATCCATCCCATGTGCACTGTCATAACTCGGTTGCAACTCGGTAAATACTAAACTTTACTCGGTAGACATTTCACCTTCATTAACCGATATCGATAACCTTAGGGTTTACTGACTAGGTTCCCTAGGGTTTACCGACTAGGTTCATTGCTTGGTTGCATAGTATAGTATTAACCTTACAATCAACAACATATGTAGGATATCAAAACAATCTAAACATCATGATCTCATCATTGTCTAACTCGGTAATAGTTGCCCATTGAATAACTTATTCCTCCCTTTATTCATCACATTCTTTCTGTGTCTTTTACTGACATCATAATTCTCCTCTAATCAATCTTCTCAAGATATGGCAACATCATATTGAATCAGATAATCAATTTCTTGACATCAATGACAAAATAATTTTATAAAGATAGTTATCATCCTTCTTCAGTTATATCAATAATCTTCAACAACCTTCTCAATATCCTTATTGAATATCGACAATTTGTCTTATTGTAATGCCAACAATCTCCCCCTTTGGCATTGATGGCAAAACCAACAATTAAATGGTAATACCAATAAGATATTAAAATTGACTCAAATTCATATTGCTATTAGACTTCTCCTGTTATCCTTGATCTGTTGTCTTTTGAAGTCTTCTCCATTTTTCATTAGGCTTTAGAGCTATTGACTTGCATTTAGTCTTCTCCATTTTTGCAATCTACTCCCCTTATCATTAGTCTTCTGTAATTTCCATCATTCAGGGCTTTATCATGCAGTCAACCATTTAGTCTTCTCCCCCTTTGACAACAATGCCAAAAAGTAAAAGAACTAAATCATGATTTCTTCCTCTGTGAAGTGATTTGCCTTGTTGTGTAACATCTCAGTCTCAGTCAGATCAACTTGTCTCTATTCATTTTTTCCTGCACACCTTTAGGTGACCTCCTAATGTGTGTAAATCAACATCAATCCACACATAATATTCTATAGATTCATCGAATTGATGCTTTCACCGAGCTTAGTTAGTGAGTAGAAGATAGGGGTAGGACCCTTAACTTGCTTCTGATATACTTAAAAGTGTCCCTTGGCAGTGGCTTTGTGAAGATGTCTACTAATTGCTCCTTTGAACTGATATATTCTAGCATAACTTTCTTCTCTTGAACTTCTTCTCTGAGATAATAATACTTTATAGATATATGCTTTTTCTTAGAGTGCATCACTGGATTCTTTGAAATGTTAATGGCACTAGTATTATCACAGAATATAGTTATTGGCTCGGTAACTTTCTCATTTATACCTTCCAACAATTGTTTGATTCATGCTATATTGGTACAATTCAATGCTACAACAACATATTTAGCTTCTGCTATAGATTGAGAAATACATCCTTGTTTCTTGCTAAGCCAACTTACTAGTCTTTCTCCCAAAAAGAAAGCTCCACCACTTGTGCTTTTCATGTCATCTATGTTGCCTGCCCAATCAGCATCAGTATAAACTTTTAAATCAAAATTATTTCTTTTTTCATATACTAAGCCATAATCCTCAATGCCTCTCAGATATCTGAAAATTCTCTTGTTCGTTGTCATATGAGTTTCCATGGGATCTGCAGAGAATCTTGCTACAATACCTGCTACATGTGCTATATCCAGTCTACTATGCACAACATATTGCAATTTTCCAATCATAGATCGGTAAAGTGTCTCATCAACAGATGCAGATTCATCATTTTTTGATAATTTACAGTTAGTAGTCATAGGAGTACTTACTGGTTTAGAATCCTCCATTCCAAATTTCTTCAAGATTTCCTTTATGTACTTGGATTGAGTAATAAAAATCTCATCTTTCATTTGCAATATTTGTAAACCTATAAATTACTTTATCTCACCGATTAGTGACATCTCAAATTCTTTGCACATTTCATTTCCAAAGTTCTTACATAAGG
Organism: Cryptomeria japonica; assembly: GCF_030272615.1. Taxonomy (NCBI): domain Eukaryota; kingdom Viridiplantae; phylum Streptophyta; class Pinopsida; order Cupressales; family Cupressaceae; genus Cryptomeria; species Cryptomeria japonica. The sequence goes on from NC_081413.1 coordinate 660,829,800, forward strand.
AATCATTTCCACAAAATATAATGTCATCAACAAATATGGTTGAGATCAGTATTCCATTGTCCTCATCTTTCTTCATGTACATATTGTTGTTTTCACTTGTCCTTATAAAACCAATCTTGATTAAATAAGAGTGCAATCTTTCATACCATGCTCTAGGTGCTTGTTTCAGACCATATAAGGCTTTGTTTAGTTTGCATACCTGATATTTACTCTTGTCTTAAACAAATCCTTCAGGTTGTTCAATGAAAACTTGTTCTTCTAGTATACTATTCAAAAATGCAGATTTAACATCCATTTGATATACCTTGAAATTTTTGAAAGCAGCATATGCCAACAATGTTCTTACTCCCTCAAGTCTACCCACAGGTACAAAAGTCTCACCATAATCTATTCCTTGTTTTTGAGCATAACCTTTGTAAACTAGTCTTGCTTTGTTGCGAATGACCTCCCCTTTTTCATTTAGCTTGTTTCTGAAAATCCACTTAGTACCGATTACATTTTTGTCCTTTGGTCTTTGGATTAGTGTCCATGTGTCATTCTTCTTGATTTGAACAATTTCTTCTATCATAGCATTTACCCAATCTTCACTATTAAATGCCTCTTTCACTATTCTCGGTTAAAATTCAGAAATTAGACATGTGTTCTATCTCAGTTTGTTTCTTGTCATCACTGGATCATCTTTATCTCCTATAATCTGACTTGATGCATGATATCATTTGACATATTTGGCTAATATAGGCTTGGTAGGTTCTGTATGATCTTCTTCATCACTCAGTAACTGGAAATTATTTTCATTTTCTTCAGCAGCTTTCTCGGTAGGATTTCTCGGTTGAACATAAACAAAATCTTCATAATATTCTGGTTCTTTGGAATTTCCTTCATCACTTCTTTCTACAAATTCATCAATTTTCATATTTGCACTTTCCACTATTTTGTTAGATGATTTGATTAGACATTTAAATGCTTTACTTCTAGAAGAATAACCAAGAAATGTTCCTTCTTCACTTTTCTGATCAAACTTTCCATTTTTGTCATCTTTGTGAACATAGCATCTACTTCCAAAGATTTTAAAGTAACTTACATTAGGTTTCTTGTCATACCAGATCTCATATGGTGTCTTCATAGTTCCTATCTTTAGTTGAACTTGGTTCATCGTCGATATTCCCTTTGGTTGGGTATGCAGGTCGTCTGTCTGTGTGGCTTTCTTGGGTTGCGTGTTGTGTGTGTGGTTAAATCGAGTAATTAATCCTTAATCCTTAATTTGATTAAATGTGTGTTTTTTACATTAGTATTTTGGGGACTAAATTAAATAGGCTCCATTTTTATGTGATTAATCATTAATTGAATTTCTCAATTCAAGTTGGTAGCAAGTATAATTAAATGATTAATTTTAATGTTAAATTTATTATGTTTATGTTTTTGCAAAAGAAAGATTTAAATTTAATTGAAATAGGATTAATTTAATCTTGTTGGCATTTTCGAAATAGAAAAGTTAATTTTAGTTATTTAAGAAAATCAATTTTAAATTGAAAAGCAGGTTAATACATTGATATAGTTGGAAAGAATGAATTTGAAGATTTTTTTTTAAATAAAATATTTAAAATCCAAAATAAAAATTTTGGTCAAACCTTTCCCATTTAACCAAGATTTTTGGAAAAATATGGGAGGTGGGTTTTTTTGGCAAATATTTTTGGAAAGCATTTTTGGATGGAAATTTGGAGATTTTGGGAGGAGAAAAAATTTCTTGAGCCTGCAGGCTGGCTGGACTCCTCACTAAATCTTTTATAGGATTGCCATATGAGGTAAGATTCTAGTTTAGATCTTTGGTTTCTTTTTTTATCAAAGTTTGTTTGTTTTCTTTGAAAAAAAAATCTGGTTGTGTTGTTGAAAATCTCATTTATTTGGGGAAAATGAAAGAAGTTGTAGATTAATTTCTGAAATTAAATTCTCGTTACTCCCTTCCCAATCTCCAGATGGAATTTTAGTTGTTCTCAATAAAGTTTTTTAAAATCTCCATTGAATGTTCTCTTATTTAAGTTTTAATTTGGAGAAATTAGTTGTTTTAGTCAAGTTTGGTAGAAGGGTTTGGATAAATGGATGTTAATCCTTCTTATTTTGCCAATTGTAGTACCCCTATCGTAATCGATCTCTAACCTTGGTTTAATCTTGATTAGTTTATCGTGATATTATGATTATAATCAGATGTTGATTTTACGCATAGCTATTGATGTGGTTCTCACACTAGTTGTATGCAGGTTATTCAGTGTACCTATTTCGTGATTTTAGTATCGGACTAACGCTTTCATTAGATTTTATAAATGTATGCATGTATGATCTTTTGTTGCAGGAGATTCCAGGTACGAAGTCGCATGAGTGCGAGGTTCGTCGTCACTTGGTTTTGCAGGTTTGAGTGTACCCTTGTTAATCCCTAGAGTCGGATTAGGTGGTCGTGAGACCCCAGTTGACCTTCGTCGTGCTCAAGTGAGCATCGTCAGTCGTCGTCGGTAATCCCTTCTTGTTCGGGTTTGCGAGTCGTCTGTTTGGTTGACCTTCTCGGTTTGCATGCCTGGTGTGTTTGGTTATTTGATTAATTAGTCCTTAGTAATTATCTTGATTAAATATATGCGTTTGTGCATTGAGGATTAATGGATTAAATTAATCAGGTATTCGTTATGCGATTTTCATTGTTAATGAATTGCCTATTTTAAACTGGAAGCAAATTTGATTTAATGTCTGATTTTGAATATTAATGCATTTATATATGCTGTTGAAAAGGAAGTTTAGTAGGTTATCGCAATAGAATTTAATTGAATCTGTTGGATTATTATATTAGAAAGGTTAAATTTGTTTATATAAGGAAATCGAATTTTTAATTGAAAAAGCAAGTTATTTTTGTTGTTGTATTTAGAAAAGAATTAATTTTGAGTATTATTTGTAAATAAAGATTTTTATTCCAAAAATAGAAATTTTGGGTCAACTCTCCCATATAACCCAAATTTGGGGAAATTTGGAGAGGATGGTCAATTTGGAGAAGATTTTGGGTTGGAGAGAATTTTTGGGCAAAATTGGGAGTTTTTGGAGAGGAAGATGTTGGTCTGGATCTGGCAGGATTGGGCTCTCCCTCAGCCATACCGGGATTGCGAATTAAGGTAGGATTCTGAATTGGTCATTGAAAAAATCTATTTGAATGTTCATTATGAATTTGGCTGGAAATTTTTATGGAAATGTGTATTTTTCTTCATGGCTGTTTGGGTGTTTGAATCCCTTTGTTATTGGGAAGGAGGAAATCACCCAAGAACTTGAACCGAACTAGTCCCTGTTAACCGAATTTTTATTGAATCGAATTTTGCTTGCCAAATTGGGTGATGGGCGGTTGTTTAATTTTTGGACTGGGCGTTTTAATGAAATTTGTTTTATTAAATTTCATGCGGGGAATGTAATCGGACTGTGTGCTTTTAATTAGCAAAGAAATTTTATTTAAGGTCGAACTGTGTGTGTGTTCGAAGAAAGTTTCGAACACTCATTACCAAACTGGGCGCGTGTTTATATTTAAAAAAAAAAACCCGAGGGTTTGGGGTTTGGAGGCGGGGAGCGGAGCTCCCCCGCACCTCCTTCCCCCTTCCCCCGCACGCAGCTCTTCCTTTTTCCCTCGTCCCGCGCGCGTTCTGTTTACCGCCGCTCGCACACCATTTTGTTTTATCCCGCTCGCTGGTGGTGTTGGCTTCGGCTGCGGCCCACGGCGGTGGCCACAGGGGCCGCGGTGGCCGCAGGACGCTGCGGCACCTGCGGGCACCACCGTGGTGCGGCCCGCGAGCGCTGCCGCCCCTCTCCCTCGGCTAGGGTTAGGGCACGGCCGCCTCGCCTTTCCTCTAAACTTTTTAATGCGTTCTCTTTGGTTTAAAAAAAAATGGTTTAATAAATGTTGATTTTTATGTGTTCTTTTTTTCTTCATTCAAAAAAAAAAAAAAGAAAATGCAAATGATATGTTGTTAATGTATGTTATTTTAATGTTGAGTATCAATTAGTATTTAATCTTGATTAAGATAGCAAAAGAATGACAAATGATATTTGGGTATTGATTAGTGTTATAACGGGGTTATAGGTGAATTAACTATTCAATTTCATTTCATGATTTTTGCTCTCTTCTGATTAAGTTCTGAAACTGTGAACTTTTGCAATTGAATATTGTTGTTTATATTTTGATTGATCTGGGATTAGTGAATCTAGATCTCACCCTCTAGCTGATTAGAGCATTCGGCTAATTGAGAAGTAGTGAAATATTTATCGATGGGTGTTTAAATTGAAACGATGTGCTTTTGGAAATGATTAGCTTCTTTAGTTTCTCCTTCTACATTTTTAACTACGTAATTCGTATAATGCATCTGGAAGTGAAATTATGAATCCGTAGAGATTGATTTTAGACCAGTATGTTAATGATGTTAGATTGGAGATTAAATAGCTCATTTTAATTGATTAATAGTTGTCTGATCTTTTTAATATAAATTTGGTTTAAAAACTCTATACGGCTTAACTTGCCTGTTCGATGCTTGAACCTTAGGAGTTAGAAAACCAAGAACAACTTATCCCTCGATGAGGTAGATAACTGTAAGCTGATTTAGATCTTGTAGAAAACTTGATCGATTTTAATGCTTAAATCAATTTGAGAAAATATTGTCTTTTCTGATTATTGCCTTGCAAATTTAATTTATGTATTCACCTTTAATTATGAAATGGCATGTTTTGCTTTGTGTAAAAGGACCCTGTCGTATCGATGATTTGGTGTTCCTGTTTCAGTCCTCGAATTTTGAGTTGCCTATGGATTGTGATGCTGTCTTAGTTGGTTATATCCTCCTTGTGTGAGTCGAATGATGATTCATGGTTGACCTTAGTTGTCAGGTCTCTAGTTAGAGTACCGTCAGTAAGTGTTCATCTTTGAGTCATGTTTGACCTGATGATTGTATCTCCTGGAACTCCGTTCGTCTTACCATGTGTATTCCGTGGTGTGAGTTCATCTGAGTTAGTCTAGTGTCGTATGGGAAAGTGGCTTTCGATTGGGGGCCGCGCCCAAAGTGGCTGCTGGGTAACCCGTCGAAAGTGAGTCTAATAAGTGATAACCTAAGTAGATTAGAAAATAATTTATAAATAAGATAATGTGCCTCACACATGGGACGAGTGCTAGCATAGACTCGACATGCTGTGAGAAGGCCTGAAATGGCAAACTACCTTCCTTGTCTTCACGAGAGGATGTGTGGGTCCACATGAGGCTTGGATGGGCCGGAAGTTCGGATTAGGTTGCCAGGGTTACCAGTGTATGGGCCGGGACCTATGAAGACTTGCCATGGTATCCATACTAGGTTGTGTGATGACACTTGTCCCTACGTTCGCTAGTGTGTTGTCGTTTTGTCCTGTTTTGAGTACCTTTGTGAGTCGTCCTTTGTCACTGCCCTTGTGAGTGTCGGTTTCATGTTAGACCTTGGGTTGTGATGGCTCAGTTTTATGGATGCTCTTCTGGACCTTTGTTTTAGCTTTGATTATGTTCAGCTGGATCCTGTTCTTTTTAAGGATCGTTTATGTATTAATTGACCGATGCGGTCGTCTGTATATTGTTATGTATCGCCTTGATGGCTAGATTGTATGGTGTAACCTCTTGTATTCTTAACTTTATTATTTATCAGAGGGGTCTTGCAGTTGCGCAGACCCGGAGATGTAGCCCTTTAGGGGTGAACTCCGAGATCAGTATGGTGTTATGTGGTGTATTCTCTTATGTTTCCTTTATTCAACTTTTTCATGTATGATTAATTTGTGTAAAAGGGTTACGTGGATAATTGGAATTAACTTTAGACGCTTTTATTCAGTTCTATTTTGAATGCCATGTGGATCGAATGCATAACTGGTTGAGATGCGATTTATCGTAATGCATGTGTGAAATCATCCGTTTAATGCAATAAGTTGGAACATGGAATAATGTATCTTAGAGTAATGAATTATATTCAGTGGTTGTTAAGGAATTTAATATGCTTGGAAAGATCTCTTAGGTTATGATGAAATCCTAGTGTATTAGAAAATGTAGATGTATGGTTTGTAATTTTAAATTGAAAATCTTGAATGAGTATTAGGAATGGATCTTAATGATGAATCTTGCTTGTGATTTATATTTCCCTCTTTTGAAAGGAATTATTCTGATTATGATTATCTCGTTATTAAGATATTCAGCTTAATGGATTAATTGTGTGAGTTAAATGAATTGTGAAATTTAAGTAATCTCGTTGGGAAACTCTTTAGGTGTTAGTTGAAGTCTTCCGCTATGCAATCTGAATCTTTGGTATCTTGTTGCTTCTTATGTGTTGTAACTTTTAAAAAAATAAATTTTGCACTCTATTCTTGTAATTTTGGCTTATCCCTTCGGGGTTTCCTGGCGGGGCATTACATTTGGTATCAGAGCCCATGTTGCAAACATTGGGATCTCTGGTGTCGCATGTGCCCTCTATTGGTGTGAGGTGTATCGACCTTATGTGTATGCTTGTCCTCCTGTTGCATGTGAGTGATTGAGCAGACCTTAACTGGTGTGTAACGTGTGTTCACACCTTGCTTCGCCTTCTTGATGTTGGTGTTTGTGTGCTTATTGATGTCTGGGTCTACAATTACTCTTATTTAAAAGAGAGTCGTATGTACCTTTCCTTATTGAGTGTTGTACTCTTTAGACTAATCCATTTGGATTGGTCCGTACTTGTTTTGAATCTGAAAGTGCAAATTGTGCTTGTTTTAAGATTATGATCTAGCTTAATGTCGTCCACTTGAGGGACTAATATGGCAATTATTGAATGCTTACTTTGTAGAAAATTAAATGATCATCACCATTCCTCTCTTCTTTCTGGAAATTAAATGATTAAGATATGTGTAATTATCTTTGATTTGAGTTTCTTGTTTGAAAGAGAAAAGGGTGTGACTTCTTGAACCCTTGTGTGAGCCTTATGACGCTTATGTTTGTAGAATTATTAAAAAAGAGCATGTTATTGTAGCTTCGAGAGAATATTAATGTGTTTTCCGAAAGATTGTCTTATTTGTCTCATTAAACCAATTTGATTTAAGATTTATTTTAGCAAATGCTCCGTTGAACTCGCTTTTGGGTATGTGGTATTACCTTGATGTGTTTAGAAAGTGCGAATGGAAGAGCTTGTTTGATGTGCATGCATTAATATGTTTTAATTGGGTAATAGCTCTTTGCTTATCTATGATCGTAATGTGATCTTCCCTAGTAGGTTGCAAATTATGACATGTGTCTGAATTGTATTATTATTAAGTGAGTGTTCTTATGAGGTCTTGCAGTATCGAAAAGATTGCCTCTCTTGATCTCTGTTTTGTTTGGAAAACTAGAACCTCTTGTTGCAACCATAATTATTGAAAATGTTTTGTTAGGCTGATTGTCATCCTTCTAAATGGTAGTGAAATGATAACCGTGTAATTAAATGATAGGCTTATAGTGGGAAATTTAATATTGCAGCGTGATCTTGTTTGATCTTGCGTGTTTTGTAGGAAATGGTTTGGTTATCAAACTCTCTTTCCCTTCTCTTTGCCTAATCATAGGAATTTTAGAAATGGTATTAAAAAGTGCATTGATGTAAATAGAATGTTTATAAAACATGTGAAATTGTATGTTTGCTTTTGGCTTCATAGTGATAGATGAAAGTCTTAAGCTTTAGAAATGAATTTGCTTAGCTAGTAATTTAATTATGAATGCTTAGTGAGATTCGAGGAAGCTATAGGAATGATGTTATTTCCTTATATAATTGTGAATTGTTAATAATTTCTGTACTTGAATCTAGAGTAAACTTGATTCAGTTATTTATATAGAAAGCATAATTGGAATCTTCCTTGTATAGATGTTAGCGTACTGAAAAGTACTCCTCGTAAATGTGACTAAACCAGTGCTGGTGTAATTGTGTGTATTGTAAGAAACCAGTGCTTATCTTATGTGCCCATGGATTGGTGAAGTAACCAACCATGGAGGGTATGTTGCTTATGAGTATGGGAAACCATACTGTTTATGTGGTGTTGCTTATTTGTTTCCCTGCTGAGTACCAAACCTCGGGTTGTGGGTAACTCGGTATGTTAAGGGGTAGTATTTGAAGCGACCGTTCCTTGAATAGTATGGATTGGCGTACAAGTAATGTCGGCGCGAAGCGACTTTAGCTTCTCTACTTCGAGGAATGATATAGTTGTACTACTAAACTGTATCAAGGTGTACTCAATACTTTCCCTTTGATGAACCTATTTACAGGTTTATGTGTGCCAGCCTATTCTCTTCCTTATTTGAGCATTTCGATGGTGATTCTTGTGTTCAGTGATGGTGCGATTTGGAGGATCCTTTGCCTTGTCTTCATGAAAGGTAGGTTTATTCACTTGTGCTGCCAGTTAGTTTGTGTTGGTGGGCATGTGGGTGGACCATAGTCATGTATACCTCTGACTTACGGCGAGTATCCTTCTAGATACGTCGCTATGCGGGATGTGGCTTGCGCGTGCTTTTTCCGCGAGGTGCACTACCATGCGGGATACGTCCACTGTGTGTTTTCTCCACTTGGGGTATTGCCATGCCACGTGACGACATGATGCGGGGTGATGTCGAGGTGCACACCGCCATGCCATGTGGATAGTGTGACTATGTCACACCACATGATGAGCTACTGCAATAGCTAGTCAGTTGTTCCTTCCTTCCTCGTTGGTGGCTAGATGCTAGTCACACAGTGCTATTATGTGCAGTCGTGATATTCTTTATATTTCTTTGGGGATCAACAATTTATTTTACCTTGACTTTGAAGGTTTGGCCACGATCTTGTGATCTTTTGCACTTTTGATTTGGTGTTGAAATTCCGGATTATTTTCTTACCTTATTGTTGGAATTGATGATTTATTATCTTTATTCATCTGTACTTTGGTGGCTAAACTGGTTTATCATTATTGTTTTCGGATGCTGGTCTTGTGTCAAAATGTGAAATTCCTCTCCAAGGACGTATGATACGGAATTGGTAGAGTGTGTGCGAGGAAGTTGATATAGGGAACCGTGAGGATAGGGGGTATGTGAGGCTGTGACGCAGCTAGTACCCACTACCTACCTATGTGTGGTGACTATCTCTTGGAGGCTAACCACCTTGTTCAACAAGGGATATTCACAAAGGTCTTGTATGGAAGGTAGCACCGCTATGGTGTGCCTAGCACCATCAAGCCTTTGAGTGAGATATTGGATATTTATGATCATATTGTTGTTTTGAGATCAGGCATAGAGATGCTGATCGTGCATGTTATCCTTGACCGAGCATTAGACATGCTCACATGTGGCCTTTTCTGTTATGCATTCCAGTTATGTGGATGGTTATTATTTGTATCATGGAGTAAATTGTGTTAACTTGTCGCTATGTTATGGGACATAGTCTTTGGAAAGGTTTTCTTATGCCTGGCAAGTGTAATCAATTGAGTTATTTACGTTGCTCTTATTTCATGAAAGCTAATTTGGTTGTAGAAACTGATATTTTGAGCTAGTTCTATGTTATTAAATCTTATGATAAAGATGGATTGGTAAAGGAAATTGATCTTATGGCATGTTTTCCTATCATTTTTGATCGATGATTATGGTAATTGTTGTTACCTCATTGTAATGTTTTAATTTGGTGTAATGAATGGAAGAAAATTCCTTTTTTCTCTGCTATGATTGTGGATAATTCCTAGAATATTCTAAGGAATGTATGGTTTTAGATGTAGTTTGCCAATGGATAATGGCGTTTGTAAAGGATTTTGCAATAATACTTCATTTGATTATGGAAAGATTTCTATGTGCAATTTGATCTTTGTTGAATGAGTTTCAGGGCTGATGCGTACGACATGTTCTTCATCTAGCCTCACGACTTCCAGGAGTAAGTCGGAACCTAGGGGGGAAGAATTTAGTACCCCTACAGTAATCGATCTCTAACCTTGGTTTAATCTTGATTAGTTTATCGTGATATTATGATTATAATCAGATGTTGATTTTACGCATAGCTATTGATGTGGTTCTCACAGTAGTTGTATGCAGGTTATTCAGTGTACCTATTTCATGATTTTAGTATCGGACTAACGCTTTCATTAGATTTTATAAATGTATGCATGTATGATCTTTTGTTGCAGGAGATTCCAGGTACGAAGTCGCATGAGTGTGAGGTTCGTCGTCACCTAGTTTTGCAGGTTTGAGTGTACCCTTGTTAATCCCTAGAGTCGGATTAGGTGGTCGTGAGACCCCAGTTGACCTTCGTCGTGCTCAAGTGAGCATCGTCAGTCGTCGTCGGTAATCCCTTCTTGTTCGGGTTTGCGAGTCGTCTGTTTGGTTGACCTTCTCGGTTTGCGTGCCTGGTGTGTTTGGTTATTTGATTAATTAGTCCTTAGTAATTATCTTGATTAAATATATGCGTTTGTGCATTGAGGATTAATGGATTAAATTAATCAGGTATTCGTTATGCAATTTTCATTGTTAATGAATTGCCTATTTTAAACTGGAAGCAAATTTGATTTATTGTCTGATTTTGAATATTAATGCATTTATATATGCTGTTGAAAAGGAAGTTTAGTAGGTTATCGCAATAGAATTTAATTGAATCTGTTGGATTATTATATTAGAAAGGTTAAATTTGTTTAAATAAGGAAATCGAATTTTTAATTGAAAAAGCAAGTTATTTTTGTTCTTGTATTTAGAAAAGAATTAATTTTGAGTATTATTTGTAAATAAAGATTTTTATTCCAAAAATAGAAATTTTGGGTCAAATCTCCCATATAACCCAAATTTGGGGAAATTTGGAGAGGATGGTCAATTTGGAGAAGATTTTGGGTTGGAGAGAATTTTTGGGCAAAATTGGGAGTTTTTGGAGAGGAAGATGTTGGTCTGGATCTAGCAGGATTGGGCTCTCCCTCAGCCATATCGGGATTGCGAATTAAGGTAGGATTCTGAATTGGTCATTGAAAAAATCTATTTGAATGTTCATTATGAATTTGGCTGGAAATTTTTATGGAAATGTGTATTTTTCTTCATGGCTGTTTGGGTGTTTGAATCCCTTTGTTATTGGGAAGGAGGAAATCACCCAAGAACTTGAACCGAACCAGTCCCTGTTAACCGAATTTTTATTGAATCGAATTTTGCTTGCCAAATTGGGTGATGGGTGGTTGTTTTAGTTTTCGGATTGGGCGTTTTAATGAAATTTGTTTTATTAAATTTCATGTGGGGAATGTAATCGGACTGTGTGCTTTTAATTAGCAAAGAAATTTTATTTAAGGTCGAACTGTGTGTGTGTTCGAAGAAAGTTTTGAACACTCGTTACCAAACTGGGCGCGTGTTTATATTTAAAAAAAAAAACCCGAGTGTTTGGGGTTTGGAGGCGGGGAGCGAAGCTCCGCCGCACCTCCTTCCCCCTTCCCCTGCACGCAGCTCTTCCTTTTTCCCTCGTCCCCCGCGCGTTCAGTTTACCACTGCTCGCACACCATTTTGTTTTATCCCGCTCGCTGGTGGTGTTGGCTTCGGCTGTGGCCCACGGCGGTGGCCGCAGGGCGCCGCGGCACCTGCGGGCACCACCGTGGTGCGGCCCGCGAGCGCCGCCGCCCCTCTCCCTCGGCTAGGGTTAGGGCACGGCTGCCTCGCCTTTCCTCTAAACTTTTTAATGCGTTCTCTTTGGTTTAAAAAAAAAATGGTTTAATAAATGTTGATTTTTATGTGTTCTTGTTTTCTTCATTCAAAAAAAAAAAAAAGAAAATGCAAATGATATGTTGTTAATGTATGTTATTTTAATGTTGAGTATCAATTAGTATTTAATCTTGATTAAGATAGCAAAAGAATGACAAATGATATTTGGGTATTGATTAGTGTTATAACGGGGTTATAGGTGAATTAACTATTCAATTTCATTTCATGATTTTTGCTCTCTTCTGATTAAGTTCTGAAACTGTGAACTTTTGCAATTGAATATTGTTGTTTATATTCTGATTGATCTGGGATTAGTGAATCTAGATCTCACCCTCTAGCTGATTAGAGCATTCGGCTAATTGAGAAGTAGTGAAATATTTATCGATGGGTGTTTAAATTGAAACGATGTGCTTTTGGAAATGATTAGCTTCTTTAGTTTCTCCTTCTACATTTTTAACTACGTAATTCGTATAATGCATCTGGAAGTGAAATTATGAATCCGTAGAGATTGATTTTAGACCAGTATGTTAATGATGTTAGATTGGAGATTAAATAGCTCATTTTAATTGATTAATAGTTGTCTGATCTTTTTAATATAAATTTGGTTTAAAAACTCTATACGGCTTAACTTGCCTGTTCGATGCTTGAACCTTAGGAGTTAGAAAACCAAGAACAACTTATCCCTTGATGAGGTAGATAACTGTAAGCTGATTTAGATCTTGTAGAAAACTTGATCGATTTTAATGCTTAAATCAATTTGAGAAAATATTGTCTTTTCTGATTATTGCCTTGCGAGTTTAATTTCTGTATTCGCCTTTAATTATGAAATGGCATGTTTTGCTTTGTGTAAAAGGACCCTGTCATATGGATGATTTGGTGTTCCTGTTTCAGTCCTCGAATTCTAAGTTGCCTATGGATTGTGATGTTGTCTTAGTTGGTTATATCCTCCTTGTGTGAGTCGAATGATGATTCATGGTTGACCTTAGTTGTCAGGTCTCTAGTTAGAGTACTGTTAGTAACTATTCATCTTTGAGTCGTGTTTGACCTGATGATTGTATCTCCTGGAACTCCGTTTGTCTTACCATGTGTATTCTGTGGTGTGAGTTCGTCTGAGTTAGTCTAGTGTCGTATGGGAAAGTGGCTTTCGATTGGGGGCCGCGCCCAAAGTGGCTGCTGGGTAACCCGTCGAAAGTGAGTCTAATAAGTGATAACCTAAGTAGATTAGAAAATAATTTATAAATAAGATAATGTGCCTCACACATGGGACGAGTGCTAGCATAGACTCGACATGCTGTGAGAAGGCCTGAAATGGTAAACTACCTTCCTTGTCTTCACGAGAGGATGTGTGGGTCCACATGAGGCTTGGATGGGCCAGAAGTTCGGATTAGGTTGCCAGGGTTACCAGTGTATGGGCCGGGACCTATGAAGACTTGCCATGGTATCCATACCAGGTTGTGTGATGACACTTGTCCCTACGTTCGCTAGTGTGTTGTCGTTTTGTCCTGTTTTGAGTACCTTTGTGAGTCATCCTTTGTCGCTGCCCTTGTGAGTGTCAGTTTCATGTTAGACCTTGGGTGGTGATGGCTCAGTTTTATGGATGCTCTTCTGGACCTTTGTTTTAGCTTTGATTATGTTCAGCTGGATCCTATTCTTTTTAAGGATCGTTTATGTATTAATTGACCGATGCGGTCGTCTGTATATTGTTATGTATCGCCTTGATGGCTGGATTGTATGGTGTAACCTCTTGTATTCTTAACTTTATTATTTATCAGAGGGGTCTTGCAGTTGCGCAGACCCGGAGATGTAGCCCTTTAGGGGTGAACTCCGAGATCAGTATGGTGTTATGTGGTGTATTCTCTTATGTTTCCTTTATTCAGCTTTTTCATGTATGATTAATTTATGTAAAAGGGTTACGTGGATAATTGGAATTAACTTTAGATGCTTTTATTCAGTTCTATTTTGAATGCCATGTGGATCGAATGCATAATTGGTTGAGATGCGATTTATCATAATGCATATGTGAAATCGTCCGTTTAATGCAATAAGTTGGAACATGGAATAATGTATCTTAGAGTAATGAATTATATTCAGTGGTTGTTAAGGAATTTAATATGCTTGGAAAGATCTCTTAGGTTATGATGAAATCCTAGTGTATTAGAAAATGTAGATGTATGGTTTGTAATTTTAAATTGAAAAGCTTGAATGAGTATTAGGAATGGATCTTAATGATGAATCTTGCTTGTGATTTATATTTCCCTCTTTTGAAAGGAATTATTCTGATTATGATTATCTCATTATTAAGATATTCAGCTTAATGGATTAATTGTGTGAGTTAAATGAATTGTGAAATTTAAGTAATCTCGTTGGGAAACTCTTTAGGTGTTAGTTGAAGTCTTCCGCTATGCAATCTGAATCTTTGGTATCTTGTTGCTTCTTATGTGTTGTAACTTTAAAAAAAAAAAATTTTGCACTCTATTCTTGTAATTTTGGCTTATCCCTTCGGGGTTTCCTGGCAGGGCATTACACCAATCCTGTTTGTTTTAAAAGAATTTTTTTTCCTTCCCATATCTAGGTATTCTATTAATGTAAATTTTAAGAAAACCAAAGTGTTCTGAAAATTTACTTTTTATTTTTTTAGTCTCTGCTGAGACTGTGTTTTCTGGCTGGGAGTTATTTTTTTAACAGTGAAAAAAATATATATTAACCCACGTGGTGGGAATAAACCCCCACCATAGGGAGGTAGCACACTACCAAGGGTAGTGGCTACTACCATTTGGTAGCAGCACTACCAATGGTAGCAGACTACTACCAAATGGTAGCCGCTTGCTACCATAGGTAGCATGAGCTACCAATAGGCCCACGTGGAGGTCTACGTGGGTACCCCACCCCCTTTTTCATTTTATGAAAATATTTTTTTTGGTATTAAAAAATATAATATGTTAAAATTAAATGTGGGTTTTAAATGGTTAATTTTTTTATTAAGTTTTAATTAATATATTTTATTATTATATATTAATTGTTAATTATTAATTAATGTATATTTTAAATATATGTTAATCATGATAATTTATATATTAATATATATATATATATATATATTAATTAATACTTAATTTATTAATTTTGTTAATAATTATTAATTGCTTATACTATATTAATCATAGATTAAAAAATATATAGTAATTAATATTTAATTTTTTGTATTTTTTTCTATATATGCGTAAGGAATAATTGTTAAATTGGAAATGAACTATATTTATTTGGGTTCCTTATATGTATATGTTTCCTTGATCTGTATAGTGTAACTGGGCTCTAGGAAAGACAAATTTGGAGAGATTATTTTCTAGCTAGTATGAGAATGATGTTTTATTTAAAGAATAAATATCATATTTAGTTGGTTAATATTTATTTAATTTTATTCATTTGAATTTGGTTTAAGAACTCATATTGATGCATTTATGTATGTTCGATGCAAATGACCCTTAGAGAGTTAGAAAACCAAGAACAACCTGTACCTAGATGAGGTAGATAACTGCAATCTAACTTAGATAATTTAGAAAACTTGATCGCCTTTTATTATTTAAATCAATAGGAAAAAAGATTGTCTTTCTCAGTTATTGCCTATGCAAGTTTAATTTTTGTATTCTCTTTTGCTTAAGTAATGGCAAGCGTTGCTTTGTTTGATTGGACCCTGTTGTATGGATTAATTTGGGGTACCTATTTTTGTCCATAGTTTCGAGTTTGACTGTTGTTTAGTGGTAGTGTTGTAAATGGTCATTTCCTTTATGCGGGTGTCATATGATGTTTGGTGATTGACCATAGCTTGTTAGGTCTCTAGTTAGAGTACCATCTATTAGTGCACCTCATATGAAGTCATGTTTGACCAAATGGTTGTTCCCTCCATTTTGAACTTCATTTTCTTGACCATGTGTATTACTTGGTTTATTGAGTTTGTTTGATTATAGTCTAGTGTCATATGGGAAGTGGCTTTCGATTAGGGGCCGCGCCCAAAGTGATTGCTGGGTAACCCATCAAAAGTGTGTCTAATAAGTGATAACCTAATAGCATAATAGAGTGTTAGTTAATGAATCACTAAGTAAGATAATTGTGCCTCACATATGGGATGAGTGCTAGTATAGACTTGACATGCAGTGAGAAGGCCTAAAATGGAAAACCATCATCCTTGTCTTCACGAAAGGATGTGCGGGTCCACATGAGGCTTGGATGGGCCAGAGGTTTTGTAGTACCCCTACCCTAGTCTACTTCTAACCTTGGTTTAATCTGGATTAGTTTATCGTAATATTATGATTAGTGTCAGATGTTTGATTTTACGCATAGCTATTGATGTGGTTCTCACACTGGTTGTATGCAGCTTATTCAGTGTACCTATTTCGTGATTTTAGTATCGGACTAACGCTTTCATTAGATTTTATAAATGTATGCATGTATGATCTTTTGTTGCAGGAGATTTCAGGTACGAAGTCGCATGAGTGCGAGGTTCGTCGTCACCTGGTTTTGCAGGTTTGAGTGTACCTCTTTTTAATCCTTAAAGTTGGATTAGGTGGTCGTAAGACCCTAGTTGACCTTAGTCGTGCTCTAGTGAGCATCGCCAGTCATCGTCGGTAATCCCTTCTTGTTTGGGTTGCGAGTCGTCTGTTTGGTTGACCTTCTCGATTTGCATGCATGGTGTGATTGGTTAATTTGATTAATTAGTCCTTAGTAATTATCTTGATTAAATATGTGTTTGTGCATTGATGATTAATGGATTAAATTAATCTAGTTTCCGTTATGTGATTTTCGTTGATATTGAATTGCCTAGTTTAAAATTGGAAGTAAATTTGAATTAAATGACTGATTTCGATTATTAAATGCATTTTATTTATGCTATTGAAAAAGGAAGTTTTGTATGTTATCGCAATAGAATTTAACTGAAAACTGTTGGATTATTATTTTAGAAAGGTTAAATTTGTTTAAATGAGGAAATCGAATTTTTAATTGAAATAGCAAGCTATATTGTTGATATTGTTGAAAAGGATTAAATTTAGAGTATTATTTGGTAAATAAAAGATTTTATTCCAAAAAATAGAAATTTGGAGTCAACTCTTCCATATAACCCAAATTTGGGAAAAAAATGGAGGGATGGACATTTTGGGAGAGGATTTTGGTTGGAGAAAATTTTTGGACAAAATTGGAGGTTTTTGGAGAGGAAGATGGTTGGTTTTGATCTGGCAGGACTGGGCTCTCCCTCAGCCATACCAGGATTGTGATTTGAGGTAGGATTCTGAACTGGTTATTGAGAATTAATTAGATTGTCCACTTGATTTGGCTGGAGATTTTAATTTGGGTGTGTATTCTTCCATTCTGGTTTGGGTGTTTGAAACCCTTGGATGTTTGTATAGAATGAGGATGCCATCAAGAAGATGTGATTTCTAAACCAGTCATTCAAAACCGAAACCATGTTGAAATTGAATCCATTTGCAAGCTCGGTAATGGGCGTTTGTTTTTACAGTGATAACTGTGTTTTTTTTAGGAAATGGAAACATTTATTTTATTTTTATTTCCGAACTGTGTGTTCGAAGAAAAAAAATTTTAAACGTTTTTGATAAAACCCGAGCTGGGCGTTTGTGCTTGTACCGGACTGTGTGTTCCATTTAAATATTTTAAGCATATTATGTTATAGCTGGACGTATTTTATTGATTGTTCGAACTATATTATTTTTTTTTGTGTTCGAACCTGGGCGTGGTTATTTGTTTAAACCCGTGGGTTGGGGTTTGGAGGCGGGGAGCGGAGCTCCCCCGCACCTCCTCCCCCTTCCCCCGCGTGCAGCCATTCTCCTTGCTTTCCCCTCCCGTTGTGCTTCCTCCCTATCGCCCGCTCATCCTCCGTTTCGTTCCCCGTCGCTGGTGCTTATGACCCGACTGCGACACACTGCGGTGGTCGCAGGGCCGCAGTGGCCGCAGGGTGCCGCGGACCTGCGGGCACCGCAGCGGCGCCACCGCTGGGGTAATGCCCAGTGGCTAGGGTTAGGCTTACACCCGCCCTAGCCGCATTTTTTTTTAACGCGTTTCGTTTTGTTTAAAGCGTAGTTATAACATCATTTTTTTTTTATGTATTTTTTTTAGTTTTCAAAAAAAATGCATGTGATTATAAAATGTTGAAAAGTATTCTATTGATTAAGGTTATTTTAGTTCTTAATCATGATTAAGGAGGCATAATAGTGGCAAATGCTAGTTGAAATTGACTAATGTTATTATGGAGTTTAAGGCCAATTGTCACTCAACTTTATTTCGAGACTTTGCCCCCTCCTAATTAAGTTCTTCAACTGTGATTTTGCAATTTAATATTGTCGAATATATTTGTATTGATCTTGGATTAATGAAGCTAGATCTTATCTGCTAGCTGATTAGGGAAGTTGGCTAATTGAGGTAGTAATGTTTAAAAACGAAATAGAATATTATGTTATTGGAAATGATTATCTCCAGTTAGGTTCTCCTTCTGCATTTTTACTTCCGTAACCCGTATAATGTATCTGGAGATTGAAAGTAAGAAACTGTAGAGGTCAGTTTTTAGACCGGTATGTTAATGACGTTTTGGAGGATAAATGTATCCTTGTTTAATTGCTTAATGGTCGTCTGAATTTGATTAATATGAATTGGTTAAAACTCTTCATGGCTTAATTTGCCTGTTCGATGTTTGAACCTTAGGAGTTAGAAAACCAAGAACAACTTATCCCTTGATGAGGTAGATAACTGTAACCTGTTTTTAGATCTTGTAGAAAACTTGATCGATTCTAATGCTTAAATCAATTTGAGAAAATATTGTCTTTTCTGATTATTGCATGGTGAGTTTAATTACTGTATTCGCTTTAATTTATGAAATGGCACGTTTTGCTTTGTGTAAAAGGACCCTGTCGTATGGATGATTTGGTGTTCCTGTTTTAGTCCTCGATTTTCGAGTTGACTGTTGTATTGTGATGTTGTCAGAATTGGTCATATCCTCTTTGAGTGAGTCGAATAATGATTCGTGGTTAACCTTAGTTGTCAGGTCTCTAGTTAGAGTACCGTCAGTAAGTGATTACCCTTGAGTCGGGTTTGACCAAATGATTGTTTCTCTCTTCTTGAACTCCGTTCGTCTGACCATGTGTATTCCTTGGTTCGAGTTCGTCTGAGTTAGTCTAGTGTCGTATGGGAAAGTGGCTTTCGGTTGGGGGCCGCGCCCAAAGTGGCTGCTGGGTAACCCGTCGAAAGTGAGTCTAATAAGTGATAACCTAAGTAGATTAGAAAATAATCTCTAAATAAGATAATTGTGCCTCACACATGGGACAAGTGCTATCATAGACTCGACATGCTGTGAGAAGGCCTGAAATGGCAAACCATCTTCCTTGTCATCACGAGAGGATGTGTGGGTCCACATGAGGCTTGGATGGGCCGGAAGTTCGGATTAGGTTGCCAGGGTTACCAGTGTATGGGCCGGGACCTATGAAGACTTGCCATGGTATCCATACCAGGTTGTGTGATGACACTTGTCCCTACGTTCGCTAGTGTGTTGTTGTTTGTCCTATTTTGAGTACCTTTGTGAGTCGTCCTTTGTCGCTGCCCTTGTGAGTATCGGTTCCATGTTAGACCCTTGGGTGGTGATGGTTCAATTTTATGGATGCCCTCATGAACTCTTATGTTATTGGCATTGATTATGTTCAGCTGGATCCTGTTCCTTGTAAGGATCGTTTATGTATTTATTGACCGATGTGGTCGCTTGTATAATGTTTATGTATCGCCTTGATGGCTGGATTGTATGGTGTAACCTCTTGTACTCTTAACCTTATTATTTATCCGAGGGGGTCTTGCAGTTGAGCAGACCCGGAGATGTAGCCCTTTAGGGGTGAACTCCGAGATCATTATGGTGTTATGTGATGCATTCTCTTCTGTCTCTTTATTCAGCTTTTTCATGTATGATTAATTTATGTAAAATGGTTAAGTGGATAATTGGAATTAACTATTAATGCTTATATTCAGTTCTATCTTGAATGCCATGTGGATCGAATGCATAATTGCTTGAGATGCGGTTTATCGTAATGCATGTGTGAAATCGTCCTTTTAATGCAATGAATTGGATTATGAAATAATGTAACATAGAGTAACGAATCTTACTCAGTGGTTGTTAAGGAATTTAATATGCTTGGAAAGATCTCTTATGTTATGATGAAATCCTAGTGTATTAGAATGTTATATGTATGGGTTGTAATTTTAAATGAAAAGATTGAATGAGAATCATGAATGGATCTTAATGATGAATCCTTGCTTGTGATTTATATTTCCATCTTTGAAACAAATTATCCTGATTATGAATTATCTCATTATTAAGATTTTCAGCATAATGGATTAATGGTGTGAGTTAAATGAATTGTGAATTAAGTAATCTTGTTGGGAAACTCTTTAGGAGGTAATGGAAGTCTTCCGCTATGTAATCTGAATCTTTGTTATCATGTTGCATCTTATGTGTTGTAACTTTAAAAAAAAAAATTTGCACTCCATTCTTGTGTTATTTTGGCTTATCCCTTCGGGGTTTCCTGGCGGGGCATTACAGGTTTGGATAAGGTTGCTAGGGTAACCTAGTGGATGGGGTCAAAACCTATGAAGACCTAACATGGTAACCATACCAGGTTGCATGATGACACTTGTCCCATATGTTTTCTAGTGTGTTGTTGTGTTGTCTTGATAGGAGCACTTTTGTGGAGTCCTCTTGTTGCTTATGCCCTTGTGAGTACTAGATTTTATGCTAGACCTTGGGTAGCGATGACTTAGTTTTGCGGATGCTCCAGTGGACCTTTGTATTTGCTTCTATTATGTTCAGTTCGATCCTTTCTGTCATAACCCTCTTTTTGGATCTTGATATGCCTTGTTATTATTATTATTATTATTATTATTATTATTATTATTATTATTATTATTACTATTACTATTATAATATTAATTTAATGAGTAATGTTAGAAAGAAAAGATAAATTGAAATGAGGTTGAAGTTTAAAAATAAAAAGGAATTCAAGTGGTGACACATACATGAGGTCATAATTTATTTGAAAATTGCTTATTTTCTCAATATCCTAATTGAGCACATGGTGTAGGAGAAATAAGAAGATTCTAGAAAAGAATTTTTAAATTCAAAATATTAAGGAACAAATATTATATGTAGCAAATACATGACATGGGATTTACAAAATTATTCTATGATAAGAATAATTCTATTCATGGCATTTTTATGACAAAGGAGTTACAAAATGCATTTTTGGAGGAGAATTCAAATTTAAATTTTGAATGCATGGTCAAATGTAACCCCACTATGACAACAATCATTTTTGTATGAAATTAATTTAGAAATTGTTTATTTTCTCAATATACTATTTAGCACATGTTGTAGGAGGAAATGAGAAGGTTCTAGAAGAGAATCTCAATTCAATTTTTGCATGTAACCCCCACTATGTCAATTAATCATTTTGCATGAAATTATTTTGGGAAAATAATATGGAAATCAATTAATTTCTTTTGTAGTTTGAAATAGACTCTATTTTCTATATAATGAGTTCTACATTTTTGAAAAAGGGAGTTCATTGTTTTTGGATGATAAAGTAGTCTTGAAATTTTTATTTTCAATACCATGTTAGTTGTAGGAGAAATTTTGTAGATGTGTTGCAGGATTTTGGAGAAGATCATTACCAAGCTTCAAGGAGGAATTGAAGGAGGTCAACAAGGTTCTTCATTCAAATCTAGGTTCCCCTCTTGCACGTGCATTGCTTGCATTTTTTTCTTTTCAAAGAAAATCTTCTTCTCGTCTCTTTCAGAATTTTGCACATAAGAAAGTTTATATTTTAATTTTATTTTTTTAAAAGAAATCTCTTTTATCCATTTCAGATTTTTTTTGCAAGGAAATATTTCTCAATTTTTGTTAATTGAGTTAATCAAATACATGTAATAAATTGCTTTTATATCCAAAAGAAAAAAAGAAAAAAAATAAAATAAATTTTCTTCTTTTTTATTCTGCATGTAGGAAATAAATTGGTTAATAGATCTCTGTCAAAATATGCATATACAAATTTGAATATTGTTTAATTCTAAAATCTTTTCCTCAATCAACTTTCTTTATTTTACAATAAATCAGATTTTTTTTAGAATGGAATAACTTGAACAAAAATAAATCTATTTCCAAAGTAATATAAAATCAGAATAAATAAAATAAAAATAGAAATATATTCATCTCTATGTATGATAGATAAATACCCATCTTTGTGGACTTTAGGAAAATATTCATGTGTGGATTTTAGGAAAACATTCATCCTTGTGCATTACAAAAAAAAAAAAAAACATCTCTGTACTTTTTAGAAACATATTCATCTCTTTCGATTTTTAGGAAAAAAAAAAATATTATTCCCTGTGCATGTATGAATTTTTTAAAATTGAATTATATTTTATAGTTTGTAATTAAATTTTGTGTGTTTAATTTAAAATTAAAAATGATTTAGAATATTGAAAGTTATTTTGAATGATTAAAATTAATAAGCTTATTGATCTCTGAAATTTAATTATGCACTTGGTGATTAAAAAGTCATTTAGGATTAATTATAAATTTTAATAATTGAAAATTAATCAAATTTAGCGATGGATTTATTTATTGAGGTCCATTTAATGAAAAATGGTTTTATTTATTGATATCTATTTAAAAAGGATTAATGAGACCTATTTATAATCTAACCTTATTAAAATTATTAGAAATGTGTTTAAAATATCATCTCTAGATTTAGGAATTAGATTATTAATATATTAAAGGAAAATTTAAGAAAAAAGGGTCTAACCCATATTAATGGATACCTTATTGGAGTTTTTAAAATTTAAGTTGCAAATTTGAACTCTTTTTTTTAAATTCTAAAGAGTTAGTATCTCCTCAATGATGGGAAAAGAGTCCCTTGGGTTTTGAAAAGATAAATAATGCATAAGGCAAGAGGGTCAATTAACACTTGAGAATTTCAATAGATAATCAAGTATTAAGAGATCTATCATCTTGAATTAATCCTTCTTAGGATGTAGATATAATAGTTAAATCTTTTTACTAAACAAATTAGTTTGGCTATGGAAAACAAAGCAAAGGGAAAATGTTATTGCACTAAGTGGGTTCCCTCAAGACATTCAATACATTTCAAATATTTAAGCTCTTTAATTATTGGATTTCAAAACTAACTTTTGTATATTTCAATTTCTACAAGTATCAAATGTTAAAGGAATTTACCTAACAAGTAGATGTGTTTAGATTCATAGTAACCCTTTTAGGTATTTCAGCAATATGAATTAATGTTAAAAAAAAGTTTTGCCTCAATTCGAAAGGTTGATTATTTGATTTGTTTCTTTATTAGATTCCAAGATATGAGCATATAAGGCATTGAGAATAGTCACTTCTTTTAATAGTTAAAATCATTTACCTACTAGCTAAAAGAAACATAAGACTAGTAAAAAGGAAAAGTTACACTTAATAATTAAACTAATTTGTAAGGATAAATTTAATTTACATTAAAATTAGAGGTAAATTTCATAGTTAAATATTCAAATGGTAATAGTATTAATTAGGATGCAAAGAGAGTTTATTCAAAACCAAAATTGTTCTAGCAAATGAGTTTCAAGAAACCTATTCCATGATCACTTAGAAAATTTAATAACAACTCTAATTGAGGGTAATTTAATGAGCAAACATTAGCTCCCATTGAAGTATTTTAAATTGATAAAGTTATTATTTGTAGAATGTATCTGACAATAAAATTAATGTTACTTGAAGTGGAAGGAGTAATTAGTTATCACTTTATAATCTTGCAAAGGTATTAGTTCAAAAGCAACTAGAAGTTTATTGATTAGAATTGTTTATTAGGAGACTTAGTATTATTTACTTGGTTAACTAGGAAGTGTTTATACTCTTGTCTAATCTCTTTTTCAGACATTAGTAACTAAGAATAATGTGGTTAGTTTGAAGCTTATTGTTGAATAGTTGTTTCATTTTCCCTTCAACAAGTGAGTATTAAATTCATTTCCAAAGTATAATTATTTGATAATTTAAATTCTATTCAAAACAATTTAGTACCTTTCAAGTATTAGGATTCACATTTAAAGTAGTGTTATCATTTGTAAATAAAATTTGTATTACTTCATATGGAAGAATTAGTTGGGATCATTATTAAGTACTTCTCACTTCAAACAAGTAGGTGTTAAAATTCATTTCCAAATTCTTGCTATTCAATCATCTAATTCTATTTCAAGTAAATCAGTACTAGGATTCATACTTATTGTGTAATGGTTTGTCCCAAAAAAAGTATATCTTGCAAGTAATTCAAATAATTTTCATAAGTTATCTTTTGAAGTATCATGGTTTCCAAGCAATTAGTAATTTCATGTATTTAGTTCAAGTTTTCAAATTTTTAACTTTCCTTAGGAGAAAATACTATTTCAAGTAGTTGAACTGTTTATGTTCCTTTCAATTACGTAAAATTCATTCAATAGTTTTTAAATTCAAGTGATAATTCCTTGTATATAATAGTTCTTTTCATTATTGTATTGGTATATTGCTTCATTTAAGATTCATGAATTCAAAGTTAAATTCCTAGTTAGATAACTAAACAAGAGGAGTTGAAACCAAAAATTAGTTGCATTCGGTATCTATGGTGCCTCTGGGTCACACTTATAGGTAATGTCATTGTCTTGAACTACTTCACTTAACACCTAATAAAGTTGTAATAACGGTGTCTGTGGCATCGTCCCTCTAAATCGCTAGGGAGAAATAGGGTTCATTTGGAAGTTAAAATCCAAGGGGCGAGTAATCCCCCTTGGATTGATAATCTAAAGGATTAATTTTTAAATGAATTTACATCCGATCCGTTGAACTTTAGATAGCCACATTAGGGTTTGGATGTGTGTGAATATCTTGGAAATTTATTTTATCTTGATACAATTCAATGGATGATAACAGATTAAGGGTGACATATTTAATAGAAAATAGGACTTAGTTTTTTTAGGACACAAGTACAAGGCCACCTTAAGCCTTTTTCTATAGATTTACCATCATGGGTAGCAACCACAGAGAAATTGTCTGGGACATTGACCCTAGAAAGGGTTGCATACCCACCAAACAGTTTACATTAAACCATAGTTAGAAACCAGAACTACATACTTTATGCCTTTATCCCGTGCTGAAATGGGTATGTAGGCAGTCTAGAGATGGAGTTGTCCCTTGTACTTAGGCATTTGGGGATGGAGAATAGGATTTGGGTTTGGGTGATTAGTTGGTTCTTGAAGTTCCTTGGTCTTTTAATAAAATGGTGCAAATACTAATTGAAAGGTTAAAATTAATTCAATGCATACTCAGAAGGAATCCCGTATGGATTCGCTTGACTTCCCGAGGTGTTAGGCCAAATTATGAGGTGGAACTCAAGCTTGTTTATGTAATTATTTTAATACTCCTAAGGATGGAAACCTCGATGCACTCCTATTAGGGGAGTGTAGTCTTTAGAGAGTGGATCAGGACCCGGATGGTGCCGATGAGTCTAAAGTCTCTGGCCAAAGCATATCCTATTCTTATGAATAGATGCCTACCCTATTTGGGTAGATGCCTATCCCAGATTGGATAGATGAAACCTCCTGTCCCATATGGACAAATGCCTAACCCATATGGTTAGATGCCTAAACCATATGGTTAGATGCCCAGTCCCGTATGGATAGATGCCTAACTCATATGGTTAGATGCCCATCCCAGTTGGATGGATGCCTATCTCATTTGGATAGATGTATCTAAGTATGTGATCGAATTAAAAAAAAAAAAAAAAAGTAATAATAAGAAATCAATATTTTTATATATAAAAAAAAAACATTAGTTGAGTTTTTGGATTAAGTTAAGTGGTTTATTACATGTGGTATTAGAGTGAAGGTTCAAATCTAGGCCTTGAGCTCACTTCAACCTATATAATCTAGAAGAGTAGCTTGGAAGTAGTAAAGATAAATCGTTATCTATTAAATCAAGAACTAAATAAGAAATTCAAATTTCAAGAAAACGTAGAAGGTAAAGAAAGTGGAAGAGGAAAGCATACCACCACTGCAAGGAGTCAAAGGGAAGGTAGCAATAATGAAAATCAACAAGACCTAGGGAATAATGGAATATGAGTCGAAGCTATAACCAATTATCAACTAAGAAAAGAGAGGAGATCAACTCCATGGAACAATCAATGCGAGACCATAGAGCAAGGCAAAATGACATCAAATAAATAGAAGTGGGATTGAAAATGAGAACTTGGCAACAATTGAATAAATGAGGGAAAACAATATGTTGGAGCCATCTAAGGATTTCAAGGAAATTAACCAACCTAAGTTCGAAGGGAAGAAATAGGTGAAGGAGCTGAGGATTGGTTAAATGGAAAGGGAAAATACATTGAGCTAAAGGACTTTAGTAAAACAATTAAGACATTATGGGGTTTCCTATCAACTCACTAGAGATGAAGCTTGTTAGTGGACTAATACTAAGGAACAAATGGGTATAACAAGGATATAATCACATGAGTTCAATTTATTTGCCCTTTTCATAAGACGAGGCTATCACAATTATTTTTCAATGAGAAGGTAACAAAATTCCATAATCTTCGACAAGGGGCTTTGATAGTTCAACAATATCGAAATAAGTTTGTCAAATTGTTAAAGTGCGTACATATGTGTAAAAAGATGAGAAGGGTGAAATCAAAAAGTTCATTTTTGGGGATCAATACCAACTTGGGGAAGAAGTTGGTGTGCATTGACTCGTAGGCATGAAGGAAGTACCTGAAAGAACAAGAAATGAAGAATCAAGCCCTAGCAATAATGAGATAAAATTTTAACATGAATCATTCATTCATGGTGAAGCATGAATTCAAGGGAAATGCAAACTTCAACAAAGATCAATAGAATAATTTATCTGAAAGAAGCCACATCATAATCAAAATCAAAGGGATGGATACAATGCTAATAGGGGCAATTAAAATAGGATAACTTATCCGCTAAGGTTTGATGAAGTAAGGAATGATCCTTGTAGGAATTAGGGGGAATAATGATAGAGCCATTCAGAGTCTTCGAGAAGTGTCAATACCAATTATGCAACAAAGAGATTATTCTATTCAAGTATAATGGAATCAATATGATAAAAGGAATACTACATGGGAAGAATCAATTATGATGCAATAGATGTTTTGACTTTGGTTATAAACATTATGAATTAGCAACCTCTTTTTAAGGTTATAATTAGTGCATTGGGACGATGCACAATTTAAGGGTGGAAGGATGTCATAACCCTCTTTTTGGACCTTGATATGACTTGTTGTTGTTATTATTATTATTATTATTATTATTATTATTATTATTATTATTACTATTACTATTATAATATTAATTTTAGGAGTAATGTTAGAAAGAAAAGATAAATTGAAATGAGGTTGAAGTTTAAAAATAAAAAGGAATTTAAGTGGTGACACACACATGAGGTCATAATTTATTTGAAAATTGCTTATTTTCTCAATATCCTAATTGAGCACATGGTCTAGTAGAAATAAGAAGATTCTAGAAAAGAATTTTTAAATTCAAAATATTAAGGAACAAATATTATATTTAGCAGATATATGACATGGGAGTTACAAAATTATTCTATGACAAGAATAATTCTATTCATGGCATTTTTATGACAAAGGAGTTACAAAATGCATTTTTGGAGGAGAATTCAAATTTAAATTTTGAATGCACGGTCAAATGTAACCCCCACTATGACAACAATCATTTTTGTATGAAATTAATTTAAAAATTGTTTATTTTCTCAATATACTATTTAGCACATGTTGTAGGAGGAAATGAGAAGGTTCTAGAAGAGAATCTCAATTCAATTTTTGCATGTAACCCCCACTATGTCAATTAATCATTTTGCATGAAATTATTTTGGGAAAATAATATGGAAATCAATTAATTTCTTTTGTAGTTTGAAATAGACTCTATTTTCTATATAATGAGTTCTACATTTTTGAAAAAGGGAGTTCATTGTTTTTGGATGATAAAGTAGTCTTGAAATTTTTATTTTCAATACCATGTTAGTTGTAGGAGAAATTTTGTAGATGTGTTGCAGGATTTTGGAGAAGATCATCACCAAGCTTCAAGGAGGAATTGAAGGAGGTCAACAAGGTTCTTCATTCAAATCTAGGTTCCCCTCTTGCACGTGCATTGCTTGCATTTTTTTCTTTTCAAAGAAAATCTTCTTCTCGTCTCTTTCAGAATTTTGCACATAAGAAAGTTTATATTTTAATTTTATTTTTTTAAAAGAAATCTCTTTTATCCATTTCAGATTTTTTTTGCAAGGAAATATTTCTGAATTTTTGTTAATTGAGTTAATCAAATACATGTAATAAATTGCTTTTATATCCAAAAGAAAAAAAGAAAAAAAATAAAATAAATCTTCTTCTTTTTTATTTTGCATGTAGGAAATAAGTATGTTGCTATAAGGTCTTGTAGATTCGGGAAACAGGTCAGAAGTCAATACTCGATGCTTTTGTGGATTTACCAATGAGTGGATGATGGATTCAACCGGAAAGTGCTGAAAGATTTAATGTACAGAAAGAATCTAAAATGTCTTATTATGTCAGCCTCCTACCTCTGATGAGGATTTGTAAAATGTACAGTTGGTTATAATATCTGATCCCAGAAGGGATCTGGGCTAGACCGGAGGTTTTCTTATCTCCATTCTTTCCTACCGGTGCCCACACTGAATGGAGATGTAAAATTTTTTATAAAATAATAATAAAATTTTGGCTTCGGCCTTTTATCGATCAAAAAAAAATATACTATTTAGCACATGTTGTAGGAGGAAATGAGAAGGTTCTAGAAGAGAATCTCAATTCAATTTTTGCATGTAACCCCAACTATGTCAATTAGTCATTTTGCATGAAATTATTTTGGCAAAAGAATATGGAAATCAATTAATTTCTTTTGTAGTGGGAAATAGACTCTATTTTCTATATAATGAGTTCTAAATTTTTGAAAGTTCATTGTTTTTGGATGATAAAGTAGTCTTGAAATTTTTATTTTCAATACCATGTTAGTTGTAGGAGAAATTTTGTAGATGTATTGCAGGATTTTGGAGAAGATCATTACCAAGCTTCAAGGAGGAATTGAAGGAGGTCAACAAGGTTCTTCATTCAAATCTAGGTTCCCCTCTTGCACAAGCATTGCTTACTTTTTTTTCTTTTCAAAGAAAATCTTCTTCTCGTCTCTTTCAGAATTTTGCACATAAGAAAGTTTATATTTTAATTTTATTTTTTTAAAAGAAATCTCCTTTATCCATTTCAGATTTTTTTTGCAAGGAAATCTTTCTCAGTTTTTGTTAATTGATTTAATCAAATACATGTAATAAATTGCTTTTATATGCAAAAAAAAAAAAATCTTCTTCTTTTTTATTCTGCATGTAGGAAATAAATTGGTTAATAGATCTCTTTCAAAATATGCATATACAAATTTGAATATTGGTTAATTCTAAAATCTTTTCCTCAATCAACTTTCTTTATTTTACAAAAATTCAGATTTTTTAAAGAATGGAATAACTTGAACAAAAATAAATATATTTCTAAAGTAATATAAAATCAGACTAAAGAAAACAAAAATTGAAATATATTCATCTCTGTGTATGATAGATAAATACCCATCTTTGTGGACTTTAGGAAAATATTCATGTGTGGATTTTAGGAAAACATTCATCCTTGTGCATTACAAAATAAAAATAAAAATCATGTCTATACTTTTTAGAAACATATTCATCTCTTTGGATTTTTAGGAAAAAAAAAATATTATTCCTTGTGCATGTATTAATTTTTTTAAATTGAATTATACTTTAGAGTTTGTAATTAAATTTTATGTGTTTAATTTAAAATTAAAAATGTTTTAGAATATTGAAAGCTATTTTGAATGATTAAAATTAATAAGCTTATAGTTCTTTGAAATTTAATTATGTACTTGGTGATTAAAAAATCATTTAGGATTAATTATAAATTTTAATAATTGAAAATTAATCAAATGTAGTGATGGATTTATTTATTGAGGTCCATTTAATGAAAAATGCTTTTATTTATTGGTATCTATTTAAAAAGGATGAATGAGACCTATTTATAATCTAACCTTATTAAAATTGTCTCTAATCGATCTCTAATCTTGGTTTAATCTTAGTTAGATTATCTTAATATTATGTTATAGTCAGATGTTGATTTTACGCATAGCTATTGATGTGGTTTTCTTACTAGTTCATGCAAGTTATTCACTGTTCCTATCTCGTGGTATTAATATTAGGCTAACGCTTTCATTAAATTCTATATATGTATGCATGTATGATCTTTGGTTGCAGGAGATTTCAGGTACGAAGTCGCATGAGTGCGAGGTTCGTCTTCACCTGGATTGCAGGTTTGAGTGTACCTTTTTAATCCTTAGAGTTGGATTAGGTGGTCGTAAGACCCTGGTCGACCTTCGTCATGCTCAAGTGAGCATCGCCAGTCATCATCGGTTATCCATTTTTGTTTGGGTTGCGAGTTGTCTGTTTGGTTGATCTTCTCGGTTTGCGTGCCTGGTGTGTTTGGTTAAATTGATTGATTAGTCCTTAGTAATTATCTTGATTAAATTTGCGTTTGTGCATTGAAGATTAATGGATAAAATGGATTGAGAATTCGTTATGCGATTTTCGTTGTTATTGGATTTCTCGTTTCTAATTGGGAGTAAATTCGATTGAATGACTGATTTTGATTATTAAATGCATTATATTTATGCTGTTGAAAAAAAATAGTCTTGTATTTTATCGCAATAGATTAATTCTATTCTGTGGGATTATTAATCGAAAGGTTAAATTTGATTAGATGAGGAATCGAATTTTGTATTGAAAAGGCAAGTTAATTTGTTGTGATTATGAGAAAGGATTAATTTTGTGAATTATTTTTAAATAAGAATTTTTATTCCAAAAATGGAATTTTTGGGGGTCAACTCTTCCATATAACCCAAATTTGGAAAATTTGGGGAGGATGGACATTTTGGAGAAATTTTGGTGGGAAAAATAATTTTGGACAAAATTGGGGGTTTTGGAGAGGAAGATGGTTGGCTGGACCTGGCAGGATTGGGCTCTCCTTCAGCTACTCCAGGAATGCGTATGAAGGTAGGAATTACCGCATTTGTTCTTCCTCGTGCTTATGAAAATGGTAGCTTGTTGCAAAAAAAATCCAATCTTTTGATTGTTTTCAGATTTAATTTTGGATAGGGATTGGAAAATGGCTGTTCTTGATGAATTTTTGATGAAAATCTCCGTTGGGTGCTCTCAATTTGAAACCCTTTGTTATTGGGAAGGATGTTTAATATATATGTTTTTTTTTTTATGGAACTGTGTGTTTGTTTTTGGTTCGGACTGTGTTTCAATGGAAAATGAAAACATTTATTTTATTTATTATCGAACTGGGCATTTTTTCTTCTTGTTCGGGCGAACTGTGTGTTCGAATTAAAATTTAAAACGTAATTGTTTCTTTTGGACTGTGCGTTTATTTGTTTTGGGGCAACCGGGCGTTATGGAGTTTTTTGTTTAAAACCATTATTGGGGTTGGAGGGCGGGGAGCGGAGCTCCCTTGCTCCTCCTCCTCCCCCTTCCTCCGCACGCAGCCCTTACGCCTTCCCCGTTCTTGGTCTTGGCACTCGCAGCCGCTCGTGGCCGCGGCACTACGGTGGCCGCAGGGCACCGCGGAGCCTGCGGGCACCGTAGTGGTGCCGCCCATGAGCCTCCCCTGTGGCTAGGGTTAGGGCACGGCGGCCCTCGCCCTAATAAAAAAAAAAAACGCGTTTCTTTTAAAATTAGTTTTTTACAATGTTGTTTTTTTTTGTTTTTTTTTTTGTTTTTTTTTTGTTTTTTTTTAAGAAAAAAAAATATATAATGTTTAAATATTATCTAATGAAGGTTTTTAATTAAGTCTTGATGATGAAAAATGTGGTATGAACGTGTTGGTTGATGAATCATTTTTTTTAGTAGTTATTATGCAAGGCATAATTTTAATGGTGTGTAGTTTGAGAAGATAAAATATGTTTATATTGGATAATCTTTTTTGAGGTGAAACGTACTTTATTCCTAGATTTATATTGTTTGAAGAGTTTAAGGGTATAAGTCATCTGGAAAGGTTAGAAATGAATAATTAACCTTGATCATTAGAAACTGAAACGATGTGCTTTTGGGAATGATTATCTTCCTTAGATTCTCTTTTTATATTTTTTTATTTTCGTGATCCGTATAATGCATCTGGGCTTGAAAATACGAATTTGTAGAGATCAGTTTTAGACCAGTATGTTAACGATGTTTTGTTGGAGATTAAATATCTTATTTTAATTGATTAATTGTTGTCTGAATTTGATTAATATGTATTTGGTTTAAGAACTCTTTATGACTTATATGTCTGTTGATGCTTGAACCTTAAGAGTTAGAAAACCAAGATCAACCTATTCCTAGTTGAGGTAGATAACTATAATCTGATTGGATCTTGTAGAAAACTTGATCGATTTTAATGTCTAAATCAATTTGAGAAAATATTGTCTTTTCTGATTATTGCCTTGCGAGTTTAAATTATGTGTTCGCCTTTAATTATGAAATGGCATGTTTTGCTTTGTTTAGTAGGACCCTGTCGTATGGATTGACTTGGGGTACCTGTTCAGTCCTCGATTCCGAGTTGACTGTTGTGTTGTAGTAGTGTTGCTTGGATCATATCCTCCTTGTGTGTGAGTCGAATGATGATTTATGGTTGACCATTGTTTGTCGGGTCTCTAGTTAGAGTACCGTCAGTAAGTGTTCATCTTCGAGTCGTGTTTTTACCAGATGATTGTTTCTCTCTTCTTGAACTCCGTTCGTCTGACCATGTGTATTCCTTGGTTTTGAGTTCGTCTGAGTTTAGTCTAGTGTCGTATGGGAAAGTGGCTTTTGATTGGGGGCCGTGCCCAAAGTGGCTGCTGGGTAACCCGTCGAAAGTGAGTCTAATAAGTGATAACCTTTAAGTAGATTAGAATATAATCTCTAAATAAGATAATGTGCCTCACACATGGGACGAGTGCTATCATAGATTCGATATGCTGTGAGAAGGCCTGAAATGGCAAACCATCTTCCTTGTCTTCACGAGAGGATGTGTGGGTCCACATGAGGCTTGGATGGGCCGGAAGCTTGGATTAGGTTGCCAGGGTGACCCAGTGTATGGGGCCGGGACCTATGAAGACTTGCCATGGTATCCATACCAGGTTGTGTGATGACACTTGTCCCTACGTTCGCTAGTGTGTTGTCGTTTTGTCCTGTTAGGAGTACCTTTGTGAGTCATCCTTTTGTCTCTACCCTTGTGAGTGTCAGTTTCATGTTAGACCTTGGGTGGTGATGGCTCAGTTTTATGGATGCTCTCCTAGACTCTTGTTTTAGCTTGGATTATGTTCAGCTGGATCCTGTTCTTTTCAAGGATCGTTTATGTATTTATTGACCGGTGCGGTCATTTGTATATTGTGTATATTCGCCTTGATGGCTAGATTGAGATGGTCTAACCTCTTGTATTCTTAACCTTTATTAATTATCTGAGGGGTCTTGTAGTTGAGCAGACCCAGAGATGTAGCCCTTTAGGGGTGAACTCCGAGATCATTATGGTGTTATGTGATGCATTCTCTTATGTTTCCTTTATTCAACCTTATCATGTATGATTAACTTATGTTAGAATGGTTAAGTGGATAAATGGAATCAACTTTAAATGCTTATATTCAGTTCTTTCTTGAATGCCATGTTGATTGAATGCGTAAGTGGTTTAGATGAGATTTTATCGTAGATGCTAGTATGCAATTGTCTTTTAAAATGAAATAAGATGGAATATGAAACGATGTAACTTAGAGTAATGAATTATACTCAGTTGTTATTAAGGAATTTAAATATGCTTGGAAAGATCTCTTATGTTATGATGAAATCCTAGGGTATTAGAATGTTAGATGTATGGTTTGTAATTTCTAATGAAAAGCTTCAATGAAGATTATGAATGGACCGTAATGATGAATCTTTTTTGTGATTTATATTTCCATCCTTTGAAAGAAATTATCCTGATTTTGAATTATCTCGTTATTAAGATATTCAGCTTTTGGATTAATTGTGTGAGTAAAGTGAATCGTGAATTTAAGTAATCTCGTTGGGAAACTCTTTAGGAGTTAGTTGAAGTCTTCCGCTATGTAATCTGAATCTTTGATATCTTGTTGCATCTTATGTGTTGTAACTTTTTAAAAAAAAATAAAAAATTTTGCACTCTATTCTTGTTATTTTAGCTTATCCCTTCGGGGTTTCCTGGCGGGGCATTACAGGGTACCTTATTGGAGTTTTTAAAGTTTAAGTTGCAAATTTGAACTCTTTTTTTTAATTTCTAAAGAGTTAGTATCTCCTCAATGATGGGAAAAGAGTCCCTTGGGTTTTGAAAAGATAAATATTGCATAAGGCGAAAGGGTCAATTAACACTTGAGAATTTCAATAGATAATCGAGCATTAAGAGATCTATCTAATTTAATCCTTCTTAGGATGTAAATATAATAGTTAAATATTTTTATTGAACAAATTAGTTTGATTGAGGAAAAAGCAAGCAAAGGGAAAATGTTATTGCACTAATGATACACTTATTTCATAGTTTTGGATCTTTTCATCAAGTAAATAAATCCTAATAGTAAGTGGGTTCCCTCAAGACATTCAATACATTTCAAATATTTAAGTTCTTTAATTATCGGATTTCAAAACTAACTTTTGTATATTTCAATTTGTACAAGTATCAAATGTTAAAGCAATTTACCTAACAAGTAGATGTGTTTGGATTCATAGTAACCCTTTTAGGTATTTGAACAATATGAGTTAATGTTAAACAAAGTTTTGCCTCAATTTGAAAGGTTGATTATTTGATTTGTTTCTTTATTAGATTCCAAGATATGAGTAAGGCATTGAGTATAGTCAGTTCTTTTAATAGTTAAAATCATTTACCTTCTAGCTAAAAGAAACATAAGACTAGTAAAAATGAAAAGTTACACTTAATAATTAAAGTAATTAGTAAGGATAAATTTAATTAGCATTAAAATTAGAGGTAAATTGCATAGTTAAATATTCATATGGTAATAGTATTAATTAGGATGCAAAGAGAGTTTATTCAAAACTAAAATTGTTCTATCAAATGAGTTTCAAGAAACCTATTCTGTGATCACTTAGAAAATTAAATAACAATTCTAATTGAGGGTAATTTATGTAGTACCCCTGCCCTAATCAATCTCTAATCTCAGTTTAATCTTGGTTAGTTTATCTTAATATTATGTTATAGTCGGATGTTTGATTTTAAGGCATAGCTATTGATA
The DNA here is from genome assembly GCF_030272615.1 of Cryptomeria japonica. Classification (NCBI taxonomy): domain Eukaryota; kingdom Viridiplantae; phylum Streptophyta; class Pinopsida; order Cupressales; family Cupressaceae; genus Cryptomeria; species Cryptomeria japonica. The sequence continues at coordinate 660,864,925 of NC_081413.1, forward strand.
TGGGTCCCACACTAGTTGTATGCAAGTTGTTTAGTGTTCCTATTTTGTGGTATTAATATCGGGCTAACGCTTTCATTAAATTTTATATATGTATGCATGTATGACTCTTGGTTGCAGGAGATTTCAGGTACAATGCCGCATGAGTGTGAGGGTCGTCTTCACTTGGATTTGCAGATTTGAGTGTACCTCTTTAATCCTTAGAGTTGGATTAGGTGGTCGTAAGACCCTAGTTGACCCTAGTCGTGCTCAGGTGAGCATCGTCGGTCGTCGTCGGTAATCCCTTTTTGTTCGGGTTTGCGAGTCGTCTGTTTAGTTGACCTTCTCGGTTTGCGTGCTTGGTGTGTATGGTTAAATTGATTAATTAGTCCTTAGTAATTATTTTGATTATATATGTATTTGTGCATTAGAGATTAATGGACTAGATTAATCGAGATTTCGTTATGCGATTTTCATTGATATTGGATTGCTCGTTTTAATTTGGGAGTAAGTTCAATTAAATAGCTGATTTTGAATATTAAATGCATTTTGTATATGCTGTCGAAAAAGAAAGTTTTGTATTTAATTGCAATAGATTTAATTGTTTTCTGTTGGCCTTTTAAATTCGAAAGGGTAAATTGAATTAAATGAGAAAAATTGATTTTTAATTGGAAAGCAATTTAATTGTAATAGTTAGAAGAGAATTAATTTTGAGAATTATTTTTAAAATAAAAATTTTAATTCCAAAAATGGAATTTTGGTCAACTCTTCCATATAACCTAAATTTTGGGAAATTTTGGAGGATGGGCTTTTTTGGAAAATATTTTGTTGGAGAAAGTTTTTGGTTGAAATTTGGGGGATTCTGGAAGGAGGAGGAATTCTTGAGCTTGCAGGTTGGGCTCTTCAGTAAATCTCTACCAGGATTGCGTATGAAGGTAGGTTTCTAAATTGTGTTCTTGTTGCCAAAAGAATTTACTGTTCTGGTTGAAAGAAGTGAATTTGTTATTGAAAAATCGTTTTGATTGATTATTGGAGTAGAATGGGAATAAGATCTTGAAATTATCCCTCTTTGATTTCATTCTTTGTTTTCAAATCAAATTCTGGTTGCTAAGAATGATTTAAAATTAATAAAAATTTGGAATTTAGTTGGGGGTTTGGCAGATTAGATGTTAAATTTGTGAAGATCAATTTTATTTGGCAAATATGTTGTTGGTTTTTGGAGAAATTTTCCCCTTCCCTGTTCTGGGTACTTTAAAAATATATCAATGGGGTTTTCGTTTTAATAAAAAAAATATATATAAATATTTCTGTTAGTCTCTGGGAGACTATTTTTTTTGACTGTGTAAAACACAGTAAACAGTTTTGCTTGAAAATGAAAATCATTCAAAAAAAAAGAAAATTTTATATAGTAAATTGGGGAGCTGCGCACCCAAGGGAGCTGCGTGCTTCCCTTTGGGAACAACAGCGCTCCCTTTGGGGAGAGCTACGTGCTCCCTTGGGGAAGCAGCGCTTCCCCTTTGGGGGCTACGTGGGCTTTCCTTGGGGGACCACGTGGAAACCCCCATCCCCTTGTTAAAGTGCTTTTTTTTAGTTAAAAAAATAAAATTAATTAAATAAAGTTTTCAATAATTTATTAATTATTTTATATATATTGTTAATGGGAATTGATTTATATATATAAAATAATCGATATTTAATTTGAGGTTTGTGTAATGCCATAATTATTAGTGAAATATATTTTATTAATAAAGATTTATAATTATATATTAACTAATAATTAACTGGGTTATTGTGCACTTTTAGTCGTTAATTGTGTATATTTCATTTATCGTGGAATAATAAATATACTCTTTAATTAACAGTTAATTTTGGATTCCCTTTTTATACTTATATTTCCATGATCCGTATAGTGCATCTGGGATTGAAAAATATGAAACTGTAGAGGTTGATATCGAGCTAGTATGTCAGTGATGTTTTAATTGGAGATTTAATATCTTATTTAATTGATTAATGGTTATCTGAGTTTTATTAATATGAATTTGGTTTAAGAACTCATTATGGTTTAATATGTCTATTCGATGCTTTGAACCTTAGAGAGTTAGAAAACCAAGAACAAACTATTGCTAGATGATGTAGCTAACTGTAATCTAATATAGATCATGTAGAAAACCTGATCGACTTTTAATGTTTAGATCAATTCAGAAAGATTGTATTTGTTGAATATTACCTATGCGAGTTTAATTTCTGTATTCGCTTTTGCTTATGTAATGGCAAGTCATGCTTTGTTTGTTAGGACCTTGTCGTATGGATTGACTTGGGGTACCTGTTTCTGTCCTTAGTTTTGAGTTGACTGTTGTCTTGTGGTTGTGTCGTAATTGGTCATATCCTTTGTGTAGCTATCGAATGATGAGTCGTGTTTGACCAGTTGGTTGTTCCCTCTTTCTTGAACTCCGTTCGTCTGACCATGTGCATTCCTTGGTTTTTGAGTTCGTCTGAGTTTAGTCTAGTGTCGTATGGGAAAGTGGCTTTCGATTGGGGGCCGCGCCCAAAGTGGCTGCTGGGTAACCCATCAAAAGTGAGTCTAATAAGTGATAACCTATCAGTAGATTAAAATGTAATCTCTAAGTACGATAATGTGCCTCACACATGGGATGAGTGCTAACATAGACTCGACATGTTGTGAGAAGGCCTGAAATGGCAAACCACCATCCTTGTCTTCACGAGAGGATTTGTGGGTCCACATGAGGCTTGGATGGGCTGGAGGCTCGGATTAGGCTGCCAGGGTAACCCAGTGTATGGGGCCGGGACCTATGAAGACCTGCCATGGTAACCGTACTAGGTTGTGTGGTGACACTTGTCCCTACGTTCGCTAGTGTGTTGTCGTTTGTCCTGTTAGGAGTACCTTTGTGGGTCATCCTTTTGTCTCTGCCCTTGTGAGTATCGGTTTCATGGTAGACCTTGGGTGGTGATGGCTCAGTCTTGTGGATGCTCTTCTGGACCTTTGTATTAGCTTTGATTATGTTCAACTGGATCCTTTCCTTTTCAAGGATCGTTTATGTATTAATTGACCGATGTGGTCATTTGTATATTATTTATATTTCGCCTTGATGGCCAGATTGTAATGGTGTAACCTCTTGTATTCTTAACTTTATTATTATTCAGAGGGGTCTTGTAGTTGAGCAGACCCAGAGATGTAGCCCTTTAGGGGTGAACTCTGAGGTCATTATGGTGTTATGTGATGTTATTCTCTTATGCTTCCTTTATTCAGCTTTATCATGTATGAATAGCTTATGTTAGAATGGATAAGTGGATAAATGTAATTAACTTTAAATGCTTATATGCAGTCCTTTCTTGAATGCCATTTGATCGAATGCATAAGTGGTTTAGATGAGATTTATCGTAGATGCATGTATGCAATCGTCTTTTCTAATGCAATAAATTGGAATATGGAAGAATGTTCTTAGAGTAATGGAATATATATTCAGTTGTTGATTAGGAAATTAAGTATGCTTGAAAAGATCTCATATGTTTATGATGAAATTCTAGTGTGTTAGAATATTAGATGTATGGCTTGTAATTTTAAATGAAAAGCTTGAATGAAGATTATGAATGGATCTTAATGGATGAATCTTTGCTTGTGTTTTATATTTCCATCTTCTGAAAGAAATTATCCTGATTAAGAATTATCTCGTTATTAAGGTAATCAACTTATTGGATTAATTGTGTGAGTTAAGTGAATTGTGAAATTTAATTAATCTCGTTGGGAAACTTCTCAGGTGTTAGTCGTGGTCTTCCGCTATGTAATCTGAATCTTTTATATCTTGTTGCATCTTATGTGGTGTAGTTTAAAAAAAAAAAAAAAAATTATCGCACTCTATCCTTGTGTTATGGCTTAATCCCTTCGGGGTTTCCTGGTGGGGCATTACAATTTAAGGAGCAAACATTAGGTCCCATTGAAGTATTTTAAATTGATAAAGTTATTATTTGTAGAATGTATCCAACAATAAAATTAACGTTACTTCAAGTGGAAGGAGTAATTAGTTATCACTTTATAATCTTGCAAAGGTATTAGTTAAAAAGCAACTAGAAGTTTATTGATTAGAATTGTTTATTAGGAGACTTATTATTATTTACTTGGTTAACTAGCAAGTGTTTATAATCTTGTCTAATCTCTTTTTCAAACATTAGCAACTAAGAATAATGTGGTTAGTTTGAAGCTTATTGTTGAATAGTTGTTTCATTTTCCCTTCAACAAGTGAGTATTAAATTCATTTCCAAAGTATAATTATTTGATAATTTAAATTCTATTTCAAGCAATTTAGTACCTTTCAAGTATTAGGATTCACATTTAAAGTAGTGTTATCATTTGTAGATAAAATTTGTATTACTTCATATGGAAGAATTAGTTGGGATCATTATTAAGTACTTCTCACTTCAAACAAGTAGGTGTTAAAATTCATTTCCAAATTCTTGCTATTCAATCATCTAATTTTATTTCAAGCAACTCAGTACTAGGATTCATACTTATTGTGTAATGGTTTGTCCCAAAAAAAGTATATCTTGCAAGTAATTCAAATTATTTTCATAAGTTATCTTTGGAAGTATCATGGTTTCCAAGCAATTAGTAATTTCATGTATTTAGTTTATGTTTTCAAATTTTTAACTTTCCTTAGGAAAAAATACTATTTCAAGTAGTCGAATTGTTTATGTTCCTTTCAATTACGTAAAATTCATTCAATAGTTTTTAAATTCAAGCGATTATTCCTTGTATATAATAGTTATTTTCATTATTGTATTGGTATATTGCTTCATTTAAGATTCATGAATTCAAAGTTAAATTCCTAGTTAGATCACTAAACAAGAGGAGTTGAAACTAAAAATTAGTGGCATTCGGTATCTATGGTGCCTTTGGGTCACACTTACGGGTAATGTCATTGTCTTGAACTATTGCACTTAACGCCTAATAAAGTTGTAATAACGGCATCTGTGGCATCATCCCTCTAAATCACTGGGGAGAAATAAAGTTCATTTGGAAGTTAAAATCCAAAGGGCGGGTAATCCCCCTTGGATTGATAATCTAAAGGATTAATTTTTAAATGAATTTACATCCAATCAGTTGAACTTTAGATAACCCCATTAGGCTTTGGATGTGTGTGAATATCTTAGAAATTTATTTTATCTTGATACAATTCAACGGATGATAATGGATTAAGGGTGTCGTATTTAAAAGAAAATAGGACTTAGTTGTTTTAGGACACAAGTAGAAGGCCACCTTAAGCCTTTTTCTATAGAGCTACCATCGTGGGTAGCAACCACAATGAAACTATCTTGGACATTGACGCTAGAAAGGGTTGCGTACCCACCAAATAGTTTACATTAAATGATAGTTAGAAACCAGAACTACGTACTTTACACCTTGATCCCGTGCCGAAACAGGTATGTAGGTAGTCTAGGGATGGAGTTGTCCCTTGTACTCAAGTATTTGGGGATGGGGATTAGGATTTGGGTTTGGGTGATTAGTTGGTTCTTGAAGTTCCTTGGTCTTTTAATAAAATGGTGCAAATACTAATTGAAAGGTTAAAATTAATTCAATGCATACTCAGAAGGAATCCCGTATGGATTCGCTTGACTTCCCAAGGCTTTAGGCCGAATTCGGAGGTGGAACTCAATCTTGTTTATGTAATTATTTTAATACTCCTAAGGACAGTGACCTCAGTGCACTCTTAGTAGGGGAGTGTAGTATTTAGAGAGTGGCTCAGGACCTAGATGGTCTTGATGAGTCTAAAGTCTCTAGCCAGAGCATATCCTATTCTTATGAATAGATGCCTACCCCATCTGGGTAGATGCTATCCCGGATTGGATAGATGAAACCTCCTATCCTATATGGATAGATGCCTAACCCATATGGTTAGATGCCTAACCCGTATGGTTAGATGCCTAGTCCTGTATGGATAGTTGCCTAACCCATATGGTTAGATGCCCATCCCGGTTGGATGGATGCCTATCTCATTTGGATAGATGTATCTGAGTATGTGATCGAATAAAAAATACATAAGAATAAGTAATAATAAGAAATCAATATTTTTATATATTAAAAAAAAAAATTAGTTGAGTTTTTGGATTAAGTTAAGTGGGTTATTACACCTTCCTATTCAGGGATCATTTCTATATTTATTTACCAATGTGTTCGTATGTATATTAGTTATGTTCACCTTGATGGTAGGATTGTAAATGATGTGAACCTCATGTATTCTTAACTTGTTAATGATCAAAGGGGTCTTGCAGTTGAGAAGACTTGGAGATGTAGCCCTTTAGGGGTGAACTTTGATATCAGTTTGGTGTTATGTGATGCTTATTCTCTTATGTTTCTTTTTTCAGTTTTAGCATGTATGGATGACATTATGTTAGAATGTATAAAGTGGATAAGATGAAATTAATCATAAATGCATGTATGCAGTCATCTTTTAAATGCAGTAAATTGGATCATGAAAGGATATAGATTAGAATAATGGAATATATTCAGTTATTGTTAAAGAAATTAAATATGCATGGAATGAACTCATTAGTTTTTGATGAAATTAAAGTGTGTTATGAAATTAGATGCATGGCTTATATTTTAATGAAAAGCTTGAACGTAAGGTATGAATAAATATTAGTGGATGAACCTTATCTTGTGATCTATATTTTTTTCTTACTGAAAGAAATTTATCCCTACTTAAAGTATTATCTCATTTTTAAGATAATTGACTTATTGGATTAATTAGCATGAGTTAAGTTAAATGTGGAATTAAATAATCACATTAGGAAACCCTTTAGGTGTTAGTTGATGTCTTCCGCTATGTAATCTGAACTTTGATATCTCGTTGTATCTTAATGTTGTGTTTAACTTTAAAAGAAAATTTATTGCACTCTATTGTTATGTTTTAGCTTAATCCCTTCGAGGTTTCTTGGTGGGGCATTACACCCAAGGACTATTACATCTTGTGCTTATTCTTCTTATGTGTATCATTACATTCTGATCCTCTAATGGATCTGGGTGAGACTGAAGGTTTTCTTCCCTCCACTATTTCCTACCGGTGCGCACATTGAATGGAGTTTGTAATTACTTTCTATAATTAATAAATTTTTTCAGGCTTCGACCTTTTACCAATCAAAACATAAATAAATAAATATTGATATTTTAAATTATGTATAACTTAAAATATATTTATATGCATATTTTTTAATTTTAAATAGTAATATTTATTTGGTACTATAATATTTTATTGATCTGCTTATCTTTATATGGAGCTAAATAAACTACCATTTCAATTTATGTACAATAAAAAAAATTGCTTTTAAATTAATAATAAATAGAATTAGAAGAATAATATAAGTGTACATACATTTTTGTTATGTTTTCTTGATTTTTGTATCATTTTATTTTATAAAGCATTTTTTTAATTAAAAAGAAAAATAAGAAATATTATATAACAAGATATCATTAGTATTTTTATTATTATTATTTTAATGTTAAAATTTTTTTACTTTTTTGTTGGAAGAAAATTCTATAGAAACACATTTAAAAATTTAAAGTTGCAAGAAATTTCTAAAAAGAAATGTATTCAAAAATGTTAATGGAAATTCTTATAGAGAAACATATTGAAATTTAATATCGAAAGAAATTTCTACAAATATTTATTCAGGCACTTCATTTTTTTTTGTTTTCCCAAGTTAATATTTTTTGTAACATTTAATATCTACCTAAGTAAATCTAAATTATTCTCTCCTAGTTTATAAATGTATTTGCATTAAATAATCCTACTAAAAAAATACACGAAATAAAATTTGCATGCATTGAGATCTAACCCAACATGTAATGGATTCAGATAATCCCTTCAAAAATACCAAATTAAACTACATGCATTTAAACAAAATTTACTTGCATTTAGATTTTATTCAAACAAACACATAGATTTATTTTAATACTTTTAACAAAATGATAATACTGGCATTTGAAAATATACAAAAGAAAGAACTTGCATTCACAAAAGAGATCAAATCCTTGTGTTAAACCATGCTCCTACTTCCAACTCCCTTTCTTCAAATTTATTCTTGCAACAATTCTAGTAGCAATCTCCCCCCCCAAAAAAGTAGCACCTATACTCTATAAATTTCATCAAAGAATCTACTTCCAATATTCAATCCACATTCCATGTTCACAAAATTTCTTCTAAACTATAACCCTTTATACAAATGAAACTCAATAACAACTCTCATAAAGGATTCTATAAAATACACCCAACATGCTACTAGTTTATAGATTTTGAAGATGTAAATAACTATCACCATTTGTAAATATGATTTTCAAAATAGGGAGATTCTTCAATTAATATTTATGAGAGAATATGCTAGAAATATAATAGTAACTCCCTTGTTATCAATTTATTTATTTCTTCCATTTTATCAAGAATTATTTTGTAACTCCCTTGTCATAAAAATGCCATGAATAGATATATTATTGTCAGAGAATTAATTTGTATCTCCCATGTCATAGTATTTGCTAAAATAAAATACATTCCATCCAAAATAAATAAATATTATATTCTCCACTTCTCATAGATTAAGATAGTAATAAATTTCCTCTTCTAGAATTGTAATGCAACGCCAAGAAACCCCAAAGGGATTAAGCCATAACACAAGAATAGAGTGCAAATTTTTTTATTTTTTTTAAACTCATAAAGTTACACCGCATTAAGATACAACAAGATATCAAAGATTCAGATTACAAAGCGGAAGACATCAACTAACACCTAAAGAGTTTCCCAACGAGATTACTTAAATTTCACAATTCACTTAACTCACACAATTAATCCAATAAGCTAACTATCTTAATAACGAGATAATTCTTAATCAGGATAATTTCTTTCAAAAGATGGAAATATAAATCACAACAAGGATTCATGCATTAAGATCTAATCATAAACTTCATTCAAGCCTTTCATTTAAAACTACAAGCCATACATTTAATATTATAACACACTAGAATTTCATCATAAACATAAGAGATCTATTCAAGCATACTTCAATTCCTTAACAACAACGGAATAGATTCCATTACTCTAAGTTACATTCTTTCATATTCCAACTTATTGCATTTTAAAAGACGATTACATACATGCACCTACGATAAATCTCATCTAAACCACTTACGCATTCAATCAACATGCCATTCAAGAAAGAACTGCATATAAACATTTAAAGTTAATTCCATTTATCCACTTAATCATTCTAACATGAGCTAATCATACATGATAAAGCTGAATAAAGGAAACATAAGAGAATACATCACATAACACCATAATGATCTCAGAGTTCACCCCTAAAGGGCTACATCTCTGGGTCTGCTCAACTGTAAGACCCCTCTGATAATTAGTAAAGTTAAGAATACAAGAGGTTACACCATTACAATCTGGCCATCAAGGCGAAATATAAACAATATACAAGCGACCGCATCGATCAATCAATACATAAACGATCCCTGAAAAGAACAGGATCCAACTAAACATAATCAAAGCTAAAACAAAGGTCCAGAAAAGCATCCACAAGGCTGAGCCATCACCACCCAAGGTCTAACATGAAACCGATACTCACAAGGGCAGAGACAAAAAGGACGACCCACAAAGGTACTCCTAATAGGACAAAACGACAACACACTAGCGAACGTAGGGACAAGTGTCATCACATAACCTGGTATGGTTACCATGGCAAGTCTTCATAGGTCCTGGCCCCATACACTGGGTTACCCTGGCAACCTAATTCGAGCTTCTGGCCCATCCAAGCCTCATGTGGACCCACACATCCTCTCATGAAGACAAGGATGGTGGTTTGCCATTTCAGGCCTTCCCACAACATGTCGAGTCTATGATAGCACTCATCCCATGTGTGAGGCACATTATCTTATTTAGAGATTACATTCTAATCTACTGTTAGGTTATCACTTATTAGACTCACTTTCGATGGGTTACCCAGCAGCCACTTTGGGCGCGGCCCCCAATCGAAAGCCACTTTCCCATACGACACTAGACCAAACTCAGACGAACTCAAAAACCAAGGAATAGGCATGGTCTGACGAACGGAGTTCAAGAAGAGAGAAACAAACATCTAGTCAAACATGACTCACAAATGGTACACTTACAAACGGTACTCTAACTAGAGACCCGACCAACAACGGTCAACCACAAATCATCATTCGACTCACACAAAGAGGATATGACCAAATACGACATTACCACAAAACCACAAATCATTCAACTTGGAATCGAGGACTGAAACAGGTACCTCAAATCATTCCATACGACAGGGTCCTATCAAACAAAGCACTCTTGCCATTTCATAATTAAAAGCGAATGCAACAATTAAACTCGCAAAGGCAATAAACAGAAAAGACAATATTCGACAGATGCAATCTTTCCGAATTGATCTAAACATTAAACGTCGATCAAGTTTCCAACATGATCTAAATCAGATTACAGTTATCTACCTCATCTAGGAATGAGTTGTTCTCAGTTTTCTAACTCTCTAAGGTTCAAAGCATCGAACAGACATATAAAGTCATAATGAGTTTTTAAACCAATTCATATTAATAAAAATCAGACAACCATTAATCAACTAAAATAAGATATTTAATCTCCAATCGAAACGTCATTGACATACTGGTTCGAAACCAACCTCTATAGTTTCGTATTTTTCAAACCCAGATGCATAATACGGATCACGGAATATAATTATAAAATGAGGATCTAAAAGAAGATAATCATTTCCAAAAGCATATCATTTCAATTCAAATACCCAACGATGAATATTTCACTTACTTCTAAATTACTCAAATGATATGTTCTACGATAATTTTTAACATCATCAATTAGTAACTACATCGTATTTCAACGATTTTCCAATAACATATTATTCTCTATTATTTTTAAACAATACTACCTCAATTAGCCAAATGCTCTAATCAGCTAGAAGGTAAGATCTAGATTTATTAATCCAATATCAATCAGAATATAATCAACAATATCCAATTGCGAAATTACAGTTTTAAAACTTAATCAGAAAGAGAACATAAGTCATGAAATGAGATTGAATAATGATTAACCTATAAACTCCATTATAAAATTAATCAATATCAAATCAACATTTATCATGCTTATGCCACCTTAATCATATTTAAGCAACTAATTAAAGCTTATCATTAAAATAACTTACATTAAAATAATATTAAATATTATATGCATTTTTTTTGATAATAAAAAAAAATACATAAAAAAAAAAAATAATTTTAAAAACTTTTTAAAAAAAATACGCATTTTGAAAAGGCGAGGGCGAGGCCCACCTCCCAACTGGGAAGGCTAGGTGCCCAAGCCCTAGCCGCAGGTGGCAGAAAGCTCGCGGGCGGCACCACGGTGGTGCCTGCAGGTCCCGCGGCGCCCTGCGGCCACCATCGTGGGCCGCGGCCGCTGTGTTGCTGAGCAGGAGAAGGGAGTAAGGGGGACGAGCGGGGGAGGGGAAGGAGGAACGGGTGGAGCTCCGCTCCCCGCCCTCCAACCCCAAACCAAGGGTTAAAAACAAACACGCCCAGCTCGGTTTTCAATATATATATTTTTTTAAAACACAGTCCGAAAATTAACACAAACGCCCAGTTCGATATAAAACTAAATGTTATCTTTTTCCTTTTAAACACAGTTCGGTATTTAAACAAACAATAAACCCAACTCAAAATTTGGATTAACAATTTCGATTTGAATGAGATCCGATTCCAATGAATATATTTTTGTATGAAGTTTTCTCTGATGGTATTCATCCATTCTAAAACACAAAAGGGATTTTCAAGCACCCAAGCAGCAATGAGGAATGACACACCTCAATACATTTCCAGCCAAACTAACTAATTTACAATATCAGTTCATAGTCTTGGCATTCAATGGAGAATCTGAAACCAAGATAGCATGAAAACATTCAAACCCCCATTTCCATTTTAACCAATAACTAAGATTGAGAATTAGATCCTACCTGATCTCGCGTTCCTGGCAAGATCTGCTGAAGAGTCCCAATCTCCAGCTACCAAAACCCTCCTTCTCCATCCAAAACCCTCAAATTTCATCTCCAAAATCTTTTCCCACCAAAATTTCTCCAAAAATGTCCGTCCTCCAATTTTCCCCAAATTTTGGGTTATATGGAAGAGTTGACCAAAAATTCTCTTTTTGGAATTAAAATTCTTATTTACAAATAATTCTCAACATTTAATCCTTTTCTAACTATAACAACAAATTGACTTGCTTTTCAAATCAAAACAATTTTCCTCATTTAATTCAATTTAACCTTTCTAATTTTAGAAGCCAACAGAATACAATTAAGTCTATGGCGATAAAATACAAAACTTTCTTTTTCAACAGCATATATAAAATGCATTTAATATTCAAAATCAATCATTTAATCGAACTTACTCCCAATTTAAAACGAGCAATCCAATATCAACGAAAATCACATAACGAAATCCCGATTAATTTAGTCCATTAATCTCTAATGCACAATTACATATTTAATCAAAATAATTACTAAGGACTAATTGATCAATTTAACCAAACACACCAAGCACGCAAATCGAGAAAGTCAACCAAACAGACGACTCACAACCCAAACAAAAAGGGAACACCGACGATGACTGACGATGCTCACTTGAGCATGACTAAGGTCAACTAGGGTCTTACGACCACCTAATCCAACTCTAAGGATTAAAAAGGTACACTCAAACCTGTACATCCAGGTGAAGACGAACCTCGCACTCATGCGGCGTAGTACCTGAAATTTCCTGCAATCAAGAGTCATACATGCATACATATATAAAATTTAATGAAAGCGTTAGCCCGATATTAATATCACGAAATAGGTACACTAACAACTTGCATACAACTAGTGTGAAAACCACATCAATAGCTATGCGTTAAATCAAACATCTGACTATAAAATTAAATTATGATAAACTAACCAAGATTAAACCAAGATTAGAGATTGATTAGGGTAGGGGTACTACATTCTTCCCCCCTAGGTTCCGACTTACTCCTGGAAGTCGTAAGGCTAGATGGAGAACATGTCGTACGCATCCGCCCTGAAACTCATTCAACAAAGATCAAATTGCACATAGAAATATTTCCATAATTAAATGAAATATTATTGCAAAATCCTTTACAAATGCTATTATCCATTGGCAAGATACATCTAAAACCATACATTCCTTAATATATTCTAGGAATTATCCACAATCATAGCAGAGAAACAAGAATTTTCTTCCTTTCATTACACCAAATTAAAGCATTACACAGAGGTAAACAACAATTACCATAATCATCTACCAAAAATGACAAGAAAACATGCCATCATGATCAATTTCCTTTACCAATCCATCTTTATCATAAAATTTATAACATAGAAATAGCTTAAATATCAATTTCTACAGCCAAATTAACTTTCATGAAATAAGAGCAACAAAATAACTCAATTGTTTACACTTGCCAGGCATAAGAAAACCTTTCCAAAGACTATGTCCCATAACATAGTGACAAGTTAACACAATTTACACACATAATAATCATCCACATAACTGGAATGCATAACAGAAAATTCCACATGTGAGCATGTCTAATGCTCGGTCAAAGATAACATGCACGACCAACATCTCTATGCCTGATCTCAGAACAACAATATGATCATAAATATCCAATATCTCACTCAAGGCTCAATGGTGCTAGGCACACCATAGCGGTGCTACCTTCCATACAAGACCTTTGTGAATATCCCTTGTTGAGCAAGGTGGTTAGCCTCCAAGAGATAGTCACCACACATAGGTAGGTAGTGGGTACTAGCTGCATCACAGCCTCACATAGCCCCCATCCTCACGGTTCCTTACAACAACTTCCTCGCACACACTCTACCAATTCCGTATCATACGTCCTTGGAGAGGAATTTCACATCTCGACACAAGACCAGCATCCGAAAACAATAAGGATAAACCAGTTTAGCCACCAAAGTATAGATGAATAAAGATAATAAATCATCAATTCCAACAGTAAGGCAAGAAAATAATCCGAAATTGCAACACCAAGTCAAAAGTGTAAAAGATCACAAGATCGTGTCTAAACCTTCAAAGTCAAAGTGAAAATAAACTGCTGATCCCCAAAGAAATATAAAGAATATCACAACTGCACATAACATCACTATGTGACGAACATCTAGCCACCAATGAGGAAGGAAGGAACAACTGACTAGCTATTGCAGTAGCTCATCATGTGGTGCGACATAGTCACACTACCCACATGGCATGGCGGTGTGCACCTCGACATCACCCCGCATCACGTCGTCACGTGGCATGGCAATACCCCAAGTGGAGAAAACACACAATGGACGTATCCCGCATGGTAGTGCACCTCACAGAAAAAGCACGCGCAGGTCACATCCCGCATAGCGACGTATCTAGAAGGATACTCACCGTAAGTCAGAGGTATACATGACTATGGTCCACCCACATGCCCACCAACACATACTAACTGGTAGCACATGTGAATAAACCTACCTTTCATGAAGACAAGGCAAAGGATCCTCCAAATTACACCATCACTATCCAAAATGCTCAAATAAAGGAGAGGAACAGGCTAACACACATAAACCTATAAATAGATTCATCAAAGGGAAAGTATTGAGTACACCTTGATACAGTTTAGTAGTACAACTATATCATTCCTCGAAGTAGAGAAGCTAACGTCGCTTCGCGCCGACATTACTCGTACGCCAATCCATACTATTCAAGGAACGGTTACTTCGAATACTACCCCTTAACATACCGAGTTACCCACAACCTGAGGTTTGGTACTCAGTAGGGAAACAAATAAGCAACATCACATAAACAGTATGGTTTCCCATACTCATAAGCAACATATCCTCCATGGCTGATTACTTCACCAATCCATGGGCACACAAAATAAGCACTGGTTTCTTACAATACACACAATTACACCAGTACTGGTTTAGTCACATTTACGAGGAGTACTTTTCAGTACGCTAACATCTATTCAAGGAAGATTTCAATTATGCTTTCTATATAAATAACTGAATCAAATTTACTCTAGATTAAGTACTGAATTCATTAACAATTCACAATTATATAAGGAAAAATCATCATTCCTATATCTTTATCACATTACACCAAGCATCCGAACTCACATTACTAACTATTCAAATTCATTTCTAAAGCTTAAGACTTTCATCTATCACTCATGAAGCAAAAATGCAATAGTACATTTTCACATGTTTTATAAACATTCTATTTAAATCAATGCATTCTTTAATACCATCTCAAAAAATCTTATGATTAGGCAAAGAGAAGGGAAAGAGAGTTTGATAACCAAACTATTTCCTACAAAAATGCAAGATCAAACAAGATCACGTTACATTATAAAATTTCTCACTATAAGCCTATCATTTAATTACATGGTTTTCATTTCGCTACCGCTTTAGAAGGATGACAATCAGCCTAACAAAACATTTCCAATAATTATGGTTGCAACAGGAGGTTCTAGTTTCCCAAACAAAACAAAGATCAAGAGAGGCAATCTTTTCAGTAATGCAAGACCTCTTAAGAACACTCACTTAAAATAATACAATATAGACACATGTCATAATTTGCAACCTATTAGAGAAGATCACATTACAATCAAAGATAAGCAAGGAGCTATTAACCAAATAGAACATATTAATGCATGCACATCAAACAAGCTTTTCATTCGCACTTTCTACACACATTAAGGTAATTACATATACCCAAAAGCGAGTTCAATGGAGCATTTGCTAAAATAAATCTTCAATCAAACTGGTTTAATGAAACACATAAGGCAATCTTTCGGAAAGCACATAAAACAATCTTTCGGGGAACACATTAATACTCTCTCGAAGCTACAATAACATGCTCTTTTTTTTTAATACTTCTTCTACAAACCAAGCAGTTTCACATAATTCGACTATTCTCATAGCAATGCACCTTACTAAGGTAGAATTTAATCATGCTACTCCTACAAAACACACATGGAGAATTCTTCAAACGTACTCATACAGTTTTCTCCCAATAATCAATATGAACTTTAAAACTCATAGCCCCTTTAATAATCTAAAAACATAAGCGTCATAAAGCTCACCCAAGGGTTCAAGAAGTCACACCCTTTTCTCTCTCGCAAACAAGAAAACTCGAATCAAAGATAATTACACATATCCTAATCGCTTCAATTTCCAGAAAGAGAGAGAGGAATGGTGATGATCATTTAATTTTCTACAAAATAAGCATTCAATAATTGCCATACTAGTCCTTCAAGTGGACAACACTAAGCTAGATCATAATCTTAAACAAACACAATTCACACTTCCAGATTTAAGACAAGCACGGACCGACCCAAATGGATTAGTCTAAAGAGTACAACACTCAAAAAAAAGGAGGTACATACGACTCTCTTTCAGAATAAGAGTAATCATAGACCAAGACATCAATAAGCACACAATGCACATATAAACACTCAAATGCCAACATCAAGAAGGCGAAATCAAGGTATGAACACACACACGTTACACACAAGCTAAGGTCTACTCAATCACTCACATGCAAAAGGAGGACAAGCATACACATAAAGTCGATACACCTCAAAACCAAAAGAGGGCACATGCGACACCAGAGATCCCAATGTTTGCAACATGGGCTCTGATACCAAATGTAATGCCCCACCAGGAAACCCCGAAGGGATTAAGCCATAACACAAGAATAGAGTGCAAAGTTTTATTTTTTTTTAAAACTCATAAAGTTACACCACATTAAGATACAACAAGATATCAAAGATTCAGATTACAAAGCGGAAGACATCAACTAACACCTAAAGAGTTTCCCAATGAGATTACTTAAATTTCACAATTCACTTAACTCACACAATTAATCCAATAAGCTAACTATCTTAATAACGAGATAATTCTTAATCAGGATAATTTCTTTCAAAAGATGGAAATATAAATCACAACAAGGATTCATGCATTAAGATCTAATCATAAACTTCATTCAAGCCTTTCATTTAAAACTACAAGCCATACATTTAATATTCTAACACACTAGAATTTCATCATAAACATAAGAGATCTATTCAAGCATACTTCAATTCCTTAACAACAACGGAATAGATTCCATTACTCTAAGTTACATTCTTTCATATTCCAACTTATTTCATTTTAAAAGACAATTACATACATGCATCTACGACAAATCTCATCTAAACCACTTACGCATTCAATCAACATGCCATTCAAGAAAGAACTGTATATAAACATTTAAAGTTAATTCCATTTATCCACTTAATCATTCTAACATGAGCTAATCATACATGATAAAGCTGAATAAAGAAAACATAAGAGAATACATCACATAACACCATAATGATCTCGGAGTTCACCCCTAAAGGGCTACATCTCCGGGTCTGCTCAACTGCAAGACCCCTCTGATAATTAGTAAAGTTAAGAATACAAGAGGTTACACCATTACAATCTGGCCATCAAGGCGAAATATAAACAATATACAAGCGACCGCATCGATCAATCAATACATAAACGATCCCTGAAAAGAACAGGATCCAACTAAACATAATCAAAGCTAAAACAAAGGTCCAGAAAAGCATCCACAAGGCTGAGCCATCACCACCCAAGGTCTAACATGAAACCGATACTCACAAGGGCAGAGACAAAAAGGACGACCCACAAAGGTACTCCTAATAGGACAAAACGACAACACACTAGCGAACGTAGGGACAAGTGTCATCACATAACCTGGTATGGTTACCATGGCAAGTCTTCATAGGTCCTGGCCCCATACACTGGGTTACCCTAGCAACCTAATCCGAGCTTCTGGCCCATCCAAGCCTCATGTGGACCCACACATCCTCTCATGAAGACAAGGATGGTGGTTTGCCATTTCAGGCCTTCCCACAACATGTCGAGTCTATGATAGCACTCATCCCATGTGTGAGGCACATTATCTTATTTAGAGATTACATTCTAATCTACTGTTAGGTTATCACTTATTAGACTCACTTTCGATGGGTTACCCAGCAGCCACTTTGGGCGCGGCCCCCAATCGAAAGCCACTTTCCCATACGACACTAGACCAAACTCAGACGAACTCAAAAACCAAGGAATAGGCATGGTCTGACGAACAGAGTTCAAGAAGAGAGAAACAAACATCTAGTCAAACATGACTCACAAATGGTACACTTACAGACGGTACTCTAACTAGAGACCCGACCAACAACGGTCAACCACAAATCATCATTCGACTCACACAAAGAGGATATGACCAAATACGACATTACCACAAAACCACAAATCATTCAACTTGGAATCGAGGACTGAAACAGGTACCTCAAATCATTCCATACGACAGGGTCCTATCAAACAAAGCACTCTTGCCATTTCATAATTAAAAGCGAATGCAACAATTAAACTCGCAAAGGCAATAAACAGAAAAGACAATATTCGACAGATGCAATCTTTTCGAATTGATCTAAACATTAAACGTCGATCAAGTTTCCAACATGATCTAAATCAGATTACAGTTATCTACCTCATCTAGGAATGAGTTGTTCTCGGTTTTCTAACTCTCTAAGGTTCAAAGCATCGTACAGACATATGAAGTCATAATGAGTTTTTAAACCAATTCATATTAATAAAAATCAGACAACCATTAATCAACTAAAATAAGATATTTAATCTCCAATCAAAACGTCATTGACATACTGGTTCGAAACCAACCTCTACAGTTTCATATTTTTCAAACCCAGATGCATAATACGGATCACGGAATATAATTATAAAAAGAGGATCTAAAAGAAGATAATCATTTCCAAAAGCATATCGTTTCAATTCAAATACCCAACGATGAATATTTCACTTACTTCTCAATTACTCAAATGATATGTTCTACGATAATTTTTAACATCATCAATTAGTAACTACATCGTATTTCAACGATTTTCCAATAACATATTATTCTCTATTATTTTTAAACAATACTACCTCAATTAGCCAAATGCTCTAATCAGCTAGAAGGTAAGATCTAGATTTATTAATCCAAGATCAATCAGAATATAATCAACAATATCCAATTGCGAAATTATAGTTTTAAAACTTAATCAGAAAGAGAACATAAGTCATGAAATGAGATTGAATAATGATTAACCTATAAACTCCATTATAAAATTAATCAATATCAAATCAACGTTTATCATGCTTATGCCACCTTAATCATATTTAAGCAACTAATTAAAGCTTATCATTAAAATAACTTACATTAAAATAATATTAAATATTATATGCATTTTTTTTGATACAAAAAAAAAATACATAAAAAAAAAAATGATTTTAAAAACTTTAAAAAAAAAAATACGCATTTTGAAAAGGCGAGGGCGGGGCCCACCTCCCAACTGGGAAGGCTAGGCGCCCAAGCCCTAGCCGCAGGTGGCAGAAAGCTCGCGGGCGGCGCCACGGTGGTGCCCGCAGGTCCCGCGGCGCCCTGCGGCCACCATCGTGGGCCGCGGCCGCTGTGTTGCTGAGCGGGAGAAGGGAGTAAGGGGGACGAGCGGGGGAGGGGAAGGAGGAGCGGGTGGAGCTCCGCTCCCCGCCCTCCAACCCCAAACCAAGGGTTAAAAACAAACACGCCCAGCTCGGTTTTCAATATATATTTTTTTTAAAAACACAGTCCAAAAATTAACACAAACGCCCAGTTCGATATAAAACTAAATGTTATCTTTTTCCTTTTAAACACAGTTCGGTATTTAAACAAACAATAAAACCAACTCAAAATTTGGATTAACAATTTCGATTTGAATGAGATCCGATTCCAATGAATATATTTTGGTTTGAAGTTTTCTTTGATGGTATTCATCCATTCTAAAACACAAAAGGGATTTTCAAGAATCCAAACAGCAATGAGGAATGACACACCTCAATACATTTCTAGCCAAACTAACTAATTTACAATATCAGTTCATAGTCTTGGCATTCAATGGAGAATCTGAAACCAAGATAGCATGAAAACATTCAAACCCCCATTTCCATTTTAACCAATAACTAAGATTGAGAATTAGATCCTACCTGATCTCGCGTTCCTGGCAAGATCTGCTGAAGAGTTCCAATCTCCAGCTACCAAAACCCTCCTTCTCCATCCAAAACCCTCAAATTTCATCTCCAAAATCTTTTCCCACCAAAATTTCTCCAAAAATGTCCATCCTCCAATTTTCCCCAAATTTTGGGTTATATGGAAGAGTTGACCAAAAATTCTATTTTTGGAATTAAAATTCTTATTTACAAATAATTCTCAACATTTAATCCTTTTCTAACTATAACAACAAATTGACTTGCTTTTCAAATCAAAACGATTTTCCTCATTTAATTCAATTTAACCTTTCTAATTTCAGAAGCCAACAGAATACAATTAAGTCTATGGCGATAAAATACAAAACTTTCTTTTTCAACAGCATATATAAAATGCATTTAATATTCAAAATCAGTCATTTAATCGAACTTACTCCCAATTTAAAACGAGCAATCCAATATCAACGAAAATCGCATAACGAAATCCCAATTAATTTAGTCGATTAATCTCTAATGCACAATTACATATTTAATCAAAATCATTACTAAGGACTAATTAATCAATTTAACCAAACACACCAAGCACGCAAATCGAGAAAGTCAACCAAACAGACGACTCGCAACCCAAACAAAAAGGGAACACCGATGACGACTGACGATGCTCACTTGAGCACGACTAAGGTCAACTAGGGTCTTACGACCACCTAATCCAACTCTAAGGATTAAAAAGGTACACTCAAACCTGTACATCTAGGTGAAGACGAACCTCACACTCATGCGGCGTAGTACCTGAAATTTCCTGCAACCAAGAGTCATACATGCATACATATATAAAATTTAATGAAAGCGTTAGCCCGATATTAATACCACGAAATAGGTACACTAACAACTTGCATACAACTAGTGTGAAAACCACATCAATAGCTATGCGTTAAGTCAAACATCTGACTATAAAATTAAATTACGATAAACTAACCAAGATTAAACCAAGATTAGAGATTGATTAGGGTAGGGGTACTACAAGAATGCCATGTGTCTTGGCCTTGCTCTAAACTCCTATACCATGTTCTTAAATAAAAATATATGCAAAATAAGTATAAGTATTTATCTATTGTTTTAAATTTTAAAATTAATTACTTGCATCTAAAAAATATTATAATGAAATGGTATTATCATTGGAAATTTGATGGTCAGATCTAATGCTATGGTCACTTGACTTTGTAGTGGCGGTGCTAGTGGTTCTTAAAGGATCCTTTTAGTTTTTGTTGTTGTCTTGGTGGGTTTAAGGCCTGTTATTTATATTTATATGATTTTTCAATAAATCCTTACCCCTTTTTTAAAAAAAAATTAATTTGTTTGTTCAAAGATGACATAATTACTTCCATGCAAAAATCAAGCAACTCGATAATTAAGTAAAATAAAAAAGTTTTAAAACCAAAATATAATGTTTCAAAATAGTCATTACTTTTTTGAAGGTCCTATTTCTAATCATATTGCTTTATTAATTCTTGTAAAATAAAAATTTAAGAATTACAGGGATGAATAAATCATATTCAAATTGAATTTTTTTTATCTTATAGCTTTTGTCTTAAAATTAGATTTACTTTCTATTTCTTTTAATTTATCACTGCATATTTCATAAATAGAAATCTTCATACAAAAATTAATCAATTAAGATTCTTTACTGGAGCCACATAAATATTAATTATCATTTTTCTTCTCTTCATAACTAATTAAATTATTAAATTTACTAGTTTATTAGAAACTCAATTCAATTAATACTAATTATTTGCATGTTCAATTATAAAAAATATAATTTAATTAAATTCTCAACTTAGAAAAAATCAACCCTTGTCTTTCTTTTGTCTAAATACCGCTATATATATTAAATAGTATTAAATACTCCAACTATAAATATTTCTATTTAATAATTTTCTGTAATAAATGTAGCTTTATTATTTTTTTTTAAAGTACAATAATTAGAATTTTAATATATGCATATATTGAATTCAAAATATTGGGCATGCAAAATAAAAAAATATGAACTATTCTTTATAATATCAATAAATATTGATATTTTAAATAATGTATAAGTTAAAATATATTTATATACATAGTTTTACATTTTAAATACTAATATTTATTCGGTACTATAATATTTCATTTATTTGTTTATCTTTATATGGAACTAAGCAAACTACCATTTTGATTTATGTACAATAAAAAAATTTCTTTTTTAAATTGATAATAAATAGAATTGCAAGAATAATATAAGTGTAAATATCTTTTTGTTATCTTTTCTTGACTTTTATATTATTTTATTTTATAAATCATATTTTTAATTAAAAAGAAAAATAAGAAATATTATATAATAAGATATCATTATTATTATTATTATTTTTGATAAAAGTGGAATACTCCACTAAATTTTATTAATATATTTTATTTTAGTTTTTTACATAGGATTCAAAGAGCATACTGGAGGAAAGAACCTTGGGAAGAAAACCTCTAGTCACAGCTCATAGAATAAACCTATAAAAATATCCTAATAGTTCATACAATCTGCCGCTTAGAAAATGTGGTCACTTATAATATCAACTTTTTATTATTATTATTTTATTGTTAGAAGAATTTTTTTTTGTTGGAAAAAATTTATACAAATACATTCACAAATTTAAAATTGGAAGAAATTTCTAAAAAGAAACATATTGAAATTTAATGTTGAAAGAACTTTCTACAAAGAAATATACTAACAGATTTAATCAGAAACTTCTTCTTTTTTTTTTTTCCCAAGTTAATAGTTTTTGTAACATTTTAATATTTACCCAAGTAAATATAAATGATTCTCTCCTAGTTTCTTAATGTATTTGCATTAAATAATCCTACTCAAAATACTAGAAATAAAATTTACATGCATTTAGACCTAACTCAACATATAATGGAGTTAAATAATCCCATCAAAACTACTAAAGGAAACTACATGCATTAAAAGAAAGTTTACTTGCATTTAGATTTTATTTAAACAAACTCAAAGATTTATTTTAAAACTTTTAACAAAATGATAATATTGGCATTTGAAAATATACAAAAGAAAGAACCTAGATTCACATAAGAGATCAAATCCTTATCTGTTGAACCATGCTCCTACTTCCAACTCCCTTTCTTCAAATTTAATCTTGCAACAATTTTGATAGAAATCTCCCCCCTCAAAAGTAGCACCTATATTCTATATAAATTTTATTAAAAATCTACTTCCAATATTCAACCCATATTCCATGCTCACAAAACTTTTCTAAACTATAACTATTCATTAAAATGAAATTCAATAACATCTCTCAGAAAGGATTCTATAAAATACACCCAACATCCTCCTAGTTTATAGATTTTGAAGATGTAGATAACTTTCATCAACTCTAAAAATAATTTTCAAAATAGGGAGATTCTTCAATTAATATTTGTAAGAGAATATGCCACAAATAACATTATAACTCCCTTGTCATAAAAACGCCATGAATAGAGATATTCTTGTCATAGAATTAATTCGTATCTCCCATGTCATATTATTTGATAAAATAGAATTCATTCTTTCAAAAATAAATAAATATTATATTCTTCACTGGTCATAGAATATGCTAATAATAAATTTCCTCTTCTAGCATGCCATGTGTCTTGGCCTTTCTCTTTTCTCCTACACCATGTTCTTAAATAAAAATATATGCATTTAAATAAGTATAAGTATTTATCTTATGTTTTTAATTTTAAAATTAATTACTTGTATCTAGTTAATATTATAATGAAATGGTATTATCACTAGAAATGCAATGGCTCAATCTAATGCTATGGTCACTGGACTTAGTAGTGGTGGTGCTAGTGGCTATTTTGGGATCCTTTTAGTTTTTGTTGTTGTCTTGGTGGTCCTAAGGCCTATTGAATAAATCTTTACCCCTTTTTTCAAAAAAAAAAAGAATTTTTCTATTCAAAGATGATGTAATTACTTTCATGCAAAAATCAAGCAACTGGACAATGAGATAAAAAAATGTTTAACAAACCAAAATATAAATTTTCTAAATAGTCATTACTTTTTTGAAGCTCCTATTTCTAATAATATCACTTTATAAAGTCTTTTTAGAATTTTAGGAGATGAATAAACCACATTCAAATTGAATTTTTTTCATCCTATAGCTTTTCTCTTAAAATCAGATTTACTTTGTATTTTTTTAATTTTATCAGTGAATATTTAATAAATTGAAATCTTAATACCAATAATTCATCAACTAAGTATGTTTACTCAAACCACATAAATATTAATTATCATTTTTTTGTGTTTATCACTAATTAAATTATTATATTTACTAATTTATTAAAAAGTTAATTCAATTAATACTAATTATTTGCATGTTAAATTTCAAACAATATATTTTAATTATATTCTCAACTTAGAAAAAATCAACCCTTTTCTATCTTTCATCCTATATATATCAAATAATATTAAATACTTGAATTATAAATATTTCTATTTAATATTTTTTTCTAATAAATCTAGTTTTTTATTTTTTTTAAAAGTACAATAATTATAATTTTAATATATACATATATTGAATTAAAAATATTGAGCATGTGAAATAAAATAATATTAATTATTTTTTATAATACCAATAAATGTTGATATTTTAAATTATGTATAACTTAAAATATATTGATATACATATTTTTTTGTTTTAAATACTAATATTTATTTGGTACTATAATATTTCATTTATTTGCTTATCTTTATATGGAACTAAAAAAACTACCATTATATTTATTTACACTAAATAAAAATTCTTTTTAAATTGATAATAAATAGAATTGGAAGAATAATATAAGTGTAAATATCTTTTTGTTATCTTTTCTTGACTTTTATATTGTTTTATTTTATAAATCATATTTTTAATTAAAAAAAAAAAAGGAAATATTATATAATAAGATATCATTAGTATTATTATTATTATTATTTGAATGTTGGAATTTTTTTTTTTGTTGGAATAAATTTCGAAAAAGAAACATATTGAAATTTAATGTCAAAATAAATTTCTACAAAGAAATATACTAATAGATTTAATAGGCACTTCATTTTTTATTTTTTTTCCAAAGTTAATATTTTTTGGAACATTTAATATTTACCCAAGTAGATAAACACTATTCTCTCCTAGTTTCTAAATGTATTTTCACTAAATAATCCTACTTAAAATCCCTAAAATAAAATTTACATGCATTCAGACATAACTCAACATATAATGGACTTAAATAATCCCCTAAAAAAATACACGCTTTCAAAGAAAATTTACTTGCATTTAGATTTTATTCAAACAAACTGACAGATTTATTTTAACACTTTTAACAAAATGGTAATATTGGCATTTGAAAATATACAAAAGAAACAACATGGATTCATTTTAATCCTTATCAATTGAACCATTCTCTTTCTTCCAACTCCCTTTCTTCAAATTTATTCCTACAACAACTTTGATAGCGATCTCCCCCCCTCAAAAGTAGCACCTATATTCTATATAAATTTCATCAAAGAATCTACTTCCAATATTCAACCCATATTCCATGCTCACAAAACTTCTTATAAACTATAACAATTCATTAAAATGAAACTCAATAACATCTTTCAGAAAGGATTTTGTAAAATACACACAACATCCTCCAAGTATATAGATTTTGAAGATGTAAATAACTTTCACCATCTGGAAGAATAATTTTGAAAATAGGGAGATTCTTCAATTAATATTTGTAAGAGAATATGCCAGAAAGAAAATTATTGCTCCTTATTATGAATTTATTTATTTCTTCCATTTTATCAAGAATTATTTTGTATCTCCCTTGTCATAAAAATGCAATGAATAGAGATATTCTTGTCATAGAATTAATTTTTATCTCCATGTCATATTATTTGCTAAAATTAAATTCATTCCTTCAAAAATAAATAAATATTATATTCTCCACTTGTCATAGAATATGTTAATAATGAATTTCCTCTTCTAGCATGCCATGTGTCTTCCCCTTTCTCTTTTCTCCTACACTATGTTCTTAAATATAAATATACGCATTAAAATATTTATAAGTATTTATCTATTGTTTTAAATTTTAAAATTAATTACTTGTATCTAGTTAATATTATAATGAAATGGTATTATCACTGGAAATCCAATGGCCAAATCTAATGCTATGGTCACTAGACTTTGTAGTGGTGGTGGTAGTGGTTCTTTTAGGATCCTTTTAGTTTTTGTTGTTGTCTTGGTGAGCCTAAGGCCTATTCTTTGTATTTCTATTATTTCTAAATAAACCTTTACCCCTTTTAAAAAAAAAATTTAATTTGTCTGTTCAAAGGTGATGTAATTACTTTCGTGCAAAAATCAAGCAACTCGACAATCACATAAAAAAATTTGTTTAAAAACCAAAATATCAATTTTCTAAATAGTCATTACTTTTTTGAAGGTCATATTTCTAATCATATCACTTTATTAAGTCTTTTAAAAGAAAAGTTTTAGAATTGAAGGAAATGAATAAACCACATTCAAATTGAATTATTTTTATCCTATAGATTTTCTCTTAAAATCAAATTTACTTTGTATTTCTTTTAATTTATTAGTGAATATTTCATAATAGAAATCTTCAAACCGATAACTCATCAACTAAGTTTCTTTACTGGAACCACATAATTATTAATTATCACTTTTTTTTGTTCATAACTAATTAAATTATTAAATTTACTAATTTTTAAAAAATTCAATTCAATTAATACTAATTATTTGCATGTTCAATTTTAAACAATATGTTTAAATTAAATTCTCAATGTAGAAAAAAGCAACCCTTCTCTTTCTTTCATCTAAATATAGCTATATATATCAAATAATATTAAATACTTAATTTATAGATATTTCTATTTAATATTTTTTTGTATAAATCTAGCTTTATTTTTTATTTTTTTAAAGTACAATAATTATAGTTTTAATATATACATATATTGAATTAAAAATATTGGGCATCTAAAATAAAATAATATTAATTATTTTTTATAATATTAATAAATATTGATATTTTAAATTATGTATAACTTAAAATATATTTATATACAAATTCTTCAATTTTAAATACTACTATTTATTTGGTACTATAATATTTCATTTATTTTCTTATCTTTATATGGAACTAAACAAAATACCATTTTCATTTATGTAAAATATATATTTTTTTTTTCAAATTGATGATAAATAGAATTGGAAAAATAATATAAGTATAAATATATTTTTGTTATCTTTTGTTGACTTTTATATTGTTTTATTTTATAAAACATATTTTTAATTAAAAACAAAAATAAGAAATATTATATAACAAGATATCATTACTATTCTTTATTATTATTATTTGAATGTTAGAAGAGTTTATTTTTGTTGGAAGAAATTTATATATAAAAATAAATGTATTCACAAATTTTAAAGGAAATTCTTACAGATAAACATATTGAAATTTAATATTGAAAGAAATTTGTATGACAGATTTATTCAACAAATCCATTTTTTTCATTTTTCCCGAGTTAATATTTTTTGTAACATTTAATATTCTCCCAAGTAAATATAAACTATTCTCTTCTAGTTTCTAAGTGTATTTACATTAAATAATCCTACTCAAATTACCCAAAATAAAATTTACATGCATTCAAATCTAACTCAACATGTAATGCATTCAAATAATCTCCTCAAAAATACCAAAGGAAACTGCATGCATTCAAAGAAAATTTACTTGCATTCATATTTTATTCAAACAAACATAGTTTTATTTTAACACTTGGCAAAATGATAATATTAGCATTTGAAAATATACAAAAGAAAGAACATGGATTCACAAAAGAGATAAAATCCTTCTCTGTTGAACCATGCTCCTTCTTCCAACTCCCTTTCTTCAAATTCATTCCTACAACAATTCTGATAGCAACCTCCTCCCTAGAAAGTAGCACGTATATTCTATATAAATTTTATCAAAGAATCTATGTCCATTATTCAACCCATATTCCATGCTCACAAAACTTGTTCTAAACTATAACTATTCATAAAAATGAAACTCAATAACATCTCTCAGAAATCAATGTTTAAAATTCACTGAACATCCTCCTAATTTATAGATTTTGAAGATGTAAATAACTTTAACCATTTGTAAAAATAATTTTCAAAATAGGGAGATTCTTCAATTAATATTTGTAAGAGAATATGCAAGAAATAAAATTTTAACTCCCTTGTTATCAATTTATTTATTTCATCCATTTTATCAAGAATTATTTCTAACTCCTTTGTCATAAAATTTTCATGAATAGAGATATTCTTGCCATAGACTTAATTATTATCTCCCATATCATAGTATTTGCTAAAATAAAATTCAGTCCTTCAAAAATAAATAAATATTATATTCTCCACTTGTCATAGAATATGCTAGTAATGAATTTCCTCTTCTAGCATTTCATGTGTCTTAGCCTTACTCTTTTCTCCTACACCATGTTCTTCAATATAAATATATGCATTAAAATAAGTATAAGTATTTATCTATTGTTTTAAATTTTAAAATTAATTACTTGTATCTAGTTAATATTACAATGAAAAGGATATATATATATATATAGTTTCTTAATAAAATTAGTGATATATATATTAGTCTACTATAATATTTAATCAAATTTATTATTTAATTTAAAGTATTTATAAATTTTCAAGTTTTTGCTTGATTTATTGGTTAATTTTTAATTTATTATAAATAAATAATCAATCAATTCCAACCTTATCCAAAATTAATCGAATAATTTTTTTGAATATTTCAAGTAAGAAGGTTATGACAATCATGACTAAATAAATGACCAGATAGCAATAATAAATGACTAAATTGGTGATTAAATATATAACTAAATTATTGACTAAATGTATGACTAAATCAATGACCAAATCGATGACCACATCAATGACAATTAATCAATCAAAACAACCAGTGGTCATGTGATTAAATTCATTTATGACTGGCAATAAACTACCAGTGGTCACATGATCAAATTTAGTCATTTATCTAAAATTTTTGGTTGTTTTTTTAGTCATATAGTTCTATTTTTGTACTAGTGTATACAGATCTCCAGAATTCTAGTTCATCACCAAAGGAAAAAACACATTGAGATATAGTCACTACATTCAGGAGTTGGTTCAGGAAGGCATCATTGAGCTTAAGTATTTTTGTACAAACTCTCATAACCACTATTTTGTCATTTCCTAAGAAGGTTATGGGGTAGTTGGGTTTCTCATCCTCTTTTGGCCTTATGTGAAAAGTTTCATAACTCCTTTCCTATCTTCATGTAACTAGCTTATACCATATTTTTTGACATTTACCAAGAAGGTAAAACCTCCCACTTTTTATGGGGAATAGGAGTTAATGCACCCATTGGACATATTTACTATTATTTTTCTATATAATAAGCATTATACTCTCACCTTCACTAGTTTAGTGATATCTCAGTGAGATTTTTTTCAATATTCACTTCTTTGTCTTCATTTTTCTCTCATCAAATTTATCTTCATTTAGCTATTTTGATCTCTGTAAAGCGGAAAAATTGAACCCTAGTTGTTCTCCCCTCCCCAACTCCAAGGAGAGAGAAGGGAGGTCACTAGGGTTGATGGTTTTCACTTAGGAGAGGCTTTACATTCAAAAGAGGGGCTGAAACCCACAAGATCCAATCCCACACAATGCAAGATTGGATTCTAAATGAGTTTCAAGGGTTAAGACATCAAGGATACCCTCTTTTGTAAAGAATATAGATAGAATGATTGAACTAGGAATGTATTTAGAAGCAAGAAAGATTCACTTATAAATAGAGATAGGGATACGAGATGAAGCTCCGGACCTGGAATTAGCAGTAAAATGTCAAGATGATGCTATTCTACAAATTTGAGTGAAAGTTGATGGGACAATGGCACCCAAAGTGCACACGGTCCTCCCAAAAATCCACGAAACGAAGGTGGATCTGTTCATCTCTGCACAAGGATTCCAGATCTTCAATTACAGCCGCGTACCTGCAACCTACACACAGAAAAGAGAGGACAATTGGGGGGTTAGGGATTAGGGGTTTGCCTTTAGGTCAAACCCCGGTTTCAGAATTAACCAAGAAATGAGAATGCTGTAAATGTAAATGTTTGTAATGTAAACAAATACTGATACCTTGTTGTAAGAATGTTTGTATTCTTACATGCGAAGGTGTAATGTATGTTGTATGTTGTATGTTGTATGTGATCTCCTCTTCAATGGTTGAATCCTTGTCTTGAATGCAACACCTAGCCTTGAATGGAGACTTAGAATGCTCAATTGCTTGAAGGAATGCTTGAATGCTTGAATGTTTGAATGTTTGAATATCGCTTCCATGTCTTGCCCTTGCTTCTTTCCTTCCTCCTCCTTTCTAGGAGAGGAAAAGTAGTTTATATACTTATCAATTAGGGTTGAGAGACTGATTTTTTTGACCTTAGGCCAACCTAGAAACATTATTTTCCAATTTGGAAACTTCAAGACCCGATGCCCAAAAGGAGACCGAGCCCAAAATAGGGCCAGGGACCAGGGCGCTGGGCGCCATGGTCCCACCTCCCGGGACAGCAAGGTGCTAGGACGGATCATGCTAAGGTGCAAAAAAATGCAGTTTTTGATGTCACAAGCAGGTTTCGGGGTCTCCATTCAGGTTCAACATTGCGTCGCCATCGTGAAGACCCAAATGCAGTCGAAATTGCAAGTGTCACAATTTTAGGATGCTACATTTAGCCCCCACTTTAGCGGGAGTATAAGCATACGCCCATACTTCTGGTAAAGTACAAGGAAACAACATTGAAAGACTTTCACCATGTCAAGGAGACAAGATACACCAAGCCTCCAGTGGACTAAGGATCTTACAACTTTGATTGACAAAGTAAGAGGGAAGATCACGAGGGAGAACCATGACTGTCAGTAGTAAGGTTCCCTCACTATGAGTCATGCAAGAAAGATATCAAAAATTTTCAAGCTAAAGCTAAATTTGTCAAGAAATTTTCAAGTATCTTGAAAAGATATGAATGGGATGTATCCCCCACTATGTTAAAGTGATTGCACACGCCTCACCGGGGGTGATTGCTTTAAGGTAGTGATACATATAAGAAATGAGAAAGGAAAGGAGCACGTTATCACAAGGATTTAGCCCCCAAGTGTGAGATAAGCCCAAGGATAATAGACACAAAACACAAAGTACGAGGTGACTTCACTTTCCTTGGGGTCAGTATGCTATATGATAATTCATGTATATCATATGTATGTATGCATAATTGTTCTTCATTCCCCAATCAAGGAAGGTCACCTAGAAGAAGGGAACACATGTGTCTTTTGAGTCAACATGAGAGAGACCAAAAGAGATCTCAATGTTTTGCATCGTCCTCAAGTAGACAACACTAAGGACAACAAATAGAAGAATAAGAATAACACATAGAAGAAGTAACAAAAGAGATCAAGAGAGGAGGAGAGAGTTTGCTATGCTAATGAAACTAGTCTAGCACGTCATCCACCCCCTGATCTTGCTGATCAATATTTCGGGAAGGCAGGAAACATGCTAGAGGAGGAACATCCAACACAGTAGATGGAGCTATCACAAGATCCAAACAAGGGCTATGTTCATGTTCCAAGCCACGTTGTTCTTGTCTAGGAGCTAGGATAAGTGCTTTATAAAATTCGTTAGATAAATGGTTATCAATATCAACATATTCATATTCACTATCAGAATGAATAGGAGTAACATTTTCATCATGCATAACATTTTCATCATGAATAATATTTTCATGTATATCATCATCAAGATTTATAAAAATAGGATCTTTAACTCACACAGGATCAAGACCATCATGCATCTTATGTTTAGGAGATTTTGGCTCAATTTTCGGCTGAGGAGAAAATGGAATAATACTAGCTGAAGGTGTTTTTGGGGATTGTAAAGTTTGAGAAGCAGCTGCCTGAGCTCTAAGATGACGCTTTCATCGGCGTTCACATGCAGAACAATTTCGTCTAGTCTTAGTAGGAAGTTGAGGAGATTGAGGAGGAGGAATGTTCTCATCCTTATCACTTGGGTGTTTAGGTTGTGGTCTCTTAGGTTGGATAATAGGAGAAGAGGAAGGTCTCTTCTCTCTATAAGAGGAAGGAGGAGGAACTGCTCCATATAAAGGAGGAATATTTGGTTTAGGAAGGAGACCAAGTCCATCATGATGAAGAGGTATAGGTCTACCTTTAGAAAGTTTATTAGACCTAGGCATAGTCACATTCATAGGGATGGGTTGAGAATCTTCTTGAGGAAAGACATTAGTTTTATCTTTCAAAGGAAGAACTTCCTTCTCAAGAATGATAGGAATGTCAAGTTTGGGTGTTCTAGGTTCACTTAGAGAAAGGATCATATCTTTTTTCCACTTTTGATAAGATTTGGAAAGATGATCACTCCGCGGTGGAAGGGATTGGAATTGTTTAGGCCAAAAATAATCAATAGGAACACTAGAAGTTCTTTCAGTTGGTTTAAAGAGGCTATGATTGATAGTAACAATTTCACCATTATGGGGAAATTTCAAACACTTGTGAATAGGAGAAGCAATAGCTTTCATGGAAGATAGCCAAGGATAGCCTAGCTTCACACAAAATTGTTCGGATGATGGAATAATAGCAAAGTCTACATCAAGGGATTTGTTATGGACCTCAATAGGTAATGTAATAGAACCAATTGCAGGAGAAGAAAATGCATCAAATAGTTTCACAACCACATTTGTTTTGTCATAGATCACTTGATTCAATTGCAAAGTAAAAAGAAATTCTTCAGTAATAACATTAACCATGCAAGAAGGATCAATAAGCACTCCACGGCAAGGTGTATTCTTAACTTTTGCAACTATGTATAAAGGACCATCAGGTGCCCTGATAGTTTCACTGGAATCAAATGTGATGGAAGGTTCTTTAGGGATTTTCTATTGTTCCACAAAGTTAATCACATTCGAAGTCATAGACACAAGATCATCAGGTCAGACAGAGGAATCATTAGTATCAATCACATTAGAGGTATGAGAAGGTAATGGATCGGTAAAAATCTTAAGATTTTGGTTAGGAGGAGCTACAGATGTGTTGCCTTATCATTCACACCAGAAACATAGATAGTATTATTATCAATCAGATCTTGAATTTTACCCTTTAAAGCAAAACATTTTTCAGTATCATGCCCAGGTTGACGATGAAATTGACAAAAAGATTTGTTATCAAAATAGGGTGAATTAATATTTGTAGGATCTATTTGCCTTATAGGAGGAAGAGTAAGCACATTTTGTTCCAATAACTTATTCATAATACTATGCAATGATTCATTCAAAGGAGTAAACTTTCTTTCTTTCTTAAAAACTTAGAAATAGGAGGCACACCTGATGCTGCATTCACATTGTTGTTGATGATGTTTTCATTGAACTTAATGGACTCTCTATTCGGTTTATACTTCCCAAATGGTTGTTGACTATTATCACCCTTATCACTCGGAGCCATAGGATTCGCTTGTTCCATTTGACTCACAGTCAGTTGATAATTGTGAAGAATTGCGCACAACTATTGGAAAGAAGTAAAATCAGAAAACAGAAGTTTTTCTCTAATATCTTTTTGTAAATTAGAAATAAAGATTCTTTGAATATCATTGTCAAGTACTGGAAAAGAAATTTGAGCATACAAATGCTTATATCTACCAATGAAATCAGTCACTTTTTCTTTAACACCTTGTTTACAATGCATTAAATCAATCAAAGTAACTTTAGGACTTATATTGTTTTGAAATTGTTGAATAAAAGCATTTGCAAGTTGTTCGAAAGAAGAAATAGAATAAGAAGGCAACGAGCAATACCATTGTAGGGCTTTATCTCTTAATGTTCTAGTAAACAGTTTTGCAAGTAACCTTTGGTCATAAGCAAAATCGGTACATATTGTTTGTAATGTCTTAACATGTGTTAGAGGATCACCCTTACCATTATAAAGATCCAAATGTGAAATTTCAACATGTTTAGGGGGGATAGCTCAAACAATGTCAAGAGAAAGTGGGCTCGCAACATCAAATGTGGGCACACTAGTCTTAGATTGATTCATAGAGGCAATTTGTTGTTGTAAAGAAGAGACAGTTTGTGCAAGATTGTTAATGGTCGCTTTAGTCGAAGAGTTCATTTTAGACATGTTAGATTGTGATGGAGGTATTATATTATTGAAAGAAGGCATTGATTGAGAGTAAGGTGGTGGGACACTATGATAGTTAGTCATAGGAGATGATTGGAAAGGAGGAACACTACAAGGAGGAATGGAATGATTAAATGAATTGCCCCCTTGCGTCATGTTCATTTGTGGAGATATAATAGGAACACTCATTGAAGGAATGGGTGAAGAAGTTGGATTGAATGAAGGAAGAGGGTTCATTGAGGACGAGGGATTTCCCCCATGACTAGTGATCATAGGAGGAATGTCTTGTATTGAAGTAGTCATTATGTTTGATGTAAAAGTAGGTATACTAGCAATAGGAGTTGTCAAAGGAATAGAATGATTGACTTGAGTAGGAGGTTGTGTATAACCTAAAGTTTCAGCACAACTCTTCATAGGCATCACATTCGAATCCACAATGTGTGCAATACCACGCAAAATATCAATTCCATTCTTATCACTTTGAACCATACATTTTAGACCCTCAATTAATGAAAGAGCTTCACTGTCGGGGTATTTTTGAGACATCCATTGTCGAAAATCATCAAATTGGTTATCCAATTTCAAAAGTTGTTCTACAGAAACCTCATGGAGAGCTTCTTCATCATTAAGAGGATTAGAGGAATTACCCATTTCCTCGTTAAAAAGGCCATTCAAATTAGGTTCCATCTCCTCGGTAATTAAACCTTGGAAAGACTTAATTCTAAGGCTTCGTCTAACGGGAATAGTGTAAGTAGGGCTTATTGTTGTAAAACTCATGCACTAAAGAGAGAGAGAAGATTTTGAATTTTATAGGTAGCAAATTTCAATAAAATTAGCCAATCTCCTAGATTTAAGCTGTTAAATACAATCAGGACAATCTCCCGAAATTTTGAAAAAAATGTCAGGGACTGTGGCAAACGGAGTGCACACGGTCCTCGCAACTTTTTTCAAAATTTTCAGGGATGAAAGTTATGATGATTTTAAAGCCAGTCTGAAAAAATTGAGTGATTTTATGATCTGTAGATAGGCCAAATTAAAGTTGCAATCTCAAAATTGAACCCTACCAAGATTGTTGAAAAATGCAAAATTTGAATTTTGAAAAAGAGAGGGAAACTGAAATTTTGAATTTTATGATTTTAGAGGGAATACTGAAAGCAATGTAGGCTTTTAAATTTAAAAGTTGACTCAATTTCATGCAAAAAATCACATTTGAAAGCGGAAATCAAAGTTGCCACAATTAAACACTTAATTTCAAAAGTCACAAATTGTAAAAATTTGAATAAAGCACTGAAATTTCAAATGAATGCCAACACACTTTTTAGATTTAGGACTGTAAGAAACACAATTTTGATACAAATTGCAATTTCAACAATTTTTGAATGATTATAAGCCTTTATCCAAGCAATCACTAGACCAACTTTGACTTTAATTTTGAAAGTGTTAGAATTGATCAAATTAGCCAAAATTCTAGATTTTAGCAGAAAAATACAGTAAGATCTAGCTCCCAAAATTTTAGAAAAAATGTTGGGGATGATGGTGCTCGGGGTGCACACGGTCCTCGCAACTTTTTTCCAAATTTTCAGGGATGAGAGATATTGTGATTTTGTTGCGGAATCCAAAGTTACAGCCGATTTGGAGGTGTTTTGATCAGTGAAATTATCAGTCAAAGGTTGAATCAAGAGGGTTTTAAAAATTAGGGTTTTGACACTTAACCACTTAATTTTCAGAATTAAAACACAAATATGAATTGACAATTTGCAATAGAAGGATAGATCTGAAACAAGCATTAACAATTAAACATTTCACAAGCTCAATTACTAAAAAGAAAATTTTAGGGTTTTTCTGCAATTAACCTCTAAAATTTGCAAAAGATCAAACATGGAAATGTAATTAAGGAAGCAAATTTTTCAGATCTAACCATGAATAATCAGAATTAGGATGTTTCACATTGGGTTCACCAAAATGTAAAGCAGAAAAATTGAACCCTAGTTGTTCTCCCCTCCCCAACTCCAAGGAGAGAGAAGGGAGGTCACTAGGGTTGATGGTTTTCACTTAGGAGAGGCTTTACATTCAAAAGAGGGGTTGAAACCCTCAAGATCCAATCCCACACAATGCAGGATTGGATTCTAAATGAGTTTCAAGGGTTAAGACATCAAGGATACCCTCTTTTATAAAGAATATAGATAGAATGATTGAACTAGGAATGTATGTAGAAGCAAGAAAGATTCACTTATAAACAGAGATAGGGATACGAGATGAAGCTGCTGACCTGGAATTAGCAGTAAAATGTCAAGACGATGTTGTTCTACAAATTTGAGTGAAAGTTGATGGAACAATGGCACCCGGAGTGCACACGGTCCTCCGAAAAATCTGCGAAACGAAGGTGGATCTGTTCGTCTCTGCACAAGGATTCCAGATCTTCAATTACAGCCACGTACCTGCAACCTACACACAGAAAAGAGAGGACGATTGGGGGGTTAGGGATTAGGGGTTTTCCTTTAGGTCAAACCCTGGTTTCGGAATTAACCAAGAAATGAGAATGCTGTAAATGCAAATGTTTGTAATGTAAACAAATACTGATACCTTGTTGTAAGAATGTTTGTATTCTTACATGCGAAGGTGTAATGTATGTTGTATGTTGTATGTTGTATGTGATCTCCTCTTCAATGGTTGAATCTTTGTCTTGAATGCAACACCTATCCTTGAATGGAGACTTAGAATGCTCAATTGCTTGAAAGAATGCTTGAATGCTTGAATGTTTGAATGTTTGAATATCGCTTCTGTGTCTTGCCCTTGCTTCTTTCCTTCCTCCTCCTTTCTAGGAGAGGAAAAGTAGCTTATATACTTATCAATTAGGGTTGAGAGACTAATTTTTTCGACCTTAGGCCGACCTAGAAACATTAATTTCCAATTTGCAAACTTCAAGACCCGATGCCCAAAAGGAGACCGGGCCCAAAATAGGGCCAGGGACCAGGGCGTTGGGCACCATGGTCCTGGGGGACTAGGGCACTGGGCACCCTAGTCTTGAAGGACCAGGGCACTAGGTGCCATGGTCCCACCTCCCAGGACAACAGGGTGCAAGGAGGGATCATGCCAAGGTGCAGAAAAATGCAGTTTTTGATGTCACAAGTAGGTTTCGGGGTCTCCATTCAGGTTCAACATTGCGTCGCCATCGTGAAGACCCAAATGAATTCGAAATTGCAAGTGTCACAATTTTAGGACGCTACAATCTTCAATCATCTATTGTTTGGAGTGGCATGTGATCTATGATTGACATTAGATCCTAGCTTGGTTCTTGCTTCTCACAAAATCTAACGACTAGATTGTTTGTAATACATTCATAATGGATGATGGGTTCCACTATCAATAATAAACGTGAGTTGTGGACATGAATATTATTATTATTTTCCTCACATTTTGATGCTTAGAATGGACTAGTTAATGACAAGTGAAGAGGCCAATCTAGTGTCTCTGAATATTTACATTGAGAGGCCAAACCTACAATGCCACCCACACATTTGTAATGGTGTAAAAAAAAAAGAATTGGGTGAAATTCCTATAGTTACAAATGAAATATTGTTTTACTGTAAACCAAATGGATTCATGTTGTACTATAAGCAAGGTGATGAGGTTCAATAAGAAACACATGCAGGAATTAGAACTGCAAAATTCATTTTTGAATGCATTGGTATAGTCATGTATCATGCTGATGAAAATAAAAGATATTAAACTCCTCCCCATTTCCTTGCCTATTCAATTTGTAGATTGAATATAGGTGAGCATGTAGAATCAAAAGGGAAATACATAAGATCAGGTTTTTTAAACAAAAAAAATTTATTTCTTTAATCTCTCTAGTTCTATCTCATTTATTTTTGTCATGCAGTGGAGAACGATGAGGGTATTCAAATGTCAAGTTGGCCATTATAAAACAAAGAAATATCACCATGGCATTTGTATTACTCATAATTAGAGAATATCTTTATTTCTTGTTACCCCTATATTTTTTCTCATACCTAAAGCCTCATAATTAGCTAAAAAATAGCTATTTCTAATTTTTTAATGTTAAAAGTGTTGGTCACCTTTGTTCAAACTTTCAAGGACCCTCCTGGACATCCCCTACCTATCAGTCACAAATAAATCATTTTTTTTCAAATTCTATGAAAGATGACACACAATTTTTTTTGTAGAGATAATTTTTAGCTCATTTTAACCAAAATGACTAGTTTTTATGGCCAAACTCTATGTCGGCTGGGTAATTTTAATTCTTTTATTTTCAGGATACTCTTATGCCCAAACAATTAAAGCCCAAGTATTATGTGTCCTATGCAAATGTCATTTATGGGTTATACTCTACTTTGCTCGTTTATTCTCCAGTTAAAATTTCATAAGAAACAGAGCTTTTAGTAAAACGTTATGCAGGTTTGTCTATGGCAGCCCAAAGGAACAATTATCATTGAACTTGAACTATTGAAACTTTTCAAAAAGTTCAAATTTTGGGTTCATGTTCAAAGTGGAGGTTCAAGTTCAAAGTTTGAGTTTAACTGGAGCGGGTTGTATCGCAGCTTTAGTTTTAATGAGTGTAAAGTCTTTGTAATATTTTGCCATTGAACTTGAACTTTGAACCTTCTTTGGTTCAAGGTTTAAGGTTCAAACATTCAACATGCAGCCAAATATGAAGACAAGGTTATAAATGAATCATATTGTCGGAAAAGTTTGTAATCTTAAACCTCCTTATTGAACCTTGCAGGATCAAGGTTCAAGGTTCAAGGTTCAAAGTTCAAAGTTTGGGTTCACAAGTTTGAATTTATAGTTCAAAGATTCATAAGATGAAGGTTAAAAGTGTGTGGGTTCAAAATTCATCAAGTTTAATAATCTTATTGTTGGCAATATTGCATTATAATAGACAATGAAAGATTGTTGGCATTTCATAAGGATATTGAGAAGGTTGTTGATGATTATGGATATAACTAATTAAGGATGTTTACTATCTTGATATTATTATTTTGTCATTGATATCAAGTAATTGATTTTCTAATTCAGTATGATGTTTCCATATGTTGAGAAGTATGATTTAAATATTATAAAGATGTCGGTAAAAGACATAGGAAAGAATATGATGAATAAGGGGATGAATAAGGTATTCAATGGGCAACTAGTACTGAGTCAAACAAGGATGAGATCATGATGTTTTAGATTGTTTTAACATCATACATATGTTGTAAATTGTAAAGGTTAATACTATACTATGTTATCAAGCAAAGAACCTAGTCGGTAAACCCTAAGGAACCTAGTCGGTAAACCCTAAGGTTATCGCTATCGGTTAATGAAGGTGGAATGTCTACTGAGTGAAGTTTAGTATTCATCGAGTTCTTACTGAGTTGTAACCGAGCTATAACAAAATGCATTAAATGTTTGCATGCATTATTTAATGAAGGAAGCTGATGAGCTGGAACAGATTAAATGATTGGTGAGCCATGCAAGAAGTTTGTTAATGAATCTAAGGAAAAGGAAAGTCGGCATGAAGATCTACAGCTCAGATTGAACCGCAATACCCTGGCACAAGTTCCAAGAAATGTATGCAAGTTCCAAGGAATCGTAAAACATTTTCAGATCGAAAGATGCATTGAACCTGGACAAGATCAAAGATCTGATGGCTATGATTGATCATGGGAAATGTGATCAAGGAGATTAAGTGGTTACCTAATTGTTTATAAATAGGAAATTGTTGATAAACAATGTATGCAGGCAAGTGTATGCACAGGGATACTACATAGTGATTACCGAGCACAGAAGCTTGAAGACCTATTAAAATAACAGAGTATAGAAGCCCAATAGATAGACAAGATTAGTTCTATGTCTAGATTGTATTGAACAAATAGGAATTTGCTTTAGCATTTTGGATGTGAAGTTGCAGATAGATCTTATTACTATTATTTTGTGAAAGTGATAGAAAAGCTCTTAATTGAGTGGACTTAACAGTCTTATTTGTAAAACAATCTAGCAAGGTGACATTCTGATTGAGTGTTTGAAATCCTTTAACAAGGTCACTTCTAACAAGGTGAAGATCCTAATAGATCTGAGGGAAATCCCTTAACCGGGTCACATCTAGCAATGTGTTTGTAATCTTTAACAAGATTTACTTTTAACCAAGCATACTCTAGAAGAGTATATTTCTTAGCGGGTCCAAAATCCCAGAGTGGTTTTTCCCTATTTGGGTTTCCACGTTAAA
Organism: Cryptomeria japonica; assembly: GCF_030272615.1. Classification (NCBI taxonomy): domain Eukaryota; kingdom Viridiplantae; phylum Streptophyta; class Pinopsida; order Cupressales; family Cupressaceae; genus Cryptomeria; species Cryptomeria japonica. The sequence continues at coordinate 660,905,594 of NC_081413.1, forward strand.
TCTGGTGTTATGAGGTTTATGATGTCTATATGCTTTTGAGTTTGCATGTTTAACAGTTTTGGTTATATTACTTAAATATATGTTACCGAGGTTGAATCTGATGTTTTTATGGATGATTAAGTTTGTATGATTCACCCCCCCTCTTGTCTTGTTGGTTATTGGATCTGTACTTATATTAAGTAGTAGAACTATCAATTGGTATCAGAGCTTTAGACTTCGAAAAGAAAGTTTAAAGGCACTTGAGTTAAAGATCCAAAGATGTATAGGAGGGATGCACCAAAGCTGAACAAGTCAAGTTTCTCTACATGGCAGAAAAGGATGAAGCTACATGTATCAGGAGTTGGAGAATATGTTGTATACTATCTGGAGAATGATTTTGTCACACCGAGCACCTATCCATTGACTATGGAAGAGATAAAGGTGAAGCAAGAATATATTCAAGCAATGATTGAAATAACATCTGCATTGACCGACTCAGAGTTTAATGATCTAGAAGGCTACAATGATGCAAAGGCTATGTGGGATAAGCTCATATCAGTATATGGAGGAGATGAAAATGTTCAAAGAGAAAAAGTAGATGGTCTAAGAGGAAAACTTGAATCTATGAGGATGAATGAAGGTGAGAACATAACTCAGTACAGTACAAGACTGAAGGAGATTGTCAATCAAATCAAAGGAGCAAATGGAACTATTGAAGAAAAGGATATAACAAGTAAGTTGTTAAGAACCCTTCTACCAGCTTATGCAATCCGAGTCTCTGCAATCAATGAATTGAGGTCTGTACCTAATATGCCAGTTTCTTTAGATGCTACTATTGGTAAGCTACATGCATTCGAGTTAAGTAATTTTGATAACAGTGGATCTTCGGTAAATAAAGTTGAATCTGCATTTAGTTCTGTTCATCTTGATGAATCCAATGATTTCAATGAAAGAATGTATAAATACTCTGAAGCAAATCATAGTGGAGCAAGTGAAAGATTTCGTAAGAACATGGAGGCAGTACACAAACTATATGAGGAAATCAGAAAGCAAGAAGAGTTTGAAGCACTTTTAGCCAAAAGGTTACCGAGAGGCAAAGGTAAGTATAAAGGAAAACTACCTTTGAAATGTTTCAATTGTGATAAGATAGGACATATGGCTTCTAACTGTCCTGACAAATATTCTACTGAAAAGAGAGATTATCGAGATGACAGACAGAAAGACAATCATTACAGAGGACACCAAGACTTCAGAAGAAGAGATAGAAAGATGGATTATGTGGCTACCAAAGATGGATTAGATGAAGAAAGGTATGAAGAAAAATCCCTAATATCTCACATATACACTAATGATTCTTGGATTATAGATAGTGGATGCTCACATCATATGACAGGAGATAAACACAAGTTTGTTATATTAGAAGATTATGATGAAGGCTATGTCACATTTGGTAATGATGCACCATGTCTGGTGAAAGGTAAAGGATCTATAACACTTCTTGACAATGCAAGATGCAATGGTGTTTATTGGGTTGAAGGTTTGAAATATAATTTGTTGAGTGTAGCACAGCTAAATAACACAAGTTACCGAATAGAATTTCAGAATGGAATTGTCAAAGTTCATGACAAGAATGGAAAGTTAGCTGCTACTGGGACACAAATAAAAGGTAACACATTTCACGTTGACTCAACTCGAAATAAGTGTTTGCATGCAAAGATAGATAATCCCTGGTTATGGCATAAAAGGTTTTGTCATGTAAAATTTGATAATCTGATCAAAATAAGTAAGAAGCACCGAGTAAGAGGTCTACCAAGTCTTGAAAAACCTGAGAATGCTATGTGCTGAGGATGCAAAATGGGTAAGATGACAAGATCAAGCTTTACAAGTAAGTCTTACACTTCTAAGGGAATTTTAGATCTAGTGCACACTGATCTTTGTGGTCCTATGAAAGTTCAAAGTTATTATGGTGATAAATATTTCATATTATTTGTGGATGACTATTCAAGGATGATGTCAGCAATGGTTTTAAAAGAAAAATCAAAAGTTTTTCAAATGTTTAAATGGTACAAGGCAAGAGTTGAAAATGAAACAGGAATACAACTGAAATATCTAAGATCAGATAGAGGAGGAGAGTTCACATCTGATGAATTCAACTTATTCTGCAATGATCATGGTATTAAAAGACAAGTCTATGCACCAAGAACTCCAAAGCAGAATGGAATAGCTGAGAGAAGAAACAGATCTATTGTGGATTGTTTTAGAACACTGATGATTAAAAAAGGGTGCGACAAATATTTTGGAGAGAAGCAATAAGCACAGTAGTTTACACCTTGAACCAAGTTCAATTGAAGAAAGGTACTTTGAAGACACCATATGAAATCTGGTATGGTAAGAAACCTAATGTAAGTTATTTTAAAATCTTTAGAAGTAGATGATATGTTCACAAAGATGACAAAAATGGCAAGTTTGATCAGAAGAGTGAAGAAGAAACATTTCTAGGTTATTCTTCTAGAAGCAAAGCATTTAAATGTCTGATCAAATCATCTAACAAAATAGTAGAGAGTGCAAATGTGAAAATTGATGAATTTGCAGAAAAAATGATGAGGGAAATTCAAAGGAACTAGAAGACTATGATGAATTTGTCTATGTTCAACCAAGAAGTCTTACCAAGAAGACTATTGAAAAAGATCATACAGAGCCTACCAAGCCTGTATTACCCAAGTATGTCAGAAGACATCATGCACCAAGTCAGATTATAGGAGATAAGGATGATCCAGTGATGACAAAGAACAAACTGAGATAGAACACATGTTTGATATCTGAATTTGAACCAAGAATAGTGAAAGAGGCATTTAATAGCAAAGATTGGATAAATGCTATGACAGAAGAGATTGATCAAATCAAGAAAAATGACACATGGACACTAATCCCAAGACCTAAGGATAAAAATGTAATCGGTACAAAATGGATTTTCAAAAACAAGCTAAATGAAAAAGGAGAGGTCATTCGAAACAAGGCAAGACTAGTTTGCAAAGGTTATGCTCAAGAAGAAGGAATTGATTATGGTGAAACTTTTGCACCTGTTGCTAGACTTGAAGGAGTAAGAACATTGTTGGCCTATGTTGCTTTCAAGAACTTCAAGGTATATCAAATGGATGTCAAATCTGCATTTCTAAATGGAATATTAGAAGAAGAAGTTTTCATTGAACAACCTGAAGGATTTGTTGAAGACAATAATAAAGATCAAGTATGTAAATTGAACAAAGCTTTATATGGTTTGAAACAAGCACCTATAGCATGCTATGAAATATTGCACTCTTATTTGATTAAGATTGGTTTTATAAGGACAAGTGAGAACAACAATATGTATATGAAGAATGATGAAAATGGAATACTGATCTCAGCCATATTTGTTGATGATATTATATTCTGTGGCAATGACTCTCTATGCAAAAACTTTGGAAATGAAATGAGCAAAGAATTTGAGATGTCATTAATCAGTGAGATAAAGTATTTTATAGGTTTACAAATATTGCAAATGAAAAATGAGATTTTCATTACTCAATCCAAGTACATAAAGGAAATCTTGAAGAAATTTGGAATGGAGGATTCAAAACCAGTAAGTACTCCTATGAATACCAACTATAAATTATCAAAGAATGATGAATCTGCATCTATTGATGACACACTTTACCGATCCATGATTGGAAAGCTACAATAGGTTGTTCACAGTAGACTAGACATAGCACATGCAGTAGGTATAGTTGCAAGATTATCTGCAGATCCTAAGGAAACACACATGACAACAATCAAAAGAATCTTTAGACACTTGAAAGGCACTAAGGATTATGGCTTAGTCTATCAGAAAGGCAATGATTTTGATTTATAAGTTTATACTGATGCTGATTGGGCAGGCAACATTGATGATAGAAAAATCTCAAGTGGAGGAGCTTTCTATTTAGGAGAAAGACTAGTGAGTTGGCTTAGCAAGAAACAAGGATGTGTTTCATAGTCTACAGCAGAAGCTAAATACATTGTTGTAGCATTGAATTGTACCAACATTGCATGGTTCAAACAACTGTTGGAAGGTATAAATGAGAAAGTTACCGAGCCTGTAGCTATATTCTGTGACAATACTAGTGCCATTAATATTTCAAAGAATCTTGTTATGCACTCTAAGACAAAGCACATCTCTATCAAATATCATTATCTTAGAGAAGAAGCTCAAGAGAAGAAAGTGGTGTTGGAGAATGTTAGCATAAAGGAACAAATAGTAGATATCTTCACCAAGCCACTAACAAGGGAAACTTTTGAATATCTTAGAAGTAAGATAGGGGTCCTACCCGTATCTTCTACTCACTGACCGGGTTCGGTGAAAGCATCAATCCAATGACTCTATCAAATATATTTTGGGAGTTGATGTTGATTTATACACTTTAGGATGTTTTCTAAAGGTGTATAGGAAATTATTACAGGAATATTACAAGGAACAAGAATTGAAGACAAAAATGCTCTGACCGAGACTAAATTGAGACATGATAGCAGGAAATAACTTCATATAGAAAGAAATTATGTTCTAGTTCTTTACTTTTTGGCACTGTTGTCAAAGGGGGAGAAGACTAATATCAGGGGAGAAGACTGAGAGAAGACTGGAGATTGGAAAGAAGACTGAAGAAAATAGGAGAAGTCTAATGTATGGGGAAGAGCATTTCAGCATGTCAGAATCACATCAATCCAAATCTTTTAAGGTCAAATCAGTTGGTTTTGCCATCAATGCCAAAGGGGGAGATTGTTGGCAATATTGCATTATAACAGACAATGAAAGATTGTTGGCATTTCATAAGGATATTGAGAAGGTTGTTGATAATTATGGATATAACTGATTAAGGATGTTTACTATCTTGATATTATTATTTTGTCATTGATGTCAAGTAATTGATTTTCTAATTCAGTATGATGTTGCCATATGTTGAGAAGTATGATTTAAAGATTATAAAGATGTCGGTAAAAGACATAAGAAATAATATGATGAATAAGGGGATGAATAAGGTATTCAATGGGCAACTAGTACTGAGTCAGACAATGATGAGATCATGATGTTTTAGATTGTTTTAACATCATACATATGTTGTAAATTGTAAAGGTTAATACTATACTATGTTATCTAGCAAAGAACCTAGTTGATAAACACTAAGGAACCTAGTCGATAAACCCTAAGGTTATCGCTATCGGTTAATGAAGGCCATATGTCTACTGAGTGAAGTTTAGTATTCACCGAGTTGTTATTGAGTTGTAACCGAGCTATAACAGAATGCATTAAATGTTTGCATGCGTTATTTAATGAAGGAAGTTGATGAGCTGGAACTGATTAAATGATTGGTGAGTTGTGCATGAGTTTGTTAATGAATCTAAGGCAAAGGAAAGTTGGTGTAAAGATCTATAGCTCAAATTGAACCTCAATACCCTGGCACAAGTTCCAAGAAATGTATGCAAGTTCCAAGGCAGGGTAAAAAAATTTCAGATCGAAAGATGCATTGAACCTGGATAAGATCAAAGATCTGATGGGTATGATTGATCATGGGAATTGTGATCAAGGAGATTAAGCGGTTACCTGATTGTTTATAAATAGGAAACTATTGATAAATAATGTATGCAGGCAAGTGTATGCACAGGGATGCTACATAGTGATTACCGAGCACAGAAGCTTGAAGACCTATTAGAATAATAGAGTATAGAAGCCTAGCAGATAGACAAGATTAGTTCTATGTCTAGATTGTATTGAACAAATAGGAATCTGCTTTAGCATTTTGGATGTGAAGTTGCAGATAGATTTTATTGCTGTTATTTTGTGAAAGTGATAGAAAATCTCTTAACCGAGTGGACTTAACAGTCTTATTTGTAAAACCCTCTAGCAAGGTGACATTCTGATTGAGTGTTTGAAATGCTTTAACAAAGCCACTTCTAACAAGGTGAAGATCCTAACAGATCTAAGGGAAATCCCTTAACTGGGTCACATCTAGTAATGTGTTTGTAATCTTTAACAGGATTTGCTTTTAACTAAGCATACTCTAGAAGAGTATATTTCTTAGTGGGTCCGAAATCCCACAGTGGTTTTTCCCTATTTGGGTTTCCACGTTAAATTTGGTGTTACGAGGTTTATGATGTTTATATGCTTTTGAGTTTGCATGTTTAACAGTTTTGGTTATATTACTTAAATATATGTTACCGAGGTTGAATCTGATGTTTTTATGGATGATTAAGTTTGTATGATTCACCCCCCCCCTCTCATCTTGTTGGTTATTGGACCTGTACTTATATTAATTATCAGAACTATCACTAATAACTTTGGCATGTATATTGTTTATAGTTTTTCAATGCAACCGGTAACCACAAATTTTCTGAGTCTTTATTTTGAGACAGAAAAATTAGTGTCAGTACAGAGGGTATAACTATTAATTTAACTATTGGATTGCGCTGAATTTTTTATATGTTTTAGAAAACCTAGTTTTCTAAATCCTCATCTGAGTGATTAAAAAAATTATATTGCATTCAAAAGTTATTAATCTCTGAGTACGGGTCTATTAAAAAATCTCAGATAGAATATTTGAAGCTAAAAAGAAAGAGTTGTCAGGAAGAAGATAAAAGATAAAAGAAAAGATTAATTAATAATCTTTTCAAAAGTTAGTTATTGATAACTGAAAGTCTCTTAAAGAAAAATAGAGGCTATATATATGTAACGAAGGAAAAGAGTAGGGGTCTTCTTTTTTTTATCTTTTGGCTATAAAAAAGGGGGCAGCATTGTTTTTTGGACTGCATAGTTTTATTATTCAGAAGTGTTGAGTCTGTGAGCTCACATTTTGACATTGATGGAATAAAGAATATTTTGTTGATCTGTGGATTTGTCAATATTTTCTTTTGATTACAATGAGCTTTGTTTCTCTTGTTATTACCTTTCATTATCTTTTCTATTACATTAAATTATGTATGCATTTAATTCTGAAACTTTGTTTTCAGAAATAATTTATATGTGGAAAGAAATGTGTTGTTAGCTATTTATCTAGGTATTCTGATCCCCCTTGTCCTTTGAGGCATGAGAGAGACTCGATCAGAGTCCAAAGCATCTTGATCTTTTGGAAAGGGTATTTTCTTAGGTGTGGGTAATTAAACCATGTTTTACTTATCTTCATTCACTTCATTATAAATCTATTATTTGCATCTATGTCATGGCTATGCGAAGATGTTGGTTGCCTTTATTGCTTTCCGGTTAAAAGAATATTAAGAAAATATACATTTTTATCCAACGAAGGGAGTTGTACCTTCATATCAAAATTCAGAGAGCACTTGCACTCACCATTACAAGTGACTCAATTGTTGGCTCTTGTTTTTTTGCCTTTCAATTCGGGCATTTGGGAGTAATTTTTGAAAGGTATTTAAGAAGGATAAATTTGTTAACCAAATTTTCCTTGTTAGTAATAAAAAAAGTGTAAATTTCCAAAAGAGTTCACAAACTAGTAAATTTTAATATTTCTTACTTCTTTATTGCTATCTGTTGGATCAAATCATGTTTGAGATTCAAATTCATGACCTATAGGATACACATTTTAAGACCTTTTTTTCATTTGCAGGGAAATATAGGTGAGGAAAAGAATGATGCAGATGTTTGTACTTTGATGTTTATCCCAGCACTAAGAGCTTTTGAAAAAGATGAGTTAAAAAATGGGGATTGTCCATCATTGTTAGAGATAAGAAGTTCTACAAATGCAGAAATTTGCCATTCCTTATTGGCTTTAGATCTATCCTTAGAATTAGCAATCTAATTGCTATTCAAAGTGTAATGTTGCCACATTTTGTTTTTGGAATTTTTTTTCTCTAATGTAATACTCAGCTATCCGATAATGATACTTATTATTAGAGTTATCCTGTATTAGCTAATAATTATTTATTTAATTATTAGTCTATTATACTCTACGCTTAAGCTAAACATAGGCATTTAATAATATTATAGGTATTTAATAATTATTCTCTTTATCCCTTTAGGGTTTCTTTAGGGTTGCATATCTTTAGGGTTTCTATCCTAAAGATATGCAAAGTTCGGATTTGGGGGTCATAAAACTCTCGTCTTGCCTTAGCCATGGTTAGGTGAGCGTCATGTGTGGTTCATGGGGCTTTATTTTTGTTGGGTTGCATGTCGTGTGATTTGGTGGACTTCCTCGATTTGCGTGACTTGCACAGGGTAAGTGGAGTTTGTTATCCTAAGTATTTAATCCAATATAATGTGAGGATGTACGCATTTGTAATTTAGAAATTTAAAATAGGTAGTTTTCTTTTATATGATTAATCGTTAAGTTAAAGAGATCGCTTTAATTATAATTGTAGCAAGCTTAAAATATTTAACTTGAATTAATGTGTTCATTTACGCATTAGTAGTTGAGAAAATTAGAATAAATAGATTTCTTTCATGAGATTAGTCATTTATTAAAAAGGTTGCTTTATTATGTTATAGCGAGTTAATTTAATAGTTAATTTTAAAATAACGAATTCAATGAGTTATGCGTTTTAGAATGGAAGGATTTAAAGTCATTTGGGAAATAGAAATAAATTAATCATTTTCGCATTTTGGAAAAGAAAAGGGTAAATTTTATTATTTAAAGGAAATTATTCTTTTTACTTGTTAAGTTGATATAGTATAAAGGATTGATTTTTGGAAATTTAAATTAATTTAAATACCTTACCCTTGTTAATAGTTCAAAATATAAATGTTGGTTAAAGTAATATGGAGAAATTAAAATTAGAATTAAATAAGAAATAGAAGCATTTTAATTTTAATAAGAAAAGCAAATAAGATGTATTGAATAATGGAAAGGAATGATTTCCATTTTCATTTTCTTTTATTTTAAAAATAAATGCCTAAATTCGAAATTGAAAATTAGGTCAAAAAAAGGGGGTTTCTCATTTAACTTAGTTTTTGAAATATTTTTGGGGGTTCTTTCTTTTGGTGATCTAGTTGGAAAAAAAAATGGCTTTGGAAGAGAGATTGGGGTTTTCGGGAGGAGATGGAGTTTTGCTTTGAGTTGCAGGTGGAGCTCTCCTTCAAGTCTTGCCTGGAAATGCAATATGAGGTAGGATTCCAACCTACCCTTTTATTTATTGTTGAATCAAAAAAAAAATTGGTGATTGAATGTTCTCCATGAAATGCTAGGAAAAAAAAAGAAATGATAATACCATGAATGTTTTAGAGAGTTAGTTTCAGTTTTTTGTTGGAAAGCTTGATTGTTATTGGATTCAAGATTTGTTATGGGATTCTTGAACATTCTGAAGAGAGAAAACTAAAACAAAAAAAAAAGGGGGAAAACTGTTTTGAAGACTTTTTTTTTGTTTGACTGTAAAAATGGAGTCCAAACTAGTTTTTTTTACCAGTTACTACTTTGGCCATGTGTTTCTTTATTTAAAAAAGTAAAATAAAATTAATTTATATCAAAATGGGGTGTTAGGGTTTGGCAGGCGGAGGAGCCAAGGCTCAAACTCGTGTCACCATTTCCCCCCCCTCTTCTCTCTCCCCACGGGCTCGCAGATCTTCCTGCGACCACATTGTGGTCCGCAGGGACCTACGTCCACAATGTGGGCCACAGGGAGACCTGCGTCCACAATATGGGCCGCAGGGAGACCTGCGAGCATAGTGCGGCTCACAGGGCCTATGTCCACACTGTGGGCTATAGGAAACCTGCGACCACAGTGTGGTTTCATAGGGCCTGCATCCACACTGTGGGCCACAGGTAACCTGTGACCTTAGTGTGGTTTCGCAGGGGCTGCATCCACACTATGGGCCGTAGGGACCTACGTCATGGGCTAGGGTTTACGATAAAATAAAGTTTGTTTTATTTATTTTTTTAGACACCTAAAAATGGTCAACGCTTCCGGAATCATACTTTAACATTTGCGCATTGCCTCATCTTAGGTTTTTGCATCGCATTAACATTTCTCCTATGTCACGCACTTGGTCTTTATCATTTGTGAACATCGAGTCATTCTTCTACTTTCTTCAATCATCTCGCTTTCTAATTTGGTCTTGTCAACAACATTATCCAGTCATGATTTTGATCGATTTTATCCTGTCACATCAATGTGCATACTCATTTGTCATTATTTTGGAGATCGTCAATCCTAATTAGGGTTTTGTCCTCTTATCAATCTTATCATCTGGTGAACGATCTATCATTGATCGTTGTCATGTCAATCTTGTCATTTTGCGATCGATTCATCATCGATCGTGGTCATTTTCAATCTTGTCATCTTGCAATCTATTTTGTCAACGATTCTTTTCCTCTTGTCAATTTTGTCATTTTGCAATCAATTTGTCATCGATCGTTGTTTGTCTCAATTATGTCTATTTGGATCAATTAGTCATTGTTCCTCGTCAATTGGCGCATTTATCAATCAAATCATTTATCACATTGGTTCTTTGTTAATCAGAATCATGCTCGAGTCAATTATCTTTCATCAAGACCTAATTGTCATCCTTGCATTGTTAATTCATCTTTTAGGGTTTCATGATTTAATCATTTAACCTTGTTTGTCATTTCTCTCTCTAGGATTAATAAATTAATTATTTATCCTAAGTCTTCTCATCACAATTAAATGTTCATTTAATTAGCTAATAATTCCTCTCTTTGTGAATTAATGAATAAATGAAAAATTATTAATTAATTCACTTAATTGCCTAATTTTCATCAATTTCCTCTTTTTCTAATTTCCTAATTCGTAATTTTCTAATTTTCTATTTTTCTAATTCCTAATTTCAATTCTCTCCTATTTTTCTCCTAATTTCATGGGAATGACATAGAAATTTGTCATAATTTGTCATAATTGACAATCAATCAATTCTTGACATAGAAATTTGTCATAAATTGTCATAAATTGTCATAAAATCCTTACATAGCAATTTGTCATACACATGTCATAATTTTGCTATTCTTGATTTGAATTTCCATTCGAATCATTATCATGCTAATTTGATCATCTCTCCAATTTATCTATAAATTGGATGAATTTCTTCAATCAAAGGCCCCTAATAATCAGATTATCGAATTTCTAATTACTTTGTCAAATCACGCTTTGAGTACTCTTGAGCAATCATCTTGTCTACTTGCTTTCATATCATGATCATGCACTAGTAGGTGAGATCCACAACAAAGATATTTGGAGAAGAAAGAAGGACAATGGAGCCACATGAAGGAAGAATTTAGATCTACATCTGGTTTGCATAATCTTTTTGAATGTTTCAATTTTCATGTCTCTATTGAGTGTGTTTAGGATAGATCATTGCAATGAGCTTTTGTGATTGGGCTAGATTAGTATTTTGACTTGCATTGATGATTTCCAGATTCCTAGCTACATTAATTTGTGAACCCGATGTGAACACTAACCATCTAACCCCTTTACTATGTTTTTGAGTGCTTTTGAGTTGATTTGCAGGTCAAAAAACCCCAAAACAGGGCAGTGTAGGGTTTTCTGGGGACTTCTGCGCTTGTGTAAGACAACTTGCGCCTATGTTGAGCATTATGCGCCTGTGTTAGAGACATTTTGTGCTTGTGTTATGAGTTCTACGCCTGTGTCATGAGTTCGGCGCCTATGTAAAGTCCAGAAATAGAGGTGAAAATGCAGTGTTTTACTTGAAAATTGTTTGTTTTTGCATTCTATTTTCTGCTTTTTGGTATTTGGTACTAATTATCTATGCAGCATTTTGACATACGCATGACAAAGACAACAAATGAAACTACTAACATGTTTTATGCAGAATCGATAGTCAAAGAATAAACACCTCAAACTTCTCACTTGGGTTTTGCAGGTTGCCTTGGAGAAACAACTAAACTTGGTGTTTGCCATTAATGTTATAGGCACCTAGTATGATTTCTAAATAGGGTGGAATGAACATGTTTTTTCTTTGATTGTTGAGTGTGACATTGGAGTAGGAGAGTATGCTCTCATCCTTCTTAGGGTGATCAGAAATCCAGATCTTCGATACCATGCTCATTGTTTTCATTGTGTGTCACCTTTAGAGGGCCTGCCTTCCCGACCATTTTTCTTTTGCAAGCAAGTGATAATCGTGAGAAGGGAATGACCCAAAGTGAGTATGGTTATAATACCTTGGCATTCTAACTCACTATAAAAAAATACCTGATGAGTGAAAGCTTTGAAGGAAGGGTTACGTGGGAATTGTAGCTACTTGGGAAGTGATGACCCTTGAACTCTTTCTCATATCAACCTCTAAGTAGGACCTCATGGTCTAAATCATGCTTGCGCGACTACATTTGTTTGGTATCTTGATGGGCTGAATGTCTCAATCACGCTTGCATGACATCAAGGAGTAACACTTAACAGAAATCCTTACTAAACACCTTGTTTTTAGAGGCCAAAAAAACCCTTCTAGTTGCTTGAGAAGGACAAGTTCGGATACTTGGAAGAGATACTAAGTTCGCCATGGGGAGATTTCCATGGGGACTGATGCTTGGCTTCCCTAAGAAGTGAGTGCCATGGAGGGGAGCCCGTGGGGTCAAGCATCTATGTATTCTCCTTGAATCCCATAACAAGTCTACCTCTCAAGTACCTAATTTCCTTGCCTACCATAAGAAATGTGGGAATGAGCATGATTGTCTTGAGTCTATGTTAAAATATCTTGTCTTCTGTACTTGTCAAAAGTTGAATTGTATCTCATTTCAAAATCAAAACAAATTGATTCAAAACAAGGTTAAACATAAGAGCATTTCATCCAACAAACTTCAAAACACTTTCAAACATGGTTGTCAAACATTGTTCAAAATCTTGTCTCAACATTCATGTCACTTACATTTAGGTTGCATTTTGCAAAGTTCATTGTCAAGTACCAAGGTTGGGTTTCACCTAAGTCATACTCCTTTGCATATCAATAAGGGTCATCCATTTGCATATGTACTCTTGCATTAAAGTCATATCATTGTCATACATTGCATACCCTAGGTCTCTTCATTAAGCTTGGGTCATTATCATATCATATTAGGGTCACTTGCATATTAATTTTCCCTTTGCATATAGTCTCAAAAACTAGGTTTTGTCATACTTGAGTAATCCAAATCTTTGATAAACCCTAAGTCATTGTTAAGAAGTCTACACCTTGTCAAACCTTTTCTTTTTATGTCATTATTGTCATTTGGTCAAACCTAGCTTAGTATCCAAGCATATAGTGGAGACTTTGTCATTTGTCCTTTTGTCACTTGGTCCTTTTATCCTTTGAGGTCTAGACATCATTTCAATTTCCTAAGGGTCTCTTTTAGATCTGCATTCCAAAAAGTTTGTAAAAATCTTGAAAAATAACCAAAAACATAGATTGCATTCTTGCCATAGATTGTTTTTTTCATTCATTTAGTTCGCATTTAGTTGCATATCATATATTGTGTTTGAAAAATTCCAAAAACATTGCATTTGCATAAGTGACATGCCTGTTGAGACAAGATCAAAATCTAAAAAGATGGGTGAACCAACTTATCAACCCATTGACAACATATCAAATTCACAATTTCAGACCAGTCAAATAGTACAAATTGAAGGTTCATCAAACACATCACTACCACCATATGGAACGATTCAACTGGGACCACCTCCATTATATGAACTAGTGTTTGTACCTATGAAACCAAGACATGGGAGTGTTCCACCAACTCCAAGAGGAAATGCACCTTCTAATTGGAATCAACCAAACTTGCAACATGAAATACAAACATTATATGAAGAATAAACCCTCTCACAAGGATTTGGTTCAGATCAAGGCATTCACCAAGAAACGAATCCAAATGTCCAACCAGATTCTTCATCAGATTTTGATACTTCTGATGATGTTGACATGTTCCTTCAAGATCCAAAGATAACAAAAAAGATGGATAAGTTCTTAAACAAGGTCTTTAAGATGTTTCCACAAAAGTATCTTAACATGATGAGTAATGTGACCTCTTCAAGTGAGCAAATCAATGTGCAAGAACAACAAGGCAGTGAGTTGTTAAGTTTCTCTCCACATCCAAATGAAGAAAATGCACAATAAGCAACTCAACCTACCTTGATGAGTAAACGTGCTTCAAAGGCATTGATAGTGACTATTCCTCCAAAGTCACCATTTGAGACAATAAATAATCCATTATTCAACGCAACACCTGTAACACAAGATCAAATAAAGACCAAACAAATATTAACAACTATCCCTCAACAAGAGGTAGTTCCTCATATGCATAAAATGGGATCAAAATCTAAAATGCAAGAGAGCTTCACAACTAGAATGCCTGATATCACCAATGTCCAAAACAATTCCACGATGCAACAAAGTTCTTATGTCCCGTTAAATTCAATATATTTGCCAAACACTATTGCGACAAATTCTTTGATAATGGCGACACAAAGAGCTACGGATAGTGGTTTGCACCAACAACAACTGTTGCAACAATTGAGTAATACACAAAAAGTGCAATCGAATGTGCAAACAAGCAATTTACAACAACAACAAGTTCGCATTCGACAACAAATTGCAGCACCTTATGCACCATTACAAGTTAATGCAAACTTGCAACCATCGTGATGGATTGGACAAACAACACAGCAAGTTAATGCAAGTGCCATACCCCATCTTCAGGAGAAACAACGAAAACAGCCTAAACAAAGTTTTTTGCAAATGATGGGATATACACCACGACAACAATTGGCACAAAGTCAACAAATTCTGATTCGTCAGCATCAACAACATGTGCCTCAATATGTGCCAAAGCAAACAACCTATCCTACTTCACAACCACAATTGGCGCCTGTGCAATATCAACAACATACTCAATTGCAATATCAACCTAGGCTACAAGAAGCACAACAACAAGGTCGATATCAAGGCATAGCACAACCGCAACAACAAGAGATGTACCAAGAACATTATATGCCGGAGACGCCAAAAATGGCCATTTTAGAGTATCAACAACCGATCGGACATACGATGTATCGACAAAGAGTACACACCGGGATTAATGATGGACCTCCAAAATCTAATACAATTGCGCAACAACTTGAGAAGTTGCAACGAAAAGTTGACGCGTTAGAAACTAAAGGAACAAAGAAGTTGTATACAGATCAAGATTTATGTCCTAATCCATTTGACAAGAGTGTATATATGCCTCCATTCCCTAAGCATTTTGAGGCACCTAATTTTGAGAAATATAAAGGGAATGGCAATCCAAAAGATCACATTCGAGCATTTTTCACGGCATGTACTAAAGTAAGTTATGAGGACACATATTTAATGCGCTTATTTGCACGAAGTCTCATGGGACAAGCCATGGATTGGTATTCACATCTGCCAAGAAATATAAAGACTTGGTCGGAATTGGCTCAAAAGTTTTTATCTCATTTCACGTTCAACATCGACAGTGACGTGACCATGTTAGATTTATGCAACACCAAGAAAAAGCAAGGTGAACCATTGGTGACTTTCTTGCAATGATGGCAAAGCTTGTATAGTCGTTCTTCCCTAGATATACCAGAAGAACAACAAGTGAATCTGTTTATCCAAAATTTGGTCCCAGAAATGATGTATGAACTAAAACTGAAAAGTCACAGTACTATTGAGAAACTCATTAAGAAAGGAATGAGCATTGAAATGGCTCTTGTAGCTAAAGGAATTATCAAGCTCAATAAAGACAGTGACAACACAAATTATTCAGGGGACAGAAACAGATTTTGCTATAAGAACAAGAATGTCACTAATGATGGAGTTGTTGATGCAAGAGCGGTGAATGCAAATCAACCCCCATTCACGATCAAGAAGTTGAGTGTTCCTAATATGTAAACTATGGAACAAAATCAAGCACCAATGAGCAATGTTACTCAACAACAACATACTCAACAATATAATCAACAACAAGGTCAACTCCAAAGCCAGCAGCGCAAACCTTTCCGATCAAGGGATGGGCCTCCTCGACAATTTACACCATTGGGAGACCCTATTGAGTCGGTAATGAAGCAATTAATACAAGCAAAATTTATTAAGCTACCCGATATCAAGGCAGAACCAGTGGTAAAACCGCATTGGTGGAATGATAATGCATACTGTGAGTATCATCGATCCAAAGGCCATAAAACCACGTCATGTTTTCAATTGAAACATATGATTAAAGATTTATTAGAGTAAGGAGTAATTGAGGTAGATCCACCCCATGCGACCTCTAACACTGATCATACCATTTTCAAAACTCCTTTCCTTGATCATGACAAGGGTAAAGCGTCTTCTTCCAACTCTGCCCAAACAGAAAATTATGCAAATACTGGTTATAACAATGTCATTAATTGTTTCAGAGCGTCAAATGAGTATGTTTCCACCCTAAGAATAAAGTGACATGATCCCTCTTGTGCAGTCACCACTCGTCGATCTAAAATAGTCCTAAAAGGAGCTCCTGCAGCTCCTTCCAAACCAACTCCTGCAAGCCAGTATAATCTCTTGGATCATCTAGGAAAGACACCTGAACAAATATCAATCCTTGAGTTATTGAAAATGTCTCCCATGCATCGTGCAGTCCTGGATAAAGCTTTAATTGAGTCCACTATCCCGACAGATATTGATGTTGACCAGTTTCAAGCCTGGATTGGACATCTAGCTGTTTCCCAAAATGTCACATTTTCTGATAATGATATCTCACCAGATAAGCTCCCTCATAATGATCCTTTACACCTTGAAGTCTTTGTCCATAATTGCAAAATCGGATAAGTCTTGATAGATGGCAGAGCGGGTCTTAATATTTGTACCTTGAGAGTGGTCATTGGCCTTGGATATATAGAAAATGACATTGATGCTTCCAGAAGAATAACAATAAAAGCATATGATGATGCTGAGCACCCATCCAAAGGGATAATTACCTTGCCTATCAGAGTTGGTCCAGTGATAGAAAACACTTTCTTGCAAGTCTAGGACCTTGATCTCCCTTACAATATGATCCTTGTCCGTCCATGGATCCAAGCAATGAAAGTAGTTCCATTCACTTATCATCAATGTTTAAAATATCCTTACAATGGAACTGAGATAACAATTCCAGGAGATCCTAATCCATTTCAATTTTGTGCTACTCTAAAGGATACCCCTCAGTAGCAAGTCCCAGTCAATAGAGAGGCCAATTCACATAGTTATGTGGATCCTAATGAATTGTTAGATGGTGTCAAAGGAAAATTGAAGATACAAGACCAAGGATGCAGAGAATATTCAATGGATCAAACATTCCTCATCGAGAATTTACCAATATCTCCAAAATCATATGGAAAACCACATTTATTGCGAAAGGAACCCAAGGCCATTATTCAATATTAGCCTCCCACTACATTTACAAGATGGGGTGAACTTGACAAAGAAACTTTAGATGATGATGTCATAGATTGGCTTTACAAAGATCCAACTGAGACCCCACCTGTCAAATTGCCAGTGGAACGATATGGCAAAGGGTTTACTATGCTGCAAAAGAAAGGATATGATGGCCGCAGTGGCTTAGGCCTGAACAACAATGGAAGGCTAGAACCTGTTATACCCAAGAGGCAACCTCCAACTTTAGGGTTAGGTTTTGTACCATTGCGAATTGGACCCTCATCTTCCAAAGTGCCCATGTGTAGAAAAGGGCATGATTTTGATGATGAAATAACACCTGAGGATACCCGACCCAAAACTGATTCCAACGAATGGGAGTGGAGTTCTTTTTCTTCTAGCTCCTATGCCCTCAACAATATTTTCATTGACCTTGATAATTTGCCTATGGAAGATAAACATGAAATAACTCCTCTTCCTAAAACATGTCCTCATGCTTGGATAGAGTCATTCTGGGATCCAAGCTCCAAATCATATACAAGCAGTTTGGATAGTGACACCATAGATGTTAACATCTTTACCATATCAGCCCTTTCTCTCCTTACAACCGATGATGACATACCCCACATCTATCCCCAGCTTATCCAACATGACCAACAAGAACCACTCACATTGGACTGTTTTCAAAATGATGAAGCAATTGCAGAATTCCTTGGACTACGGGAAGGCATGCCACAAGGTGATCATAAGGCAGGATTTGCTATCGATTTGGATTCCATAGCATATTTTGGGGAGTCAACTCCCTCTTCTAGTCATCAAAAGGAAAAAAGAAAAGAAAATGTAAAAAATCAAAAGAATAGATCTTTGAGTGAAAACCGTAAGGCACTCTCTGATCATACAAAAGTAAAAACAAAAGACGTACCTACGGGTGAAAACCTCTTTGAGGTGCCCAAAGGTGGAAGAGTGGACATACCCCTATCCAGTCAAGACAAATCAACATTGTTGGTGGAAATGACCGAGGAAATCAATTTGGGTACACTTGACAACCCTAAGGTCATTCATTTTGCTGCTTCTCTATCAAAACAGGAAAAGATAGATTTTGTCAATTTCTTTCTTGAGAAGAAGATCAGCTTTGCATGGTCCTATACAGATATGCCTGGCCTCAATCCTGAATTAGTCCTTCATCATTTTCCATTGAAAGCCGATGCCAAGCCTGTCAAACAAAAACTTCAAAAGATGCATCCCCAGGTGGCTCTTTTGGTCAAGGTGGAATTGAAAAAATTACTGGATGTGGGCTTTATCAGACCCATCGATTATGTAGACTGGATTTCAAATTTAGTACCAGTTAGTAAAGTAATTGGGGGCATCAGAATCTGTACAGATTTTAGGGATCTCAATAAAGCATGCCCTAAAGATGATTTTCCATTGCCAAATATTGATATCATAGTGGACATGACTGCTGGATATGAGATGCTTTCATTGATGGATGGTTTCTCCTGCTATAACCAAATTCGCATTGCTCCTGAAGATCAACATAAGACAACATTCACCTGTTCTTGGGGTACTTATTGCTGGAATGTGATGCCCTTTGGTCTTAAAAATGCAGGCACAACATATCAAAGAGAGATGACGATAATTTTTCATGATTTCATGCATACTTTGATGGAGGACTATGTTGATGACTTGTTATGTAAATCTGTCACAAGAGATAGTCATTTAGCTATCCTGGGCCCAATCTTTTATCGAATGGAGACATACAAGCTCAGACTCAATCCAAAGAAGTGTGTCTTTGGTGTCACAGCTGGCAAATTACTAGGATACATTATTTCTCACAGAGGCATTGAGGTCGACCCTGCCAAGGTTAAAGCAATAATGGATATGCCTCCTCCATCTAATCTCATTTAATTACGCAGTCTACAAGGAAAGCTCCAGTCAATCCATCGCTTCATAGCTCAGTTGACCGACAAATGTCATCCATTCCAGCATCTACTGCATAAAGGCGTCGCTTTCAAATGGACTGAGCAATGTCAATCAGCCTTTCAAGCTCTCAAAGAATATTTGTTGTCGCCGCCTATCCTAATGCCTCCTATAGAAGGAAAGCCATTTTTATTGTATATCTCTGCAACTGAAACAACATTAGGAGTTCTCTTGGCCCAGCAAGATGAGAACAGCAAAGAGTGAGCTATTTATTATATCAGCCGGACACTGGTAGGTTATGAAATAAATTATTCAACTATTGAAAGGGCATGCTTAGCAGTAGTATTTGCAACACAAAAGCTTCGACATTATATGTTAAGCCACCAAACATTGTTGGTTGCAAAAATTGATCCCTTAAAATACTTGCTTAGCTGAGAAGCTTTGACGGGTCGCCTAGCAAAGTGGGTCATGATTCTCAGTGAATTTGACATTGAGTATATGGAGCGAAAGGTGATAAAAGGACAAGTTATAGCAGATCAACTTGTAGAGGCTCCTATTACTGATGATCATCCCATGTTGACAGATTTTCTAGATGAATCAATATTTACTCTTACATCTTCTAATGAGTGGAAGTTATACTTTGATGGATCCCATACCAAGCTCGGGTCTGGAGCAGGCATCTTGTTTGTCACCCCTCAAGGTGATGCTATTCCCAAGTCCTACAGGATAACTTTTCATTGTACCAATAACATTGCAGAGTATGAAGCACTGGTTACAGGACTTCGAGTAGCAGTCCACTGGAACATCACGCATTTGCAAGTCTATGGAGATTCTCAATTAGTCATCCGCCAAGTGAATGATGACTATGAAACAAAAGATGAAAAGCTTATTCCCTATAAGCATATGGTAGATTTCTTCAAGACAAAATTCACGGCTATCCATTTCAATCAAGTTCCAAGAATGCAAAACAAGTCGGCCGATGCGATGGCTACGATTGCTTCCATGTTGAATATGCCCCACAATATGGACAAATGTGAATTTTTAGTCGAACAATTGCTAGTTCCTTCTTTTGACATTCTGACAGTGGATGTGATGTGCATTCTTGTTGGTCCCAACTCCCCATGGTACAATGACGTATATCAATATTTGAAATCTCAAACCTTACCACCCAACCTTTCCGCTAACCAACACCAAGCCTTTATCCGACAGACAGCCAAATATGTCATCATCGTCGACACCCTTTACCATCATTCCTTTGACCATACCCTCCTCAGGTGTTTGGATTCTGACAAAGCACAAACAGCTTTACACGAGGTTCACGATGGTATATGCGGGGGCCATTTCAATGGTCTGAGCTTAGCCAAAAAGTTGATTCGTGCTGGGTATTATTGGCCTACTCTAGAAAAAGATGTTCATGATTTTGTTAAGAAGTGCTACAAGTGCCAGATCCATGGAAATTACATTCATGCACCAGCCTCAGAGCTTCATTCTGTCATATCTCCATGGCCCTTTTCTCAATGGGGATTGGATCTTATTGGCAAAATTCACCCGACATCTACAAATGGACACAAGTTTATCATTACAGCCACAGAGTATTTTACCAAATGGATCGAGGCTATCCCCATGACCTATATCACTGGTGTGCAAATTTCAAAATTCCTATTGAATTATATCATATGTCGGTATGGGGTTCCTCTTTCCATAGTCACTGATAATGGTCACCCCTTCAAGAATAAAGATGTCAAGGAACTCTGTGCAAAGTTTCATATCCAACACCATTTCTCCAGTCCATACTATCCACAGGGGAATGGTCAAACTGAAGCATCAAATAAAACCATTATCAAGATCCTAAAAAAGGTTGTTAATGATGCTGGTCGAGATTGGCATGTTCAGTTGAATCCAGCACTATGGGCCTATCGCACTTCTATCCGCACACCTACTGGCGCAACACCTTATTCCTTGGTGTATGGTGCGGAAGCCATTTTACCCTTGGAAGTGGAGATTCATTCCTTGCGTGTTTCCTTGCAACACCTGATTGATGATGAGACACACAGAGTCTCTCAGTTACACCAGCTTGAGATGTTAGATGAGAAACGTCAGACAGCCCTGACACATTTGCAAGCATATCAAAACCATCTCCGTCGCTCTTATAATAAGAAGGTCAAAGGGTGACACTTCGAAGTGGGAGATCTAGTTTTAAAGGAAAATCCCAAGAATGCACAGTCTACTAACATCATCAAAGTCAAGTTTGAACCTAATTGGGTTGGGCCTTTCATAGTAACTGCAGCATATGGCTCGGGGGCATATCAGCTTGCTACCCCAGAAGGTGAACCTTTGTCTGATCCTATAAATAGCATGCATCTTCGCAAGTACTGGGCATAATTTTCTATCAGCACTTCTTCAAATATGATCCTGAAAAAAATACAAAAAAAATGGATAAAGCAAAAAAATACAAAAAAATGGAAAAAACAAAAAAAATACAAAAAAAAAAAAAAAAAAGAGCAAAAGAGTAAAGAAAAATGATTCACCCTCTAGTGAAAACCTGGCAAACAGGCACTTTGGGCAAGTACCATGGTGAAAACCTGGCAATCAGGCACCATGAGTAACAAGATGATTGCTTCGTCATCTATCATGACCTCTAGCTATGCTTTCTCTTGGCCGGTTTATCATGTCTATCTTCGTCTTGACCCAATGTCCTATTCCAAGCCTATTATTGGTCAACTTCATTGTCTTGCATACTCCGGTTTCTTGTACATATGTTTTGGTCCCAGTCTATGTATGTCTTTCAGATGCGCATTAGGTGCATTCCCCTTGTCATGATCAATCACTGGAACTTTTGCATCCAAATATGTCCTGAAAAAATCATAAAAATCAAATAATGTCTTGAAAAAATCCCTAAAATAATCATATAAAGTCCTGAAAAAACTGAACACAAAAGCAAAAAATTGTAAAATCTCGAAAAAGGAAAACAAAAAAATATATATCCCTTTGGTACATAGACAGATCCCTGAGCATCTCTCCAATGACATGCAATCAACATTGTGCTTTAATGAAATCATGTATAAACAGATGAACTTTTTCAATCAACCCAGACATTCAAACTGATCCGAATTGTCATATCAATCAACCTCAAAGTCATTTGTCCTTGGCACACTATCATGGGTCTTATACAGGGTGTGATATACTCGAAACCAGACTATGTCTTGTCTTAGACGGGGTATCACATGTCTTGAAACCAAACAGCATGATCGTCCTATCAACACTTTCAACTTTTGACAATGAAGATCAAGATGTTTGTTTGACTTGTTGGAATTTGTGCATCTTATCTTTTTATTGATTTATCTTCAATCATGTTCCTATGTTGCTTGATGATGTCACTGAGTGATTTAGAGTGACCAGGATGGTTAATGGTCCTTTTCTTTTCTTTTGTGATTGTTGTTTGTCTGTGATGTGTCTGTGTTTTGCAAAAAGGGTTGCATTTCAGCTCTGGCCTTCAATGCCATGATGCTACACATCCATTTTGCTACATTAAAATAAAGGTTCTCACCTACAAAGTGCATTACTGAAAGCAAGTTTTTCTTCATCTCTAATTGTCCTCCATCTCATTTTCTTCTTACTAACATTTCTTCCGTCAGTTCGGATAGTCAGTACGGTCCAGTGCTCTGATTTCTCCACACACATATGCTGCATCCTGCATTCATTGGTTAGTACATTTGCATTGCCTCAAACATCATATCAAGTATTTTATCCATTTCATATTATAACTGCATCAAAAACACATTAAAAAAAAAAAATACATCCATACATGTTCCACAATGGTACATAAACAGTGCATAAGTCATCCATACATGGAAAATAACATAAGTCATAACACATTGCATACCATCATATCAATGCATATCATATCATATGTCAACATAATATCGGAGTACAAAATTGGACTGTCTGTCCTAAGTATGCCCTGCAGGCTGACTACAAAAATGTCAAACTACATAATGTCCACTGTCTGTCATATGGAGTACATGCCTTTGTCACTAGGTGCTCCCTCTATCCTCCTCATCCCTTGCATGTCTCACGGATGATGTCCCTCCTGGTCCTGGCTGTGGTGGTCTCATAGGTCCACTCACCCCCATGCTGCTCAATGACCTCCGAGAGCGTGCCCTGCTCTCTGTCCTCGATCGTGCTCGATATGAAGGTGCTCTCTGCTCTAGTGGAATGACACCCTCATATAGTGTCCTCCAATGGTGTATCTCCTCTCTGGTCTCTACCAGCATCTGTGCCATCTTGCATGCACTGGCATCCTGAATCGACCCAATATACTCAGTGACTCTCTATTCCTCTTGTTGTGCCTGAGCAATTGCTGCATCTCGAACTACTGTGAGTCTGGCTATCTCCCCTCTGAACTGATCCTGCTGTCTCTCTAATGTCACAATGTGATCCTACTAACTCACTATGATAGCCCTGCACATCTCCATCTCCTTTGTCCTAGCTGTCTCTGGCTCTATGGGTATATCATGCAATGCCTCCTGCTCGCCTGAATCTGGCTCATCCTCATCATCCCCATCATCCTCATCTTCATCCTCATCATCCCCATCATCCTCATCTCCATCCTCATCCTCCCCGTCTTCCTCATCCCTGCCCTCATCCTCCTTGTCCTCATCATCTCCCTCCTCCTCTCCTATGAGTGGGAAGTCCACCTGTCGCCTCAGTACTGGAATATCTGGATCTGTCAATGGCACTAGCCGTAGTTGTGCAAACCATCTCTCATACTCATCTGTCATCCTGGTATCCTCCACATTTGATCTCCAATGCTATGTGTGGCTAAATCATACCCCCCCACAGACTCATCTCTCTGTGAGATCAAGCAAAGTGTGCAATCCTCCTAGGTACATCCTGTCTCTCTCCATACTGTCGTCTGACTCTCTCTGGTAGGTACAACTCAATCACTCTCTGGCGATTCACTGGTCACCCAATCAGGTACCTCTCCTGTCTACAATAAGGTAGCTCCTCACTATCATCTGACCATCCCAGACAATCACGATATGGCCTCCATATGAACTCTCTCAGTTGGTCTAGTTCATGTCGCCAATATAGTATGTATCCAAAAGGACCCTGTCTCAGTGCTCCCCCATAGCAGTACACATATGGCTGATGTGGTACTACCTGTTTATCTTTAATCGGTCGACATATGGCTATGTGCTCAAATGCCCATACCTATAGCAATGTGACTCCATAGCTCAAAGTCTGAACTCCCTGATACGCTATCTGATGCAGCTAAAAATACAGCATAGCCAGTACACATGGTCCCCATGCATACACCGTCCCCTCTTTCACCATCCACTCCAACACTCTTCCCCATCCAATAGGGAATCCATGTCCTTGTCTATCTCCTGCTAGTAGACATGCTATCACCACTGCTATCACCACATATCATCGATCATACTCTGATGCCATAGTCTCCCAGCCAATCTCCCTCTCCACGATATCCAAATCATCTGCGTCACACTCAAATAATCTACATTGTGCATCTCTCCCTATCACTGGGTCATACTCTATCATCTCTCCATGAATTGGAATGTGGAGGATATGCCATACATCCTCTAGTGTCACAGTCGCCTCTCCAGTCACCAGATGGAAGGAGGAGGTCTCCAAATGCCATCGCTCGGCCAATGCGGTAAGCAGTCCTGTGTTTGCCCTAATTTTGGGCATAAACGTGATATAGTATATCCCTAGTCCTGCTAATGTATCTCTGTTCGTGCTCCTGAGTCTATGTCGTAGCATGAAGCAGTCAGGTTGGTTCTCCCGTGTGATCAATGGATACTGTCACCTTTGCATCACAATTGGGGCACATTTTGTCAATTTTAGGGTTTGCTCCTACGGGTTGCATTTCCTCATTTTCATGTCCAAATTAGGGTGTTTTTCATCTAATCTGACCTATCCTACCCTTATCCCCCCTTTCTGGATCATTTGCATGTTGTTTTGGACCAAAATTGAGTTCCCAATGCACAACTGCGCCTGTGTCAAGGAACCTGCGCTTGTATCCTATAACCTACACCTATGTACCCTACACAAGTGCAAAAGACCTCACACAAGCACAGGATTCACCCTACACAAGCGCAGAAGTCAATTTCTACACTCCCTGTGGGCCCCACAATGTCCCGCAAGCAATCAAACTTCATGAAATTGAAAATATGGGTTTTTGAGATTCATACCGCTACTCCTGTGTCGTCTGGTCATCTGAATGTGCATACACATTCTTCGAGGTGATCTACCATTGGAATGTTCACCATCTATCTGCAAGTGTCCTTATCCAGAGCAACAAATTCTCCTCTTTGGCTAGTGCAAATGAGCTCTTTTCACCCTCTTGGTCTCATTTATAGATCTTTTTTAGTGCATAGATGGACGTGCACCATCTCCATCTTATGTTGGTCATGGTCTTTTGCATCTTTAATTGCTTTTCCTTCATGCATCTGATCTCCGATTGTCAGTCCGTTCGCTCCTATCATTTTTATCGATCAATTGGCCTCTTCTCTGCACGTTTCCGGCCAATTCCTCGAGAGGGCATGCATATGTCATTATCATTGTCTGGGGCATTTTCATTATTGTTCTTTGAAACAATGCTTAAAATCACATTGTCTCAAAGAGGGGCAAAATGTAGACACCTAAAAATGGTCAACTCTTGCGGAATCATACTTTAACATTTGCGCATTGCCTCATCTTAGGTTTTTGCGTCGCATTAACATTTCTCCTATGTCACACACTTGGTCTTTATCATTTGTGAACATCGAGTCATTCTTCTACTTTCTTCAATTGTCTCGCTTTCTAATTTGGTCTTGTCGACAACATTATCCAGTCATGATTTTGATCGATTTTATCCTGTCACATCAATGTGCATACTCATTTGTCATTATTTTGGACATCGTCAATCCTAATTAGGGTTTTGTCCTCTTATCAATCTTATCATCTGGCGATAGATCTGTCATCGATCATTGTCATGTCAATCTTGTCATTTTGCGATCGATTCGTCATCGATCATGGTCATTTTCAATCTTGTCATCTTGCAATGTATTTTGTCATCGATTCTTGTCCTCTTGTCAATTTTGTCATTTTGCGATCGATTTGTCATCGATCGTTGTTTGTCTCAATTATGTCAATTTGGATCAATTAGTCATTGTTCCTTGTCAATTGGCACATTTATCAATCAAATCATTTATCACATTGGTTCTTTGTTAATCAGAATCATGCTCGAGTCAATTCTCTTTCATCAAGACCTAATTGTCATCCTTGCATTGTTAATTCATCTTTTAGGGTTTCATGATTTAATCATTTAACCTTGTTTGTCATTTCTCTCTCTAGGATTAATAAATTAATTATTTATCCTAAGTCTTCTCATCACAATTAAATGTTCATTTAATTGGCTAATAATTCCTCTCTTTGTGAATTAGTTAATAAATGAAAAATTATTAATTAATTCACTTAATTTCCTAATTTTCATCAATTTCCTCTTTTCCTAATTTCCTAATTCCTAATTTTCTAATTTTCTATTTTTCTAATTCCTAATTTCAATTCTCTCCTATTTTTCTCCTAATTTCATGGGAATGACATAGAAATTTGTCATAATTTGTCATAATTGACAATCAATCAATTCTTGACATAGAAATTTGTCATAAATTGTCATAAAATCCTTGCATAGCAATTTGTCATACACATGTCATAATTTTGCTATTCTTGATTTGAATTTCCATTCGAATCATTATCATGCTAATTTGATCATCTCTCCAATTTATCTATAAATTGGATGAATTTCTTCAATCAAAGGCCCCTAATAATCAGATTATCGAATTTCTAATTACTTTTTCAAATCATGCTTCGAGTACTCTTGAGCAATCATCTTGTCTACTTGCTTTCATATCATGATCATGCACTAGTAGGTGAGATCCACAACAAAGCTATTTGGAGAAGAATGAAGGACAATGGAGCCGAATGAAGGAAGCATTATATCTACATCTGGTTTGCATAATCTTTTTGAATGTTTCAATTTTCATGTCTCTATTGAGTGTGTTTAGGATAGATCATTGCAATGAGCTTTCGTGATTGGGCTAGATTAGTATTTTGACTTGCATTGATGATTTCCAGATTCCTAGCTACAATTTTATATATATATATATATATATATATTTTAAAACGTATAATATTGACATTTATAAAATGGAAGAAAAATACCATGGGGGTATGAATAACAATAGTTGTAATATATTTGTAGAAAAATCTATTTTATTGATAAATTAGATTTTAAATATTGAATAACGAAGTTTGGGTATATTCGGATTTGTTGCTTATTTAAAAATTCATTAATCATGGGTTATTAAATTTATATTAGTTAACATTTAATTTTCGAACCAATTTCAATAGGGAAGTAATATTTGGGAAAGATAATAAATAATGTCTTTATTTGATGATCTTGAAATAGAATACTTTTGTTAACATTTGGTAATACATTTTAATAAGATTTTTTTTTTTTTTTTTGGGATATGTATTGTCTTTCGTTTGCATGATAAAGAACAACCGGAAGTTTTTAAAAATGAAAACTAAAGTATTGGAGAGTATGGAATATGAATCTAAAATTATCTTTGTATATTTTGTTATTACTTCAACGATATGCTAGTAGAATGAATGTAAATTTGATATCGTATCGATCAAAAAAATTGTTGTAAGTTTAAGTTCCATATTTGCCTTGTTTAAAGTGGTGGCAAACCTTGATGCATTTGTTTTGGACCCTATCGTTGTTGAAATTGGGGAACCTTTTTAAGTCTTACGTGTCTAAATAGAATACTGATGGACAATGGACCTTTTACTTTCTCTTAGCATGCTTAGTTGGATCCACCTCTATGTGGACATCATTTAGGATTTATGGACCAAAGTGGTCATTTGTATACTGGTTGTGTTCGCCTACGTGGAAAAAATGTAAAAGACATGTAATTAAGTATTCCCAATTATATTGAATGTCAGAGGGGTCTTGCAGTTGAGCAGACCCGGAGATGTAGCCCTTTAGGGGTGAACTTCGAGATCATATCCATGTTATGCGATGCCTTGCTTCTTTTATTTCGTACTTTAAGTTATCATGTATGGTTGCTTTTCATAAGTGTATGGTGGGAATTTAAATGAAGCTAAATCAAAGCACATAAAAATATTCATCTTGATAAATGTAGTAATCAGGTTCATAAAACATTGTAAGTATGATTATGGAAAAGAATTTGGTTTATGTTAATTAGAGGAAATAATGGTGGAAAGAATCTCATTAGGATGCCTTTATTGTTTTAGCTTGATATAAGTTGGTAAATTGAACAAATGTGATTGGGAAACAAAGTTAGAATTAGTGTTATAATTTCTAAGTTGAAATCTAAAGGATGAACCACATATAGGTATTTACCTTCTTATCTTAGTAATTGAGTATCGTCATGTTAATTATTTTTCGCTATATTGGATGGATTTGTTTAGCTATTTCACATCTTAAACTTAACAAATAATCTTTACCAAACTATCTTGATAATTGGTTGAACTCAACTATCTATCCATAATTATAACCCTAATAAAAGCATTTCTTTATGATTAGCTAAAATTGAACTGGAAAGGGAAGGATTCATTTAGTTGTTTATATCTTAATCTTAGCAATTGTATCTCTTCATATTAACTTTATTTTAACTAAAAGACTAACACACATTAAGTTAGTTATATTCTAATCCTAATGAAAGAATGTCACTATGAACTTATATTTTAATCCTGTATTAATGAATATCATCTTGCTAACTATATCTTAACTAAAGGGATGAACTCATGTGTTCCTATTTACATTTTCACCTTATTGAATTTAGTCCTTCGATTAGCAATATTAAAACTTCAATGAAAGAACTCTATGGCTACTTACATTTTATCCTCCATATAAGAACTACGGCTCATTAGTTGGTTTTTCTTAAAATCAAATGAAGGAACCTCATTTTATTAATTGCAGTTTAATCCTAAATGAATGAATCTCATTAGGCATACTTTTAATTATAAAGGATGATATCAATCATGGGTGGTTACCTTTAAGCCAAATGAATGAACTTCATTATAGTAGTCGTATTGTACCTTAATGGGTCGACTCTTAAGTTAATTATGTTTTTTAGTGCATTGAGTAAATAACCTCGTGTTAGCCTCCTATCCATTCAAAATAAATGAACACTCCCTAAAATTCTAAGATGTCAATTTATCGAACATATATATATCCATGTCTTAAGCATTATCTAGTAATTAAGATATCTAGCTTATTGGATCAATTGTCGCGAGTTGAGTTGGGTGTAAGGTTACGTAATTGCGTTGGGAAACTCCTTGGGTTCATTTAGTCTTCCAATGTGTTATGTAAGTTTTAGATATCTCCAGGTTATCTTAATGTTGTAACTTATTATTAATGCTCGTAATTATTATTATTATAAAAAAATATATATTTACACTCTATTTGAGTGTTTTTAACTTAAACCCTTTGAGGTTTCCTGGCGGGGCATTATACTTGGTATTAGAGCCCATGTTGCAACTCTGGGATCTCTGGTTTCTCGTGTTCCCTTAGTTGGTGTGTTTGTGTTTACCTTATGTTGTATGCTTGTCCACCTTGATGTGAGGGTGTGATTTAACAAACCCTGCTTGTGTGTAACGTGTGTGTTCACACCTTGTTTTCACCTTATTGATGTGGGTGTTTTGGGAATAATTATAGGTGCTTTGTTTGCTTATTGAGGTCTTGGCCTATGATTTCTCTTACTTTGAAAGGGAGTCATATGTACCTTCGATCTTGATTTGTTTTACTCTTTTGACTAATCCATCTGGGTTGGTTGATAATATCTTGAATCTAAAAGTACGGTATGTGCTTGTTTATGGTATTGATTGATTTTAATGATTTTTCACTTGAAAGACTAGTATGGCAAATGTTAATTCTTATTATGTAGTACATTGAGTGATTATGAATCTTCTTCTTCTCTCTCTCTAGTAAACTAAAAGGATTTGATATGGGCAATTATCTCTTATTTAAGTTTTCTTATTGCAAGAGAAAGGATGGTATTTCTTGAGCCCTTGTGTGAGCCTCATAACGTTTTTGTGTTTTAGATTGTGAAAGGGATTGGTTTGGGAGTTAATTTTTGGTTAATGATAGAAAATGGTATGCTTGCATTAAAGGGTTCTCCATGTTCTTGGTAGGAGTAATATAATTAAATTCCATCTTAAGTAAGGTGCATTAAAATGCGCATAGTGATTTTGTGAAAATTGCTTGATGTGAAAGGAATACCAAAAGAGGACATGTTATGGTAGCTTCAGGAGTGTATTAATGTGTTCCTCAAAAGATATTTTTATGTTCTTATTCAACTAGTGTGATTTAGGACCTATTAAGAGACGCACCATTTAACTTGCTTTGGATATAGATAATTGTCTTATTGTGTTTAAGAAAGAGTAAATGAAAGACTTGTTGAATTGCATGCATTAAATGCGTAAAATCTAGTAGATACCTCTTCATTTACCTCCTTGTCATATTATGAATTTTCAATGTTATATTTGATGTATTATTGTATTGTATTGTATCATGAATAGTGATTGTTCTCAAGAAGACTTGTATTACAAAAGAAAATTTGGTTGTCTTGAATTCTTGTTTAGAAAACTAGAACATTATAGTGCAACAATAAAGAATAGAAATGTCATGTTAGGATGCTTTGGCACCTTCCTAAAAGGTAGCTAAATGAAAACCATGCAACTAAAATGATAGACTTATATCCAAGCATATGGTGTGATCTTGAAGTTCTTGTGTATTTGTAGGAAATAGATGATTTTCCAACTCTTTTCCTCCTCTTGCCTAAAATATAGGATTTGTTGTTTTGAAATACTATTTAGAATGAAGTGAATTAAAACAAAAGAATTCTTATAACGCACATGAAATTGTATGTTCCTTTGGGCTTCTAATTGAAAGGGGAAAGTTTTTCATCCTGGAAAGGGAAATTGCATAGTTAGTAATGTGAATGAAAATGCTTAGGGGAAATTGAGAAAGATATCAGAATGATGTTAATTCTTTGTGTAAATTTGATTTGTTGAAAATTTCAGTATGTGGATCTAGAGTAAACTTTATTTAGTGATTCATGTGTAAAGCATAATTAAAACTTCCCTTAAGTATACATTAGCATAATGTAAAGTACTCCCCGTAAATGTGACTAAACCAGTAATGGTGCTATTCTGTGAGTGTTGTAAGAAACCCGTACTTTCTAGGTGTGCCCATGGGATGGTGAAGTAATCAACCATGGGGAATATGTTTTCTTATGAGTATGGGAAACCATACCTATCTATGTGATGTTTCTTATTTGTTTCCTTACTAAGTGCCAACCCATGGGTTGTTGATAAGTCAGTATGTGAAGGGGTAGTAGTAGAAGTCACCATTCCTTGAATAGTATGAACAGCGTATGAGTAATGTCAACGCGAACCGACTTTAGCTTCCCTATTTTGAGGAAAAATATAGTTTTGTAATGAAACTATAACATAGGTGTACTTAATACTTCCCCTTGTGATGAACTGATTTACGAGGTTCATGTGTGCCAGCCTAATTCCTATCCTTTTTTTTGAGCATATAGATGACAGTTCTTGAGCATATGGATGGATTTTATTTGAGCATCTTTTGCCTTGTCTTCATGAGAGGTGTGTTATTTTTCTTACATGAGTTTCCAACAGACTAGTGTTGGTAGACTTGTGGGTAGACCTTAGCCATGTATACCTCTGGCTTACGGTGAGTATCCTGAGAGGAACATCGCTATGCGGAGTGTGACCAGTGTGTGCCTTATCTGTGGGGTACACTGCCATGCGAGATACGTCCATTGCGTGCCCTGTCCGCTTGGAGTATTGCCATGCTGTGCTGAGACATGATGCGGGATGTAGTAGACATTTCCATGCGGCCTACCGATAGATATAGGGTAGAGCCATGTCACATGATGAGGTGATGCGGGGTGATGTCAAGGTGCACACTGCCATGCCATGCGGATGTGTGACTTGGCCACACCACATGATGAGATGCTATGATAGCTAGACGATTGTCCCTTCCTTCCTCGTTGGTGGCTAGCTACTAGTCACGTAGTGATGTAATGTGCACTTATGATTTTCTTTTATTTATTTATTTATTTCCTTGTGGGCTAGCAATTTATTTTACTTTGACCTTGACAATTTAGCCACGATCTTGCAATCTTGATCTTACTTGAGTTGATGTTGCAAATCCGGAAATTATTTTCTTGTCTTATTGTTGGAATTGACAATTATTATCTTTATTCTTTTGTACTTTGGTGGCTAAACTGGTTTATCCTTGTTGTTTTCGTATGCTGGTCTTGTGTTGCAATGTGAATTCCTCTCCAAGAACATAGGAGATGGTCTTGGATGAGTGTATACAAGGAAGTAGACATAGAGAACCTTGAGGATGGAGGTATGTGAGGCTATTAGATAGCTAGGATCCACTACCTACCTATGAGTGGTGACTATCTCTTGGAGGCTAAACACCTTACACAACAAGGGATATTCATGAGGGACTTGTATGGAAGATAGCACCGCTATGGTCTACCCTAGCACCATCAAGCCCTTGAGTGAGATGTGGGATATTTGTTGATCATGTATTTGTTCTGAGAGCAGGCATAGAGGTGTGGATCATATATATTACCTTTGACCGAGCATTAGACATGCTCACATGTGGCCTTTTTCGTTGTGCAAACCAGTCTTGTGAATGGTATTATGTGTTATCATGGATTAAACGGTATTAACTTGTCACTATGTTATGGGGCATAGTCATTGGAAAGGTTCTTGTATGTCTGAAAAGTGTAAACAAATGAGTTCTTACATTGCTCTTATTTGTCGAAAGTTAACTTGGTTGTAGAAATTGATATTTGAAGTTAGTTCTATGCGATAAAGTTTTATGAAAAGAGATGAATTGGTGAAAGAAAGTGATCTAGAGGGCATATCTTCTTGTCATGTTTGATAGATAAGTATGATAACTGTGTCTATATATTTTAATTGCTTTAATTTGGTGTAATAAAAAGGGAAAATTCTCGTTCTCTACTATGATTGTGTGTAAATTCTAGAATATTTTAAGATGTGAATGATGTTAGATGCATTTTGTTAATGGATAATGACATTCGTAGAGGATTTATAAATAATGTTCTAAAATGTTGGCAAAATAGTTGTTTGTTGCAAGTTGATAATTGTTAATTGAGTTTAAGGGCTAATACATGTGCATGACTTCCATTTAGCCTTACGACTTCTAGGAGTAAGTCGGAACCTAGGGGGGGAGAATGTAATGCCCCTACCCTAGTCAGACTTGTAAAACCCATTTGACCTTGGTTGACTTCCTATGTGGCATTCTTGAATGGTAGGATGACCGGGATGCAATGTGTA
This sequence comes from Cryptomeria japonica, assembly GCF_030272615.1. Classification (NCBI taxonomy): domain Eukaryota; kingdom Viridiplantae; phylum Streptophyta; class Pinopsida; order Cupressales; family Cupressaceae; genus Cryptomeria; species Cryptomeria japonica. The sequence goes on from NC_081413.1 coordinate 660,939,267, forward strand.
GTTTAGATAATATAAATGATTGTGCATACCAATTATTGTGCTCTTGCATCGATTCTTGTGTAAATGTAATTGTTTCCTAACCTTGTGATAAATGTTGAGCTAACGCCTTCATTGAATATGTATATGTATATGTATGCTTGCGTGATTCATGGGTGCAGGACATTTCAGGTACAACACCGCCTAGGGCGAGGTTCATCTCCTTCAGGATTCGCAGGTTTGAGTAAACCTCCTCTATCCTCAGAGTTAGGATTTGGGGGTCATAAAACTCTTGTCTCGCCTTAGCCATGGTTAGGTGAGCATCGTGTGTGGTTTGTGGGGCTTTCTTTTCATTGGGTTGCGTGTCATGTGATTTGGTGGACTTCCTCGGTTTGCATGCCTTGCGCAGGGTAAGTGGAGTTTGTTATCCTAAGTATTTAATCCAATTTAATGTGAGGATGTACACATTTGTAATTTAGAAATTTAAAATAGGTAGTTTTCTTTTATATGATTAATTGTTAAGTTAAAGAGATCGCTTTAATTATAATTGTAGCAAGCTTAAAGTATTTAACTTGAATTAATGTGTTCATTTACGCATTAGTAGTTGAGAAAATTAGAATAAATAGATTTCTTTCATTAGATTAGTCATTTATTAAAAAGGTCGCTTTATTATGTTATAGCGAGTTAATTTAATAGTTAATTTTAAAATAACGAATTCAATGAGTTATGCGTTTTAGAAAGGAAGGATTTAAAGTCATTTGGGAAATAGAAATAAATTAATCATTTTCGCATTTTGGAAAAGAAAAGGGTAAATTTTATTATTTAAAGGAAATTATTCTTTTTACTTGTTAAGTTGATATAGTATAAAGGATTGATTTTTGGAAATTTAAATTAATTTAAATACCTTACCCTTGTTAATAGTTCAAAATATAAATGTTGGCTAAAGTAATATGGAGAAATTAAAATTAGAATTAAATAAGAAATAGAAGCATTTTAATTTTAATAAGAAAAGCGAATAAGATGTATTGAATAATGGAAAGGATTGATTTCCATTTTCATTTTCTTTTATTTTAAAAATAAATGCCTAAATTCGAAATTGAAAATTAGGTCAAAAAAAGGGGGTTTCTCATTTAACCTAGTTTTTGAAATATTTTTGGGGGTTCTTTCTTTTGGTGATCTGGTTGGAAAAAAAATTGGCTTTGGAAGAGAGATTGGGGTTTTTGGGAGGAGATGGAGTTTTGCTTTGAGTTGCAAGTGGAGCTCTCCTTCAAGTCTTGCCCGGAAATGTGATATCAGGTAGGATTCCAACCTACCCTTTTATTTATTGTTGAATCAAAAAAAAAATTGGTGATTGAATGTTCTCCATGAAATGCTGGAAAAAAAAAGGAAATGATAATACCATGAATGTTTTAGAGAGCTAGTTTCAGTTTTTTGTTGGAAAGCTTGATTGTTATTGGATTCAAGGTTTGTTATGGGATTCTTAAACATTCTGAAGAGAGAAAACAAAAACAAAAAAAAGGGGGAAAACTGTTTTGAAGACTTTTTTTTTGTTTGACTGTAAAAATGGAGTCCAAACTGGTTTTTTTTACCAGTTACTACTTTGGCCATGTGTTAGGGTTTTGGCAGGCGGAGGAGCCGAGGCTCAAACTCATGTCGCCATTTCCCCCCCCCTCTTCTCTCTCCCCGCGGGCTCGCAGATCTTCCTGCGACCACATTGTGGTCCGCAGGGACATGCGTCCACAATGTGGGCCACAAGGACCTGCATCCACAATGTGGGCCATAGGGAGACCTGCGTCCATAGTGTGGCTCGCAGGGCCTCCGTCCACACTGTGGGCCATAGGAAACCTACGACCACTATGTGGTTTTGCAGGGCCTGCATCCACACTGTAGGCCGCAGGTAACCTGCGACCTTAGTGTGGTTTCGCAGGGGTTGTGTCCACACTGTGGGCCGCAGGGACCTACATCATGGGCTAGGGTTTATGATAAAATAAAGTTTGTTTTATTTATTTTATATATATATATATATTTTTTTTTTTAAAAATGTATAATATTGACATTTATAAAATGGAAGAAAAATACCATGGGGGTATGAATAACAATAGTTGTAATATATTTGTAGAAAAATCTATTTTATTGCAAAATTAGATTTTAATTGCTAGGTACTATTAATATATATATATATATATATATATATATTTATGTATATATATAAACATTGAATAACGAAGTTTGGGTATATTCGGATTTGTTGCTTAATTAAAAATTCATTAATCATGGCTTATTAAATTTATATTTGTTAACATTTAATTTTTGAACCAATTCCAATAGGGAAGTAATATTTGGAAAAGAGAATAAATAATGTCTTTATTTGATGATCTTGGAATAGAATACTTTTGTTAACATTTGGTAATACATTTTAATAAGAAGTTTTTTTTTTTTCTCGGATATGTATTGTCTTTCATTTGCATGATAAAGAACAACCGGAAGTTTTTAAAAATGAAAACTAAAGTATAGGAGAGTATGGAATATGAATCTAAAATTATCTTTGTATATTTTGTTATTACTTCAACGATATGCTCGTAGAATGAATGTAAATTTGATATCGTATCGATCAAAAAAATTGTTGTAAGTTTAAGTTTCGTATTTGCCTTGTTTAAAGTGGTGGCAAACCTTGATGCATTTGTTTTGGACCCTGTCGTTGTTGAAATTGGGGCACCTATTTAAGTCTTAGGTCTCTAAATAGAATACTGATGGACAATGGACCTTGTACTTTCTCTTAGTATGCTTAGTTGGATCCGCCTCTATGTGGACATCATTTAGGATTTATGTTCCAAAGTGGTCATTTGTATACTGGTTGTGTTCGCCTACATGGCAAAAATGTAAAAGACATGTAATTAAGTATTCCCAACTATATTGAATGTCAGAGGGGTCTTGCAGTTGAGTAGACCCGAAGATGTAGCCCTTTAGGGGTGAACTCCGATATCATATCCGTGTTATGCGATGCCTTGCTTCTTTTATTTCGTACTTTAAGTTATCATGTATGGTTGCTTTTCATAAGTGTATGGTAGGAATTTAAATGAAGCTAAATCAAAGTGCATAAAATTATTCATCTTGATAAATGTAGTAATCAGGTTCATAAAACATTGTAAGTATGATAATGGAAAAGAATTTGGTTTATGTTAATTAAAGGAAATAATGGTGGAAAGAATCTCATTAGGATGCCTTTATTATTTTAGCTTGATATAAGTTGGTAAATTGAACGAATGTGATTGGGAAACAAAGTTAGAATTAGTGTTATAATTTCTAAGTTGAAATCTAAAGGATGAACCTCATATAGGTATTTACCTTCTTATCTTAGTAATTGAGTATCGCCATGTTAATTATATTTTTCTATATTGGATGGATTTGTTTAGCTATTTCACATCTTAAACTTAACAAATAATCTCTACCAAACTATCTTGATAATTGGGTGAACTCAACTATTTATCCATAATTATAACCCTAATAAAAGAATTTCTTTATGATTAGCTAAAATTGAACTGAAAAGGGAAGGATTCATTTAGTTGTTTATATCTTAATCTTAGCAATTGTATCTCTTCATATTAACTTTATTCTAACTAAAAGAGTGACACACATTAAGTTAGTTATATTCTAATCCTAATGGAAGAACGTCACTATGAACTTATATTTTAATCCTGTATTAATGAATATCATCTTGCTAACTATATCTTAACTAAAGGGATGAACTCATGTGTTCCTATTTACATTTTCACCTTAATGAATTTAGTCCTTCAATTAGCAATATTAAAACTTCAATGAAAGAACTCTGTGGCTACTTACATTTTATCCTCCATATAAGAACTACGACTCATTAATTGGTTTTGCTTAAAATCAAATTTGGGAACCTCATTTTATTAATTGCAGTTTAATCCTAAATGAATGAATCTTGTTAGGCATACTTTTAATTATAAAGGATGATATCAATCGTGGGTGGTTACCTTTAACCCAAATGAATGAACTTTGTTATAGTCGTATTGTACCTTAATGGATGGACTCTTAAGTTAATTATGTTTTTAAGTGCATTGAGTAAATAACCTCATGTTAGCCTCCTATCCATTCAAAATAAATGAACGCTTCCTAAAATTCTAAGATGTCAATTTATCGAACATATATATATATCCATGTCTTAAGCATTATCTCGTAATTAAGATATCTAGCTTATTGGATCAATTGTCGCGAGTTGAGTTAGGTGTAAGGTTACATAATCGCGTTGGGAAACTCCTTAGGTTCGTTTAGTCTTCTGTTGTGTTATCTAAGTTTTAGATATCTCCAAGTTATCTTAATGTTGTAACTTATTATTAACGCTCGTAATTATTATTATTATAAAAAATTATATATATATTTACACTCTATTTGAGTGTTTTTAACTTAAACCCTTTGGGGTTTCCTGGCGGGGCATTACATAAACTTAGGCATTTAATAATATTCTAGGTATTTAATAATTATTCTCTTTATCCCTTTAGGGTTTCTTTAGGGTTGCATATCTTTAGGGTTTCTATTCTCCTCTCATACAGATTGTATTGTAACTTTTCTTTTTCATTCCCTCTCTGAATGATAATCTTTTCTTCAGTCTTTTTTGTGTTTTGCCTTCAATCTTCTCTTGTGGCAGGTATTTTGCTTGTAGATGCTATTGGGATCTTAGAAGTTGTACTTTCTCAACTTCTTCAAGGTATTAGAGACATCTATTGGTGCTTGTTCATGATTTCTTTTCAAAAGATTTTTTTTCTAGAGGCAAGGGTTTCAGTTTTTTTTAGAGGTTTTAGTTTGGATCTGGGGTATCTTTTTTATTTCAAGGTATTTTGAGCTCAAACTAACCTCACCATTGAGATCAAAACACCCAAAAACTCCCTATTTTCATATTAAATTTGTCCAGTTTGGATAAATTTAGCTCTGGTAAATTGGGTTTTTGAGTTTGGCCCTTACAAGCACGTTTCTCAATGCAAACATAAAAAAAAAGTAAGAAAAAAACTCAAAAAACACAAAAAAAATAAAGAAGCATTTTTTTGGGCCTTTTAATGGCGTGCCCAGGCTGACCGTTACTACAAGCCGCTAGATGTTTATTAAACCACCTCGACTAGCATAGCGGTTAACAGTTACTGCGGGCGGTGTATTCCACTACCCCGCTATCCCGGCTTGCCTTCGCTCGATAGACACTCTGCTGCGTCGCTTCTCCACACGCTGCCCTGTGTGCAACTACTTCACTGCACCCGACCACCACCACCCACTGCACCCCGCCTGACCATCGCTCACCCTCTGCTGCCACCCAGCTAGAGTGCCACCTCTTGTCCTATGACTTCCTCTTGCAATCCTTTTTGACAGGGGGGAGGTTTTTTTGTCCTAACTTGGGCAAATGGAGCTAGATTTTCAAAAATGATAAGCACCAAAAATATCTTTTCAATCCCTTCAGATCTAGAGGTGAGATTTGCTGATATTTTCATCTAGTACCTATTTTCTCCGTCCAATTTAGCACTCTTTTCAGCACTCTGGGAGCCTTAACTTGGGCAAATGGGCTCCATTTTTCAAAAAATGAATAAGCATTAGAAACGTCTTGGAGAGATCTTCTCAGATTCGAAGTTATGTTTTCCAAAAAAATCACCAGGGTTTTTTGCTCTTGTCTTCTCAGATTTTCTATGCTCTTGTCTTCTTTTCTAGCTCTCTGATTGTACTGGTTTTTTGTTTTACATATTGTGGGGGTGTTATGTTTTTCACTATTTTCTGTAATTTACTTCAGAAAATCAGAACACCTAAACTAAAAAAAAACAAAAAAACCCTTCTACATCTTCTATCTAGTTTGAAGATCACTTAATTAAAAAAAACCAAGCGTAGGTCCAGGTTCAGGTACAGGTACACATGGTAGATTCTTCAGTTGAGCTTCTTACATCCCAGAACTATCACCTCTGGAAATATTGTATGATGAGGCTTCTAAGATCAAGAGGGTTGTGGTCCTATTTTGATGTGGAACAACCGTTGTTGTAGCATCCTTTTGAGATTATTCAACACCGGAATAAGATGGATGAGGCTATGGGTGTCCTCTCCTTACATGTTTCAGACAACTTTCTTTTTCACCTTGATGGTTTTCTCATTTCTCAGGCTATGTGGTCCAAATTTGAAACTCTCTTTGGTACTATCAATGAGTTCAAAGCATTACAGATTGAGGTCAATCTCTCTTCCTTTTTACCTGAGTCTTTTCCTCACATTGAGGACTTTCTAAAGAATTTTAAAACTACCACATCTATCCTACATAGTTGTGGCAAGAATAAGATAGACCCAGAGTGTATCTACCTGAATCTCTCTAAGCTTCGAGGTCCCTATCAAATATTTGCTTCCAAATTTTATTCTACTATGGATGCATTGGATACATGTTTCACCATGCCTTCTTTTGATGTGTTCTATGATTGCTTTACTCATGAGAAGGCTCACTTATCTCAGTTGGACACTCTCATAGAATCAAAGTTGAAAGCATTAGTTGCTCAGACATCTATAGAGAATAAGAAGCAAAAATCAAAGCCTAAGAAGGATTCATCTAGCAGTGAGCATTCCTCCAAGCCACCACCTAAGTATGATTACAAACCAAAGTCCTATCCCAAACAGGAGCACTCTTCTAAGTCTGGTGAGTCTTCCTCCAAGACTAAGAAGAAGTCAGATGAACTTTGCAATTTTTGTGGCAAAGAAGGTCATCGAATTTCTCGCTGTTGGAAAAGATTAGAGGCTTTGGAGGCAGCCATGCAGCAGCATCATTTTTCTACTCCTCAGCCTCCATTTTATTCTTCTATTGGGAAAGGACATGCTCTTTTTGCAGAGGCTATTCTTGCTGCATCCACTTGGATTATTGATTGTGGGGCTTCTCATCACATGACACACTCACTGCTGCTTGTTACCTCACTTGCTCACAATAATAATTTATAGATTATAGTTGCTGACTTAGCACAACTTTCAGTTTCAGGTTCAAGTTCTATTTCATTGACAGGTGGTTGTTTTCAGGATGTTCTTTTGGTTCCTAATATTTCAACGAACCTCCTCTTTGTTTATCAAATTTTTCACTCTGGCTTTGGTAAAACAATTGAGTTCTCCCACATGATGTGGTTATTACGGATCTCCATGATCCTGGTTTGGTTGTGGCTACTGGCAGAGTTGATCCTAATTCCCGATTATACCATCTTGATGGCTTTGAGAGTCCAGATGGTTCAAGTGTTTCTCTTGTCGCATATGAAGACTCAGTGAGTAGAATTTGGCATGAACATTTTGGCCATGTCAACTATAGATACTTACAATAGATGAGCACACATGCACTTTTTATTAGGCTCCCTCAGATCTCCTATACTGATGGTGTATGTCAAGGTTGTGCACTTGGCAAGCATCGCCATGATCCTTTTCTTATAGGAAGAGCCACCCATGCTAAGGTACCCTTATATTTGATCCACAGTGATCTTATGTCATTTCTCACTCCATCTTTTTTAGGGTCCAAGAGTGTGCTCACTTTCATTAATGACTTCTCCAGATGTACATGGGTGTACTTTCTTAAGTACAAGTCTGATGTCTTTGATTAATTTTGAGTCTTTAAGACATTTCTAGAGAAGTAGTTTGGTCTTTCTATAAAGAGGATACACACAGATAATGGGAGAGAATATGTGAATCAAGCTTTTATAGATTTCTGCATAGAGCATGGTTTGTAGCATCAGTTATATGTTCCTCACACCCCTCAGCAGAATGGTGTTTCTTAGAGAAAGAACAAAAAAATTTGGGACATGGCCAATTATATGCTTTAGTCAAGTTCTCTGCAGCTTGATTTTTGGGCCGAGGTAGTTGATTATGCCACTTATATTCAAAATCAGATGCCTCATAAGGCATTGTGCTAGATAACTATTAAGGAATCTTGGTCCCATGTTAAGCCTAATGTTTCTTCATTCCAAGTTTTTGGTAGTGAGGCTTGGGAATTTATTCCAAATGCTTAGAATAAAGTCATGGAGAGGAAGAGCCGATCACTCATTTTTCTTGGCTACTGTGAGGATGTTAAAGTGTATAGGTTGTTTGATCCTGATTCTTGAGAGGTCTTATTTAGGCAGGATGTCCAGTTTGATGAGCACCTTCCTTAGATGGATTCTCCATCAGCAACTTGCCTCCTCCTCCCTCTTCATCTTTTGAGGATTCCTTCTTCCTTGAGGATGATGTAGATGATGGTCCACCTTCCCCACCATGAGCACCACCACTCACTGCTTAGCCTTTGCCTAAGTGGGCCTGGTTTATAGTTGACGTTATTGGTTCTATGGGAAGTGATCCAACTGACACTCGTCGCAGTCGTGCACAAACATCTAGTTCTAGTCGTCAATGTCATGCCATTTTGGATGATCCTCAGAAAGTTTCAGAGGTGATAGGTCACCCAGAGTAGGATAGGGCCATGGATGAGGATTCTTCTTCTTTGATGAAGAATCATACTTGGGATCTTTTTTCTCTTCTGAAGGGCAAAAATTTGGTTCAGTGCAAGTGGGTTTATCGTACCAAGTATGTTGCAGATGGTTTGATTAATAAGTATAAGGCTCATCTTGTTATGAAGGGGTTTTCTTAAGTGGAGGGTATTGATTACTCCAAGACCTTTTCTCTTGTCACCAAGATGAATTCTATTCACTTCGTACTTTCTCTAGCAGCTTCATGGGGATGGATAGTTTTTTAGGTGGATGTGAAGAGTGATTTCTTGCATGGAGACATTCCTAAGGAGATCTATATGGAGAAGCCTCAGCGTATTGTGCAGGATTCCTCTTTGGTTTGTAGACTTCAACACTCATTATATGGTCTCAAACATGCTCCTCAGGCCTGGTATGAGAAAATGGACTCTTTCTTGCTCTCCACACTCTTTACATGTTGTTATTCTAATCCCACAATTTATATTTAGCATCAAGGGGATGTTATAGTTATTCTTGTGCTCTATGTTGATGATCCTATGATTACTAGTAGCTCATCCTCCTTGATTTAGGATATTTATTGAGCCTTGATGGAGTAGTTTGAGATGATAGATCTTGGCCTTCTGAACTTAATTTTACGCCTACAGGTTATTCAGTCTCCCAATGGGATTTCCATACTTCAACATAACTATTCTCTTGATATACTTCACATATTTGACATGCCTACTTCCAAGCTTGCACCCACACCATTTTAGTCAAGTGTTATTATGTCTACCACTTGTTCTACACCTTCTATGGAGTCTACCTTATATAGGCATTTGATTGGAAGTTTTTTGTACCTGACACATATGCACTCAGATCTTTCTTTTCAAGTTTTTCTTATCTCTTGGTTCTCCCATGATCCTCATGAGAGTCATTGGGAAGAAACCAAATGTATTTTGAGGTACATTTGGGGCACTTCTGAATTTGGTATTCACTATACTTCAGGAGCACCTCACATTGTTAGCTTCACTGACTCAGATTGGGTTGGTGATGCTCAATATCAGAAGTCTACTTCTGGCTTTGTCTTTTGCCTTGGTTCTGGTCTTATCACATGGTCTTTCAAGAAGCAGTCTGCTATTGCATTATCATCTACAGAGGCTGCGTACTGAGTAGTGGTGCTAGCTAGTCAGGAGGTTTTATGGCTTTGACAGTTGATGACTGAGTTTGGGTTCCCTCTTGATAGTCCCACTATTCTTTGGTGTGACAATTAGAGTACCATTCACCTTTCCCACAACTGAGTGGAGCACCAGAGGTCTAAACACATTGAGCTTCACATGCACTTCATCAGAAAGTTGGTTCAGGATGGCTTTCTCATCTTGGAGTACATTCCTACAGAGGAGTGGGTTTCTAACATCTCCAGTAAACCTTTTGCAACTCCATGCTATCTTCAGTTGCACTCTATGCTTGGAGTGAAGGAAGTTTTCCTTGGGGGGTGACCTCATTGAGGCCTTCCTTCCTTCATGTTCTTTTTTGCATGCTTTTCCCCTCTCTTTTCGGATTATACTTTTTGCCAATGTGGTTTTCTCTATATCTCCATTTCATAGAGATTTGGTTGTGATTGGATACCTCATTAGGCCTTGTTGTTGGGACCCAAATTTTCCTTCTTCCTATAGTTGCCTTTTTCTTTCCTGCATTTAGTTTTTTAGCTACTCCCTAAGTTCATCTTAAGGAGGGATGTTAGAGCTATCTTGTATTAGCTAATAATTATTTATTTAATTATTAGTCTATTATACTCTACACTTAAGCTAAACTTAGGCATTTAATAATATTATAGGTATTTAATAATTATTCTAATTATTAAATACTATTTATCCCTTTAGGGTTTCTACTCTCCTATCATAAGGATTGTATTGTAACTTTTCTTTTTCATTCCCTCTCTGAATGATAATCTTTTGTTCAAAGACTTTTTTGTGTTATGTCTCCAATCTTCTCTTGTGATAGGTATTTTGCTTGCAGATGCTCTTGGGATCTCAGAAGTTGTACATTCTCAACTTCTTCACTTATGATATAATTAAATCGAGTTTTTCTTGGCATGGTTTTTTTTTTTGGCGCTTCCACTGAATGTGTGTGTTTAGGTTATCATTTAATTCAACTTTCATATAATTGTGTATAACTTTAGAATTTAAATCCAAGCCTGAATCCTTCCATATCTTGTTTCATTTTGTTCTATTTAATATACTGATTTATCATTTGGACTAATTTTAATTATAGGTAAATGTTACAAAAATAGGTGACTTTTTAATTATTATTTACAGATATTAGTTTAAATTTGGTTATTTGGAAAGATTAGAAAGGATTTTTAATATTTTTAAATCTTAAATACAAAAATATAATATTTTTAATTTCAAAAAATCAAAATGACATGTCTATACAAATAGTGCAAAAATAGTATTTAATACTTCATTTCTAATTTAAAAAATTAAAAGGAATTTATATGACTCTAAATATGAACACAAAAATATAATGTTTCTAAATTGAAAAAATCAAAATTGCTTGCCTATATAAATGGTGCAAAAATAATATTCAATTTAAAAAGATCAAAAATAATTTATATTATGTTTCTAAATTTTAAAAAGGAAAATTACATGACTATACAAATAGTTAAAAAATAATATATAATTTAATTATTTTAATTGATTTGTATGTAAAAATAAAAAATCTAATAGAAATGTTTTTTTTATTAGTAATTGGCCGAAGCCTGAATAGCTTTTGACTAGAGCTATGAACCAGTGGGGACACAATAGGGCGGCCCATCCCCATTACATATCTTTGAATTATTATTATTATTATTATTATTATTATTATTATTATTATTATGTTTGATTAGATTGACCCCAAGACCTTCCCCATCCTATGGAAGGCCAAGAGTCACAACTTAGAATTCCACTTCAGATGTCCCTATTGGGAATTGAACTTGGGTCTCCACAGTGAGAACCCAGTGTTTTAATGAGTTAAGCTCAACCCCTTGGACTAATAGAAATGTTTTTTATATATCTACATTAATTGCTATTTTTTGCAATTTCACAATAAAAAGGTAGCTTGTCTTCTTAAAGTCCCATAAGTTCTACTAATGCCTACAGAAAAATATAAGAAAAAATAGAAATAAAAATTACTATTTGACAATACTCATGTATTATTATTATTTATCTAATATATAAATATTAATTAAATATTACTAATCAAATAAATATTCATTTATTCAAGATATTAATTAATCAACTATATATTGATATAGATTTATTAATTTGATGTTGTATATGGATTCAAAAAATAAATACAATCCAGTCCAAGCATTATTTTATAATTATAATCCTAATTGTAGCATAACCCTAATTTAACCATAAGTTTAATTATGTTTCAATGATAATTAAACTATAACTAGAACCATAATTCATCTAACCACAATTGAACCCTAACCTTAAGCTTAATTTTAATACTAATATAAACCAAATAATAATAAAATTATAACCCAAACCCTAATCTTAGTTGAACTCTAATCCTAATGTAAACCTTACCTAATGTAATTAAATCATAGCTCTAATTATGATTGAAAAGTAATTCTAATTAAACTATAACTACAACCATATTTGAACTCTAAACACAACCAAAATTTATCCTACAATAGTAACATTAATGATAAAATAATATTAACCCCGACCCTAACATAACCCCATTTCTTCCCACAAGAATTATCCTAGAATAATAACTCTAATTGTAGTGTAACCTTAACCCTAAACCTTATCTCACCCTAACTCTTACATAAACCTGACCCTTAACTCTAAACCTAACTCTTATTTAGCCATATCCCAAAACCCTAACCCTAATACCTAAACTTAACCATAACTCAAAATTTACCTCCAACCATAACCCTATTCTTAATCTTAATCATCACGTCAGACACATTCTTAATTGTAGTCCTAACACTAATCCTACACCCTAATGCTAACCCTAGTTCTATCCTAAACATAACCATTATTTAAACCCTAACCCTAACCCTAAACCTAACCCTTATGTCATTTCAAACTAAACCCTAACCCTACCATAGTTATAACTCAAAACATGTTTACAACCCAAACCCTAAACATGTTGTAAACCCAAACCATAGTCCCAATCCTAACACTAACCCCTAACCCAAACCCTAAACATGATGTAAACATAAATGATTGTCCTAATCCTAACACTAACCCCTAACCAAATCCATAACCCTAAACCATAACGGAACCCTAAACATAAATATAACCTAATTGAATTCCAACCATTACCTAACCCTAAGCATAACTCTAACTATAGAATTAAACCCTACATACAACTTCAACCTTAATCTAACCCTAATTAAACCGTAACCCAATCCAAACCCTAACACTTATTGAACCCTAATCCTAATTGAGTTCTAGCCCAAACCCTAATTATAATTAAACTTTAATACCAACGTAACTATAATCCTAATTTAATTGAATCATAAAGATAATTCTTACCCTAATTGAACTCTTATACAAACCCTAACTACAATTAAAGCCTTACCATAACAAACCCTAACCTTGATAATATCCATAATCTAGATCTAATTGAACCCTAAACCACAACCTAATCCTAAACTTTAACCTTAATCTAACCATAATTGAAACCTAACCATAACCTAACCCTAAATTTAAATATAACCCTATAATCATTAGCATATTAGACTTTAAGGTCTGATGTGTAAGTGAAAAATCTTTCAAAAGACTAGAGTCTAAGCAATAGACATGCCGGGTTTTAAAACCCAAAATGTCAATCAGACAAACTCTTCTAACATATCAGACTTTAAAGTCTGATATGTGAGGTCAAACCCTCCTACTAACACATCGGGTTTTAAAACCCAACTTGTTAGCAAGAGGGTATCTCCCACATATCAGACTTTAAAGTCTGATATTTAGGAGATCTTCCTTCACCTACATGTCGTGATTTGAAACCGGACATGTAGATAAAGAAAGAGGAGTAAAGAAAAGCTTGGGGGCAGTCAGATTTCAAAACTCGACGTGCTCTAACTTTTAAAATGAAAACCCAAAATAAGGGGGCGATGGAAAGAAGAAAAGAGGGTACACTGCAAGAGAAAAAACCCGAAAAGAAAAACAAGATGCCTACCTCAATCTGCCACAATCAATGAAAATCTGATGAAAATCCAACAAATTCTTAAGGCAGACCAGCAAAAATGGAGGAAGAAGGAGGAGGGCACACGAGATTAGAAAATGAAATGAATAAACAAAACATTAAACTTAAATAAATAAATAACCTCCAATTCACAATTAATGCCCTCATTAATTGTTCATCACGTCATGCATGTCGGACTTTAAAGTATGACATGCAGGATTAAAACTCTTGTAAGTCAGACTTTAAAGTCCGACATGTAAGACATTTCTATCAACCTGCACATCGAACTTTAAAGTCCGATGTGCAGGGAGAAGGACCCTACAAGTTGGACTTTAAAGTCTAATCTACAGGAGAAGGACTACCTACAGGTCAGACTTTAAAGTGTGATCTCTAGATGCCTTTTAAAATGAGAGAAACCCTGGAGGTTGGACTTTAAAGTCCGACCTGCATGTAAAACTACAAATCTAAAAGAACTTAAAAATAATTAAAATGAAAAGCAAAAAGCTAAATGATCTAACTGATGGAGTCGATCAAGCTCTCTTGGAGGGCGTGAGGTATAAAATAGACCAGTTTCGTAGGGTTGCCTCATGATTTTACCCACACTGAAATCAAGGACAACAAACCTTAATCTAACCATAATTGAAACCTAACCATAACCTAACCCTAAATTTAAATATAACCCTATAATTAAGCCCTAGCTACAACATCAACACTAATCTAACCATAACTAAATAATTATAATAATAGAATAATTATATTATTATAATATAATCCTTTAAATCAAGCTGTATAATATATTACTTAAAATTAAGATTTCTTATATAATTCTTAAAATTAAGCTTTTTTATATAATCCTAACCCTCACACCATGCTTTATCTTTAATTCGTAACCCTATTTAAATAATAATGCTAAATCTAACCATAAATAAACCAAAGATAAATTGTAGTACTAACCCTAACCCTAGTCATATGTAAATCCTAACCCTAACAATAACCATAAATATAACCTGAAACCCAACCGTAACCCAAACCCTTAAACTAACCCTAATCCTGCCAATGATGTAAACCCTATCAATCATCCTAATCCTAATCCTAAACCCTATCCAAAACCATAACCCTAACCCTAACCATTGTTTGAACCCTAAACATAACCATAATCCTAGGCCCTAGCCGTATCCATAATCCTAACAATATCCCTAATCATGGTGTAATTCCTAACTATAATGCTAACCCTAAACCTAACCATAAACATTATGTAAACACTAACATTAATCCCAACACTAACCCTTAATCCTAACCTTAACCATGATGTAAAGCATAACCCTAGCTATAATACTAACATTAATCCTAACCCTAACTCAAACCATGATGTAAACCATAACCTTTACCATAGTCCCTACCAAAACTCTAAACCATTACTCTAATCATAAACCTAAGCCTAAGCCTAACCTAACCTAATCATAACCCTAAACCCTAATCCTAAAAAATAGGGAATGACTCTACAACCCTTAGGATGCACCAATCATCTATTACAATGTATTCATAATATATGAAGGGTATTGACATCTTTTGCATCCTAAGGGCTGGATAGCTATTTCCTTCAAAAATAACCCTAACCACGATGTACACCCTAACCCTATCCATAATTCTCACCATGATGTACACCCTAACATTATCCATAATTATAACCATGATGTAAACCCTAATCCTAGCAATGATTTAATTCTTAGCCCTAAGCATAACTATAATTATAACCCTAAACCCTAAACCAAGAAATAACCCTCAGCCTAACCCTAACCCTAACCCTAACCATGATGCAAATCCTAACCCTAAGCCTAACCATAATATAAAAACTAACATTAATCCTAACACTAACCCTTAACCCTAAGCCTAACCATGATATAAAAACTAACATTAATCCTAACACTAACCCTTAACCCTAGGCCTAACCAATATGTAAACCATAACCCTAGCCATAATCCTAATCATAATTATAACCCTAAGCCTAATGATAAACATAACCCTAACTCCAAAACTGACCATGATGTAAACCATAACCTTAACCATAATCCTAACCATAACTCTACACCTTAATCCTGAGCTAACCATAACTATAAACCCTAACGCTAACAATAATCCTTATCCCTTACCCTAGAACATGATCATAACAATAACCATAACCATAAGCATAACTTGAAACCTCTCCCAATCCTAAGAGTTACAAATCCTATCCATAATCTTAATCCTAACCTTAAAGCCTAATCCAAACCCTAACTTTAACCCTAACCTCAATCTTAAACCCTAATCCCAACCATAATTATCATGCTAACCCTAAGCATGATGTAAATCATAACCCTAAGCCTAAGCCTAAGCCTAACCATGATGTTAATCATTACCCTAACCCTAACCCTAACCTTAACCTTAACCTTAACCCTAGATATGATGTAAACCCTAACCCTAGCCATAATCCTAACTATGACCCTAACTATAATCTTAAACCTAACCTTAACACCATCCATGATGTAAACAATAAACCTAACCATAACCCTAAACCAAAACCATAATTATAATCCTTACCCTAATCTAACCCTAACCTACCTATAATCTAAACCCTAACCCTGATGATAGTCCTACCCTAAACTTAACCCTAACCTAAATTGAACTTTCATCCTAAAATATACCTAACATTAATCTAGCTTGAACCCTAATCCTTATTGAACTTTAATACTAATTTAATCCTAACCTTAATGTAATTGAACCAAAACCATAATTCTAACATGAATTACTTTGATGTAAATCTTACATGTAATTGTAACCTTGACACTATACCCTACCCATAAATTTAACGTTAACACTAAACCCTAACCATAACCATAATCCTAAACCAAAACCAAACCCTAACCTTGATGCCAACCTTAACCATGATAAACACCCTAACCATTATCATAACCTAACCTTAAACCCTAGCCCTCATCAAAGCCCTAACCATGATGTAAACCTTAACCCTAGCCATAATACTAACATTAATTCTTATCCAAAACATAACCATACACCAAATCCTAATCCTAACCATACCCCTAGTTATAATTCTAACCCTAACCCTAACTTTAATTATGCTTACCCTAACCCTACCTTTGATGTAAACCCTAAATATAATTTTAACCCTAACACTAAACCCTTACCCTAACCAAAAATTTAACCCTGATATTAAATAGTAACCATAACCCTAACCATAATCCTAAATCAAAACCAAACCCTAACATTGATGATAACCCTAAACATGATCTAAACGCTGACTGTAATCTCTAACCCTAACCTGACCCATGATGTAAACCTTATCCTTGACCAACACTAACCTTAACCTACTGCTACCCATAATCATAATCCTTGCCATTAAATTAAGTTTAATATATCTTACATCTTAGTATTTTCTTTGATCTTGCAACACATATATATTATTAAAAATAGTCTAAATAGATATATTAATTTTTATATCTCTACATAACGATATAAAAAGACACTATATAAATATATATTCATATATTTTAGAATTTCCATGTTGCTTGGTGCCACTGCCACCAGCATATATACCTTAAATTTTAATTTAATCTATATAAATTACACTAAGAGATATCCTTCTGGAGATGCCTATTTTTTTTCAATTTTACACTCTAAAGTAAAATAGGTGCCTCGAGAAGGATATCTCTCAGCATACTTTATATAGATTAAATTAAAATTTAAGGTATATATGCTAGTATATTGTTTATTAGATTTAATATAATTTTTATCTTCCAAGTTTGGTCACCCAAGTTGGAAGGAATTTATTGGAGCCAAAACTAATGTCATTTTACAATTCAAGGAGGAAATACAAGAATTTGGGAATATTGAAATGAAAATCCTTTTTTGGAGACCTTATTTGGTGTTTTAGAGCTCTCACAATGCCTATATAAATTACTCCTTATATGCAGAAATTATGAGGAACATTTGAATGCAAAGTTACTATATAAGAATAGCAATATGCTGAGGCATAAAGAGTTTTCTCAAACTTACATAGGTGCTAAAATTTCGGAGGGATAAGAGGACTAGGAGAATGAATGTGAATGTATTGTAATCTTATTTATTTCAAGATAATGCATAGTTTACCTTTCTTCTTTGTAGATTTTTTTCTTGCAAGGTTTGTGTTATGTAATTCTTAAACTTTTTGAATTCTTCCTTATTGTTTCTATCTTATGGTGATGTGATGCATTATTTATTTATATTATAATCTCACATAATGTATTGTTCTTAGGAATCATATGTTAACCAACTCTTAGAATCATGAAGTAGATGGATCTAATTATGGTAATTACAACTATTTCTTATTTTTATATTTTTGAACCTCTATTATTAGAGCCTAAATATTTCTCATTAATTTTAAGGCTAACCAAGATCTTACCCAAAGATTTTTATATAATATTACAATAAGAAAGATTATGTTGGAAGTCACAAATAGATATTTAAGTTGTATTATTTTTAAATGATGTAAAATTATATAGATTTTATAAATACGAATTAATGTGTAAGAGGTAAATTAAGTAAGTTGGATTCTAATGTAATATTTTAGACTCTTTTAGTAGTTTTTTGTAATCTCATTCATGTAATAGAAATATTAGTTAGGGGACACATGCATCAAATGATTAAGTATGAGAAGGTATTGGTAAGTTCATATAATCATCATGTTAATCAAGTATAAAAAAAGTAAGTTTTAATATTGTAAGCTCTAGTTGTAAAGGAATTATAAATGAAATAAGATGAATCAAACAATTGAAATACTCTACCAATCAATTATATTTCTAAATTCTCTCACCATATAATATATAATCATCATATTTTATATAATTAACAAGTAAAAATTATTTCACATGTCAAAAAGAATATGTATAACCATCATAATCATCATGTAAAAATTATTTTCTAAGAATCACAATGTTATAATGTAATGAATAAGAGGGTGTATGAAAATTGCACTTAATTATTCCATGATCATGGTAATTATAATTGAAGAAAACTTGTAATGTAGAAAAAATTTTATCATGATTTGCATCATCATATATAATAATAGATGTACAATTTAGAAATCATGGTTTTATGGATGTATGACTAATATTAAATGTAGAAGAAACAACATTGTGATGTACAATGATGTAATGAATAATTAATGGAGGTAGAACCATGCCATTCATATCAAAGTGTATCACTAAACTAACTATGTATATTAAATATTTTGAACTCATTGGAAACTAAGTCTATCTAATAGGAAATGATGATAAATATAAAAAATTGTGAAGGAAAAGAAAAGATATGGTATAAGAATCCTCCAAAGTGTTGGCATTTGGCATAACTAATGCAGATGAGGTGATGTAGCTGAAGTTTCATGACTGCACTGATAAAGGATAAAAGTCTATTTATGATGAAGAGATTGAGATTCTATGAATAGATGACATGATTAGTTATTTGTGTTGTCATTATTGGCAACAAATGTTCCTGATGTTACTAATGTTTTGTTTTGTCATCTAAGTGCTTTGGCTTACCAGCAGTGAACTAAAGTTTTTGAAATAGGACTTTAACCGATAAAGAAAAATTGTTTTGATTGGATCGGTTGATCGACGATCATTGGTGAATTGTGGTTTGGATAGTGAACTTGTATCATGGAAAGCTGTACACAACTAGAACTAAAACTTATGATGATTACTGAAAGGCATGTTTCAAATATCTTATGAAGTTTTGCTAAGGTTTTAGTAGGGTTTAAGGAAAGGTGAATAAATCATCAAACCAATAACGATTTTTGTTATGACGGTGATCAACATCAAATCTACATAAAGTTGGTAATATTACACAACCCACATGAAATATTTGATAGTTATTTTTGCCCAATTCAAGGAATATTTTCTTGGGAATTAGTGAAATGCTTAGTAGAGTGTTTTGAGGATACATGTCAGATTTTCGTGATGTGTTAAGATCAACCAATGATTGTTATTGGATTGTAATTTTTTGTAATGATCTATATAGTGATCTATGATGATCTCTTGTGATCTAATTGTAAATTTATGATGCAATTAGGTTTTGTGGCCAATCTAGTTCAGATGGCTATTTATGTTGACATAATTGATATTTATTGTGTCAGTGGTCTTAGCGAATGTGTTAAGCTATCCAAGTAAAGTGTGAGATCTTCCTGAGAGTTGTAGAGTGTTAAGTATAACTAGATCTGATCAAGAAAGAAGAGAAGCTCAAGTAACAAATCATTTTCTTACTGTTGTTCTATAATAGTTGCAGCAGGTTAAATCCCTTAACTGGGTAGGTCCTAACAAGCCTTAAACATTTAAGTCTCCTAACAAGGAAGATCTCAAAATAGTGTTAAATCCTCTCACAAGATTGATCCTAACCGATAATCAAGCTCCTAACTAGGCTGCAAGGAAAATCCCCTAATCGGGTGACTCCTAACACGGTCTACTATTAACTGGGCGTATTGTAAGATCCTAATAGGGCTAAGCTCCTAAAAGGGTGTACTTCAAAAGAGTACAAATATTTTTGGGTGCGAACTCCCACCGTGGTTTTTCCCTATTTGGGTTTCCACATTAAAAGCTTATGGTATTCATCTGTGGAATAATTTTTATGTGATGTTCTTATTTATATATTATTTCATGTATTATTTCTGAGACACCGGTTATGATATTTTATCAGAAGTTTATCAAAGGTTACCAGTACTGATAAGAAGTTGCTTGAGAAAGTATTTGATATTATTGATAAGGTTAAGGAGTTGTTAAATGATAAAATTTATATGATTACTTTGGTCGTGAAAGTATTATTAGATGATTTGATTAATGTGTTAAGAAAATCTAATAAAGAGGTTATTAAATTTGATTACAAAAGTTGAGATATTTGTTAAATGGTTTCAGTTTTGAGATATGTTTTATTTTGAGTTAAAGTTTGAACTGGTCTTAATACTGATTTTGATGAATACTAAGAGGGGGGGGGTGAATTAGTCTGCCAAAAATTACTGCACTAAAACACTTACATAGTCTGAACATAAACCGGTAAAGCAGTCTAACAGTCAAACTAGTTACCACACATGCAAACCAAAATGCGAATAAAGCATTCACCCACAAAAGCAATACAATCATAACACAAGATATTTGATGTGGAAACCCAACTGGGAAAAACCACGGTGAGAAGGAACTTACAAGTCACTATCTGCAGAATAGAAACCAGACCGGTTAAGGTCTTACAATGTTCTTCACCAGAACAGATCTTGTTAGGAATATCAATCTCTGTTAGGAGATAAGTCTAATTAAAGACTACCTTGTTAGAGGATTTTAGATTCACATGTGTGAACCACCTTGTTAGAGGATTTTACAAAGGCTTTGAGGCCTACCTAGTTAAGGGCTATAGACTTGTCAAAGATGTGAGTAATATACAAGTGTTTGATATATCTAATAGCACAAACTGCTTGGTTAGATCCAGTATTGCTCATAGCTAATGCATTCCAGCATTACTTTAGTCTTCTCTCTCTCTCTCTCATAGTTACAACTTGATCTTCTCAGATAAGATCATTCTCCACTTCCACCTTAAACCTTAGCTCAACATTAATCCTTTTAGCAACAACTTAAAACCCTAGACATGATGTCCTTTTAAAGGAATCTGATTTCATGTCAGTCCAATAGGATTACATTACAATTTCCTAGGTTCAATGAATCTAGACATACTCAGTAACATGACACATAAAGAACCATCAATGTGTCGGCACCGTCAAACAATCGGTGGATTGGTAACTCATCACAAAATGCCAGTTGGTAACTCATCACAGAGTATTACCGGTTCATACAAAATACCAGTTGCTGATTTGACAAAAATGAAGATTGGTAAGAATGTGTTGTGCCTGTTTTCTCCCTCATACCACTTGTGATCTATGAACTACTTGGGGTCGACATGCCACTTCAGACTGGGAAACACATTCTGCAAAATCACTAGTCTAGAGACTAGTATACAACATACCGGTTGGAACAAACACCAGTTGAGCATGAGCTCATACATATAAAGGGGATCTCAATACAAGTGTGTGTCCATCAATGACAGTCACAACATAAACAACAAAAATGCGAACAATCTCCACCTTTGGCATTGATGGCAACACTTAGGAAAATAAAAATTTTGACATCTAAGTGTTTTACAACAAAAACTTGCCATTAACAAAATTGCTCCCCCTAAGCATATACACTATCCCTTAATCAACAGAGTGTATAGAAATTTTGCATTCAGAGCATAATCATCAGAGCATATAACATATATCACAACATATATCAAAATTTCAAAATAGATACTTCTCCCTCTGATATACTTCTCCCCTAATATATCAAAATTTCAAAATTTTAAAACCAAAAACCAGATATATACTTCTCCCCCTTTGCCAAAAATGACAAAGTACTGCTAAAAAACCTATTTCCATATATACATAAAAGAGATTATGACAACAATGAATAATACTTGTCAAAAACTGCTTTATAGTCCTACAAAAATTGTTTCATGGATAGGGACCAGGACTCGAGTAGGAAGGTTGCCACTTCCTTCTCTGTCTGCATCTGGGATACCTCTTCCTCCATGGCATCTATTGTGCTCAGTTCTTGAGTGACTGTCAGGGCATCTAGGTTCAGATAACACTTCTGAAGAATTTGCAGTCATGGGAGTAATACCTGTTGAAGCTCCTACAAATCCCTAGACCGTGTGCTGATCTCTTGCTCCATCCTGGCTGACTGGATCTGGAACCGATGAATGGTTTGCCCAAATGCTGCAAAGGAATCATAAGGAGTCTTGAATGTGCCCAAGTAGGACTGTAAGTCTGTTTGAAGTTGTTGCTTCTTAGCTAGCACATCATCACAGAATAGATGAGGTTGACAGATTTTGCTAAGTAGCAAGTTTCCTCTTCCAAGGCATTCCTTACGTCCTTTTGATCCTTTAGCAGTTCAGTCCTAAGCTCATTCAACTTCTTCACTAGAGAAACATTAAGAGCCTTTTGGTGCTCTTTCTTTACATTGACCTCTGCTACTTCTTCTAGACTCTGCACCTGATCATCCACTATAGTACATAGAAGTTTGAGTTGTGCTAGTGATGATTCAATGTCAGGAAGTTTAGTACCTGGGATTAAACCGGTAAGCATGTCTACAACCACTTGAATAATATCTTGTTCTCTTTTCCTGCGAATGCCTTCAAAGTGCTCTTGGGAAACCTTGATGCCCTGCATAAGCTCGGACTCACTTGCAGATTGGAGATCAATGGGGCGCGAGATAGCAGCTGGTATGGCTTGGCTACTAGTTGCGTTAGGAGTTTCTATCTGTGTGGGCTTCATTGCTTCAATTGTCTTGTCTGCTTCTTCCTTCTTTTTCTTCTCCTTCTCTTCCTTCTCTTTCTCTTCTCTCTTTTTCTTCTCTTTCTCTTCCATCTTCTTCTTGTCTTCTTCTCCTTTCTGCTTCTGCTCTGCTTCTACCTTCTTCTTTTTTTCTTCCTCTTCCTTCTTCTTCTCTTCCGCTTCCTTTTTCTTCTATTCTTCCTCTTCCTTCTTCTTCTTCTCCTCTTGTTCCTTCTTCTTCTTCTCTTCCTCTTCCTTCTTTTTCTTCTCCTCTTCTTCCTTCTTTCTCTTTTCTTCCTTATCCTCTTCTTCTTTCTTTTTCTTGTCATCTTCTTGCTTCCTCTTTTCTTCATCTTTCCATTCCTCCTCTTCCTCTTTTCTCTTCTCTTCCTCTTTCTTCTATTTCTCATCTTCATCCTTCTTTTTCTCTTCCTGTTACTTTGCTACTTGTTGTGTGTCATCAGCTTGTTCACCACCCTAATCAACCTATTACCCCTGTTTTGTTCCCTTAGAAGGTATGTCTTGAGTGACATCTTCTACATCCAGGGCATCAACATCGATGGTGTCGATTGGTTCTTTCACCAGGTTTCCTTCCTCAACAAAGACCTCATCTAGTTTGGAAATAACCAGTTCCTTTTCCACATGAAGGTTGGCCATGCATGCTTTGTGGGAACTAATAGCATGAGCCATATCCTGATGTGTATCCTTTTCAACATCATCAACTCTCCCCTCCAACAACTAGAGTCTTCTTCTCCTTGTGAAGAAGAGACCTTTATTTTGATCAAGGGCATCAAACAATTCTGAATTTGAGAGTTTGGGGAAGTACTATGCAAAACCTTTCTCCCTAATCTCCCATTCCTTTTCAATGGCAATGCACCATTTATTATCTAATGCTTTAAATAATGAATCCGGTGTCTGAGATTTAATCTCTGATGGTGACCGGTCATTTTTACATAAATAAAGAATGATTTCCTTTAGTACTTCATATTTTTCCTCACTATTGAATTCATCATAATAATCTATTAAATCATGAAGTAAGTTTCTCCTAATATTTTTACTATTATTTGACAATGTGTCAAAAGTTTGTAAGAGGAGATATCTATATTTACCAGTGCGGATGCTGCCGGTTCATTCTTCTTCATCTTTTGTCTATCTAGCCTTCTTTGGCCATTCATCAGACTCGGTTTCTTCAGAGTCTGGTTCATTTGCCTTAGTCTTCCTCTTTCTTTTGAAGACTTTTGCTAGTGTTACCTCCAGTTTCTTCTTTGCCGGTGACCACTTGGTCACTCTTGGAGTTGTAGTGGTAGCCGATGCCAATGCTGTTGGCACTGCCTTAGCTTTCTTAGCTGTCGGTTCTTTTGCCTTCTTCACTGATGGTTCTTCAACCGGTGCTATCCTCTCTGAGTAGGTTCTGGTCCTCTTAGTCTTTGGATCAAGAGGTGAGGCAATAAGGGTTGAAGCATACCCTTCCAGCATGTCAAACATGACCTCATAGCCCATAGGCTCCACTTCCTCCATTCTAGGCTCAACAGCCTCCATTAGACATTTGTCCACCTGAATAGTGAAATAGATGTCATCTTTGTATTTCTTCACTATGTCACCTGAGATTCTTACCCTCTGACTCATCTTTCTTCTGAACTCATCAAAATATTTGTTCAGTACCTCAGGGTAGCAAGTTCCAATGGCTTGCGTGCTTTCCTTTATCTGCTTGGTTACCGGTTGGTCAGGTGACCACTGAACATCTCCTACACCCAGAAAGTAGCCTTGGAAATAAAAGAACAACCCTACCAGTAGTTGTCCAAAATTAAACCTCAGTGAATTGTCCTGCTTGATTGCCTTAAGATTTAGCAGGAGTTGCCTCTGCATGCTGGTGCATAAGTCAAAAGATGCATCTTCTTTTATCATTCGGTAAGCAACATTTTCTTGCTGCAGTAGATACAAAATTAATCCTGCTGGCTGAGAATGTTCTGTATCCAATCACCATGCATGCATATTTCACTAGATCATCCTTGATAGGATTCACTATCATGCCCCATGAATCACTTGTTGAATTGGTGAGCTTGGTCATTTTCATTTTTCTCACTTTTCTCAGGGCTGGCACTTCTCCTATGTTGTAGAAACTGGTGACTGCATGAATTGCCTAAGGTGTGATATCATGCGTCCTCTCTAGGTACATCTTGTCACCATGGACTCTGCTCAAGATGATCCTAATGTGATCCTCTGTGAAGTCTTCCAGGAAATATACTACATTGTGGAATTTCTTCTTCTCTATGACACTAAATTCCAGTTTGATCCTTTTTTCCTTTCCGCAAAATAGACCTAACTGAGTATGAATGGCTAAAGACCCTAGGTCTTCTATTTTGCAATCAGTATAATTGGAAACTCCTTCTTCGACTATGACTCCAGCTGGAACTTGTGATAAAGCATTATACTTGGACTTCCTCTGAATGAAACTTTTTGACTCAATGGATGTACTTGAATTGGTATGAGATGCGGAAGCCATTGAAGAGTATTTCAAGAACACAAAAAATACCTTTCAAACACGAATTTAGGGCTTCCTGATTCTGCTTCACTTCACTCTCTGTCGGATGCCAAATCACCATTTTGTGTTCTCCACTACCACTTGCAAAATAGATTTGAATCTCTTTCAAGGTTATCCAATTTCTTGAAATCTAAGCTCAAATCACCTTTTCTTCGCTCTGCACTTGAAAACTTTTCTTCACTAGAAAATAGATAGTGAGAAATGAATTTGAAAAATGCATTTATACATATCTCTCATCTACCATCATTAATGCTCCTCTATTAGGGTGTAAACCCTAATTTGCCTTTTTACTATTTTCGGTCTTCTACTAACCAACATGTATCACATACTAGTTAAGGTCTTTTACCAGTGTCAACCAAGGGTTTGAAAGCATTTCGCCATTTTCTCCCCCTAAGCCTTTGAGGCTTAGTTTGCCGGTTCTGATATTTCCACACTAGGTGCAGAAACCGGTTCCTCTTCCAACAATGTTGGTTTCTTCTTCCATATTTTCGTCATGTCTCCTTGAACTTTTTCAACATCTATTTCTCCTTCCTGAGTGACCGGTATATCATTAGATATACTTTTTCTGCTTTTGCAGAATCTTGCAATGTGACCCAGTTTGTTGCAGTGATAGCAAACAAGTCCAGGTGCTCTCCAAGGTCCATTGTACATGTTTCCATTCTTCCTTCTGCATGTTGCAGCAGTGTGACCATGACCATGACAAATCATACAACTTTCTCTCCATCCGGTTTCCACTTGATGGCCACTGCTTCTTGACTGATGATTGAAGACATTAAACCGGTTGTGGTTCCGGTTCATAAAAGGTTCAGGACCAGTTCCTTGGGTCCTCTGAGTATATCTTCCAGTGTTATCCATTACAGACCTGCATTCAAGTGCTCTATGCCCAAACTTGTTGCATGCATAACAATGACCATTGAACTTATTGGATCTAGGTATATTGTTGATAAAATAAGGAAAATTATTTTAGGTTTTGCTCCTACATACATTGGCAGTGTGTCCTTCTTTAAGACAGTTAAATCAAATAGGTTTGAATTTTTGCTTACCTTTTCCTTTGAGTGCTGGTTGCTTCTTTGATGCTTCAGCATTTGTTCCTAAGGATTCTCCTTCCTCATGTCCAGAAAAACCAATACCATTGGTATTCTTTGCCGGTCGAGATGACTCAAGCTTTTGCTCTAGCTTGATAGTACTTTTGCCAAACTTAGCAAGTATTTCCTTTGACTCAAAGAGTTCCTTGGAAATAGTAGTGTTTGTCCATAAGACTTGCATTTTTAGAGATGGCAATGTTCAATTCTCCTTGCATGTCTTCTTTTTCAATTCTTCTCTCATGAAGGTGAGCAGTTAGTGCACTAATCTCATGTTTCAACTTGGAGATCTCATGATCTCTATCCTTTACCAAATCTTCAGCTTTTCTCCGGTTCTCAAGCTCTTGACTAAAACAAATAGTCAGTCCTTCCAACTGCTTTCTCAGATTCAAGTTTGAATCATTCAGCTTATTCACTTCAGTAATCATGGCTTCCATGTTAGCTTCATCTTTAAAACTACTTTTAGATAGTTCCATTAGCTTCATTTTCAGAACTACTTTCAGATAGTTCCATCAGCCTTTCTGCATGTTCTCTTCTTTTTGCTTGAGATGCCTTGTATTTGACTATAAGATCATCATAGGCTTGCTCAGACTTAGTGAGACATTGAGTAAGTTCCCTCAAGGTGTATTCCCCCATATCTCTTTCCAAGTGGTTAAATTTATAGAAAGGTAGGCTTTGATACCAATTGATGAATACTAAGAGGGGGGGGGGTGAATTAGTATGCCAAAAATTACTACACTAAAACACTTACACAGTCTAAAGATAAACCGGTAAAGCAGTCTAACAGTCAAACCGGTTACCACACATGCAAACCAAAGTGAAAATAAAGCATTCACCCACAAAAGCAATACAATCATAGCACAAGATATTTGACGTGGAAACCCAACTGGGAAAAACCACGGTGAGATGGAACTCACAAGTCACTATCCACAGAATAGAAACCAGAGTGGTTAAGGTCAGGCCGGTTAAGGTCTTACAATGTTCTTCACCAGAATAGATCCTATTAGGAATCTCAATCTCTGTTAGGAGATAAGTCCAATTAAAGACTACCTTGTTAGAGGATTTTAGATTCACATGTGTGAACCACCTTGTTAGAGGATTTTACAAAGGCTTTGAGGCCTACCTAGTTAAGGGCTATAGACTTGTCAAAGATGTGAGTAATATACAAGTGTTTGATATATCTAATAGCACAAACTGCTTGGTTAGATCCAGTATTGCTCATAGCTAATGCATTCCAGCATTACTTTAGTCTTCTCTCTCTCTCTCGCATAGTTACAACTTGATCTTCTCAGATAAGATCATTCTCCACTTCCACCTTAAACCTTAGCTCAACATTAATCCTTTTAGCAACAACTTAAAACCCTAGACATGATGTCCTTTTAAAGGAATCTGATTTCATGTCAGTCCAATAGGATTACATTACAATTTCCTAGGTTCAATGAATCTAGACATACTCAGTAACATGACACATAAAGAACCATCAATGTGTTGGCACCGTCAAACAATCGGTGGATTGGTAACTCATCACAAAATGCCAGTTGGTAACTCATCACAGAGTATTACTGGTTCATACAAAATACCGGTTGCCGATTTGACAAAAATGAAGACTGGTAAGAATGTGTTGTGCCTATTTTCTCCCTCATACCACTTGTGATCTATGAACTACTTGGGGTCGACATGCCACTTCAGACTGGGAAACACATTCTGCAAAATCACTAGTCTAGAGACTAGTATACAACATACCAGTTGGAACAAACACCAGTTGAGCATGAGCTCATACATATAAAGGGGATCTCAATACAAGTGTGTGTCCATCAATGATAGTCACAACATAAACAACAAAAATGCGAACAATCTCCACCTTTGGCATTGATGGCAACACTTAGGAAAATAAAAATTTTGACATCTAAGTGTTTTACAACAAAAACTTGCCATTAACAAAATTGCTCCCCCTAAGCATATACACTATCCCTTAATCAACAGAGTGTATAGAAATTTTGCATTCAGAGCATAATCATCAGAGCATATAACATATATCACAACATATATCAAAATTTCAAAATAGATACTTCTCCCTCTGATATACTTCTCCCCTAATATATCAAAATTTCAAAATTTTAAAACCAAAAACCAGATATATACTTCTCCCCCTTTGCCAAAAATGACAAAGTACTGCTAAAAAACCTATTTCCATATATACATAAAAGAGATTATGACAACAATGAATAATACTTGTCAAAAACTGCTTTATAGTCCTACAAAAATTGTTTCATGGATAGGGACCAGGACTCGAGTAGGAAGGTTGCCACTTCCTTCTCTGTCTGCATCTGGGATACCTTTTCCTCCATGGCATCTATTGTGCTCAGTTCTTGAGTGACTGTCAGGGCATCTAGGTTCAGATAACACTTCTGAAGAATTTGCAGTCATGGGAGTAATACCTGTTGAAGCTCCTACAAATCACTAGACCGTGTGCTGATCTCTTGCTCCATCCTGGCTGACTGGATCTGGAACCGATGAATGGTTTGCCCAAATGCTGCAAAGGAATCATAAGGAGTCTTGAATGTGCCCAAGTAGGACTGTAAGTCTGTTTGAAGCTGTTGCTTCTTAGCTAGCACATCATCACAGAATAGATGAGGTTGACAGATTTTGCTAAGTAGCAAGTTTCCTCTTCCAAGGCATTCCTTACGTCCTTTTGATCCTTTAGCAGTTCAGTCCTAAGCTCATTCAACTTCTTCACTAGAGAAACATTAAGAGCCTTTTGGTGCTCTTTCTTTACATTGACCTCTGCTACTTCTTCTAGACTCTGCACCTGATCATCCACTATAGTACATAGAAGTTTGAGTTGTGCTAGTGATGATTCAATGTCAGGAAGTTTAGTACCTGGGATTAAACCGGTAAGCATGTCTACAACCACTTGAATAATATCTTGTTCTCTTTTCCTGCGAATGCCTTCAAAGTGCTCTTGGGAAACCTTGATGCCCTGCATAAGCTCGGACTCACTTGCAGATTGGAGATCAATGGGGCGCGAGATAGCAGCTGGTATGGTTTGGCTACTAGTTGCCTTAGGAGTTTCTATCTGTGTGGGCTTCATTGCTTCAATTGTCTTGTCTGCTTCTTCCTTCTTTTTCTTCTCCTTCTCTTCCTTCTCTTTCTCTTCTCTCTTTTTCTTCTCTTTCTCTTCCATCTTCTTCTTGTCTTCTTCTCCTTTCTGCTTCTGCTCTGCTTCTACCTTCTTCTTTTTTTCTTCCTCTTCCTTCTTCTTCTCTTCCGCTTCCTTTTTCTTCTGTTCTTCCTCTTCCTTCTTCTTCTTCTCCTCTTGTTCCTTCTTCTTCTTCTCTTCCTCTTCCTTCTTTTTCTTCTCCTCTTCTTCCTTCTTTCTCTTTTCTTCCTTATCCTCTTCTTCTTTCTTTTTACTATCATCTTCTTGCT
The DNA here is from genome assembly GCF_030272615.1 of Cryptomeria japonica. Taxonomy (NCBI): domain Eukaryota; kingdom Viridiplantae; phylum Streptophyta; class Pinopsida; order Cupressales; family Cupressaceae; genus Cryptomeria; species Cryptomeria japonica. The sequence continues at coordinate 660,969,300 of NC_081413.1, forward strand.
TCCTCTTTTCTTCATCTTTCCATTCCTCCTCTTCCTCTTTTCTCTTCTCTTCCTCTTTCTTCTATTTCTCATCTTCATCCTTCTTTTTCTCTTCCTGTTACTTTGCTACTTGTTGTGTTTCATCAGCTTGTTCACCACCCTAATCAACCTATTACCCCTGTTTTGTTCCCTTAGAAGGTATGTCTTGAGTGACATCTTCTACATCCAGGGCATCGACATCGATGGTGTCGATTGGTTCTTTCACCAGGTTTCCTTCCTCAACAAAGACCTCATCTAGTTTGGAAATAACCAGTTCCTTTTCCACATGAAGGTTGGCCATGCATGCTTTGTGGGAACTAATAGCATGAGCCATATGCTGATGTGTATCCTTTTCAACATCATCAACTCTCCCCTCCAACAACTAGAGTCTTCTTCTCCTTGTGAAGAAGAGACCTTTATTTTGATCAAGGGCATCAAACAATTCTGAATTTGAGAGTTCGGGGAAGTACTATGCAAAACCTTTCTCCCTAATCTCCCATTCCTTTTCAATGGCAATGCACCATTTATTATCTAATGCTTTAAATAATGAATCCGGTGTCTGAGATTTAATCTCTGATGGTGACCGGTCATTTTTACATAAATAAAGAATGATTTCCTTTAGTACTTCATATTTTTCCTCACTATTGAATTCATCATAATAATCTATTAAATCATGAAGTAAGTTTCTCCTAATATTTTTACTATTCTTTGACAATGTGTCAAAAGTTTGTAAGAGGAGATATCTATATTTACCAGTGCGGATGCTGCCGGTTCATTCTTCTTCATCTTTTGTCTATCTAGCCTTCTTTGGCCATTCATCAGACTCGGTTTCTTCAGAGTCTGGTTCATTTGCCTTAGTCTTCCTCTTTCTTTTGAAGACTTTTGCTAGTGTTACCTCCAGTTTCTTCTTTGCCGGTGACCACTTGGTCACTCTTGGAGTTGTAGTGGTAGCCGATGCCAATGCTGTTGGCACTGCCTTAGCTTTCTTAGCTGCCGGTTCTTTTGCCTTCTTCACTGATGGTTCTTCAACCGGTGCTATCCTCTCTGAGTAGGTTCTGGTCCTCTTAGTCTTTGGATCAAGAGGTGAGGCAATAAGGGTTGAAGCATACCCTTCCAGCATGTCAAACATGACCTCATAGCCCATAGGCTCCACTTCCTCCATTCTAGGCTCAACAGCCTCCATTAGACATTTGTCCACCTGAATAGTGAAACAGATGTCATCTTTGTATTTCTTCACTATGTCACCTGAGATTCTTACCCTCTGACTCATCTTTCTTCTGAACTCATCAAAATATTTGTTCAGTACCTCAGGGTAGCAAGTTCCAATGGCTTGCGTGCTTTCCTTTATCTGCTTGGTTACCGGTTGGTCAGGTGACCACTGAACATCTCCTACACCCAGAAAGTAGCCTTGGAAATAAAAGAACAACCCTACCAATAGTTGTCCAAAATTAAACCTCAGTGAATTGTCCTGCTTGATTGCCTTAAGATTTAGCAGGAGTTGCCTCTGCATGCTGGTGCATAAGTCAAAAGATGCATCTTCTTTTATCATTCGGTAAGCAACATTTTCTTGCTGCAGTAGATACAAAATTAATCCTGCTGGCTGAGAATGTTCTGTATCCAATCACCATGCATGCATATTTCACTAGATCATCCTTGATAGGATTCACTATCATGCCCCGTGAATCACTTGTTGAATTGGTGAGCTTGGTCATTTTCATTTTTCTCACTTTTCTCAGGGCTGGCACTTCTCCTATGTTGCAGAAACTGGTGACTGCATGAATTGCCTAAGGTGTGATATCATGCGTCCTCTCTAGGTACATCTTGTCACCATGGACTCTGCTCAAGATGATCCTAATGTGATCCTCTGTGAAGTCTTCCAGGAAATATACTACATTGTGGAATTTCTTCTTCTCTATGACACTAAATTCCAGTTTGATCCTTTTTTCCTTTCCGCAAAATAGACCTAACTGAGTATGAATGGCTAAAGACCCTAGGTCTTCTATTTTGCAATCAGTATAATTGGAAACTCCTTCTTCGACTATGACTCCAGCTGGAACTTGTGATAAAGAATTATACTTGGACTTCCTCTGAATGAAACTTTTTGACTCAATGGATGTACTTGAATTGGTATGAGATGCGGAAGCCATTGAAGAGTATTTCAAGAACACAAAAAATACCTTTCAAACACGAATTTAGGGCTTCCTGATTCTGCTTCACTTCACTCTCTGTCGGATGCCAAATCACCATTTTGTGTTCTCCACTACCACTTGCAAAATAGATTTGAATCTCTTTCAAGGTTATCCAATTTCTTGAAATCTAAGCTCAAATCACCTTTTCTTCGCTCTGCACTTGAAAACTTTTCTTCACTAGAAAATAGATAGTGAGAAATGAATTTGAAAAATACATTTATACATATCTCTCATCTACCATCATTAATGCTCCTCTATTAGGGTGTAAACCCTAATTTGCCTTTTTACTATTTCCGGTCTTCTGCTAACCAACATGTATCACATACTAGTTAAGGTCTTTTACCAGTGTCAACCAAGGGTTTGAAAGCATTTCGCCATTTTCTCCCCCTAAGCCTTTGAGGCTTAGTTTGCCGGTTCTGATATTTCCACACTAGGTGTAGAAACCGGTTCCTCTTCCAACAATGTTGGTTTCTTCTTCCATATTTTCGTCATGTCTCCTTGAACTTTTTCAACATCTATTTCTCCTTCCTGAGTGACCGGTATATCATTAGATATACTTTTTCTGCTTTTGCAGAATCTTGCAATGTGACCCAGTTTGTTGCAGTGATAGCAAACAAGTCCAGGTGCTCTCCAAGGTCCATTGTACATGTTTCCATTCTTCCTTCTACATGTTGCAGCAGTGTGACCATGACCATGACAAATCATACAACTTTCTCTCCATCCGGTTTCCACTTGATGGCCACTGCTTCTTGACTGATGATTGAAGACATTAAACCGGTTGTGGTTCCGGTTCATAAAAGGTTCAGGACCAGTTCCTTGGGTCCTCTGAGTATATCTTCCAGTGTTATCCATTACAGACCTGCATTCAAGTGCTCTATGCCCAAACTTGTTGCATGCATAACAGTGACCATTGAACTTATTGGATCTAGGTATATTGTTGATAAAATAAGGAAAATTATTGTAGGCTTTTCTCCTACATACATTGGCAGTGTGTCCTTCTTTAAGACAGTTAAATCAAATAGGTTTGAATTTTTGCTTACCTTTTCCTTTGAGTGCTGGTTGCTTCTTTGATGCTTCAGCATTTGTTCCTAAGGATTCTCCTTCCTCATGTCCAGAAAAACCAATACCATTGGTATTCTTTGCCGGTCGAGATGACTCAAGCTTTTGCTCTAGCTTGATAGTACTTTTGCCAAACTTAGCAAGTATTTCCTTTGACTCAAAGAGTTCCTTGGAAATAGTAGTGTTTGTCCATAAGACTTGCATTTTTAGAGATGGCAATGTTCAATTCTCCTTGCATGTCTTCTTTTTCAATTCTTCTCTCATGAAGGTGAGCAGTTAGTGCACTAATCTCATGTTTCAACTTGGAGATCTCATGATCTCTATCCTTTACCAAATCTTCAGCTTTTCTCCGGTTCTCAAGCTCTTGACTAAAACAAATAGTCAGTCCTTCCAACTGCTTTCTCAGATTCAAGTTTGAATCATTTAGCTTATTCACTTCAGTAATCATGGCTTCCATGTTAGCTTCATCTTTAAAACTACTTTTAGATAGTTCCATTAGCTTCATTTTCAGAACTACTTTCAGATAGTTCCATCAGCCTTTCTGCATGTTCTCTTCTTTTTGCTTGAGATGCCTTGTATTTGACTATAAGATCATCATAGGCTTGCTCAGACTTAGTGAGACATTGAGTAAGTTCCCTCAAGGTGTATTCCCCCATATCTCTTTCCAAGTGGTTAAAATTATAGAAAGGTAGGCTTTGATACCAATTGATGAATACTAAGAGGGGGGGGGTGAATTAGTATGCCAAAAATTACTACTCTAAAACACTTACACAGTCTAAAGATAAACCGGTAAAGCAGTCTAATAGTCAAACCGGTTACCACACATGCAAACCAAAGTGAAAATAAAGCATTCACCCACAAAAGCAATACAATCATAACACAAGATATTTGACGTGGAAACCCAACTGGGAAAAACCACGGTGAGATGGAACTCACAAGTCACTATCCACAGAATAGAAACCAGAGTGGTTAAGGTCAGGCCGGTTAAGGTCTTACAATGTTCTTCACCAGAATAGATCCTATTAGGAATCTCAATCTCTGTTAGGAGATAAGTCCAATTAAAGACTACCTTGTTAGAGGATTTTAGATTCACATGTGTGAACCACCTTGTTAGAGGATTTTACAAAGGCTTTGAGGCGTACCCGGTTAAGGGCTATAGACTTGTCAAAGATGTGAGTAATCAATAAGTGTTTGATCTATCTAATAGCACAAACTGCTTGGTTAGATCCAGTATTGGTCACAGCTAATGCATTCTAGCATTACTTCAGTCTTCTCTCTCTCTCTCTCTCATAGTTACAACTTGATCTTCTCAGATAAGATCATTCTCCACTTCCACCTTAAACCCTAGCTCAACATTAATCCTTTTATCAACAACTTAAAACCCTAGACATGATGTCCTTTTAAAGGAATCTGATTTCATGTCGGTCCAATAGGATTACATTACAATTTCCTAGGTTCAATGAATCCAGACATACTTAGTAACATGATACAAAAAGCACCGTCAATGTGTCGGCACCGTCAAACAATCGGTGGATTGGTAACTCATCACAAAATGTCGGTTGGTAACTCATCACAGAGTATTACCGATTCATACAAAATACCGGTTTCCGGTTTGACAAAAATGAAAACTGGTAAGAATGTGTTGTGTCGCTTTTCTCCTTGGTACCGCTTGTGATCTACAAACCACTTGGGGTCGACATGCCGCTTCAGACCGGGAAACACATTCTGCAAAATCACTAGTCTAGAGACTAGTATACAACATACCGGTTGGAAGAAATACCAGTTGAGCATGAGCTCATACACATAAAGGGGATCTCAATACAAGTGTGTGTCCATCAATGACAATCACAACATAAACAGAAAAAATGCCAATAGATTCACCCACCCTCTTAGTAGTAACTGGATCCTCATAGGATTAACACAAAGTATATATATATCCTTATCCTTAACAAAATATGTCATATGTGAGTGTACAAAAGAATAGAAGGATGAAGTGTTCAATGAAATATAGAAATGTATCAAAATTAAAAATTTGTATACCTCTATTTTAGATATGGAGAGTAACCTAAAGGGATCCATGAGAGTGGATTATCCAAGAGTAACTACAATAAGGGATAATTTTGATGTTACATTAGTTTTTCTTTCTAATGATACTAAATGTAATGATCATAGCCAAGAAAATGACTCAAATCCAAAAAATGTAAAGTATTTTATAAATTTATAAGAAAATTCTAATAAACCAATCCACCACACTAAAATAATAATAAAACACGTGGAAATAAGGTCATAATATTTATTTAGACCTAATTTTTTATTATTAAAAACTATGTTATCAATAATTGTGATATTTTTTTAAAAGCATTAGGATTAATGGTGTCAAGAAAATATCTTCCAAAAATCATTCGATTGTAATGATCATATTTTTGGATTTTCGTTGATGTGCTAAGTGGATTAAAATACCGAATAGATTAAAATACCAAATCATGGTAATGAAAAAATGAATGTGCACCAAGTTGGCTCAAATAACTAGTGAAATAGGTGGGAGTTGGCAAAATCTTTTTTGTACATCAAATCCTTATCTTGTGGAGCAATGTACTACTCAATTATAGAATAACTCAAGCTAGGGAAATATAGATATAAGGTTTCAAATGAATGTATGAGAATATATGTAATGCTAGTAGTTATAAATTACCATAAAAGGTTAATGCATAAAAGAATACATGAATGTGTGAAAGTAAATATAAATGGAGTTGGATGATGGATTAGATAATAGAATCAACTTACATAATATTACACCAAATTTTTTTTGAATATTAAATATACAGAAAAAAAAACAAGAGTACATATCCAAGAATATCATTGACTGAACAACCTCAAATATCATGCTAACATATCAGACTATTTGTATGGTGATCCTACTAGATTCCCAACTAAGAAGGACTAACTAGTAATAGATATCTAACTAGATACATAATTATACATTATATGTACAATTATTGTCTATTTACATCCATGCGAGCCATACTAGGGGGCCTTCCATCTAGAACAACCTTTGATCATCTCTCATCATGGCTGAGTATATCATTTGTTGACGAATCAGGGTTTGATTGCCCTTGATTTCTTCCAAAAGAGCATCCAGGGCACTAACAAAAGGAGTACCCTCAGCATTTAGTCTATGCCATGTATATCCTTGAGAGAGCTCATGAATGAAGATCCTTGTATGGTCGTCATTTAAAAACCTCCAGAATTTCTCCTTCTTCATCTTGACTACTAAATCCACCTGTAAAGAGAAAAAGTAGCATGACAGTCTTTGACAAGACTTAGTAAGTACCATCTCTTTACTTTGAAACCTTTATCCATTTCTGATTTTTCATAAATACCAAATAATTTCACAAGATAACAGATTCCAAAATAATTTTTTATCTTTTTTCATGCCTTTAATATAACTAGTAACAATATGAAGAGGGCTAACATGCAATGGAAATGAAAATCCAAACATTAACAAGATTTCCTTAGCAATGATACAATCAAAGAATATATGTGTAGTAGTCTCATTAACATTATGCTGGTAAATTGGAGGAATTGATAATATGTTGCATAGATGTCAACACTAGCTATTTTGGTTGTTTACCAGTTTCTTGTAGGTACCCATAGAGCGGTTGGATTGTGAAATTGATCCAGTATGCTCTTGTATGTTTTTGTTTGTGGAATTGGTTTGGATCTTTTATTTATGCTATTCAGATGCATATCACGATTAGTTGGTTTTTCGTTCAATATTTGATGATGCAAAAGTTATCATTTTCTCTAGTAAGCCCTTTGGTCATCGGTAAGGGTTTTAATGATAGAGCCTTGTTGAATATATTTTGATACACTTGATAAGTGGTGTTGGTGCATGCGGCTTCTAGATGGCTCGCGAGATGCTCTTGGTTATCTCGTTTGTGTTCCTATTGATCAGTGATGTTAGATTTGGCTTATGGTGACCGATTTTGGATCTAGTCTTATTCTGCTAGCTTATTGACCGATTTATTTAATGTGTTGGTGGATAATCTTGATGCATTACCAATTGGATTTATTGATTGGATTATGTTGTTTTGATCCCAGGCTGACTTGGTTGATCATTGGTTTGTGGGTTTATGTAAAGAATTTATTGTATTATCTTTTAGGTGGCTAAACTAATTGTTTAGGTCCTGGGTTGGTATATATATGATGTAAGATCTCTTTGTAGATCACGAATAAAAAGGGTTATGGGATTATCTATGTGGTAAAAAGGAATAATGTTGTGATCATATGCAGAGGTTTTGGTCGATCATAGGTGATCAAATTGGATTTGTAAAAGAGGTTAAAGACCTTCGGTTCTGAGCTTAACTAGAACTGTACTCAGGCATAGGAGATGTTATTCTTGTAGTTTATTCTTATTTTCTGATTGTAGTCTGGACTTATTTTGTAGTTAGTGAGGCTCCTTTTGTGATGAGTAGTGTTATGTGTAGGCCCCTTATTGTAATCACATAATTATTTTAGAACTATTATCTGATTGTGGGTAGGCTTCCCACCATGGTTTTTCCCTTTACCACATTTTCCTCATACAAATTTTGGTCTTATCCTTTGTGGATGGTTGGTAAATGTTTTGTGGCTTATATTTGTGCTTAACTACTATATCTTCTATTCTCATATTTGGTTTATGTATTTTGGTATAAAGTTTTAATGCTTTAAGTTCTATAATCATTTGAAGACCGATTCAATCCCCTCTTAGTTATCTAACAATTGGTATCAGAACCTGGTCTTCTCTACAGAAGCTTAGCCACTTGAGGAAGATCCTATGGCATCTAATAGTTCAAGTTCATCTACAACTATTTTTCAGAGAGAAATTCCTAGGCTTGATGGAACAAATTAGAGGGTATGGAAGATTCAGATGGAGACTCATCTGAGACATGTCTTGGGAAAGTGATTTGGGAGATCACTAAGAAAGGATATACTCCTCACAATTTGGCATTTGGAAATCCTCCTTTGACAAGCTTGGATAAGGACATTGAGAATGATTGTAGAGTTGGAGAAATCCTTTTTCTATGCACTTTCATATCAACAAATAATGAGACTAACTAACAAATCAACTACAAAGGCTATATGGGATAAAATAAAGAATCTGAATGAAGGTGACCCTATAAAATTACTAAAATTAATGGTTACTGGGTGAGATATGAGAACGTGAAGAAGGAAGAAGATAAAGGATTACTACTTTTATGGAAAGAGTCAATAAAATTGTCATGGGAACTTAGTATTGTGGTGGATCTCTGAGTGAAAATGAAATAGTTTCTAAAGTATTGAGATCTTTATCACCAAATTACAAAATGAATTCTACTGCAATTAATGAGATAAGAACAATAGAAAACACCTCTATTAATAGAGATACCTTTGTTGGAAAGTTATCTACTTTTGAGCTTGAGGAATCTGGACCTTCTGGAGCTGCATAATATGAACCTGTTTTTCATGCATGTACATCATCTACTGGAAAGAGTGATTGGAAAGCTTTATATGTGAAGGAAATAGAGGATATGAAGAAAGAAGATGAATATTTTGAGAAAATTGAAGCCTTATTTGCTAGAAGAGTACCTAAAGGTCTAATAGGAAGTAAGTATGAAGGGAAATCACCTTTTAAATGTTTTGCATGTAATAAGATAGGTCATTTTGCGTCTAGATGTCCTAAAAGGAATTCAAGATTTGAAGAAAGAGCTAGAAGATCTTATAAGCCTAACCATGAATATCAGAAAAAGCATAAGTATAAGAGAAACAAAGACAAATCATGCTACTATGCGGATGAGGAAGGTGTGACTGATTCTCATGATGAACTGACACAAGATTAAGCTAGTGGATCCGACAATGGAAAGGAATGGGTATTCTTGTCTATCAACGCAGATGATCTGATACCTGAAGAAAAGGCCCTTTCTACTAAAAATGAAGACAAGGATGAATGGGTGATAGATAGTGGATGTTCACATCATATGACTGGAGATAAAAATAAGTTCCTATCTTTGCAAGAAGTTGATGGTGGTCTGGTTAGATTTGGAGATGACAAAGCATGTATGATCAAGGAAAGAGAAACTATATCATTTAATGGTAAGCATAACACTAATAATATTTATTATGTTCAAGGGTTAAGGCATAATCTCTTGAGTGTAGGATAGTTGGTGGATAAGCGATTTCAATTACAATTGAAGGATGGAAAATGCAAGATTATCAACATATCTAGATTGGAGATAACAATCGGTACTCAGACTAAAGGTGACATCTTTCATTTGAACTCTGATGAGAAGACATGTTTGATTTCACAAATTGATAAAAGTTGGATATGGCATAAGACGTTGTCCCATGTGAATTTTGATTGCATTGTAAAGATCAATTCTACTAAGGTAGTTAGAGATATACCTAAGATTGTGAAGCCCTATAATCCGGTATGTAAGGAATGTCAAATGGGAAAACTAGTTAGAACTTCTTTTAAGAGTATACAAGACAAATCTAATGATGTTCTTGATCTTATTCATACCAATTTATGTGGTCCTGCTAGAATAAAAAGTTTTTCAGGTTGATAGATATTTTACACTAATCATCGATGACTATTTTAGAATGATCTGGGTTACTTTTCTAAGGGACAAATTTAAAGTGTTATAAAAGTTTAAAATCTTTAAAGATAAAGTTGAGATAGAGATCGGATTCAAGATTAAATGCTTAAGACCAAATTAGGGTGGAGAATCTTATGCATTATGGTTTGGTTATATGCCTATAGTTAATTATTTTAGAATCTTTGGTAGTAAATGCTATATCAAAAGAGATGTTTCCATTGGAAAGTTTGGTCCTAGATGTGATTAAAGAATATTTATTGGTTATTCTAATGAAAGAAAAGCATATAGATGTTATAACAAAAGACTGCAGATAATTATGGAGAGCATTAATGTCAAGGTTGATGAGAAGAAAAGAGGTCAAATCAAAAATGATGAAAGGGAACCGGCAATAGAAATGATCATAAGTGAACCGATAGCACCTGCATTGGAACATAATGTTGAACTAGTTACTAGGGTAGTACCAAAAAATTCAATAGTAACTAAAGATCATAGCAGGGAAACATAAAATCGGAAGACTCCTAAATATGTAAGGATGAATCATTCAGAAGATCAGATCATTGGAGACAAGAATAAAGGAGTAATGAATAGAAGAAGGTTGGCAACTAATCAGGTATGTTTAATTTCTCAAGTTGAACCGCCATTAGTAATTGAAGCATGTAAAGATGTATATTAGATGAAAGCTATGGAAGAAGAATTAGATTAGATAGAAAAGAATTACTCATGGACTTTAGTTCCCTGGCCTAAAAATAACAATGTTATTGGAACTAAATGGTTTTTTAAGAATAAATTGAATGAAGATGGACAAGTTGTGAGGAATGAGGCTAGATTTGTTTGTAAAGGATATTAGAAGAAGGAAGGAATTGATTATGATGAAACCTTGGCTGTGATAGCTAGGATTGAAGTTGTGAGATTATTTCTTGCTTATGCTGGAAATAAGAACTACAAGGTTTATCAGATGGATGTTAAGTGTGCATTTCTAAATGGAGATCTTGAAGAGGAAGTTTATATTGAGCAACCTAATGGATTTTCACTTCCAGATGACAAAAAATTGGTTTGCAGGTTAAGGAATGTTTTATATGAATTGAAACAAGCTCCTAGAGCTTGGTATGCAAGATTGGATAAACATCTTTTGAACTTTGGCTTCACTAAAGGAAATGCTAACAGTAAATTATATTATAAGATCATTGATGATCACATATTGATTATTGAAGTCTTTGTTTATGATATAATTTTTAGAGGAAAGGATAAGTTGTGTATGGAATTCGCTAATAATATGAAGAATGAATTTGAGATGTCTATGATTGGGAAGATGAAATTTTTCTTAGGTTTGAAAATTCTACAGACTAATAAATTTATTTTCATACGTCAAACTAAGTATACTAGAGAGTTGTTGAAGAAATTTTACATAGACAATTCTAAACCGGTAGGTACTATTATGGTTACAAGTGAGAAATTGACAAAGAAAGATGTATCAACTCTTATAAATCCTATGAGGTACAAGTTTATGATTGGTGGTTTGTTATATATGACTCAGACTAGACTGAGTATAATGAATTCCATTTGTATTCTATCAAGAAACTAGAGTGATCCTAGAGAGAATCATGAGAGTGCAATGAAAATTATTTTCAGGTATATGCAGGGAGCAAGTTAATATGGTTTGTGGTATCCTAAAGATGATGGTTTTGCACTATGTGCATATACAGATGCAGATTGAGTTGGAGATGTTGATAACCAGAAGAGCACATCCAGTGGAGCTTTCTTTCTTGGAAAGAAACTTGTTTCATGGATCAACAAGCAGAAGTCATGTACTTATTTATCTATTGTTGAAGTTGAGTATATTTTTGCTGCTACTAACTGTATACAAGTCCTATGGATGAAGAAAATGTTGAGGGATATAAGGGTGGACTATAATGAACTAGTAGTTATTCACTGTGATAACTCTAGTTCTATTGACATATCAAAGAATCTAGTATTTCATTCTAAGATATTTGAAGCACATATCTATTAAATACAAATTTTTAAAAGAGAAGGTGGGAGAAAATGAAGTTAGACTAGTTTATGTGAACACTAAAGAGCAGATTGCAGACATTGTCACTAGACCTTTACCTAAGGAATCAATTGAGTACTCTAGAGATAGATTGGAGTTTTTTGCCCCTCCAGTAGAGACTTCAATGATGTTATTTTGCATCATTACGGTATGCATTTATAGAGAAATTGTTCATTCCAGATTGATGTGGTGGTGCTACTACTCAGGGGGAGTAGTCAGTTGTGTGGTTTAAAGGATTTATGATTTATTTTTTATATTTATGTCAGATTTGTAGTATTGATGTCAAAAGGGAGAGATATTCATGTGAAAAACTAAGCTTAACTATAACATCAATCAAGGTGAGAGATCAAAGCTCAATAGAGATATCATTCATAAGGGGAGTTTGGTCTATGAGTTGAGAACTTCATTGTCAAATCATTTTTTCGGAGTTTGTTGGCTATCTACCATTGGGGGAGACTTGTTTGGCATTTCTTGGCACTTGGATGTTTTTCACATCTAGTGTTTCCATCAATACAAATGGGGAAGATTGTTGGCAACTTAGAGGAATTAATTATATTTTGCATTGATGTTTTGTCATTGATGTCAACACTAGCTATTTTGATTGTTTACCGGTTTCTGATAGGTACCGATAGAGCAGTTGGATTATGATATGAATCTTGTATGCTCTGGTATGCTTTGGTTTGTGGAATTGGTTTGTATTTTGAATTCATGCTATTAGGATGTGTATCATGATCAGTTGTTTTAGGATTTAATGACTTGGAAGCTATAATTTTCTCTAATAAGCCTTTTGGTCACGGGTTAGGGTTTTACTAGTAGAGCTTTGTTGAATATCTTTTGATGCACTTGATAAGTAGTGTTGGTCAGGCTTCTAGATGGCTCAAAGGATGTTGTTGGTTATCTTGTTCATGTTCCTATTGATTGGTGGTGTTGGATTTGGTTTATGGTGACCTATTTTGGGTCAAGTCTTATTTTGCTAGGTTATGGACTGGTTTATGTAACTTGTTGGTGGATGATCTTGATGCATTACTGATTGGATTCATTGATTGGATTATGTTGTTTTGATCTCAGACCAACTTGATTGATCATTGGTTTGTGGTTTTATGTAATGAATTCATTGTATTATCTTTTAGGTGGCCAACCCAATTGTTTCGGTCTTGGGTTAGTATATATATGATGTAAGATCTCTTTGTAGATCATGAATAAAAAAGTTCATGGGATTATATGTGTGTGAATAATGTTGTAATCATATGCATGGGTTTTTGTCGATCATAGGTGATCAAATTGGGTTTGTAAAAGAGGTTATTCTTCCAGTTCAATCTTCGTCTAGATTTCTTTTTGTAGTCAGTGAGGCTCCTTTTGTGATGAGCAGTGTGCTATGGACTGTTGGCCTTCCTGCATGTGCAAGCCCCTCTTATTAAAATCAAATACTTACTGCAGAAGTATTATCTAACCATGGGTAGGCTTCCCATAGTGGTTTTTCCCTTTACCAAGTTTTTGATGTACAAATCTTGGTGTTATCTTTTGTGGATGGTTGGTAAATGTTCTATGTCTTACATTTGTGCTTAACTGCTATATTTGTTTTTTTGGTATTTGGTTTATGTATTCTAATAATAAGGTTTTTAATTTTATAAGTTTTATAATTAGTTGACCACTATTTCAACCCCCCTCTCATTTGTCCATTGGTTATTAGAGCTATCTAACACTTTAAATATGGTATAAATAACATCTCGATTATGACCAGGTCTTATAGGAAGCTTATCAATCATTAGCAGCCATCTAAATGTCTTCTTTTTGGGAGCCAACGGGCTGCTCCAAAACAACTTACCACATTGCATGGGTGTTAAGTCAGAATACCACTAAGAATTCATGTGCTTAATAATTATATCATTTTGTATAAGAGAGTTATAAACTATAATGGTGGGAAAATGATGAATGATAGATCAAGAGGAAAACTACCATTTCCCTCAAAGATAGATGAGAGTTTCTCTATTGATTATCCTTCAAGAACTTTTCACCATTATATTAGGGAGTTGAAGGATGAGATAATTCACTAGATTCAATCTCCACACAAATATTATAGATTTAATTTTGAATGAATTGAGAATGTGAGGATGATCACCTCTTCCTTGTTTGATTTGAAAAGGAATTGATTGAATTGTGTAGTGCAAAAGTGACAAAGAATCGATTATAACTTGAGATTGGAATATAGGATGAAGCTCTACACCTAGATCTGGTAGTAAAATATTGAGATGAAGTCACCCTACGAATTTGGTGAAAAGTTGTTGGGACCATGGCGGGAATGTACATGGTCCTGCAAAAAATCTATGAAACAAAAAGGGTTTTTCCACCTCTATAAATGAAGCCTAAATCCAAAAGTACATCTGTGCACCTACAACCTACACATAGAAAAGAGAGGAAAAGGGGTGGGGATTGGGGATTTTTCTTTAGGTCAAACCCCAGTTTTAGAATTAACTAAGTAATGAAAGAAGGTACTTGCAAATAGATGTAAATGAAAGACTGAATTGTAAATCACCTCAAGGGAGGTCATAGTAGCAATGTTGATAGAAATGCTTGCATGGAATTGAATTTTGAAATCAATCTCCTCTTTAATGGTTGAAACCTTGACTTGAATGAAACTACTAGCCTTGACGGGAGACTTGAGAATGCTCAATGCTAGAAAAGAATGCTTGAATGTTGTTGAATGCTTGATCGCTTGTGCATACTCCAATCTTCTCCAACTTTAAAATTATGTAAATGAGAGGATGAATGCCCCTTAAATACATGTTGGTGAATTTGAATTTCATCACGGGCCAACATCGGGGAGGTTTCCTACCTGAGGCACAACCCTAAAATAGGGTGAGGATAAGGGTACCACACCCCTTTCGTGGGAGGACAACAACACCACACTTATGTCCAAGGGGGGGTATTGGCGCCACACCCCTACGCTACCCCTTTCTCTAGGGAAGAATACAGTCAGGGTGATGCATAGGCCAAGGAAGTAGCCGATTTTGTAAGACGAGCACTCTTTAGACTTTGATCATGCTATAGGACTCAATTTTGCATGTGTGAGGACCCTAATGTAGTCAAAAATTGATAGGGTCATAATTTTATGACACTACATTTAGCCCCCACTTTAGTGGGAGTATAAGCGTACACCAATATTGTCGGTAAAGTACATGGAAACAATATTGGAAGACTTTTACCACATCAAGGAGGCAAGATGTGCCAATCCCCTATTAGACTTAGGATCTTATGACTTTGATTGACAAAGTAAAACGGAAGATCAAGAAGGGGAGAACCATGACTGTAAGTAGAAAAGCTCCTTTCACTATGAGTCATGAAATCAAGGATACAAAAGATTACAAAGAAAAAAAAATTCACTAAGTAATTCGAGGTATCACAATAAGGAAAGTATGAGTGGAGTGTATACCCACATGTTAAATCGATCGTATGCACCTTATCGGGGGTGATTGCATTAAGGTATGATACACCCAAAGAAAGAGAGAAGGAGGGAGCACATTATCGCAAGGATTTAGCCCCTAATTGAGGTAGAACCCCAAGGATAATGAACATAAAAGATGATGTACGGTCACTTTCCTCAGGGTCAATATTCTGTATTATAACTCATGTATATCATGTATGCATATCCATATAATAATGTACATTCCCGAAAGAAGGAAACTACCTTAAAATAAACTAAAGAGAGGATGTCTTTTGAATCAACATTAAATAGACCAAGAAAATATCTCATTGTTTTGCATCGTCCCCAAGTAGATATTAAGGGAACAATAGAAGAATAGTGTAATGCCCCGCCAGGAACCCTAAAGGAAAAACATCACAATCTCTGCAACTAAGGGTGAAGTAATTTTTTTCTTAAAAGAACAAGTGCTTGTATTAAACCATTGCACATCTAATAACACAGCGGAAGTCTAACTCCTGAATTTCCTAAGGGTCACCAGCGAAGAATATTTCATAAATTATATTAACACCACGGAAAAACTTACTGTTCAACTTTATAGGAAAATTAAATGTTTAAGATTAAAATTCCACAATGAAAGAATTCAAAGTACTCCAAAGCAATCATTTAATATATATAGAAGAATTAAGTAACTGAAATAATATGCATTCCAATGTTTCTCTATTTTACAATATTCAAAAATACATGTTTACAAAAATTACACCATGAATTAAAATGTAACAAAATGAAGGTTACATAGAAGTTCTGATACAAGACCTCAAGATTTTAACTAAACAATGGTCACGAACAAGAGCTGGTACATGAACCATGAACCAAGAACTCCAATTAAGCCCTTCCTCACCTGAAGATACATTTCGGAACATCCGATGGGAAGTGGCACTACTACCCGACCATGTGATTCTGAAAAGGAACCACCCCACCGTGCTGGAGATATTAGATAACCCTCAAGAAAGAAAAATAAGAAAAGTACGAAAGGACTACAAGACTCCACACACATCCATGTGACTCAACTCACAAAACACTAGTGACTCTAAGGAGAGAGTGTCATCACATAGCTTATGATGGATACCATGGTACAACCTCCTAGGTCCTGACACTCTATCCTGGTAACCTCTCCTGGCTTCCGACTCCAACTAAGTCTCATGCGGACCCTACCAATCCTTTCATGAAGACAAGGTGGTAAGTTTGCCATTCCAGGCCTTCTCGTAACATTATGAGCCCTGTACAAGAACTACACCAATGCATGAGGTACATTATCTTAATTAATATTTATTCTAACCACCCCCTAATCAATTAGTAGGTTATCACTTTTTAACTGACTTTAGACACGTTATCCTATCATCCACTTTGGGCATGGCCCTGGCTCAAAAGCCACTCTCTCTCATAGGACACTATAGGAAAAGTCTCTCTCTATGAGAAATCTATGGCGAAACAGACAACCATACCTAATCCTAACAAACCACAAGTGAAGAATACACGATTTACTAACCAAAGGTTGACCATTTGGAAAAAACACACAATGGCTCACATCCATAAAGTTATACATCGACACCTGACCAAGGAAACATAATAACATAGGACACAATGATAATGTAACAAGAATTTGGAATTTAAACTTGAAAGAAAACACCATTTTCACATGATCCTAACATAGACAATCTTTCCTTAAAACAATCAAATGCATAAACAACTTGCAAATAAAGACTTTCAGAAAATAAGAATTACAACTATATTAATACACTATTTAATAATTCATAAACCTAATGTTTCAACAGTAAGCCATTACTTCCCAAACTCTCCTAGAGCAACGTCTAATAAATCTTAATAACTAGGTTTTGAACGCAAGCATAAATTTCTTTTATATAATAACAAGTGTGCAATATGTTCTTAAACAAAATTCCACTACTATAGCTATAATGTAATTACACTTAATATTCTATGATTTTTCATTAACTAACCCAAACAATTAATCAACCTCACCATAACTATAATATAAGCAAGATCATAATCATAACTTATAACAAAAACTTCCATAAATAATAAGCAAAAACTAAAGTAATTTCTGACCTCTTTGTAATCTTGACCGGTTTCCAAGATCTCCACGCCCTTTTGCCAATTAGTAACACTGCTTGCTTGCAAACCTATATCCAATATACTCCCAACTCTATCTCAAATCTAACTCCCTTTGATACTACCAAAGTATTCTCTCTAACTCTCTATCCTATTCTATCTTTCTCCTCTATTCTATTCTTTCGTCTATTCCACTCTTTCCTCTATTCCATTCTTTCCTCTATGCCACTCTTGAGTCTTCCGTCCTTCCTTCCCAATGATTGAATGTGTCATCACTATTATTTATACTACTCTCCTTCTACGTCAGTTGCTATAACCTTGGCTTTAAGTTAGCCATGACATCAACACCTCTAATACTCATAAAACTCTCCTTTAGTTCTAATTGATTTACAACTCTAAGGGATTACATACATGTTGACTAAGCTATGCATCGATTATTTTAAATAATTTAACAAAAGTGCTCACCTCTACTCCACATCTACCTATCTTCTATGACTCCATTATGGTTGGCTTAACAACAAGTGCTAGATATTGAATGCAAATCCACATACCTCACGATCTATTTGGATGGAGAAGTTACATTACCATCATTCATGGTGGATATGGGTGGCTTTACGTGGGCTGGTGAACCATGTTCTATTAATTCATGCCATATTAAATAGTAGTACCAACATGTGAGAAGGTGAGTTTTGGATGGATAATAGGAAGTGACACAGACTCCATCCCTTCCATATGTGGAATAGTCAACATTGACTTACATTCCTTAATAATAGCAGCTACGTGGTTTATGTTATAATAGTTGGGTCGGTGTTTATCTCCATGTGGTGTAACTTTTAGTTAAATGGGAGGAGGGGTAGTCGGTGCTGTCTATTTCCCCTAAACTATGCCTACCTTAATTCAAACAACTTATCTTTAAACTTTCCCACTACTGTATTGAATCTACTACGTGGTGATTGGGACATCATTATCCATCAAAGTTTTTGCTTGCAACGTGGAGTATGTTTCATAAAAAGGGAGGAGGGGTGTCGTTGTTCACTGTACATGGAGAATCCTTTAATTAAAATGGGAGGAGGCATGTATAATGAAAGGGAGGAGGGTGGTCGGTGGTAATACTAACCCCTCCCTTTATTAAGGGGGGTGGTCGATATTACTATCGACCACCATAATTATTAGTTTACTTAAACTTAAAACCCGCCATTACATTTTTAAAATTTGTTTTATTTGTTTTATTTTAATTTCATTATTATATTTTTAATAAATAATTAATGTCTTTAATTAATATAAATATTGAAATATTAATCCTTCTTAGCAAATTATATTTGTAAATATATATTTTGGTTTCCAATATTTATAATTAATGGCTTTTCATATATATATTCAAACAATTGAATTATATATATTACATGTTCGAAAAGTTTATTAAATATGATATATTTATAATTCTAATTATATACATGCATATACAAAAACATAATAGTTTGAATTGATGATATTGTCTAATGATAGTTCATTCACTTAAGCATTATTTCAAATAACTACATATAATTGATAGTCGCCCTCATGTATATAATATATTTATATATACTCAAACGATCAAGTCACAATTATCGAACTATCATGCATATGAAATTCATATATTTGTAAACATAACATTCATTAATGAAATCACATCTACTTATACCAAGATATTAACTCATCCTTTGTAAACAATGTTAAGTCGCTAGATCGCTTAACTCTTTTTCTTCCAAATATCAAACTACTTATCACTCATATAGATGAGATAAACGTAACAATTATCAATAACATGCAATAATAAAAATCACTTAAACATGCAAACTGAGAAAACATCAAGCGATTTCTCAAAAAAGTCAATCAACAAAATACGAAGGTCAACGACTGACAGGACGACTAATTGATGACACTCACCTGAGTGTAACTGAAAAAAATAGGGTCAACTACTATCTCCTCCACTTCCATCAGAAAATATAAGGCACGCTCAGACCTATGAAGCCAGGTGGAGATGTTACCCCGTACCTACCCGGTACTTGTATCCGCAATATCCTACATCACCGAACCACACATGCATATATACCATATAGAAACACAACATACACACTAATGAAGGAGAATCAC
This sequence comes from Cryptomeria japonica, assembly GCF_030272615.1. Lineage (NCBI taxonomy): Eukaryota > Viridiplantae > Streptophyta > Pinopsida > Cupressales > Cupressaceae > Cryptomeria > Cryptomeria japonica. The sequence continues at coordinate 660,988,908 of NC_081413.1, forward strand.
AACATTCCCTATCTCACTAAAATGAGTGAAGGAAAATCATCCCCTTGCATCCAATACACTCGCAGATACACAACATACATTGCATAAATAAGGTAAAGTGTCAGTACATTGCAATAAACCATATAATGCCATAAATCACAAGTACAAAAATAGTGCAAATAAATTATGCATTCCATATCCAGATAAAGCATGAAATAATGTCATATAGGTCTGAATAATAAAACATGGTAATGTATCCATTGAAAATAATCAATAATAAAATATGAGTCTAATGAGTTAAAACGAGTAGGGGTACTACAAATAGGGATACACATAGAAGAATGGTCACAAAGGAGAAAGAAAGGAGAGGGAGAAATATCTATAGTGCTAATATTTCTAATCTAACATGACATCCACCTCTCGATCTTTCTGATCACTATTTTGGGAAGGTGAGAAATATGCTAGAGGAGTGACATCAAGTACAATAGATGGAACTATGACAAGATCCAAATAGGGATATACTCATGTTGTAAGTCACTTTGTTCGATTCGAGGATCTAGGATTAGGGTTTGTGAAAATTCATCTGGTAAATATTTCTCCACATCAGCATACTCATACTCATTGTCAAAAGTATTAGGAGTTATATTACCATTATCAATAACATTTTCACCCATTTATTCATCAAAATTTCAAGAAAGAGGAGAAAGAACATGAATAGGAGTAAAACCATCACATGTTTTATGAAACTTATGATTTGGAGATGTTGGTTGAACATCTTGCTTAGGAGAAAAGGGAATCATGTCAATTGTTGGACTCTAAGGAGATTGAGTATTTTGAGGCATAGATTCATGAGCTCAAACATGACGTCTTTGTCAGTGTTCTCTTACACAATGATTCCATTGCATCTTACTAAAAGGTTGAGAAGGAGGAGGAAAACTTGAAAAAGGAGGACCCTTTCCATCCTTGATAGTAGAAGGTTTAGGTTGAGGTAATTTTGGTTGAATAATAGGAGAAGTAGGCCTCTTCTCTCAATAAGAGGAAGGAGGTGGAACTATGCCATAGAAAGGAGGAATATTAGTTGTAGGAAGGAGACTGGGTCCATCATGAGGAAGAGGTATAGGTATAACTTAAGGAGGAATATTATTGTTCTCCTTAAGAGAAGGTAAGGTCACATCCATAGGAGTAGGTGGACAACTTTGCGTAGGAGGAAGATTAGTTCTATCCAAGAGGGGAAGAACCTCATCTTGAAGAATAATAGGAATGTCAAGTGTTGGCGATCTGGGTTGACTTAAGGATAAAATACTATCGTTCTTCCATTTTTTACAAGACTGAAAAAGAGAATCGCTCCTTGATGGAAGAGATTTAAATTGTTTAGGCCAAAACAAATCAATAGGGACATGAGTGCTTCTTTCAGATCGATGAAATAATCTATGGTTCATGGTTATGATTTCTCCCATGTTAGTAAATTTAAGCACTTGTAGATTGGAGAAGCAATAGCCTTCATGGAAGGTAGCCAAGGATAGCCCAACTTCACATGAAATTGATCAGAAGAAGGTATGATAACAAAGTCAACATCCATGGATTTAGCATGAACTTCAACAGGAAGGGTGATAGAGCCAATGGTAGGACAAGAGAAACCATATAATAATTTCAAAACCACACTAGAAGCATCATAGAGTGGTTTATGCAATCGTAAAGTGAAAAGATGCTCTTCAGTTATGACATTAACCATGCAAGATGGATCAATCAGGGCACCACAGCAAGGGATATCGTTAACCTTTGTAGCTATGTATAAAGGGCCATTGGGCACCCTAATAGTCTCACTAGGGTCATATGTAATACAAGGATCCTTAGGCAAATATTTTATTTCTACCATATTAACCAAGTTTAGAGCCATACAGATGAATGCTTCAAAAGTGAGAGAATTAGGCACAATTTCAATAACGTTAGAGGTATGAGATGGATAGGGATCAGTGAAAATATTAATATTTTGATTAGGAGGAGCTACTAATTTATTCCATTTAGCATTCATGCCTACTACAGATATAGTATTATTATCAATCAAGTCTTGAACCTTATTTTTAAATGCAAAACATTTTTCAGTATCATGACCAGGTTAACGATGAAATTGGCAAAAGGAATTGTTATCAAAATAAGGAGATGAAAGTTTGGAAGTATTGATTTGTTTTATAGGAGGAAGTTTGATAACATTTATGTGCAACAACTAATACATAATATTATGTAAACATTCATTCAAAGGAGTAAACTATCTTTCTCTTTGGAAAAATTTAGTAATCAAAGGCACACCTGTTGTAGCATTCACATGGTTATTGTTGATTGGATCATTGAATTTGATGAAGATTTTTGTTGGTTTGAACTTCACAAATGGTTTTTTAACACTCTCCCCCTTATAACTCAAATCCATTATAGTGGATTGCTCCTTTTGACTCACAACTAGTTGATAATTATGGAGTATTGTGCACAACTACAGAAAGGAAGTAAAGTCAGACAAAAGAAGCTTTTCCCTAATATCTTTTTGCAAATTAGAAATAAAAATTCTTTGAATATCATTATCAAGCACATGAAAAGAAATTTGAGCACACAAATGCTTATATCTACCAATGAAATCAATCACTTTTTCTTTAACGCCTTGTTTACAATGCATTAAATCAATCAAAGGGATTTTAGGACCAATGTTGTTTTGAAATTGTTGGATGAAAGCATTTTCTATTTATTGAGAGGAAGTGATAGAATAAAAAGGCAAATAGAAATACCATTTTAAGGCCTTATCTCTTAGTGTTCTTGTAAACAATTTTGAAATCAATCGTCGATCATAAGAAAAATCAATACACAAGGTTTGAAATGTTTTGACATGTGTAAGATGATCACCTTTTCCATTATAGATTTTCAATTGAGGGATTTTCCCATGTTTAGGTGGCATGACTTTAATAATATCAAGAGAAAGTGGGCTCGCAACATCAAAGGGGTGAACACTAAACTTGGATTGACTCATGGAAGCAATTTGTTGTTCTAATGAAGACATTGTTTGAGCAAGATTTTTAATTTTCATTTCTATAGAATAATTGATTGTAGACATAGGTGATTGAGATGGTGGTGTGATTTTGAAAGATGTCATGGATTGAGAATAATGTGGTGGGATATTATGATAAGTAGGCATTGGTGATGACAAAGTAGGAAGAGGAAAACTTATTGGAGGGATAATATTCTTGAAGGAATTGCCTCCTTGTGTCACACTTATTGGTTGAGGATTAATAGGAACACTCATGGATGAAATAGGAAACTATGGAGAATTAAATGAAGAAGAGGGAATTCCCCCATGACATATGGTTGTAGGAATAATAGAAGTAACCATAATGTTCGATGTGAAAATAGAAATACTAGTCATAGGATTAGTCAAAGTAATAGAGGAATTGAATTGTGTTGAAGGTTGTGAATAACCTAGGGTTTAGGCACTACTCTTGATAGGCATGACATTAGAATCAAAATTATGTGAAATGCCACGTAATATATCAATTCCATTCTTATCACTTTGAATCATGTTCTTAAGACCTTCAATTAATGGAAGAGCTTCACTATTAGGGTACTCTTGGGACATCCATTGTTGAAAGCTATAAAATTGATTGTCCAATGTATAAAGTTGATCTAAAGAAACCCTAATTAAAGGTTCTTCTTCATAATGAGATCCATCAATAGGAAAATGATTAGGATGGGAAGAATTAGCATGATCCTCATTAAAGAAGTCACCCAAATTAGGCTCCATCTCTTCGGGAATTAAACCTTGGGAAGCCTTAATTCTAACACTTTGTCTAAAAGGAATTGAATAGGTAGGACTAATAGTTGTAAAACTCATGCACTAGAGGGAAAATTTAAATTTTGAATTGTGGAACAAAGCTTACAAAATTGAGTAATGCAAAATGTAAGAAAATAATGAATACACAATTTGAAATTTGTTGGAGGAGGACAATGACATAATTTCAAAAAATGAAAGGATATTGGAATTTTAAAATTAGGGCCAAAAGGAATACCACTTAATTTTAAACTTAAAACTTTTTAAAATCAGGGCAGACAATTATTAAGCTCTTAATTTTAAAAAATTTCTTGAAAGTTGAAATGTTGAATTTTGAAGGTATTTTCATTTCCAGAGGGTTTAAAAATCGATAAAATCAGCTAATCTTTTGGATTTAGGCTATTAAATAGAGTCATAACAGTCTCCCAAAATTTCAGGAAAAAAGTTGAGGACCATGGCAAGAACACACATGGTCAGACCAACTTTTTTCAAAATTTTCAGGATTGATATTATGAAGATTTTAAAGCTAACCCCAAAAAAATTGCAAATTTTACGATCTCTAGATGGGAAAAATGAAGGCACAAAGGTGAAAATAGGAGCCTATTAGGGTTTTGAAGAAAAAGAGGATTTGAATTGCAATTTTGAAAAGAGTCAAACCTAATGGATAGGGACACTTTGGAAAATGTTTAAAAATTTGAATGTAAATGAAATTGATTTGAAATTGACACAAAATCCAATTAATTTTAAAAATTAGGGTTTGATGGCCTAACCACTTAATTTTGAAATTTGAATTTTGAGAAAAAAGCAGGAAACTGAAACTTTGAATTGTAGGAATGAAGACAAATCTAAGAACAATCAGAAATCTGAAAATTAAATTGAAATCCATTTTTTTCACAAGTTCAAGATGATTTTTGAAACTTAGGGTTTTAACAAGTAACCTCTTAATTTATAAATTTAAATTACAAATCGAACAAGACAATGATGAAATTGAATTTGACAAAGAAATCAATTTTCAGATCTAAGATAACCATAAACATTTTTTACAAATCACAAGTTCAATTTTAATTTTATAAACTAGGGTTTTTATTGAATTAACCACTAAGTTTGTAGAAATTGAAAACTTGTAAATAAAAAATATGTAATTTTGTTCAAAGGAAAGGATGAAAGATGTTGGGTTCACAAAAATATAATGGTGGGAAAATGATGAATGATAGATCAAGAGGAAAAGTACCATTTCCCTCAAAGAGAGATGAGAGTTTCACTATTGATTATCCTTCAAGCACTTTTCACCGTTATATTAGGGAGTAGGGGGATGAGATAATTCACTAGATTCAATCTCCACACAAAGATGATAGATTGAATTCTCAATGAATTGAGAATGTTAGGATGAACCCCTCTTCCTTGTTTGATTTAAAAAGGAATTGATTCAATTATGTGGTGAAAAAGTGACAAAGAATCAATTATAACTTGACATCAGAATATAAGATAAAGTTGTGCAACTAGATCTCATAGTAAAATGTCGAGATAAAGTCGCCCTATGAATTTGAAGAAAAGTTGTCAAGACCATGGCGAGAATGTACACGGTCCTCCGAAAATCTATGAAATGAAAAGAGTTTTTTTGCCTCTGCAAATGAATCCTGAATCAAAAAGTATAGCTGCGCACCTGCAATGTACACACAAAAAAGAGAGGAAAATGGGTTGGGATTGGGGTTTTGCCTTAGGTCAAACCCCAATTTTGAAATTAACTAAGTAATGGAGGAAGGTACTTGCAAGTAAATTTTAGTAAAACACTAAATTGTAAATCACCTCAAGGGAGGTCATAGTAACAATGTTGATAGAAGAGCTTGTGTGGAATTGAATGTTGAAATCAATCTCCTCTTCAATCGTTGAATCCTTGACTTGAATGCAATACCTAGCCTTGAGGAGAGACTTGAGAATGCTCAATGCTGGAAAAGAATACTTGAATGCTCTTGAATACTTGATTGCTTGTGCATACTCCAATCTTATCCAACTTCAACCTTATGCAAATGAGAGGAAGAAAGTTCATTAAATACATGTTGGTGAATTTCAATTTCATCACGAGCTAACATTGGGGAGGTTTCCCACCCAAGGTACAACCTACAAGGCATGTTCTAGAAAGGGTCCTGCCCTAAAATAGGGTAGGGACAGGGATACAGTGCCCCTATCCTTGGAGGAAAAGGGTGCAACACCCCTGTCCTACTCCTTTCTCCAGGGAAGAATGCAATCGGGGTGATGTTGAGGCCAAGGAAGAAGTTGATTTTGCAAGTCGGGCACTCTTCGGTCTTCGATCAGACTAGAGGATTTGAGTTCGCATGCGTGAGGACCCTAATGCAATTGAAAATTTCTAGGGTTGCAATTTTATGACACTACATAAATAGAATTATATTTCAACTTACATAGCTTAGTGTCATCAACCCAAGAAAAGTATACAAACCTATTATCAATAGTTACACATCTTTTGGGAAGCTGCAAAGAAACACGTGTTATAAATGATATTATATGTTTTCTTATTGGATGTCGGGAGGTGATACTTATCAGAGAGGTCATCCCATAAGATAAGATCATTATTCAAAAAGATATCCTTGAAACAACAAATACCTCTATTAGCCCATTTTTTGGCCAAACAACCTTCAGTAAGGGCTAGGGTTTTTCTATTCTAGAATACTTTCCACCAAATTAACCTTTACCCACATATGAGATCATCCCTACTAGCCCAACTATTAGCTAAAAGGTCACTAAGAGGAATGGAGTTTCAGGATTTAGTAGTTTTGGGAATACCTAGATTGATATAATTCCTTATAAGTATATTCCATGGCTTATTTCTTTCAAATGCATGGAATGTCCATCTAGTTACTAAAGCAGTGCCTTGAGATTTAAGATCCTTCATCCCCAAACCTCAAATTGCCTTGTCCATACAACACCACTGCCACTTAGCTAAATGAACCTTTCTATTCCCTTTCCCATCTGGCCATAATAAAATTCTGATAATTTTTTTAATAACATGAATTTGGTAATTACTGAACATCCACACCAATTCTTAGTAGATGCTATATGAGGAGAGAATTGTTTTTAGACTTGTATTCTCCCTACTTGTGAGAGGTAGTGGTTATTCCACTTGGTGATTTTCATTTCAATATTGATTTTGATCAAAATACACATATTCTTAAGACAATGAGAGACAGAGAACAAAATCCCTAGGTGTATGACAATCATGTTAGGTCCTCCCCACTGAAACCCATAGGGAGAAATCCAATCAAGTGGGTGATCAAACCAACTGAGTAGGGTAGATTTAGACTATGAAATTTTTCCACCAGAGGCCTCATAGAAACATCTTAAGTTTAAAGGATAAAGAGTCCATGTTACTCTTAGATAGCTCAAGAAATAGTACAGTATCATCTGCAAAGTGTATGTTAAGTAGATCTCATTTATCTGATAGAGTAATTCCCTTTTCTTTAGGAGATAAGGTGTCATCTCTGAACATGCACTACAAATCTTCTGAGGCAATAACACAAAGATCAGGGGCAAGAGGACATTCTTTCCTAATATACCTACTAAGCTAAAATGCTTGTGAGATGGAACCATTAACTTCAACTTGTGCATGGGCATCCTTGAGGAGGACCTAGACAAGTTGTTAGAATAAATCAAGAAAACCAAATGCTTCAAGAATCATGATGATGAATTTCCATTCAACCCTATCATAGGCCTTTTCAAAAGTCAAGATGAAACATAGCTACCCTCTTACCCAAGTTATTGGCCCATTCCATTGCCACCCAACTGATGATCTAGTTTTCAAGTATGTATATGTCATTAGTGAAGCTTGTCTGAGTAGCACATATAAGTCTAGGAAGGATATTCTCCAGTCTGATAGCTAGCATTTTGGCTAGAATTTTATGACACATTGTGGAGATTGCTAGGCCTCCAATTTTTTATGAGCGCCTTATCCCCCTCTTTAGGAAGTACTTTAATAAGGCATCTATTGAGATCAGCCCCAAGGGAACCTTGTTCAGTGGCATCTTCATTAACTTCCACCAATTCATCAACAATACATTTGATATTGGTATTGTATAATTCAATAGAGAGTCCATCAGGGCCTAGGGCCTTATAATTGTGAAGTGAGTTAATGGCACACTTTGTTTCCTCCACTAAAAATGGTTGATTTAGCTTCTAATTTTCTTTAGGAGAAAGAAGCTTAGGAATGAGAGAGTGATATCTCTCTGTGGAAAGAAGAGAGGTAGGTGAGTCCTCATATGAGAAAAGATTTTGGTAAAAGGTTATGAATTAAGCCATGATGCCTTCCCCACTAGAGATCTCTTTGTCTTCTACCCAAAATTTATCAATTATTTCTCTAGTTTGTTTCTACTTTAGATACTTAAATAAATACTTGGAATCTTTATCTCCCTACTACAAACAATACATTTTGTTTCTATCCCTTACTCCTAATGGTCTATCATGTTGTAATTTCCTAAGTTTATCTCTAACCATAGGCACCAACTAGGAAAGGACATCACTACTTTGGTCCTTGTGGATCTGTTCTTCTACCTTATGCAGATTGTAGGTGAGGATAAGTTCAATCTACCTCACATCCTTGGATTTATTCTCTCCCATAGTCTTAAGTACATTTTTCCAACCAATTACATAGGAATTCCATCTTGTAATATAGGATTTAGAGTGACAATTCCTTCTATTAAATATCCTAACAATGTGGATAGCAGTGAGAACATCATGATGTTCTAATAGTTTTGTGTTCAGAATAAATTTTTGATTTGCCTCAATCTGATCCTTGATACCATCTCTAAATGAAAAATATAAAATAGTTAGGTATTGGCCAGAAAGAGAGGAAGGCCAAACCTCTGCCGGGTAGCCATGTTGATTAGGTGCAAAAGAAAAGAAATCCTTATTGGCATAAAATATGTCAAGTCTAGAGTAGATCCTATTACACCCTTTTTGGTAGTTACACCAGGTGAACCAAATTCATTTGTGGGAATATCCCATACCTTCTATCCAATCATACAATCTCTTCATTCCTTTCAATCTATCCCAATTAATTCTATGCCTTTCCAATCCAATTTGTAACCTCCCATCTTATCCTCTTGGTGCTTAATCATATTAAATTCTCTTCCCATGATCCATGGGATATTTGGTAAGGATGTGAGCATTTACCATAGGTTGGATCTCTCCCTATAATCATCAGGATCATAAACTATACAAATACCAAAAGTGTTTTCACCATTTTTAATAGAAACTTCAACTTCTCTATTACATGGGGATATTCCAGAACATGCAGTTGAGTCTTTCCATTTGGGATTGATGATGATAATAATTCCCACCTTCCTCTTTTCATGTTTGGTACAAAACGTCATAGCATCTTTCAAAAAAAAACTAAAATTAACGTCTAAAGAGAAATTAATAGCCTTGATTTATTGAAGCATAACAATGTCCAATTATTTATGTTGGTTCAACAATCTTATAACAATATATTTCCTATCAGGAGATTCCATCCCCCAAATATTCCATGAAATGAAATGTATTCCATGGTCAACTAAATCTTAATTGTCTACCTTGGTAGCTCTAAATCTCTTAAAACACTTAGGAATGCTAGATTTACAGTTGGATTTCTTATGCATAGGAGACTTTTTATTCTTGGATCCTAGAGGTCTACCTCTTTTTCTCCTCGTATTAACTTCTATTTTTGAGATCTCCTCATCCAAATCTCCTCTCTTCCGGACCCCCTTACCACTAGTGACAGAGTAGTTGGAAATTAAGTCAATCTCTACTTTGGACTCATGAATTCCCAATGAGAATCCATCATGTGGGTTAATAACCTCAGTTATGCCAAGTTTGGTGAGAGTGGGTGTCATAGGGTTTGGAATTGCCAACCATTGGGTCAGAAAGGATGATCTCATAAAAAACAATATCAAGATCAATCAACTTGTTAGCTTCAAGATGGGTAGACACCATAGTATCAGTTGCTTGATGAGGGCGAGGGAAATCTCCTTCTTCTTGGGAATCCAAGGAATCAATCAATTCCTTTATTGGTTTAGGTTGACTAGAAAGCACCTAAATTTTTTAAGTATGTGATAAATTAGGGGAATTGTCTAGGGGAGGGGAGACTATCTCCATCCTTCCCAAGTCATTGGCATCCCATTCTATCCCCTCAAAATTCTTAATGATATATTTAATGAGAGAGTGCCCATTATGATTGTCAGAAAATTTAATCTCATGCGGAGCTTCAAGAGCATCATCTTCATGACTACCATGATGGAGCACTTCTTCTCATTCTCACACTCTCTAATTTTTTCTAATGCGAGTTGTTGTGTGTTTTTCTTCTTTGACCTCTTGTCCTTCCTAGTTACCACCTAGAATCCCTTGACATTCATTTCTTCCAACTACGATATATCTTTTGATATAACAGAATGCAGAGGAGGATCAACATTGAAAGTATCAAAGATGATATAGTTATGAATAGTGGGGAGTTATACTATTTTCTCACTTGGGAAGCCAGAGATGGATTTGTTTATGGCTCCTCTGAGAGAGTCAAGTTTACCCATTAAATGACAATTGTCACCAAGATTGGAGGCCGAAGTAGAGGGATTGCCTCCATTAGAATCAGGTTTAGTATCACGGTTAGTAGGATTTTTAGAAGCCCTTTACCTAGCATTAATAATAGGGAAAAATATTCTAATATTCCCTTCCTTTCTACACAAAAAATAAGCATTTAGACCACCTACGGATTCAACAAGATAGGTGTATTATTCACCCCCAAGATTAATAACACTAAGTCTAGAAATATCTACATCGGGGTTCATGGATACTAAAACTTGGGAATCTAGGTGAGGAACCAAGTTCGATGAGCGATCTACCCTTATCATTCTTCCTATAGGTTCCATGATTTAAGAAATAAAATTATAAAAAATGAGATGCGGATTCTTGATTTGAATCCATCGAGGGAAAGATAGTGCATGAATTTCCTCATTGATCGCATCAAATGACCATATAAGTGCCCTAAAGTTGGTTTTTCCCATGGCCAAAAATTGTTTCTTAAGAGCTTCCACCTAAGATTTGTTATCATTGAAAAAAATAAAGAAATCTTTTTTTTGAACCATTCTACAAAAGGAAAAATTAAACCCTAATTTTTTTAACCAAACATTTTTCATCCAATCATCCATAAATTTTCTTGCTGGGCATCTAACAATGTCAATAGAAGAAAAAAAATAGCTATATCTTGTAGTCTAGATTTTTCCAAATCTATAGCTTTAGCCATCGATTTGTTAGGAGAAATTGATAAGGTAGGAAAAGGAGAGGGGGGGGTCTTAACAAGGTTTCCTCCTCCACCATCGCTCCCTGGCTCAGAATAACTTAATATAAAAAAATTGGCCTCATCGAGAACATGCATAATTAAGCCAATAATGGAATCCCCAAAAAAAATTCCATTAAAACCATCAACCTCAATCTTAGAGACCGACGTGAGAGCCAAATTAATGATCGGCTTGCTTGAGTCCTCGCCCATAGGGTAACATGTACAAAAAAATGAACTACAATCCTAACTTCACCATGTACAATAAATGCAAAGGATAATGAATGTAGGAGGGAAAGAAAGATGAGCGTCCTACCACCATGGAGGAGGCCTTACCACCTCCTCCACTCGTAGGAGGGAACCCCATCACCGATCATAGATGCGTGATCCATGTCAAAAAACCCTAGGTTTAGACTGTCCTTTTGTCAACTTCCTTTCCGTCCATTACACTCATTTTTGAGATATAATTATCTAGAGATATTCCATCAACATATATGAAAACTAAATAATAATTAAACGATAGATATACCAATCCCTCCATAACACTTATATTAACAACCTTTCTTTCTTACACCCAAACATAGACACACACATTCTTCTCAAGGTCTCATATTAATTGTGTGATAAATATTGAAACCTAACAATAAACCATAATTGACCTAACCACAAGCTTAATATTTATAAAACCATTTAGCTACACCAATGAAGCACTAAATTATGAAATAAAATTAAATGAAATAGGTCAAATTATACCTTACATCCATGATATTATTGACTCTATTATTTTTATCATCCTTCCAAGATCTTTTGTATTTTGTATGCTTTCTCTACACTTTTAGCACACATACAAGATGAAATGAAAAGAATTCAATATGGTTGAAGTGATGATTTGAATGAAATAATGTAGTGTGGATTCTCTAATGATTTCTTAAGAATGTGATGATGAAATAAGAGAGAAAGATCTCTTTCTTACAATTCAATAGTTGAATCGATCGTTGAGATTCAAAGGTGAAAAAATTAATGAAGGGTATAGTTTACTAGGTGAGAAGAAATTAAAGTGAGAAGAAGAGTTAATTGATATAATTACAAAGTTAACTAATTGCATAATTAAGATAGACATAGCTGATTGATCAAGTGAACTAGAGTGAGTGTGGGCTAAAGGTATGCAACTAAATACTTAATGAGTCAAGTAAATATATTATTAAATTCACGTGCCTAAAAGAGATAAATAAATAAAATAAAGATTTTTATTTATTTTAGAAGAAATTATTTTGAAAGGTGAATAATTAAATAAATTGTAAAATTCATTTAATTAAAGAAGACATAGTTAACTAATTATATAATTAAAATAATTATTTACTTGTAGGAGACACGAGGAAAATAATTAATAGAATAACAAATATTATTCAATTATTATTTAGGAATAATTAACTAAACAATAAATAATTATTAATTTGGAGGAATTTAAGATAATAAATTATTTAAAATTATTTAATCATTAAGACAATGGGAAAAAAAATAGAATTTATATTGGAAAATTAATGTTTTTTTTAATTATTAATAATCAGAAACCATCTTCCTACCCTTTGAACCTTCTTCTTAGAACGTTTACCTCTCCTGACACATTCTGAAACATGAGACATCTGCTGCAAACCCATCCTACTCACAATATCAGCCTCTCCTCTATCTAGAGGACAATTCACCTCACATTTAGCTTCCACCATCTCTAGGATCATGCCAATGATTCTATTCCATACTTGTTGAACTAACAATTTAAATTCCCTAAAAGTCCTCATATTCCTCTCTAGCCAGATCTACCAAAGTATGAAAATGGGCCCAATGTGCCAAAACAGTTTGGTGAAAAGAGGACAAAATAGGAGGATTGCCTAAACTACTCCAAAACCCCAACAAAGAATTTGTATGACCATAGGGATGATTCAAAACCCCCTACTAGCAATGCCAGAGTAGCAACAAGAAAGGGAATCTGAAGAACAGATGAGAGGAATCCTCCTCTCCATTACCACACAAAACACAGATGGAAGGCCTGTGGAACCCACGCTTGTGAATATTGTCCTAGGTTAGACATCTATTCAAAGCCAAAGTCCAAGAAAAATAGTTACACTTTTACCAAGAAACATTGTTGCAAACATATTTCCAGTAGTGCACCTCCCTCCCCTCCAAGCGATGGAACAACAATTCCCGGTATCCCCTGGCAATAGTAAAAACACCCTTAAGATTCATGGACCAAGAAAGTCTATCCCTATCCTTAAAGGAACTACAGTGTCTACTAGCCAAAATACCATGAAGCTCAGCACAGTCTTCTTCAATATCAATAACCAGTCATTCATTAGGATCCTTCCACCACACCATCTCCATTTTCCCACACATATAAATAGACTTAACGTCGGTCACTCTAGACCACCTTGCCTCTAGGAACCTCTAGCAAAAAGTCACTAAATTAGGAAACTAATCAATAATGGGGGATAACCATCCCAAGAATCAAACCAAAAAAGCACCTCATCCCCTTTCTTATAGATCCAAAACATGCCATCTTTCATCAATGTAGCCCCTTTCTTGAGAGTACTCCAAAGCATAGAGCCTTTTCCCGCAAGTGGATATCTTGGGATTTCCTCCTTCATGATCCTCTACATATACTTAAAAGACAAAATCCTAGCCCAACCACAATCTTGTTAAACACATTACCTCCATTAAAATTTAGTCGTCAAAGCCTCCCCAAATAAAGAAGACTACCTTAAGCCAAGCCCACCCAACTGCATTAGGTTGTACACCAATTCCCATTTCACAAGACTTTATTTATAGGAGGACAGGTTGCTTGCCCATAAGAATTGTCTTGCCAAAGAATCCAAATCCTTCACAAACCACTTTGGGGCAACTTGGAGCATACACCTATAAATCGGAAGAGCAAGGATGACCAACTAGATCATTTGAACCTACTCAACAAAGGATAACTATCTATGAGTCCAATGTTAAACCTTCATGTGAAATTTGTCCAGAATACCTTGCAAAGAGTCCCTGGGAGGATTACTAGCAAATATAGGAATACCCAAGTAAGTCAAGAGAAGAGAACCGACCCAGAATCTCAAGATATGAGCAATCCTCAACTAAATAGCTCCAAGTGTGTTGAAGAAGATAATGAAAGATTTATGCTCATTGATCAACTGGCTAGAAGAAACAAGATATGCATCAAGGATTTTATGCATATTTATAGATTCTATTATCCTAGCCAATCCCATCAGGCTCGTATCATTCACAAACTACAAATGGGACTAAGTAGATATGTCATTACCCAAACTCCAACCATGAATAATCCCTAGTCCCACTGTAGTACCCCTACCGTAATCGATCTCTAACCTTGATTTAATCTTGATTAGTTAATCGTAATATGATGTTACAATCAGATGTTGATTTTACGCATAGCTATTGATGTGGTTTTCACACTAGTTGTATGCAAGTTGTTAGTGTACCTATTTCGTGGTATCAATATTGAGCTAATGTTTTCATTAAGCTATTATATATGTATGCATGTATGATCTTTGGTTGCAGGAAATTTCAGGTACAACGCCGCATGAGTGCGAGGTTCGTCTTCACCTAGAATTACAGGTTTGAGTGTACCTTTTTAATCCTTAGAGTCGGATTAGGTGGTCGTAAGACCCTAGTTGACCTTAGTCGTGCTCAAGTGAGCATCGCCTGTCGTCGTCGGTAATCCCTCTTTTGTTTGGGTTTGCAAGTCGTCTGTTTGGTTGACCTTCTCGTTTTGCATGCTTGGTGTGCATGATTAAATTGATTATTTAGTCTTTAGTAATTATCTTGATTAAATATGCATTTGTGCATTGATGATTAATGGATTAGATTATTCTGGTTTCCGTTATGTGATTTTCGTTGTTAATGAATTGCCTATTTTAAATTGGAAGTAAATTTGAATTAATGTCTGTTTTCGAATATTTAATGCATTTTGTTTATGATGTTGAAAAGGAAGTTTTATATTTTATCGCCATAGAGTTAATGGTATTTCGTTGGATTATTAATTAGAAAGGTTAAATTTGTTTATATAAGAAATCGATTTTTGGTTTGGAAAACAAGTTATATTGTTGATATTGTTGAAAGAATTAATTTTTGAAGAGTTATTTTGTAAATAAGAGTTTTTATTCCAAAAATAAAAATTTTGGGTCAACTCTTCCATATAACCCAAATTTGGGGAAATTTGGGGGGGATGGACATTTTTGGAGGAGATTTTGGTTGGAAAGATTTTTGGGGGGGGTTTTGGAGAAGAGGCAGTTTGCTGGACCTGGAAGGATTGGGGCTCTCCTTCAGCTACTCCAGGATTGCGAGTTAAGGTAGGATCCAACTCTCAATTGTAGTTTTTGTTTGAATTGGAAAATGGTTGTTCTTGATGAATTTGTTCGGTGAAAATCTCCCTTGGGTGCTGTCAATTTGAAACCCTTGTTATTGGGAAGGATGTTTAATATTATTCCAGAACATAGCCCCTTTTTAATCTGAAGTTTTCGATTTGAAACTCTTTTGGGCGTTTTTGCTTTGGCAGTTCGAACTGTGTTTCCAAAGGAAAAAGAAATTTATACGTTTTTTTTTTAATGAACTGTGCGTCCATTCTAGTTCGGACTGTGTTTTTATGGAAAGTGAAAACATTTATTTTCTTTTTATATTATTTCGAACTGTATGTTCAAAGAGGGTTTTTATGCCTTGTTATCGAGCTGGGCGTGTGAGTGTATGTTTCACTGTGGGTCGGGGTTTGGGAGAGTGGGGAGCGGAGCTCCACCCGCTCCCCTCCCCTTCCCCCGCGCGTCCCCCGCTCGCCCCTTCTCCTCCACCCGTTTCCATTGTTTTTACCCCCGCCTTCCGTTGGTGTTAGGGCCTCCGGCCGCGGCTCACTGCGGTGGCCGCAGGGCGCCGCGGGCCTGTGGGCACCGCAGCGGCGCCGCCACCTGGGCAATGCCCTGCGGCTAGGGTTAGGGCATAGCCCGCCCTCGCCGCTAAGGGTTAAAATGCATTTTTCGTTTTAAACGTAGTTTAAAAAAAAAAACGTAGTTGTTTTAAACGTTATTTTAAATGCGTTTTTTTGATGTTTTAAATTAGTTTATAAAATGATTTTTTTAAAAATGTATTTTCTTTTATCATTCAAAAAGAAAACATATGATATTTTATATCATTTTAATGATAGTTATTTTAATGTTTGGTATAATTAGAATTGTAAGTGCGATTAAGGTATTATTGCTTAAAAACACAATAGAGAACAATCTGTTATTGGGAAATTGTTTTAATACGATGGAATTACTATCGATGATGTTAAATGCTATATAAAAACATATCAGTTGAGTAATTGAAAAGTAAGTGATATATTTATCGTGGGTGTTCGAATTTAAACGATATGCCTTGGAAGTGATTATTTCCATTTAGATTCTCTTCCTACATTTTTTATTTCCGTAATCCGTATTATGTAACTGGAATTGAAATTATGAATCTGTAGAGATTTATTTCAGACCAGTATGTCTATGATGCTTGTTGGAGATTAAATATCTTATTTTAATTGTTTAATGGTTGTCTGAATTTGAGTATTATGAATTTGGTTTAAAAACTCCTTATGGCTTAAATTGCCTGTTCGATGCTTTGAACCTTAGGAGTTAGAAAACCAAGAACAACCTATCCCTTGATGAGGTAGATAACTGTAACCTGTTTTTAGATCATGTAGAAAACTTGATCGATTTTAATGTTTAAATCAATTTGAGGAATGTTGTCCTTTCTGATTATTGCCTTGCGAGTTTAATTGTTGTATTCGCCCTTAATTATGAAATGGCATGTTTTGCTTTGTTTAGTAGGACCCTGTCGTATGGATGATTTGGTGTTCCTGTTTCAGTCCTCGATTCCGAGTCGACTGTTGTATTGTGGTAGTGTTGTTTTGATCATATCCTCCTTGTGTGTGAGTCGAATGATGATTGTGGTTGACCTTAATTTGTCAGGTCTCTAGTTAGAGTACCGTCAGTAAGTGTTCATCCTTGAGTCGTGTTCGACCAGATGATTGTTTCTCTCTTCTTGAACTCCTTTCGTCTGACCATGTGTATTCCTTGGTTTTGAGTTCATCTGAGTTTAGTCTAGTGTCGTATGGGAAAGTGGCTTTCGATTGGGGGCCGCGCCCAAAGTGGCTGCTGGGTAACCCGTCGAAAGTGAGTCTAATAAGTGATAACCTAAATAGATTAGAATGTAATTTATAAATAAGATAATGTGCCTCACACATGGGACGAATGCTATCATAGATTCGACATGCTGTGAGAAGGCCTGAAATGGCAAACCATCTTCCTTGTCTTCACGAGAGGATGTGTGGGTCCACATGAGGCTTGGATGGGCTGGAAGTTCGGATTAGGTTGCCAGGGTTACCAGTGTATGGGCCGGGACCTATGAAGACTTGCCATGGTATCCATACCAGGTTGTGTGATGACACTTGTCCCTACGTTCCCTAGTGTGTTGTCGTTTTGTCCTGTTTTGAGTACCTTTGTGAGTCGTACTTTGTCGCTGCCCTTGTGAGTGTCGGTTTCATGTTAGAGCTTGGGTGGTGATGGCTCAGTTTTATGGATGCTCTCTTGGACCTTTTGTATTAGCTTGGATTATGTTCGGCTGGATCCTGTTCTTTTTAAGGATCGTTTATGTATTATTGACCGATGTGGTCGTTTGTATATTGCTTATGTATCGCCTTGATGGCTAGATAGTAATTGGTGTAACCTCTTGTACTCTTAACCTTATTATTTATCAGAGTGGTCTTGCAGTTGAGCAGACCCGGAGATGTAGCCCTTTAGGGGTGAACTCCGAGATCATTATGGTGTTATGTGATGTA
Organism: Cryptomeria japonica; assembly: GCF_030272615.1. NCBI lineage: Eukaryota > Viridiplantae > Streptophyta > Pinopsida > Cupressales > Cupressaceae > Cryptomeria > Cryptomeria japonica. Next base: position 661,006,872 of record NC_081413.1, read on the forward strand.
TTCTCTTATGTTTCTTTTATTCAGCTTTATCATGTATGATTAACTTATGTTAGAATGGTTAAGTGGATAATTGGAATTAACTATAAATTCTTATATTCAGTTCTTTCTTGAATGCCATGTTGATCGAATGTGTAAGTGGTTTAGATGAGATTGATCATAGATGCTAGCATGCAATCGTCTTTTAAAATGCAATAAGTTGGAATATGAATGAATGTAACTTAGAGTAGTGAATTATACTCAGTTGTTGTTAAGGAATTTAAAAATGCTTGGAAAGATCTCTTATGTTATGATGAAATCCTAGTGTATTAGAATGTTAGATGTATGGTTTGTAACTTTATATGAAAAGCTTGAATGAAGATTATGAATGGATCTTAATGGATGTATCCTTGCTTGTGATTATATTTCCCTCTTTTGAAAGGAATTATCCTGATTATGAATATATCTCGTGATTAAGATATTCAGCTTTTGGATTAATTGTGTGAGTAAAGTGTATTGTGAAAACTTAAGTAATCTCGTTGGGAAACTCTTTAGGAGTTAGTTGAAGTCTTCCGCTATGTAATCTAAATCTTTGATATCTTGTTGCATCTTATGTGTTGTAACTTTAAAAAAAAAAAATTGCACTCTATTCTTGTGTTTTGGCTTAATCCCTTCAGGGTTTCTTGGCGGGGTATTACATTTGGTATCAGAGCCCATGTTGCAAACATTGGGATCTCTGGTGTCGCGTGTGCCCTCTATTTGTGTGAGGTGTATCGACCTTATGTGTATGCTTGTCCTCCTTTTGCATGTGAGTGATTGAGCAGACCTTGTCGGGTGTGTAACGTGTGTGTTCACACCTTGTTTTCGTCTTCTTGATGTTGGTGGTTGAGTGCTTATATGTGCCTTGTGTGCTTATTGATGTCTTGGTCTACGATTTCTCTTATCTGAAAGAAAGTCGTATGTACCTTTCCTTATTGAGTGTGGTACTCTTTAGACTAATCCAATTGGATTGGTCCGTGCTTGTCTTGAATCTGAAAGTGTGAATTGTGTTTGTTTAAAGATTATGATTTAGCTTCATGTTGTCCACGTGAAGGACTTGTATGGCTATTATTGAATGCTTATGTTGTAGAAATTAAATGATCATCACCATTCCTCTCTTTCTTTCTGGAAATTAAAATGATTAGGATATGAGTAATTATCTTTGATTCGAGTTTCTTGTTTGAAAGAGAAAAGGGTATGACTTCTTGAACCCTTGTGTGAGCCTTATGTCGTCTATGTTTTTAGATTATTAAAAGGGCTATGGGTTTAAAAATTTATTTTGGGTGAATGGGAGAAAAATTGCATGTGTACGTTTAAAGAATTTTCCATGTGTATCTTGTAGGAGTAGCATGATTAAATTCTATTAGTAAGGTGCATTGCTATGCGAATAGTTGAATTATGTGAAACTGCTTGGTTTGTAGAAGAAGTGTTAAAAAGGAGCATGTTATTGTAGCTTCGAGAGAGTAATAATGTGTTTTCCGAAAGATTGTCTTAATTGTCTCATTAAACTAGTTTGATTGAAGACTTATTTTAGCAAATGCTCCATTGAACTCGCTTTTGGGTATGTGGAATTACCTTAATGTGTTTAGAAAGTGCGAATGAAAGCTTGTTTGATGTGCGTGCATTAATATGTGTTATTTGGGTAATAGCTCTCACTTATCTTTAATCGTAATGTGATCTTCTCTAATAGGTTGCAAATTATGACAGGTGTCTATATTGTATTATTATAAGTGAGTGTTCTTATGAGGCCTTGCATTATCTATAAGATTGCTTCTCTTGATCTTTGTTTTGTTGGAAAACTAGAACCTCTTGTTGCAACCATAATTATTGGGAATGTTTTGTTAGGCTGATTGTCATCCTTCTTAATGGTAGCGAAATGAAAACCGTGTAATTAAATGATAGGCTTATAGTGAGAAATTTAATAATGTAGCGTGATCTTGATGGATCTTGCGTCTTTGTAGGAAATAGTTTGGTTATCAAACTCTTTTTTCCCTTCTCTTTGCCTAATCATAAGATTTTTAGAAATGGTATTAAAGAATGCATTGGTTTAAATAGAATGTTTATAAAACATGTGAAATTGCGTGTTTGCTTTTGGCTTCATAGTGATAGATGAAAGTCTTAAGCTTTAGAAATGAATTTGCTTAGCTAGTAATTTAATTATGAATGCTTAGTGAGATTCTAGAAAGCTATAGGAATGATGTTATTTCCTTATAAAATTGTGAATTGTTAATGAATTCCGTACTTGTACCTAGAGTAAACTTGATTCAGTTATTTATGTAGAAAGCATAATTGGAATCTTCCTTGTATAGATGTTAGCGTACTGAAAAGTACTCCCCGTTAATGTGACTAAACCAGTACTGGTGTAATTGCATGTATTGTAAGAAACCAGTGCTTATTATATGTGCCCATGGATTGGTGAAGTAATCAACCATGGAGGATATGTAGCTTATGAGTATGGGAAACCATACTGTTTATGTGATGTTGCTTATTTGTTTCCCTGCTGAGTACCAAACCTCGGGTTGTGGGTAACTCAGTATGTTAAGGGGTAGTATTCGAAGCGACCGTTCCTTGAATAGTATGGATTGGCGTACGAGTAATGTCGGCGCGAAGCGACTTTAGCTTCTCTACTTCGAGGAATGATATAGTTGTACTACTAAACTGTATCAAGGTGTACTCAATACTTTCCCTTTGATGAACCTATTTATAGGTTTATGTGTGTCAGCCTATTCCTCTTCCTTATTTGAGCAGTTTGGATGGTGATTCTTGTGTATAGTGATGGTATGATTTGGAGGATCCTTTGCCTTGTCTTCATGAAAGGTAGGTTTATTCACATGTGCTGCCAGTTAGTATGTGTTGGTGGGCATGTGGGTGGACCATAGTCATGTATACCTCTGACTTACGGCGAGTATCCTTCTAGATACGTCGCTATGCGGGATGTGGCTTGCGCGTTCTTTTTCCGCGAGGTGCACTACCATGTGGGATACGTCCATTGTGTGTTTTCTCCACTTGGGGTATTGCCATGCCACGTGACGACGTGATGCGGGGTGATGTCGAGGTGCACACCGCCATGCCATGTGGATAGTGTGACTATGTCGCACCACATGATGAGCTACTGCAATAGCTAGACGATTGTTCCTTCCTTCCTCGTTGGTGGCTAGCTATTAGTCACGTAGTGATGTAATGTGCAATTATGATTTTCTTTTAATTATTTATTTATTTCTTTGTGGGCCAGCGATTTATTCTACTTTGACTGTGAAGGTTCAGCCACGATCTTGTGATCTTTTGCACTTTTGATTTGGTGTTGAGACTCCGGATTATTTTCTTGCCTTACTGTTGGAATTGAGGATTTATTATCTTTATTCTTCTGTACTTTGGTGGCTAAACTAGTTTATCATTATTGTTTTTGGATGCTGGTCTTGTGTTGCAATGTGAATTCCTCTCCAAGAACATAGGAGACGGGCTTGGATGAGTGTGTGCGAGGAAGTAGACGCAAGGAACCTTGAGGATGGAGGTATGTGAGGCTGTGATGCAGCTAGTAACCACTACCTACCTATGTGTGGTGACTATCTCTTGGAGGCTAACCACCTTGTTCAACAAGGGATATTCACAAAGGTCTTGTATGGAAGGTAGCACCGCTATGGTGTGCCTAGCACCATCAAGCCTTTGAGTGAGATATTGGATTCTTCTGATCATATTGTTGTTCTGAGATCAGGCATAGAGATGCTGATCATGCATGTTATCTGTGACCGAGCATTAGACATGCTCACATGTGGCCTTTTCTGTTATGCATTCCAGTTATGTGGATGGTTATTATTGGTATCATGGAGTAAATTGTGTTAGCTTGTCACTATGTTATGGGACATAGTCATTGGAAAGGTTTTCTTATGCCTGGCAAGTGTAATCAATTGAGTTATTTATGTTGCTCTTATTTCATGAAAGTTAATATGGTTGTAGAAATTGATGTTTTAAGCTAGTTCTATTCAATAAAATTTTATGATTAAGATGGTTTGGTAAAGGTAATTGATCATTATGGCATGTTTTCCTATCATTTTGGGTCGATGATTATGGTAATTGTTGTTTACCTCCTTGTAATGCTTTAATTTGGTGTAATGAAAGGAAGAAAATTCTTGTTTCTCTGCTATGATTGTGGATAATTCCTAGAATATTTTAAGGAATGTATGGTTTTAGATGTATCTTGCCAATGGATAATGGCGTTGTTAAGGATTTTGCAAGAATATTTCATTTATTTATGGAAAGAATTCTATGTGCAATTTGATCTTTGTTGTATGAGTTCCAGGGCTGATGCGTACGACATGTTCTTCATCTAGCCTTACGACTTCCAGGAGTAAGTCGGAACCTAGGGGGGGAGAATGTAGTACCCCTACCGTAATCGATCTCTAACCTTGATTTAATCTTGATTAGTTAATCGTAATATGATGTTACAATCAGATGTTGATTTTACGCATAGCTATTGATGTGGTTTTCACACTAGTTGTATGCAAGTTGTTAGTGTACCTATTTCGTGGTATCAATATTGAGCTAACGTTTTCATTAAGTTATTATATATGTATGCATGTATGATCTTTGGTTGCAGGAAATTTCAGGTACAACGCCGCATGAGTGCGAGGTTCGTCTTCACCTGGAATTACAGGTTTGAGTGTACCTTTTTAATCCTTAGAGTCGGATTAGGTGGTCGTAAGACCCTAGTTGACCTTAGTCGTGCTCAAGTGAGCATCGCCTGTCGTCGTCGGTAATCCCTCTTTTGTTTGGGTTTGCGAGTCGTCTGTTTGGTTGACCTTCTCGTTTTGCATGCTTGGTGTGCATGATTAAATTGATTATTTAGTCTTTAGTAATTATCTTGATTAAATATGCGTTTGTGCATTGATGATTAATGGATTAGATTATTCTGGTTTCCGTTATGTGATTTTCGTTGTTAATGAATTGCCTATTTTAAATTGGAAGTAAATTTGAATTAATGTCTGTTTTCGAATATTTAATGCATTTTGTTTATGATGTTGAAAAGGAAGTTTTATATTTTATCGCCATAGAGTTAATGGTATTTCGTTGGATTATTAATTAGAAAGGTTAAATTTGTTTATATAAGAAATTGATTTTTGGTTTGGAAAACAAGTTATATTGTTCGTATTGTTGAAAGAATTAATTTTTGAAGAGTTATTTTGTAAATAAGAGTTTTTATTCCAAAAATAAAAATTTTGGGTCAACTCTTCCATATAACCCAAATTTGGGGAAATTTGGGGGGGATGGACATTTTTGGAGGAGATTTTGGTTGGAAAGATTTTTGGGGGGGGTTTTGGAGAAGAGGCAGTTTGCTGGACCTGGCAGGATTGGTGCTCTCCTTCAGCTACTCCAGGATTGCGAGTTAAGGTAGGATCCAACTCTCAATTGTAGTTTTTGTTTGAATTGGAAAATGGCTGTTCTTGATGAATTTGTTTGGTTAAAATCTCCCTTGGGTGCTGTCAATTTGAAACCCTTGTTATTGGGAAGGATGTTTAATATTATTCCAGAACATAGCCCCTTTTTAATCTGAAGTTTTCGATTTGAAACTCTTTTGGGCGTTTTTGCTTTGGCAGTTCGAACTGTGTTTCCAAAGGAAAAAGAAATTTATACGTTTTTTTTTTAATGAACTGTGCGTCCATTCTACTTCGGACTGTGTTTTTATGGAAAGTGAAAACATTTATTTTCTTTTTATATTATTTCGAACTGTATGTTCGAAGAGGGTTTTTATGCCTTGTTATCGAGCTAGGCGTGTGAGTGTATGTTTCACTATGGGTCAGGGTTTGGGAGAGCGGGGAGCGGAGCTCCACCCGCTCCCCTCCCCTTCCCCCGCGCGTCCCCCGCTCGCCCCTTCTCCTCCACCAATTTTCGTTGTTTTTACCCCCGCCTTCCGTTGGTGTTAGGGCCTCCGGCCGCAGCTCACTGCGGTGGCCGCAGGGCCGCGGTGGCCGCAGGGCGCTGCGGGCCTGCGGGCACCGCAGCGGCGCCGCCGCCTGGGCAATGCCCTGTGGCTAGGGTTAGGGCATAGCCCGCCCTCGCCGCTAAGGGTTAAAATGCATTTTTCGTTTTAAACATAGTTTAAAAAAAAAAACACGTAGTTGTTTTAAACGTTATTTTAAATGCGTTTTTTTGATGTTTTAAATTAGTTTATAAAATGATTTTTTTTAAAATGTAATTTCTTTTATCATTCAAAAAGAAAACATATGATATTTTATATCATTTTAATGATAGTTATTTTAATATTTGGTATAATTAGAATTGTAAGTGCGATTAAGGTATTATTGCTTAAAAACACAATAGAGAACAATCTGTTATTGGGAAATCGTTTTAATACGATGGAATTACTATCAATGATGTTAAATGCTATATAAAAACATATCAGTTGAGTAATTGAAAAGTAAGTGATATATTTATCGTGGGTGTTCGAATTTAAATGATATGCCTTGGAAGTGATTATCTCCATTTAGATTCTCCTCCTACATTTTTTATTTCCGTAATCCGTATTATGTAACTGGAATTGAAATTATGAATCTGTAGAGATTAATTTTAGACCAGTATGTCTATGATGCTTGTTGGAGATTAAATATCTTATTTTAATTGTTTAATGGTTGTCTGAATTTGAGTATTATGAATTTGGTTTAAAAACTCCTTATGGCTTAAATTGCCTGTTCGATGCTTTGAACCTGAGGAGTTAGAAAACCAAGAACAACCTATCCCTTGATGAGGTAGATAACTGTAACCTATTTTTAGATCATGTAGAAAACTTGATCGATTTTAATGTTTAAATCAATTTGAGGAATGTTGTCCTTTCTGATTATTGCCTTGCGAGTTTAATTGTTGTATTCGCCCTTAATTATGAAATGGCATGTTTTGCTTTGTTTAGTAGGACCCTGTCGTATGGATGATTTGGTGTTCCTATTTCAGTCCTCGATTCCGAGTCGACTATTGTATTGTGGTAGTGTTGTTTTGATCATATCCTCCTTGAGTGTGAGTCGAATGATGATTGTGGTTGACCTTAATTTGTCAGGTCTCTAGTTAGAGTACCGTCAGTAAGTGTTCATCTTTGAGTCGTGTTCGACCAGATGATTGTTTCTCTCTTCTTGAACTCCGTTCGTCTGACCATGTGTATTCCTTGGTTTTGAGTTCGTCTGAGTTTAGTCTAGTGTCGTAAGGGAAAGTGGCTTTCGATTGGGGGTCGCGCCCAAAGTGGCTGCTGGGTAACCCGTCGAAAGTGTGTCTAATAAGTGATAACCTAAATAGATTAGAATGTAATTTATAAATAAGATAATGTGCCTCACACATGGGACGAATGCTATCATAGATTCGAAATGCTGTGAGAAGGCCTGAAATGGCAAACCATCTTCCTTGTCTTCACGAGAGGATGTGTGGGTCCACATGAGGCTTGGATGGGCCGGAAGTTCGGATTAGGTTGCCAGGGTTACCAGTGTATGGGCCGGGACCTATGAAGACTTGCCATGGTATCCATACCAGGTTGTGTGATGACACTTGTCCCTACGTTCACTAGTGTGTTGTCGTTTTGTCCTGTTTTGAGTACCTTTGTGAGTCGTCCTTTGTCGCTGCCCTTGTGAGTGTCGGTTTCATGTTAGACCTTGGGTGGTGATGGCTCAGTTTTATGGATGCTCTCTTGGACCTTTTGTATTAGCTTGGATTATGTTCGGCTGGATCCTGTTCTTTTTAAGGATCGTTTATGTATTATTGACCGATGTGGTCGTTTGTATATTGCTTATGTATCACCTTGATGGCTGGATAGTACTTGGTGTAACCTCTTGTACTCTTAACCTTATTATTTATCAGAGGGGTCTTGCAGTTGAGCAGACCCGGAGATGTAGCCCTTTAGGGGTGAACTCCGAGATCATTATGGTGTTATGTGATGTATTCTCTTATGTTTCTTTTATTCAGCTTTATCATGTATGATTAACTTATGTTAGAATGGTTAAGTGGATAATTGGAATTAACTATAAATGCTTATATTCAGTTCTTTCTTGAATGCCATGTTGATCGAATGCGTAAGTGGTTTAGATGAGATTGATCATAGATGCTAGCATGCAATCGTCTTTTAAAATGCAATAAGTTGGAATATGAATGAATGTAACTTAGAGTAGTGAATTATACTCAGTTGTTGTTAAGGAATTTAAATATGCTTGGAAAGATCTCTTATGTTATGATGAAATCCTAGTGTATTAGAATGTTAGATGTATGGTTTGTAACTTTATATGAAAAGCTTGAATGAAGATTATGAATGGATCTTAATGGATGTATCCTTGCTTGTGATTATATTTCCCTCTTTTGAAAGGAATTATCCTGATTATGAATATATCTCGTGATTAAGATATTCAGCTTTTGGATTAATTGTGTGAGTAAAGTGTATTGTGAAAATTTAAGTAATCTCGTTGGGAAACTCTTTAGGAGTTAGTTGAAGTCTTCCGCTATGTAATCTGAATCTTTGATATCTTGTTGCATCTTATGTGTTGTAACTTTAAAAAATAAAATTTGCACTCTATTCTTGTGTTTTGGCTTAATCCCTTCGGGGTTTCCTGGCGGGGCATTACACCCACATTATACTTAATCAGTCTCCCCAGACCCTCAGCTAGAAGAATGAATAAGTATAAGGAAAGGGGGTCCCCTTGACAAAGACCCTTGGATGCACCAAACTACTCATCATGATCTCTATTAATTAGCACAAAGAATGAGGTAGATGAAACACAACTCATAACTCATTGGATCTTGTAGACGTATAAAAAATGACCATATTCCTAAATGAATATCTTATGTTCATTTCTCTATTTAATTAAATCCAATTTAATTGAATTACTCACATTCCTCTATTTAATTAAGTAAATTACTCCATTTATTTAATTAAATTCAGTATACCTCCTTTACCATTTAATAGGATAAATCATTTTATTCAATTAAATCCCCTATCCACTTTATAATTAAATTCAAATTTAATTAAATAGTTTATCCTAAATTGAATAAATCCAATTTATTTAATTTCCCCAATTGAAACCAAATTGAATTAAATTCATTTTATTCAATAAAATCCTATTATCCATTCATCCACTTGCAAAATCCTACATCTCCCACTTGCTTCCTAAACCCTATACCTAACCCTTTCTAGACTCTTCTAATCACTTCTAAATTAACCTAACCCATCTCCTAAATATTGTCACATCCCTAAGCAAGGGGAAGTCACTTCTCAAACCCTCAAAGTCTTTGAAAACCCTTAAAGGCTTCAACCACTTAACTTTGAAACTCTCCCAAACCATTAATGGTTAACTCAACCCTCTAGCCTGATTAAAGAATTTCCCTAAACTCAACCTCCATGTAACCCAATGGTCTCATCAAGCATTTATTGCTTTGACCATGGTTATCCTTAATCCTTTGCACAAGAGTTTATCCTTTGGATAAAACCTTTATCGAATGGATAAAACTAACATAACCATAACCCTTACCCCATAAGATAAGCATGAGGTCTTCTCAAGCATTTAATGCTTCTTACATCTCTTCTCAACCCAACATTATTTTGACATTTGTCACCATTTCATTGGTGCAAATTGCAAACATGGATTCCCAACTTTCAAACTCAACCCTTTATTACCTCTTTCAATCTTGGCCATTCATTGCCCTATTTTTGCTATAAATAGAGCTCTCCATCCTCCATTTTAATAATCCAAGACTTTAGCTTCATACTTATACTAAAATCCATCCAAGCTTTAATATATCATTGTGCTCATCATTTAGCCTCTCTTTTCAATAGGAATTAATCTAAATATGCATGTTTAGAGTATTTTCCTTATCATTTAGCTTAATCATAGACTAGTATATCATGCTAGGATAGTCTTGCTACTAGTCTTGTCATCTTATAATCTAGTTTATTGCATTTACAGGATCATGCATAGCTTAGGATGCATTTCATCTTAAAATCAACCAAAGCATCCCTCGTTCTTGCATTTATCATCCCTAAGCCACTTTGCTCAGTGATTTGAGAGCAAAAAAATTAGTTTGAGGGACCTTGTGAGATAGAGAACCATGGAAGCAACCTTGGGAAGCTGAGCCATATTTCATGACTCCATAGCTTGCACCAAGAAGTCTCGTGGGTATGTTTGCAAGGCTCCTTAGGCTTCATTTTTCACATTTCGAGTTCTATCGACCCGCTTTTCCTGCATACATTTTTGGCACCCACCGTGGGGCACGACCCCATATATCAAATCAGTTTTTGAATTTAACCCCTTTTGCAGGTACACAAGAATTAAGAATCAGTGCACAGCAAGCATTCTCTAGCGCATCTGGTTAACAGCCTAGCGCATCTCGCTTACTATTCAGTGCATTGGGTCCATCTTGTAGCACGTCAGGTCTTTACTATAGCGCATCATCCCACTAATATTTTTCTATAGGTCTCGGCGTGGGAGAAAAACAAAGCAGTACATCCGGAAATCAGCTTAGTACATCTTGAGAATAGCCTAGCGCATCACTGTCATCTTGTAGCGCATCACTGCCATATTGTAGCATGTACAGTTTGTTCTGTGGTGCATCACTAACCAAGGCATAATCAAAATTTTTAACCAAACCAAAAATGTTTCTAACAGTTTGACTGACTTTTGCAGGGTTTTAACATTTTCTTGCAAGGGGAGGTTAGATTTTATTGACAAAATTGCAAAGAATTTTTTTTTTTTGCTAACTTAGTTAAGTTAGTTAAAGCTTGGGATTATTTTACTTCTGTTTGGATAAAATTGAACTCACTTTATTTTTGGGCTGTAAAAAGAACCACAATAAAAATAATTTCCTGCTTTCATAAGAGAAAAACTCTATTTTGGGCTATAAAAATAACAAAACAAACTTTCCTTTTTGCAAAAGTAGCTTTAAAAAGAACCTCACCATCCTTTGGTGTATAAAAGGATTCATTTTCAATTTTTGCAAGGAAAAGAACCACACTTAAAAGTTTTTGTTTAAAATCAAAAAGGACAGTTCTTCCCCTTTTCTGATATTCTTTTGTTGACCAAATCAAAGTTTTGCTTTGTTGACTAGGTTCTTTTGCTAGATTAGATAATCATTGCTTTAAGGAAATAAAAAGAACACCATGTTTTATGGGGAAACATCTCCATATAGATCTTAGAAAATCATTGACTTGAAAGGTAAAAAGAACATTGTTTGCCTTGTCTCGAAAGTGGAACATATATGCTCTCCCCTTAACTGGGTGACCAAAAAGCCAAACCACTCTTATGCTTTCAGTATTTCAAGTAATAAAAACCTTTAGCAGGCCTGCCTTCTCGAGGGGTTGAAATCAACTCTTAAAGCCATTTATGGCTGGTGTGAAGGGAATGACCTAAGTGGGAAATGACTTTGATGCCAAGTGTTCCAATCCACTATAATCAAAAGTGGAAAGTGACGAAAGTCATTTTCAATGGTTGCGCATAGCGATTAGCTTTCCCCTAGTATCCTTGAGATATGTAAAGCCTTTGTTTTAAAGGTTGGGAAGCCTCCTAAGGGAGTTTATCACTGACAGCCGAATAGGAAGCTTGATTACGAACTTTGAAAGTAGAAACCTTGAGCCAAGCCAGTAACAAGACATTTATAATATCATAGTGCAAGGGTGGGGAAGAAACCGCCCCAAAGATCACTCACCATATATCTCCCAAGATAAATACTCAATTGTGAAGTAATTCACTTTGGGTTAATTTCTAGCAAAAGACAAAAAAATAGGTGCCCCCTAATGGGTGACACGACTGTTTGAGCTAACGGAAAATCGAGACTAGTGGGCTATGGTATTATTTATGACCCTTGAATAAAGGGTCCTTCTGAAGTGTATTATTTGTATCCAATTCTGTTAAAACATTGGGGATTTGAACACATCCTCGTAGAACATACACTTATTGTTAGATTAAACAAAATGGTTGTCTCTTTGGTGCTGTGTTTGCATTTATTACTTTAGAAAATCATCTATCAGTACTGAAAAACTCAAAACAAATTTCAAAAATTACAACAACCAAACAAAAGAAAATATCAGGGCAGTCTGGCGCGTGAGAGAAGCTTCTTAGCGCATGTGATACATCTTTTAGCGCATCAAACCTTCACTTTAGCATGTCCAGTTTTAACAGTAGCGCTTTACCAAAATTTAGAAACAACGTTAAAATAGTTAGCGCATCCGAAAAATAGTCTAGCGCGTCAAAGCATTAGCTTAGCACGTGGGAGTCAATCTCTAGCACATCAAGTTTATCAATTAGCGCGTGGAAGGCCCATACTAGCGCATGATCTCTTAGGCAAAAATAGAAAACAAATTTTAACAGTCTTAACCAATTAGCACATAGACTGGGGCAGCCTAGCATGTGGGGTCTTTTCCCTAGGGTATCAAGAAATTTCTGTAGTGCATTCGGTCTTTGTTTTAGCACGTGATCAAACCCAGAAAAACAGGGGGCAAAACAGTGGAAAATTTTGAAAATTTAGAAAGCATTCTTTGGGAACATCCTTTCATCAGCTTCATTTTCATCAAACAAGAGTATAAAAAATAGAGCTTTAAAAACTATTTCTTGAGCAAATTTTGTGTCAAAACAAAAGCTGTACAAAATCCAAAACTGATTGCACAATAAACATATCCATCGTATCAAAATCAAGAAACATCATCGCAAGTGATGAATAGGTCCTTTATTATCTCACGGATTATATCTCAAAACCACTTGTTCAAAATCTCAGGTTGTCAAATCATGTTTCCATATCGGGAGACTTTATCCATATCATTTGACACGCTTTGTCGTGAGGGGGCATCTAAACCTTCACTTTGATAAAGTAAAACTTGAGGTTTCAAAACAAGATCAAATAAATCCAAAACAATTCAAACGAAACCATTAAATCTCTTATGCATGACTAATCCCCATATTCTGAGAAGAAAGAATATTTATCGTAACACCACGTTGAAGAAACAACAACCAAGTTTTTCCAAATTTGTCAAAAGAAATAAATTTTTATACACCAATCGTCAACTCTTCAAATCTCATCAAACATTCCTTCATCACGTCAAACTTTATATCCAAAACAAATCCAATGAATTTGGCAAAGAGCCTTTGAAGACTAGGGCATATTGTCAAAAATCCGCATTCAGTCAATTCATAAACCGTGGAGGAAAGATCAATCCGACATTCTTTCCCGACGAGTGCATCAGTTACAACACACCCCGACTTGAACCACCAACCCCCGAGCAACATATCGAAGTGGATTTTTTCCCCTTTATCATAGAAAGCTTCTACTAAAATGCCTGTTACTCACTCTCAACAAAACAAACAAAGTGAGGCACAAGCAGAATCCAATATGAATTGGAGGTTATCAAATCCTTTTTAAGGTCCACACCTAAAGGATACTAAAATTTCTAAGGAACTTCTTTAGGAATACCAAGAAAGTGCTTCGTTCCAAAAACTTGTGGAAAGACTCATGGAAAATGATAAGGAAAAATACTTGCTCATGCTCACAAGAAAAGGAGTTAAAATTCCTAAGGACCTTGACCCAGACATTTTTCGAACAAGATCTCAAAATTATGAATATCAAGAAAGACAAAGAGAAGAAGATGCACGTGACCTTGAGCAAGAAATTCCTGAACAACACATCCTTGAGAAAAACATACCATTCCATACACCACTTCAACCCAGGATTAATGCAAGGGAAGAACTCTTCCCTCTGCAAAACAATGCGCCTTTGGTTGCCCTTACTCAACAAATGCAAATGTTACACAGACAAATGCAAGACATGCAACAAGGAATAACAGTACAGTATTCACTAAATGAAATTTGTCCTTATCCATTTGACAAAATATTGCACATGATCCCTTTTCCTCCGAATTCAGATGTACCTAAATTTGACAAGTACGATGGGAAAAGTGATCCCCGTGATCACGTTAGAGAATTTTGTACCATGATCCTTGAATTTGCTCATGACGACACCTATCTGATGAAGTTATTCCCAAGAAGTTTGGGAGGACAAACAATGGAATGGTTATCCAAAATCACACCTCCTGTCAGATCATTTGATGAACTAGTCAACAAATTCATCACTCAGTATTCCTATAACATTCAACATGCTATAACCATGCTAGACGTCTGTAACACCAAATAGAAAAACAATGAAACATTCATGGTATTCCTTCAATGTTGGTGACGTATGGTTTCACAATATCCTTGAGATATTCCTGAAAAAGAGAAAATGGAAATTTTCATTGACAACTTGAATGGTGAGATGAGTTATAGGCTCAAACTCCAATGCATACCATCTTTCGCTAAACTGATTGAAAACAACATTCAAGTAGAAGAAGCATGTATCAAGAAAGGGACCCTAAAATTCTTCAAAGAAGGAAAAAGTTCATCAAACTACAATAACCAAAATAACAACTTAGACAAATGTAGATTCTGGATTCGAAACAAAAATAATGGAAACGAAGGAGGCAATGAATCACATGATCCAAAATCTAAATAGCCAGTGCTTGCATTATCAGGAAATCCTCAAGCTACAAAGAACCCAAAAGGTGCTAACCTAGACACTAACACATATGCACTGAATACCAATAAAGGTAAACCTAACACAAACAACACAAACAATACTCAAAACAATACCACAAATCGAGGACATAATAACAATTCATGAGATGGCACCAATAATTTCCAAAAACATGTCTTCACACCACTGGGACAATCACTAGAGTCAGCATTTAGAGAACTCCTGGCAAACAAGATTATCTCTTTGCTCGCAATCAACAACTATGAACCACAAATCAAACCACCTTGGTGGAATGACTCACACTTTTGTGATTTTCATCACAACAAAGGTCATCAAATGAACGATTGCATGAGATTGAAAAACATTGTTCAAGACATGATTGATAGAGGTGATTTAACAATGGATGGTCTCAAGACAAATGGTGACCATGGAGCCTTTAAAAATACTCTTCCAAACTATAACAAAGATGGAGCTTCAACCTCAAATGATACACATGGGGCTTGTATCAATCACATATACAATAACACCATCAATCACATATCAGCTGTAGACAATCATGTAAATGTCATCACAATCTGAGACCAGCATAATCATGAATCTGTTAATGTAACAACCAAAGCTTAGAAATATGTCTTGAAGGGCCACACACCAACAACAAACACTATACCAATAATCCAATATGATTTAGTTAGTCAACTGTGCAAAACACCTGCTCAAATATCTATATTGGAATTACTGAAACTTTTGCCAAAACACAGACATATTGGAACAAGCACTATTGGAAACCAATGTACCTCGAGATCTGGATGCTGACAAATTCCAAGCCATGGTCGCTCATATTACAGGGCCTCATAATCTCACCTTCTCAGAGCATGATAATACTTCCTTAATTCATCCGCATAACACTCCTCTCCATATTGAAGTCATTGTCTATAAACACTGAGTAAAAAGAGTATTGATAGATGGAGGAGTTGGACTTAATATATGTACCTTAAAACTTATTCGTGCATTAGGCTTCTCAGAGGAGTCTATTGATCCACACAAAAAAATTACTATAAAGGCATATGATGATGAGGAAAGATCCTCTAAAGGGACAATATTGTTACATACAAAGAGATACTATGTGCCAGGTCTTACACATAGACCTCACATAGAATATTTTATTAGGTCGACCCTGGATACATGAAATGCAGTGCCTTCTACGTATCACCAGTGTGTCAAATTTCCCTATAATGGATAAGAGGTCTCTTTATCTGTTGATCACAATCCATTTCAACATTGTAATGCAATGGGGGCAACCCAGCATAGTTTGGTTCCCCATAATACGGAAAAATGGAAATCCTCAACATCAAATGTATAGAAGGAAAAGTCTGAATCATTACCTGGAGATTTCAAGCAGAAAATGCAAATTAGAGAACAAGGCATGGGGAATACTCTTTGGAACCCATGTGTTTGGCTAACTTGCCAACATCACCCAGATCTCATGGATTACCTACAACATCAACACATCAGATAACTCAGCCCATCACCAAATTTGATGGTACCTTCATCCAACTCGGCACTCTAGCACATGAATTAGAGGAAAAAGACATCCTTAGTTGGTTATACAAAGATGAGGAAGAAGATAACAGAGTAGTTTCTCTAGAAATAGTTCTACCAACACACTTATATGGAAAGGGCTACTTAATCATACAAAAAATGGGATATAATGGTAAAGGACCTATTGGAAAATGCAAAGAAGGAGCCACTGAACTAATAGACCTTCCTTCATAGCTCAATAGGGACAAAACAGGATTGGGCTATAAACTCACTTTCCTACCAAGAAAGATACCATGCAAGAATCCAAAACCTCAATGGAAAGCAAAGAAGAAGTACAAAGAAGAATCCTGCCAGGAAGCACTATTTGAGTCAACTGAAACAATCCGCAAGGATCATGAACGTAAAGAACAGAAGCAACATTAGGAGAAACTCCTCAATCACAAGAAAGCCATATCTACAGTAGTAGCTCATATTCCAGCTTCAATATCTAAAAAGGAAAAACTACCTCCTGATATCATTATTCCTCCCCAAAGAGGAACAGTATATGAGAAAATACAAAAGGTAGAAGAAGGATCTGAAACAGAATCAACAAAAACTATCAAACTGGTATCAATCATCAAAGATCTATTTTCACCATATAGCATACTTGTTTACAGCACTAAAAAGATCTAGGATGATAACTCTAAGACTGATTCCAATGAATATGAATGGGGTAGCTGCTCAAATGCTACTGAAGATACCACTGAAAATACTAGTTCCATATCCCTTTCTCAAGAAGAGCATAATGCAGAAATTAGACTACCTGAATTTGGGCTGCAGAATATCTATGACGCTAAGGAAAGTGAGCAGAAACATTATGAACAATTATATATGGAGGATGATACCATCAAAGACCTCGATGAAATCCTAAACTTCTTTAACACCCAAACCAATCACGATGAAACCTTTGTCTTGACACTTATAGTAGCAGAACTTGATCCACCAAATGATTCCTTACCACTTATCTTTCTCGACCTCATTGACTGGGATGAACTTGAAATACATGATATACCAATTTTCCTAGATGATCAATCTATTATCCACTACCTATGTACTGTTAACCTGAAAACAGGCACTACCAATGAACAAAGTAACAATGTCTACAACTAAGGGAGTGCCAAGTTTCTCAGTCATAAAAATGAACGAAATAAAAGATCTAATGCTGAAAACCAGTCAATGGCAGCTCTAGATCACAAAAAGTAAAAATAAAGGACGTATTTGAGGGTGAAAACCTTTTTAAGGCACCTAAAGATGGGAGACTTGACACTCTTCCTAAACATTTTCATGAGCGATCACCCATATTGATTGAGCCCACTCAATCAATCAACATTGGTACTACAGAAGCAGCCAAAAACATACACCTGGCAGAATCTCTGACAGAGGAGGAAAGATTAGCATTTATCATTTTTTTTGAAGAAAAGCAAATTAACTTTGCTTGGTCATACACAAATATGCCTGAAATTGATCCACACTTAATCATGCATCACTTGTCCATCTCTCCTGGAGTGAAGACAATCAAGGAAAAACTACGAAAGATGAATCCACAGGTGGCACTCATGGTCAAAGCTGAACTAAAGAAACTATTAGATGTCAGATTCATTCAACCCATCAACTATGCAGAATGGATTTCCAACATAGTACCAGTATCAAACCCAGATGGCAGTATCAGAATCTGCATTGATTTTAGAGATGTCAACAAAGCCTATCTAAAGGATGACTTTCCTTTGCCCAGTATCGACATAATTGTAGACCTCACAGCAGGCCATGCAATGCTCTCACTAATGGATGGTTTTTCAGGCTATAATCAAATAAAAATAGCCCCATAAGATCAAGATAGAACAACATTTACCTGTCCTTGGGGAATGTACTGTTGGAATGTTATGCCTTTTGGCTTAAAGAATGCAGGAGCTACTTATCAATGAACAATGACAACAATCTTTCATGACATGATGCATACCTTCATGGAAGACTATGTGGATGATTTACTAGCTAAATCCTTCACCAAAGCAGAACATCTTAGCATCCTAACAAAGTTTTTTGATCGATTGGAAAAATTCCAAGTCAAGCTCAACCCTAAGAAGTGTGTCTTCAGGGTTACATCAGGCAAGTTACTAGGCTACATAGTTTCAGCTAAAGGTATTGGAGTGGATCCAGCAAAGGTACAAGCCATTATGGAGATGCCACCACCAAAGAATATCAATCAGCTCCACTCTCTACAAGGACGACTTCAATCAATCAGGCGATTCATCACTCAACTAGCCGATAAAAGTCTACCATTCAATCACTTGCTACATAATAATGTACCTTTCATATGGGAAGCTAAGTGTGTAGAATCTTTTTATCAAATCAAATAGCACCTAATAAACCCACCAGTTCTAGTACCACCATTAGTAGGAAAGCCACTCATTTTATACATTTCAACAATAGATATATCATTGGGGGCACTATTGGCACAAGAGGATCAACAAGGAAAGGAACAAGCCATATACTACATCAGTAGGACATTGAATGGCTATGAAATCAACTATACATTCATTGAGAAGGCTTGTCTAACAGTAGTCTGTGCTTCTCAAAAGTTCCGACATTATATGCTAGCACACACAATTAAGCTAGTGGCAAAAATTGATCCTCTCAAATATCTACTCAGCAAGGCATCTCTTACAGGCCAATTGGCTAAATGGGTCATGATTCTCAGTGAATTTGATATCCACTACACAGAACGAATAGCTATCAAAGGACAAGCAATTGCAGATCCACTAGCTAAAGCACCGCTACCAGGAAAACAAACTATGGAGATTGAATTTCCAGATAGAGATGTTCTTTCTATTTCTACCAAGCAATGGACCCTATACTTTGACAGATCCTACACACAACATGATTCAGGTGCTGGCATTCTATTTATCACTCCTGAAGGACACACTATACCAAGATCATATAGGCTAATGTTTCCATGCACAAATAATGTGGCTAAATATGAGGCAATGGTTATAGACATCAAAATGGTCGTAGAATGGAAAATCACGAAATTAAAAGTCTACAGAAATTCACAACTAGTCGTCAATCAAATCAACAATGAGTATCAGACAAAAGATGACAAGCTACTACCCTACAAACGAATGATGGATGACTTCAAACAGTATTTGTACACATCACCTTCAAGCAAATACCAAGGTTGAACAACAAAGCAGCTATTGTAATGGCTACTATCACTTCATTACTATAGATTCCAGAGAAATAGAGTCATTACGAGTTTCTGGTAGAGCAATTGTTCTCCCCAGCCTATGACCACTCTGAATCCCATGTTATCTATGCCTTGACTGGTTCAGATTCTCCTTTGTATGGACCGATATATGATTATCTAAAAAACAACATCCTACCCATTGTGCTATCATGAAACCAAAAACATAATTTTATCCGACAAGCCACCCATTATACCCTTACTGCTAATACTTTGTACTGTCGAGGTCTAGATGGTACTCTCCTCCAATGCCTTGATCATAATGAATCTAACTCTGCTTTACACGAGCTTCATAAAGGTATCTGTGGCACACATTCAAGTGGGACTACTCTTGCTAAAAAGCTTCTAAGAATGGGATATTACTGGCCGACAATGGAAAAAGATTCTTATCATTTTGCAAAAAAGTGTCCTAAATGCCAGATCCATGGCAATCTGATACATGCACCAGCATAGGAACTGCAGCCATTTACAACATCCTGGCCCTTTTGTAAGTGGGGACTCGACTTGGTCAGCAAAATTCATCCTTCATCTTCACATGGACACAAGTTCATTATAACTGCAACATAATACTTTACCAATTGGATAGAAGTAGTCCCCATGACCACAGTGACTAGAAAACAAGTTGCCTCTTTTATCCTAAATTATCTAATCTGTAGATATGGTATTCCAAGCTCCATCATCACCGATAATGGACGAACTTTCAAAAACCAAGATGTCCGAGAACTATGTGAACAATTCAAAATACAACATCGGTTCTCTACACCATACTACCCACAAGGGAATGGTCAAGTAAAAGCATCCAACAAGAAAATACTAAAAATCCTAAAGAAAATAGTGAATGATGCAGGCAAAGATTGGTATGTACAACACAATCCAGCACTTTGGGTATACAGAACTAGCATCCACACACCTACAGGAGCAACACCTTTCTCATTGGTCTATGGATCAGAAGCTATTTTACCCCTGGAGGTAGAAATTTCATCTCTCAGAGTCTCCCTAAAAGACTTAATCCTAAATGAAGAGTATCGAGTCAACCAACTACAAGAACTGGAACTATTAGATGAAAGACATCAGCATGCTTACACTCATCTCAAAGCATATTAGCAATGCATGTGAAAAAGCTACAATCACATAGTCATTTCCTAAAATTTAAAAGTTGGTGACCTAGTCCTCAAGGAAAATCCAAGAAATCAGCAAGATCGAGAAAAGAAAGGGAAATTTTAACCTAATTGGTTAGGTCCCTATGTCATCATATCAGTCTATGGATCAGGTTCTTATCAGCTAACAACTTTAGAAGGAGATGTTCTCGAAGAACCAACTAACAACATTCATCTGAAGAAATACTACACTTGAGTAGTCTAATGCACGGAAAAAGTCAAAAACAATTAAAAAAAAAAAATCAAAAAATCAAGGAAAAGCAAATAAAAAGGTACAATAAAAGCAACTAGTGAAAACCTGGTAGCAGGCGCTATTGTGAAAGGATAGCTCCTTTATCTATATCCATATCCTTATCTCTGCAGTAAAACACTATTGGCCATCACCCGACACTTCGTAAATATCCATTCAAGACATATTTAGCATAGTCACTATCCTGATTTATCCATCTATCCTTTCACCACATTTTACCATGGCTTGGTAATCACTGTACATACCCGCATCAAGAGGTACACTTAGCTAGGGACAATAATCATCAACACTTACAAGCATGTTCAAACCGTCAAGGCTATTTGCAAAACTCAGAGTATCATGTCCAACAAACAAAAAATTACACAAACCCAAATCAAAACATTGATCGAAAAAAGATTCACAAGAGAAAAACAATGGATAATTTTCTGAAGTACCAAATGTTGCATTCTGCATAAAGTCTTGACTATTTTTGCATTTAAACTTTTTGAATTATTGGATTCTCTAAATTTTCTCAACAATGCTTCTAAGCTAGAGAACATCAAAAAACTCCAATATTTTCTTAGTCTTCTATCTGTGAGGCGATCATTTGTACTGTGTAGATATTTGTCTCGAGACGTGATTCACAACATATCACTGAAGACATGATTCCACTTTACGCATACAAATGGTTTAATCTTGTCTGTTTATACGCAATCCGCACTCTGGTCGTCCTGGTTCAATTATACCTTGACACTTGTGCTATCTTGCAAAATCAAACATCATGTAAAATTTTCTCAAGTCATCATGGTTCAATTATACCATTATGCTTGTATAAATTTTTAACATATCCAAAGATCAATCCATGCTCAATGATGATACATATATCGAAAGCAAATAACATGTGGTTATATCAAATGATAAATGTAGAATGAGGATGCTCCAAAAACAATTTGTTGCATATCATTTTATAATTAGTTGCATATCATTTTACAATTAGTTGCATCATTTCACAATTAGTTGCACATTAAATCATACATCTCATTTTCATGATACATCTCACAGCATATCAAATCATACATCTCATTTTCAAGATACATCTCATAAACATCATACATTTACATCATTGCATTTCACTTCATCATAACATCTATCTAAGCATTGAATCATCATAAAATAAACACAAGCATATAGAAAGAATGCATCCATAAAACATCACATGATCAAAGAAAATGGTGTCATATATATATATATTAAAAATGATCAAAATGTACAATATCTGTCATGTCTGTGCCCCATACAACAAAAACAATGATAAAAAATACAAACGGAGACATCGTCTCTCAAGTATGACTATCTCCTGAAGGAGACGGTCTCGCCGCAGAAGTCCCAGCCCCTAGCTCTCCAGGTGGATCATGTCTCGATGGCCCTGTCATGCCTCTTCTCTCTGACCATGATCCAGTCTCTCGAGATCGACTTGATTTTGACTATGTAAAACTCTACACTCAGTGCTCCCTAGGCATCACAACCTCATAGTGTCAACGGTAGTACTCTGCCTCCTGGGCTCTCAAAGCTAGCTCTCTCAAGTTGTCTCTCATCGGACCACCTACTGCTGCTCTCTGCATGCTCACTGCGAGCTCCTCTGCTCGACACCACCGCTCTATCTCAATGTCGTGCTCGGTGGTGAACTATGTAATTTGATGTTGTTGCGCTAATAACTATGCCTGCAGCTGCTGCACTATCACCTATAGGGTCCTAATCTAGGTGTCCTCCACATGAGTCAGAATCCGAACCCATAGGGGTACTTGTGAAGGGGTACCCCCTATCCCTCTACCTATCCTCAGTGCTGGTGGAGGTAACACATCAGTCCTCCTCCTCTGGGTTGGCCGTCTCACCTCATCAGTCCCTCCCACTACTGCTATCACCTCTCCTAACATCCCCTCACCCCCTGCTCCAATAACCAAACCTCCTCTACCTCTATCCATCATAGCTCATCGAATTTCTCTCTCCACCCACACCCCTCTATCACTACCTCTGTCCCCTCTCCTCCCCTTATCTCCTCTCCCTCGTCGTCCTCCTCCACCACCTCCATCATCTCCCTCATCCCCATCTCCACCTCCCTCATCCTCATCATCATCAAAAGCAGGACACATCTCCGCTGGATCTAATATCCTCACCATGACATGAGCTGCAAACAATTTGGCAAACTCATCTGTCATCCCAACATCCAAAATCTCCAGGCATAGTCCCATATTTGGCTTGCTAATTGCACAAACTCCTCTACGGCCACTGCACTGTCAATATTTGGGCCCCAATCTGGTATATCCTGCCTCTGACACGCATACAAACAGGTCCCTTGTGGTATCCCCTGCTGCCGACCAAACTAACGCAAAACTCTCGTAGCCAAAAATCTCTTGACCACAAAAGGGGTCTGCCCTATCAAAAACCGAGTCATGAAGACATATGCATCTCCAACCTATCCTTGGCCAAACCTCACAACCTGTATATGGTCGCCAGACGACCATATCAATGTCATCCAATACCCTCCTCCGATGCTCCAACTTGCCCAACTTTTGCTAGACAACTAATCCCATGTATCCACATGCATAGGCACGCCCAACAGGCCTATCTCTATCCACCAATGGCCTAGCTATGGGAATGTGCTCCCAGCACCATACCTGTAGAAGTGTAACGCCAGCTAACAAACTATCGTAACCCAGGTAGACTACCTCATACAAGTCCCTATATAAATGGGCTAGCATAGTCGATCCCCATGTGAACCTACAGCCCTATGTCACCATCTCCTCCGACACTAGTCCCCATCCCACAGATAGTTCCTTTGACCTACGGTCGGGACATAGAAAACCACCTACAAAACATGCCAGTACCGATGGAAGAGGCGCATAGTCCAAATTCAGAAACTCCTGCCATGGAATCTTGTATCCGCACACTATATCATCATGAAATATCTGGCAAAGTGCCGCTATCCCACCCTCCTCTAACTGCTCATAAGGTAGTAGTGCACCTACTACAGGTATGCGCAGGATCTAGTAACAATCCTCTAGGGTCACTGTCATCTCCCCTGTGGCAAAGTGGAAGGTATTTGTGTCACTGTACCATCTCTCTGCAAGTGCTGTAAGAAAACCCCACTTCACAGTTAACCAAGGCATATCTAATAGGGAAGACATGCCACATCTCTCAATAATGTCTAGATTAGCCTGTGCCAACCGTGGTATCAATGCCCATGGTCTCGAGAACCGCTCGCATGACTAAACCACTCCCAATCGCTCCTGTCAAATAGAAAAACAAGTCCAATATCAGTTTCCTCATCAAAACATAGATATCATAATCAAAATCACATCATATCTATCCATATCAACTTGTAACACCACTCAAGTTTTCAAAAACCATATCAAACTTGTAACACAACTCAAGTCCCTACATCGCATCAACTTGTAACACAACTCAAGTTTCCAACCCATATCAACTTGTAAAACAACTCAACTTCCACAATCATATTAGCTTGTAACACAAATCAAGCTCCACATATATTAACTTGAAACAATGCAAATCAAATCAAGTTTTTATCAATTCCACATTAATATCTATGAATAACTTAAAAAATCACAAAACAAACCAAGTTATATTGGCACTTATATTGGACAAACTATCAAAACCATGACAACAAACGCAGAAACAAAACATTTACACCTATCCTATCAATTTTCCTTTCTCATAAATCATCTTTTCTCACAAAACTGATTGCATGTGCTAATTAAATTTGGCTATGTGCTAGATTGACTCTATGCGCTAACCTGTTTTCTCCACATGCTATCCTATCTACCCCATGCACTAGATTAACTCTATGCGCTACCTATTTCTTGCAATGCGCCATCTAATCTACCCTATGCGCTAAACCTATCCCATGTGCTAACCTATCCCACATCTGCGCTACCTATCTAACCCTATGCACTAGGTCTAACCTACGTGCTACTTATCCCTACCCATGTGAATCCATGTGTCCCTAATGCGCTAAGTTACATTTATGCGCTAACCTAGCAAATCTGTGTGCTAACCTAGCAAATTTATGCACTACCCTAGGTTTTTGGATGCTACCCAAAAATGAAAACCTTATGCGCTACGAAATTTTTCGTATACGCTAACCAATGACCCCTATGTGCTAAACCGAAAAAACCGCGTGCCAAAATTAAAAACATGACCAAAAATGACAAAATAAAAAAACAAAAAGGGGTCAAAAAGGTTGACTTACTGGTGGTCCATACGCGATAGGCCTCCGATACCACCGAATGTGCTCAAATTGATGTATAGAATATGGGATAGGCATTTTGTCTTCTCTCCAAAAGTCTTTCTCTCCAAAGTCAACAAGCACAAATGAGACAAAACAATGCACTTTTCCCCTTTTATAGGGTGAAATAAAATTAGGGTTGGGGGATTGAGCATGTAATTTACTCATGGTCTTCCTCATACCCTTGCACACATCCATATCGGGAGATGAATCAATTACTAGCATTCCACATAGCCAACATTTTACAATGCAAACACAATTATCAAATCAAATCAAATTTTCCAAATTTTTTATTCATCTCCTAAGGGGGCATTATCAACATCAAATATCAAAACTGGGGCATGCCATATCTCAAAATGACATAAAAAATTTATTTGATCATAAATCATGATGACACATCATTTTCTTTGAATTAACATGTGCACACACGTCACTTCAAAGAGGGGCAAAATGTAGACATATAAAAATGACCATATTCTTAAATAAATATCTTATGTTCATTTCTCTATTTAATTAAATCTAGTTTAATTGAATTACTCACATTCCTCTATTAAATTAAGCAAATTACTCCATTTATTTAATTAAATTCACTATACCTCTTTTACCATTTAATAGGATAAACCATTTTATTCAATTAAATCCCCTATCCAATTTTTAATTAAATTCAAATTTAATTAAATAGTTTATCCTAAATTGAATAAATATAATTTATTTAATTTCCCCAATTGCAACCATATTGAATTAAATTCATTTTATTCAATTAAATCCTATTATCCCTTCGTCCACTTGCAAAATCCTACATCTCCCACTTGCTTCCTAAACCCTATTCCTAACCCTTTCTAGACTCTTGTAATCACTTCTAAATTAACCTAACCCATCTCCTAAATATTGTCACATCCCTAAGTAAGGGGAAGTCACTTCTCAAACCCTCAAAGTCTTTGAAAACCCTTAAAGACTTCGACCACTTAACTTTGAAAGTCTCCTAAACCATTAATGGTTAACTCAACCCTCTAGCATGATTAAAGAATTTCCCTAAACTCAACCTCCATGTAACCCAAGGGTCTCATCAAGCATTTGTTGCTTTGACTATGGTTATCCTTAATCCTTTGCACAAGAGTTTATCCTTTGGATAAAACCTTTATGGGTAATCCTAACTTAACCATAACCCTTACCCCCTAAGATAACCATGAGGTCTTCTCAAGAATTTAATGCTTCTTACATCTCTTCTCAACCCAACCTTATGTTGACATTTGTCACCATTTCATTGGTGCAAATTGCAAACATAGATTCCCAACTTTCAAACTCAACCCTTGATTACCTCTTTCAATCCTGGCCATTCATTGCCCTATTTTTGCTATAAATAGAGCTCTCCATCCTCCATTTTAATAATCCAAGTCTTTAGCATCATACTTATACTAAAATCCATCCAAGCTTTAATATATCATTTGTGCTCATCATTTAGCCTCTCTTTTCAATAGGAATTAATCTAAATATGCATGTTTAGAGTATTTTCCTTATCATTTAGCTTAATCATAGACTAGTATATCTACTAGGATAGTCTTGCTACTAATCTTGTCATCTTATAATCTAGTTTATTGCATTTATAGGATCATGCATAGCTTAGGATGCATTTCATCTTAAAATCAACCAAAGCATCCCTCGTTCTTGCATTTGTCATCCCTAAACCACTTTTCTCAGTGATCTAAAAGCAAATAAATTGGTTTGAGGGACCTTGTGAGATAGAGAACCATGGAACCAACCTTGGGAAGCTGAGCCATACTTCATGACTCCATAACTTGCACCAAGAAGTTCTGTGGGTGTGTGAGCAAGGCTCCTTAGGCTTCATTTTTCACATTTTGAGTTCTATCGACCGACGTTTCCCACATCTAGATCCATTCAATAGCAAAACCAAAGGCCTTGAGAATTTTCTGGAGAAAAGACCATTAGACTCTATGATAAGCCTTAGCCATGTCCAGCTTGATAAACATAGCTTTTTCCTTAGAAGCTGCCATAGAATGAATGCTCTTGGTAGCGATGACCACTCCATTCAAGATTTGACGACCCTCAACAAACCCACTCTAATCTTCAGAAATGACCCCCCTAATAAAATTCTTCAACCTTTCTACTATTAGCTTAGAAATAATCTTACAAATCACATTACAAAGATAAATAAGATGGAACTCACCGAACTTGTCAACCCCATCACACTTGGGGATGAGCGCAATTAAAGCCACATTCAAAGCCCAAAGCATCTTCTTACTCCTCTGGGACTCTTGGACCACCTCCAATAAGTCCAATTTGATAATATCCCAAAATTCTTGAAATAACTCAATTGGAAACCCATCCGGTCCATGAGCCTTCCCCTTCTTCATGTGAAACACAATCATCTCAAGTTCATCCAACAAAATAGGTCCCATAAGCTTCGCATTCAACTCCCTAGTAACTAGAGAAGGAATACAAGAAAGAACCTAATTTTTGTCTTCTGAGTCCCCCTAAGAATCCTCACTAGAGAGAGATTTGAAATGCTACATAGAGTCTCTAGAAATATCCTGCAAGGACAAACACTGCTCAACTCTATCATTAACCAGCACAAGGATGGAATTGCCATGTCTTCTTGCTTTCACTGAATTGAAAATGAATGCAGTATTCTTATCCCCTGCTTGAAGCCAATCAATATGAGCTCTTTGTTTCTAGTAGATATCCTCCCTAAGCTCCCACTCCACTAAATCCCTGACTTCCCTGACTTCCTCCCTAAGCAAGGCTTCTAACAATCCATGCTCTCTAATCTATCTAGTAATGTCATTGATCTCTAATTGAGCTATTGTCATTGCATGAAAAATATTACCAAAAACTAGCAATTCCACCATTTAAGCTGAAACTTAACAAATTGCAGTTGCTTGGCAAAAGTGTATTTGGCAGTGCCAAAGGTTGGCCTCCCTTTCTTCCACCACTCTGCAACATGAATCTGCAAAGAAGAATCTCATAACCACATAGAATGGAATTTGAATGAAGGAGTGTGAGTGACCCAAGCAATAGAGGATACTAATTTGATGGGCCAGTGGTCCAAACCTTTCCAATCTAAAATATTGGAGCATGTGGACCATCCCCCACCTACCCAAAAACTAGATACTAGAAAGCGATCCAGCCTCTCCACAATCAAATACTCCCCTAGTCTCCTATTTCTCTAAGTGAACAAAAAATTATCGAGATTGATGTCAACAAGATTCAAGGTTGATATACTATCCTGAAGAAGGAAGGAAGAAGGCTCCAACCGAATAACACCACCCTTCTTCTCACTAAAATTTAAGATGGCATTAAATCACCCGCCATAATTCATGGATGAAAAGGAAAAACACCTTGCATAAAGGAAATATGACACCATGAAATCTTCTTACCTGAAGATCAATGGGGGCATAAATGTTAGTAAACAAGATATATTCCCCAATCTCAAGAGTAGAGTTAACCCAAGATAAAGCTGATGTAGAAGAAACCTACCATATAGGATGAATCCTCGAGGGGTTCCAAAGGCAAGCCACACCTCCAAAGGAGCCAAATACCCCAATACGCTGACATTCTCCTCTCACCCATAGCTTAGGCACTAGATCAAACACACTTTCTATAGATAATTTATCCTGCAAGAAAAGGATAATCATTTTAGGGGATTAGAAAATTGAGAATCCAAAGTCTTTATTGACCCTGACTCAACCAAGTTCTCCCCCATCAATTTAATCTTATCCAATTCCTTCTTTCTAACAACCTTCAAAATCTTCTCCGTTGCTCTTTTCTTAATGTCTTTTTGAAGAACACCTAGATGTAAAGAGAACTTATTACTTTTAACCCAAATAGATCCCAATTTCTGTGTTGCAGGAGAAACGTCCATACCACCCATCTTCACTTCAGCACTAGAGATGGGTCCCTTCTGAGCCAATACCTACTGACCCATCTCCATCTGTTGACTTCCAACCTCCTCCAAATCTAGGGTAGGATCCAAGTTCACACTATCAGGCATCAACCCAACTGCACTATGATCCAAAGGAATCATCTCCGGATTCACCTCCTATTGGCTAAGGTCATCCAAGGCTTGAAATATGTTAAAGGTGTCCTCCTCCCGACTCTCCTGTAAAGACCTCTTCTGACCTCGGCTCCTATTCTATGTCTTAACTCAAACAAAACCATTAGCAACCACAACCACAACAGACATGGAAGCTTTTCCTTAATTATCCCCATCAAGGTTACGGGATGGCTATTGAGGATGATGCTCAACTAATTTAGACCTATGCCACTTGTGCTGCAAATGACCATACTCATGACATAGATGACACTGAAAAGGTAAAGTCTCATAATCAAGTTGTTGGACCCAAGATTAAGAGCCCACACATATATCTATAGCATTTGGAAAAGGCTTACTAAGATCAATTTTGACACAAATGAGAGAAAAATTCATCGCTTTTCTCTCCAAGGTTTGCATTGAGGATCCAATAGGCTTCCCAAGCAGTGAAGCTAGCATATGCAACACATCCTCTTGATAAAATTCTATTGAAAAATGAGGTAAATAAACCCACACTAGGAACCGATTTAGGACCTCCTCCAAAGGGTTAAATCCCACATGCCAAGGTTTGATGAAAACCCCACCTAGTTATAAAAATAAGGGCCACCCTCAAAGACCCAATTGCGATCATCCATGCAATTAAAGTGACCATGAAATAATTATTTCCTAACAACATAACATCCATTTCCCCTTCTGGCACCCAAGTCCTCTGACCCCAATTCTCCAAAAAATGTAAACAATCTCTCATCCCCAAAAATTTGTAGTATAAAGAATTCTTAAATAAATATTCAACATCTTCAGCAATCATCTAAGGCAGAATTACCAATTTTGGCCGCTCTTTGCATCTCTCAATGCAACCATTAATCTTCAAAATCTGAGTGCCATTGGACAAACTAGCACTCGCAATACTTGGATATGGATCAAAAAGATTATTAACAAATGTCTTAGAACCTTTGGAAGGTGATTTTGAGCCCACCACTGCTCAAAAATCCATATTGGGTGAAATCCTCGAGGCATCACTGCCAGTAATAGACATCGCACCCAACTGCCAAACCACAACCCTAACAAAAGAGGGCAAGGAATCCTCCCACAACGGTTAACACCGAGCCCCCATCACAACAAAACCTAAACACCCACCCCTCCCAAATCCAGCCAAAGAAAAAAATTGGTTTTAAAACCCCCCTCATCCCATAGGCTCCCCCCACGCTGCTGCAAAACCAGCCCAACTGCACCCTACACCAACACCCCTTCCATGGGCCCCCCCGTAGCCACCAACACTAGACACGGATGCCCAAGGAACTGTCTCACCCTGCACCCCACTCCATTTCCCTCCCCACCATGCTCAAACCAGGAACAACTCTCACAAGCGAGGGCTCAGATGCCCTAGCTCGACACCAATAGTCTCCCGCAGATGCGATGCCATATAACTTTTAATTGACACTGGAAAATTAATTTTAGGTTAATTAAATAATTTAATTCATTTAGAAGAATAATTAGTAAGGATAGTTTTATTTGTCTACATTAACTATTCTTCATTACTTATAAATGATAGCTTTTATTAATTTTTTATTCAAATTATAGCTATATTATTTTTCTATTTAAAAAATAAACAATCTATCTAGTTAATTATGTCGAGAGGTATATTGTATTTAATTGTCAACCAATTAAAAAATGCAACGTATTAAGAAAACAAACATGCAACATATGAATATTGGTTTCTATTTTTTAAATACAGACAACTTTCTTATCTTTTCATAAAAACAAAAAATATACGAGTGTTGCTTTCTTCTCATCCAATTAGAAATAAAAACTTTCCTTCCATTATGGATTTCATTCCATGTCCTCTTTTTACCTATAAACATGTTCATGATCTAGAAAATTAGGTAAATGTTTTTATGAGAGAAGTTTTTTATTGAAGCACAAACAATAAGTGAGGCACATTGAAACAAGAAACAGGTGAGGAAAATTGATTGTTGCTCATGTGCATGGTGTTGATGTAGTGAAACCTTTCATTCTTTGATGAGCTTACACAATAGATCACAATAACTATTATTTAGATTTAGGATATATTAAATTTGATTTCATTAGTTGTCTATTCAATTGTTTGCAAGGGAGGTGATTGTGACAAGGGTGAAGATTGTGTTCTTTATATTTTTGATTTCATGTTTTGAATAATTTAAATTTAGATGTAGTTGTTATATTATGAAGTTAAATATTGTGCCTCTATGAATTGCTAATAGATTCCACTCAGGTGACAATCCTTGCCAGTAAATATTTATATATATTTAGGCTTCAATTTTCCTAACTATTATAGAATATGTTTTACCGAATCTGAATTTTGTAATGTAGTTTAGCTTAAAAGTTTAAGTTCCTAAAATAAGGAAGTTGGTGATTCCTTGAAATTTGTAGTGTAGTTCAACTCAAAACCAAGTAAATAAGTTATATTTCCCCCCTAAATTTTAATGATGGGATTCATCTCTTTTTTATGAGAATCATTAAATGATCAAAAAGTTAAAAATAATACTCCTAAGCATGTGGGATAATTTCTATCCCCACCCCATTTTCATCTACCGAGCTTCTATTTTTTAGGAAAAGATTCCAAATAATCCCATAACCCAAAAAAAATTCTTCATGGAACCTCTTTTTCCTTAAAAATAGATGCTTAAGCTCCCAAGAGACTCTTTCCTAAAATACTTTTTTCTTTTTGGATTTCATAGATTTAAATTAAATAAGTTTATTCAATCTCATTAAATTAAATATTTTAAGTAAGCTCCTTTTTAATGTTTTTATAATTTAACGATTTATTTCAAAAATATTTTCCCATATTTACAAATGTTAATAGAATAAGAAAGTTATTCTTTTAAGTTATCTAAAACAATAATTAATGAGGTTAAAGATATTTTTCATATAGATTTGTTGCCTTACTTTTAATTATCAATTCCAAGATGTTTTTATAATTTAATTAATTAAAATAAATCAAAATTATATCAAAAATATTTCTTTTTGAATATTTATAAATATTAATATAGTAACAAAATATTTTATTTTAAATATCTATTTATTGTTCTTAAATTCAATTCTCAATTCAATGATGTTTATATAATTTAATTACTTAAAATGAATTAAGGATATCTCAAAAATATATTTCCAGATTTATAATTACCAATATAGTAACAAAATTATTGTTTCTAAAATAATTTATAAAAAAATTATTTCCGCCTTTTATACATAATCTTTTGTGATTAAGTTAGATAATTTATATAAAAAAGTAATAATGAGAACAAATATATTTTTAATATTTTAAATAGGATAAGAAATATATATTATCTTTCTATAATTATATATTATATTGTAATTAAGTAGCAATCAAATAACTAAATCTATTATAAATTTAATAATATTTAGTAATAAAATTTAAAAATATAGTAATATAAGTATAATATAAAAATAATAGCGTTGAATTGTGGGGATTCTAGTCAAAACATATTGGTTGTAAGGACTATATATATCTCTATTGTAAATTTTAAAATGGCTACAATCAGAGGTTTTCTTGTGGGTTCTTTCCTACCGGTATGCCATGTCTGAACCCGATGTAAAATTTTCTTATTATTAATATAAGTGAAGTGGATTTTCCACTTTTATCTATTAAAAAAATAGCATTGAATTGTGGTAAAAATATAATTTAAAATTTGGGGTTTTACAAATAGTGGTAAACTTATATATATTAATATAATAAAATAGTTACAAAAAAGCCTAGCCTGACAAGCATACCAGTAGGCAAGAGAAAGGAGAGAAAACCTTTGGTTATAGCTCAAATCGACACAAAAACATAGCTAAAACCTATGGACTAAAGCCTAAAACCTAAAATCTATATATCAAACTAGAAATAAGGAAGGGTCATTACTAAAACATGGCCAATGACCCTTTTACAAAGTTGATAATCATGCATTATCATAAAACTTAAAAAAAGGCCCAAGTGATCCCAACAAATACAGATTACAAAAAGCTTTTGGAGGCCAGACGATCAAAAATGACAAGAAGCCCATTGAAGGCACCATCGAATTTTTATCACATCAAAATTTTAAACTAGAACCCTTTAGAGAGCTATTCTTCCATTACCACTGGAGATCTCTCTAGGTCATCATGTTTATCGACAAGAAAATTCATACCACCAACATCCTACTACAATGAACTAGAGAAAATTTCACCACCATCCTGAATAGAAGCATCTTGAGGAGAAATATTGAAAAAGGTTCCTCCCATTATTGCATAGAAATGTTAGCCTATAATTTTAAGGTATGTATAGAAGGTGCTCTCTACGACATGTATGACAAATTGGAGAATTCTTCATATCGCCAATCTCTTTACGCTCCCTAGCTAGCTGCATTAAGAAACCATTAACTTGCCAAAAGAAAATCTCATTGATTGAAGACTGGGATAAAACATGAAAGCAACCACCAAAAGGCTATTAATAGATGTTTGCACTTGTGGCTATATAACTTATCTATAATATCATGATACGCATAATATGTGTCCTGCAAAAAACTCATATTAATGGAAACCAAAACACTTGAAATAATGATTGGGAAATTCTTTTAATGGCTAGACCTTTTTCACAAGGACTAAATATGACTTTATGTTGTCATCCAGGTAAGAAAGGATGAAATTTAAATCTAAACCATCTTTTGTTGAGTCAGCAACTACACCATCACAACCCAAGTTAGCTAGTCTATCGGCGACCCTATTTTCTTCCCTATATGTGTGTGACAAATAAACTTCTGCAAAAGTATCTAATAAATTCAAAACTTGACTAAAAACATAATGAATGTGTCAATTAAGAGAATTCCTGCATTTGCAAGCATTAATAATAATAGAGGAATCCCCCATATGAATTCTAGTGTATCCCATTTTTTTTGCAAGAATCAACCCTTGAAATAAAGCCTGAGATTCTACCAAATTATTAGTACCTAGAGGAAATGCAGATGATTTATAATCTCCAAGCCTCTCTTTATCATCTGTAATAAAAGATCCAACTCTTGAGGTACTTGGGTTCCCTCGTGAAGAGCCATCAAAATTTATTTTAACAAAATTTGTCTAAGGAGGTTGCTAGATAATAGATGCCCTACCAATTTTGATTTTATTATCTGGTGATGGCAAAGTAGCAGTAGGAAGAAAAATCTCATTCCATTCCTTAAGAATGTTTGCATCTAATGAGGTGAATAGTGAACAAGCATGTTTCTGCACATAAGAGTTAACCAGTTTTGAGATTGCTAACTCTAAAGTCTCAAACAATGACTCAATAGAAGATGATTGATTCCTGAATATTCTTTTTTTCCTCTTCGACCAAACTAATCATAGAACTATTGCTGGAATACCCAATCAGATGTAAGAAAAAAATGAGGATCTAAATAAAATTGGTCATGATTAAAATATTTCCCAAAGGGAATTTGGAAGAGGCATAGAAGGAACCAATTTTTTCTGATGAAACACCAACATTGAGGAGAAAAAGAACATTGGAGAATCAAATGATCAACATCTTGATTGGCTTGGCCACATAAAACACACAAAAAAGGCTAAGCAATCTATAGTTTATGCAATTTGTCACTAGAAATAATTTTTTTTGATGGGCCAACCATGAGAAACATCCTACTTTTGGTAAAACTATATTGTTTCAACAAAAAAAAGGGCTCTGTTTAATTTACTGAGTCACCTTTTATTGAAGAGCTTTATAAACAAGCTTAACTAAATAAGAACCATCTTTAGAAGGAGCCCAAATTACTTTATCTTCCTTATTGGATAAAAAAATCACTCGATGAGATACAGATTGAAGTACTAACCCCAAAGCATTATTATCATCAATTATTTCTGAAATAAAAATTCAAATTACCTTACCTAAATATAACTCAACTGCATCTACATAATCAATAAGTTTATCTCCGAACTTTTGAGAAGCAGATGGTATTACACCTTGTAGAATTTGCAGTTGAGATAATGGAGTATAGCCATTCCATGAATCATTCCAAAAAAGGATTGATTCCCCATTATTCACTTGCAGATAAATATAAGATGTGATCACTTCTCTGGATAACATCATGAAGTCCCACATAACAGAGCCTTTAGAAGGATTATAAATTGTAAAGATTATATTGGGATGTGAAGAGTCAAGGTATTTCGCTTGCATAATTTGACACCATTTTGTATTAGGTTTAGCATAAATTTTCTACACCAACTTACCTCCAAAAGCCAAATTTCATTTAGAAACATCATGTATTCCTACCCCTCCTGAGTTCTTATCATTCATCATGTTGGATAGAGAAGCAAGAGGAATCTTGTCTCCTTGAAATAATTTTCCTTTCTAGATAAATTCCCTATTAGTTTTCTCTATTTGAGTTATAAAATATTTAGGGGCCTTGAGAACAGAGATATATTAATTAGGGATTGCAGTTAGGACAATTTTGATGAGGAGTATTATGTCTGAAAGAGAAAGCCATCTAACTTTCCAGGCTGCAATTCTGACTTTAATTCTATCTATGACATTTTTCTAGTAAGAAGACCTATAAGCTCCCATAAAAAAAGGAATGCCTAAATAGGTGCAGGGATGTTCCTCAACCTTAAAACCAAATATTTTAATAATCTTTTTCCTTACATTGGTCCTTGTATTGATTATGAATATTTTAGATTTGTGTGCATTAATCCTCTAATTTGAAACTGACAGATAAGCTTTCAAGGATTGTTTCATATAATTAGCTTTATAAATAGATGATATACCATAAAGAAGAGTGTCATCTACAAATAAAGTATGGGTGACAGCAATATCAGTTCTTGGAATTAGAATCCCTTGCTAATTTCCATTGACATTCTTAGACCTGATAAATCTACTAAAAGCTTCATTCATGATTATGAATTGAAAAGGGGATAAAGGATCCCTTTTTCTAAGGCCTTGAGTTCCTGAAAAAAACCCCATTTGGGACCCATTGATGATGACTAAAAAATTTGCTCCTGAAACACATGCCTTGGTCCATCTACACCATTTTTCTAAGAAGCCAAATTTGTGAAGTACTTTCAAAAGGAAATTCTAATCCACCTTATCGTATGCTTTCATCATGTCAAGTTTAACAATAAAAGAATGCAATTGAGATGAATGAATTGAGTGCAGAACTTCATGAGCAACTAAAGCACCTTCAGCAGTTTCCCTTCCATGAACAAAGCCTCCTTGTTATAGAGATATAATTTTTTGAATTAGATAATGCAATTTGAGATAAATGGCCTTAGTGATAATTTTATAAATATTGTTGCATAGTGAAATAGGCTTGAATCCTACAAAGGTCTTTGGATCCTTAACGTTAGGAATGATTACAATATTTGTGGTATTGAACATTTTTTAAATTGAAGAGGTTCTTCTTGATTCTTCCAAAATAGCCACTGGGTCAAAAAAAATTACATCCCAATATTTTTGAAAGAAAAGGGTTGTGAATCCATCAGGCCCCGGAGCTTTGTTTAGATATAATGAAAAAACTAACTTATGCACTTCTTTTAGAGTAAAACGTTTCATAAGGATATCATTATCTTTCTATGATACTAAAAGAGGAATGGGAGCTAAAACTTCTTGATCATAGACATTGGTCATATTGACATTTCTAGAGGAAAGTGGAGCGAATAAGGACTTGAAAAATGTAACTCCTTCATCCAAAATCTCCTTCGCAATGGTAAGGACTTTACTTGTCTTAGCATCATTAATTGAAAATATAGTAGCTACTACTCTTTTTGCTTTCGTAGATACATGAATTTTTTTTTGTTCCTATCTCATTCTTTGAACTAAAGTTCTCTACATTTTTGTCTCAAATAGATTTCTTCTCTTTTGCTAGGTTCTTCCCATTTTGATTGTAAATATCTTTTCTTATCATAGTGGAAGCATCCATACCATTCAAAATGATATGCTGATGAATATCATTAAGTTCTCTTGCAATGGATTCTTTCTCCATAAAAATATTTTTGAATGAGAGCACATTCCAAAGTTTAATTTTTGCTTTAAAATATTGTATTTTGTTTAAAAATTGATACATCCTAGATCCATTAAAACATGGAGCACTCACCCACCACTGTCTCAATAGAGGGAGGAAACATGGATGCCTGAACCACATTCTCTCAAACTCAAAATTTGGTCGGTGAGAAGGTATTTGAGAGGTTGAAGAAATAAAAATTAAAATAGCAAAGTGATATGAACAAATAAGAGGTAAAATGTTTGTTTCAATTTTTATTTTTTTAAGAAGAAAATTTTGAGAGATAAGGAATCTATCTAATCTCTTGGCAATCTATGCGAAATCTCTTCTCTTATATGTCCAAGTAAATAATCCTTTTTGAGGAACTATATCTTGTAAAGAATTGTCAGAAATGAATCTTGGAAAATCATCAATGGTCTTCTATGGGGGGATAATACCTCCTAATTTCTCTTGAAAAGAGACAATGGCATTGAAATCCCCACCTAGAATAAAATTATAATCAGGGGATTGCTAAATAATCATTGATAAAGAATCCCAAAGCCTCTTTTTCTCATGAGTCTATGTGGGACCATAGACATTTATGATTTAGAATAAAAGATCAAAACACCGAATATTCATCATTTGCCAATTATTTCTTTCACCAACAATCTCTACAGTCAACTTCTTTGGATTCCATAAAACTAATAAACCTTTGGATGCCCCTATAGCTGCAACATGAGAAGCTTTCCAACTAGAGAATTTAAAAACTATTCATTGAAATGTTTCTAATGATAATTTTATATCGTCTAAAAGTATAATGTCTGCACCTAATGAGTCAAGCTAGTGCTTGACTCGGTTTCTCTTGTCAGAGGCATTAATGCTTTTGACATTCCAAGAAATAATCTTCATTGTGGTTGAGGAGAGTGACATTCTCTCCTTGGTCTTTTTGTAACTGAAAATTTCCCATCTAAGGTGGATTGAATTTGAGCCTCAATCTCCTCTTTGAGTTTAGCTGCAGTTGTTTTTCTTTGTCTAGGCTTTGGAGAATTCTTAACATGACCCTGAGAAGTTGGAGACTGAGAAATGGATAGGGACTGTGAAAAATCAAAAGTTGATTCAAGATGTTTCGAAGCACTGAAATCCTATTGATTGAAATTTTTATCCTCTTGAGGTTTAGATGTATATTATGATTGACAACAGAAATGGTTAATATTATCAGCTTCATCATGATCAAGTAAATAAAAAGTTTGTGATCCCTCATTAACAAGTAGAAAACCATTAACAAGATCAACATCAAGGGGTAGACCATTATTCTGATGAAACTTTATTTCTATTCATTTATCGAAATACTTTTCTGAAATTCCATTAAGATGGTACACTTCAGGTACATCTTCGTCATACAAAATTTCATCTGCAATTTCATCAAAAAATTGGGAACCTAGAGATTGAAGCAAATTATCAGCCACTAACTCTAGATCATCATCTGAAGGATTTTGGGAACCTAGATGCTAGTGCCATTAAAGATAAAAATGCCTCTTATGATTATCTGAATGAAAGTTGTTTAGAATATGAATTGGTACCTTGTTATGAACAATCTCACATCCTAAGTTTTCAAAATAAGTCATTCTCTATTTTTGTTGGCTCAATAAGGTTGGAATGTGAAAAAACCCCTCTTTTATCATTTGGAGAACTTCCTCGGTTATACTAAACTTGGGACATCTCAAATTAAAATTCTTGGGGGGAGATAAATACTTGATAGATTAATTCATCTTAGATGAATTTTCAAAGGAAACAAATAATTCCACCAAAGGCTTGAGAAAGAGAAAACAAATATGTTCTGATTTATTAATGCAAACCCCTTGATAACCCCACAAAGAGAGGTCCTTATTGTTATGGCCAACCATATGTGAATTAGGTTCTTAATATTTCCATGATTTTTTAATTCCACATTATGAAGGGTCAAAAGAATGGTCATCACACACCTTAATCTTTGAACAAAAGGATCCTTGACATTGAGAATTAAAATGACC
The DNA here is from genome assembly GCF_030272615.1 of Cryptomeria japonica. Classification (NCBI taxonomy): domain Eukaryota; kingdom Viridiplantae; phylum Streptophyta; class Pinopsida; order Cupressales; family Cupressaceae; genus Cryptomeria; species Cryptomeria japonica. Next base: position 661,045,960 of record NC_081413.1, read on the forward strand.
CAAAAAATCTGAATGATAATCAACAACCCCCAGATCCTGTATAGAAACAATTTGCTCTCAACAACCATATTTCAAATCAATAGAAATTAAATCTGGAATAGCCTTGGAAATATTGAACAGCAAACACACTCTAATAGGAAGATGGGTCATCTCAAAAGGTATAAGGTCATTCTTTTCAAAAATACCCACTTGATTTGAAAAGAGTTCAATTAATTCCAAATCTCTGTATTCTAAAGGGAGAGCAGTAAAAGAAACCCGAAAAGGGGAAAACTTGCATATGTTTGTATCTGTCTTAAAATTAGAAATCCATGGGATAGTAAATAAACCAAATCCCTTGCAAAACCAACCCTTAAATCAGTGAATCTTATCTCTATTCTCTTTTGACTCAAAAATTGTAATGAAGAACTCAAATCCATTATCAATATAAAAAATATCTTTAACTTTTGCTCAATATTTTTTACCCCAATCATTTAATTCAGAGGATGATGGAGAGGACTTCCAAAACTTATCGATAAGAGACCGTTCTTTAAGATGGGAGACTTGCGAGAAAATAAAATGTTCAGGAAGCGTAGTCGAACAAGCGACTTTTTGCCTGACACTTTTTGTCGTGAAAACATTTCTTGTGAGGAAACTCATTACCATATAGCTTCTTTCTCCAAAATTTTAACGAATCTTGAGGTAACCTCTTGAAGCCTCCATATCTGACTTCCGTGAAGTCTTTGTATGATTTGGTTTGAAGGGTTGTCTAGAATTAGAGGAAGATGCCCGGGGTTTATCATTATCACATAGAGGGATATTATTTATGTAAGACAGAAAACTAGCTTTTTGCAAAGGAATAGAGTTAGGTCAAGAGGGAACCGGATTGTGCAGAGAAATGCAATTAGGCCATGAAAGGTGAGGCAGAGAAAGCCCATTCAGAGAAACCCCATTAAGGTTTGTGGATTTCAAATTTGTCTCTACACTAAATTGCAGCTTATCTAAAAACCCTTAATTTTTATCTGGATGTTTTGAAATAGGGGGGAAATCATCCTTGAATATATCAAAAAATGGCTCTTTTTCTTTAGACAACCACTTCGAAGGGTGGTAATTTTTTTATGACCGATGTTGGAGAAAACCATAAAGACTATTTCCATGCTGACCTCTAAAACCTCCACCTGCTCCTTGTTGGTAATTTTTTGATGCCAAATGTTGGTGAAAACCATAAAGTGTATTTCCATGGTGACCTCTGAAACCTCCACCTATTCCTTGTTGAAAACCATTCCATTCCTTGCCACTATACTGATTCCTTTCCTGGAACACCATTTTTAATTTTTTTCCTGCCCAAGACCAGCTCTCCTTTATCCTTCTACTTGCCGGATTTGAATTTTAACACTAATTAAAATTGAACCCAAATTTTAACCAAAGTGAAAATAAATCTTGAACTATATTGAACCATAATCCCAACTTTTAAAAAAGTTAACCCTAACCTAAAACCTAATTCTATCCTAAGCCAAATAAAACTCTACCCTTGCACTAAAATAAAATAATTCCTAACCATAAAAAAAAATGAGCACTAACCTTTAACTAAAAATAAACCAAAATTGTAAACAAAATTTTAAACCAAAAAAACCCTAAACCTAAACAAATTAAACACAAATCCTAAACCAAATAAAACCATAATTCTAAAACTCAACCAAATTGAACCCTAATCCTAAATCAAATTGAATTATAACCATCCATAAATAAAATTAAACATTAACCCTAAACCTAAGTGAATCCTAATCTTAATCCTAATCCTAAATCAAATTGACTGTGAATCTTAAACTTTAACCTTATTGCATTAGAAGGCATAACTCTACAGTAGTATCACCATTCTTATCTATAAAAGAAAAATAAAAATAGTAAGACTGTTGTTTTCTTTCGTATTCAATTAGAAATGACAAGTTTCCTTGCATTGTAGAATGCTATTTATTTTAGCATAGCTCACTTTATTATTTTATTGTTATCACTTTGCAATGCATGATAGTACCTTCGATAGAGATTTTAGAGTAAACAAGGGTATTGCAAAATGAGCAATTTGATAGAAGGTAAATAATGAGACTCCAATGATCATAGCCTTTTGTTATGTGAATCCGCAAGGATATTTTCATGGATATTGCATTTATGTTTATTAGGGGGTATTGTTGAATTTTGATATATTTTATTTGCAAACACATGACATATAAACACTTATCCATTCTAGATTTTGAAATTTTTTGTCCTAGTTGTGGTCTTTTAAGCATTGAATGTGTAATGACCCACCAAAAAACCCTAAAGGATTCAACTATAATTCTTGAAAAGAGTACAAATAATTTTTTTTAAAAAATTAATGAACTTTAAGATGCATTAAATTAAACATTTCACTAACAATTACACAAGTGAAAGACTTAACTTCAACATCTAAAGGGTTTCAAATGAAGATTACTCGATTAATCCAATGAACATTAAGGCGTATTAATCCAATTAACAATGAGATTGATTAAACCTACTCATGAGAGAATCATTATCACATGAACCTAGGAACGAAATTCCATAAGAGATTAAACTAAGCATGATTGAATATATACAACTACCATTAGTTACAGTACATCACTAGGCTATTTTCATCATAATCCACATTTCTGCATTTAGTTAATAACTTCACACGTACAATTAATATTAATACCACCTAAACTACATTATACATTTTAACCAAAATACCATTCATGCATCCAAAATTAAAAGGAACTAGATGAACACATACACCATACAACACAAGTTGGTAACGGAGTTCACCCCTAATGGGCTACGTCTTCAGGTTTGCTTCAAATGTAAGACCATTCTATAAAGTATAAGGTGAGGAATACATAAGGTTTACATCAATTACATCCTTCCATCAATGCATACATAAAAAAATGATACATATGACCACATAGGGTCCAAGAGATACATGAATGATCCAAGAAGAAGAAAGAGGATCTGTCTGAAACAAGGTATGGAGTGAATACAAGAGAACAACTGGAGCAACAATGAAACTAATTCCTCACAATCCATCATAAGCATCACATAGTTTAACATGGATGTCAAGTAGTCAAAAAAAACTTAAACAATTAGATATGACTCCCACAATAGTGCTCAAAACAAAATCAACACAAACTACACACTAGTGAACATAAAGAAAGAGTGTCATCACATAGCTCGGTATGGTTATCTTGGCAGGCCTCCATAGGTCCTGCCCCCATCTGGGGTTATCTTGGTAACCTCTCCTGAAGCACTGGCCCTATCCAAGTCTCATGTGGACCAAACACATTCTTTTGTGAAGACAAGGTTGTTGGTTTGTCATTCTAGGCCTTCTCACTGGATCTTTAGTCTATAATAGCACTCAGCCATGAGCAAGGCACAATTATCTTTCTTAACTTTTCATCCACGAAACCCCCTAATATATAATTTAGTAATCACTTATTTTAAAAAAAAATTCGATGGGTTATCCTGCTTACCACTTTGGGTGCAACCCCCACTGGAAAGACACTCTCCCACATGACACTTAACCACAAATCAGATGAACTCCCAAAACTAAGGTATACACATGGAATAGAACATGGAGCTCAAAATAATAGAAAACCACTTGGCCAAACAAACCCTCACACAAGGTTAAACAACTAACAAATCCTTGACAAGAAACAATAACAACCATGAAAGCAACCACATGACGAAACCTGATACATTCGACAAGGGACTTGCAGTTTTGAAATAAAGGTGAATACAGTATGTAAACTCACATCTTTGCTAATCTAAATTGATAACAATAATTTCCCATTTTGTTTAAGATACATGTCGACCAAGGTTTTCTAATTAATCTATATATTTCAATTTACACAATAAAATAAATATCAACACCTCACAATAAATTTAAAACCAAAATCTCATTTATATATATATATATATATATATATATATATGTATATATATATATATATATTTATATATATATATATATATATATATATATATATATATATATATATATATATATATATATATATATATATAATTCACACGACTTTTAAAAAAAATGTTGCTTCTAGATTTAAATAAATTGACCTTATAAAAGCTTTGAACCATGAAAAGTGGTTGAACATTTCTCATTTCTTTTGGCCTTGAGACAATGGATTGTATAGCATAAAGCCATTTTTTTTTTTTATATTTGTTCCATTTTAAGCCACTTAAGTATCATTTCATCTCATTTTTTTTCCACTTTTAATTTTATCTCAATAAAATGATTTTTTATTTTTTTGGAAACAAAATAACCCATCTATTGTTCCTCCAAGAATTCAAAGGTATATAATAGTAACTTTTGTATCTTTATTCTTCCATGTGTTTGAATTAATGGAATGCTATTGTAGATGCTAAAATTAAATTTGAAGAGATTTTTGCTTAGATTTAATAATATGAAAAGATAATAATTGTGAGGATCAAATAAAGAAACTTGACTAAATATTTCTGTTTTTCTTCTTATTTTGCCTATTTTAGTTTTGCCAAGAAAAGAGCATGGTATAGACCCTAGGTTTAATAGGTTCAAAATTAGAATTTTTGTTTTATTTCTTTTTTTTAATGTTCTTTATGTATTAAGTCTATTTAAGACCATGCCATGCCATGTGGTTTTGAGTCCATATTAGGTCACTAGTTGGGTTTTGAGTCCATATTAGGTCACTAGTTGGGTTGGAGTGTCAAAGTGCATAAGTTGTTAATTTTTCCGAAAAAGTCAATGTTGCAAATGTTGTCAAATTACACAATGTGGAATATGAAAGGGTAAATTTTGTTTAAAGAGGGAATTTGAAAGTTTGGGAAGTTTAAATATGATTGTAATAGATTGAATACAGGTTTTAAAAAGTCCCAAGGTTATATAGGTTGGTTGTTCATTTGGAGGGGTGGTTGCGATAAAAGAACATCCATAATTCTAGAAATTTGAACACGTTTTTATTTTTATCTGTTTTTCTATTTTTTATTGAATTGTACCTTCTTGAATCTGATTGGAGATTGAAGATAAATGAGCCTAGTTTCTAACAAAGTTGGTTTTATCTTATTTCATTGACATTGAGTAGATCAAAAGTTATGGGATTTTTTTTATCAAATTTTTAAGGTTCCTGTACTAAGTAATATGCCTTGATTCTGATATATGTTGTATAAGGTCCAAATGGGCATCAAAAAATGGTCTTAATGGTCTTATATCTTTTAGGTTAATTCTAAAACAATAGTTATGGCCAAAATGGTTTGATTTGTTGCACTTTCTAGGCTTAATAGAAGATAGGACAGTAAAATTTTGACCCTTTCCATACAAAGAAACCCTAATTAATTTATAATAGTTATGGCCAAAATAGTATCTTTTATAATAGCCAAATGGATATCTGAAACTGATTTTGCATTTTGTGATACTATTCATACACTAGAAGTTATTGTGGGAAACTCGTATTTGAAGGGCTACTAGGAAAGAAGCCTAATTGTGAAGAAACTAACATTGATTAATTGTGAAGAAGCTAACATTGATTTATGGTCGAGAGCAACTATGAGTGTTGGCATTGATTTATGGTCCAGAGCAACTATGAGTGTTGGATTGTGTGAGGAAGAGGATTATAATCCTTGCTCTACATTAGAGTGGCAAATAAATTTAATAGTCCTAAAGTTTACTACCATTGTTTTAGCTTTGTTATATAAGAAAGTATCATTCATTGAATTTCTTTTATGTAATACTTAGTCATTAAAATTTGTATGTTGTATATATTTTTTTATGGTTGTGATTATTTGGTTCAGCTATAAGATTTTTTTTAATGGCATATTTATCCTTTAAATTGATTATAATAATTTGGTTGATTTATTATTATTGTTCATAAATTGAAATTAATTTAAGATTATAATTGATTTAAGATTTAGAATACTATCTTTTGGTATTAATTCATATTGATTTTTAAAATTTGATATCTGTAAACAATTTCTACATAAATTTTATTTATAAAATATAAATATACTACTTTATAACTTGAAATTTATATTGAATTAATAGTTGTTATAGTTATGATATTTTTTTTGATTATACATTTTAATTCCTAAATAATCAAATTTCTCAAGATTCATAAAAGAAAGTTCAGTCTTTTTTTCTTTTTTCACATAACATTCATAAACTCAAAATTCATAAAAATAAAATTTCCATATAACCTTTTTAGACATAACATTCATCAACTCAAGATTCACAGCAAGAAAGTTTCCAGTATATTATGTTAAAAAATGTTTTCAATATATTATCTTTTTACAAATAACCATTATCAGCTCAAGATTCATATAAGAAAGTTTCTTTTCTAATGCATTGTCTTTCTGCATTTAACCTTTATCAACTCAAGATTCATTTAAGAAACTTCCCAATGCCTTGTTTGAGAAAGATGAAGATTTCCTTAAATATATCGCACTCGAAATGAATAAATAATTGTCTCCGCATTCATAACATACAATTTATAATTTCACAACAAATTACAGATAAGATAATTGCAATGGGCTCTTCAATGTATACTTGCATTCTTCTTGCCCTCATTTTTCTTTCACCAACTATCACAATACCTTCAGCTACAGCGCAAGGTGAGAAAGATATTACAATATTATTTTACGATACTATGTTTCCAAAATCTGTTTAGAAACATTTATTGGCAGTAATATGAAATGGTAATGATCAGTTTAACTATAAACATTTTTTATGAAAAAATTCTTTTGTGAATTGAAATGCAGGTACTTCGGACATTCAGACATGTAATAATTGTCAGGACTGTAATCTGACGGTCTTTGGCGATTGTAGGACATGCTATTCACCCAAGATATGCTGCAAGAAACCAAACTCCTCCGACGTTTTGTGCTGTGCTACCTGCTCACCATCTATTGTAGTCAATCACTCCTAGTATTTTATATCTGGCTTTATTTACAAAGTAAGAGAGTGAAAGGATGTTATAAATAACTCTTAACTTCTCAATAAATAATATACCTTTTGTTATAAGATTTCTAGATTCAAAACAGTAACATAATCATGTTTAGTTTATTGTCTTAAAGTTATTTTAATTTATTATATAATAGTAAACTGATTTTGAAAATTAAGTATTGAAAAAAAGTATTTAATAACAAATTTTACAATTTAAATAGTTTAGTATTAAATATTATAATGTTTGAAAAAGTAAACGATAATGATTTTAAGTTAGTTTAAAATATATAGATAGAAATTATATATAGATTTATGAGTAATTGAATTACTCAATGAAGTTGGAATCAATAAAATTTGTATTAAACTGACAAAATTATTAGATTTAACAATATGTAGATGGTTTATAATAAAAGTAGAACTAACTATCTCAATGAATTAAAAAAAAGAATTATGTTAATTATTTTAATGAATTTAATAGATTCTATTCAGAAGCAGTTGTCAATTTGTAGCATTCATAATTGATTTGGGCATGTACTTAATTTGATTTGTGGCATCATCATAAATGAAAAAATAACGTGAGAATACACAAATAAATTTTAGAAATACGTTTAGATTCTATTGCCTACTAAGAATGGAGAGCATTCTTATATTGCACCGGATCTTATGATGTGTCCCTATGCAAATTTTTATTTAAGGGAATTGGATAAATTGGAATCTCTCCATATTTTAGTGGAGCAGAGAACTGCTTATTGAGAAAAATGATATGTGTCTCCACAAATTTCTTTCCCTCCTTTTTATTTGCCTCCAATATTTTTTCCTAGATTTACTCCAGAATTATTACATACATTTTTTCATCTAAAACTAAAATTTAAGTTAATTGCTTCAAAGATAAGCAGTAAAATTAAATATCCATGGGGCCACCAACTATATAAATTGCTCCTAAAAATATTGAGCAGTGGCTGCTAGCAAAAATAAGCTTAGCAACTGCATGAGGACCTGCCCTAATTGTTTGTAGGCAAACACAGTCTATGCAATAATGCAATTATCAGAAATACACTTTTCTTCTTCACATGTGGTCTCATAGAAATACTGTAATTCCACGATATACATAAAATGCGTTTTGTGCACTGGATTTAGAAACTTTTAACCAAAGGCAAGTGGCCTGTTTGACATAATGTCTTTAGGAATTGTTTGTCAGAATCTAGCTTCTCGTATTTGGATATGCATTGTCAAGCCTGGAATTTGACGGTCATCCCTACCTGTCATATGAATTTAACTGTCAAAAATTATAAAAGTAGAAGATTGTCTAGCTTCTCGTATTTGGATATGCATTGTCAAGCCTGGAATTTGACGGTCATCCCTACCTGTCATATGAATTTAACTGTCAAAAATTATAAAAGTAGAAGATTGAAGCAATGAAAATCAATGCACATCTTTCTTGGAAAGAAATGAAAATCATTATCTTAATGAGAAAATAATGATAAATTAGTAATATATGCAAAAATAATAATAATAAACATTTAAATTTTAAAATTATATATATTATGACAAGTTTCTATAACAATCTTATTAAATATATTTAAAAAATTAAATTGACTAAGTTTTAAATTCATATAAAAAAAACATAATATGTTGTAAAAAATCATATTAAAATATATCAATTATATTCTATCATTTCAATTATGACAAGTTTCTAAATTCATATGAAAAAATAGAACTATTCTAAAAAATCATATAAAAATATTATAAAATTAGAAACAACTACATCCTTCCATATTCTAAATCCTTCCATTTCAAAATATTATAAATATATTTGTATTTTTATAATAAACATTCTAAAGTAATATATATATTACCTACTATATTTTTTTTATGGTTTATTGATAATTTGAAGTGTCATCTATACGATTTTAAAAAATAATTTATTTTTTTACGGTTTATTGATAATTTGAAGTGTCATCTATACGATTTTTAAAAATAATTTATTTTTTTACGGTTTATTGATAATTTGAAGTGTCATCTATATGGTTTTAAAAAAAAAATAGCATGTCAATGCATACGTTCTACTAATTTTTTAAGCTGTCAAATATGGTTCAAAAGTGAAAAAATGACCATTTTGCTTGTCAAATTCCAAGCCTGTGAATTGTCATTTAGATAATGGTATCACTTATAATCAAAAGTATATCATAGTTATTTGGAGTTGTATATCACTTGTAATGGAAAAGGCTGATATTTTTTATTAACATTACTCACAAAAGTGTTTGAAATTTGTATGTCATCTGGGGGTGTGTTTAAAACTATCATCCTAAGACATTTCCATGTAACGGAGATTATCATTATTATTTTTTAATTTTTATATGCATCATTCAACCATATAATAAATAAATAATAATTTAATTTTCTTCTATCAATTGTCTTTTGTTGTCAAGCTAACAATTCAAGGTACACTCAAATACAACACATCAATTTGTTTATATTAGCAAGTTCAACACTTGCTAAAATAATATTTAAAATAATATTCATTTTTCTAGTGATCTAAGGGTATATGTTTAAAATGTGAAATCCTACAAGCCATCAAATATTGTGAAAAATCTATAGCATGTGTTTGTAGAGGAGGGATTTGCCACCTCTAAGATTATGAATCCAAGAGCTACCTCACTCGAACTAGTGCCAAGATGAGCCAAGGGATAATAAACCTAAAACTTATGCTAGGATGGAAATAATTAACAATTAAATAACATAAATGATGAAACATAGAAAACCAAATTGATAGAGATAATAAACCTAAAACTTATGATAGGATGGAAATAATTAACAATTAAATAACATAAATGATGAAACATAGAAAACCAAATTGATAGAGCAATATTGAACTTGAAACATATTATAACACAGAGTTAGGAGTCTCGGGTTTTGGACCATGTTGTCTGTATGGCTAGAAAAACACAAGAAACCTTCCTAATAATCCATAGTGGCTTCTTTCTAGTGCACAAAATATGTTCATCACCTACACACACAAATACTAGGAAAATTTTTTGGGTTGTATAAGGACTTGCCTATGTGTTTCCACTGCCATGGTTAGCCAAATAGATAGATTGCAATAAATTATAATAGATAAAAATGCAAATAGAATCTATACTCCGCTTAATTGAATCAAATCCCTATTGCAAGTAAATAAAACTGGTAGATTGGAAAGATGAATGAACCTAAATAATAGAAAAACTCAAAGATGCAAAATATATATTACATGCAATAAATAGAATATGAATAAATGATTAAGAGAAGACAAAGGTGTGTAGCCAAACCCCACTTTTTGAGATCTGAGCATGATGAAGCTTGAGATGGTTGCAACATAACTGCAAGATCGTTGTAGCTTGGTAATGTTGGTAAAGTGTCCAAGAGAGCATCAAGAAAGAGCAATTAGAATGAAGAGAGATAAAAATGAGAGCTAAGAGCATATAACCCAAGAATGAAACCCCTCCATATGAGAAAGGAAGAGTTTTTAAGCTCGCAAGAGGCATGGAGAGCGGTTATGGCCGAGGTGAGCCAAAAGACATGCGTCAACCAACGTTCAAATCATTGTAATATTTGATATTTTATGGGTTTATCGAGATGTCAATGCAATGCACAAACATCTTTGTGGAACCTATTGTATCACCAAAGATAAGCCCAAATGGGGTTTTAGGTTAAATAAACTTTAAGGCTCATGATGTCAAAATGATGGGATTTTGATCATCAGTCTGTAATTAATGCACCAGATGCCATGTATAAGTGTCATAAATATACTAGGCACATTTAGGACACTACACTTTTCCCCCACTTTAGTGGACAGATTGACTCAAGGATTAGTCACACTAAAGTAGTTTCAGAAAGATAAATTTGTTAAGCACATGCAATGCAATAAATGTAATATGTACAATAAATACTTAGCCCAAAAAGGATACTACAGAGGTCATAGAGGTCGAGTCAATGATCATAAATGATGCACCCAAGACTCCATGAGAAACCACATTATTTAGCATGACACATTTCACACTACAAATATGAGAGATCTGTCTGCACAAAAAATGAAGGAAACTACTTCGACGAGAATAATATTTAAGGAGCATTAGTACAAATAGAAACAAAAAAATATGATAAAGGTCAATATATGCCCCTTCATGGTTTCCTCCAACAAGGTGGGGAAAACAAGAAGAAAAATAAGCCAAAAGCCTCCCAAAATGGTTAGGAAAAATTTTGGGTAAAAATTAGGCTATATACTCTAGAGTGGGCTCCTAAAAGGGTCATGTTCACTATTCATCGTGGGCATTTTAGCTTCAAGATTTGAATAACATCTGAGTAAAAAAGCCACATAGATGAGAGAAAAAAGCAAGTAGGATTGAGGAGTTGTGGTATAGTAGACCAAGGTGATTAGCCCGAGCAAGTATACCTTGAACTACGCTTTGATTTGTCATTTAAATTTGTTTTTTTAGCATTTTATGTTTTTTCTTAGTATTTTAAGTTGTAGGTGTAGTGTCCTAAAATTGCGACACTTGCAATTTCGACCGCATTTCGGTCTTCATGATGGCGACGCAACACGCAACCTGAATGGAGACCTTGAAACCTGATTATGACACTGAAAACTGCATTTTCTTGCACCCTGGCCTGAACCTCCTTTGCACCCTACTGTCCTGGGAGGTGGGACCAAAGCGCCCAGCACCCTGGTCCTTCAGGACCAGGGCGCCCAGCGCCCTGGTCCCTGGGTCCTATTTTGGGCCCGGTCTCTTTTGAACTTCAGGTCTTTATGTTTGCAAATTGGAAAATTATCTTTCCTGGTCGGCCTAAGGTCGGGAAAATCAGTCTATCAGCCCTAATTGACAAGTATATAAACTACATTTTCCTCTCTCATTTGGACAGATACATACATGAGGGAAAAAGCGTGGAAACTTTACTCAAGCATTCAAGCATTCAAGCATTCTTTCAAGCAATTGATCATTCTAAGTCTCCATTCAAGGCTAAGTGTTGCATTCAAGACAAGGATTCAACCATTGAAGAGGAGATCACATACTACATGCTACATACAACATACAACAATACAACAAACAACAACATCTATACCTTTGCACATAAGGATACAAACATCCTTACAACAAGGTATTAGTACTTGTTTTACATTACATTTACAGCATTTCTCATTTCTTGGTTAATTCCAAAACCGGGGTTTGACCTAAAGGCAAACCCCTAATCCCTAACCCCCCAATCATCTTCGCTTTTTTGTGTGTAGGTTGCAGGTACACGGCTGAAATTGAAGATCTGGAATCCTTGTGCAGAGACGAATAGATCCCCCTTCGTTTCGCGGATTTTTTGGAGGACCGTGTGCACGCCAGGCGCCATCGTCCTGACAACTTTTGCTCAAATTTGCAGGACAGTGCCGTATCGACATTTTACTACTAATTCCAGGTCCGCAGCTTCATCCTATATCCCTATCTCAGTTTATAAGCGAATCTTTGTCACTTTCTATGCATTCCTAGCTTAATTCTTCTATCAACATTCTTTACAAAAGAGGGTAGCCTTGCTTTCTTAACCCTTGAAACACATTTAGCATCCAATCTTGCATTGTGTGGGATTGGATCTTGTGGGTTTCAACCCCTCTTTTGAATGTAAAGTCTCTCCCCTAAGTGAAAACCATCAACCCTAGTGAATCTCCCTTCTCTCTCCTTGGAGTTGGAAGAGGGGAGAACAACTAGGGTTCGATCGCGATTTTTCGCTTTACATTTTGGTGAACCCGACGTGAACATCCTTTCTGATTATTCATAGTTAGATCTGAAAATTGGATTCCTTGATTACATTTCCATGTTTGATCTTTGGCAAAATTTTAGAGGTTAATTGCATAAAAACCCTAAATTTTCTTTTTAAGTAATTAAACTTGTGAAATGTTTAATTGTTAATGCTTGGTTCAGATCTGCCCTTCTATTACAAATTATCAATTCATATTTGTGCTTTGATTTTGAAAATTAAGTGGTTAAGTGTCAAGACCCTAATTTTTGAAACCTTCTTGATTCAACCTTTGACTGATAATTTCACTAATCAAAACATCTCCAAATCAGCTGTAACTTTGGATTCCGCAATAAAATCACAATATCTTTCATCCCTGAAAATTTGGAAAAAAGTTGCGAGGACCATGTGCACTCCGAGCACCATCGTCCCTGACATTTTTTTCAAAATTTTGGGAGCGAGATCTTACTATATTTTTCTGCTAAAATCGAGAATTTTGGCTGATTTTATCAATTTTAAAACCTTCAAAATTACAGTCAAAGCTGGTCTAGTGATTGCTTGGATTGAGGCTTCTAATCATTCAAAAATTGTTGAAATTGAAATTTGTGTCAAAATTGTGTTTCTTACAGTCCTAAATCTGAAAAGTGTGTTGGCATTCATTCGAAATTTCAGTGATTTATTCAAATTCTTGCAATTTGTGACTTTTGAAATTAAGTGCTTAATTACAACAACTTTGATTTCCGCTTTCAAAATCGAATTTTGCGTGAAATTAAGTCAATTTTTAAAATCCAAAACTTGCATTGCTCTTAACATTCCCTCTAAAATCATAAAATTCAAAATTTCAGTTTCCCTCTCTTTTTCAAAATTCAAATTTTGCTTTTTTCGACAATCTTGGTAGGGTTCAATTTTGAGATTGCAACTTTAATTTGGCCTATCTACAGATCGTAAAATCACTCAATTTTTTCAGGTTAGCTGTAAAATCATCATAACTTTCATCCCTGCAAATTTCAAAAAAAGTTGCAACGACCGTGTGCACTCCAAGCGCCACGGTCCCGGACATTTTTTCTGAAATTTCGGGAGACTGTCATGATTGCATTTAACAGCTTAAATCTAGAAGATTGGCTAGTTTTATTGAAATTTGCTACCTCTAAAATTCAAAATCTTCTCTCTCTCTTTAGTGCATGAGTTTTACAACAATAAGTCCTACTTACACTATTCCCGTTAGACGAAGCCTTAGAATTAAGTCCTTCCAAGGTTTAATTACTGAGGAGATGGAACCTAATTTGAATGGTCTTTTTAATGAGGACATGGGTAATTCCTCTAATCCTCTTAATGATGAAGAAGCTCTCCATGAGGTTTCTGTAGAACAACTTTCAAAATTGGATAACCAATTTGACGAGTTTCGACAATGGATGTCTCAAGAATACCCTGATAGTCAAGCTCTTCCTTTAATTGAGGGTCTAAAACGTATGCTTCAAAGTGATAAGAATGGAATTGATATTTTGCATGGTATTGCACACATTGTGGATTCAAATGTGATGCCTATGAAAAGTTGTGCCGAAACCTTAGGTTATAGACAACCTCCTACTCAAGACAATCATTCTATTCCTTTGACGACTCCTATTGCTAGTATACCTACTTTTACATCAAACATAATGACTACTTCAATACAAGATATTCCTCCTATGATCACTAGTCATGGGGGCAATCCCTCTTCTTCAATTAACCCTCTTCCTTCATTCAATCCAACTTCTTCATTCATTCCTTCAATGAGTGTTCCTATTACATCTCCACAAATGAACATGACGCAAGGGGGCAATTCATTTAACCCTTCCATTCCTCCTTGTAGTGTTCCTCCTTTCCAATCATCTCCTATGACTAACTATCATAGTGTCCCACCACCTTACTCTCTACCTTCTTTCAATAACATCACACCTCCATCACAATCTAACACGTCTAATATGAACTCTTCGACTGAAGCGACCATTAACAATCTTGCACAAATTGTCTCTTCTTTACAGCAACAAATTGCCTCTATGAATCAATCTAAGTTTAGTGTGCCCACATTTGATGTTGCGAGCCCACTTTCTCTTGATATTGTTCGAGCTATTCCCCCTAAACATGTTGAAATTCCACATTTGGAGTTTTATAATGGTAAGGGTGATCCTCTAACACATGTTAAGACCTTTCAAACAATATGTACTGATTTTGCTTATGACCAAAGGTTGCTTGCAAAATTGTTTACTAGAACATTAAGAGACAAAGCCCTACAATGGTATTGCTCGTTGCCTTCCTATTCTATTACTTCTTTCGAACAACTTGCAAATGCTTTCATTCAACAATTTCAAAACAATATAAGTCCTAAAGTTACTTTGATTGATTTAATGCATTGTAAACAAGGTGTTAAAGAAAAAGTGACTGATTTCATTGGTAGATATAAGCATTTGTATGCTCAAATTTCCTTTCCAGTGCCTGACAATGATATTCAAAGAATCTTTATTTCTAATTTACAAAAAGAAATTAGAGAAAAACTCCTATTTTCTGAGTTTACTTCTTTCCAACAGTTGTGCGCAACTCTTCACAATTATCAACTGACTGTGAGTCAAATGGAACAATCACATCCTATGACTCCGAGTGATAAGGGTGATAGTAGTCAACAACCATTTGGGAAGTTTAAACCGAACAGAGAGTCCATTAAATTCAATGAAAACATCATCAACAACAATGTGAATGCAGCATCAGGTGTGTCTCCTATTTCTAAGTTTCTCAAGAGAGAAAGGAAGTTTACTCCTTTGAATGAATCATTGCATAGTATTATGAATAAGTTATTGGAACAAAATGTGCTTACTCTTCCTCCTATAAGGCAAATTGATCCTGCAAAGATTAATTCACCCTATTTTGATAACAAATCTTTTTGTCAATTTCATCGTCAGCCTGGGCATGATACTGAAAAATGTTTTGCTTTAAAGGGGAAGATTCAAGATTTGATTGATAATAATACTATCTCTGTTTCTGGTGTGAATGATAAAGGCAATACATCTGTAGCTCCTCCTAACCAAAATCTTCAGATTTTCACTGATCCATTACCTTCTCATACCTCTAATGCGATTGATACTACTGATTTCTCTGTCTCACCTGATGATCTCATGTCTATGACTCCGAATGTGATTAATTTTGTAGAGCAACAGAAAATCCCTAAAGAACCTTCCATCACATTTAATTCTAGTGAAACCATTAGGGCACCTGATGGTCCTTTATATATAGTTGCAAAAGTCAAGAACACACCTTTCCGTGGAGTGCTTATTGATCCTTCTTGTATGGTTAATGTCATTACTGAAGAATTTCTTTTTACTTTGCAATTGAATCAAGTTATCTATGACAAAACAGATGTGGTTGTGAAACTATTTGACGCATTTTCTTCTCCTGCAATTGGTTCTATTACATTACCTATTGAGGTCCATAACAAATCTCTTGATGTGGACTTTGCTATTATTCCATCATCCGAACAATTTCGTGTGAAGCTTGGCTATCCTTGGCTATCTTCCATGAAAGCTATTACTTCTCCTATTCACAAGTGTTTGAAATTTCCCCATAATGGTGAAGTTGTTACTATCAATCATAGTCTCTTTAAACCAGCTGAAAGAACTTCTAGCGTTCCTCTTGATTACTTTTGGCCTAAACAATTCCAATCTCTTCCTCCGCGAAGTGATCATCTTTTCAAATCTTATCAAAAGTGGAAAACAGATATGATCCTATCTCTAAGTGAACCTAGAACACCTAAACTTGACATTCCTATCATTCTTGAGAAGGAAGTTCTTCCTTTGAAAGATAAAACTAATGTCTTTCCTCAAGAAGATTCCCAACCCATCCCTATGGATGTGACTATGCCTATGATTAATAAACTTCCTAAAAGTAGACCTATCCTTCCTCGTCATGATGGACTTGGTCTCCTTCCAAAACCAAATAATCCTCCTTTATATGGAGCAGTTCCTCCTCCTTCCTCTTATGGAGAGAAGAGACCTTCCTCTTCTCCTATTGTTCAGCCTAAGAGACCACAACCTAAACACCCAAGTGATAAGGATGAGAACATTCCTCCTCCTCAATCTCCTAATCTTCCTACTAAGACTAGACGAAATCGTTCTGCACGTGAACGCCGGTGAAAGCATCGTCTTAGAGCTCAAACTTTGCAATCCCCAAAAACACCTTCAACAAGCATTATTCCATTTTCTCCTCAGCCGACGATTGAGCCAAAATCTCCTAAACATAAGATGCATGATGGTCTTGATCCTGTGCGAGTTAAAGATCCTATTTTCATAAATCTTGATGATGATATAGATGAAAATTTTATTCATGATGAAAATGCTACTTCTCTTGTTCATTCTGATAGTGAATATGAACTTGTTGATATTGATAACCATTTATCTAACGAATTTTCTAAAGCACTTATCCTAGCTCCTAGACAAGAACACCGCGGCTTGGGATATGAACATAGCCCTTGTTTGGATCTTGTGATAGCTCCATCTGCTATGTTGGATGTTCCTCCTCTAGCATTTTCCCTGCCTTCTCGAAACATTGATCAGCAAGATCGGGGGGTAGATGACATGCTAGACTAGTTTCATTAGCATAGCAGATTATCTCCCCCTCTCTTTTGTTACTTCTTCTATATGTTATTCTCATTCTTCTATTTGTTGTCCTTAGTGTTGTCTACTTGAGGACGATGCAAAGCATTGAGATCTCTCGATCTCTCTCATGTTGACTCAAAAGACACATGTGTTCCCTTCTTCTAGGTGACCTTCCTTGATTGGGGAATGAAGAACAATTATGCATACATACATATGATATATATGAATTATCATACAGCATACTGACCCCGAGGAAAGCGAAGTCACCTCGTGCTTTGTGTTTTGTGTCTATTATCCTTGGGCTTATCTCACACTTGGGGGCTAAATCCTTGTGATAACGTGCTCCTTTCCCTTTTTCATTTTCTTATATGTATCACTACCTTAAAGCAATCACCCCCGGTGAGGCATGTGTGATCGCTTTAACGTAGGGGGGCATACATCCCGTCCATATCTTTTCAAGATACTTGAAAATTTCTTGACAAATTTAGCTTTGCCTTGAAAATTTTTGATATCTTTCTTGAATGACTCATAGTGAGGGAACCTTACTACTGACAGTCATGGTTCTCCCTCATGATCTTCCCTTTTACCTTGTCAATCAAAGTCATAAGATCCTTAGTCCACTGGGGGCTTGGTGTATCTTGCCTCCTTGACGTGGTGAAAGTTTTTCAATGTTGTTTCCTTGTACTTTACCGGAAGTATGAGTGTACGCTTATACTCCCGCTAAAGTGGGGGCTAAATGTAGCGTCCTAAAATTGCGACACTTGCAATTTCGACCGCATTTCAGTTTTCACGATGGCGACGCAACATGCAACCTGAAAGGAGACCCCGAAACCTGATTATGACACTGAAAACTGCATTTTCTTGCACCCTGGCCTGAACCTCCTTTGCACCCTACTGTCCCGGGAGGTGGGACCAGAGCGCCCAGTACCCTGGTCCTTCAGGACCAGGGCGCCCAATGCCCTGGTCCCTAGGTCCTATTTTGGGCCCGGTCTCTTTTGGACTTCGGGTCTTTATGTTTGCAAATTGGAAAATTATCTTTCCTGGTCGGCCTAAGGTCGGGAAAATCAGTCTATCGGCCCTAATTGACAAGTATATAAACTACATTTTCCTCTCTCATTTGGACAGATACATACATGAGGGAAAAAGCGTGGAAACTTTACTCAAGCATTCAAGCATTCAAGCATTCTTTCAAGCAATTGATCATTCTAAGTCTCCATTCAAGGCTAAGTGTTGCATTCAAGACAAGGATTCAACCATTGAAGAGGAGATCACATACTACATGCTACATACAACATACAACAATACAACAAACAACAACATCTATACCTTCGCACATAAGGATACAAACATCCTTACAACAAGGTATTAGTACTTGTTTTACATTACATTTACAACATTTCTCATTTCTTGGTTAATTCCAAAACCGGGGTTTGACCTAAAGGCAAACCCCTAATCCCTAACCCCCCAATCGTCTTCGCTTTTCTGTGTGTAGGTTGTAGGTACGTGGCTGAAATTGAAGATCTGGAATCCTTGTGCAGAGACGAACAGATCCCCCTTCATTTCGCGGATTTTTCGGAGGACCGTGTGCACGCCGGGTGCCATCGTCCCGACAACTTTTGCTCAAATTTGCAGGACAGCGCCGTATCGACATTTTACTGCTAATTCCAGGTCTGCAGCTTCATCCTATATCCCTATCTCAGTTTATAAGCGAATCTTTGTCACTTTCTATGCATTCCTAGCTTAATTCTTCTATCAACATTCTTTACAAAAGAGGGTAGCCTTGCTTTCTTAACCCTTGAAACACATTTAGCATCCAATCTTGCATTGTGTGGGATTGGATCTTGTGGGTTTCAACCCCTCTTTTGAATGTAAAGTCTCTCCCCTAAGTGAAAACCATCAACCCTAGTGAATCTCCCTTCTCTCTCCTTGGAGTTGGAAGAGGGGAGAACAACTAGGGTTCGATCGCGATTTTCCGCTTTACAGTAGGGTTGCACAAGGGTCCAATGGACATGTCACAATCTGGGTGACGTACTATATTCCCATATTGCATACTCATATGCCCTAGATGTTGGCATCCATAAGATGTGGTGGTGTCTTATGGGTGTGCTGGCGTCTAGATGAGAGCATTGATGGAGATTGATGGATAATTTTTTTCTATGCGAAGATGTTGCCTAGATACTTGGTAATGGTCTTATGTAAGATCTATTCAATGGTTTTGTTAGATGCTTCTGCTCGATTGTTAGATTGAGGGTAATAAGGTATGGAGAAACAATGTTGGATGTGAAACTTGTCAAGGAACTACTTAAGCTCTTTGTTCTTAAATGGTGTATCATTATCAAAAATAAGGGTAGAAAATAGGCGAAAAATGAGAAATAATGTTGTCCATGATGAAGCCACAAATCATATCAGCAGTAGTGGATCTCAACAATATAGCTTCAACCCACTTTGTAAAATATTCTATATCAATAATGATTAAGAAATGACCCTTAGATGAAGTGGGAGATATCTTGCCAATGATATGCACACCCCATGTTTGAAAAGGCCATGGACAAGCTTGAGTTTGGAGCTACTATCTAGGGCTTGAATCAAGTTACTGTGTTGTTGACATTGGGGGCATTTTATTGATAGAGGCAAAGGAATCTTGTTTAAGTGTTTTCCAATAGTACCCCATGTGAATCAATTTGTGCTTCAAAGATTTTCCCCCAAAATTCCCACCTCTAGAGCTAGAATGGGTCTCTTGGACAGAAAGGGGTATCTTAGCTTTTGTCAAACAACACAAAAGCAGACCGTTATAATATCTTCAATAAAGAACATTAGATAAGATAATATAGTGAGCGACCAATTTCTGAATTCACACACATGAGCTCTTGTTGATGCTACCGGGAAAGCTTTGAGTCTTTAGTTAATTATAGATGTGTACAAACCATTCTTCTGAATCAATATGAGCATGCAAGAAATCATCAAATTGGGTTTGGTAAGTCATAGCTAGAGAGTGAAGGAAATGTACCATGAAATGATACATACTCATCCTAAATGAAGTCTGGGCCTACAAGGGAAGCAACACTTGCCATTGCATCCGCATGACAATTTTCTCTCTGCAAAATGTTGTCGACTATGTATGTAGTGAAATACTTCAGTATGGTTATGGTTAGATCTCTATTACTAAGATAATTTCAACTCCTTCACACAATAAGCACCTATTACTTTATTCACAATAAGATTGGAGTCTTCATGGATGCGGATATTCTTCACACCCATAGAAATCACAGCACATAGCTCTACAATTAAGCCTTCATATTGAGCAATGTTGTTAGTTTAATGGAATTCCAAATAGAATGAGAGAGGGATTGTTTTTTCTTTAGGTAAGAAAAAACCACACTTGTTCCCATATAGATTCCTGGTCGATGGCCAATACATCTTCGTCAGGAAAAGGGTCTAAAGTAGGAAAAGATTTTTTCGATGGGGCATCGACCAACTAGCTGGCAATACCCTACCATTTGATCAATTTTTGAGTTATTAAATTAAGTTCAAACTCATAAAGGTACATTACCCACTTATCCAACCTTTTTAAATGATCAGACTTTGAAAAGAGATGCTTAAGTATATCATTATTAGCAATAACTCATGTTTCTACATGGAAGATCTAGTGTCTTAATTTCTATGTTGTAAATACAAGAGCTAGACATTTCTTTTCTACAACGGAATATCAAGTTTCATATTCTATCAAAGTGTTACTAATGTAATATACGACTCTTCCTTGACCTTTGTCATTATACTGGGCCAAAAAAATTTCTAAGGCATGAGATGAGGTGGAGGTATAGAGAAGTAGAGTTCTATCTTTAATAGCTCACATTGGAATAGGAGGATTAGCCAAATATTCCTTAATAAAATTGAAAGCTTCCTATAATTCATCATTCCATTTGACATAAACATATTTCTTCAACAGTCATGTGAAAGGAAGGGAACGATCAACCAATTGTGCCATGAATCTACAAATGGCCTAAATATTCTGTTGCAAACTACAAAGGTGGGAGATGTTTCTAGGTGGAGGAATGTTTACAATTGAATTGATTTTATCAGTATTTATCTCTATACATCAATGAGAGACAATGAATCTAAAACGTTTCTTGGCATCCTGATGTAGAGTGGCTAGGCTCTCCTAATGGGTATGCTTACTCTTGATGTCTCTTTAGGCTGTCTCTTGAACCATCCAATGGTTCCACTCTTTCCAACCCTCCAAAGGTTGTAGAGCCCACCCTTACTCACCTTCCCAACTTCCTTAGAATAAGGTGACCACCTCTTGTTTTGTCAATGTCCAACACTCCTTAATAGAGACCTTCCTTCCCAACACGTACTCACTCCTTAACCAAGAGCCAATCCTCTCTACTAAAGGATCTTCACCCACACATAACCAACACTCTTAGGGATAATTTACCTTAGTTTTTCAACCCTATCCCTTCCTTTAGAACATTGGAGTTTACCAATTCCAAGTTGTAGGGCCAATCTTCTCTTTTAGGCCTACTAGGAGACCTAGTACAATTAGCCCTACCTACAAGGTATTTTGCAATTATCTATCAGAAGTCCTAAACACCCCCATGAACTCTTTATCTTTTTAGATACCCTTTTGGAAGCTTCATACAATATCACAAAATTGGACATGGTTTTGGTATCTAAATATCCTAACCCTTTTAAGGCCTAATTCCCTCCTTTTAAGCCTACAAAATAGGGATTTACTTGAATGTCTTCACCTATCCAATTGCCCAAGGATTTAGATGATTATTTTAGGTCTATACATCCATGAGGATTTCCAATCCAACCTTGTCTCAATCCCATCCATCGGATTTACCCATCTAAACCATGTTGTCCGTAATCCCCAATGGTGTCCAAATCAACGTGCCAAGCCTAGGGTATGGTGGCAAATCTGAAGCTTAGCCTCCCCTGTCGTAAAACCAAAAATAACACATAATATACAAGGCCACCTAACATTCCATAAGGCTTCAGAATGGAAATCCACAATGGAATTCTAGGTAGGGGTCATCGAGTCCTCAAACCCTGGATTTTAGATCTTTCGGACTCACCTGCAACAAAATGACAACAACTTGCAATCTGCAACACTTCAAAACTTAAAACTACCATTAAATGAAAGATATGACACTACTTTAATAGTTCATGCCTTGGTCTAGGCTTGATAGTTCGTACAGGCCATACAAAACCAAACAAAAACAATAATACTTGCTGAAAACTCAAATTTGGAAAGGCTAAACTCGCTCTTCTTGATTCAAATCTTCAACAAACCATTCTCATCAGTTTTCCCAAGCCTTATATCAGCCTTGGGTTTGTTACAAATGCCTTTACCTGAAAAAGATAACCAACTAGCCATTGGTGTATGAAAGTGCAAATGTTGGAAAGCTACTATGACCAACTTTTCCAACTTCTTACAACTTTTTACATAGGTCTGCAACTTTGCTCAAATATAACCTAGGTCACTTCCAAATAATTCAAATGACCATATAAACCTCTAAACAATATCAAACCAGCCTATTCTAACTACATAACAACTTATTCTACTAGTTAAGTTCTCTACCTGACACCCTTAAGAGCCCATATGCCAAAATTGGCCAATCAGCAACTCCTAGGGTCCCTACAAACATTTGAGCACTTATTCAAAGACCTATTGACCTTATTACAAACCAAAACAGTATGATTCCGATCTCATGTAATCAACACAAAAAAATTGCCTATGTGCCCTTGCACCATGCTTCGGGGGTAAGAAGAACTCAAGTCTCTTTCGTAGATAAGGCTTCGACAATGGTACCATGTTGTAATATATCTCTCTCTGACATCCATGTAGCCTGTGACTCTGGTAGTCCTATCCATTTGAGAAGATAGTCTTTATAGACTCCCTTCCTAGTCTTTTTCACAACCTTAGACTCCAAATTTCATTCGAATGTGACCGCTTGGCTTGGAGGTAAATCTTGTAACCAGTATACATCTTTAATAGCAGTAGTCTCTTCTTGATTTGTAGCAGTTTAAGACCCTCTATATGAATATAAATCATATAAATTGAAGATTGGTTAGATTCCCAAGCTTGGAGGTAACTCTAACTCATAGGCATTACTGCCAAACTTATGCATTACCCTAAGAGGTCCAATCTTCTTCATGCATAGCTTACTAGGTGGTCCCTTGGGTAGTCTCTCCTTCCTCAAGTAGGCCAACACTAGATCACCAATCTTATAGTGTACTTCTCTTCTTGTTTTATCTGCTAGTTCCTTTTACTTCTCATTGTGTTGTTGCAATGTCTTCTTGACCTACTCATGTATCTCTTTTATATTCTCTACAAATTTTTCCCCTCATGCACTTCTACTATCCATAGAACTGAGATCTCTAAGCTCTAAGATACCCCTAGGATGACATCCATAGACTATCTCAAAGGGATTTTGGCCTGTGCTCCTATGAAATGAGTCATTGTAGGCATACTCTGCTTGACCCAATACTAGATCCCAAGCTTGTCCATGTTGTTTGGTGAGACATCTCAACAAGTTACCTAAGGATATATTAACTACTTCAATTTGACCATCTAATTGTGGATGGTATGCTGATGAAAATGAAATTTTTGTGCCTAGTTTCTTCCATAAGGTTTGCCAAAAGTGACTTAAAAACTTAGTGTCTTTGTCACTCAAAATGCTAAGAAGTAAGCCATGAATCCCACAACCTCTTTGAAGAATAACCCCACTATGTAGGAGGCATCATTAGTGGATTTGCAAGGCACAAAGTGTGTCATCTTGTTGAATCTGTCCACTAGGACAAAAACACTATCATACCCTCTTGGAATCCTAGGCAAGCCAAGAAAAAAGTCCATGCTCAAACATTCCCAAGGTCTGGTTGGTATGTCCAATGGCTGATACAAACCTTCATTGTTGGAGGTTCCTTTACCTCTCTGACATATAGGGCATTGCTCCACAAACCCTCTAAAATCTGACTGAAGTTTAGGCCAATGATCAAACCATCTAACCTGCTCCAAGGTCTTGTCAAGGCCAAAAATTCCTCCTAAGATGCCATGATGCTTCTCCTTGATGATATTGTCTCTCATAGAGCACTGTGGTATGCAAAGTAAGTGTCATTTAAACAAAAGGCCTTCCTACAACATAAAATTAGAATATGCAACATGACAAACATTAGCAAACTTGGTGCAAACATCATATGCTTCACCAAAATCCTTCTCACCTTGGTATAGGTCTTTGAGGTCACTTAACCCCACACTTTGGAGTTGCACTTCTTAGATGGTAAGAACTCTTCTACTTAAGGCATCTTCTACCTTATTGGTGACTCCTTTCTTATGTTTGATGGAAAAAGTATAGGCTTACAAGTGCTCAACCCATTTGAGGTGTCTTTGGTGCAACTTCTCCTATCCATTCAAGAAGCTAAGTGCATGTTTATCAGTATAGACTATAAATTCCTTAGGGAGAAGATAGTGCCACCATTTCTTAAGGGCTTGTACCATGGCATACAACTCTAGGTCATAGGTAAAATACTTTTGTTTTGCCTCATTGATCTTCTTAGAGAAAAATGCTACTGAATGACTTTCTTGACTCAAAACTACTCTATTTCCAACTTGCTAGAATCACACTCCATAGTAAAGAGTTGATTGAAATTAGGGAGCCTAAGATTAGGTAGTTCTGCTACTTTTTGTTTCAACAAATCAAACCCCTTGTCTACTATACCAGTCCACTTAAACTGACATTTCATTCCACCTTTGATAGTGTTCAAGATAGGTGCACACACATGGATAAACCCTCTAATAAACTTCCTATAGAAAGAAGGTAATCCACAAAAACTTCCCACATCTCCTATTGACTTAGGAGTAGGCCAATTAACTATTGCATCTAACTTTTCTGGATCCATTTCAAACAACCTTGAGAAACTACAAAAGCAAGATATACTAGTTCAGTTTTGAAGAACTCACACATGTCTAAGTTGATCATTAACTTTTCTTGGTGTATCTTCCTCAAGACCTAATCCAAATATCTATTATGCTCCTCCCTTAACCTGCTAAAAATCATAATGTTATCAAGATAAACAATCACAAATTTACCAATTAACTTTGCAAGCACTTTATTCATGAGTCTCATGAAGGTGCTAGGTGCATTTGTGAGCCCAAAGGGCATCACCAACCATTCATAGAGCCCCTCATTGGTCTTAAAGGTATTTTTCCACTCATCTCCAGGTCTGATCCTTATTTGATGATAACCTGATTTCAAATCAACCTTTGAAAAGTACCAAGCTCCACCTAGGTAGTCCATTAGGTCCTCAATTCTTGGCATTGGAAACTGGTATCTGATTGTAATCTTGTTTATGGCCCTTGAGTGAGTGCACATTCTCTATTTTCCATCTTTCTTAGGTACCAAAATAGTAGGTACTGCACATAGGCTTAAACTCTTCTTAATCAGCCCCTTATTTAGCAATTTTTGCACGTTTTTTGTTATTTCCTCATTTTGAGTAGGTGTCATTTTGTAAGTAGCTTTGTTTGGCAAGGTAGCTCTGGGTATGAGGTCTATCTGATGGTTCACATCTCTTTATGGGGGTAAATCATCTGTTATCTCATTTACAACATTGTCTTTGTACGGGTCCAACAAGGTCTTCAGTTCTTCAGGTACCACTAGTTTGGGTTCTATGTTTGCCTCTTCTTTTGGTTTCACTATAATGGCACATCCTTGGTTCCCTTCATGCTTCAACACCTTTAGGAACTCTTTCCCACTAAGAAACATAACACTTGAACATACATGTCTTTCTTCTCCCTAAACAACCAAAGGATCCATTTGGAACTTCCTTCCTTCCTTGGTGATAACATAAGAATTCTTCTCACCATAATGTATGGCTTTGACATCATATTACCAAGGGCATCCAAGAAAAAAACGGCATGCATCCATGGGTAGTATATCACATAGTACTCTGTCCTTATACTCTCAAATTTAAAATTCTACCCAAGATTTCTCATCAACTAACACATGTTGTCCTTTACTCAACCAAGATACCTTATAGGGATTGGTGTGTGGCAACCTTTTCAACTTGAGTTTGTCTACCATCTCAACTACTACAATATTCTTAGTAGACCTTGAATCCACTATGACCTTACAAATCTTACCATATGTTCTACAAGTGGTTTTAAAAAGTCTCTTTCTTTGAGTAGGTTCTTTGGCCTGTGGTACCTTCAATAAGGTTCTTCTTAGCATCAGGTTCTCTCCATCTAGAACTGGTCCAACTTTGCTGATTGGTGAGGTAACACTTTGATTGTTTTCCTCCTGCACCAGTTGAGTTCTCCTTCCACCTATATAATAATTTGAAGTCTTTTCAGGATGCTAGTTCATAGTGTGGCCCACTTCATGACAATGAAAGCATTTACCGATGAAGACTATGGGTCCTCTTCTTTGAGTGCCAAATCTGCCTCTAAAGTTGTTTATTCCTCTAGAGTTGCCTCTAAACTGACCACTCTTGCTGAAGTTATCGCCACTATTTTCAGATTGATTGCCTTCTTCATTCTTGCCAGAGTTATAACCCCTTCCAAAGGAGCCTCTACCTCTTTGATTGAACTCACTTTTCCTCTTGATCTTGTCCTCTTCTTTGAAAGACAACTGAAATCACTTATGGACTATCTCAGGTGCCATCATGTTGATTTCATCTTGAATGTTTTGTCTAAGGCCATTAAGGTATCTTGCTACCTTCTCCACTTCTTACTCTTGCTTCCTTGCTCTTAGAGTTAGTTTGTTGAACTCCTCTATGTAAGCCTTCACATCCATTTCTCTTTGCCTCAAACTCATCAACTTCTTGTGTATCTACACCTCATAATCTAGAGGTAGGAATTGAGTTTTGATTCTGATCTTAATTCTCTCCCAGAAGTTGATCTTATTTCTCCCGGTTTGTTCCCTTTCTTCTTGCATCATGTTCCACCATACTAGAGATAATCCTTTCAAATTTTTCTTAGCCATATTGACCCTCTTTTCTTCTACAATCTCCTTGTATTCAAAATGATTGTTCAAAGCTTCTATCCAATCCAATAGCTCTTCTCCATTTAGGCTTCCACTATAGACCGGTAAACCATCTAGGTTATCTTTGTTGAGTGATTTAAGGGCATCTAAGAAGATTTTATTATCTTTCTCCAACTCCTTCTTTTCTTTCACCACTCCTATCACATTTCCATCTTCATCATCAGTTTCATCACCCCACTCTGTGATCTTGCCCTTACACTTCTTGGGGTCTTGCTCCCAGACTTCACTAAGCATGTCTTGCACCAACTTCCTAATGGCCTCTTGACTCATTGTCTTAGGTGGCATTTTGTTGGCTTCTGACTTTACCTCTTGGTATAACATACACCACTTTGTTCAATCAAGTGGCTCTGATACCAATCTAATGTAGAGTGGCTAGGCTCTCCTAAAGGGTATGCTTACTCTTGATGTCTCTTTAGGTTGTCTCTTGAACCATCCAATGGTTCCACTCTTTCCAACCCTCCAAAGGTTGTAGGGCTCACCCTTACTAACCTTCTGAAGGTCCTTAGACTAAGGTGACTACCTCTTGTTTTGTGAGTGTCCAACACTCCTTAATAGAAACCTTCCTTCCCAACACCTACTCACTCCTTAACCAAGAGCCAATCCTCTCTTCTATAGGATCTTCACCCACACATAACCAACACTCTTAGGGATTATTTTCCTTAGTTTTCCAACCCTATCCCTTCCTTTAGGACATTGGAGTTTACCAATTCCAAGTTGTAAGGCTGATCTGCTCTTTTAGGCCTACTAGGAGACCTAGTACAATTAGCCCTACCTATGAGGTATTTTGAAATTATCTATTAGAAGTCCTAAGCACCGACATTAACTCTTTATATTTTTAGATACCCTTTTGGAATATTCATACAATATCACAAAATTGGACATGGGTTTGGTCTCTAACCATCCTAACCCTTTTTAGGCCTAATTCCCTCCTTTTAAGGCTACAAAATAGGGATTTGCTAGAATGTCTTCATGAGTCCAATTTCCCAAGGATTCTGATGATTGATTTAGGTCTATAAATCCATGAGGATGTCCAATCCAACCTTTTATTAATCCCATCCATCGGATTTACCCATCTAGGGCCTGTTGTCCATAATCGCCAATGCTTGCCAACTCAACGTGCCAAGCCTAGGGTATGGTGGTAAATTTGGAGTTTAGACTCCCCTATCTTAAAACCAAAAATAAAGAATAATATACAAGGCCACCTAACATTTCATAAGGCTTTAGTATGGAAATCCACCATGGAATGCTAGGTAGTGGCCACAGAGTCCTCAAACGATGGTTTTTAGAGCTTTAGGACTCGCCTCCAACAAAATGACAACAAATTGCAATCTAAAACACTTCAAAACTTCAAACCACCATCAAATAAAAGATATGATACCTATTTAATAGTCCATGCCTTGATCTTGGCTTGATAGTCAGCATAGGTCATACAAAACCAAACAAAAACAACAATACTTGCTAAAAACTCAAATCTTGAAACGCTAAACTTGCTCTTCTTGATTCAAATATTCAGCCAACCATTCTCATTGGTTTTCCCAAGCCTTATATCAGCCTTGGGTTGGTTACAAATTCCTTTAACTAAAAAAGACAACCAACTAGCCATTGGTGTATGAAAGTGCAAATGTTGCAAAGTTGCTATGAGCAACTTTTTCAACTTTTGCAACTTTTTACAACTTTTTACATAGGTGAGAAAATTTGCTCAAATCCAAACAAGGTCACTTCCAAATGATTAAAATGACCTTATAAACCTCTAAATAATATGAAACCAACCTATTCTAACTCCATAATAACTTAATCTACTAAGTGCTCTACCTAGCACCCTTAAGAGCCCATATGCCAAAATTGGCCAATCAGTAACTCCTAGGGTCCCTACAAACATTTGAGCACTTATTCAAAGACCTATTGACCTTGTTACAAACTAGAACAACATGATTCCAATATCTTGGAATCAATAGAACAAAATTTCCTATGTGCCCCTGCACCACATCCACACCAAAAACACATTTAAGGGGATTCAGTCTCATTTCATATAGTTGAAGCCTTTTGAAGACAAACTAAAGATTTTTAATATGTAGCCGGTGAGAAATAGACTTTACCAAGATATCATCAACATAACCTTTTAAGATATTATGCATAAAATCATAGAATATCAAGTTCATGGCTCATTGATAGGTTGGTCCTACATTTTTCAACTCAAATAGAATAACAACTCAAATGGCATAACAAGTTGTGAAGGCAATCTTATAATGATTATCCAAATAAATACAAATCTGATTGTATCCCAAGAAACTCTCCATGAAAGAGAGCAGAGCATATCACATGATTGAATCTACAATGATGTTGATATTCGAGAGTGGAAAGTCATCTTTAAAGGAAGCTTTATTCAAGTCCCAAAAATCAATGCAGATGTGAATTTGACCATCAAGTTTCCTAATAGGGACAATGTTTGAGATCGAAGGTGAATAATTAATAGGATGGATAAAACCATCTTTAAAATTTTTTCTATCTTTGTCTTAACTAATAAGGCCACCTTGGGATTCATCTTTCACATCTTTTGCTTCAATGGTTTAGCATCGGGATTAAGTACAATATTATGCACCATAATTGACTCATCAATACCTAGGATTTAATAACAAAACCCAGCAAAGATTTCCGGAAATTGATGTAGAAGATCAACATTCTCTTTAAATTCCTTAAGAGATAAACACTTCCCCACTTTGATATCTTTGTTAGAAGTTTTATCACTCATTATAATGACATCAATAGTTTCACCACTAAGAATTTCACTACAGTCTTCTAGATGGGATATGGGTATATGCTCCTCCTTGTGAGATAAGGGTGCCCCCTGCTCAATGGATTCCCCAAAATATGCACAAGGGTATTCAAACAATAAGGGAATCAATGTTTCTAGTGATAAGTGGGAAAATCACCATACACACCTAGCAATTCCTTCAAGGACTCTTGCGAAGGAAAAACATCCAAGGTAATTTCATTAAGACACATTGTTAGCAATAAGCTCTAGATCAACAAGCTCAAGAGGAAGAGAGTTGGATGAAATCATGTTAACAATAGTTGGTTAACAAATTTGCCCCTTTCTTTAAATTATATTTGAATTACAATATGACTCTTGCACACCCCTTTATAAAAGGAAAACAAATGAACCAAATGTTGGGTGAACTGATTTAAGGTTCATCCTCTGCATTAGAGGGCAACTCCTCGTGAGATTTACAATAAATATTTATGCAGAAAATTTAGAATTGAATACACTTTTCACCAGAAAGTGCGAAAGGCTTTGAACGCATTCATTCATCAACACAAAATAATGCTTATGAAAACTAAAAAGAATATCATGAAGATCTATTTCAAATGTAGAGCTCACAGACTCCTACTTCTACACATGTTGATTCCATAAATCCAAAACAAATCAAACTCAGAGTAGTATAGATGTTGATCGATTCTCACTAAAGCCTCACAGGACAAGGGGGATCAGTATCACTTAAAAAACAATGAATTTCCTTATAAGTAATGAAATCATTGAATTCAAAAACACATAAATAATTGGTATTGAAATGATATTTTTGCACGTCAGCAAAAATTCCAATAGAGATTGCCAATTCTTCAAATACACAGATTTTAAGATTGCACACAATAACATTTCTTTGAAAAACCAGAAATATCAATTTTTGAAAATTTCACAAAAAATAGATCTATTCCTCCAAATCATAGTTTTTTAGACCCTCACTAACACTTACTTACATAAATATTCCCAAGGCCAATAGTTTGTTACATCATTACTAGAATTTTTAACTCTAACATAGAGTTAATGAAATCGTTTGCTTGAAAACATATGAAACTAAATAAACAATAGTCATAGATTGGTTGACAACTCATCCATTAGCTAATGAAGACTCCATCATGGCAGAGAAGGCTGTTGATTTATCCTTCTTTGTCATGGAACTGCACATGTTATGCTAGTCAAGATGTGTTGTTGACAAATTCAAGATGACTTGAAAATACGGGAGTCCAATATGCAAGATGCATTGTTTCCAGACCTCCTTATCCATATTTACCTACAACACCTTAGCTTTATGCACCTCCAAATGATCAAAGAAAACCGTGAGCATTGACTCTATTCTAGCCAGCTTTGAGAAAACATCTCTAGTCAAGGACTTTGTTTCCTTGATGAGCTCTAAGATGACGCTTTCGTCGGCGTTCACATGCAGAACAATTTCATCTAGTCTTAGTAGGAAGTGAAGAAGATTGAGGAAGAGGAGTGTTCTCATCCTTATCACTTGGGTGTTTAGGTTGTGGTCTCTTAGGCTGGATAACAGGAGAAGAAGAAGGTCTCTTCTCTCTATAAAAAGAAGGAGGAGGAACTGCTCCATACAAAGGAGGAATATTTGGTTTAGGAAGAAGACCAAGTCCATCATGACGAGGAGGTATAGGTCTACTTTTAGGAAGTTTATTAGGTATAGACATAATCACATCCATAGGGATGGGTCGGGAATCTTCTTGAGGAAAGACATTAGTTTTATCTTTCAAAGGAAGAACTTCCTTCTCAAGAATGATAGGAATGTCAAGTTTGGGTGTTCTAGGTTCACTTAGAGATAGGATCATATCTGTTTTCCACTTTTGATAAGATTTGAAAAGATGATCACTTCGCGGAGGAAGAGATTGGAATTGTTTAGGCCAAAAGTAATCAATAGGAATGCTAGAAGTTCTTTCAGCTGGTTTAAAGAGACTATGATTGACAGTAACAACTTCACCATTATGGGGAAATTTCAAACACTTATGAATAGGAGAAGCAATAGCTTTCATGGAAGATAGCCAAGGATAGCCAAGCTTCACACGAAATTGTTCGAAAGATGGAATAATAGCAAAGTTCACATCAAGGGATTTGTTATGGACCTCAATACACAATGTAATAGAACCATTTGCAGGAGAATAAAATGCATCAAATAGTTTCACAATCACATCTATTTTGTCATATATCACTTGATTCAATTGCAAAGTAAAAAGAAATTCTTCAGTAATAACATTAACCATGCACGAAGGATCAATAAGCACTCCACGGCAAGGTGTATTCTTGACTTTTGCAACTATATATAAAGGACCATCAGGTGCCCTAATGGTTTCACTGGAATCAAATGTGATGGAAGGTTCTTTAGGGTTTTCTTGCTGCTCTACAAAGTTAATCAGATTTGGAGTCATAGACACAAGACCATCAGATGAAAAAGAGGAATCATTAGTCTCAATCGCATTAGAGGTATGAGAAGGTAATGGATCAGTGAAAATCTGAAGATTTTGATTAGGAGGAGCTACAGATGTATTGCCTTTATCATTCACTCCAGAAACAGAAATAGTATTATTATCAATCAAATCTTGAATTTTACCCTTTAAAGAAAAACATTTTTCAGTATCATGCCCAGGCTGACGATGAAATTGACAAAAAGCTTTGTTATCAAAATAAGGTGAAGTAATCTTTACAGGATCAATTTTCCTTATAGGAGGAAGAGTAAGCACATTTTGTTCCAATAACTTATTCATAATACTATGCAATGATTCATTCAAAGGAGTATACTTTCTTTCTTTCTTGAAAAATTTAGAAATAGGAGGCACACCTGATGCTGCATTCACATTGTTGTTGATGATGTTTTCATTGAATTTGATGGAATCTATGTTCGGTTTAAACTTCCCAAATGGTTGTTGACTGCTATCACCCTTATCACTCGGAGCCATAGGATGTGATTGTTCCATTTGACTCATAGTCAGTTGATAATTGTGAAGAGTTGCACACAACTGTTGGAAAGAAGTAAACTCAGAAAACAGAAGTTTGTCTCGAATATCTTTTTGTAAATTAGAAATAAAGATTCTTTGAATATCATTGTCAGGCACTGGAAAAGAAATTTGAGCATACAAATGCTTATATCTACCAATTAAATCAGTCACTTTTTCTTTAACACCTTGTTTACAATGCATTAAATCAATCAAAGTAACTTTAGGACTTATATTGTTTTGAAATTGTTGAATGAAAGCATTTGCAAGTTGTTTGAAAGAAGTAATAGAATAAGAAGGCAACGAGCAATACCATTGTAGGGCTTTGTCTCTTAATGTTCTAGTGAACAGTTTTGCAAGCAACCTTTGGTCATAAGAAAAATCAGTACAGATTGTTTGAAAAGTCTTAACATGAGTTAGAGGATCACCTTTACCATTATAAAGCTCCAAATGCAGAATTTCAACATGTTTAGGAGGGATAGCTCGAACAATGTCAAGAGAAAGTGGGCTCGCAACATCAAATGTGGGCACACTAAACTTAGATTGATTCATAGAGGCAATTGGTTGCTGTAAAGAAGAGACAGTTTGTGCAAGATTGTTAATGGTCGCTTCAGTCGAAGAGTTCGTATTAGATGTGTTAGATTGAGATGGAGGTATTATGTTATTGAAAGAAGGTAAAGAGTAAGGTGGTGGGACTCTATGATAATTAGTCATAGGAGATGATTGGACAGGAGGAACACTACAAGGAGGAATGGAATGATTGAATGAATTTCCCCCTTGCGTCATGTTCATTTGTGGAGATGTAATAGGAACACTCATTGAAGGGACGAATGAAGAAATCGGATTGAATGAAGGAAGAGGGTTAATTGAAGAAGAGGGATTGCCCCCATGACTGGTGATCACAGGAGGAATGTCCTGTGTAGAAGCAGCCATTATGTTTGATGTAAAGGTAGGTATGCTAGCAATAGAAGTCATCAAAGGAATAGAATGATTCACTTGAGTAGGAGGTTGTGTATAACCCAAATTTTCAGCACAACTCTTCATAGGCATCACATTCGAATCCACAATGTGTGCAATACCACACAAAATATCAATTCCATTCTTATCACTTTGAAGCATACATTTTAGACCCTCAATTAAAGGAAGAGCTTGACTATCGGGGTATTCTTGAGACATCCATTATCGAAAATCATCAAATTGGTTATCCAATTTTGAAAGTTGTTCTATAGAAACCTCATGGAGAGCTTCTTCATCATTAGGAGGATTAGAGGAATTACCCATGTCCTCGTTAAAAAGACTATTCAAATTAGGTTCCATCTCCTCGGTAATTAAACTTCAGAAAGACTTAACTCTACGGCTTCGTCTAACGGGAATAGTGTAAGTAGGGCTTATTGTTGTAAAACTCATGCAGTAGAGAGGGAGAGAAAATTTTGAATTTTAGAGGTAGCAATTTTTAGTAAAATCAGCCAATCTTCCAGATTTAAGCTGTTAAATACAATCAGGACAATCTCCCGAAATTTCAGAAAAAATGTCAGGGACCATGGCGCTTCGGAGTGCACACGGTCCTGGCAACTTTTTTCAAAATTTGCAGGGATGAAAGTTATGATGATTTTAGAGCTAATCTGAAAAAATTGAGTGATTTTACGATCTGTAGATAGGCCAAATTAAAGTTGCAATCTCGAAATTGAACCCTACCAAGATTGTCGAAAAATGTAAAAATTTGAATTTTGAAAAAGAAAGGGAAACTGAAATTTTGAATTTTATGATTTTAGAGGGAATGTCAAGAGCAATGCAAATTTTGAAATTTAAAAAATTGACTCAATTTCACGCAAAATTCAATTTTGAAAGCGGAAATTAAACTTGTTGTAATTAAGCACTTAATTTCAAAAGTCACAAATTGTAAGAATTTGAATAAAGCACTGAAATTTTTAATGAATGCAAACACACTTTTCAGATTTAGGATAGTAAGAACACAATTTTGACACAAAATTTCAATTTCAATGATTTTTGAATGATTAGAAGCCTTAATCCAAGCAATCACAAGACCAACTTTGACTGTAATTTTGAAAGTGTTAGATTTGATAAAATCAGCCAAAATTCTGGATTTTAGTAGGAAAATACAGTAAGATCTAGCTCCCGAAATTTCAGAAAAAATGTCGGGGATGATGGCACTCGGAGTGCACATGGTCCTCGCAACTTTTTTCCAAATTTTCAGGGATGAAAGATATTGTGATTTTATTGCGGAATCCAAAGTTACAGCTGATTTGGAGATGTTTTGATCAGTGAAATTGTCGGACAAAGGTTGAATCAAGAGGGTTTCAAAAATTAGGGTTTTAACACTTAACCACTTAATTTTCAAAATTAAAGCACAAATATGAATTGATAATTTGTAATAGAAGGATAGATCTGAAACAAGCATTAACATTTAGACATTTCACAAGCTTAATTACTAAAAAGAAAATTTAGGGTTTTTATGCAATCAACCTCTAAAATTTGCAAAAGATAAAACATGGAAATGTAATCAAGGAATCCAATTTTCAGATCTAACTATGAATAATCAGAAAGGATGTTCACGTCGGGTTCACCAAAATGTAAAGTGGAAAATCACGATCGAACCCTAGTTGCTCTCCCCTCTTCCAACTCCAAGGAGAGAGAAGGGAGATCCACTCTAGGGTTGATGGTTTTCACTTAGGGGAGAGACTTTACATTCAAAAGAGGGGTTGAAACCCACAAGATCCAATCCCATGCAATGCAAGATTGGATGCTAAATGAATTTCAAGGGTTATGACAGCAAGGCTACCCTCTTTTGTAAAGAATGTTGATAAAGGAATTAAGCCAGGCATGCATAGAAAGTGAGAAAGATTCACTTATAAACTGAGCTAGGGATATAGGATGAAGCTGTGGACCTGGAATTAGCAGTAAAATGTTGATACGGCGCTATCCTGCAAATTTGAGCAAAAGTTGATGGGACGATGGCGCCCGAGTGCCACGGTCCTCCGAAAAATCCGTGAAACGAAGGGGGATCTGTTCGTCTCTGCACAAGGATTCCAGATCTTCAATTTCAGCCACATACCTGCAACCTACACACAGAAAAGAAAAGATGATTGGGGGGTTAGGGATTAGGGGTTTGCCTTTAGGTCAAACCCCGGTTTTGGAATTAACCAAGAAATGAGCAATGCTGTAAATGTAAATGTCTGTAATGTAAAGCAAGTACTAATACCTTGTTGTAAGGATGTTTGTATCCTTATGTACGAAGGTATAGATGTTGTATGTTGTATGTAGCATGTAGTATGTGATCTCCTCTTCAATGGTTGAATCCTTGTCTTGAATGCAACACTTGGCCTTGAATGGAGACTTGAAATGATCAAGTGCTTGAAGGAATGCTTGAATGCTTGAATGCTTGAATGCTTGAGTATAGTTCCCACGCTTTTTCCATCATGTATCTATCTCTCCAAATGAGAGAGGAAAATGTAGTTTATATACTTGTCATTTAGGGCTGATAGACTGATTTTCCCGACCTTAGGCCGACCAGGAAAGATAATTTTCCAATTTGCAAACATAAAGACCTGAAGTTCAAAAGAGACCGGGCCCAAAATAGGACCCACGGACCAGGGCGTTGGATGCCATGGTCCTGGGGGACCAGGGCGCTGGGCGCCCTGGTCTTGAAGGACCAGGGCACTGGGCGCTCTGGTCCCACCTCCCGGGACAACAGGGTGCAAAGGAGGTTCAAGCCAGGGTGCAAGAAAATGCAGTTTTCAGTCTCATAATCAGGTTTCGAGGTCTCCATTCAGGTTGCGTGTTGCGTCGCCATCGTGAAGACCCAAATGCGGTCGAAATTGCAAGTGTCACAATTTTAGGACGCTACACAGGTAGAAATAGGAAGTTGAATCGCAACATGTGAACCAACTGTTAGTTCATGGGAAGGCATGAGTGATCCTTTTCTAAATTTCTGGTCCCTTAACCACTTTTCAGTTCTCCTTATAACATTGAATGTCCTTGCCTGAATTTTTTCATATTTCTTTTGATCCCAGTCAATCTCAGGAATCGGCTACCCTTGAGCCTTCTTATTAAATTCAGGATCTAAAACATCCTCCCCTCTTTCCTCCTCTACCCCAGACACATTGATAGGAAGTCTCATGGTAATTACTTGTTGTAGGGTAAATCTGAACCATAGTCTCTTCCTTACTTCATACTCATTACTATAATTTTCTCAATAATCTTCCAACTGGGGTTCATGATATAAATGGTCATCTATGTTTAGATTCTCCACAGCATATCCCCTGCTATCAAACTTTTGTCTAGTAACATAAGGCTGCAAATTCATCTTCTTAAATTCTAACTATAGGTTCAAAGCATTAGACATGGACTTAGAACTGTAATATCCAAGTTCAATTGGAAAAGAAACTCCAAATTCGCCTTTTGTTCCTAACCTTTGATCAATATGAGCCAATTGTCTTCTCACTTCAATGAGTACATAGCTATCAAAGGCATATCTAGGTAGCTTGAATGGTTCACCCTCAAAACCACCTACCCAAAGACAGGTAAACCTGGGAAATTGAATGAAAAAGTTTCCATATATACTAATCAATTCCAAGGCTTCAACTAACATCCTTTTATTAACATCACCCTGTAATTCAAATGCAAGTCTTCCTACTAAGACACCATTCTATCTGGTGATATGCTCTACATATCTATATTGTTGTAGTAAAGGATAGTAATCATAGACTTTCATACCATCCACCCATGGTTCACTATATAGTCTGTGCCAATCTTTGGTATAGGCTAATATGTAGAATAAGTAAGAAGAGCTATAAAAGCTAGACATAACCACAAAATTACTTAAACCCTCATGGAGCCTCTTTGCAATTACTTACACACAGTCAAGATATATTTCACCTGATAGAAGCACCTGAATATAAAAGTACATCCAGTCCTCCCAAAAAAAGGAGTGTAAATTCCCCTTAAGCCTATTCAACAATATAACAATGTCTCACACTTCTGTAATGAAGTGCTCCCTTGTAAGGGGATTCAACAGCCGTGACTCTCCCTTTTGAACTTTCAAAAGCTAGTTTCTTGCAATTACGCTTTTGTATGCACTTTTCTTCTCAGAGAAGAATGCTATGAGGTCCTAATTGACTAGTCCTTTTATGACTCCTTATGTGGGATTCACATTGCCACCATTATTGTTTCTCTGTTAATATCAACTAAAAAATTGCCACTACTGGTTCTTATGCACCTTTTTTCACCATCGTATCTATTCATGCACGCTATTACCAAATTTGGGCATGGGGCAGCAATTGGAAATGTGGCGGCTTCAATGAGACCACTTCTTACTATTATCTCCATCATTGAACCAACTTCAGGGTTTCTGGCTCTTTCTAAGAAATCCCCTAGGTCAACTTGAGCTAAAGAAGTATCATCTAATTGTGGAAGTATGCTCACCAAGCATGATGTCTGACCAAGTTTCAAAAGGATTGGCCTCATAATGTATACTTATACTTTTACCAAACAATTCTAAAGAAGGATAGAATTCTATTCCAACAAACCAAATATTTCTCCTATGGTGATAAACCTTATGAACTAAAGAAATATAGCGTAGGGAAATTTTCTGAACTCACCTGTTACCACCATGAATCTATGAAACCCTCTAAGGAAAGTGGAGCTGAAATTACCTTCGGCATCTCCGGTTCGTTCAGTTATGATAGCTACAAACCTTTACAAATTTTATTTATGAATTCACATGTCTTTTTGAACAAATAGAAAAAAATCAAGAAAAATCTACACAGACTTCATAATGATTCATTTTAACATGTGAAGTAATAGTGATATGATTGAAAACCTGAAACTTTCTTAATTTTCGATCACTTCCACACAAATAGTTAATGTCATCATGATTACTATCCAAATTTAGAATTTTAAACTATTAGATGTCGGGAATATTCCTTTTTCTTTGCGTTGCCTCCAGTGTTATTAAAATCCTTAGAGTCAACTTTGAGTGAACCTTTTGAACCTTGAACCAACTCACAAGGAGTTCAATGATTCAAGTTCATTCAGAGAGAACAACACAAAACTTTCAAACTAGAAACTCGAAACAATACCGGGAATGAGCAATAACCATAACTAACAAGTTCAAGGACTTTGAACTTTGAACCATTGAACAAAAATACAAATGGTTCAAAGTTCAAGTTCAATACCGAATTAAACACATTTACACTTGCTCATTAAATAACATTATACATCCACAAATCATGCAAAAGAAACTTTTGAACCTTGAACCAAAAAGGTTCATGAGTTCAAAGTTCAAAACACATTACAACAATGCGCTTGATTTTTAATTAAGACATAACCACTAAGGACGTTACCTAAAGCACACTTTGAACTTTGAACCTTTGAAGCTTTTAATGGTTCAATGGCTTAGGTTCAAAGCAAAGAGATACAAAGACTGAAAATAAGAGAAACACCAAAAGGCAACCTGCAAGCGTGAAATTTTAATGAAAAATTGAGGGGACGATAACATCGGCTCTGACTGGGGACTAGGACTATAAGGGAACTAGACATGAACTCGAGGATCTCTGGTTTCACAAAAAAGCTTTATTTAAAAGACCAAGAAAAACATAACAATGGAAAAGAAGCTACAAACTAAACAAACAAAAACTTATGTACAAAACACACAAGGGACTCTTGTTTACAATTGGTATAGCTTCGAATCCTGCCCATTATAGGTCAAGGGAAGAACAAAACCATCTTCATTTGCTAACTTTAAAGAGTTAGGGCCTTTTATCTCTTGAATTACAAATGGTCCTTTAAATAGAGATTCAAACTTCGCATGCGCCCCTTTTGGTTCCTTTCTTCTATCCCAAAGCAAAACCTGATCATCAAGCATGAATTTTCATGGCCTGGCTTGCCTGTCAAATATTTTATTGACCCTCATTTGATTTTTTGTTATCCAATACACTAAATTATCCCTTTCTTCATCAATTCTCATCAAATGCATAATCCTTTTCTCTAGAGAATTCTGAAAATAGGCATCCTCAATAGCAGTCTGTAACTTGGTAGCTGCAAGTTCTAAAGGAAGTGCCACCTGAGCACCCATGTCATAAACCAATTTAAAAGGTGACATCCCAATATCTCTTTTTGGTGATGTACGATCCACAAAAAGAGCTTCATACAATTTCTTATGCTAGTCTTTGAAATTTTCACTCACCAACTTCTTCATAATATTTATGAGATTTTTATTGCTCAACTCCGCCTGGTCGTTACGCTGGGGGTAATAATCTGAAGAATGAGCAAGGGATATCCCATGATCATAGAAGAATAATGAAATATTAGTAGAAGAGAAATTAGTTGCATTATCAGCCATAATTTTTTAGAGGAACTCCAAATCGAACCAGAATATTTTCTTTAAGAAAATTACAAACAATCTCAGAAGTCGCCTTCCGTACTGGAATAGCTTCAACCCATTTGGTAAAATAATCTATGGTTGTTAGTATGTGTGTATATCCCGCACTTGAGATAGGTGACAAGGGACCTATATAGTCTAAACCCTAATGTTTGAATGGTTTATCCACAATCACTAGTCGAAGCGATAATGCTGCAAGTTGCGGCTTACCTGTGAATAATTTACATTTTTGATACTTGGCTACCCATGCATATGTATCCTTGAACATACCTAGCCAATAATAGAAATTTCTCAAAATTTTGTAAGTAGTTACTGTTGATGAAAAATTACCACCATATGCTTCATCATGAAAGGTCTTCAGTAGTGACTTCTGAAGTGATTTATCCACACAGTGCAAGAGAGTTCCATCCGAACCCATTTTGTACAACACATAATCCAAAATGACATATTTGGCAGCTTTTAGTTTCAAGTTCTATTTTTCTCTTGAAGAAAGATGCATTGGACAATCCCCATAGGTTAAGTAATACACAACATTTGCAAACTAGGAATCTTGAAGCCCGACAAACAAGACTAAGGGCAATTCCTCAGTCACTTCGCTCTTAGTTTCAGCAATCAACTTGCATAGACCCTGCCCCCTCACAAATTTTGTAGGTTTAATATCCAAATTAAACTCCTGAATCTTGGACACCCATGAAGCTCTATTATTCATTCCTATATCCTGTTGTGTCAAAATACTCTTAACTACAGAGTACAGCACATAAATAGCTACATGAGAATGAATAATATAATATCTGAATTGTTTTACATCTTTTACAACTGCATATGCTTATTTTTCCATCAAGGAATATTTCAACTCATGTTTCTTTAGGGGAACACTCATGAAAGATATTGGGACTTCTTCATTATCTTCATTCTTTTGCAAAAAAATTCTTGACATAGTATGCTCTGAGGCATAGCAATGGATAATAAAATCCTTTTTAAAATTTGGATTGACCAGAATAGGCGCATGACCAATGGCCTCCTTTATTCATTCAAATTCTTTCTTGCCCTCCTCATTCCATTTAAATGCTTCCTTTTCACTCATCAAGTTCACAATATACCTAGTGGTTTTTGCAAAATTTGGAATGAATCTCCTCAGAAAATTTACTTGTCCAAAGAAAGATTGGATTACATTTTTGTTTGATGGTAGACTCAACTATTGAATCATCTTTACCCTTTTAGGATCCACTATTACTCCTTTAGAAATGTTGTGACCAAGCATTTTACCTTCTGTCACCCCAAATACCGACTTCTTTGGATTTATGGACACTCCATGTTCATGACACCTTTGTAACACTTTCCTCAAGTCTCTCAAGTGATGCATTCTTCTCTTGAAAAGACAACGAAATCATCAAGATATACAACAATTATCTTATCTTTCAAATGACCAAAAGATAGGTCCATAGCCCATTGAAAGGTCGCCCCTGCATTAATCAGACCAAATGGCATTCTATTATAAGACAAAGTACCCTAGGGAGTAATGAAGGCAGTTTTATGTTGATCACTTTCTAAAACACTGATATGATTATAACCTGAAAAGCCATCGAGCATGGACATAATTTTTGAACCTGAAACCATTTGCAAAATATGATCCATAGCATGTAATGGGTAGTTATCTTTTAGAATGGCTCGATTCAGGTTCCTAAAATCTACACAAATTCTTATTTCTCCATTTTTCTTCTGGACGGGACCTATGTTGGCTATCCATGTAGGATAGTGGATGGGGTATATAATCCTGGTCTTAAACATTTTATCTACTTCCTGAAATATGGCTTCAGCTACTTTAGGATTGAAACTTCTAAGCTTTTGTCGGAAAGGACTTACTCCAGGCTTTAGAGGAATGTGATGCTGAAATTTTATGTCCTTGAAGTTCTTTAAGTCATCATAACACCAAGAAAAAACATCTTTGAATTCCAACAAGAGCCTAGTGAACCTCTCTTTCTCCACAGGTGTCCAACATTTTCTTAGATTTATATATTTGGGATCATCTTTAGTGCCAATGTTAATTCTTTCATAACCTCCAACATCTTGGACTACAGGAATCTGTTCTCCTTTTCTTTTCTTGTAAGCATCATGGCGATCAAAGAGGCGTTCTAAAGAAACCAACCCTTTAGGAATCTTATTCCTTTTTAATTGCATAACCCCATCACTCAACTCCTTGGCCCATTCTAGTGAAAACTCTTTACATTCTACATCTGACCCTTCAAAATA
Organism: Cryptomeria japonica; assembly: GCF_030272615.1. Lineage (NCBI taxonomy): Eukaryota > Viridiplantae > Streptophyta > Pinopsida > Cupressales > Cupressaceae > Cryptomeria > Cryptomeria japonica. The sequence goes on from NC_081413.1 coordinate 661,088,755, forward strand.
TTTAGTAGTGAATGTTTCAATACACTGCTTGAAATTGTTAATTTGTTTGTCATTTTCAAACACTTGCCAAAACTTTGAGTTATCCGGTACACTAGGTCAATATATTAATTCCACCCAATAAATATCATCGACAAACTCAGGATGAGGAATCAATAAGGAAGGTGATATGGCTAAAGAATCTACTTTAGAGTTTTATTCTCTAGGAATAGCTTCAATAGAAAATGCATCAAAAGATTCAATTTCATCCCAAACTCTATTTCGGTAGTGTTTTACTCTTTCATTTTTTACATTGAACAATCCTTTGACTCGAAGAATTTTTACTCGCAATTTCTTTGCTTCAGCTAAACCCAATAACAAGGCTTCATACTCAGTCGTATTGTTTGCCTTCTTGAATTCCAATTTAAAAGAAAAAGGAATGTGAGTACCAGAAGGAGGAATAAGTGCTACCCCTTCACCAGAACCTGATGCTGCATAACTCCCATCAAACTCCATTAATCACAAGTTTTCTTCTACCTTTGGTTGTGATACACTTCCTGCTGCTTCATTATCAAATAGAATCATGTAATTTCCAAATTGACATTCATGATACAGAATTTATGCCCTTGGATCATCAGAGCGAAAAATAGTGAACTTAGACTTGTGTTCAGGCTGAAAAATGATTCGTTTTCCTACAAGAATAGTGGCTTGAGACCAATCCATTTTTATCTCACCTCCTAAGTCTCTATAGAATGTACGACTTAATAACATGCCATAACTTGCGAGAATGTCCGCTATTAGAATAGTGAGCTTGATTTTTATTCAAGTGGGAATCAAGAACTACTTGAGCATCTTTAATCTATCATAATAGGGGTACTTGTTTAGAGTCCATTGAATAACACCTGACAAAATTTTTTGTCAAGGATAACCCCAGTGCTTTGGCTACTGCAGAGGGCATTATATTATCTGATGCACTTGAATCTATAATACAGTTGTTTAATTTATAATCATTTATAAACAATGATATATAAAAAGGCTCAGGTCTTGACTCACTAATAGGTAAAGTATCATCAGTTTGAAGGGCAGTTATTTCAGGAGTCACTTCAGGAACATTAGGCTGAGTTGACACTTGTCTCTAGGAGGAAAATGTAGCATTTACTGACTATTGTGCTCCACTAGCTTGTAATACATTATCTCCTTTTGCAAACCTCACAAGCTTATACAATTCTTTGGGATTTAATTTAAGATACTCGACAGGTGTAATTTGAATTTGGGAGGATTTAAAAATTTCTACAATATCAAAAGAACATTCCTTTACCACAAATTTTACTAACAGAGACTATTGAGGCTTTTGGTCATTGTTATGAAACCTAGAAACAATTTCCTTACCTTTTGAATTCATGGTAGAGGATAAAGAAACACCTTGAGGTTTAACATTTTGTTGATTTCTTGTTAGCACAACACATGAAGGATCCTCCAAAGTAACAAAAATGTCACCTCCTCTTTCTAAATTTGACATGTACTCTAGGAAGTGGATTTGAGAGTCGCCAGGTTGTCTAAAATATTCTTCTTCACTTAATTAATTTGAAATATCTTTTGAACTAATTAGATGTGCATATCGCACCATTTCAGGACAAGAATTGCCATCATTCTCATCTATAAGATGAAAAAAACACATACTCCCCTTTGGTGGTGGAGCTTCAATTGCCAATATTTGTTGGGTCAGGGGTAATTGTAAAGATTTATTTCCAATCCCCAAAAATTGATTGGTATTTTTCCTAGGTATGTCTTGATAATGTGATGAATAAGATATACTTGCTTTAGGTAGCTACCTCTTAAGAGTTATTACATCATTCATCAGTCTCTAGATTACAAGGTCTGAAGAAGTGGAGGGTTGAGCATTAGGAATTTGTTCTTCCCTCTTCCATTTCCCTGCAATGATCAAGTCATCCTCCAACTCAACCGCAAGTATTTTGACATCATTTAGGGTTGCAACTCTTTGCCTGCAGATCAGGCAACCTAACTCTGAAGGCATGGAATTTATGAAAAATGATTTTAGATTGTCATCCGAGGGTTTCTGATTGAGAAGCATTTTATGTACAATCTTATCAAATTTTGCTACAAAGTCCCTTGTGGACTCCGTGATCTCTTTTTTTAACTATGCCAATTGAGCCATAAGAGAGTGTTCATCCTCTGCCACTTTGAATCTTTCATCAAACCTTGTTTTCAAATCCTATCAATTTTTTATTACACTATTTGGTAGGTGATAGAACCAATTTGCAACAGCTTTAGTCAGTGTTTGTACAAATAGCCTCATTGCAACATCTTCATGTTGAACAACTATTATACTGCTAGAAACATTGAATTCATTCAAGTGTTCATCAACCGTGGTCTTGCCATCATGATTAAATTTTGGTAAGTGAACTCTTGAACTCCTTTGGGAAGAGCATTCAGATTTAAACCCAAGTTTAGTGGACCTACTGCAACCCCCTAAGGGTTGTTTACTGCCATTGGAAGAATGATATTGAGAGGGGTCAGGTTAATTACACTAGGTAGAGTAAAACCATGCAAGGTTAAAGCCTGAAAAACCAAGGACACATAGAATTAAGAGGATAGAGAAGGAGGTCTACTTCTTTCTAATCTCTGAGGTGAAAAGAAAGCCGGAAAATTTAGGTTCTGCAATTCTTGAAAAATAGAGTCAACTATCCCTTCTCGCTTTTGAGACCTTGTGTACCTTCTTGACTCCAATCTGTATAAAATGAAAAAAAATGATAACACCTAAATATTCGTAGGAATTAACAATTCAATTCTTGATATTTTGTAATTAAGCAACCAGTCTTATGATTTGACTCCCCAAGAGAGTCGCCAAAAATATGTTGGTTAACAGATTTGCCCCTTTCTTTAAATTATATTTGAATTACAATATGACTCTTACACGCCCCTTTATGAAAGGAAAACAAATGAACCAACAGTTGGGTGAACCAATTTAAGGTTTATTCTCTGCATTCGAGGGTAGCTCCTTGTGAGATTTACAATGAATTTTTATGCAGAAAATTTAGAAATGAATACACTTTTCACAAGAAAGTGCAAAAGACTTCAACATTCATTCATCAACACAAAAGAATGCTTATGAAAACTAAAAAGAATATCATGAAGATATATTTCAAATGTAGAGCTCACAGACTCCTACTTCCACACATGTTCATTCCATAAATCCAAAACAAAGCAAACTCAGAGCAGTATAAATGTTGATCGATTCTCACTCATGCCTCACAGGACAAGGGGGATCAGTATCACTTAAAAAACAATGAATTTCCTTATAAGTAATGAAATCAATGAATTCAGAAACATAGAAATAACTGGTAATGAAATGATATTTTTGTACATCAGCCAAAATCCCAACAAAGACTGCCAATATTTCAAATACATAGATTTGAAGGTTACACACAATAACATTTCATTGAAAAAATAGAAATATCAGTTTTTGAGAATTTCAAAGAAAACAGATCAGTTCCTCCAAATCATAGTTTTTTGGATCCTCGCTAAAACTTACTTACTTACATAAATAGCCCCCAGGCCTATAGTTTGTTACATAATAACTAAAAATTTTAACTATAACATAGAGTTAATGAAACCGTTTTCTTGAAAATATGTGAAACTAAATAAACAACAATGAAGATTGGTTGACAACTCATCCATTAGTTGATCAAGAATCCATCATGGTAGAGGAGGCTTTTGATTTATCCTACTTTGTTGTGGAACTACGCATGTTACACCACTCCAAATGTGCTACTGAGAAATTCAAGATGACTTGAAAATAAGGGAGTTCAATATGCAAGATGTGTTGTTTCTAGACCTCCTTATCTATATTTACCTGCAACACCTTAGCTTTATGTGCCTCCAAATGATTAGAGAAAACTATGAGCATTGACTCTATTCTAGCCACCATTGAGAAATCATTGGTAGTCAAGGAATTTGTTCCCCTGATGAATTGTATTCTTTCCTTGAATATTTTCACCATGTCTATAGCACCTTCGATTGTATGAGCATCTTCCTTCATGAGTTGGATGTCAATACACTTCAAATATTTTGAATTGTGTCAATTAGATCTATCAATCCTTTGAGCAACCTTGTAGATTCCTCATGGCCTTTCTTGATGATTGAATTTTGCCACTCTACATTTATCCTTGACACATAAAGCACATTGTCATCCAAACTCTCCATGGGTTTCTTAGCTAAGAACTTCATTGCACTAAATCTCTGCACATCGTTCATTTGTGCAAGTACTACCACCCATTTAGTCCTTTCCTTTTCCCAAGAAACAACTTCTAGTTCCAATTCCTTATGGTTATAGCATCTTCATAAACTTTTACCAAACTGATAATATAATCTGAACCCTGTTGTATTATGCGGTGAAGTCATTCATTGAAAATCTCTGCCACCATTATGTTTCTCTGAACCTGATCTAACATCTTTTGGTTCACCAAAGATTTGGGATCAAAGGATAGTGTCATTTGTGACAAGGGTTGAGGACTTGGATGTTGTATGGCATTAATGTATTCATCCTTTTGGGTGATTATCTACTTTAGCTCCTTTTTATCTTTTTCATCCTTCCATGATCTGGAAATCATCCTTTTTGTGGAGGATTCCAAGTGTTTGACATCAACCACCCATGAAGCAACACCCAAATCAATTTTATCCACAGTGAATTCATCTTCAGGGCCTTTGTTCGAGTCTCTTCCTGGGATAGGTTTATCTATCTCGGCTGTCTAATGACTTGTAGCCTCATCTACCTCCACCGTTGCCTTTGTTTTAAGTTTCTTTTGCTTAGACACTTTTCTGAGGCACTTGCAAACCATATCTTCCATAGGAATTGTGACTGGGACAACATTGTGTTTCTTCTGAATGGAATCCCCTAAACATCGTGGAGTTCTTGAAGGTTATTTGGATGGAGGAGTTATATGAGCACTCGGGGAATCAACAATAGTTAGGGTGTTCATTGGATTTGTCTCACCTTTTGGTTGTTTACCTGTATCCACATCTTGTACTCGAGGGTTATTCAATTCCTATTGATCCATTATTACTTCAACTTCCTCACTTGGATCTAGGTCTACAACAATTTGGTTCAATGCTAGCTCTTTGCTCTTCTTTTTTCTTTTTGCACGAGTCACTCAGACTGCTGAAGAACTTAGCGGGGACCTTTTTGATCTTATCGGTTGTATTTCTTCAACTACTGGCTTTGTATCACCTGAAACATCAATAATTTTATTAAATGTAGAAATAGGAAGTTGAGTCCCAGCATGCAAACCAACTATTAGTTCATGGGAAGGCATGAGTGATCGTTTTCTAAATTTCTGGTCCCTTAACCATTTTTTACTTCTCCTTATAACATTGAAGGTCCTGGCCTGAATGTTTTCATCTTCCTTTTTATCCCAACCAATCTCAAGAATTGGCGGCCCTTGAACCTTCTTATTGAATTTAGGATCTAAAACATCCTCCCCTATTTTCTCCTATACCACAGACACATTGATGGGAAGTCTCATGGTAATTACTTGTTGTAGAATAAATCTAGACCATAGTCTCTTCCTTACTTCATACTCATCACTATAATTTTCCTAGTAATCACCCAACAAGGGTTCATGACAGAAATGATCATCTACATTTATATTCTCCATACCATATCCCCTACTATCAAAATTTCATCTAGCAACATAAGGCTACAAATTCATCTTCTTAAATTCTATTTAGCTTCAAAGAATTAGACACGGACTTACATCTATAATATCCAAGTTCAATTGGAAAAGAAACTCCAGATTCACCTTTTGTTCCTAACCTTTATCAATATGAGCCAATTGTCTACTCACTTCAATGAGTACATACCTATCAAAGGCATATCTGGGTAGCTTGAATGGTTCACCCTCAAAACCACCTACTCGAAGATAGGTAAACCTGGGAAATTGAATGGAAAAGCTACCATATATACTAATCAATTCCAAGGCTTGAACTGACATCCTTTTATTTATATCACCTTGTAATTCAAATGCAAGTCTTCCTACAAAGACACCATTCCATCTAGTGATATGCTCTACATATCTTTGTTGTTGTAGTAAAGGATAGTAATCATAGACTTTCATAACATCCACCCATGGTTCATTATGCAGTCCATGCCAATCTCTGGTACAGGCTAATATCTATAATAAATAAGAAGACATATTAAAGCTAGACATACCCACAAAATTACTTAAACCCTCATCGAGCCTCTTTGCAACTACTTGCACCCAGTGAAGATATCTTTCACCTGATGGAAGAACTTGAATATAAAAATACATCCTATCCTCCCAATAAAAGGAGTGTCAATTCCCCTTCTGCCTGTTCAATAATATAACAATGTCTCGCACTTCTGTAATGAAGTGCTCCCTGGTAAGTGGCTTTGGTAGCCATGACCCTCCCTTTTGAACTTTAAAAAGTAGTTTCTTGCAATTACGCTTTTGTATACACTTTTCTTCTTAGAGAAGAATGCGTATGAGGTCCCAATTGACCAGTCCTCATATGAGTCCTTATGCGGGATTCACATCGCCATCATTACTATTTCTTTGTTAATATCAACTAACAACTTGCCACTACTGGTTCTTATGCACCTTTTTTTAGCATCGTATCTATTCATACACACTATTACCAAATCTAGGAATGGGGCAGCAATTGGAAATGCGGCAGCTTCAATGAGACCACTTCTTTCTATTATCTCCATCATTGAACCAGCTTTAGGGTTTCTGGCTCTTTCTAAGAAATCCCCTAGGTCAACTTGAGCTAAAGAAGTATCATCTAATTGTGGAATTATGCTCACAAAGCATGTTGTCTGACCAAGTTTTAGAAGTATTGGCCTCATAATGTCTACATATACTTTTACCAAACAATTCTAAAGCACGATAGAATTCTATTCCAACAAACCAAAGATTTCTCCTATATTGACAAACCTTCTGAACTAAAGAAATACATTATAGGGAAATTTCCAGAACTCACCTATTAGCACCATGAATTTATGAAACCCTCATAGGAAAGTGTGGTTGAAATTACCTTTGACATCTCCAGTTCATTTAGTTATAACAACTACGACGTTTACAAATTTTATTTATGAATTCACATGTCTTTTTGAACAAACGGGAAAAAACTAAGAAAAATCTACACCCACTTCATAATGATTCATTTAAATGTGTGAAGTAATAGTGATATGATAGAAAACCTGACACTTTCTTAATTTCCCATCACCTTCGCACAAATAGTTAATGTCCTCATGATTATTTTCCAAATTTAGAATTTTAAACTATTTGATGCTGATAATATTCCTTTTTGTCGTGTTGCCTCTAGTGTTATTAAAATTATTAGAGTCAACTTGGAGTGAACCTTTTGAACCTTGAACCAACTCACAAGGAGTTCAATGGTTCTAGTTCATTCAAAGAGAACAACAAATAACTTTCAAACTAGCGGCTCGAAACAATATCGAGAATGAGCAATAACCACAACTAACAAGTGAAAGGACTTTGAACTTTGAACCATTGAACGAAAATATAAATGGTTCAAAGTTCAAGTTCAATACCAACTTAAAGATATTTACACTTGCTCATTAAATAACATTACACAGTCGTAACTCACGCAAAAGAAACTTTTGAACCTTGAACCAGAAAGGTTCACGGGTTCAAAGTTCAAAACACATTACAACAATGCGATTGCTTTTTAATTAATACAAATCCACTAAGGATGTTACCTAAAGTGCGCTTTTAACCTTGAACCATTGAACTATTTAAAGGGTCAATGACCTAGGTTCAAAAAGAAGAGATATAGAAACCGAAAATGAAAGAAACACCAAAAGGTACCCTGCAAGCTTGAAATTTTAATGGAAAATTAAGGGGACGCTAACAATAGTTATCCATGGTTTTTTCTTTCAACCTGTAGGGAAATATCCTAATCCAATTTTGTGATGATGAGGCTCAAGTTTCAAATGAATCTGAATGCCTTTCTTCACTGGGTCCACAACCCTTTCCATCATAGCTAAGTTGTGACATAAGATTGTATCAAAGGCCATAAATGTCTTGCAATTCCTTAAATGAAGGAGGCTTTGTATAGAACATGAGGTCAACATGATAAGCATCTGCTAGATTTATGGATGAATAGTCATCTTTTATACTCGAGGTGAATGAAATCTTAGGAAACTTTAGATGGATAGGGTCAACCTTATATTCACCAATATGGGAATTAGAGGAATCTAGGGAACCCCAATCATCACCCAAGCATGCATTTGTATTTCATTGAGAAGGTGGTTTAGCTGGAGAAGATTTAATATAGATGTATTCCATCATTTGTATTTCAGGGAGACCCATTTTTGGGGAATCTTCTTTTAGAGAATCCTGCTCATTAGGCTACTTCTCCTCCACAACATCTTTCTTTCTAGGGACTTCCTCTTTCTTTTGTTCTTCCTTTTTAGAGAATGGAAAAAAGGTAGAAATTATCACCGAAGAAGATAAACTAGGTACATATTTTTGAGAGGAAAGCACAACCAAGGCTTGACCTACTGTTGTTATTTGACATTTTATAATTTTCATGTATATTTTTCCTTTTTTTTGAGTATTATTTATGTTTTTTTGGGTATTATTTAAGTTTTTTTTTAAGTAGCCTATTAGTAAATTTGTTTTTACATTTTTAAATTCTTAATTTTGATCTGAAATATTCTTCAATAGTTAACCCTAAACCCTAAACCAAAATCAACAAATTGACAAATCAAAACCAAATCTAGATAGTTAACAAAACAAAATATCAAATTTACAAGATACAAGATATGTCACAAACATAAAAACCAAAACCAAATCAAAATAAAACTGAAACTAAAAGGAAATCAAAACAAAACTGAAACTAAAAGGAAATCAAAACAAAACTGAAAGTAAATGGAAATCAAAACTAAAACCAAATCGAAATGAAACCGAAACTAAATGGAAATCATAACCAAAACCAAATCCAAACCAAACCGAAACTAAATGAATGTGTCAAAACCAAAACCAAAACAAAATATTCATTAAGAATTAGCCATTGACATAGTCAAATTATTATAGATTTGATAACTATTTTCCTATTATTCCATGACATGACATAATAGGACCGATTATGGACCTATTATGGCATGTCATGTGTTAATATGACATATTATGCCATCATGTCATATTAAGGCATGTCATGGCATAATAGGAATATAGTAGGACATGGAATAATAGGACACATTATGCCATGTCATGGTATGATAGTACCAACTATGGACCTAGTCCTATTATGCCATGACATTCCATAATAGGACTATAGTTGGTCATGTCATACCATGACATGGCATATTAGGACCTATTGTGCCATTTCATGGCATAATAGGTCCTATTATGCCATGATATGCCATAATAGGTCCTATTATGCCATGAAATGACACAATATGACCGTTTATGCCATGTCATGGCATAAAGGTCCTATTATGGTCCTATTATGCCATGTCATGGTATGATAGGACCAATTATGGACATATTATGCCATTACAAAAAATGTTGCATGTTGCACCATGTTTTCTCAAAAATGTAATCCCGACATCAAAATCCAAGAACTATCAAGATCTTTCCATTAAGATATGTTAGTTTTCTCACCAATCACATCACCATCTACATGCAAGATACTCAATGAACTCATGAAATCCATAGTGAAAACTACTGAGACATCAAGAGACTTGTAGTAAGATTTGATCCACTATAGTAAATTTCAATTAATCTTTCAATATTGAATTTGTGAGACTTGGATTAAATTTTTCTAGGAATTATTTTTTAGGTATTGGGCCTTTCAACCAATAAACAAAAAAATTTAACCACTTCTAGCAAGCCACCATTCCAATTCTTTAAATTGAACATATGTACCAAAATTATTCTCAATCATCATTAGGAAATACAAAAGTTACCACTATTATTTATTGGTACCTTTCTAGTGCCTTGGATCATTTTTTAGGTGACCATGTGGCCTTTTGGGCTATTCTACTGGGTTGTGGGAAGTAAAAAAAATAGGAGAGATACATTTTAAATTTCATGGATTACACAAAATCCATAATTAAAACCACAATTTGAGCTACTAGACATTGGGGTAACTAAAAATTCATTTTAGAAGAGGGAAATCCAAATGTATAATCTTAAGTAATTAACATTAGGAGCTTTAAATTTTAAATATCAAAGTTTAGGCTTAGGTTTATGCCATGACATTGCATAAAGGTCCTATTATGGTCCTATTATGCCATGTCATGGTATGATAGGACCAATTAATTGTATAGTAGGACACATATGTCATGATGGCATAATATGTTGGTGCAGGGGAACAAGCCTCAATATCATAATTTATTGATTGAAAATTTGATTTTCTTGATGGAAAGGTGTTGGGAAGGATCAAAGAATCATTTGTTTATGTTTTGTTTTTGTAATAAGATCCGAAATGTCTATTTTGTAAGGCCTAGTGGCCTAGGGTGCATTATAAAACCTATGGTCAACTATGGTAAAAGGGACTTAGGATGAGTAGAATTAAGGATTAAATATTGTTTTGGTCTATTTAGATCCATTTCAATGTGTTTAGGTCCCTAGGTTGATAATAAAATTAGTTTGGATGGCAAAATGCAAAAATTGTCAAAAAATGACAAAGTTGTCAATTTGTAAAACAACTAAAAGTTGTTGTAATTGGTTGCCCAATGTTCATAACCATCTAAAATAAGTTTTAAAATGTTGGTAAAACTATAAATTCCTCAAAAAACTTGTGTGGGGGTTGTTGTGGGTGGAATTTGTAAACTTGATATTTGAAATCAATAAAATACTGCATTTTTCTAGAAAATTTGTTGTTCTTTCGATTGGTACGGAATTTAACAACCTAAAAACTGAAAAATTATTTCATGGGGAGTTAGAGGGGTGAAATATATTTCTTTTGAATCCAACCAGAGGTCCAGAGGTGGAGTATTGAGGGAGAAAATTTGTAACAGATCCAAACAGCCCGTGAAAGTGCCCTTTCGTAGGGGTTCAACTTCAATTTCCCATTTCTTCCAAATTCACCATGGGAAAATTCTAAAACTTGGTGAAATGGAGGATTTGGGATTTTATTTTAATATCCAAAAGGTTTTAAACCAAAAGGATTTATTTTGGGTGAGATTTTGTTAAAATTTGGCCAGGCATCTCTATGTGACTGGTTGTGGTAATTGAATAAAATTCATGAATAGTCCCCATAACCTTACTTTTAATGCAAACTAGAAGCTATAACTTGGTATTTGGTGATTATTTGGATACCCCAACATTATAAAATAGTTAATTTGGTTGAGTTTCAGATTTGGAGGGTAGTTCCTTTGTTAAGTGCTTAAATTAACCTTTCTAGCCATAGATGAGGGTTCATTAGAAATGGTACATGCAAGAGGTTCCAGAACTTTTCCTTTGGTATAAAGTGCTGACCTAGGTTGGTGTTCAATAAAATAAAAAAATATTGGCTTGTCCTATGTATTTTTTGGGTGGGAAGCCAAAAAGTGAGTTTTGAAGGCTATCAGGTCTAAGGATCCAATTTGCACTTTGTGACTTTTGGGACTTGAACAACCAAATCAGAGGGTTGTTTGACATCATTTGATTTTTTAGGAACCTATTGAACCTATATTGATCCTTTTTAGGCCTATAAAACCATTCGGAGGGGTTGTGAGAAATTTGAGCCATTTTGAGCATTTTTGTCTGTGGGGTTTGAAACCAAAAACTTTTTAACCTTTGCATATTTACCCTTTGTGGGGTTATGGGGATGGAAATAGGTGATATGGGATGTTTAATTTATAATATTAAAGGTGTGAGTATTTTTTGGAGTGAATCCTTAAAAGGAGGGTTTGTTGTTTGGTTGAGCAAGTGAGTAACTTGGAGCATTTTCAAGTTGTTTGAACCATACCTCTACATCAATTGGTATCAGAGCAAGTGTGATCCTTAGGAGAATGATTTTTTTAGTTTAGCCATGTCAGGGGAAGAAGATGAGGGTGATTTTTCCTCAAGGATGACTAATGCACAGATAGTGAAGTTTTTGAATGATCAAAACTTGGTTCACAAGATTGATTCCTTACAGAAGGAGGTTGATAGAATTAATGGGGAAATTTGTAAGAAAAGTGGTGGAAAGTCTGATGTTGTTGAAAATGGGACTGATAAGGAACCCCTTGGGTAGAGTGATGAAGAAGAAGTGCCTACTGATTAGAGACTACTTGTGAAAACCCTGAAGGCCATGGAGAGAAGGACCATGGATGTTAGGTTGGACCTACATTCCTCTGATGGAAACTTGAATCCAGATTCTACTATGGATTGTATTGATGCCCTCACAAGCTTATTTGAATGTAAAGACATATCTGAAAGTGAGAGAGTTAAGATTGTTAAGTCCAAGTTGAAGGGATTAGCCCTTACATGGTGAAATTTTACTCAAGATGATAGGGTGAAGGAGAAGAAGAATCCAGTGACCACTTGGAATAAGATGGTTGCATTGATCAAGGATGAATATGTTCCCAATTATTACTAAGTCCAAATTCATAAGAGGATAATGAGTTTGGGACAAAAGGAGATGAGTGTCTTAGATTATACTCAAGAGTTCCATAAATTGGTGATGAAGTCCAATTTAATGGAGCTTGAATGTGTGAAGCTTGCAAGATACTTGCAAGGGTTGAGAATTACAATTCAATATGAACTTAGTCTAAGAAGCCCTCCCATAGTCCAAAACCATTTCCAAATTTCTTTGAAGGTTGAAGAAAAACTCAAGAGGAAGAGTGATCAAGGTGGAAGAGGGAGAGGGAAAAAAGACTTTGGAAATAGGGGCATAAATATGTCTCAAGGAAGAGGACAAGGTTCCAAAGACCTTGGTGAATCAAGTGAAGGGAATGAACAAGGGGAAGGTATCTCTAGAGGATCCTTTAGAGGAAAGAGATGAATCTTTAGAGGAAGGGGTGGTGGAAGAGGCCTAGAAGGCATAAAATGCTATAGGTGTCATCAAATGGGGCATGTTACATCCAAATGTCCAGAGAAGGCAAAAAAAAAAGGTAAAAGGAAAGAAAATTTGGTGAGAGATGAGGACACACATAGTGTTCACTCTCATGGATCCTTTGTGCAACCTGAATAGGGAGAGATCATGATGATGAGAAGGACATTGATCAAGGAACCTAGTCCACTAGGACCACCCCAAAAGAAGACACTCTTTAGCACTACTTGTAGAAGTGGTGACAAAGTATGTAGTGTTGTGATTGATTAAAGTTCTACTGATAATTTGTTGTTCATTGAGGCAGTAGAGAAACTGAAATTGAAGAGGATTAAACATCCAAGACCCTACAAGGTATCATGGCTCACAAAGGGGTAGCAAACCATCATTGAAGAACAAGCATGGGTGGATTTTTCTATTGGCAAGTACAAGGACAAGGTACTTTGTGATAGAGTACCCATGGATGCATGCCATTTGCTACTTGGAAGGCCATGGCAATATGACATGAAGTCAAAACATGATGGTGAGAAGAACACATACACCATCTAGTACAAAGGTGAGAAGGTAACACTACTACCCCTCCCTAATAATGGTGAAGAAAAAAAAGACTCTGAGTTTTTGTTTGTAGGAGAGAAAGAGTTTTTAGAATGTTTGAAGGAGGAGGATACTCCTTGTCATGCTTTGGTTGTATTGCCAAAACAGGAAGAAAGAAAGGTCCACAAGAAAAAGGAAGAACCTAGGAGGGTAGGACCAAAAGAGGTGGTTGATTTGCTTGAGACCTATAAGGACCTTGTAACCAAATAATTGCAAGATACCCTACCTCCAATTAGAGATATTAGCCATAATATTTATCTAATACCAAGGGCTACACTCCCAAATAAGGCTGCCTATAAGTTAACACCCCAAGAAAATGAGTAAATGGCAAGACAAATCCAGGAACTCTCAGATAAGGGTTTGATTTCTAAAAGTTTGAGCTCATGTGTTGTTCCAGCCATGCTAGCACCTAAGAAAAAAGGTACATGGATGTTATGTATGGACTCAAGGGCCATTAAAAGGATCACTATCAGGTATAGGGTCCCTATGCCTAGGATTGAGGACTTGTTGGATCATCTGGGGGGTGCAAGGTGGTATTCAAAAGTGGATTTGAAAAGTGGGTACCATCAAATCTGAATAAGGGCTAGAGATGAATGGAAGACAACCTTTAACACTAATGAAGGCCTTTATGAGTATAGAGTGATGCCATTTGGCTTGTCTAATGCACCTAGTACATTCATGAGACTCATGAATGAAGTTCTAAAACCTTTCCTTGGTAAATTTTTTATTGTTTACTTGGATGATATTCTTATTTTCAGTAAGAATAGAGATGAACATGTGCAACATTTGAATTTGGTCCTTAAGAGATTGTAGGAAGAAAAGCTCCTAATCAATGTGGACAAGTGTCTTTTTATGCAGGAAGAATTGGTGTATCTTGGTTTCATAGTTTCAGGTGGAAGCATCAAGATGGATCCTAAGAAGGTGGAGAGAATCTTGAATTAGCCTTCTCCAAGGTCAATGACTGAAGTTAGAAGCTTCCATGGCATGGTTTCCTTTTACAGGAAGTTTATAAGAGGTTTTAGCCAAGTTTGTGTACCAATCGTGGAAACAATCAAAGGGGGGTAGAAGTGCAAGTTTGTATGGACCAAGGAGGCTGAGGAGGCTTTTGAAAGTCTCAAACAAAGGGTAGAAAAGCAACTTGTACTTGCTTTTCCAGATTTCCAAAAGGTTTTTACAATTGAGTGTGATGCATCTAATGTTGCAATAGGGGCTGTTTTGAGCCAAGAGGGTAGGCCCATTGCATTTTTTAGTTAGAAACTCAATGAGGCAAAGAGGAAGTTTTCCTCATATGATTTGGAAATGTATGCCTTAGTTCAAGCCTTGAAAAAGTGGAGGCATTATCTCCTTCCAAAACAATTTGTTGTTTTTACTGACAATCAGGAACTTAGCTTCTTGAATAGCCAGGAGAAATTGAGTCACAAGCATATGAAATGGGTAGAATCTATCCAAGCATATACCTTTAAAATCAAACACAAAAAGGGAGTTGCAAACAAGGTGACAAATTCCTTGAGTAGAAGATCCTTGATAGTGTAAGAGGTGAAGTTGCAAAGTGTGGGAATTGACTCCTTGAAAGGTATGTATGAAGGTGATGAAGACTTTCATGAAATTTGAAATGTTTGTTCTGATTTTTCTGAAGCATACCATGTGGAATATGTTGAGTACTTGATCCAAGATGGTTTATTGTTCAGAGGACATCAACTATGCATTATTAGGTGTTCAATGAGGGAAAATATTGTGAAAGAAAATCATTGTGGAAGCATGAGTGGACATTTTGGGTTGGATAAAACCCTTGAGTAAGTAAGAAGACACTACTATTAGCTGAAGATGCAAAGTGATGTGAGAAGATTTGTTGAAACATGCACTATTTGTCAAAAGGCCAAAGGTACATCCACCAATCCAGGTTTGTATCAACCATTACCCATACCTGCAAGGCCTTGGGAAAGTTGTAGTATGGATTTTGTAATGGGATTGCCTAGGACTCAAAAAGGCTTTGATAGCATCTTTGTTGTTGTAGATAGTTCTTGCCATGTAAGAGTACAAGTGATGCAACCTATGTAGAAAATTTGTTTTTCAAAGAGATTGTAAGGATACATGGACTTCCTCTAACAATTATGTCTGATAGGGATGTGAAATTCATTGGTCATTTTTGGAGAACCTTATGGAAGAGGTTGGGAACAAGCTTGAACTTTAGTTCAGCCTACCATCCATAAAGAGATGGGCAAACTGAAGTTATGAATAGGTCCTTGGGAAACCTATTGAGATGCTTGAAAAAGCAATATGGATAAAAGTGGGATGTCGTACTCCCACAAGATGAATTTGCATTCAATGATTCTATGAATAGGAGTATAGGAAGGAGTCAATTTTAGATTGTGTATGGGAATAATCCAAGAGGCATCTTGGAGCTAAGAGACCTTCCACATGATGGGCAAACAAGTGCTCATGGTGAAGAATTTGTTGATAGTATGAAAGAAGTGCATAATCAAGTAAGGCTAGCCCTCCAAAAGAGATCACAAAGGTACAAGTAACTTGTTGATAAGAAGAGGAGGGATGTACAATTTCAGATTGGTGATATGGTGTGGGTGTACCTGAGGAAAGAAAGATTACCAAAGGAGAAGAATACAAAGTTACTCATGAAGAAAGTGGGTCCTTGCAAGGTTTTGAAGAAACATGGGTTCAATGCCTATGATATATCTCTTCCCTTTAAGCTTGGTATTTATCCTATATTTAATGTATGTGATCTAACACCCTATAAAGGGCATGTTGTTGCAGGTACAAACTTTCATATTGAGGAGATTCAAGAGGACATTGCTGATATACCTCCTAATGCACCAAAGAGGCCTAAAAAGATCATTGATGAAAGGGTCATAAGAAGACCAAAAATAAAGAATACAAACAATACCTTATGAAATGGGTAGGAAAAACTATTGAAGAGGTAGTATGGATGGATGAGGCAGAAATTCTGAAGCATGGCACTTCATTGGACCAACTTATCTCATGTGGAAATGAGATTAGCCCACCTCGGGAGTATGCTGCAAGGACACAAGCCTCAATTTCATAATTTATTGATTAAGAATTTAATTTTTTTGATATAAATGTGTTGGGAAGGATCACAAAATCCTTTATTTATATTTTTTTTTGTAATAAGATCCTAAATGTGCACTTTGTAAGGCCTAGTGTCCTAGGGTGCATTATAAACCCTATGGTCAACTATGGTCAAAGGGACTTAGGATGAGTAGAATTATGGATTAAAGGTTTTTTTGGTGTATTTAGATCCATTTAAATGTGTTTAGGTCCCTAGGTTGATAATAAAATTAGTTTGGATGGCAAAATGCAAAAATTGTCAAAAATTGACAAAATTGTCAATTTGTAAAGCAACTTTTCAAAAAATTGTTGTAATTGGTTGCCCAATATTCATAACAATATAAAATTAGTTTTAAAATGCTGGTAAAACTATAAAATTCCTCAAAAAACTCATGTGGGGGGAGGGGTTGTGGGTGGAATTTGTAAACTTGATATTTGAAATCAATAAAATACTACCATTTTCCATAAAATTTCATGTTCTTTCGGTTGGTACGGAATTTCACGACCTCCAAAATGAAAAATTATTTCATGGGGAGTTATAGGGGTGAAATATCTTTCCTTTTAATCCAAATATAGGTTTGGAGGTGGAATATTGAGGGAGAAAAGTTGTAACATCTGAATAGCCCGTGAAAGTGCCCTTTCCTAGGGTTTCAACTTCAGTTTCCCATTTCTTCCAAATTCACCATGGGAAAATTCTAAAACTTGGTGAAATGGAGGATTTGGGAGTTTTTTTTAATATCCAAAAGGTTTCAGACCAAAAGGATTCATTTTGGGTGATATTTTGTTAAAATTTGGCCAGGCATCTCTATGTGACTGGTTGTGGGAATTGAATACAATTCATGAATAGTCCCCAAAACTTTAGTTTTAATGCAAAATAGAAGCTATAACTTGGTATTTTGTGATTATTTTGATACCTCAAGGTTATCCAATAGTTAATTTGGTGTATTTTCATGTTTGGAGGGTAGTTCCTTTGTTAAGTGCTTAAATTAATTAAGTGCTTAAATTAACCTTTCTAGCCATAGATGAGGGTTCATTACAAATGGTACTTGCAAGAGGTTCCAGAACTTGTCCTTTGGTAGAAAGTACTACCCCAAGTTTTTGTTCAATAAAATAAAATAATATTGGCCTATACTTTGGATTTTTTGGGTGGTAAGCGAAAAAGTGAGTTTTGAAGGCTAATAGGTCTAAGGAGGCAATTTGCACTTTGTGACTTTTGGGCATTGAGTAACCAAATCTGAGGGTTGTTTGACATCATTTGAGTTTCTAGGAAACTATTGAACCTGTATTGAGCCTTTGTATGCCTATAAAACCATTTGGAGGTGTTGTGAGCAATTTGAACCATTTTGAGCATTTTTGCCTATGGGGTTTGAAACCAAACCTTGTTAACCTTTGCATATTTTACCTTTGTGGGGTTATAGGGATGGAAATAGGTGATATGATATTTTTAATTGATACTCTTAAATATGTGAGTCTTGGTTGGAGTGAATCCTTAAAAGAAGGGTTTGTTGTTTGGTTGAGCAAGTGAGTAACTTGGAGCATTTTGAAGTTGTTTAAACCATATCTCTACATCATATGTCCTATTATGCCATGACATTGAATAATAGGTCCATATTTGATCCTATTATATCATTTCATGGCATAATAGGACCTATTATATCATGTCATGGCATAATAGAATCTATTATGCCATGACAACATAATAAGACCTATTATGCCATGACATTGCATAATAGTCCACCTACTATGCCATGACATTGCATAATAGTCCACCTATTATGTCATCATGGCATAATAGGTCCATAATAGGACCTATTAAGCCATGAAATGACATGATTTTCTCAAATTTCTAACTTCATCATCTAATTCATCTCCAACACTGAAGTATTAATTCAACATGTGCTACTTAGTATGATAGCACCAATTATGGACCTATTATGCCATGCCATGGCAAAATAGGACCTATTATATCATGTCATAGAATAGTATGATCTATTATACCATGATGGCATAATAAGTCCTATTATGCCATGGCATTGCATAATAGTCCACCTATTATGCCATAGGTCCATGATAGGACCTATTAAGCCACGACATGACATGGTTTTATCGAATTGCCAACTTCATCATCTAATTCATCTCCAACACTAAAGTACTAATTCAACATGTTTACTTAGTATGATAGGACCAATTATGGATCTATTATGCTATGTCATGGCATAATAATTCTTATTATGCCATGACATTGCATAATAGTCCACCTATCATGGCATAGTATGTCCATAATAGGACCTATTAAGCCATGACATAATAGGATTTTCTCGAATTGCCAACTTCATCATCTAATTCATCTCCAACACTAAAGTGCTAATCCAAAATGTTTACTTAGTAAATGACCACTTAGAGAGGTTACCATCTAATATATTAGTACTATTCCAACACAAAGTACTAATTCAACATGTTCACCATAATTGTGACTAATTATTTATTATATAAATTAACTTATATATGTTGATCTTATTTTACATTTTTTACAAGTTCATGTAAGGAATATTTTATATTGATTTTAATAGTTGTTGCATTTTACAAGAAATGAATGTATTAAATTGAATATATAATAGATTTATGAAGTTTCAATGAAAGTTTGTATTAAGTTTTGTTCACAAATTTTATATTTAAAGATTCAATAGTATGTACATGCATATTTTTTTAAGTTCAATATTATATTAGATATCATGTGTATCTCATTCAATAACATAGAAATGTTACTATTTATATTTTTTTTTTTTTAAACTAAAATAGATTCTTCTTTGATATAGAGTTGTATATAATTCATGTATATCTTTATATATGCAGGAGCTATTTGTTACAATGATGTTTTTTGACATAGATGAATTGTTAGGTGAGAATCCCCCACCATAACCCCCTCCTCCTCCACCTCCATCTCCACCTCCACCACCACCACCTCCACCTCCACCTCCACCCCCTGGATTAGATGAAATTCGTTTAGGAAAAGGAATTAATGAAAACCTACTAGTTATTGAACAAAATATTACTTCAATCCAAAATGAACCAATCACTCCCCCCCTATCTTCTAGATTTTTCCAAATCAATGCAAACTTTTGTCGAGTCAGTTAGATCAGTTGATTCTCAATTAGATCAATTTCATTGATGACAACAAGAGTTGCATGATTTTTAATGTTGATGGATCAACTTATAGGTAGATCACTAATCTTAGAATAACCAAAGCTCATTTATGTCCATATTTTACTAACCCAAAAACAAGAGAATCAATGCAACCTACACAGAAAAGAATTTAAATTAGGTGGTGAGATCATCCATAAATGGCTAGACACTTTTGGGATAGATGGTGGATGGTTTTTTATTATCCACCACATCGTAATTATGAGGTCCCTTTATATTTTTTGAAGAAATTATACTGTGATTTTGTAATGCACCTAAAACCAAATTATTTTGATATTAATTCATTCCAAGGTGTTGGTCGTAGAATGCCACAACATAGATTAGGGGCACATAGTAATAATCCCCAAGCAGATCCACCCATTGTTCCACTTCTTGCTCCATCAATTCTTGTAGATGTGAAGAATACACCATTCATTTCAACATTAGGTGCTATGACTTCCCTCACAAGTAACCTAAGTGAGAAAGTTGCACACATGGCATCCACTCCTCGATCGATGCCACATATGTGTATGAGTTGTAATCAGATGTGTGTAGGTCCTACCATTGATCCAAGATCCACTTTAGTTGTAGTTGAGTATGATTTTGTAAATGATACTATGATGACATCATATATGGATTTTCTTTGCTCTCATGATCATCTTGAGCAGGTATAGATATATATACATGTACATGTAAATATAATACTTCATCAAATATAGGTATAAATTAAGTGCATGTCTTTTTTTTTATACAATCTAATACTTCATTAAATAAATTTGGTTTATGTAGATAACAACTACACCAAATGTTTGAGTCAATATTGCATCTACTCCTACATAGCTTGGCACACCTTTTGGGGTATGGTATCAATTTCTATCTAGAGATTATACTATCTTTTTAAGTTAATATATTATTATCATATACTATATAAATTTTCATGTTGATACATTGAATGATTCTTTCTCTAGGCTTCAAGTCATGAGGGACCCTCTACATCACATTGAGAAGAGGGTGTGACAACTATGACACCATCTATTGTATGTATCTTAGAATTCAAAAATTAAATATGTTCCTACAACATTGTAACTTAATTTGAAATTATTAATACACATATATATGGTCAATAAATATGATTTCATTAAATGAATGTTTGTAGGTGGACACTACTATTAGGATAGGTTATCCTCATCATTTTTATCAAAGCCAATTTGAACGCACATTGACATCCTTTGAGGTCTTAAAATGTATAATACTTAATTTGACCTTATTTTGACTCTTAATTTGACATTTAATTGGACACTTTAAATGTGACCTTGTATAGGACTTAGCTAGAACTATATTTGGTGTTGATTTCAATGTACATACATGTCAAGGTGCACAAGATACTGCTAGAGGAGATGAGAAACCTTATGTACGATATTTTATTATATGATTATTTAATAAAATTATAAATATTTATTTTTATTTAATAAAAATAAATGTCTGTATGTGCTCGTGTTCATTATATCATGTTTCTTATCTTGTATACAGGATGGCACAACTCCTGAGAATATAGTACATGCAGAACAAGTTACTAGAGTTGATGTGCACATGGATACCATGTTAAGTTTGTAACTTAATTTATAAATTCCAACTGTATTTGATAAATGATTATATTTTAATAGTTAATCAAGTATTTTAATATTATTTTTTGCTTGTACAACATGAGACGGGTGGATCTGGTCCACATCCTAGGGAGAAGAGACTATGAGATATTATTGATGATAGTGTTGGCATTATGTGAACCGGTATAAGGACATAATGATATTGTATGTTGTCATTGATGTCAATATGTGATATGTGAGAAGAGAGAACCGACATATGTGTGAACCGGTATATATGCCAAAGTGAAGTGGTATATTTGTTCAAAATGAACCGGAATGTAGTTATGGGAACCAGCACATGGAAGCACTATGTGACTATCGGTTGGTAGGTAGTTTCCACTTCAATATTTCTAGTTGGACTACCTCAAGCCTGTGTGACTCAATCGGTGATCTTTGTGTGATGAGTTAGTAGTATAATGGAGAATAGGTCATGTTGCCACGTAAGATCTGTGCATGTGAAGGATCTTGCACGAAGAAGACTATTCCTATCTACCTTAGGAATGTGCGAAGTTTGTCAAATGATGATAACACGTGATGGGTTATCAGCCGCCATAAAATCGATGGATAATGGATGATGGAGAATGTCTTGAGATCGATTCAAGATTGTTGCATTTAATGCAGTATGATTCAATAGTCAGGATTGAACTGCATAAATTGCTTAACCTAACAGGTTTAGGGTTTCAGGTTTTTGCTACTGACCTATCTGTTTCCTATAAGATCGATGTTGTGTTTCTTTATAAGGTTGTTGGAAAAAGTTGTGAGTGTGTATCCAAGGGAAGTGATACATGATTCTTGCCAGACCAAAGGAGAGAAGAGATACCTACAAAGTGAATGTGCAGAAGGTGGAGAGGAGCCAAAATAGATCTACATTAGCATTGAGTGCTGTTACCAAATCATTGTAATTCCTATTGATCTTTGACCACTTCAACAGTTGTGAAATCCCTTAACAGGGTAGCCTTAACTAGCTTGCTACAAATCCCTTAATAGGGTAGCTTTAACTGGCTTGATTCAAATCCCTTAACAGGGTAACTCGCAGTTAATGAGTTCTGGGAAGCTATAGAGCTCTGGAGATCCTTTAGCTATTGAGTTCTTGAAATCCTCTAACAAGGTAACCCCAACCGAGTTCAACCCTTAACTAGGTATTATAGCCATCCCTTAACTGGGTGATCCCTAATAGGATCAGTTCCTAGCAGAACCTATTGTAATGTCTTTAACCAGACAAGGCTCTTAATAGAGTGGACTCCTAAAGAGTTCAAAAGCAAATTGTGCGTATTCATGCCCACCGTGGTTTTTCCCAGTTGGGTTTCCACATGAAAAATATATGTGTCATGTGTGATGCTTTTATCTTGTGATGCTTTGTTATTACTTGTTGAGCATATGATGGTTATGTGTTTTATGCCTGTCTATAAAACATATTGAACTAACTATTGTGAAGATCAGATGATAGTTTACCTATTCATGCATGAGGGTGTAATGGTACTATAGTATTGAGCTAAGAGGAAAGCTTAGTGAGTTACCAGTTTAATATTGTTTTAGTTATTCTGGGTCTTATCGGTTGCACTATGTTTTAACTAGTATCACTACTTGCCAGTCATTTGGAGTATTTGCTGTCAAACTAGTTTTGGACTATATTTTTGTTTGTACTGATTCACCCCTCCCCCCTCTTAGTACTGGTTTGGTACTATTGGTTCATCATTGAGTTATCAATTGGTATCAGAGCACTCTAGGTCCTCTGTGTTGTAAGCTTAACCGCTTGGGGTAAAGATCCTAGTCAAATGATGAAGAGGGAAGGTCCAAAGTTTAACAGGGAAAATTTTGGTATATGGAAAGATAGGATGAAGATATTCATCAGAAGCATGGGTGCTCAACACTGGAGTTATGGTGAGAATGTCTATGTTGTCCCTATCGGTACTCTCACCGATGACCAAAAGAGAGAGATACAAGAAAATGGGCAAGTCATGGAAGCCCTCATCAGTAGTCTATCCGACATTGAGTTCATTGATGTTCAAGACAAGGTAAATCCCAAAGAGGTATGGGATGCTCTTGAAAATATCTATGGTAGTGATGAACATGTAAAATAGGCTAAGGAAGAAAGCTTGAGAGGGAAGTTTGAAGGTATGCGGATGGTTGAAGGTGATACTGTAGCATAGGAAATAGGAAATCATCACAAGCAATATAGAACATAATAGCTCAATCATAAAAGCATTCATTGCAATGATCTATCCTAAACAACACGCAATAGAGACATGAAATAAAAACATTCAAAAGAAAAGATTATGCAAACCAAAGATGTGATTTGAATGCTCCTTCATGCGGCTCCATTGTTCTTCTTTCCTCTTCAAATGATTTGATTGTGGATCTCACCTACAAGTGCACATACATGATTGAAAGCGAGTAGATAACATTTTTGATCAAGAGTACTAGAAATTCGATAGTCTGATTAAGGATTAAGAATCAAGGGGTTTGATTGAAGAAATTCATCCAATTTATAGAAGAATTGGAGAGATGACAAGATTAGCATGATTCAATTCAAATGGAAATTGCAAATCAATTATGTCAATTATGACAAATTATGACAAATTATGCACTTTCTATGCAAAATTTGTTGATTGATAATTTATGACAAATTATGAGAACTTCTATGTCAAAAATTGATTGATTGTCAATTATGACAAATTTATGACAAATTGACATGTCATTTCCATGAATTTAGGAGAGAAATAGGAGGAAATTGAAATTAGGAATTAGAAAATTAGAAAAATTAGAAAATAGGAGGAATGAGGAAAATTAGGAATTAATAAATGATGAAATTAGGAATTAGGTAAATTAATTAATAATCTTTCATTTATCAATTAATTCACAAAGAGGAATAATTAGCCAATTAAATGAACATTTAATTGTGACACAAAGACTTAGGATAAATAATTAATTATTTAATCCTAGAGGAAGAAATGACAGACAAGGTTAAATGATTAAATCATGAAACCCTAGAAGATGAATTAGAAATGCGAGAATGACAATTAGGTCTTGATTGAAGATAATTGATATCGATCATGATTCTGATTAAATGATTTGATTGATAAATATGCCAATTGATGAGGAACAATGACAAATTGATCCAAATTGACATAATTGAGACAAACAACAATCGATGAGAAATCGATCGCAAAAATAACAAATTCGAAAAAAGGACAAGGATCGATGACAAAATAGATTGCAAGACGACAGGATTGATGACCACGATCGATGACAAATCGATCGCAAAATGACAAGATTGAACATGACAACGATCGATGACAAATCGATCGCAAAATGACAAGATTGAAAATGATAAGGATTGATGACAAATCGACAAGATTGATAAGAGGACAAAACCCTAATTAGGAATGATGATGTCCAAAATGATGACAAATTAGCACACATATTGATGCGACAAGATAAGTTCGATCAAAATCATGACTGGATAGCATTGTCGACAAGACCAAATTTGAGAGCGAGATGAATGAAGAATGTAGAGGAATGAATCAATGTTCACAAATGATAAAGACCAAGTGCGAATCATAGGAGAAATGTTAATGTGACACAAAAACCTAAAATGAGGCAATGCGCAAATGTTAAAGTATGACTCCGCAAGCGTTGACCATTTTTAGGTGTCTACATTTTGCCCCTCTTTGAGACAATGCGATTTTAAGCATTGTTTCAAAGAACAATAATGAAAATGCCCCAGACACTAACAATGACATATGCATGCCCCCTCGAGGAGTTGGCCGGAAACATCCAGAAAATAGGCCAATTGATCGATAAGAATGAAAGGAGACGATAGGATCGAACAGATTGACAATAGGAGATCGGATGCAGGAAGGACAAGCAATTTAAGGTGCAAAAGACCGTGACCAGCATAAGATAGAGAGGATGCACATCCATCTATGAACTGACAAAGAGCTATAAATGAGACCAAGAGGTTGAAAATTGCTCATTTGCACTAGACAAAGAGGAGAATTTGTTGATCTGGACAAGGACACTTGCAGAGAGATGGCAAACATTCCAATGGTGGATCACCTCGGGGAATGCATATGCACATTCAGATGACCAGAAGATGTGGGAGCAGTGGTATGGATCTAAAAAACCCATGTTTTCAATTTCATGACTTTTGATTGCTTGCGGGACATTGCGGGGCCCACAGAAAATGTAGAAACTAACTTTTGCGCTTGTGTAGGGAGAATCTTGTGCTTGTGTGAAGTCTTCTATGCTTGTGTAGGGAGACACAAGTGCAGGTTTCCTGACACAGGCGCAAGAGTGCATGGAAAACCCTAATTTTGGTCCGAAATGACATGCAAATGATCCAGAACGAAGGGATAAGGGTAGGATAGGTCAGATTAGATGAAAAACACCTTGATTTGAAAATGAAAATGAGGAAATGCAACTCGTAGGAGCAAACCCTAAAACTGACAAAAATGTGCCCCAATTGTGATGCAGAGGCGACAGTATCCGTTGATCACGCGGGAGAACCGACCAGATTGCTTCATGCTATGACATAGACTTAGGAGCACAGAGAAAGATACTTTAGCAGGACTAGGGATATACTATGTCACATTCATGCCCGAGATTAGGGCAAACACAGGACTGCTTACCGCATTGGCAGAGCGATGGTATTCAGAGACTTCCTCATTCCATCTGGTGACTGGAGAGGCAACGGTGACACTAGAGGATGTATGGCGTATCCTCCGCATTCTGATTCATGGAGAGATGATAGAGTATGACCCAGTGACAGGGAGAGACACGTTGTGTAGACTGTTCAAGTGTGATGCAAATGATCTAGATATCATTGAGAGGGAGATTGGCTGGGAGACAATGGCATCAGAGTATGATCGACGATATGTGGTGATAGTTGTGGTGATAGCATGCCTATTAGTAGGGGACAGACGAGGACATGGATTCCCCATTGGATGGGGAAGAGTGCTAGAGTGGATGGTGACAGAGGGGATAGTGTATGCATGGGGACCATGTGTACTGGCTATGCTGTATTTTCAGCTGCATCAGATAGCATATTAGGGGGTGCAGACGTTGAGCTGTGGAGTCACATTACTACAGGTATGGGCATTTGAGCACATATCTATATGTCGACCAATGACAGAGAGACAAGTAGTACCACATCGACCATATGTGTACTGCTATGGGGGAGCACTGAGATAGGGTCCTTTTGGATACATACTATATTGGCGACATGAGCTAGATCGACTGAGAGAGTTCATATGGAGGCCATATCGTGATTGCCCAGGATGGTCAGATGACAGTGATGAGCTACCATATTGTAGACAGGAGAGGTACCTGATTGGGTGACCAATGAATCACCAGAGAGTGATTGAGATGTACCTACTAGAGAGGGTTAGATGACAGTTTGGAGAAAGACAGGATGTACCTAGGAGAACTGCACACTTTGCCCGATCTCACAGAGAGACGAGTCAGTGGGGTAGTATGATTCAGCCACATATAGCATATGCTGACTTCACACAGCTACAATAGAGACCGTGGAAGTGGGGATCAGATGTGGAGGATGCTAGGATGACAGATGAGTATGATAGATGGTTTGCACAATGATGACCAGTGCCATTAACAGATCTGGATATTCCAGTACCTAGGCGACAGGAGGACTTCCCACTCACAGGAGAGGAGGAGGGAGATGATGAGGATTAGGAGGATGAGGGTGGGGATGAGGATGATGGGGATGATCAGGATAGAGATGAGGATGGTGGGGATGATGAGGACAAAGATGAGGATGATGGCAAGGACATAAATGAGGATGATGATGAGGATGGAGATGAGGATGGGGAGAAGGAAGCATTACAAGACATACTCATAGAGCCAGAGACAGCTAGGACAGAGGAGATGGACATGTGCAGGGCTACCATAGCGAGTCAGCAGGATTATATTGCGACTTTAGAGAGACAGAATGAGCAGTTCAGAGCAGAGATAGCCAGACTCACAGTGGCTCGAGACATAGCAGTAGCTCAGGCACAGCGAGAAGGACAAAGAGTCACTGAGTATATTGGGTCGATTCGGGATGCTAGTGTACGGGAGCTAGGACAGATGCTGGTAGAGACCGGAGAGGAGATATGCCATTGGAGGACACTATATGAGAGTGCAGTTCCACCAGAGCAGAGAGCACCTTCATATCAGGCATGATCGAGGACAGAGAGCAGGGCACGCTCTCGGAGGTCATTGAGCAGCATGGGGGTGAGTGGACCTATGAGACCACCACAGCCAGGACCAGGAGGGACATCATCCGTGAGACATGGCAGGGATGAGGAGGACAGAGGGAGCACCCAATGACAGAGGCACATGCTCCTTAGGACAGACAGTGGACATTATGTAGTTTGACATTTTGTAGTCAGCCTGTGGGCCATACTAAGGACAGACAGTCCAATTTTGTACTCCGATATTTTTGTGATAGATGATATGATATGCATCGATATGATGGGATGCAATATGTTATGACTTATGGTTATTTTCCATGTATGAATGACTTATGCATTGTTTATGTACCATTGTGGAACATGTATGGATGCATTTTTTTTTGTGTTTTTGATGCATTTATAATATGAAATGGATAAAATGCTTGATATGAGGCTTGATATAATGCAAATGTATGAACCAAATGGATGCAGGATGAAATATGTATGTTTGGATATCGGAGCACTAGACCAAACTGACTATCCGACCGGATGGAAGAAGTGTTAGTAAGAAGAACATGAGACAGAGGACAATTGAAGAAAAACTTGCTTTCAGTAATGCACTTTGTAGGTGAGAACCTTTATTTTTATTTAGCAAAATGGATGCATAGCAACATGGAATTGAAGGCCAGAGCTGAAATGCAACCCCTTTTTGCAAAAGACAGACACATCGTAGACAAACAACAATCACAACCAAAAAGAAAAGGACCATGAACCATCCCAGTTACTCTAAATCACTCAGTGACATCATCGAGCAATATAGGAACATGATCGAAGCCAAAGATAAATCAGTAAAAAGATAAGATGCACAAATTCCAACAAATCAAACAAACATCTTGATCTTCATTGTCAAAAGTTGAAAGTGCTGAGAGGACGATCATGTTGTCTGGTTTCAGGACATGCGATACCCCATCTAAGACAGGACACAGTCTAGTTTCGAGTATACCACACCCTATATAAGACCCATGATAATGTGCCAAGGATGAATGATATTGATGTTGATTAATAAGACAATGTTGATCAGTCTGAATACTTGGTTTGAGTGAATTAGTTCATCTATTTAAGCATGATTTCATTAAAGCACAATGTGTGATTGCGATTCATTGGATGTATACTCAGTGATCTGTCTATGCACAGAGGATATTTATTGCAAAATGCATGTTTTTGGATTTTTATGTTTTGAAATTGTTTTTTTTTATGTTCATTTTTTTCAGGACTTTATTTGATTTTTTAGGGATTTTTTTTGTTTCAGGACATTTTTCAATTTTTATGAGATTTTTGTGAATTATTTCAGGATGTTTTTAAATGTTTTTTTGAGATTTTTTCAGGACATTTTTCAATTTTTTCTGGATTATTTCAGGACGTTTTTAAATGTTTTTTTGAGATTTTTTCTGGACATTTTTCAAATTTTCTGGATTATTTCAGGACGTTTTTTCAATTTTTATGATTTTGCCCACAGTGTCTAGCAAGGCAAGGAATATGACAGGTGAATAAATAGGCTTTCTGAAATGATGGTGGATAGAGGGAAGACAAAGGCCTTTTATCATGGAGACAACACAGATGCAATTTTCAAGGGCTATGGTGTGATGGGACAAGAGACTGGATATGACAATGTAAAGTAGTGACATGGCATGAGGGACATGTCAAGAGGGTTTTTTTTTTTGAAACCATGTTTAAATTTTGTGTCCTTATTTCAGATCAAGATCAAGGAATGAAAAGAGTGTATGGATAGTGATAAGATATGGATAGGATAAGAAAGACCAAGAATGGATAAGGGAAATGGACTGAAGGTCGGGATAGGATATGGGATAGTGGCACAAAGTCGCAATAAGACAGGGAATATGGATGAAAGGTTGTAATAAGCAAATGGATAAAGACCAAAAGCTATGATAGACTGAAAGCTGCAAACAAGATGCATGATGCTCATGATGATCCTCAGCCTTGTCAAGATCAAAGGTGGAAAGGAAAATGGACATGAGGGACAATAAGATAATGGAGGAGTAATGACATGGTATGATAGGATAATGAAGGGCAATAGGATATGAAGGAGGAAACCTGCCCCCAAGTGTGGTGTGCAAGAAGTTCATAAATTACACATGATGCCTGTTTGCTAGGTTTTCATCATGGTACTTGCCCAAGGTTCCTGTTTGCCAGGTTTTCACCAGTGGATGAATTATTTTTCTTTACTTTTTTTTTTTGTCTCTTTTTTTTTTTTACTTTTTTTTTTTTTTCAATTTTTCACTTTTTTTGATTTTTTGACTTTTTCAATAGAAGATGGACACATGATAGGGGATGGAACAAAGGACTCAAGAGTCTTTTTTTTTGGATAGTAGCCTTTAAAAAAATGGACCATGACCTTTAAAAGCATGCTCAAAGACGTTGGTAGGATAAGGACGTGGAAAATAAGATGAAACTAAGGCAAGGATTTATGTAAAGGATTGGATGAAAGGGATCGAAGGATGGAAAATATGCATTGGATAATAGGTAGGGTATTGGAAGAATTGGGCTTCATTGGATGGAAATGAAGGCAAGATCCACATTGGCACACACCTTGAGGGGTGATGGACTGATGGAGGAAAGACGTATTTTGGATATTGAGATTTGGATGGAGGAATAGCTTGGGATTTTGGGACATAAGGGCCCAAAATGGATAAAAAAGGTGATGGAGGAACAAATTTGAGAGGTTTGGATGGAGGAATAGCAATTTTGGATGCCAAGTTGGATGTTTCTTTTTGTGCTTTAAGGAGCTTCCTAGGGATCCACATGGTTTTTGATTTTTCATGCTTTTGTGGTTCCTTGGAGTGCATTGCTTGCACAAGGGATTTAGGAACCCATATATATTTTGACTTTTCTTTATTTTGCTCAGTGGGCCTTTGTGACCTTTTGGATATTTCTTTTTCTTTATAGATCATATTGTTCTTTGTTTTGACATGTCGATTATATTGGACATGTTGATCCTTGAATACATGTGGATTGCTAGACTTATGATTTTTATACTTGGCATCCAAATTGCTTGGAGGAGCAAAGGAATGAATGGATGGATATGAATGAAATAGAGTTCTTTTGGATGGATTAAATTTACTCAAGGATGTGTGCCTTTGCTGACCTTGCATAGAGGATGAAGGGATATAAGGACCTAAGATGGATGGAAGGTATGATGGGGAAGGTGTATGTCTGGATTGTGATGGAGGGATACCAATGTCTTGAGAGTGAGTTGTGTAGACATGACCCTTAAGATCTTCTTTGACATGAAGGGATTCTTTCTTATGGAGATCTACTCCTTTGCCTTTATGAATATCTTGACTTGTAGGAGACTCTTTTCTTTGGGACAAAGATGCGAGTCCATTATGAGGTGGATATGATATGAGAGAAATAATGAGATCTTGAAGTGGATCGGATTGCACCCAAGTGGAAGAACCCATTATGCATGTCGAGGGTTCATGAACATCTTGCACTGACACTTTAGAATCATGAGGGAGATTAGGATCATGAGGGGGACTAGGATTGTGTAGTGGACATGGTTCAATGACAGGCTCTTCAAGAGATGGAATGGGAGAAATAATGGGATCATCAAAAGAAATGAGACCCCGGGGTGTATATGGAGCATTAAGACAAGGAGATGGAGGAACAAAAGGATCTTGTTGAGGATTTAAAGGAATAATTTGATCTTGACAAGGAGGAAGATCATTGGAATCCTCTTTAAAGGTGCTTTGCTCTTGAATTTTAATGGGATCATCGAAAAGGATGGAAGGGATATCTTGATCTTTCTTAGGAAGTGGAATGCCAATGGGATTTGAAAGGACATTTTTTTCATGAAATGGAATGGGATCATTTGGGATTGGATGGACTAGGATATCTTGATCTTGCTTAGGAAGTGGAATGTCAATGGGATTTGAAAGGATATTGTGTTCTTGGAATGGAAGGAGATAATTTGGGATTGGATGAACTGGGATATCTTGATCTTGCCTGGGGAATGGAGTGTCAATAGGACTTTGGATAGGATGGACAAGAATAGGGGAATCATCATGAGTGTCTGGGAAGATGAGACCCTGGTCAAAAATTGGATGGGATGATAAGGTTTCAGGATCTTGATCTTGATTTTCTTTAGGACTCATTTCTTCGTGCTCTAAATTATCCTCTTGACATGAGGTTAGACTTTGGATATGCATGGGGGATTCTGACAAGGAATCAATGTTTTGGCATGAAGGGGATGCACTTTCAACATTTATGATGGATTCTAGCAAGGAATCAATGCTTGAACATGAGGAAGAGGGACTTTGAATGGGGTCCTCTTGTAAAGTAGAAAAATCGAACCCTAGTCGTTCTCCCCTCCCCAACTCCAAGGAGAGAGAAGGGAGAGTCACTAGGGTTGATGGTTTTCACTTAGGAGAGACTTTACATTCAAAAGAGGGGTTGAAACGCACAAGATCCAATCCCACACGATGCAAGATTAGATTCTATATGAGTTTCAAGGGTTGTGATAGCAAGGATACCCTCTTTTGTAAAGAATGTAGATGGAAAGATTGAACTAGGAATGCATAGAAAGTGAGAAAGATTTGCTTATAAACTGAGTTAGGGATATAGGATGAAGCTACAGACCTGGAATTAGCAGTAAAATGTTGAGACGGCACTGTCCTACAAATTTGAGCAAAAGTTGATGGGACGATGGCGCCCGGCGTGCACACGGTCCTCCGAAAAATCCGTGAAACGAAGGGGGATCTGTTCATCTCTACACAAGGATTCCAGATCTTCAATTTCAGCCGCATACCTACAACCTACACACAAAAAAGTGAAGACGATCGGGGGGTTAGGGATTAGGGGTTTGCCCTTAGATCAAACCCCGGTTTTGGAATTAACCAAGAAATGAGAAATGCTATAAATGTAATGTAAAACAAGTACTCATACCTTGTTGTAAGGATGTTTGTATCCTTATATGCGAAGGTATAGATGTTGTTGTTTGTTGTATGTTGTATGTTGTATGTTGTATGTTGTAGCATGTAGTGTATTGTAAGTGATCTCCTCTTCAATGGTTGAATCCTTGTCTTGAATACAACACTTAGCCTTGAATGGAGACTTAGAATGATCAATTTCTTGAAGGAATGCTTGAATGCTTGAATGCTTGAATGTTTGAATATTGTTTTCACCCTTTTTCCATATATTTTCCATCCATCCAAATGAGAGAGGAAAATGTAGTTTATATACTTGCCAATTAGGGTTAAAAGACTGATTTTCCCGACCTTAGGCCGACCAGGAAATATAATTTCCAATTTGCAAACAAAAAGACCCGAAGTCCCATAGGAGACCAGGCCCAAAATAGGGCCAGGGACCAGGGCGCTGGGCGCCCTGGTCCTGAAGGACCAGGGCACTGGGCGCTCTGGTCCCACCTCTCGGGACAGTAGGGTGCAAGGAGGATCAGGCCAGGGTCCTGGAAAAATGCAGTTTTTGGTGTCGTGGACAGGTTTCGGGGTCTCCATTCAGGTTTAGTGTTGCGTCGCCATCGTGAAGACCCAAATGCGGTCGAAATTGTAAGTGTCACAATTTTAGGACGCTACACCTCTAAAACAGGTAATGGCAATAAAGTGCATGGCGGCATTGGATCTTGTATTTCTGAAACATGACAAGGATGTGCATCATGAATTGGATTATCGTGGCAATCAATTATGGGTAGCTCTTGGATAATTGCATCCTTGGGTGTATTGTTTGATGAGGACAATATGGAAGGTTCTTATGAAACTTCTAGAGGTGTAGGCATAGATGCCACTGGAGAGTCAATTTGTTTGCGGGGGGATGAGGCATTGCTAGACATAATTATATTATCTTGATCTTCCTCAAAGAATTCCTTTGGTAGTTTCCTTATGAGCATTGCAATAAAGCCACCTTTCTTTCGAGGTTTTGACATGGTTGTATCTGGAATTTGAACTTGTTTGGCAAGGAGTTGGTCTTGGTTTGATGTCATGTTTTGATATTGGACTTGGTTCAATTGTTCAGACATGTTTGAATTTTGGGTTGGTATGTGCTGCAACCTTTGTTTTTGAATGTTTGGTTGGAGTTGTTGACATTGATATGTTGATTGAACTTGTTGATATTCTACCATGGGTTGAACCATTTGTTGACATTGTATAGTTGGTTGGACATATTGTTGAAATTGGACCATTGATTGCGTTGGTTGAATATGTTGGACAATTGGTTGAACCATTGGTTGTGATGGTTGAAAATGTGATTGATAGTAAACACCTTCTTGTTCTTGTTGTGGAGGCACATAATGTTGAAATTGATGTTGTCTCTTTTCTTGAAATTGTTTCATCATCTCTATTTGGGAGAGGAGAGCTGGTATGTCTGATCGTTCAAGAAGAGATCTTACATCAATTGGCTCAATCTTTGGATTTCGACCTGGCAATTTTTGAAACATTTTGGACATTTGTGATCTATTTTTCTCAATGTTTTTCACTCTTTGTTCCAATATCTCCTCTTCTTGAGCTAGTTTCTCCTCTAGTTTTTGTATTTGGAGACTTGTTTCATCATAAAGAGTTTGATCGATATTGCCTTGTTGTTGGGTTGGATATAATTGTGATTGCCTTGGATTAAAATTTTATTGCATTATCGGTTGATATGTCAAACTTTGTTGCATCATTGGTGCTTGGAACCTTGTTTCAATAGACATGTCACTATGCAAATGCAATATTTTTGGAATTTTTCAAGGATAATGTATGATATGCAACTAAATGCAAACTAAATAGATGAAAATGCAATCTATGTTTTTGGTTATTTTTTGAAGATTTTGACAAACTTATGAATGCAAATCTAAGATTGGGACCTTTAGGAAATTGGAATGATGTCTAGACCTTGAAGGACAAAAGTACTAAGTGACAAAGGACAAGATGACAATGTCTCCCCTATATGCTTGGATACTAAGCTAGGTTTGATGAAAATGATATTGATGACAAAAGACAAAAGTTTGACAAGGTCTAGACTTCTTAACAATGACTTAGGGTTTATCAAAGATTTGGATTACTCAAGTATGACAAAACCTAGTTTTGGCACTATATGCAAAAGGGACAATTACTATGCAAATGATCCTAATATGATATGACAATAACCCAAGCTTAATGAAGAGACCTAGGGTATGAAATGTATAACAATGGTATGACTTTAATGCAA
This sequence comes from Cryptomeria japonica, assembly GCF_030272615.1. Classification (NCBI taxonomy): domain Eukaryota; kingdom Viridiplantae; phylum Streptophyta; class Pinopsida; order Cupressales; family Cupressaceae; genus Cryptomeria; species Cryptomeria japonica. The sequence continues at coordinate 661,123,643 of NC_081413.1, forward strand.
GAGGACATATGCAAATGGATGATTCTTATTGATATGCAAAGGAGTATGACTTAGGTGAAACCTAACCTTGGTATTTGACAATGACTTTGCAAAATGCAACCTAGGATTAACCTAAATGTAAGTGACATGAATGTTAAGACAAGATTTTGAATAATGTTTGATAATCATGTTTGAAAGTATTTTGAAGTTTGTTGGATGAAATGTTGGATGAATGTCTCTTGTGTTTAACCTTGTTTTTAATCAATTTGCCTTGTTCTTGAAATGAGATAAAATTCAACTTTTGACAATCAAAGAATACAAGATGTTTTTAACATAGACTCAAGACAATCATGCTCATTCCCACATTTCTTATGGTAGGCAAAGACATTAGGTACTTGAGAGGTAGACTCATTATGGGATTCAAGGAGAATACATAGATGCTTGACCCCACGGGCTCCCCTCCACAACACTCACTTCTCAGAGCATCCAAGCATGAGTCCCCATGGAAATCTCCCCATGGAGAACTTAGTATCTCTTCCAAGTATCCAAACTTGTCCTTCTCAAGCAACTAGAAGGGTTTTTGGCCTCTAAAAACAAGGTGTTTAGTAAGGATTTCTATTAAGCATTACTCCTTGATGTCATGCAAGCGTGATTGAGACATTAAGCCCATCAAGATACCAAACAAATGTAGTCGTGCAAGCATGATTTAGACCAAGAGGCCCTACTTAGATGTTGATATGAGAAAGAGTTCAAGGGTCATCACTTCCCAAGTAACTGCAATTCCCACATAACCCTTCCTTCAAAGCTTTTGCCGATCAGGTATTTGTTTATAGTGAGTTAGAATGCCAATGAATTCTAGCCGTACTCACTTTGGGTCATTCCCTTCTCACAATTATCACTTTCTTGCAAAAGAAAAGTGGTCGGGAAGGCAGGCCCTCTAAAGGAGACACACAATCAAAGACACGAGCATGGTATCAAAGATCTGGATTTCTGATCACCCTAAGAAGGATGAGAGCATACTCTCCTACTCCAATGTCACACTCAACAATCAAAGAACAAACACATTTATTCCAACCTATTTAGAAATCACTAAGTGCCTAATTAAAAATCACAAACACAAAAGTTTGGTTGTTTCTCCAAGGCAACTTGCAAAACCCAAGTTAGAGGTTTGATTTGTTGTCTTTGACTATCGATTCTGCATAACACATGTTAGTAGTTTGATTTATTGTCTTTTCCATGCGTATGCCAATATTCTGCATAGATAATTAGTACCAAAATCCAAAGCACAGAAAATAGAATGCAAAAACTAAACAAATTTCAAGTAAAACACTGCATTTTTACCCCTATTCTGGACTTTACACAGGCGCAGAAGTCATGACACAGGCACAGAAGTCATGACACAGGCACAAAATGTCTTCAACACAGGTGCAGAATGCTCAACACAGGTGCAGGTTGCTTCACACAGGCGTAGAAGTCTCCAGAAAACCCTGCACGACCTTGTTTTTGGGTTTTTGGCTTGCAAAATCAACTTGAAAGCACTCCAAAACATAGTTAAAGGGTTAGATGGTTAGTGTTCACATCCGGTTCACCATTTAATGTAGCATAGGAAATAGGAAATCATCACAAGAAATATAGAACGTAATAGCTCAATCACAAAAGCATTCATTGCAATGATCTATCCTAAACAACACTCAATAGAGACATGAAATAAAAATATTCAAAAGAAAAGATTATGCAAACCAAAGATGTGATTTGAATGCTCCTTCATGTGGCTCCATTTTTCTTCTTTCCTCTTCAAATGATTCGATTGTGGATCTCACCTACAAGTGCACATACATGATTGAAAGCAAGTAGACAAGATTTTTGATCAAGAGTACTAGAAATTCGATAGTCTGATTAAGGATTAAGAATCAAGGGGTTTGATTGAAGAAATTCATTAAATTTATAGAAGAATTGGAGAGATGAAAAGATTAGCATGATTCAATTCAAATGGAAATTGCAAATCAATTATGTCAATTATGACAAATTATGACAAATTATGCACTTTCTATGCAAAATTTGTTGATTGATAACTTATGACAAATTATGACAACTTCTATGTCAAAAATTGATTGATTATCAATTATGACAAATTTATGACAAATTGACATGTCATTTCCATGAATTTAGGAGAGAAATAGGAGGAAATTGAAATTAGGAATTAGAAAATTAGAAAAATTAGAAAATAGGAGGAATTAGGAAAATTAGGAATTAATAAATGATGAAATTAGGAATTAGGTAAATTAATTAATAATCTTTCATTTATGAATTAATTCACAAAGAGGAATAATTAGCCAATTAAATGAACATTTAATTGTGACACAAAGACTTAGGATAAATAATTAATTATTTAATCCTAGAGGAAGAAATGACAGACAAGGTTAAATGATTAAATCATGAAACCCTAGAAGATGAATTAGAAATGCGAGAATGACAATTAGGTCTTGATTGAAGATAATTGATATCGATCATGATTCTGATTAAATGATTTGATTGATAAATATGCCAATTGACGAGGAACAATGACAAGTTGATCCAAATTGACATAATTGAGACAGACAACAATCGATGAGAAATCGATCGCAAAAATGACAAATTCGACAAAAGGACAAGGATCGATGACAAAATAGATTGCAAGATGACAGGATTAATGACCATGATCAATGACAAATCGATCACAAAATGACAAGATTGAACATGACAATGATCGATGACAAATCGATCGCAAAACGACAAGATTGAAAATGATAAGGATTGATGACAAATCGACAAGATTGATAAGAGGACAAAACCCTAATTAGGATTGACGATGTCCAAAATGATGACAAATTAGCACGCATATTGATGCGACAAGATAAGTTCGATCAAAATCATGACTGGATAGCGTTGTCGACAAGACCAAATTTGAGAGTGAGACGAATGAAGAATGTAGAGGAATGACTCGATGTTCACAAATGATAAAGACCAAGTGCGAATTATACGAGAAATGTTAATGCGACACAAAATCCTAAAATGAGGCAATGCACAAATGTTAAAGTATGACTCCGCAAGCGTTGACCATTTTTAGGTGTCTACAGATACCATTCAGTAGTATGGATTAAGAATCAAAATAGTTGTTGGAGAAATCAAGAGTGCAAGTGGTAAAATAGAAGATTCCACTATGGTAAGAAAAGTCCTGAGATCCCTGTTGCCGGTCTATGCAATAAGGGTTGTTGCTTTCCAGGAGCTGAGATCAATAGACAAGTCTAAGGTATCCCTGGACTCCATCATAGCCAAGTTAATAGCCTATGAGCTAAATAGTTTTGATGGCATTGTTCAAAAGACTGAAACAACATTTAAAGCCTCTACTTTACCATCCAGAAAAGGAAAAGAAGCTAGCACTAGTGGTGAACCTAGTTAGAGTAGAGAGATGAATTATGAGGAGATTTTGATGGCATTTGAAGCTCTTCTTGCTAGGAAGCTTCCTAAAGGAACCGGTAAATACAAAGGTAAGCTACGTTTGAAATGTTTTTCTTGTAACTAGATAGGACATATTGCTATAAACTGTCCTAAAGGTGATAACAATGACAAACCAGAAAGGTTCAGGAAATTCAAAGGAGGAAACCAGAGAAATTGTTTTGTGGCAGTTGATGAAGGTGTCACGAATGAGGAATTAGAAGATGAAGAGAATGAAGACATTGTGTTTGTTGCTGTAAAGGAAGATGTGGCTGACAAGAAGGATCTTGTCTCCCGGTTTGATAATTCCAATGAGTGGATCATTGACATTAGCTATTCTCACCATATGATAGGTGACCGGAGCAAGTTTCTATCCTTGGAGGAGTATGATGGTGGTGTGGTTCACTTTGGCAATGATGCGCCATGCATGGTCAAAGGCAGAGGGTCCATCTCTCTAAATGGAAAGAGCAGTGCTGACAATATGTACTGGGCTGATGATCTCAAACACAACCTTCTAAGTGTTGCCCAGCTAAATGACAATGGCCTCACTCTGGAATTAAAGAATGGAGTTTGTAGAATCATAGGAAAAGATGGTAAATTTGTGGCCATTGGCATGCATACCAAAGGTAACCTATTTCATTGGAATGCAAATATAAGTACATGTCTTATGGCTAAGCTTGATGATAGCTGGATATGGCATAGGAGACTCTACAATGTAAAATTTGATAACATTGTGAAGGCTAGTAAATTCAAAGCAATTAGAGGGTTGTCAGTGCTAAGAAAAATAGATATTACCTTGTTCAGAGAGTGTCAATTGGGGAAAATGTCTTCCTCAACCTTTAAAGGTAAATCTTTCAATGCTAACAACTTGCTTGATCTTATGCATATTGATTTGTGTGGTCCTATGAAAACCAGAAGTGTGCAGGGTGATAGGTGTTTCATGATTCTCATTGATGATTGCTCAAGATTGATGTGGGTCACATTCTTGAAAGATAAGTCTGAAGCCTTTGTGAAATTCAAGGCTTTCTGAGCATTAGTGGAGAAGGAAAGTGGTAAAAGAATCAAGTGTCTCAGAATCGATCAAGGAGTTAGTGTTTGATAGATCGAACCCTAGTTGCTCTCCCCTCTTCCAACAACACCTTAGCTTTATGCACCTCCAAATGACCAATGAAATCGTTGTCCAAAAGCTAGATTTGTCTAAAGTGTTGTTGTTGTTTTGATTGTTAAAGGAATTAGTGTTTGATGAAGTAACACCTTCCTTAAAGAACATTAATGTTCCTTTGTTAATGAATGCTTCCTCTACTTGGATTATGTTTTCTATCAATTTGGCAAAAGATGGTATGCATTAGAGTTTGAGTTGATAACTCATCCCACTATTCAGATTATCAATGAAGATTTCCATCTTTTCCTTCTTAGATACATCTCAAGGATATCTCAAAACCATGCATCTCCACTGTAGAAGAAACACCATGAATGATTCATTGTTCTTTTGTTTGGTGTTACACACATCTAGCATGGTGATTGCATGGTTAATGATATGGGAGTATTGCATGATAAATTTGTTTACCAACTCATCAACTGATCTAACGGGAGTTGTAAGTTTAGACAACCACTCCATTGTTTGTCCTCCCAAACTTTTTGGGAACAATCTCATTAAGTAAGTATCATCATGAGGAAACTCAAGACTCATGGTATAAAATTCCCAAACAAATTTTGTCCAAGGAGTATCGTACTATAGTTCCTTGTTGCATGTCCTCCATTTGTCTTTGTAGCATTTGGATTTTTTGTGTAAGAGTGACCATGGGTGCATTTGCACATCGAGGGAGAGATTCCTCTCTTTCATTAAGATTATCTTGATTGCGAGCATGGTTTTGTTCGTGGGTGTTGTCTTGCTCATGTATGTTTTTCAGGCCATGTGTTTCTTCCTCTCTTTGTTGGTCTTGATAGGCATAATTTCTAGACCTTGTTCTTAAAATTCTTTCATCTATATTCCTTAAGTTTTTGGTATTGAAATCTTGAGGAAGTTTAACTCCTTTTCTAGTTAGCATAAGTATTTATTTTCTTTGTCTTCTTCAATAAGTCTTTCCATGAGTTTTTGGAAGGCTACGTTTTCTTGACACTCTTGGAGAAGTTATTCACTGATCTTTGTTTTGCCCATATTGGCATACTAATCGAAAGGATTGGATAATATTCTACCCATACTTGATTTTGGTTGTGATTCCTTTTGTTTGTTTCTTTGATATTGGGTGCAATAGGCATTTAGTAAATTTCTACCAGGATGAATTGTTCCTCTTCTATTGGAGTTCTTGGTGGTGTTGGTGGTTCAAGTCGAGCTTCATTTAAAGTGATACAAAACCATGGGAACAAAGTGGGCTTGATCCTTCCTCCATGATTTAGGCATTGGTGTAATGTCACTTTCTGAATGTAAGCTCTACTTATTAAAGGTTCCTTGTCAAACGCATGTGTTTTACCTTGGATATACAATCGGATGTGATGCAAAGAGTTGGCGATTGATATAGAGAAATTTATTCCTTTTCGCAAGTGCCTTAGAACTAGGTTGTCTCTTCTTCAACTTAGTTTTGTGACGAATAATTGTTCTTCTCAAAATATGAGGAGTGGTTATACACAAATGATCAAAGGTTGACATTTATGTTGGATTTGGATACTTTGTTTGAAACTCAAGCTTTACTTTATCAAGTAGAGGTTTAGTTTGATTTGCCTCCATGACAGAGTGTGTCAAATGATATGGATGAAAGTCTCCCAATATGAAAACTTGATTTGATAACTTAAGGATTAAACTAGGTATGTTGTTTTGATAGAATCCATTGGATGGAGAAACCTTGATCACTGTTTCTGATACTTCCTGATTTTGTTGGATGAAGTCTTATCTCAAGCTAGTTGATGATTCAAAAAACTTGTTCTAAAATGGCCTTGTTGGATTTTGGATTTTTTCTCATTGATGATTGGATTCAAAGTCTGGCTACTGAGTTTGCTAAGGGACCTGAAAGGGTATTCAAGAATGTTGATAAAAAATTTTGAAGGTGACTGATTTGCTCTCCATTTTTCTTAGTTTTGATCATGTGCTAAGACAGAGACTGAATACACTAATGAATGTTCCAGATACACCACATAAGACTCTCTATGCGCTAAGCTGACTCTCCTATGTACTACTTCAGACTATTTAAAATTGACTTGGTTGGATGAGTTACATGCTAATCTATCCTGATTATGTGCTATGGTTTGAGTTGAAAGCGCTATGATATGTCTTCGATGCGCTAAGATGATGTATGAATGTGCTAGAGTGATGTTTGAATGTGCTAGACTGATGCTGAAAAGTGCTACTAGAATTTTTACCAGTATGATATTGTTTATGCGGTAAGGTGACTGATGAAAGTGCTAAGATTTTCTTGAAATGTGCTATAGAATGGTTGCTACGCGCTAGGATGTTTCTCCTATGCACTAACTTTCTTGATTTCTTTGCATCTACAAGTTTTGAATTTAACACTTGTATTTTTATGGATGACTTTCTAAAAAATAAATTGCAAACACGACACATAAAAGAGAACAAATTTTGCCTATGCTAGACAAGTAGAGTATGTTCTATGAGGATGTGTTCAAATCCCAAATGTTTTCACTAGTTTAGATAAAAAGTAAGACAAATCAAATAGACTTTGTATTCAAGGATCACCAACAAAATCATATGCCACTAGTCTCGATACTCTGTCAGCTCAAACAACCATGTCATCCCCTAGAGAGCACCCATTTTTTTGCCTTTTGCCAGAAATTAACTCAAAGTGAATTGCTTCACAATTGAGTAGTTATCTTGGGAGATATATGGTGAGTGATCTTGGGGCAGAATTCTTCCCCACCCTTGCACTATGATGTTGAAAATGTCTGGATACTGACTCAACTCAAAGTTTCTAGTGCTAAGGTTTTTAATCAGGCTTTCATTTGGTCTTCAGTGATAAAATCCCTCAGGAGGATTGCCAACCTTTAGAACAAAGGCTTTACATATCTTAAATATATTGGGGGAAGGCTAATCGCTGAGAAAAACCATTTAAGGGGACTTTCGTTAGCCTCCACATTTAATTATAGTGGGTTGGAACACTTGGTGATAAAGTGATTTCCCACTTAGGTCGTTCCCCTCTCACCAGTCATTAATGGCACTATAAGAGCAACTACGGATGGCAGGCTTGCTAAAGGATTTAAAATTCTTGAAGTAAAGAAACCTTTTAGGAGTGGTTTGGCTTTTTGGTCACCCAGTTAAGGGGAGAGCATATAGTGTCCACTTTTGAGACAAATAAAACAAGTGTTCTTTTTAACCCTTCAAAGCAATGATTTTCTAACTTCTACTTGGAGATGTTGCTCCAAAAATCATGGTGTTCTTTTTATATTTTCATAGAAAAATGTTTTCTATCCAAGAAAGTGAAATCCTGGTCAACAAAAGATATTGTGATGTTGGTCAACAAAAGGAAAATCAAGAAATGAAAAATTCCTTTGCTTTGCACAAAATAAAGTGGGGTTCTTCTTATCCTTTGAAAAATGAAAATGAATTCTTTTTATGCACCAAAGGAAAATGTGATTCTTTTTACCTTTTGCAAACTGAAAAGAAAATTTGTTTGTTCATTTTAAACCCAAATGAAGTGTTTTTGCCTAATTTGTAAATATAAAAAGTTTGTTTTATTGTTCTTTTTATCTGACAATGGATATATTTTTAAAACCCAAATGAAGATTTAGTAAATTTTAAACCCAAAAGAAAAGATGAGATTATTTTAAAACTTAAAGGAAAGTGAATTCTTTTTATCCAACTTAAAAAGTTAGAAAGAATTAAATTCCTACTTTAAATTTTTCTAAATATGTAAGAAATTATCAGTGACCTATAAGAAGAAAGTTAGCAAAAAATAGAATCTATGGTGGGATTACACAAGCCTAATTTTCCTCACTTCGATTATAGTTTTGCCTTTTTTTTGTAAGTCATGTGGTGGACTGATACACAGATGTGCTATAGAAAGTGACCGATGTGCTACACTGGTTACCGAATGCGCTACACTGGTTACCGAATGCACTACACTGTTGTTTTGATATGTAGGAAAGAAACCAGACTTTTATGCACTAATAGAGAGTTTAAATGCATTAGGGAATGGGTTTGATGCACTAAACAGTACACTGAGAGTGCTATTGTTTGCTCTGAATGCGCTAATGAAAGGTCTCAATGTGCTAAAAAAGCATTCCCACGTGCTTTTAATCTTTCTCCTACATAAAAAATGGTATGATTTATGGGGTTAAGCCCTAGGGTGGGTGCAAGAAATGTGTGCAGGAAATGAGGGCGACAGAAACATCAAAGTTAGTTTCAAAAGGCCCACACACCAATGAGACTCTTGGTACAAGTTATAGGAGCTATCTGAGATAACTCAACTTCCCAAGGGATGTCTTATTGTTCTCCATCTCATAGGAATCCTAGGGTCTCACTCTCGCTCTCAGATCATTGAGCAAAGTGGTTTAGAAATGAAAACTCCAAGAATGAGTGATGATTAATTAATAAGAATGAATGCATTCCTACAACATGTATGATATTGAAATTAGGATGATGAAACTAGTATTACTATGATTCTATGATAAAAGATTAGTAATCCTATCCTAACATGATATACTAGTCTAACATGGATATGCTATGATATTGAAAATTCTTCTAAATGCTTAGTATGTTTAAACAAAGAGAGGCTAAATTCTTAGTAAAATAAGTATAAGTTTGATACACAAAGACTTGGATATATCATTAGCAAAATGACTATAAATTTGATGCATAAAACTTCTATCCAAATGAGAGAAATAAATCTCTGTTTATAGGGAAAAAGGGGCAATGGATGGTCAATATTGAGTAATCTTAACAAGGGCCAGGATTGAAAGTTAATCAATCCATGTTCACAATTCTCAGCAATGAAATGGTGACAATTGTCAACAAGAGGTTTCTTGAGAGGAGATGTAAGAAGCACTAAATTCTTGAGAAGACATGAAGGTTACTCTAGGAGGTAAGGTTAAGGTTAGTTTAGGTTCATCCATTGGATAACACTTTTATCCAAGAGGTAAACTCTTGTGCAATGGTTAAAGGGATTTAACCAAAGGTAAAGCCATGAATGCTTGATGAGATCATTGGGTTAGATGAAGTTTGAGTTAGAGAGAAAGTCTCTAACTATGAAGAGATGGGTGAGCTAACCATTAATGGTTTGGAAGACTTTGGGAAGAAATTTGTAAGAGTCTTTCCAAATTTGGGGGAACTCCTACACATGTCCCTGCTTGAGATGTATTCATTCCTTGTTGTTTTGCATGCTCTGGGAGTTTCTACTTGTGTATACTTATGATTGGTTCTTTCTTGAGAGTCCTTGTATTGTTAGTATCTATGGTTTTAAGTGCTAGCCTAAATGTAGAGTGTGTGTTGGGACCTTGTGTCATCTCCTAGTACGAGGATCATTCCTTTGGTTCCACATGGTTGGGTGGTTGGTGTTTTTTACCATTGGGATAAACCTATCTTTGGATTCTCCTCGCATGGATGTGGCTACTTCTTTTATATATATTATAGATTATTATTCAAGATAGATTAGAAATGATGTCATGGTTTATGTAGTGAATTAATCTTTTAATGGTTGTAAATGAAATCATGTAATAAGAGAGTTGTTCTCCTGGGAAATGACCATGTTGTTCTAATAATAGTGATAGCAGAGGATATAGTATATGACTATAATAAAAGACATTGAGTTATATTATAATGCATTTATAGTTAAAATGAAATGGATGCGTGAGATGTTGACATGTGACATGGATTGAAATATAAGATAATATAATTGATATTCATGATGAGTCTTGACAAGAGAAAATTATGCAGTGTATTGATAATGGTATTAGCTTAGGAATGATGTTATTGGTTAATGCATTAATTAGGAGAAAATTTGTGCCCTTGGAAAGCCGATGGCATGTATGTAAATTGCTAGAAGATATATTAGGACATGTTAATGATATGTGATTGAAAATATTTGGACTTGTTGTGTTGTCTTCGTAGCTTGTGATCTAATGATGGATTGGAATCCTGTAATGCTAGGGATGTAAATGGATGTTTCATATGAATGTGTTGTATGAATGATCTTAATGGAATAATTACTATTCTAATTAATGAATATCACTAGTACATGTAAGTAGGCAGTTGAATGGATGATTATCTTAATGGAGAAGCATTAGTTTGTGTTAAATGACATGGACTGAGATTATTTCTCTAATTAGATGATGAATGAGAGCATATCCTATTGCATCTTAAGTTTGTATAGAATTGAATTCATGTAGCTAATATATTTGTAATGAGTTGTTATTCGAATGGTATAGATTATGTGCTATTTAATTAATATAGTTTAGAGAGAGCCTATGAGTTTTAAATGGGTCATGAATTATAATGTTTAAGAAGTTCAAGTAAATGAATTTTGTCTAATGTAGGGATTGTGGTAGCTAAAAGGTATTATGTATGGCTAGTGGCATTCTCTATTTATGGTTGAGATGGAAAATCAAGCATGTATAGTATATAAAATAAGTAATTAAGGAATACTTTATGATTGTTGCATTATGCACTTGGGGATCATAAAAAAAAAATGAACATGCTACGAACATAGAATCATATAAACATATGTGAATTGTAAATGTAAATGGATAATTATGTTTATGCATAGGTAAATGTTAATCTTGGTATATGAAAGATGATCATAATAGTCAAAGGTTGATTAAGGGTAAATAGGGACATTTGGTTTTGGTGCGTAAAATGAACCTAAGGAAAGGAAATTAGTTTTACATTGAAAGCTAGAATCTCATATTGAATGAATGACTAACTAGGTTTTATATCATGAGTTATAGAAGTTAATAACTTGCACTTATGCTTAGATAAAAATTTCTCATTGATCATGTACTAATTATTCGTCCAATTAGTTAAATGATTAAAGAATTATTTAATTAAGCTAATTAGCCTTATCCTTGTAAATTTATATTACTTTTTCATCTTACTAATTATTCTATTTTCAATTTTGTCGTCATTTAATCATTTAAACCATTTTTAATATTAATTAAATATTTATTATTTAATTAATTATGATTATTAATCTTTCAATTTAAATAATCTTCATTATTTAAATAAGTACATTTTCTATTTCTATCTTCTAATCATTTAATCATTAACCCTTTTCTTAATATTTATTAAATATTAATTATTTAATTAATTATGGTTTTAATTCTTTTAATTTAAATAAAATTTATTATTTAACTAAATTCAATTTCTAAATAATTAAATAGTTTCTTTAAATTATTTAATTAACCAATTATTTCCTCTTATTTCAATTCCAAATCTCCAAATTCTAATTTCGTTTAATTTCACTAATTTCATCTAATTTCATTTAATTACATTAATTTTTCTAATTCGAATTCATATTCTTCTAATTCTTCCAAATTTAAATACATGTGCATGATTTTAAAAATCAAATTGAAAATAAAAATCAAGTTCTAAATATATTCAAATAACAAATTGAATTTAAAATTAATTCAATATTTGAATTAAATCTCATGCAAAGATTAAATTGAAAATCAAAGTCAAAGTGCAAGCACATGGTAAATTAATTCATTCTTTGTCATCAATCAATAAATAAATCTTTCTTTGTCATCAATTAATTATCCTCCAATCATTCTTTTTCATCTTTCAATCAACTTTTTTCTCAATCAGTTAACTCATTTATCTATTCAATCAATTGAGTTCCACCTCCAAATCAGTAGTTCAACTATCAATCAGCATGTGAGCTCACTTGAGTCCCACCTCTTGATCATTTTGTTCTACCTCTCAATCAATCCTCTCCAATAATCTATAAATTGAGCATTCAAATCTCATTTTTAACAATCACAAACTTTGAATCTTTGTGTCATCTGCATGTTGCCAACGTGATATCTAAGAGCCATCATACCACAAAGAGGAGAAGAACAATGGAAGCTACATGCAATCATGGAATAGGGAGTTTTTATTGAATATTTTACATTCCTATTTGCTTGATTGTATCATGTCATTGGTTTTGTTTAGAATTCTTTGATTGGATAGGGATTCATGATTTCTCTTTGATTAAAGTTGAATTTAATGATGAATTTTAGCATAGACATTTTGGTGAACCCGATGTGAAGCAACAACTAATCAAACCTCTATGTTTTCTATTTGACTTTTGTGGGTCATATGGATTTTTCACTTTTTTTGTAGGTTTTGCACAAATTGCAAAGTGGACTCAATTATTATGCAATCGAGTCTACAAAATCACACAATCATATAGATAGGATCACACAATCAGAAGTGCAGGGTCATGCATTCGTGTGGACCCCATCACACAATCACCTAGATACCATTACGCATTTGCCCAAATTTTGTTATGCATTGAACAAAATTATCTAGGCATCCAGTTTGTCTTATTTTTTTAATTTTCTTTCTGTTTCATCTAAATTTTGTATGAAATTTGTAAAATTTGCATATTTTTTACCCTTATTTGATGCTTTAATTATGACATCTTATGGCACATGAGATACAGTTTAATATTTCAGGTGCTAGGAGGACAAAGGAACAAAGGAGGCAAGCTAGACGTTATCAACAAATACTACAGGCAGAAAAGAAGATACAAGATCTAGAGGACCAACTAGTTATTGCGAGCTACAACAACCTAGTTCTCTCATACATTGTCAAATATGATTTAATTAATATAGAATGGTTGATGAGACATCTTACTAGGGCATCACAGCCTATTTTGCAACATCTTGATTAGATTTAAAGTTTTGTTAATTTTTCTTTGTCTTGTATGTTGTTCTATCATTCATTTTCTCTATCAGTTTCATGCAATTGACCTATCAGAATTAAGAAATTGATCTGGTATTATTACACAATCGCCCCCATACTATCACATATTTGCATAGGTATGATAACACATTTGTTTAATGAATAATTTAATTCACTTTTTTTGGTGTGTTTTCTTGGGTTACTGATTCTCTATTTGCAATGTGTGACAAAACCACAAAGAAGGCCAGATCATTGCTAAATATTTTTAGAAATCATGAACATGCATGCTTTCACACTTCAATTTGGGGCTTAAAATAAACCTAGTTAAAATGGACATGCATGCTTTCACACTTCAATTTGGGGCTTAAAATAAACCTAGTTAAAATGGACATGCATGCTTTCACACTTCAATTTGGGGCTTAAAATAAATCCAATTAAAATTGGCTTGCATGTTTTCACACTTCAGTCTTGTGTTCCAAAATTGGTGTGCAGATGTGTGTCTTGTTAGGTCCCGGAGACAACTGAGAGGGGGGCAAGGGGGGGGGGGGTGAATCAGTTGTCAAATAAATTTAAACCCAAAAAAATTTAACCAACTTAATGCTTAGTACCAGTAAACCAGTTAAGCATGTCAGCAGACAGTTATAACAATTAGTTGCTATACCAGTAAGGATTAGTGAATGAAACATAAACATAAAATCATCCACAACACATAACACCAATATTTGTACATGGAAACCCTATAAGGGGAAAAACCATGGTGGGAAACCTTACCCACAATCATATGATACTACTGCAGATAGTAAGTGTACATAAATGGGGTCTGCACATGCAGAAAGGCTAATAGCCTAGAGCTCACTACTCAATCACAAAGTGGGAGTCACACTGACTATAGTTGGATGCTTAAATCCAAAAAGAATGTACTGCACAAAATAACATCTTCATATGTTGGATTCAGTACTGGTGTAATGTTGATATGCTTCCACAAAAACCCTCCTTCAATCTTCAGATGATGTTTGCGTATATAGCTCTTCTTAATCTCACATATACCTTCACACAATCCTTTTTTGCATTCCACATTTGATCTTACAAATAAGATCTTACATTTATACTATAACCTAAGACCAATTTAAGTAGGTCGGCTCTACAAGATAGTACAATAAAAAAATTTTACAAACAATATAATATCCGATGCAATAACCAATTGAACATGTCGGCTTAATGCATTTACAACAATATTTAATATCTCCATAGCATGCCATGTTGATCTGGAAAAGATAAACCTGCTGGTGTAACCCTAGACCTATTTGCCAGTAACAACAAATATGCAACTATGAATATACTAGTGAACAAAACTCTAGGACAAGATGTCCAAATGATGTCTTCGACATTGCCAAGTGTTTTCCATGCTATTCCAAGTGTCGGTGATTATTATATCTTGCTGGTGTACCATATACCAGTAACTATGCAATAGTTACTTTCTTGCTGGTGAATGTTGTTGGATCTCCAAAGTGCTAGTGTTTTAGTAGGTGTTGACATCAATGACAAAACCATACCAAAATACCAACAATCTCCCCCTTTGGCATTGATGGCAACACAAGATGGAAAAACCATCAAAGTGCCAAAACATAAATGCCAAGTACCAAAAACCAACAATCTCCAAAAAGATTAACCAAAAAGTAATAATCTCTCCTAAACAACAATCTCTCCCCTTGGAAGCAACATGTGTTTTCCAAAGTTTTTCCATACCAATTTCTCCCAAAAAAATAATAAAGATAATGTGTTTTTCCATATATATCTCTCCCCCTTTGACATCAAACGCCAAGGTTACAATAAAACCAAGTTCATATACAAAATACCAATCAATTCAATATACCAACTACTCCCCCTAAGAAGTATTTTCCTCATCAAGGATCAGAATAAAAGATTTCTCTGTTAATTATGTCGGTTGATGACAATCATCAACTATCTAAGTCTCTACTGGTGGTGGTATGACTCCAAGCTGATCTCTGAGATATTCAAAAGTCTCCTTAGGCAAAGGTTTAGTGAAAATATCTGCAATCTACTCTTTAGTATTCACATAAACTAGTTTTATCTCCTTTGCTTCAACTTTTTCCCTTAGAAAATTCAGTATGATAGAAACATGTTTGGTTGTAGAATGTAATACCAGATTCTTAGATATATCAATTGCTACAGTCTTATCACAATAGATAGTAATAGGTTCCTTGTATTTTACCTTTATGTCTTTCAACATTTGCTTAAGCCATAATACCTATGTGCAGTTAGTTGCTGCTGCAACATATTCTGATTTTGTTGTCGACAAATATGTACAACTTTGTTTCTTACTCAACTAGGAAACTAGTTTGTTTCCAAGAAAGAATGCTCCACCAGTGGTGTTTTTTCTATCATCCACATCTCCTGCCCAATTTGCATTTGTGTATGCACATAATTCAAAGTTTTCATCTCTAGGATACCATAATCCAAGATTTATAGTGCCTTGTAAGTACCAAAAAATCCTTTTTACTGTTGATTCATGATTTTCTCTAGGATTACTTTGAAATCTTGAAACAATACATATTGCATTCATAATATCAGGTCTAGTTTGTGTCAAATACAATAAACCTCCTATCATAGATTTGTATCTAGTTGGATTAATAGGTGTAGATTCATTCCTTTGTGATAATTTGTTATTTGTTGTCATAGGTGTGCTTACCGATTTAGAGTTCTCCATCCCAAATTTCTTTGGTAACTCTTTTAAGTATTTGGATTGACTCAAGAATATACCTTTATTAGTCTGTGAAATCTGCAATCCTAAAAAGAATTTTATTTCTCCAATCATAGACATTTCAAATTCTTGCTGCATTTTCATAGAAAATTCCTTACATAATCCATTTTCTCCTCCAAAGATTATATCATCAACAAATACTTCCTATAATCAAGATGTCATCATTAGTTACTTTATAATATAAATTGTTGTCTGCATTTCCTTTAGTAAAACCAATCTTTAAAAGATACTTATCCAATCTTGCATACCAAGCTCTCGGAGCTTGTTTTAGTCTATACAGAGCTTTTCTTAACCTATAAACCATATCATTGTCATCTATCAAAGAAAATCCATTAGGTTGTTCAATATATACTTCCTCTTCAAGATCTCATTTCAAAAATGCACATTTAATATCCATTTGATAAACTTTGTAGTTCTTGTGTGCTGTAAAAGCCAAAAATAATTTGACTGCCTCAATTCTAGCTACCGGTGCAAAGATTTCACTGTAATCAACTCCTTCTTTCTGAGAATATTCCTTACACACTAGTCTTGCTTTATTTCTGACAACCTTACCATGTTCATTAAGTTTGTTTGTAAATACCCATTTGGTTCCAATTACATTTTTATCTTTAGGCCGAGAAACTAATGTCCAAGTGTTGTTTTGCTCAATTTGTTCTAATTCTTCTTCCATAGCTTTAATCCAAAATTTATCTTCACATGCCTCATTAATAGATGATGGTTCAATTTGAGAAATAAGACATGCCTCTTCATTTGCCAATTTTCCTCTTGTCATAACTCCTTTAAACTTGTTTCCAATTATTTGATCTTCAGAATGATTCAGTCTTACATACCGAGGTGTCTTTGTTTGTTGTTGATCCTCAATTATTGTGGAATCCTCAAATGATACCGGGGTAACTGGATCTTCATTCTATACTGGTGGATTTAGAGTAGGTTCATTTGTCAAAATTTCTGTTGCCGGTTCATAGTCTATATACCTTGAAGTTCCTATAAATTATTCATCAATCTTTACATTTGTACTCTCAACAATTTTCTATAATCTCTTGTTAATACATCTATATGCTTTGCTCTTAGATGAATAACCAAGAAATATTACTTCATCACTTCTAGGATCAAATTTGTCAATATACTCATCTCTTCTAATATAACATTTACTTCCAATAATTCTAAAATACTTAAGAGTGGGAGACTTACCAAACCATAGTTGATGAGGGGTCTTACCAGTTTCACCTTTGATGTGAGCTTTGTTAAATGTATAGACCGTTGTGCTGACTACTTCTCTCCAATACACATGTGGTAGGTTTTCTTCTGATAACATACTTCTTGCTATATCCAAGATAGTTTTATGTTTCCTTTCAACAACTCCATTCTGTTGTGGTGTTTGTGGTGCTAATAGCTATCTTCTGATTCCATTCACTTCATAGAATGTATTAAATTCCTTAGATGTAAATTCACCTCCTTGATCTGATCTTAAACATTTGATTTTCTTACTGGTTTCATTTTCAACCAATGCTTTGAATAGTTTGAACTTTCTGAGTGCTTCTGATTTTTCTCTGAGAAAAGTAGCCCAACACATTCTAGAATAGTCATCAATGGTTAGCATGAAATATCTATCACCTTGTAAGCTTTTAGTTCTAGCTGGACCACATAAATGAGTGTGAATCAAATCAAGAGCATTATTTGATTTTTCTAGAATACTTTTGAAACTATCTCTAACTTGTTTTCCAAATTGACATTCCTTACATACTGTATTCTGAGGTTTGACAATTTTAGGTAAATCTCTAAATGCCTTAGTAGTACTGATCTTTACCATACAATCAAAGTTTACATGACAGAGTCTCTTATGCCATAACCAACTTTCATCTATATGTGCAATTAAACATGTCTTTCATTGTTATTCAAATGAAAGATATTACCTCTACTCTGATTACCGATTGCAATTTCCAAACCAGTTCTATTCATGATTTTGCATTTTCCATTTTTAAATTGTAGCTGAAAACCTTTCTCAACTAATTGAGCAACACTCAAAATATTATGCTTTAATCCTTCAACATGGTAGACATTGTCAGTGTTATGCTTACCATCAAGAGATATTGAACCCTTACCTTTGATTGAACAAGCTTTGTCATCTCCAAATCTCACTAAGCCTCCATTGTATTCTTGAAAGTTCAAGAATTTACCTTTGTTTCCTATCATATGATGTGAGCATCCTGAATCAATGATCCATTCATCCTTTACTTCAACTTTAGCTGTCAAGGCCTATACTACCGGTTGAGCAGTAGGTGCTAGTTGATCTTCTGTTATAGCAACAAAAACCCATCCATTATCTGTCGGATCCTCATCAGAATCATTAGTCACACCTTCATTAGCAATGTGACAAGATTTGTCTTTATTCTTTTTAAATCTGTATCTCCAATATTCAAGGTTAGCCTTGTATGTTCTTCTAGCTTCTTCTCTTACTCTATCATGTCTATCAGGGCATCTCGACGCCATATGACCAATCTTATTGTAGTTAATACATTTAAAGGGTTCTTTACCTTCATACTTACTTCCAACTAGACCTTTAGGCATTTTCCTTGCAAAAAGTGCTTCAAGTTCTTCAAGTTCTTCATTTTCTTTCTTACTTTCTTCAAGTTCTCTTGCATAAAAGGCTTTCTAATCAGATTTGTCAAATGATGGAGCAGATGATGTTGATGCTTTAAAGGCCAAATCTATCTTTATAGTAGCAACAAGACCAAATTCTTCAATTTCAAAAGCTGAAAGTTTCCCAATCAATGCATCCCTAGTAATTGATGTATTAGGCATTGTTCTTAACTCATTTATAGTAGTGACTTTCATTTTATATGTTGGTGGCAATCCTCTTAAAACTTTTGAAATGATTTCATCCTCACTTAATGTTCCTCCACAACATTTAATACCCAAAACAATTTCATTTACTCTTTCCGTAAAAGCAGAAATCCTTTCATCTTCTTCCATTTTCAGTTTTTCATACCTGGCTCAAGAGCTTTCAAGTTTTGCAATTTTGATTGTGGAATCTCCTTCATTCAGTGTTTCCAAATGATCCCACATAGCCTTAGCAGTAGACCTATTTGATAGTCCCATGATTTGTTGATCTGATAATGCGCTCAAAAGCGCTTCTCCTACTTTGCAATAATTTTCCTCATCTTTTGTCAAGTTAGCTGGATTGTGATGACCTGGTACAACACCAGTATATCCATTCTTTGTAACTTCCTAGATGTATTTTTGAATACAATTTAGATGTGTCTCCATTCTAATCTTCCATATGCCATAGTTGGTTCCATCAAGTTTAGGACTATCCTTCCTGAAATAGTTAGTAGACATTGGATCTCCTCAAGCTGTTAAACTTTTGCAAATGAGGACTAAGCTCTGATACCAATTGTTAGGTCTCAGAGACAACTAAGAGGGGGGGGGTGTGAATTAGTTGTCAAATAAATTTAAACCAAAAACAATTTAACCAACTTAATGATTAATACTAGTAAACTAGTTAAGTATGTCGGTAAATAGTTATAATAGTTAATTGCTATACTGGTAAGGATTAGTCGATAAAACATAAACATAAAGTCATCCACAACACATAGCACTAATATTTGTACGTGGAAACCCTGTAAGGGGAAAAACCATGGTGGGAAACCTTACCACAATTAGATGATACTACTGCAGATAGTAAGTGTACATAAATGGGGTCTGCACATGCAGAAAGGCCAACATCCTAGAGCTCACTGCTCAATCACAAAATGGGAGTCACACTACCTACAGTTGGATGGTTAAATCCAATAAGAATGTACTGCACCAAATAGCATCTTCATATGTTGGATTTAGTACTATTGTAATGCTGATATGCTTCTACAAAAACCCTCCTTCAATCTTTAGATGATGTCTGCATGTATAGCTCTACTTAATCTCGCATATACCTTCACACAATCCTTTTTTGCATTCCACATTTGATCTTACAAATAAGATCTTACATTTATACCATAACCTAAGACCAATTTTAGTAGGTCAACTCTACAAGATATTACAATAAAAAAAATTTACAAACAATATAATATCCGATGCAATAACTGATTGAACATGTCGGCTTAATGCATTTACAAAAATAATTAATCATCTCCATAGTGTGCCATGTTGATCTGGAAAAGATAAACCTACTAGTGTAACCCTAGACCTATTTGCTAGCAATAGCAAATATGCAACTATGAATATACTAGTGAACAAAACTCCAGGACAAGATGTCCAGACGATGTCTTCGACATTACCAAGTGTTTTCCATGCCATTCCAAGTGTCGATGATCATTATATCTTGCCGGTGTACCATATACCGATAAATATGCAATAGTTACTTTCTTGCCAATGAATACTATTGGATCTCCAAAGTGCTAGTGTTTTAGTAGGTGTTGACATCAATTACCAAATGATACCAAAATACCAACATATCTCACACCTAATTTTGGGGTTTTAAAATGAACGCAAATCAGGCTCATCAATAGAATAACTCACACTTCACTTTTTTTTTTAAGGGGATGAAATTTTTTATTGTGTTTGGGTGGACGTTGTTGACCATTTGGTGGAATTGATTATGTGTTGCATTGATGTTTTGTCATTGATGACAACACTAGTTGTTTGGATTCTTTATCAGCACTCTTCTGGTCTAGGTAGGTTAAGTGGTTTTTGGTTAACTTGGATCTGGCATGTTTCGAAGCTCTAGTATAGTTTGGTGATTGGATGCTATCCTACTTGCTTATAAGATTGGTTTCTATTTCCATTGAGGGTTTCACTGATAGAGCTTTTGATGGAGATGTTTAATGAATTGCATAAGTGGTGTTGGTGCAGCTTCTAATAGAGTTTCAAGCTGTTGTTGGCAATCCTGTTTGAGACTTGGCATTTGGAGATCATTGCTAAAGCGTGTGGACCTATATTGGGTCCTTGTTGATCTAAGTTATGGACCAACTTTAAAGTAACGTGTGGATAGGACCTATTGATGTATTTTTGAGATGTCTTATGTGTTGATATTACTTGTTTGGTCTAAGGAAGACATGGTTTGTAATTATGTAATTAGTTTATTGTCTAGTGGTCGACCTGATTGTTTATGGTCGAGTGTTTGAATATATAGATGTAAGATCTGATTGTAGATCATCATGGTTAATGTAAGAGGTCATGGTCAAAGAATGTAATGTACATGTAGACGTCTAAAAATGGTCAAGGCTTGCGGAGTCATACTTTAACATCTACACATTGCCTTATTTTTAGGGTTCTTGCGTCACATTAACATTTCTTCTATGTTGTGCACTTGGTCTTTATCATTTGTGAGCATCGAGTCCTTCTTCTACATTCCTCATTTTTCTCGTTTTCAAATTTCATCTTGTTGATAACAATCTTCAGTCATGATTTTGGTCGATCTTATCCTGTCGCATCAATGTGCGTGCTCATTTGTCATATTTTGGACATCGTCAATCCTAATCGATGATAGAATTAGGGTTTTGTCCTGTTTTCAATCTTGTCATCTTGCGATCGATTTGTCATTGATCCTTGTCCTTGTCAATCTTGTCATTTTGCAATCAATTCCTCATTGATCCTTATCCTCTTGTCAATCTTGTCATTTTGCGATCGATTTGTCATCGATTGTTGTCCTTTTCAATCATGTCAATTTTGATCAATTAGTCATTGTTCCTCATTAATTGGCACCTATCAATTTGATCTCTTTGTCAATCTTGGTCAATTTGTTAGCCAATCTCAATCATTTATCAACATTGGTCCTTTGTCAGTCAGGATCATGATCAAATCGACCCTACATCAATTATCTTTTGTCAAGACCTAATTGTCGTCCTTGCATTTCTAATTCATCTTCTAGGGTTTTGTGATTTATTTATTTAATCTTGTTTATCATTTTCCCTCTAGGTTAAATAATTTATTTATTTATCCTAAGTCGTCTTGTCACAATTAAATATTTGTTTAATTGGATAATTAATTCCCCCTCTTTTTGTGAATTAATTAATGAATGAAAAATTATTAATTAATTCACCTAATTTACTAATTTCTCCTAATTCCTAATTTTCTATTTCTCCTATTTTCATCAATTTTTCTAATATTTCCCCTAATTTCATGGGAATGGCATTTCAATCTTGTCATAATTTTTCATAATTTGTCAATCAATCAATCTTGCATGTCATAATTTTGTCATAATTTGTCAATCAATCAATCTTGCATAGAAAGTGTCAATCTTGTCATAATTTGTCATATTTGTCATCCTTGATTTGAAATTTCCTTTCAAATCTCTTCATCCTAATCTTGTCATCTCTCCAATTTGTCTATAAATTGGATGAGTTTCTTCAATCAAAGGATCAATTAATCACATTATCGAATTAATCACATTTTCAGAGAATCAATCACGCTTCTAGTATCCTTGCGTTGCCATTTCATCTTGTCAATCTTGCTTTCCTACTATGCCTTTGCATTTGTAGGTGAGATCCACAAACAAACCAATTTGAAGGAGAAAGAAGGACAATGGAGAATTATGGAGGAGATATTCATGTTTGTAATGGTTTGCATTTGGTTTTATTATCTTGTCTTCATATCTTTATTGATTGTTTTTAGGATTTCTTATCATTGCAATCTAGTTTTTGTGATTGAGCTAGTTTAATATTTATTTGCTTTGATGAATTCCAAATTCCTGATCTGCAGTATGAATAATGTAATATTATTCAGGCAGAGGAGTTGGTCGATCATTCAAGATCTAATTGGGTTTATGTAAGAGGACTCATTCTTCCGATATTGAGCTTAACCGAAACTGTACTCTAGCATAGGAGATGCTATATTTTGCATTTCAACACATCTCCAGATTGTAGTCTAGATTTGTATGTAGTCAATGAGGCTCCTTTTGTGATGAGTAGTGTTCTCTAGGTTGTTCACCTTCCTACAAGTGCAAACCCATTCATTCTAATTCACAAACTTACTGCATAAGTATTATATGAATGTGGGTAGGCTTACTACCATAGTTTTCCCCATTACTAGGTTTTCCATGTACAAATCTTGGTGTTGTGTGGATGGCTTTTATTCTATTATTATTACGTATGCTTAATTAGATTAACTACTATTCTGGTATTATTATTTTGGGTTTCAGTATTAAAGTTTAATTTGTGAATGCTTCTGGTAATCTGTGACAATTGATTCATCCCCCCTCCTCTCAGTTGTCTTTCGGTTACCTAAAATGTCTAACAATTGGTATCAGAGCTTTGGTCCTCTCTATAGAAAGCTTAACTACTTGAGGAAGATCCTATGGTGACTAACAGTTCAAGTTCATCCAGTTCTTCTAGATCTATCTTTTGAAGGGATATTTTGAGGCTTGATGGAACAAATTACATAGTATGGAAGATTCAAATACTAACTCATCTGAGATGTCTTGACAAGGAGATTTGGGAGATCACACAAAATGGTGTCACACCCTATAATATGGGACCTGGCAATCCTCCTCTGGTAAACCTAGACAAGGAGCTTAAAAATGATTGTAGAGCAAGAGAAGACCTCTTGTGTGCACTTTCTGATCAACAAATAATGGGATTAACAGACAAATCATCTAGAAAGGCTATATGGGATAAGTTGGAGACACTTAGTGAAGGTGACCCTATAGATAAGATTGCTAAACTTGATGGTTACCAGGTGAGATATGAAAACCTAAAGATGGAATAAGACGAAAGGATTACTACATTCATGGAAAGGCTAAATGAGATTGTTATGGGAACTCAATGTTGTGGTGGAACTCTAAGTGAAGATGAAATTGTTTCTAAAGTCCTAATAATCCTGACACTGGCTTACAAAATGAAGGCTACTACTATCAATTAGTTGAGAACAATGGCTAATACATCTATCAATAGAGATACTTTGGTTGGGAAACTATCCTCTTTTGAGCTTGAGGAATTTGGACCTTTTGGAGTTGTGAAGGCTAAACCTGATTTTCATGCATCTACATTTGCAATCAGTAAGCAAGACTACAAAGCATTATATGCAAAAGAGTTAGAAGATATGAAGAGAGAAGATGATGACTTTGAGAAACTTGGTCATGTAATAAGATTGGTCATTTTACATCTAGATGTTCTGAAAGGAGTTCAAGATTTTCAGAAAGAGTTAAAAGATCATTTAAGCCTAACCTTGGATATTAGAACAAATATAAATATAAGAAAAAAGAGACAAATCATGCTACATAATGGATGAGGAAGGCATTACTGATTCATATAATGAACCAACAGAAGACTCTGCTAGTGGACCCAACAATGGAAAAGAATGGGTATTCTTGGCTATCAAGGAAGACGATCGGACACTAGAAGAGAATGTACCTAAAGAGAAGCACTTGCTGCTAAAATTGAGGACAAGGATGAATGGTTAATTAGAAGTGGTTGTTCACATCATATGATTGGAGATAAAGGGAAGCTTTTGTGTTTGCAAGAAATTGATGGTGGACTAGTTAGATTTGGAGATGAAAAGGCATGTATGATCAAAGGAAATGGACCTATATCATTGGATGATAAGAAAAATACTAATAATGTTTATTATGTTGAAGGTTTGAAGAATAATCTTTTGAGTGTAGGACAATTGGTAGATAAGGGATATCAATTATAGTTCAAGGATGGAAAATGCAAAACCATTAATAGATATGGCTTGGAGATCGCAACCAATACACAAACAAAAGGTAATATATTTCATTTCAACTCCAGTGAGAAGACTGTTAGAATAATGGGTAGAAAACTGAGAGGAGGGGGGTGAATCAGTTGTCAACAGATTATATTAATCAAACCACTTTATAACCTTTAATCGAAGCACATAAACATTGAATACCAGAATAGTAGAAACAGATAATGATAAGCAATAAAACTTAATTATGAAACAAAGAATTAACACAATGCAACCATACCACATAACACCATGATTTGTACATGGAAAACCCAGTAAAGGGAAAAACCATGGTGGGAAGCCTACCCACAATCAGATAATACTATTATTAGTGTTTTAAATGCGTTGGAAGTCTTTCCTTTTATCCTTAAAAGTCTCCCAAAATTAATAAATTTGACCTTTGTCTGCGAGTTATGGTTTCTAAGGGTTTAAGGTT
This sequence comes from Cryptomeria japonica, assembly GCF_030272615.1. Lineage (NCBI taxonomy): Eukaryota > Viridiplantae > Streptophyta > Pinopsida > Cupressales > Cupressaceae > Cryptomeria > Cryptomeria japonica. Next base: position 661,148,822 of record NC_081413.1, read on the forward strand.
TTACATTTTCAAAACCATTTGAAAGCTAAACCTTTGTGTTGTAATATCTCCAAGTCTTTTTATTTTTGCCGGTTGCTTTTTCTACTTAAGTGGAATGGTCACCACATCACTGAAATGAGGCCATTTTAAGTCTAGGTTGGGTGGGTTTTAATTAATTTTGAAATATTTCATTGATTTCCTAAGTCTTAGGTCTTTTCCTTTGTGACTTTCAGGGTTCTTAAAGGCTGGATAAGTTTCTTAAAAGCAATGATTGTCACTGCACCACAATGGGAAAGTGTGAAACATTTATTCTTTGTGACCCAATGACAAACCTCTAGCAGTGAGCTAAAGCAAGCAGGCTAAGGCAGGCGGTCAAGGCAGACAGTGAAGTGTAGCGGTTAGGTAACCAAGGACCCTAAAGATTGAGTGGTTGACTTGTTATTGTTACTAATTACTAGGTTGTCATTAGTTTTATGTTCAAAGTCATCCTATATACCCTAGTTGGTTAATACTACAGAAAGATTCAATTGGTAAGCACTAAGGGTGTTGGTTATAGAAGAAAGGCTAGTCACTGAGATGATATATACCGAGCTATCTACGGAGTAAATTTTCTATGTCCACTGAGTAGAAAAGAAGGTACACTGAGTTAATCTAAACCGAGTGGAAACGTGTTACTAGATTCAATGAACCTAGACACATATGTGGAAACATGTTACAAGATTTGAGAACAGGGAACCTTTATTTCATAGGGAATTACACTTGAAGATTTTGTATGATTTTGAGGAAGTTTATCCAATGAAATAATTTCTATGTTTATTCATTTGATAAAGCATGTTTGTATAATCGATGTATGAACAAGATCACTACCTTAGAGATCTATATAAAGAGTGATTTGAATATCTAAATAATAGGAGATGGTGAGTTGAAGATAAAATCTTATGAAAAGATAAGATGTGATGATTGAATAGAGGTACTCAGAGGTCATCAAGAAGATTTTCAGAAAATAGTTTAAGGGACAAAGAATACAAAAGAGGTCACCGAGTTGATCTATCAATTACTGAGGTATGCTATGAGCATGGTAATTTCATATTGAGCACATAGAGTCTTCTATAACATTTCAGATGTAAAGTTGCAGATATTTTGTAAAAGATTTTGATTGAACTATTTTGAGCTGTGTTAGAAACCTTTAATAGGGTAAAAGACTCTAACAAGGTCTATAAATTGTAAAGCCTCTAACCAGGTATAACATTTTGTAGAAGTGTTTGTAAAAATCCTTTAGTAAGGTAGATCTAAAGATCTTGATACTCCCAACGGGGTAAGCTATCACAAATAGCTAAACATGTAGCTCTAACTGAGCAACCTTTATTATTACAGTAGTGAAGTTGTGGGTGCCATCCCCACTGCAATTTTTCTCTCTAACCAAGAGTTTCTGCATAACCAAAATCTTTGTGTTATGGAGTGAAATGTGTATGGATGTAATTTCTATGATTATGTTTTGGCTTTATATATTATGAGATCAACTATATACAATTTATGTTTATCGGTAAGATTGTTTTTAAAGAAAAGTTTTGAAGTACTGATTCACCCCTCCACACTGAGTACAATAGCTTTTGTTGTTGAACCTAAAAATTGGTATTAGAGCTATACTCTTGGAAAAGGGTTTTATAGCCTAAAGAGAAAGACCCCATCAATGGAAGGCTATAAACAATCACGTAGAATTGTGAATCTCCAAGAAGAATTGGATCATGCTAATCAAGTGATTGCAGACATGCCAAGACAAATGCAAAAATCACTGAAACTAAGAAGAAGATTGTTTGATGATTTACAGGACTCACAAGAGTTGGTGGAACAAATTGAGACATCATCTGAGAACAGAATATCAGAAGAGTCTGAAGAAATGATTATAGAATTGAAAGAAAAGAACAAAGCACTGAATGATCACCTTAAAGCAATGAGAAGGGAACATGAGTATTTCAGCACATAGATGACTGAAAATCTTGATGCATTGAGAACAGCAGAAGATAACATAAAAGGTATAGAAAGAGAAAAACAACACCTGGAAGCATTGGTATCTAAAAAGAATGATGAAATCACAAGGATGACTGGAGTTCAACATAATCTATCTGTAGTCACATAAATCTATCCACTTAATTAAATGAATACTTAGTATTGATTTGATTATTTAACCATCAATTAATAATTAATTAAATTAATATTTAATTAATTCATCTTAACCCTCTTCTCCTATTAATTAAATAAATTATTCAATTTATTTGATTTAATTCACTTAACCAAATTCAGACCATTAATTAAATAAATAAATCATATTTATTTAATTAAATATTTTCTCACATTTAAATAAATTAATATTTATTTAAATCCCCCAAAATCCCACCTCTCACATTTAAATAAATTAACATTTATTTAAATCACCTTTATCCTCTACCCACTTGCATTTTCCTATAAATACAAGTTGCACAATTATTTTAAATAAATTAACATTTATTTAAATCACCTTTATCCTCTACCCACTTGCATTTTCCTACAAATGCAAGTTGCACAATTATTTTAAATAAATAATTTATTTAAATCACCTTTATCCTCCACCCACTTGTATTTTCCTATAAAAGCAAGTTGCACAACTATTTTAAATAAATTATTTATTTAAAATCCTATTTATCCTCACCCACTTGAAACCTTTAATGGTTTCCCTTAAAGTCTTCAAACTTGATGGCTTCCTTCTATAGTCTTCTTAAGCCTTTAATGGTTTCCCTTAAAGTCTTCAAACTTAATGGTTTCCCTTAAAGTCTTCTTAAGACTTTAATGGTTTTCCTTAAAGTCTTCAAGCCTTTAATGGTTTCCCTCAAAGTCTTCAAGCATTTTAATGCTTTATCTTCCTTTTTCTCATTTAAATAAATTAATATTTATTTGAATATTTATCCAAATGCAAATTACACCATTTAATTGAAATAAATGATTTTATTGTAATTGAAAATACCAAAATTTTTCCCACTTGCATTTACCTACAAAATCCACTTTCATGCCTAAACCCCTTCTAGATTCTTCTAAACCCTTCCTAATTAACCTAATCCATCCCCTAAATATTGTCACATTCCTAAGCAAATTGAAGTCACTTCTCAAAGACTCCAAAGTCTTTGAAAAGCAATTAATGCTTTGTGTGTTCAACAAATTAACCTCTAAAGTCTTCCAAACCACTTATGGCTCTTACATGACCATTAATGGTTAATTCCACTTGCACCCATGGTTAAGGACTTTGACCCCTAACTTAACCCTCATGTAACCCATGTGTCTCTTCAAAGCATTTATTTCTTTGACTAGGGTAACCATCATGTCCACTCAAGCATTTAATGCTCCTTATCACTCCTCTCAAGCCTCCTCATGGTGACACTTGTCAACATGGGATTGGGTTGAAAGTCTCACATGGATTGAATATATTTCAATCCTAACCCTTTTTAAGATTACTCAATCTTAACCCTTCATTTCCCCATTTCTTCTATAAATAGAACCCTTCTCCTCAAACAAAAGGAAGCATTAGAGTATTGTTGTTATACTGGCATTAGCATAGAGCTTTCTCATAGCATCACTATCTACACTTGCATAGCATTTGCTTATCATATTCAACCATCTTGAATCTCCATATAGCATCCATGGCTAGTGCTAAAAGCTGAGAGCTACACTCATTTGGGACTTGGAGAGGAGAAGAACAAGGGAGGAGCAACTATGAGAATCTTGATTAGCTATTTTATTCTATGTTTATATGCTTTCTATTTCATGCTTAATATCTTTCTTGATATGCCTGTTTAGGATAATCTTTTGTTGCTAACACTAACATTTGTTTCTTGTGCTCTTGTGTGTGTTGCCATCAAACAGATTTTCTAATCCTTTTTGCAGAGCATCATTTGGTGAACCTGACGTGAATCCAAACACCAAAAAGATCAACTTTTTTTTTTTTAACCAATAACATGTTTGAATGTTGAAAATGTCACACAGGTTGCGCTTTTGACACTGTTTTGGTGCATTTGACATTATTTTGGTGCTATTCGCCCTGTTTCAGTGCTTTTGCCTTCTCTATCTTCCACTTTCTTTTAGTGCATTTGTGTTAAATACTGCCTCTGTTCAAACACAGACTAGCGCTATTGTAACAGAACATTGTACAAATCACCTTGTAACCAAAAAAAAAAAATTAGGCTTGTAGAAGCCCACCAAATAGGCAGATTTTACTAACTATTTTTCTCTTTTGTGCAGATTTAAATTAGATTAAAAAGTAGATTTATATTTTTTACTAACTTGTTTTTGAAGTTGGTTTTAGAAATGAATTCACTTTTTATTTTGGTTTAAAATTAACTTCACATTTCAAATTTGGGCTTTTAAAAAAAAGAATCACACATTTGTTTGGGGCTCTTAAAAAGAATTTCATTGTTCCAAGGTAAAAAGAACCACAAACTTATACAAAACAACTTTATTTCTTGCAAGTTAGGAAACAAACTTCGTTTTGGTGCTTAAAATCAACAAAACAAAATTTATTTTCTTGCATCAACTTAAAAGAAATTTACAATGAACACTTTGTTTTGGGCGATCTAAAAAGAACAATCCATTTTTCCTTCAAGCTCAAAAACAATTTTACTTCAAGCAAGACGTGTTTTCAATTCAGTTGACTAGGATTTCAAAGTTCCTAGTTTACAAAATATTTTTCCTTTGAAGTTAAAAAGAACACCATGACTATTGGAGCAACATCTCCAAATAGTTAGATCACATTGCAATGACAGATTAAAAAGAACAAGTGTTTTTCATCCTTGGCACACTTGTGCAAAGAGTTGGTCGAGTGGTCCTACTTCTAACACACACTATCCTCTCCCTTGGCTTTCGTGGTCCTAGGTGCAAGAGAAAAGTGTTAGTAACACTCAACATTTTATCTTTTTAAGAGAGGCCTACCAAGAGACATCACTCTTGGGAATGACCTCGAGCGGTAAATCCTTCGAGCCGCTATAGAAATCAGGTGTGTGTGAAAGCTGTAGCCTTGGCTATAGCTGTTCCTACAGTGTAACTGGCCGAAAGGACAAATGGGCCCCACCACTGATTACAAGGCTCTTAAGTGAGTCACTACAGAATGAACTTATGTCCAAAAACATCGAACATGACTAAACACCTTCAAGTAGTAGCCCACCTATTCTATTGATTGAGGATATTTGCGATATAATTTAGTGCAAGAGCATAGATGGTTTTGCTCCCAAGATACTCACCATACATATTTCCTTGAGTAGAAACATAGCTTTTTGAAAAGTCACTTGTGGCTTGATAAAAGTGGTGACTCCCCCATCATAGGGATCATCTATTTGTTATGCTCATGCAAGACTTAGTATATCACATCCTTACCTACCAAGGCGGGATTCATAAGGTATGTAGTACCAAAGTTGAAGAAATATCAAGATGTGGGCTAAATTTATCACAACTGGCCATTTGACCTTAGGGATAAAAAGTGTTTGAAGTGTGTTCATTTTAGTCAAGACCAAGTGCAAATTGAGCCGACTTTAGGCTTTGGAAATACACCTTAAAATACATCTAAAGGAAGGGTTATATAAAAGTCCAAGGATTGGGTTGATCTAGACCCATACTCATTTGTGCCTTTGGGGCAACATTATTGTGTTTGTGTGCTTGCTTTGTTTTCTTGTCAAAGAAAAATCAGAAAATCACTTCCCAAAAACAAAGTATTCATCCAACGAAACATCTGTCAAAACAACCAAAAACATCAAAAACAAGGTACAAACAACAAAGAGTCAAATTTTATGACCATTCTTCACATCTTGCAAAAGAAGAAGCATCATCAGAATATCAACTTGAAAAGAAGACCATTGAGCTCAAAGGCTTTGATCAAAAGGAGGAAATTCTTCTATATAAATAGACAAATCTTTGTCTCACATAGAGTCTTTTTGCGTCACATGCGTCTCTACCTTCAAGGAAAAACAAACGAATTTGATTCTGAATCATTGAACCATAGAGCTTTTATGCAATATAGAGCTCTGAGTTATCACAAAAACCAAGGAGGAAAGATTAATCCCAACTTCTTCCCAAACATCTGTATCACATACAACACAGCTCGAGAAATACCATCAACACCTGAAAGGGAAGAGATCAAGTTTGTCCCATTTGTAACACAAAATTTTTATTGAAGTTGAAAACATTTTCATCCATCATCTCACTCATACATCATCACTTCATCATCAATCCATCCCAACTCTCAAAACAATAAGAGGTTCTTGTCCCAAGTTCTCTTTTTGATATTGCTTGAAATCAAACACATCACATCACTTTTTAGATTGTTTCTACATCTAGGATAAGCTCATCCTAAGAGACACATCTACATAGGTTAAAACTAGTTCATGAGTGAATCCTCTCATTACTAGGTAGTTAAATCTGTAACACATCTCAGATTTCTCTATGCCTTATCACATCAAAACTTATCAAACAAACAAGCAATTCAAAGAAGGAATTTCAGTTACATCCACCTTAAAAGTGTTAGAGATCCACGTGCAACACAATTCACCAACCATCAATCTCTCATTTCAACAAAAACTCATCATCATTTTCACACAACTTCAACAAAAAGCTTATAAACAAAATGGCCCAAACCCGATCACAGTCCAGGCAATGAGAAATAGAAAGGGAAGAAGAAGAAGAGGAAAATCTCAATGAATTTCAAGAAGCACTTGGAGGAAATGCAGATGATGAAAACCCAAGTACTCCCACTCCTACAAAAATAGAAAGGGCTCAACATAACCCTCACTTTAATAGACTTTTTTGATGAAATACTTAGGAGCAATGCGGATGCTCACTTCTTAAGACTCGCTCAAGAAGGAGCAAAACTCCCCTCTGACTTTGATCTTGCCCAATTAAGACAACCATCAGAAAGACAAAGTCACCATGAAGAGGAAAGAGGTAGAGATCCCATCAGATATAACATTCCTCGAGGTAACCCACCACCTCCTCCTCCAAATGAAATGGAGATGTTGCGGCAACAAGTCGAGAATCTCGCCCAACAGCTTCATAGTGGTGTCAAGACTAACCAATTCTCCCTCAATGACATCTGTCCCTATCCTTTTGATAGGAATCTTTACATGCCACCATTTCCACGAGGATTCGAAACACCCAAATTTGAAAAATATAGAGGAAAGGGGGATCCCCGCGATCATGTCCGAGAATTTCATTCCGCTTGTCTCAAAGTAGCATATGAAGACACATACCTAATGCGCCTTTTTCCCAAAAGCTTGGGAGGAACAACCACATCATGGTTTTCCCGACTACCAGGTGGCATTAGAACATTTGAGGAACTTATCCAAAAATTCCTCGCTCATTACTCTCATAACATTGAACGCGACATCACCATGGCTGATCTATGCAACACTAAACAAAAAATAGGTGAACTATTCTCAATATTCCTGCAACGATGGCACCAAATGTCTAGCAAACATTCTCTTCAGTTACCTGAACGAGAACTAGTTGAAATATTCATTTCCAACTTAAATGAAGAAATGGAATTTCACCTGGATGTCAAAGACACAGACTCTTTTAATGATATGATCACCAAGGGTTTGAAATGTGAAAGGGCACTCATCAAGAAAGGACTCATCAAAATCTATAATGAACCCAAGGATGGTCCTCGCCCACACTTCAATAGCGATAAACCAAACTTCTGGAATAAAAACAAGAATATCGTCAATGATGGGGTTGTGGATGCTCGGACTATCCAAAATGCACAACCTGTGGTTCGGTTTGCAGGACAAAATCCTCCACCTCAGAATAACACAAATGTTCCTCCCAATCAAGGTCGCATCACATCTCATGATGAACCAAGACCTAGTCAGCAAAAATAGAAATGAACATACACTCCCTTAGGGGAACCCATTGAAACAGTATTGTGACAACTCATTTCTCAAAATTTGGTCACTCTACCTAAACTATCAAACTATGAGCCTCAGGTCAAACCGGCATGGTGGAGAGATACTGAACACTATGAATTCCATCAAGGAAGAGGACACAAGACAAGTAATTGTCATTGATTAAAAGATCTTATTGAAGATCTTATTGACCGAGGAGAAATTGAAATTGAAGGACATGACCCAAAAACAACAAATAATGATCATTTGATGTTCAAAAATCCACTTCCATCACAAGATCAAAGGGGTCCTTCCACTTCCAAGTGAGGCACTAATACCATAGATTATATGCAGGCTGCATACAATTACACTGTCAATCATCTGTATAATGCTAGTGAACAAGTTGCAACTATAACCTTCAAAAATCCCAACTCAAATTGCAATATTGTTACATGTCGCGGCAAGGTCACCATAAAGGCAACTCCACAAGGCACCACCTCCATCCCAAAGCAGTACAATCTTGTGGAACAATTAGACAAAACACCTGCGATTATATCCATTTTAGAACTATTGCACCTATCGCCATCCCATAAAACTATCTTGGATCAAGCACTCCAAGAGGCATCAGTCCCTGCAAATCTGAATATAGACCAATTTCAAGCCATGGTTGGAAGTCTCAAGTCATCACCTTGTCTCACTTTTTCCGAAAGTGACAACTCTTCCTTTCAACAACCTCATAACACTTCGCTACACATTGAAGGCTTTATTAACCAACATAGGATCAAGCGAGTCTTGATCGATAATGGAGCAGGCCTGAATATTTGTACACTACAGTTGGTCACAGCATTGGGATATGCAGTAGAATCAGTGGATCCTCGTAAGAATATCACAATCAAAGCCTATGATGATGCAGAGCGTTCATCCAAAGGAGCTATGGTACTACCAATCTGAGTGGGCCCCGTGGTAAAGCACATCATTTGTCAAGTTCTGGACCTTCCTCTGCCATATAATCTATTATTAGGAAGACCTTGGATACATGCCATGCAAGCCGTTCCATCTACCTACCATCAATGTATCAAGTTCCCACATAACGGTGTAGAGATCACAATCCTGGGCGATGCAAATCCCTTTGCGTATTGCCATAATATCAGCCATCAACCAGAGATTACCAGTCCTAATAATAGAGAAGCCATTTCTTCCACATCATATATAAGTCTCACCTCTCTTGCCAGTTCGAACACCACTATACCAAAGCAAGAAAAGCTTAAAATGAAAATAGCAGAGGAAGGTCCTGGGGAATACAACTTGAGTCAACTCTTTTGTGTCGGACAAATGCCCACTTCTCCTAGAACACATGGTAAACCACAACAGGTACTCCAGAAACCACTAATCATGCCTGCATGTGCTTTGACGCCTTTCATCCTTGGAAAGAGTCAAGAAGAAGAAACCCAAGATGAGGACTTGGTGGACTGGATCTATAAAGATCCCATCACCACGTATCTACCACAAGTTAAACTTCCTACGGATCAGTATGGCAAAGGTCTCCTCATTATGCAAAGAATGGGGTATGATGGTCAGAGTGCTTTGGGATGTTGCAAACAAGGATGACATGAACCTCTGCTACCAGAATTAAAGCCCAAAGGTAATATAGGCCTAGGCTTTGAAAAAAAGATATTTCTTAAACTCAAATTCAAAGGACAACCCAGCAAACCATTATGTCAGCCTACTGCAAAAAAGACACCTTTTATTATTAAAGCAGCATCAAGCACCATCCCAACTGCCCCATCAAGGCTCAAAACCCCAACACAACTATCACCAATGCCACTCATCCCACCAAACGAACTCATAATCCCATCAGCAACAACAATAAAATCAATAGCATCATTAGTAGCAGCAACTGTATCAGAACCTGCAACAGCATCTATGGCACCAGTAGTTCCAGCAGAAGCCACTGAGTCAATATTACCAATACTCCCTGTACTAGATTCTTTAATCCCCATCAACCTTCCTGCAACACCAATCACTACAAAGGTACATCAACGAATCACACCTGCAGTATTTAACTCATAGGACATCCCAGTATGGTATAGTAATCGAATGCTAGAAAGTGACTCAGAGACCGACTCACATGAGTGGGAATTTGATTATGTACAGCTTAACACATCAGATGAGGAAGACACATCACCACCTCCACCACGCAAAGACATCCCTATTTACGGAGAAGCATAGATAAAGACCACTTGGGTTCCTGAACTAGAAACATATTCCACAGACCGTACGTCTCATCCCACGCCTGATTCTGATAGGGAGAGTACCATCAACGACCTTCACCATCACGTCTTAAACCTCATTGATACCTCTAAAGACCTTAACCTAATCGATGAAGTAATGCCCGTTATCCACCCTGAACTCATCGAATGGAACCAACCAAATCCCCCATGTCTTGACTTCTTCCAAAACGATGAGGCCATCATTGACTTTTTGGAATTAAGGGATAATCTACCAAGTGGGGATCACAAAGCTGGATTCGCCATTGAACTTAATAGCGCAGCATACTTTGGGGCGGATGCCAAACCTTTCAGCTGCAAAAATATAACAATAAAACATGGATGTTCCAGTGAAAACCACACTATGGCACTATTTGATCCAACAAAAGCAAAAAGAAAGAGCATATCCAATGGTGAAAACCTCTCTGAGGTGCCTGAGGATGAAGGGTTTGACATTCTCCCTGCTAGTACACAACAGGAACGATCAATGATTCTCATAGAGGAAACCAAAGAATACAATGTGGGGACTCCTGAAAATCCTCATCTCATACATCTGGCATCTCTTCTCACTCCAGAGGAACAACCTAAATTTATAGAGTTCTTTCAACAGCGTCAGATCAACTTTGCATGGTCATATGTAGACATGCCTGGGCTTGATCCTAATTTAGTCATGCATCCCCTCACCATCGCAGAAGGAGCCAAACCTGTCAAGAAGAAGCTTCGTAAGATGCATCCTTAGATTGCAGTGCTAGTCAAAATAGAACTCAAGAAACTCCTAGATGTTGCTTTCATTAGACCAATTGATTATGCAGAATGGATTTCCAATATTGTGCCTGTCGGCAAACCAAAAGGGGGCATCTGCATTTGTACTGACTTCAGAGATCTGAATAAGGCATGTCCTAAGGATGACTTCCCCTTACCAAATATCGACATCATAGTGGATCTAATAGCAGGACATGCCATGCTTTCACTCATGGATGGCTTTTCTGGATACAATCAAATAAAGATCGCACCAGAAGATCAACATAAGACAGCCTTCACCTGTCCATGGGGCACATATTGCTGGAATGTAATGCCTTTTGGTCTCAAGAATGCAGGAGCAACCTATCAAAGGGAAATGACCACCATCTTCCATGACATGATGCATACTATGATGGAAGATTATGTTGATGACTTACTAGCAAAATCACTCACCAGAGAAGGGCATCTCCACATCTTAGATAAAATCTTTGATAGACTGGAACAATACCATGTTCGACTCAACCCAAAGAAATGTGTCTTTGGAGTAACCTCCGGGAAGCTTCTAGGATACATTGTCTCAAGCAAAGGTATTGAGGTTGACCTAGCAAAGGTAAAGGCAATCATGGACATGCCACCTCCAAAGAATATCAGTCAGCTAAGGACATTACAAGGACGGCTTCAATCCATCCGAAGATTCATTGCACAACTGGCTGATAAGTGTCACCCATTCACACACCTGCTACACAAGAACATCCGCTTTCAGTGGGATGCCCGATGCCAGCAAGCATTTCAGACGCTTAAAGACTATCTCATGAATCCACCATTGTTGATCCCACCAGATCCAAGTAGACCATTGTTACTCTATATCTCAGCAACAAGTACAACATTGGGTGTACTATTGGCACAACATAATACAGAAGGAAAAGAGTGTGCTGTATACTACATCTCTCGCACACTGGTTGGCTATGAACTCAATTACATGCCTATTGAGCGAGCTTGCTTAGTAGTAATCTTAGTACCCACTAAACTAAGGCACTATCTGTTAACACACAAAGTACAACTCATTGCAAAGATTGATCCACTCAAGTATTTACTTAACAAAGCAGCATTGATAGGCTACTTGGCCAAATGGGTGATGATTCTAAGTGAATTTGACATTGAGTACATGGACCGTAAAGCTATCAAAGGTCAAGTTATTGCAGATCAGTTGGCCGATGCACCACTCATAGGTGATCATCCTCTCATTTCCAATTTTCCAGATGAAGAGATATTTATGATCACAATAGCACAACCATGGAAACTATATTTTGATGGTTCATACACTAGGCATGGCTCGGGGGCAGGCATTCTATTTATCACACCTCAGGGTGATAGCATCCCGAAGTCTTACAGGCTCACATTTCCATGCACAAACAACATAGCAGAGTATGAGGCCTTGATCAAAGGACTCAAGTTAGTCGTACAATGGAAATTACAAGAACTACAAGTATATGGTGACTCCCAACTAGTCATTCGACAAGCAACAGATGAATATCAGACAAAGGATGACAAACTCATGCCATCTAAGAAAATGGTGGACAATCTAAAGTCATCATTTACTACTATCACTTTTGAGCAGATACCAAGAGATCAGAATCGAGCTGCTAACGCTATGGCTACCATCGCATCTCTCCTAGATCTTCCACAAAATTCAACACGCTACGAGTTCTTGGTAGAACAGATTTGGATCCCCGCTTACGATATCCCTAAATTTGAGATGATATGTCACCTTGTTGGTTCTGAATCCCCATGGTACGGTGAGTTCTACACCTATCTCCACGATCATACCCTTCCTCCCAACCAATCGAATAACCAACATAAAACCTTCATTTGCTAAACTGCTCGATATACCATTATTGCCAAAACCTTATACCGACGCGGTCTTGATGGTACTCTCCTTCAATGTCTGGAACAAGGTGAGATAACAAAGGCTTTGGAAGAATTCCATGAAGGAATTTGCGGGACTCACTCAAGTGGTTCGTCACTAGCCAAGAAACTCATGCGAGCTGGATATTATTGGCCATCTATGGAAAAGGATTCCTACTACTTTGTCAGAAAATGCAAGAAATGTCAAGTTCACGGTGACCTAATACATGCACCAGCATAGGAACTACAACCAATCACAACACCATGGCCTTTCTGTCAATGGGGCCTTGACCTTGTGGGTAAAATCCATCCAGCTTCATCCAACGGCCACAAATTCATTATTACCGCCACCGAATATTTCACAAAGTGGATCGAAGCTGTTCCACTTACCCAAGTCACCGGCAAGAAGATCATCTCATTCATCCTCAACTACATCATCTGCCGTTATGGTGTACCCATGTCCATCATCACAGATAACGGTCTTCCTTTCAAAAATCAGGATGTCCATGAACTTTGTGAGAAATTTCATATCCAACACCGCTTTTCCACTCCCTATTACCCACAAGGCAATGGTCAAGCTGAAGCATCCAATAAAAACATATTGAGGATCCTAAAGAAGACAGTCAATGATGTCGGCCATGACTGGCATGTTCAACTAAATCTGGCACTATGGGCATATTGAACTAGCATTCGAACCCCTACAGGTGCAACTCCTTATTCATTGGTCTATGGTGCAGAAGCTATCTTGCCTATTGAGGTTGAGATACCATCATTACGGGTTTCCTTGCACAATCTCATCGATGATGAAGCTTACAGAGTCTCACGTCTTCAGGACTTAGAGTTACTTGATGAGAAGCGACAAGCTGCATACAATCATCTCAAAGCCTATCAGCAACGCATGAGCAAAAGCTACAATCACCGAGTTAGACCTCGTACATTTGAGGTAGGTGATCTTGTTCTACAAGAGAATCCTTGCAACCAACCAAACAGAGAACATCAGGGCAAGTTTGAATCAAACTGGTTGGGCCCATATGTTGTCACTATTGTGTTTGGGTCCGGGGCATATCAGTTGGCTACATAAGAAGGAGAATTGCTTGCAGATCCAATCAACAACATGCACCTAAAACGGTTTTATACCTAAGGTGTATAGAGAATCAGGCTCCCCTACATACCAGAAAATACAAAAAACATTCAAAAATGTCTCAACAAAAATACCAAAAACATTCAAAACAATTCAAAATCCAAAAACATCGACAAACCATTGAAAAATCCAACAAAAACATGGCAACACCTTGTACATACTCATCCATGCAGATAAAAAAACAAGCATTGACAAAATACTCACATGATGACCATTTACCAATCGAACCACACAATCAACATCAACAATCAAAACTGTCTTCAAACAAGGATGCATTCTTCCTTATCAAAACAAAGACAAAAGTGACATTTTCTTTGACAAGAAAATTATGTTAAGCTATCAAATACTTGGTTGATTTGTGAGTACAATCATTCATTTATCTGTATCGGGATCTTTCAGCATTGTTTTGTATCATTTGCACATTACTTCCGATGAAGTTCTGGGGCATGTACTAATGGTGTCTATGTGGGAAGTTCACTAAGCTATGTGATCATAGGCAAAAATACAGTCATAGATCACTACGGCTTGCTGACTACAGTGTATACCTCAACCATATGAGCATGACCTATTACCAAGGATCCATATTCTTTATTCTTTGTGTATATATTGTTTGTTTGTAGGTACAATGCTCTTTCTTTGGTTCCTCCTACCTCATCCAAACTGGATAAAGGTTTTATCTCTTATTATGGTATGCACTTGTCTCAAGATATGATCAGCTTAAGATCAAGGAGGATGATCCAAGTCATGCATGAAAGGAGATAATCCTTGTCTGTTCCGCAAGCAATACTCAGGTCAACTTGATCCATTATATCAAGTTGCTTTTATTAACTTGCTATATCAAATCCATGTAAGAAATACTCTGGTCATCTTGAATCTTTATGTCAAGTTGCTTGTATTTTCTTACAACATTTTAAAGCTCAATGATGAAAAATAAATCACTATGGATCATCATCTCATCTCATCTATATATATTGCATTTTGTTGCATTCCACCCATCCATACATTCATAATAGCTACATATCATGCATACATAGTCATAATAATGCATACTCTATTTTACTCCTCTTCTTCCATAGGACTCGGTCCTAGTCCTCCATATCTTCTATCTAACATCAAATTCCCCCTCACCCTCCCTATCTTGATCATCAGCATCATCCTAATCCCTTCATCGCTTCCCATCCTCACTCATCCACAAAATTAAGCCAGTTACCCTATCTACACAGATACATCGACTCCCACACACCTAGACTATCAACAGATACTCTGATCAAGTATCTCCGGGTCTCAACAGGTAATCGATTATGGTAATCCTAGACTACATCAAGCATTTATCACAATGACCTAGTCTCAACGGGGTTGCCATGATTCCCCACAACCATCCATCACACGCACACACTATCAATTGATCAACCAATCAAACACAATCCAATGGACAATTACATCACTTGTCTATGTCTCAACGAGTATTTTGCTTCATATACCTTGACTTCATCGGGCAATTATATCAATTGTCTAAGTCACATCAGGTCACTTTGATTCACTTACTCAGACTTTATCATGACCAAGCGACCAACTGACATCAACTGTCACGCTTTGACTTGTCCGAGGCAATTAAACCGATTGCACCAGATTGTCCAACCAATTTTGATCAATTGTATAGCATCAATCGAAACCCCACACTACATCTGCTATGTATCACTTGCATGACCTCAGGGTACTCGCTGGCTTGTTGTTTCTTCATATTCACTCCATTTTCTCCCAGTCTTTCATCATTAGTTCTAATTTCTTCTATTCTACATGCCCTCCACTTTTCATTCTTTTTCGAGAGACCGCCTGATTTTTCAAAAAAAATAAAATTCGGCCCATCTATCGAGGGGGCATACCACCCATTAAATTTACATTTTATGAGGCATTTCTTCACACCTATTTTTCTTTCTTTGAAATGACGCGATAAACTGCACCGTCTCAAAGAGGGGCAAATGTAGTCACATAAATCTGTCCACTTAATTAAATGAATACTTAGTATTTATTTGATTATTTAACCATCAATTAATAATTAATTAAATTAATATTTAATTAATTCATCTTAACCATCTTCTCCTATTAATTAAATAAATTATTCAATTTATTTGATTTAATTCACTTAACCAAATTCAGACCATTAATTAAATAAATAAATCATATTTATTTAATTAAATATTCTCTCACATTTAAATAAATTAATATTTATTTAAATCCCCCAAAATCCCACCTCTCACATTTAAATAAATTAACATTTATTTAAATCACCTTTATCCTCTACCCACTTGCATTTTCCTACAAATGCAAATTGCACAATTATTTTAAATAAATAATTTATTTAAATCACCTTTATCCTCCACCCACTTGTATTTTCCTACAAAAACAAGTTGCACAACTATTTTAAATAAATTATTTATTTAAAATCCTATTTATCCTCACCCACTTGAAACCTTTAATAGTTTCCCTTAAAGTCTTCAAACTTGATGACTTTTAAAGTCTTCAAACTTGATGACTTTTAAAGTCTTCAAACTTGATGGCTTCCTTCTATAGTCTTCTTAAGCCTTTAATGGTTTCCCTTAAAGTCTTCAAACTTAATGGCTTCCCTTAAAGTCTTCTTAAGACTTTAATTGCTTCCCTTAAAGTCTTCAAGCCTTTAATGGTTTCCCTCAAAGTCTTCAAGCATTTTAATGTTTTATCTTCCTTGTTCTCATTTAAATAAATAAATATTTATTTGAATATTTATCCAAATGCAAATTACACCATTTAATTGAAATAAATGATTTTATTTTAATTGAAAATACCAAAATTCCTCCCGCTTGCATTTTCCTACAAAATCCACTTGCATGCCTAAACCCCTTCTAGATTCTTCTAAACCTTTCCTAATTAACCTAATCCATCCCCTAAATATTGTCACATTCCTAAGCAAATTGGAGTCACTTCTCAGAGACTCCAAAGTCTTTGAAAAGCAATTAATGCTTTGTGTGTTCAACAAATTAACCTCTAAAGTCTTCCAAACCACTTATGGCTCTTACATGACCATTAATGGTTAATTCCACTTGCACCCATGGTTAAGGACTTTGACCCCTAACTTAACCCTCATGTAACCCATGTGTCTCTTCAAAGCATTTATTTCTTTGACTAGGGTAACCATCATGTCCCCTCAAGCATTTAATGTTCCTTATCACTCCTCTCAAGCCTCCTCATGGTGACACTTGTCAACATGGGATTGGGTTGAAAGTCTCACATGGATTGAATATCTTTCAATCCTAACCCTTGTTAAGATTACTCAATCTTAACCCTTCATTTCCCCATTTCTTCTATAAATAGAACCCTTCTCCTCAAGCAAAAGGAAGCATTAGAGTATTGTTGTTATACTGTCATTAGCATAGAGCTTTCTCATAGCATCACTATCTACACTTGCATAGCATTTGCTTATCATATTCAACTATCTTGAATCTCCATATGGCATCCGTGGCTAGTGCTAAAAGCTGAGAGCTACACTCATTTGAGACTTGGGGAGGAGAGGAACAAGGGAGGAGCAACTATGAGCATCTTGATTAGCTATTTTATTCTATGTTTATATGCTTTCTATTTCATGCTTAATATCTCTATTGATATGCCTATTTAGGATAATCTTTTGTTGCTAACACTAACGTTTGTTTTTTGTGCTCTTGTGTGTGTTGCCATCAAACAAATTTTCTAATCCTTTTTATAGAGCATCATTTGGTGAACCCGACGTGACTGGCATGTTCAGGCTGAAGCATCCAATAAAAACATATTGAGGATCCTAAAGAAGACAGTCAATGATGTCGGCTGTGACTGGCATGTTCAACTAAATCCGGCACTATGGGCATATCGAACTAGCATTCGAACCCCTACAGGTGCAACTCCTTATTAATTGGTCTATGGTGCAGAAGCTATCTTGCCTATTGAGGTCGAGATACCATCATTATGGGTTTCCTTGCACAATCTCATTGATGATGAAGCTTACAAAGTCTCATGTCTTCAGGACTTAGAGTTTCTTGATGAGAAGCAACAAGCTGCGTACAATCATCTCAAAGCCTATCAACAGTGCATGAGCAGAAGCTACAATCATTGAGTTAGGCATCGTACATTTGAGGTAGGTGATCTTGTTCTACGAGAGAATCCTCGCAACCAACCAAACAGAGAACATCAGGGCAAGTTTGAATCAAACTAGTTGGGCCCATATGTTGTCACTACTGTGTTCGGGTCCGGGGCTTATCAGTTGGCTACATCAAAAGGAGAACCTCTCGCAGATCCAATTAATAGCATGCACCTCAAACGGTTTTATACCTAAGCTGAATAGAGCATCAGGCTCCCCTGCATACCAGAAAATACCAAAAACATTCAGAAAAATGTCCTGAAGAAAATACAAAAACATTCAAAAAAGTAAAGAAAAATCATGGATCCAAACGGTGAACAACCACTCCGGTGGCACCTTAGGTAAGTACGATGGTGAAAACCTGGCAAACAGGCACCACTCGTAAAGGCTATGCCTCCATTGTCTTTCAAACTTGTTGCGATCACATCTACTTCATACATACATCCATCCATCCAAAACCATGGCTTGTTATTCCTCTGCAATTATGATAGTACTCCATACATCTTGCATCCCGCTTTTTCATAGTCATGTCTAAAATTGGGGGCAATGCCTTTAACCTATTGATGGAACTGGATTCTACATTGTCTTATGATTCATTAAGTTCTTCATTCAAAGCAATCATCAAAAATCCAAAAACATTCAAAAAAAATATCTCGCAAAAATCCAAAAACATTCAAAAATGTCTCAACAAAAATACCAAAAACATTCAAAACAATTCAAAATCCAAAAACATCGACAAAACCATTGAAAAATCACACAAAAACATGGCAACACATTGTACATACCCATCCATGCAGATACCAAAATAAACATTGACAAACTACTCACACAATGACCATTTACCAATCAACCACACAATCAACATCAACAATCAAACTGTCTTCAACAAGGACGCATCCTTCCTTACCGGAACAAAGACAAAAGTGATGTTTTCTTTGACAAGAAAATTATGTTAAGCTATCAAATACTTGGTTGGTTTGTGAGTACAATCATTCATTTATCTGTATCGGGATCTTTCAGCATTGTTTTGTATCATTTGCGCATTACTTCCGATGAAGTTATGGGGCATGTACTAATGGTGTCTACGTGGGAAGTTCACTAAGCTATGTGATCATAGGCAAAAATACAGTCATAGATCACTACGACTTGCTGACTACAGTGTATATCTTGACCATATGCGCATGAACCATTACCAAGGATCCATATTCTTTATTCTTTATGTATATATTGTTTGTTTGCAGGTACAATGCTCTTTCTTTGGTTCCTCCTACCTCATCCAAACTAGATAAAAGTTTTATCTCTTATTACAGTACGCACTTGTCTCAAGATATGATCAGCCTAAGATCAAGGAGGACGATCCAAGTCATGCATGAAAGGAGATAATCCTTGTCTGTTCCGCAAGCAATACTCAGGTCAACTTGATCCATTATATCAAGTTGCTTGTATTAACTTGCTATATAAAATCCATGTAAGAAATACTCTGGTCATCTTGAATCTTTATGTCAAGTTGCTTGTATTTTCTTACAACATTTTAAAGCTCAATGATGAAAAATAAAGCACCGTGGATCGTCATTCCATCTCATCTATATATATTGCATTTCGTTGCATTCCACCCATCCATACATTCATAATAGCTGCATATCATGCATACATAGTCATAATAATGCATACTCTATTTTACTCCTCTTCTTCCATAGGACTCGGTCCTAGTCCTCCATATCTTCTATCTAACATCAAATACCCCCTCACCCTCCCTATCTTGATCATCAACATCATCCTAATCCCTTCATCGCTTCCCATCCTCACTCATCCACAAAATTAAGGTAGTTACTCTGTCTACACAGATACATCGACTCCGACACAGCTAGACTATCAACAGATACTCTAATCAAGTATCTTCGGGTCTTAACAGGTAATCAATTATGGTAATCCTAGACTACATCAGGCATGTATCACAATGACCTAGTCTTAACAGGGTTGCCATGATTCCCCACAACCATCCATCACATGCACACACTATCAATTGATCAACCAATCAAACATAATCCAATGGACAATTACATCAATTTTCTACATCTCAACGAGTATTTTGCTTCATATACCTTGACTTCATCGGGCAATTATATCAATTGTCTAAGTCACATCAGGTCACTTTGATTCACTTACTCAGACTTTATCATGTCCAAGTGACCAACTGACATCAACTGTCATGCTTTGGCTTGACTGGGGCAATTAAACCGATTGCACTAGATTGTCCAACCATTTTTGATCAATTGTATAGCATCAATCCAAACCCTATACGACATCTACTATGTATCTCTTGCATGACCTCAGGGTACTTGTTGGCTTGTTGTTTCACCTTATTCACTCTATTTTTCTTCCATTCTTTCATTGTTGTTGCTAATTTCTTCTATTCTACCTCCCCTCCACTTCTCGTTATTTTTCGAGAGATCGCCCAATTTTTCAAAAAAAATTCAGCCCATCTCTCGAGGGGGTATACCACCCACTAAATTAACATTTCTGGGGCATATTTCTCATACCTATCTTTCTTTCTTTGAAACGACGCGATAAACTGCACCGTCTCAAAGAGGGGCAAGTGTAGTCACATAAATCTATCCACTTAATTAAATGAATACTTAGTATTTATTTGATTATTTAACCATCAATTAATAACTAATTAAATTAATATTTAATTAATTCATCTTAACCCTCTTCTCCTATTAATTAAATAAATTATTCAATTTATTTGATTTAATTCACTTAACCAAATTAAGACCATTAATTAAATAAATAAATCATATTTATTTAATTAAATATTCTCTCACATTTAAATAAATTAATATTTATTTAAATCCCCCAAAATCCCACCTCTCACATTTAAATAAATTAACATTTATTTAAATCACTTTTATCCTCTACCCACTTGCATTTTCCTACAAATGCAAGTTGCACAACTATTTTAAATAAATTAACATTTATTTAAATCACCTTTATCCTCTACCCACTTGCATTTTCCTACAAATGCAAGTTGCACAATTATTTTAAATAAATAATTTATTTAAATCACCTTTATCCTCCACCCACTTGTATTTTCCTACAAAAGCAAGTTGCACAACTATTTTAAATAAATTATTTATTTAAAATCCTATTTATCCTCACCCACTTGAAACCTTTAACGGTTTCCCTTAAAGTCTTCAAACTTGCTGGCTTCCTTCTATAGTCTTCTTAAGCCTTTAATGGTTTCCCTTAAAGCCTTCAAACTTGATGGCTTTAAAGTCTTCAAACTTAATGGCTTCCCTTAAAGTCTTCTTAAGACTTTAATGGTTTTCCTTAAAGTCTTCAAGCCTTTAATGGTTTCCCTCAAAGTCTTCAAGCATTTTAATGCTTTATCTTCCTTTTTCTTATTTAAATAAATTAATATTTATTTGAATATTTATCCAAATGCAAATTACACCATTTAATTGAAATAAATAATTTTATTTTAATTGAAAATACCAAAATTTCTCCCACTTGCATTTTCCTACAAAATCCACTTGCATGCCTAAAGCCCTTCTAGATTCTTCCAAACCCTTCCTAATTAACCTAATCCATCCCCTAAATATTGTCACATTCCTAAGCAAATTGAAGTCACTTTTCAAAGACTCCAAAGTCTTTGAAAAGAAATTAATGCTTTGTGTGTTCAACAAATTAACCTCTAAAGTCTTCCAAACCACTTATGGCTCTTACATGACCATTAATGGTTAATTCCACTTGCACCCATGGTTAAGGACTTTGACCCCTAACTTAACCCTCATGTAACCCATGTGTCTCTTCAAAGCATTTATTTCTTTGACTAGGGTAACCATCATGTCCCCTCAAGCATTTAATGCTCCTTATCACTCCTCTCAAGCCTCCTCATGGTGACACTTGTCAACATGGGATTGGGTTGAAAGTCTCACATGGATTGAATATCTTTCAATCCTAACCCTTGTTAAGATTACTCAATCTTAACCCTTCATTTTCCCATTTCTTCTATAAATAGAACCCTTCTCCTCAAGCAAAAGGAAGCATTAGAGTATTGTTGTTATACTAGCATTAGCATAGAGCTTTCTCATAGCATCACTATCTACACTTGCATAGCATTTTATTATCATATTCAACCATCTTGAATCTCCATATGGCATCCATGGCTAGTGCTAAAAGCTAAGAGCTACACTCATTTGGGACTTGGAGAGGAGAGGAACAAGGGAGGGGCAACTATGAGCATCTTGATTAGCTATTTTATTCTATGTTTATATGCTTTGTATTTCATGCTTAATATCTCTCTTGATATGCGTGTTTAGGATAATCTTTTGTTGCTAACACTAACGTTTGTTTCTTGTGCTCTTGTGTGTGTTGCCATCAAACAGATTTTCTAATCCTTTTTGCAGAGCATCACTATCTAATCAATTGGGTCATGCACATCATGAAGCAACTCTGAAAGAAAATGAGAACTAAGCATTGAAACTTGAATTATCAAGATTTACTGATGAACTTGAAGTAGAAAAGAAGTCAAAACAAACACTAAAGAAAAGTTTTGAAGCGTCAAGAATGTTGGATGAGCAACTAAACACAAGATCACCCAATAAATCTGCTGGACTCGGTGACAAAAGAAACAACTCTACCGACAAAGGAATCAACACCACCGAGAAAGAAGAATCATCAAGGAAGGTTGGAAACATATATAAGTTGAAATATAACAAGCCTATTTGCAACTACTATGGAAAACAAGGACGTACTACCAACATGTGCTGAATTAGAAAAGGTAAGCTACCGAATGTCACTAGGTTTGATAGTTATTGTTACAATTGCAATAAGTATGGTCACACATCTAAACAGTGTAGGACAAAGTCTATTAGCAATTATCAAAAGGCAAAATTCAAGGGATTTTGAAAAAACTGCAATAGATATGGACACAATACTAAGAAGTGCTGGTTTAAGAAGAAAAACTACATGTGGTCTCCACACCGAGAAAATGATAGAAGCTACCAAACTCACATAGATCTCAATCGACAATATACTACAGTACCATGGGATTACAATAGAAGAATATGGTGTGAATGCTATGGAAGGTATGGACATATAATTGGAAATTGTATGATAAGGTTTGGAATGAACAATTGGAGATCATGGAGAAATCCTAGAATGGCATGCTTTCATTGTCATAAAGCTGGACACTTGGCTAAAGATTGCAGAGATCAACCCAGAGGAGATACTGAAGAGATAAGAATCAAATTATAGAAAATCTGGAAAAAGAAGGAAAATGGATCAAATAATGAAGAAAGCACCTTACCTACCGATTTATGTGCATCTACTTCCAATTAATCAACAAAGGTATGAAGGGACTACGTCTTCACAAGGTTAGATCTTAACAGTTCCTATTTTAATCATGGAAATAACTCCAAAGTCTGCATAGATAACATGTATTAACATTTCTGAAATTGTATCTAGTCCTACGATTTACTAGTGAAGTCGGTAAATATAGTAAACTTGTCTAGTCGGTAAAAGCATTTAAGGAAGTTAGTCAGTAAAGTGTAAACAAGTGCATTTAATGCTTATCTTACCTAACTGCACGAAGCCCAATAAGGTAAAGGGTGTATTTAAAGTTCATTGTATGGTCATTTTACACTTACCAGTTTTCAAAGAGCAGAGATAAGCAAATAAAAGGCGATCAAACATTTTAGAGTGAATTCAAGGTATTTTCACACAATCTTAAATGCATTTTCAAGAAAGTTAACCAATCAATATCAGTTGTGAATATTTGCATTATATTTACAAAGTCGAAAGCGTTTTCTAGTTAGTTGAAACCCTAAGCTATTTTATTAGTAGAAATCCAAAGTTTGAAATGGCTCCCAAGATGTAGAAACCAGTTGTAGTTGAGACTATTGAGAAGCCCTCATTGAAGTATACCTTACCTCCCAAAGTGGCATCTGAACCGGGTTCTAGTGGTTGAAGATGTCAGATTTTATACTAAATTTTGTGTAGAAGAGCTAGGTCATATCAAAATTAAGGACATGTATGATGAACTTTGCATCGATGGAATCCTGGATAGTAAGTATGAGCATATCAAGGTTAAGGGATTGACCAAAGCCCTAACCTATCCTTGAGTTTTCAAACACTAATGGGTCAAATTTGTTTTGAGCATAGTGCATGATGACTTTATGTGGTTAGAAGACCAACCATTCAAGATTAGCAAGGAGATTATTCACATAATCACTGGATACCCTATATACAACCATGCTTGAGCATAGAAGATGATTTCATAGAAGGAACTGAAAACCTTAACCGGAGTTGAGTCTGATTGTAGAGGTCTTAAGTTGAATAATAGATGTAGAACTAAAGTTTGCAATTAGAGTCATCGATTATTATTTCTTTCAGTCGGCGAGAGAGAACAATGTACCGTGTGCAGCTGTGGATTTGGCCTATAAAATTGTGAAAAAGGGTATGAAATTTGATCTATGTGAAGTATTGTTGAAGAATCTTTTTGAGAATCTCAACACAATAAGGAAACCTAAGAAGAAATACTCTGCTAACACACTAAAGTTTGGGTCACTCTTAGTGTGCATGTTCTTCTATTTTTAGAAGTTCTTTCCCTCAGTCGGTAACATTGTTTGGGAACTATACCGACCGATCACCCATCAGATAAATAATTTTATCAATCAGCTAGGTGATAACTTCAATGAGATAATGGATGACCACTTTAATAAAGTTCGGGAAAAGATGCATAATAGGTACAGGATCCCACCTCAGCTAGTGGAGAAATATAGGGATACTATATGTTTTGAAGTGGACACCGACTACTGTTATGTCAATGGAGTAGAACCCAGAACTCAATATTTACTACCTATGGGTTATGAGATTGATTTTGAGATCACTCAATAATAGATAGTTGCCTTTTTGACACTTCCATGGCACTCGACCGAGATCAGATATGGTACCTATGAAGAGGTAAAAGAGAAGGTAAAAATGAGCATAGTTGTACCAATGGCTACCAGAAAAGCCACTAAAATGATAAAAGACTTAACTAAGAAATTTGGAAAAGGTTCTACCTTCACACCTACAAAGCCAATAGGTAGGAAAGATGATCAACTTTCAATCGAGGAAGAATCTGAAGCTCAGGATGCAACCATCACTCTGAGCACTAAGTTGCCAAAGGGCAAAATATTGAAAAGGAAGAAACAAGATACACCTAAGGTATCACCAAATCCACCAATGAAATGACCTAACACTAGATCATCTTTAGTGTCACCTGGTAAGAGGCAGAAAAATGTTGAATTGCCTAAAGTTACAAAGACTTATAGAAAGTCGACCAGGAGACTCATTTTGAATAAAGAGTCAAGTGACATAGAATTTGAAGACAAAAATAAATTTCAGATTGTTAAAAGCACAAAGGAAGATGTACATAGTGTTGACAACTTTTGTGCTAAATTGAAACAATATGGAGGATTTGGGTCATTCATATGTTAAATATGACTTCTGGATAGAAGAAGAAAAGAGACAAATAGAAGAGTCAGTTGTATGTACACTTCTCAAATTGCGAGTAGTCCCGTTGGAAGTAAGTAACTTTCTTCCAAATGCATTATACTCTCACATTGATAACATATAGAAATATGCTATGGACTCGGAGAAGCAGATAAGAGATAGAGTTTTAGTACATCTCTTTCTAGATGTGTCGGTAGATGATATTAGAAATCATTTGAAAAACTACCAGACAAATTTTCAAGTGAAGCATAGATCCTTGAAAATGATGAATGGACTTTATCTTGAAGTCAAAAAGGAAACCAAAGAAAATTGGCAAGAAATCTTCAAAATTTAGACTAAAGAACCTCAAGGTGAACTAGAAATAGTTGACATTACCGAGCAAGATCCAGTTTCAACTATTCAACAAGATGAGGATGTCATGGATACTGAGGCATAGGAAGGAGAAATGATAGAAGGAAATGCTTATGCCAAACTGGTAACTAGTGAATCACTCTTGGAACAGGTTAAGTCCTATCCTCCGGTAACTCAACAAGTGACAACTGAGATACCTCAGGACACAAAACAAGGCAAAGAGGATCATAAGGCTACACCAGGTGAATCTACCTCTCAGGCCACAGGCGAGAAAACTTCTCAAGCTCCTGCAAGCACTGAAATTTCTACCACTAAGACCCCAAGAAAGGAATCATTGAAGGCTACAACAGAGGCTATAGAAATTGACAAAAGTGTTTCTCCCACCGAGAAACATACTAAGGAAGATCAAGCCTCCAAAGCCATTATACTCATTCAACCGGTGAAGGCATCATCATCAAAGGAGAAGAAAGCAAAGAAGCACAGTTTCAAGATAAATCTATCAAATCCCATTGTGCTGTCGAATGTTGACATTTCCAAACTCAAAGGGCAAGCACTTATTGAATTTGGTGAGTTGTGCAAAGCCAAAGAAGAACAAGAAAAATAGATAGCCATTCAAAAGAAGAACTAAGTACTTCAGAAGGATAAAGCATTATTGACAGACATGCTACTTGAAGCTACCATAAGTAAAGATGCATCCATCCATATGCAATTGGATGAACTACTCACTCAATTGGAAACATCAGGAGTAGAGGCATCAGAGTACCTTAGAAAATTAAAAGACAAAGAGCTAACTGCCAAAATGATTGAAGAAGTGCAGAAAGCCATTACTATAGGTAAAATCAAGCTTGTTGGATTCATTGTTGAGTTGTCCCCTCAACTCAAGCACATTATTTATTTATTCTAGAAATTATGTACATTTCCATTCTTTATTAAAGATATCAAGCAAAAGACTAAAGCCATTGAAAAAGAGATTACCGATCTCTCAAATAAACTGACTACCGAGCCAGATTCTACTTAGAATTTCTATACCAAGCTACAAACTTTATGGCTCAGCAGGTAGAACTTAGGAATGAAGAGCACAAAATAAGGATGGATATTATGACTCTTTAGACATTATTTATTCCCCATCTATCATCAGTACAAGAGCAGATCAACCGAGCTACCCAAATGTCCACACAAGCAGAGGGAAGCACTCTAGATGGTTCAATTTCATTTTTAGCTGATATTAATGCTCAGAATTCTTTAATGGAAAGCGTCAAGGGTGCACTTACCAACGCTCTCAATGATGCTCATACTAAGTATAAATCTATTTCTGATCAATTGCCCCCACTGAATGGTAACTAGTTTTGATGTTTGTCAAAAAGGGGGGGTATACCGAGTATATATAGAGTATCCGAGTGTACAGATGAAATTGTCAGGGGGAGCATGGAACATCAGGGGCATGCAAATCAAGTTTTGTTCAGCATATTGATAAGAGGAGTATGTATTTGAACGAATGTATATATTGTCATTTCAGTCACATTTTGTAAGTATATAGATTTTATGTTATGACTTTGAAAGGAGTTTTGTCAAACATACCAAACTAATGTCAAAAGGGGAGATTGTTACTATTTACTAAGTTGTCATTAGTTTTATGTTCAAAGTCATCGTATATACCCTAGTCAGTTAATACTATAGAAAGATTCAGTTGGTAAGCACTAAGGGTGTCGGTTATAGAAGAAAGGCTAGTCACCGAGATGATATATACTAAGTTGTCTACCGAGTAAATTTCCTATGTCCACCGAGTAGCAAAGAAGGTACACCAAGTTAATCTGAACCAAGTGGAAACGTGTTACCAAATTCAATGAACCTAGACACATATGTGGAAACATGTTACAAGATTCTAGAATGAGGAACCGTTATTTCATAGGGAATTGCACTTGAAGATTTTGTATGATTTTAAGGAATTTTATCCAATGAAATAATTTCTATGTTTATTCATTTAATAAAGCATGTTTGTATAATCGATGTATGAACAAGATCACCACCTTAGAGATCTATATAAAGAGTGATTTGAGTATCTAAAAAATAGGAGATGGTGAGTTGAAGATAAATCTTATGAAATGATAAGATGTGATGATTGAATAGAGGTATTCAGAGGTCATCAAGAAGATTTTCAGAAAATAGTTTAATGGACAAAGAATATAGAAGAGGTAACCAAGTTGATCTATCAATTACCGAGGTATGCTATGAGCATGGTAATTTCATATTGAGCACATAGAGTCTGCTATAACATTTCAGATGTAAAGTTGCAGATATTTTGTAAAAGATTTTGATTGAACTATTTTGAGTTGTGTTAGAAACCTTTAACAGGGTAAAAGACTCTAACAAGGTCTATAAATTGTAAAGCCTCTAACCAGGTACAACATTTTGTAAAAATGTTTGTAAAAATCCTTTAGCAAGGTAGATCTAAAGATCTTGATACTCCTAATATGGTAAGCTATCATAAATAGCGAAACATGTAGCTCTAACTGAGCAACCTTTATTATTGCAGTAGTGAAGTTGTGGGTGCCATCCCCACTGTATTTTTTCTCTCTAACCAAGAGTTTCTGTGTAACCAAAATCTTTGTGTTATGGAGTGAAATGTGTATGGATGTAATTTTTATGATTATGTTTTGGCTTTATATATTATGAGATCAACTATATACAGTTTATGTTTATCAGTAAGATTGTTTTTAAAGAAAAGTTTTGAAGTATTGATTCACCCCTCCCCTCTCAGTACATTAGCTTTCATTGTTGAACCTAATAGTGATCTGACAGTTGTCACTGAACTGTACTAGGAAAGTGCTGAACTTTTATTCAAGGTAGATCAACGACTAAATGGTGGACCTGACCGAAAGTGGGTGGTCCAAGTGTGTTAAAGAGCTGTCAAGTCAGAGAAAGATCGATGACTGTTGTTGTACCACAAAGAGGAGATGCTCGAACTTTAATCTTTGTAGATCAACGACAAAGAACGATTGAGTGACTAATTGATGGGCCCACTTTGAAAGATAATATGGTTAATGAGCAAGCTAGTTCTACATGATCTAATGGTAGTCACTGAACCGCAATTGAAAGTTGCTTGACTTTTAGCCTTTGCGGATCAGTGACTAAAAGAGAATTACTCAGAAAAGGCCTTTCTAGTTCGTTGGAGCTGAAATTTGAAATTTCAAGAGGATTAATTGCAGAAGTGTGCAGCTTTATTAATAACAATCAATACTCGGTTGTCATTATACTCCCTACATAGGCCATTGTTTTGAAATTTAAAATTGCAAAAGGGCATTCAAGGATATTTGCAGAGAGCAGGTGCGTAGTTTGTGTTTTCTCAGGCAGCAAGTAAGTTTTTTTCTGCAACTGTGTTTTGCAACTCTTGTTCATGTGGCATTCATGTTTTTGTGGTGTTATTTGGTGCTTGACATTCAAAAGGGGGTTATTTGAATAGTAATTGAAGTAAGGTTAGTTTTAAGATGGCACCATGAAGGGAATTCAAGGGAAAAGTAGACTATCAAGAAAGAGCTATATGTGATGTCTTTATAGAACAATTGGCTCAATCTACCAATAGTGTAGCCAAAATAAAAGAAATTGTGCTCAAATCTCCCTGCTTGGGGATTGGCAATGGTTTGTATGATAAGGGGTATTGGCTGAGAGATGCCTAGATAGGTATGGCAGGTCTAAGTTTGTTCAGAGTAGGATTTGGTCAGCAAAATTCACCTGCTCCTATTAACAATATATGGGAGTTACATGTTGGAAAACTTGTGGTCCCTGGAGTATTCATGGACATTGATCTGTTAACCCAAATTACCAAAAAATATGACTGTATCACTAAGACTATGAGAACTATAAATGGGAGGTCCTTAATTGAAATCAATGATGATGAATTCAGAAAAGTTTTCTAGCTAAGTGAGGTCTCAAATTATTTGGAGCCCATTGGTTTTGAGATGCTTGAGAAGGTTTATGATGTATAGAGGGATCACCTTAGGAGTGGGCCATTAAAATAATTCTTTGCAAAGATAGAAGGATTAGCATTGGTAGGCCCTATCACAATGGAGCCTTTCCATTTGAATTTGTTTACTTTAAGGGCTAAGGGCATATACTGGTCTTTATGTCAAGTTCTTGGGGAAGATGCAGAGAGTGCCATGCCAACACATTATATGCTTATGATGACACAAATTTTGAATCCATCTTTAGTAGTGACCTATGATTTTGCACCCTACCTCACAAATGCTATTCATGAAGGCTTAATTGGGATAAATAATGCTAAGGTAGATAAACCTTTCAACTGGTACTCCTTGTGGATGCACATGTGGGCATGTGCACAAAGATGGTGGTCAAAAAAGTGGACACCACCCAAAAAAAATGGAAAAACAAGCAGCGTGTACGCAATTTTCAAAAATTTGAAATTCCCACGTACGTGCTTAGGTTTGTTCTTCTTGAGCCTAGAAAAGGTAGTGCATACACACTGCTTTTAGGAAAATGAGCACGTACACACTACACCTAGGAAATTGATCGCATATGCGCTAATAATCCAAATAAAACCGCGTATGCGGTGCTTGGTAAAAAAAGTTTTTAAAAAAAATTGGGTCTCATTTACCCATGAATAACGCGTTTTTAACTTCATTTTTTCCCCATTTCGTCTCCTAAACTATGAATGGGGTGCTAGATTTGTTCTCCAAGCTATGGATCAAGGTTATTTTTTTTATATTTTCATCTTTCTTTCTAGTTTATGTAATTTGTTTTACATTTTGAATTTAATTTCATTAATTTTGATTAGGTTTTTTCCTTTTTTGTTTCAAAAACTAGATTCTTCTAATCCAGAACAAGAACAACTAAATGCACCTCTTGAAAACCCACAAGAACAACCGAATGCACCTCCTAAAAACACACAAGAATAACCCCAAATTCCTCCTTTTGACTGCACACCTAAAACATAGGAAGAATTAATTAATCAGTTAAGACAAAATATGTCTAAAATCAATAGACTGATTGTTAAATTGAAAACTTCTAAACTTTACCATCATGAATCCCTCACCTCTAGCCTAGAAACATTATCTAGTGGTTCCATAGTTGTTTCCACAGAAATTACCAAATGGGGAAGCTTTAGGGATAGGTGTTGTCAATTCTATGCCAATGGGCTATCATACGATGGAGTAAAAAACAAAAATATTACTAAACAAAAAATATGTGCCCTTTTTGTTGATCCCAAAACTGGTCAATCATTACCTCTTAATGCAAAGAGGTTTCCCATACATTGGTGTACCAATGTGTAGATGAAGAATCTTTTTTGGCAAAGGTGGTGGATAGTCTTTGATGATCCACTTTGTAATAATTATGAGGTGTCATTATATTTTTTGAGAAAAAATATATTGTGAGTTGTGCTCAATGTGCAGCCAAACTATTTTGACATGAGAGAGTTTCATGGTAGAGGTGGTGGCTTTGCCCAAGATAGACCTAGAGCCCGTAGGTGATTAGCCGCAGAGAGTCGTTGCCCCCTAACACCCAAACCCAAGGTACATCATGTTGTCCCATTAGAGCTAAAAGAGTCGATGGAGCTACAGACTCTTCAGGCAGCCACAACATTGACTGGTGCCATCATCTAGCATGGGACATCATTAGTACACCCTATTGTATTGGATGATGAGCCATTACAGGGTGACAGAGAGCCCATCCAACATATGTGTGTCAATTGCTTGGGGATATGCTCAGGGATAGATGATGCAGCCAGTGCAGATGGATCCTCATATCATTTGTGCATGATTTGCAGCTATAGATGGCAAGCTCACATAGTTGAGGATGTCACGCTGACAGATGAGTTGATGGACATGGTGTTTTCCCATGAGCCACAGACATAGGTGTGTTGATTTGAATTCATAACATTTTATTTATCAGTAACTTTAAATTTGTAATTACATAAATTAATTTTCATTTATACATCAATTTAAATTGAGACAAATAATATGCATTTCAGGATGCAGCAGCGGTATCCCATACACCTCCCCCAGTTACTATAGTTGCAACTTCAATGCTTGAGGTATAAATTTTGTAACATGTTAAAATATAATAGTACACTTTAAATTCAAAAAAATACAAGATATACTAACTATCTTTAATGCTTTGTCCAATTTCTAGTTTGTAGGTGTTGACAGGGGACGAAATGTCCCAAATTGATGACATCACGCTCTCAACAATCGATTTTGGCCTACAAGGCTATACGGTATCATATTTTGTACAACTCTTTTTTATGTATTGTTTTAATGGAATATGAAAGTCATTTCATTTTAGATTTTTAAAATTATGTTTAATTTATTATCTGTACTAATATCTCTTGTTAATTATGTTTTTTTCGGGTACCCCCTCTGCGTCTAGGGCTCGTCCTAAGAAAAAGAATTCCTCGAAGATGCCAAAATGTGGGAAGAAGGTAATTGAACACATTTTTAGTTGTACAATTGTTTGAAAATGTTGAAATCAAGTATTAGTTGGGGTTTTTAGATTGATTAGTGTTTTTTGTCTATTT
Organism: Cryptomeria japonica; assembly: GCF_030272615.1. Taxonomy (NCBI): domain Eukaryota; kingdom Viridiplantae; phylum Streptophyta; class Pinopsida; order Cupressales; family Cupressaceae; genus Cryptomeria; species Cryptomeria japonica. Next base: position 661,181,271 of record NC_081413.1, read on the forward strand.
TACATGTATAGCGGCCATTGAGCTTTGTGGATTTGTTGAATGCACCTGATTCACCCATGGATCAAGATAGGGTGGAGGTATGTATCTCTACTCTATTTTCTTGATTTCATGATTATATGCACACGTACATGTGAACTTGTGATAGATTATAATCTTATAATTTTTTCATACAGGAAATATCCATACCTATTTTGCCAATGGTGAACCCTCCTCCTTGCACTAGAGAAGCATCTCAGGATCCGATACACTTTTGTTTGATATCTAAAGTTAATTGTTCTTAACCTTCAATAATTATCATTATATTAATTGTATTTAATCTTTGAATATTTTTTGTATAGGTAATAGCGATAGTTTCTACATCGATGGTGAGCCATCCTCAATCCATTGGAGAAGCATCTCAGGCACAGGTACATCATTATTCTCTATATTATAGCTTTTAAGTGTTTTTGATATATTTATGTTAGTACATTGTATTAATTATACATTTAATCTACAATAGACCCCTTTGCAGTATGGCCATAACGTGGATCCATTTTAGTATGTCTTCAAGAAAACTCCTAAGAGTGACAAGGAGAGGAGAGCGAAGAAATTAGCTCCTAGATTAGTCGATGAGGTAATCTAAATTTCAATTGAAAATGAATTAAAGTTAAATGCATAGTTATATTGTTAATTGTGAACTATTTTCTAGAAACGAATTCTAACTTGGCTTTTGAATTATGGTTTTGCAGCCATCTACAAAGCCGCGTACTGCATCGAAGAGGCTTGATTTTGATGATCCACCACAAGTTTAGGATCATATAGTGTTAGTTTTGGTCATAGAATGACCAATACATGTAGATATATTGTACATTTTTATTGTATATCAATTTAGACATGACATATGCCATAGTTTTATAATACTTGTATTGACTTGGTAGACATGCCTTTTTATATATATATAAATATTGATATTTGATCCAATAAATGTGTAATGAGTTCATTATTTTGTATTTGTTGTATTTTGTGGTTGTCCTTTTATAAATTTAAATGAATATTTGTATATTTAATCAACAATATGAATATAAACAACAAAAATATATGATATAAAACAATGCAATCGTGGAATATGATTTGATAAAATTTCTAAAATATTGAATTAACCCTACAAAACTCCTTGTATTCAGTTCATTATTGTGTAATCAATGTATTTGGTGGCTGCCCTATTATAAATTTAAATGAATATTTGCATATGTAATCAACAATATGAATATAAACAACAAAAATTGACAATATGAATATAAACAATAATGTGCTTGGTGCGAGAGCACCCTCACGCTCGCAATGGTCAAATTGTGTTCATCGTGTGCACAAACCAACATCATGAGCATGTTTGGGTGCGAAGGTTTATGCTAGGCATGCCCCTATCATGCATCCCAAAGCATGAAAACATCGAGAGTCATACCATACCGGTGTGATCTCTCAATTGCCCTGAGTCCAAAAAATTGTCAAAATTTGATGGACTATTTCTTCAAATCCAGGACACATATGGTCAATTTGTTTGATCCCGTGGGGTCACATGAGGCTCCTCTACAATGGCCTATCTTGGTTTTTGACAACTCGGAGCTATTTTTAATTATTAGCATTTTTTTGCCTGCTCCAAAAACCATCAGTTGCATGCAATGCAAAGTTGCAAGATTGGCTAGAATTGATATGGTTCATCATGTTCACAAACCAACATCACGAGTGCATCTGGGTGGGTAGGTTTACACTAGGCATGCCCTTGTTGTGCATCCCAAAGCACTGGAACATTGAGAGTCATACCGTACTGGTGCGATCTCTCAAGTGCCCTGAGTCCAAAAAATTATCAAAATTTGACGGACTGTTTATTCAAATCTAGGACACATATGGTCAATATGTTTGATCCCATGGGGTCATGTGAGGCTCATCTACAATGGCTAATCTCAGTTTTTGATGAGTCGGAGCCATTTTCAATTGGTAACATTTTTTTGCCTACTCCAAAAACTATCAGTTGCATGCAATGAAAAGTTTCAAGATTGGCTAGAATTGATTCGGTTCATCGTATGCACAAACCAAAATCATGTGCACATTTGAGTGGATAGGTTTACGCCACTCATGCCCCTATCATGCATCCCAAAGCACCAGAACATTGAGTGTCATACCGTACCAGTGCAATCTCTCAAGTTCCCTGAGTCCAAAAAATTGTCAAAACTTGATAGACTGTTTCTTCCAATCTAGGACACATATGGTCGATCTGTTTGATCTTGTGAGGTCACATGAGGCTCCTCTACAATGGCCTATCTTTGTTTTCAATGAATCAGAGCCATTTTTTATTAATAGCATTTTTTTGCCTACTGCAAAAGTCATCACATGCAATGAAAAGTTGCAAGATTGGCTAGAATTGATTTGGTTTGTCTTGCACACAAACTAATGTCGTGAGTGCATTCAAGTGGGTAGGTTTATGCTAGGCATACCCTCATCATGCATCCCAAAGCACTAGAACATCAAGTGTCATACCATACGGGTGCGATCTCTCAAGTGCCCTGAGTCCAAAAAATTGTCAAAACTTGACGGACTATTTCTTCCAATCCAAGACACATACGGTCGATCCGTTTGATCCTGTGGGGTCATGTGAGGCTCCTCTACAATGTCCTATCTCACTTTTGGTGATTTAGAGCCATTTTCTATTAGTAGCATTTTTTGCCTACTGCAAAGGTCGTCAGTTGCATGCAATAAAAAGTTGCAAGATTGGCTAGAATTGATTTGGTCCGTTGTGTGCACAAACCAATGTCGCGAGTGTGTTTGGGTGGGAAAGTTTACATCAGGAATGCCCCTTTTGTGCATCCCAAAGCACCATAACATTGAGTGTCATACCGTACCAGTGTGATCTCTCAAGTGCCCTAAGTCCAAAAAAAGTCAAAACTTGACGGACTATTTCTTCCAATCCATGATACATACGGTCAATCCATTTGATCATGTGGGGTTGTGTGAGGCTCCTCTACAATGGCCTATCTCAGTTTTCAATGAATTGGAGCCATTTTTAATTAGTAGCATTTTTTCGCCTGCTCCAAAAACTGTGAGTTGTATGCAATGAAAAGTTGCAAGATTGGCTAGAATTGATTCAGTTCATCGTATGCACAAACCGACATTGCAAGCATGTCTAGGTGGGCAGTTTTATGCTAGACATGCCCCTATAGTGCATCCCAAAGCACCAAAATGTTGAGATTCATACCGTACCGATGCCATCTCTCAAGTGCCTTGAGTCCAAAAAATTGTCAAAACTTGACGAACTATTTCTTCCAATCCAGGACACATATGGTCAATCCATTTGATCCCATGGGGTTGCATGAGGCTCATCTACAATGGCCTATCTTGGTTTTTGATGAATCACAACCATTTTTTATTGGTAGCATTTTTTTGCCTACTGCAAAAGTCATCAGTTGCATGCAATGAAAAGTTGCAAGATTGGCTAGAATTGATTTGGTTCATCATGTGCACAAACCGACGTCACAAGCACATCCAGGTGGGCAGTTTTATGATAGGCATTCTCCTATCATGCATCCCAACGCACCAGAACATCGAGTGGCATACCCTACCGACGCAATGTAGAACTTGCTCGACAACTTTTTTCACAAGTTTTTTGACAACAATGACAATTTTTGCTCAAATTGTATGTAGTCACAATCTATGACCCCTATGACCTGATAATGACTCAAATAATTCTCCATGATTATACAAGAATAAAGAATGCTCATGATTGACCAGGGACACATCACATATACTCAAAACATAGTCACAAAACATTGACACACAAAATAGTCACAAAACATTGTCATATATTATTCTAAAATTTGCCTCTAAATATGGTCAAATCAGCTCTTGGCTATTTGATTATACAAAAAAATGTCTTACAAATCATCTCATGGGATTTTATACAAAATTTGGCAATACAATATGTGTGATTCAGCTCATCGCCATTTAAATATACAAAATTTGGCATGTACATATGTACAAATCAGCTCATTGCCATTTAAATATACAAAATTATGCCCCTAAACTTGTAAAAATCAGCTCATGGGCATTTATATATACAAAAAGTGAATATAGAACAATTTGTCGATGATTTAAACAAAATTCTCAAAATTAATCTACTCTAAACCATAGAATCAATCAAGTGAGCCTTCAGGATCGACTCTAACCCGTATTATGTCAAGTATTGGCTCATGGTCAGATTCATGAACTTTCCATAAAATCTTGTTATGAGGTCTATCATGATACTTCATCAAATGAATATTTCTTGCAACAACAAGGTTAGAGAAATGAAGAATATGTCTGTGCATTTCAAAGTCCTCGAACAACCAAACATCAGAATTCTTCATAGGGTATCTTTGAAGCCATGTTCCTATCATGACAATAGACCCTATTGGGTACTCAATACCCTCTCCATCAATCATTGTCATTGTCAATTTTCTTTTAGGCTCAACACAATGACACAAATAGTAATTTTTTCCTTCTTCATTGTTCTCTTCTGCAACAACTGCATACACATAACCTGCATTTTATAAAGTATTAATTAATACCAAAAATAAAGTATAATGTACAACAAAATGAACCAAAAAGATTACTTGCAAAAAAATTAACTCAAAAAATTACTTGAATCCACTAGGTCGAATACATTGTCAAAATCCACTGATGTCTCCATCTGGCTCAATTGTAGTTCTTTGGGAATTGGATATGAATCAATGGGAACCAATGGTCTACAAGACCATTTGTCAACCCACTCTTGTGATTCACATTCTTCCCACAAACAATACATGCATGAAGAGCAAAAACATACCATATGTCTCATATAAATGTATAAATTACTAGTGAACTTGAATTTGAACTCATAAATGAGTGCAAGTCAATCGATCCTGCAACTGCAAAACAATCTAGATAGTTTTCAATGTTAAATTCAATGATCAACCAAAAATATATACGAACCAATGACGTACCTAGATTACTTGGACCCATCATAGACTTACACCATCGTACAATTGTTTTTGCATCTACCAACTCAGCACCACCTTCGTAGTTCAATTCTTCCCTGGCTAGGGCTCTTTTCACACATGCTCCTGCACCATCGTTCTCTCCCTTACCATGTCCAGCCTCAGTGAAATTCCAAAAATGTTGTACACTGCTTGTCACATGCATCCTTATCAACCAATAAAACATCCTTGCATTCTTGAATTGTGCAGTGCAATTATCTGACCATATTAAGTGTCGGTTGTATCGTATGTTCCTTTCCCTTAAACTATCATAGAAAACTTTAAACCATCCTTGTAAAAACTCTGATAAATGAGTACGATCATCACTTATGTAGAAGTGACTCTCTTACAACCTTTCTATCCTCCTCTGTGCTATCATCTGCATGCATGAATGCTATGTGTACAAAAATAGAAACTTGTGTAGAGTGATAATACATGGATTGCACTTCATTTTGAGGTTGTAGTGTATAATTTTCAGCGAAATAAATGATAGAGACAATGGTGCCAAGAGGAAACGTGTCCTTACATAACTTGAATTGGTCATCTAACCATCGATCTCTATGTGTATGCATTATGTACTCATAAACTAGTTTCTCTTGAAACATTTTCATAAATTGAGCTACACATATATCATTTTTCACTAGCTCACATCTCTTCAAATATTTTCCATCTTTAACTCCATATGTGACTATCTTGTATTTTATGAAAGAAATTAGTTTTGTACCAATTTCATGTGTGCTCTCCAAATGTATGCATCTTGGTAAACATTGCAAACCACCACATATAGCACAAGAACCTTCCAAACAAGGCATCTTATAATAAATGCAACCATAATGTCTATTACATAGCACACTTGAAATAAATTTTCTTGCCGACTTAGGAGGTGCTTGTATATTACATTCACGCAAAACATCATTAGTGTGCAAAGTAGAACAAAAATGATGAAAAATATCATAATGCATGGAAAATTCAATATGCATCCTACAACAACATGTGGTACATACATGATTAATCTTAATATAAAAAGGTTTTTCCATTTCAAAAAATCTTTGAGAAATTTTTATTTCAAGAAACTTTTGAAGGAATCTTTCATAAAATTTAGTTTGAGTCATACTCAAATAGTGTTTCACACATGGCTCATGATTTTTAGACCCAATTCACCTTCTAAAAACATCTCTTTGGTTGAGCGATAGTCTTGTGTAGTCATGCCAAAAAATTTCAAATAATGTTTTTAGTGCATCAACAACAACCTTGTCTTTGCGTGGTAGTCTACCCAAGAATGCTCGAAGAGAATTATTGTTAGGTTCCTCTATTTGTTCTCGCCTCTTTAATGCTTTACTTAATATTGTTCTACTAACGTTTAATGACTTACTTGTTTTTCTTATCAAATGATCCTTTTTTATTTTCTTGCTCATTATGGTTGATGTAATGACACGTCGAGTAGCATTAGAATCTTTACAACGTGATTTTGAACCAATAGATTGATATGCATCAAATAGATTTTTGACAATAGTTCTTTCAGTGTTACTTCCAGATGATCTTAGGCCTAGAATTTTCATTCTCTCTAAAATTCAAATTTTTAATCATTTGAACAATTAATTGACATCTTGCAGTTTGATCTAAGTTTTTAAAATAGTTTTGCCATATTATTTTAACCATTCTCCTACAAGTTTGTTCAATTATTTTACTGGGCATTGACTTCAATATATTCTCATCAATGTCAATTAGATACTTTGGTTTCCTACGAATGATTCTAGGAGGTGTTAACATCGGTGCATTATGTACATTCAACTCATCAAGTAGAGAAGGTGTAATATGTTCACTATTTAATTGATTATTCAATGCGGTATCTTCTTCAATTGCATTAGGTTCAAATGGTAAATTATCAAATGTTTCTTCTTCAATTGCATTAGGTGCATTATATTTGTTTGGTAAATCAAATTAAGATGTTGAGGATGACATACCATCTTCTCCCATTTTTCTTATGTCACGCAATTTCTTCATACGCTACCTTTGTCTTTCCTTTTGAACCTCTCGATGTTCCATTGTTCCTCACTTGTTCTTTCCCATGGTTGATATCGGTTGACCCAAATAGAATCATATTACATATATATGTAAAGAAAAGTTCATAAATAAACAAATAACCATAAATATGCATCTTATCACTATTTTTTGCAATCAAACTATTAAACAATCACAATTCAATCATTTGAAACCATGCAAAAAAAAAAAACTAATAAAAACAATAATTCAATCATTTGAAATCATTCAATAACAAAAAATTCACTTACTTTTATGTATACAATAGTGATAGAAGTCTAGACACAGTTCCAATGGGGGCCTTCAACGACCTCAAAAACTTCTTTTGACGTCATTGAGGCTCTTGGGAAAATAAAACTATGTCTATAAACCGTGTATGTGCTATATTAATAACCGCATATGCGTTGTTAGACCATAAAATGTTGACAAGCCCAATGGTATTTTTTTTTCCCAATCTGGACTGATAAGTAGCGTGTATGCTCTACTAAGCCTAAAAAATGTTATTGCAGGGTAACAAATAATGGGAATAGTACCCCCATACGCGCTTATGAGTAATAAGTACCATGTATGCGCTCCTTTGCCTTAAAAAAATTATGGAAGGGTAGTGAACTAATAGTTTCAGTACCTTGTACGTGCTATTGGTAGTATAAAAGATGTGAATGAGGGAGAGAGGGAGAAAAGAGGGAGAGAGAGAAGAGGGAGAGGGAGGGAGAGAGAGGGAGAGGGAGAAGGAGAGAGAGGTAGAGAGAGAGGGGGAGGGAAGGTAGAGAGTGGGAGAGAGGTAGAGAGAGAGAGAGAGAGAGAGAGAGAGATGAGAGAGAGAAGAGATGAGAGAGAGAGAGAGAGAGAGAGAGAGAGAGAGAAAGAGAGAGAGAGAGAAGAGAGAGATGGGGAGGGAAGGTAGAGAGATGGAGTTGTAGAGGTGAGGGAGAGAGGGAGAGAAGATGGGGGAGGGTGGGAGAGAAGAAGGGGTATGGAGGAAGGGAGAGGCAAGAGAGAAGAGAGAGAGGGGGGGGGGGAGGGAGAGGGAGAGAGAGAGGGGGGAGGGAGAGGGAGGGAGAGGAGAGGGGAGAAGGAGAGAGAGGGAGAGAGGGAGAGAAGAGGGGTGAAGGAGAGAGGTAGAGGGAGGGAGAGAGGAGAGAGAAGAGGGGGGAGGGAAGGTAGAGAGAGGGAGAGAGGGTAGATGGAGGGAGAGAGAGAGAGAGGAGAGAGAGAGAGAGAGAGAGACAGGAGAGAGAGAGAGAGGAGAGAGAGAGAGAGAGGAGAAGAGAGAGAGACAGAGACGAGAGAGACGAGAGAGAGAGAGAGAGAAGATGGGGGTGGGAGAGAGAATAAGGGGTATGGAGGACGGGAGAGGAGAGAGGGAAGGAGGGAGAGAGAGAGAGAGAGAGAGAGAGAGAGAGTGAGAGAGAGAGAGAGAAGGTAGAGAGAGGGAGAGAGAGAGTGGGGGCGAGAGAGAGAGAAGAGGGGGAGGGGTGGGAGAGAAGAAGGGGTATGGAGGAAGGGGAGAGAGAGAGAGAGAGAAGAGGGAGGGTCAAACGGAGAGGGAGAGAGAGGGAGAGGAGAGAGAGAGGGGGAGGGAGAGGGAGAGAGAGGGGGGAGGCAGAGGGAAGGAGAGGAGAGGGGGAGAGGGGAGAGTGAGGGAGAGAGGGAGAGAAGAGGGGGGAAAGTGAGAGGTAGAGGGAGGGAGAGAGGGAGAGAGGGAGAGAAGAGGGGGGAGGGAAGGTAGAGAGAGGGAGAGAGGTAGAGGGAGGGAGAGAGAGAGTACGAGAGGGGGGTGGGAGAGAAGAGAGGGGTATGGAGGAAGGAGAGGGGAGAGGGAAGGAGGGAGAGGAGGGAGAGGGAGGGACAAAGGGAGAGGAGAGGGGAGAGGAGAGAGAGGAGAGATGAGAGAGATGAGATGAGAGAGAGTGAGAGAGAGGAGAGGAGGAGAGAGAGAGAGAGAGATAGAGAGGGAGGGAAGAGAGGAGAGAGAGAGAGAGAGAGGGAGAGGGGGGAGAGGCATGAGAGAGAGTAGGAGAGAAGAGAGGAAGAGAGAGAGAGAGAGGGGGGAAGAAGAGAGGGACGAGGGAGGGAGGAGAGAGAGAGAGGGAGAGAAGAGGGAGGGGGAGGGAGAGGGCAGAGAGAGAGTGGGGGAGAGGGAGGGAGAGGAGAGGGGAGAGGGAGAGAGAGGGAGAGAGAGAGAAGAGGGGTGAAGGGATAGGTAGAGGGAGGGAGAGAGGGAGAGATGAGGGGGGAGGGAAGGTGGAGAGAGGGAGAGGTGTGGGGGGAGGGAAGGTTGAGGAGAGGGTGAGAGGGTAGAGGGAGGGAGAGAGGGTAGAGGGAGGGAGAGATGTGAGAAGAGGGAGGTGGGAGGAAGATAGGGGTATGGAGGAGGGATCGAGGGGGGAGAGGGAAGGAGGAGAGGGGAGGGGGGAGGAGAGAGAGAGAGATGAGAGTGAGGAGAGAAGAGAAGAGGTGAGAGAGAGAGAGAGGGGGAGGAGAGAGAGAGGGAGAGGGAGGAGAGTAGGGGAGAGGGAAAGAGGGGGTTCTTACCGGGTCACAGGATACCATATGACCTCTTTGGAAACAATACGACCTCTATGACACCTAAGGGGGTCATATGGTGGGCTAATAAAATGATATATTAAATTTAAAGTTATGAATAGAATATCATACAACGAGACTCCAAGCAAAGAAACAAAGAGGCTTCATTAAAAAGCAAGTGTAAGAGCTTGACCTAACCCTAAGAGTACTGCCTAAGTTCTAAAACATATGATACTATTAAATTTGCAAGGTTATAAGACTAATCTCGATTGTGACAATAGGAATTACACACTTGATTTCTTTCATCGGTATGTACCATTCCAAGTTGTTTGACAAGTGATGATCATCATATACTACCACTGCCATGTATACAACAAACTGAAATTTCTTTAGGTGACAAACATTGTGTAACAACATGGGAATTCTCGCATACCCACCACTATCATTCTATAGGACATCATTTGTGTTACTCTCCCTCTTTCTCTTCCCATCTGTTGTTTTCTTTTGAAAAACATATTGCAGGTACTCTGATTCATCATGTTGCTTTGTTGACATTATTTTCCATATCTTGTCTGCTCATTAAAAACACATTCAAGAATAATATTGGTACAGGTTTCCTTTTTTGTCACAGTAATACACCCATGGTTCAATTTCAAACCCTATTCCTCCTATTCAATATACACACACAAATCCATTAGTCAATATTTTTAGGAGAGGATACATGATAAAAATCAAAGAGGAAGTTACAGACAAGAAATAAATTCACTTACTTCTATAGAAGTGCAGACAAAGTTGCAGTGGGGTATGGAGTGAGGGAGGGAGAGAAGAAGAGAAAGAGGGATGGGGTATGGAGGAAGGGAGAGAGAGAGAGAGAGAGAGAGAGAGAGAGAGAGAGAGAGAGAGAGAGAGAGAGAGAGAGAGAGAGAGAGGCACCTTGTATGCATTTGAGAGGGGGAGACAATACACTTACATGTGTGTATATATGTTTAATATATTATATATATATATATATATTTTAATGTATATAAACATATTATTTTTACAATATCATATTATACACATATTATATGTATATACACATATTATATATAGAATATCATATTATACAATAGCACGTACGCGTTGTTTATAGTAAAGGTAGTGCGTACACTCTATTTATAAGGAAACAAGCGCATATGCGCTTCTTACACTATAAGTACCCCCATACGCTCTTTTTAAACCATACGTACCCCATACACGCTTTTGACTATTTAGGCTTGGAAATAGGCCTGGATGACAAAGCTATGGATTGGAAGATTGATTTCTCTCCATTTCTCTCATTTTTGATGTGTTTTATTTTATCAACTTGGTTTATCGACTTTGTCATCATCAGGTTTACACTTCATAAAGTGGGTATTTCTAAAATTGCCACCATATTTTCACCCATCTTCTAAGCTTTCTAACCATATAATTTTTTTCAATTTGAACAACAATAGCATATTATTGTTGAATTTGTTTTACCAATGTCTCCATAGTTCTCATAGACATAGGTGCAACATTTTTTGAATAACTTTTGATATACTTATCCAAATTTAAAAAACTTTATATATTATTGTAGTGCACTTGATTTTTTATTAATTTTTTTTTAAAAATCAATTATTTTAGTGTAACTTATGCTTTGCGCATGAACAGGTACCTATTTTTCAAGATGTGCTCGATTGGAAAAATCATAAAAAAAAAATACTCAACAAAAAATTACAAAAAAAAGGACATCTTCTAGTGCTCACTCTTAACTATCTTTATACCAAAGGATTTGTCAAAATCCTAAATCTAACTGTGGCTTTTTTGATGAGCACGTCAGACACTATGTTATGTTTTTCAGAAAAAATTAGGGTCAGTTTTTCGTGCGCAAAGGATTTGACCCCCTTAATCTTATCCAATTTTGAAAAAGTTTAGTAGTTTGGAAACTAGATTCAAAGTACTACAATATTTGTTGTTTTATTATCTTCATATCTTGAGTGGATGACTTTCAAATTTTGCCTCCAAGTTTAGGTTCACCTGATTTCAGAAAAAAAGTGTCCACTTATACCTCCCTTTTTGACCACCATCTTTGTGCACTTACCCATGTTCTTGTTTAAAGGTGCGAAATACTTTGCAAATGATGTGGACCTATTAAGGAAAAAGGATGGAGAATATATGCCTGTTCATCTATGGAGTACGGATTTGTCTTGGGATAGAGGGGACACAAGTTATTTCAAATTTGATGTATGCTTTGAATCTAGGCTCAGAATCCTTTTATGCTAAGAAAATCCTAGGATTCCTAAGGCCCTCCTTGAGTTTATTAGACCCAAGGAGTTTGATGAGAATATTAAGATTGTGCACAATTGGGGTGACATAATCTTGTACCCTATCTCTACTATTTTCAGAGTATGTGGTTTTAGGGGAACCCCATAGTTTCTCCCTTACTAGGTCCCTTTGAAGATAGGCATTGCTAAGATTTTGAGGCAAATTGGAGGCCTACAAGAAGTAGAGTTAACAAACAAAGGAAGGGGGACAATTTTCCCAACAATCACTATGACACATCAGTTTGTGGTCACCAAGGGTGGTTGGTTGCTAGGTTTACTGATCCAGAGGACTTCTTTAACAACATGTTCAAGAAGAAAGTTAGGTGTGGAGGTAGAGTTCATCAATTTCACTTTCTTGAAGACCTAATAAGGAATGAATTCAACTTGGATGAGAAAGAAGTAAGAAAAGAAAAGAAAAATGGTTGGCATTCAAGAAGACCCTTGATTTTGTCCAACATTTTGACAAGAACTATGATCCCTTAGCTAGTTTTTACCCCTTTGAAGAGAAGATTAAGTTTCTGGTGATCTATTTTGAGGATGCAATGTAGTCCTTAAATGAGAAGAAGAATATTGTAATAAAAGTAGGCTTGGAGAAAGCTAAACCTGTTTTAGCTAAGCCTATTTTTGCCAAGGTGGTTCCCTCGGGTGAGTATGTGATGTATAAAATGTTAGGGTATAATATAGTGATGCCCATGAAAGATGAGCCTTCCACCTCAAAGGAAAAAGGCCAATAAAGGATGTTACTGAATCACAAGCCTCCCCAAAAAGGCAAATTTTAGGAAAAGAAACACAGTCAAGTGAGTCCTTGTATTCTCCTTCTCAATCTCCATTACTCATAGGAGATGAGAATGCAATAGCTAAATGATTGTTGCAAGTCTTCGAGAGATAGCATGCACATATGGAGAACTACAAGAAGGAATGCTAGAAGAGCTAGCAGGTGCCAAAATGGACCTGACTATTGGTGAGTTTGTAGGCAGAGAACTGGACCTTGTCATTAAGGGGACTAGTGATGATTTTTTGGTGGATAATAACTTTCTTAAAACAAGAGCATTTTTACAATTTGTTTGGGGAAAACATATTTTCTAGTTCAAAGAAAGGTGTGAAAAGGGGAAAGTTGAGAAATCCCACAAAGATGCATCTGTTGTTGAAGTAGAAATAAAGTAAGAAATGCTAAGAGAGTTTGAGGCAATTACCCCTGAGCAAGGAAGGAAATTGATTATAGATGCTAGAGTTTTGATTCTTCCTGAATGGGACATAGCTAATGCCTTGATTTTTTATGTAGTTAGAAAAGAAACCAAGCCCCTGGAAGGGATAAACTATAGTAATGACCTTGCGGCCCTTGTTATGTGTTCACCAAAGAGGGAAGAAAGAAAAAGAAGGAAAGACTACTTGGAGTTTGTCTATTCAGGAGATATCATTGTCAAAAGGGTTAAGGATACAAGGGTGGTAGAAGTTGCCATCACAACTTTAGAATCTGCTATGTTTAGTATGATAGTGGCTGAGAAAGAAGTCAAGGAGAAAGTTGATCTCTAGGTTAAGTTAGAGGTGGTGTTAAAAGCCTATAATGAAGCTAAGCTTGAGATAGCTCATAAGGACAACACCATTGCAGAATTGAATAATTAGTTGGGAGGATGACATCAAAAGGGTGAGTCTTCCAATCTGATGATTGCTTCTTCTCCTACCAGACCCCCTCCTACTATCCCAATAATTGAATTCCCTCCTTCTTCCATGACTCATGGTTTTGAACCAGCTGAAAACATCCAAGATGAGATGAAGAGATTAAAGCAACCCAGGCCATTTTTGCACATAAGTATGAGGAGAAGGTCAGGGGTACAATTTTGAAGTTTGCTGATATAGTTGGGGCATCAATTGTGTATATTTATATGAATAGAATTTTGAATATTTTGAATTATGTGAAAGAGGATAAGGCTATTTTGGAGCCAATTTTGGATAAATGGATTGCTAGGGAGGCTGATTTAGAGCTCATATACTTATCCTAGGAGGAGGTAGGTGTTGATGCCACTATCAAAGCCACTCATGAGCTGGTAAAAGTTATGTCCAGGTTAGTAGAGGAAAGAGTTAATATAGAAAGAAAAGCAAACCTATATAGAAAAGGATATGTAGATCAGAAATTTGAATTGTTCCCTGGAGGATTTGTTAGTAATGATAAATTGAAAGATAAAGAGGTATGGCTTGGTGAGTTAGGACATAAGTTGTCACAAAGAATAAATGGCATCATAAATGCAGATGATACTTCCTTTTTCATTCAAACCATTAAGGAGATTGAAAAAATAAAATCACACTTTGGATTTTTTGAAAAAGAAGACAAACGGTTAAAGGAGAAGTGGAAAGGTTTAAATAAGATGAAAAAGAAAATTGTAGTTTCTCTTGGCCTAGTGATGAAACATTAAAGGAATGGGAAAATAAATATGTGATGAAAGAAATAGAGGCTTGGGAATAATCAACCGATGCTACAACATGTGACAACCCTTAGGCAACTGGAAGCGATTAGTTCTCGTAACAGATTATTTTTGGGGTAATCAGATTTTCAAATAATTGAAGATGCCTCACGCTTGACTTGCGAATATTGAGAAGTCGGTTGGCCTTTCTCCAGCTAGTTAACTAATTGTTTTTTCTCTTATTTTCTTTTGTAAACAATGTAACCTTTTTGAAGGGGGAAATTATGGTAAGAACAAGAGTACTTTCTAGGGAAGTTTGAAGCTTGTTGCATCCATCTCTCTATAAATGGATACCAGGACTACTTAGAAAATCATCACAAGAATTTTGTAAAAAGGCTATGCCAAAATGTATTCAAGATTTTACTTTTGTATTCTAGAGAACGATTATGTGTTTTTTGTAGAGCTTTGATGGGAGAATATTAATATACTGATCCGAACATTTTGAGGCTAGATTTATGTTGTCTTCCTATCTGTGTGATTGGTTATCATATTGATTTAATGATCTAGGATTGTTTGGTAAAATGGTTTGTAAGGAAAATTATGAGAATGTCTTAGGTTTTTTCCTCAAAGGGGGAAATTAAATATACTTAATTCCTTTTCATTGATAATCAGTAACTCTCCATGAATTTGATAACTGGGTCTAGTATGGGTCATTAGCTTATATATGTCAGGCATATATAGATATAATAAATCAAGGTGATGATGTGTATATGAATTTCTACTATCAACCTTCTATTCAATTCGGAATAACTTTGAAGCCCGAATAAGGCACTAGCATAGCTTGATAAAGTTTATGACCTTTTGGGTGATCAATTATAATGAAGATGAATCTTTCATTTATGTTTAGTTGTATTTAAATTGATAAGGTTTGCAGAAATATGCACTGGTTTTCTATAAGTCATCAAGTAAGATTGTGAGAGAGTAATCACAAAAGGTATACCTACCTAAGTTCTCTTGAAGCTTGTAGTGTAGGAGGTTTCTTTATAAACCTTGTCAATTGTTGTCTTGTGTTTCTATTCTTGTTGTTCTCTCTATATGTGACTGAGCCTTGAAAACCTCATTGAAAAAACAAAGTAATCAGAAATTGAGAACAACAAATACTTCTGCAGAAAGTATGTGATACAATAAGGGGCCTGCACATGCAGGAAGGCACATTGCCTAGAGCATACTGCTCATTACAAAGGAGTCTCATTGAATACAAAGAGGTTATAACCACCTCGATATAATTGGACAACTATCTAGAAGAATGAACTGTTAGTGATAGCATCTACCATGCCTGATTACAATCCTAGTTAAGCTCAATACCAAAGGCCTTTGACCTCTTACATATACCCAATCTGATCTCCAATGATTGACCAACTCCTCTACCTGAAAGATATTACATTATTTTCACATTACATTCTATGACCATGTCCTACAATGAGATCTTACATCAATTTATACAAACCCTAAGGCCTAAACCAATTTAGTCGACCACCTAAAAGATATTACAATAAGATCATTA
Organism: Cryptomeria japonica; assembly: GCF_030272615.1. NCBI lineage: Eukaryota > Viridiplantae > Streptophyta > Pinopsida > Cupressales > Cupressaceae > Cryptomeria > Cryptomeria japonica. Next base: position 661,197,148 of record NC_081413.1, read on the forward strand.
CATACATCCACATTACAATGATATACCATGTTGGCTTTAGACCAAAACAACATTAACCAATCCATAAATCATCCTAGTAAAATGTAGAGAACACTTAATAGCATATTACATGATACATGTCCATAACCTAGATAGATACCAGACCTAATTTGGGTCTGCCATGCCAAAGTGATGTCTCCAATCAGTTGAGACATGAACAAATATCACCTTTTGCATCCTGAATTCCATCTAGATTCTGCACCAACACCACTTATGCATCCTATCAAATATTCTCAGTAAAAGCTTCACTGTTAAAACCCTAAACACTTACCGATGTAGGCTTACTAGAATGTATGATAGTGTCCAATCATCAAGTCAATAACAAATAACCAAAACATGCTCCAGAAATATGAAACATATCAAACTAAACATATTCCATTGATCCAGACATGTCGGTAGTATCCAACTAATAGTCCCTTCTTCCAGTAACACTAGTTCTTCTGATGGTAACCAATCATAAAAGCTAGTGTTGACATCAATGACAAAACATCAATGCAACACATAATCAATTCCTTCATATTGCCAACAATATCCCACTTTGGCATTGATGGAAATACTATATGTGAAAAAGAAAACATCTAAGTACCAAGAAATACCAAAAATTTCTCATACAAGATATAATAATGAAGAACTGAAATATCCTTGCAACTCCCCCTGAGTAGTGCAGTCTAATTTGAAACTGATATGAATCTCTCCCCCATATGAGATTATTTTTCACATCATATATCTCTCCCCCTTTGACATAAATGCCAAATATATGACATAGATATCAAAATCCTATGAATCTCAAAGTCGACTACTCCCCCTAAGTAGTAGCACCACTACATCAATCCAGAACAAGGATAAAGTTGATGATGCATATCAGACTGATGCTCTGCTCCATCAATTAAGTTTTTTGGGGGGGGGTAGATACCCCTAACCCATCTCTCAAATACTCAAATGATTCTCAAAACTGTAGTTTAGTGAATATATCTGCAATCTACTCTTTAGTGTTCACATAAACCAATTTGACTTCTTTTTCTTCCAACTTTTCCTTCAGAAAGTTATATTTAATTGATATGTGCGTGGTCGTAGAGTGAAATACTAGATTCTTAGACATGTAAATATATATAGAGTTATCACAATAGATAACTACCATCTCCCTGCAATTTACCTTGATATCCTTCAACAATTGCTTCATCCACAATAGTTGTGTGCAATTAGTTGTTGCAACAACATATTCAATTTATGCAATAGATAAAGAAATGCATGATTATTTTTTTCTGATCCATGAAACTAATTTATTTCCAAGAAAGAAAGCTCCACTTGAAGTGCTCTTCCGGTCATCAGTATCACCTACCCAATTTGCATTTGTATATGCCCATAAAGTGAAGTTATCATCTCTAGAGTACCATAAGCCATATTCTATTATTCCTTGCAAATACTAGAATATCCTCTTTACTGCACATTCATGATTTTATTTATGATTACTTTGATATCTTGAAAGAATACTTACTGCATTCATAATATCTGGTCTAGTCTGAGTTAGATATAACAAGCCACCAATCATAGACTTAGACCTTGTCGAATTTACCAGTGTTGATGTGTCTTTGATAGATAGTTTCTCACTTGTCACCATAGGAGTACTTACCGGTTTGGAATTATCCATACCAAAATTCTTCAATAATTCCATTAGATACTTAGTTTGACACATAAAAATGCCTTTATTAGTTTGATTAATCTGTAAACCTAAGAAAAATCTCAACTCACCAGTCATAGACATTTCAAATTCATCCTTCATATTATTAGAGAATTCCATGCACAATTTATCTTCACCTCCAAAAATGATATCATCAATAAATACTTTAATAATCAAAATATCATCATCAATGATCTTTTAATTTAGATTGATGTCAACATAACCTTTAGTAAAACCAAGCTTCAAAAGATATTTATCCAACCTTGCAGACCAAGCTCTAGGAGCTTGTTTCAATCCATATAATGCTTTCCTTAACCTGCAAACTATATCTTTGTCACATGTCAGTGAAAATGCATTAGGGTTCTCAATGTATACTTCTTCCTCAAGTTCACCATTCAAAAATGCATATTTAACATCCATTTGATAGACCTTATAGTTCTTATAAGCTGCATAGGCAAGAAATAGTCTAACAACTTCAATTATAGCTACTAGTGCAAATGTCTCACCATAATCAATTCCTTCCATTTTAGAATACCCTTTAAATACTAGTTCAACCGTGTTTCTTACAACTTGACCATCCTCATTTAGTTTATTTTTAGAAACCCATTTAGTTCCAATAACATTCTTATTTTTTAGGCTGGGGAACTAAAGTCCAAGTCTTATTCTTCTCTATCTGATCTAATTCATCTTTCATAGCCTTTAACCAGTATTCATCTTTACAAGCTTCAATAACAGATGTCCGTTAAATTTGAGAAATAAGACATACCTCTTCATTTGCTACTCTTTTTCTTTTCATAACTCCCTTGTTCTTGTCTCCAATGATTTGATCTTTAGAATAATTTAATCTTACATACCTTGATGTCTTCTAAACTTCAGGTTCTCTGTTTTGATCATCAGTCATAGTTGAATTTTTTGATTGTACCGATGTAACTATCTCAATGCCTTGTACTAGTTGAGGTATTACTGGATTACTTATGATCATTTCCACTACTGGTTCTATGTCATATGATATAAATTAATTTATATATTCCTCCTCCACTTTCACCTTTGTGCTCTCCACAATTTTCTGCAATCTTTTGTTATAACATCTATATGCTTTGCTATGAAATGAATATCCAAGAAATATCCCTTCATCACTTCTAGGATCAAAATTCTGAATTGAATCATCCCTTTTGATATAACATTTACTTTCAAAAATTCTAAAATATTTAAGAGTAGGTGTATGTCCAAACCATAATTCATAAGGATTCTTATTGGTTTCACCTTTGATATGAACTCTATTGAATGTGTAGACTGTTGTACTCACTTCTTCTCTCCAGTAGATGTGAGGCAATTTGGCTTCCATCATCATGGTTCTTGTTTCATCCAAAATGGTTCTATTCTCCCTTTCTACTACTCTATTCTTCTGAGGAATCTGAGGCATAGATAACTATTAAATTCATGAGATGTGAACTCACCACCTTGATCTGATCTCATACATTTGATTTTTATTCCACTTTTTGTTTCCACCATTTCTTTAAAGATCTTGAATTTTTGAAAACCTTCAGAATTCTCCCTTACAAAAGTCATCGGCATCATTATAGAGTAATCATCAATTATTAGCATGAAGTACCTATCACCTTGAAATCTTTTGGTCCTTGTTGGACCACATAAGTCATTATGAATCAAATCAAGAACATCATTAGATTTATCATGTATTCTCTTAAAATAATTTCTAACTTGCTTTCCCAATTGGCATTCCTTACATACCGAATTATGAGGCTTTATAATCTTAGGTATATCTCAAACTTCCTTTGTTGAACTGATCTTAACAATACAATCAAAATTAACATGACACAACCTCTTATGCCATAACTAACTCTCATCAATATGAGCAATCAAACATGTCTTATCATCGGTGTTCAAGTGAAAGATATTACGTCTAGTCTGAGTACCAATTGCAATCTCCAAGCGAGTTTTGTTAATGATTTTGCATTTTTTATCTTTCAACTGAAGTTGGAATCCCTTATCCACCAATTGACCAACACTTAAATGATTATGCTTCAATCCTTCTACATAATTAATATTATCAATATTATGCTTACCATCTAGAGAAATAATACCTCTACCTTTGATCATACATGCTTTGTCATCCCCAAATCTAACTTGACCACCATTGTACTCTTGTAGGGACACAAATTTTCTTTTATCTCCAGTCATATGATGTGAGCATCCACTATCAATTACCCATTCATCCTTGTCTTTAACTGTTGCTGCCAGGGCCTTTTCTTCATTCTTGATAACCGGTTATGGTTCATCTTCCTTTATAGTATAGAACACCCATTCCTTTCCACTATGGGATACACTAGAAGAGTCTTCTACCAGTTCATCATCTGAATCAGTAATGCCTTCCTCATCCGCTATGTAGCATAGTTTGTTTTTCTTGAATCTAAATTTTTTTTCGATTAGGCTTAAATGATTTCTTAACTATTTCTTCAAATCTTGCATTCCTTTTAAGAAATCTAGATGTAAAATGACCAATCTTATTACATGAAAACATTTAAAAGGTACTTTTCCTTCATACTTACTTCTTGTTGGTTCTTTAGGTACTCTTCTAGCAAATAATGCTTCAAGTTGCTCAAATTCTTCATCCTCTTTCCTCATTTCTTCCAATTCATTTGCATATAGGACTTTCCAAACACTTTTTCCAGTAGATGATGATGCATGAAAAGCAGGTTCAGACTTTGGAGCTCCAAAGGGTCCAAATTCTTCAAGCTCAGAAGCAGATAATTTTCCAATCAGTTTGTCACTGTTAAGTGAAGTGTTTTCCATTATTCTCAATTCATTAACTACAGTAGCATTCATCTTGTATGCTAGTGGTAGGGCTTTGAAAACATTAACAACTATTTCATCTCCATTCAGAGATCCTCCAAAACATTGAATTCCCATGACAATCTCATTTACTCTTTGCATAAATGTAGCAATTCTTTCATTATCTTTCATCTTCAAGTTCTCATATCTTACTTGGTAACAATCAAGTTTAGAAATTTTGACACTAGGCTCACCTTCATTCATAGTTTTCAATTTATCCAATTGACCTTTGCAGATGATTTATCAGTCAATCTCATGATTTGTTGATCAGTGAGTGAACACAAGAGGGCTTCTCTAGCTCTACAATCATTTTCAATATTTTTTTCCAAGTTTGCTGGAGCATAATTGCCAAATGTCTGATCACAATGTGTATATCCTTTATTAGTGATCTCCAAAATATCCTTGCCAAGACATCTAAGATGAGTTTCCATTCACATTTTCCTTATCCCATAGTTTGTTCCATCAAGCTTAGGGATTTCTCTTCTGAAAATAGCAGCCAATGGATTTAAATAATTAGTTGCCATAGGATCTACCTCAAGCAGTTAAGCTTCTACAAAAGAGGACCAAATCTATAATACCAATTGTTAGAATAACTAGTGGACAACTAAGAGTGGGGGGGTGAATAAGTTGTCAACAATTTATATTAATCATACCACTTTATAAACTTTAACTGGAGCACATAAAAATTGAATAGAGGAATATCAAAAATAGATACTGGTAAGCAATAAAACTTAAGTATGAAATAGAGAATTAACACAATGCAACCATACCACATAACACCATGATTTGTATGTGGAAAACTCGGTAAAGGGAAAAACCATGGTGAAAAGCCTACCCATAGTCAGATAATACTTCTGCAAAAAGTATGCAATACAACAAGGGTCTTGTACATGCAGGAAGGCACACTGTATAGAGCATACAACTCATTACAAAGAAGTCTCACTAACTATAGAGAGGTTATAACCACCTCAATATATTTGGACAACAATTGAGATGAATCAACTACCAATGATAGCATCTACCATGCCTAATTAGAGTCTCAGTTAAGCTCAATACCAGAGGCCTTTGATATCTTACATAAACCCAATCCGATCTCCAATGATCGACAAACTCCTCTATCTAAATGATGTTACATTATTCGCACATTACATTCCATGACCACGTGCTACAATGAGGTCTTACATCAATTTATATAAACCCTAAGGCCTAAACCAATTAGGTCGGCCACCTAAAAGATATTACAATAAGATCATTACATACATCCAAATTACAATAATATACCATGTCAACTTTAGAATAAAACAACATTAAACAATCCATAAATCATCCCAGTAAAATGTAGAGAACACTTAAGAGCACATTACATGATACCGATCCATAACCTAGATAGATACCAGACCTAATTTGGGTCCACCATTCTAAAGAGATGTCTCCAATCAATCAAGGAACAAACAAATATCACATTCTAGATTATGAATTCCACCAAGAAGCTGTACCAACACCACTTATGCATCCTGTCAAAGATTCTCAGTAAAAGCTCTACCAGTAAAACCCTAAACCCTTACCGGTATAGGCTTACTAGAATGTATGATAGCATCCAATCATCAAGTCAATACCAACCGACCAAAACATACTCCAGAAACATACAACACATCAAACAAAACATATTGTATTGATCCAAACATGTCGACAGTATCCAACTGATAGTCCCTTCCATCGGTAACAAAAATCTATCTATCGATAACCAATCATAATAGCTATTGTTGACATCAATGTCAAAACACCAATGCAACACATAATCATTTCCTTTATATTGCCAACAAAGACATGTTTTTGTTACACAAATTTATGAGAGTTGGCTATGGCATAAAAGGGTGTTTCATGTGAATTTTGATTGCATTGTGAAGATTAGTTCAACTAAGGAAGTTAGGGATATATCTAAGATTATGAAGTCCTATAATCTGGTATGTAAAGAATGTCAAATAGGTAAACAGGTGAGAACTGATTTTAGGAGTATACAAGATAAATCAAATGATGTTCTTTATCTTATTCATACTGATTTATGTGGCCCTACTAGAGTTAAAAGTTTTCATGGTGATACATATTTCATGCTAATCATTGATGAATATTCTTGAGTGATGTGGGTTACTTTTTTCAGAGAAAAATCTTAAGCATTTGAAAAGTTTAAAATATTTAAGGCCAAAGTAGAAACTGATGCAGGATTGAAGATTAAATATTTGAGATCATATCATGGTGGAGAATACACATCCGGTGAGTTTAATAACTTTTGCGATAAGCATCATATAAGAAGACAATTGTCTGCTCCTCGGACACATCTACAGAATGGAGTTGGGGAAAGGAAGAACAAAACTATCTTGGATGCTTCTAGAGAAATCATGATGGAAGGTACTCTACCTCATATCTACTGGAAAGTAGTGAGTACAATGGTTTATACATTCAACAAAGTATATATCAAAGGAGAAATAGGTAAGACACCTTATGAATAATGGTTAGGCAATACACCTACAGTTAAGTATTTCAGAATTTTTGGTAGTAAATGTTATATCAAGAGAGATTATACTATTGGAAAATTTGTTCCTAGATGTGATGAAGGCATATTTCTTGGTTATTATAATGAAATAATAGCATATAGATGTTATAATAAGAGATTGTAGAGAATTGTGGAGAGTTATAATTGTAGACACTTAAAAATAATTATTTTATTATTTTTAATTCCTAACATAATTAATTAATTTAATCATGTTAGTTCAAATTCTCCTCAATATTAATTAATTATAATTAATATTGTCACTATAGTATGTGACTGATTTATTTAATAAATCAATCCCTTTCTTTATTCTTCTAAAAATTGAATCCCCACAAATCTTCCTTGTAACTAATTAATTTCAATTAATTAGTTAACCTGCATGACTCCTCCAAATCATCTTCCTAATTTATCATTAACCTAATAAAATCTTCTAGAAACTCCCTAAACCCACTTAACATTATTCTTCTAATTTTTAATTCCCCCACTCATTCTCTCTCTTGGTCAAATCCTCCTACAAATCCTATCCCACCTAATTCTTCCTCTAATCCTCTCCTAATGAGTTGCTAGTGGCTAATCATCATGATTAGCCACAAAGTCAACTCCTTGTCCCTTCCATCCAACAACTAGCTTTTAATGCTCTTTTTGTAGGTGAATGCGAGATTTTCAAAATCTTGCATTCCTCTAGGCATCTCCTCCCCCAAGGAATTTTTGATTTCTTCTTATTCCTCCAATCCCCATGATCATCCCTTTTTGGAGAATTTTAAATTCCTCCTCCCTATTCTTCAAGGAATGTCACATCCCTTGCTCCTTTCAAGGCACATTGGGAAGTCTTCCCAATGCACCTTGCTCTTCTCAAGGCACCTTGGGAAGTCTTCCCAATACACCTTGAGGAGTGTGGAGACAAGAAATGCCTTTAAGGCATATCTCTTGGTCTCCACACCCTCTCTTAGGCCTTGTGTGAGCTCACAAGCAATCCTAGCCCTTCATCTTGGATCCATCCTAGCCATCCATTTTTCCTCTCCTCTTCCTATAAATTGAGGACTCCATCCCTTCATTCTTCATCTCCAAGTTTAGTAATCTTATGCTACCCTTTTGAGCCTAGGAAAATCATCTTAGCATCATTACCATGTCAAAATCATCTCCCATTCATACTTGATCATCTCATCCCCATCATCCCTCAAGATTCATCTCATTTGTGTACAACATTGGAGAGCCATCCACATCAAACAAGCAAGAGGAACAGACCAAGTGGAACATCATACAAGGGTGCCTTCACTTCATCAAGCTCCATCTAAAGGAGAAGGTAAGAGAAGCAAGGTATAAGCATTTGACTTAATGTTTTATTTTATGTGATTTCATTTATGTTTCACCTTCTTTTGGTTTTAGTGTTTGATTTGCATATTAACAATCTAATTCCACCTTGCTTCATTTTATCCTCTTCATTTTGGCATGCCCAGTGGGACCCACATCCCTAAGAACTAATATTTTTTTGAGTTTTTGTGAGTTGTGAGATGCAGGTTCTGGAACAACACGAGAGATAGAAAATTAGCGTGAGTGACTTGAGTTTAGCGTGACAAAAAACCTGCTTCAGCACGAGTGCAGTCGCATTAGCATGAGCGCTAGCGCACCAGCGCGATCGCTTTGACATATTTTGAACTTTTCCGGCTCGTCGTTTAAAATTTAAAATTTTTCTGTCTATTTGTTTGTTTACTGTGTGCACAGGCATTTTAGTGCGAGCGCAAGCATTTTAGCGCGAGCATTTTTTATCAATGTGAGTGCTCTTGTGACATTCCCACTTAGCTATTTGAATTTAAATTTCAAAAATTTCTTACCTGCTAACTTCCACAAGTTTTTGTTTTTCAGGTTTCAACACGGGCGCAGGCATTTGAGCACGAGAGCAGGCGTTTTAGCATGAGCATTTGTGATCAGTGTGACAAATAGGTATAAACCCCTTCTCTATCCTATATTTTCTGTATTCTTTGTTTAACTACTTTTATTTAGTTTAGTGTGTACATAGGCGTTTCGACACCTGCACAGGCATTTTGACACTTGCGCAGGTGTTTTAGCATGCCTGACTACACTTTAGCACATGTGTTGTATGTGTAGTATAGTTAAGACTAATTTCTATCTTTTTAGTTTTGCAGTTTAATTCGACTGTTCAAGACTAAACAAAAAACAAAAACCAACTACTAATCTCATTTTTGTAGGTTGCTTAGCAGATTCAACTAAACATTGTGCTATTTTTTTTTTTTCAGTTAGGTACCTAGATGATTAATTAAAAAGGGAATGAATTATTGTTTTACATATTTGGAGAAAATCATAAAGGTAGGAGAGTATGCTCTCGTCTATCTAGACGATCAAAAATCCAGACCCTCCAACCTTTTCTTGTTTCATTGCATGTTTACCTTTAGCGGGCCTGCCCTCCCAGCTTGCTCTTTGAGAAGGTAAGAGGGGAACAACCCAAGTGAGTGCACTCAAACCTGGGGTTCCCAACTCACTATAATAAATAGGCCATTGACTACAAAAGGGTCAATGGTTGGGGCTATATGAGAGTTCACTCTCACATTAGGTGCTTAGTAGGATCCTAGAGATCTCAATCACTCTTGCATGACTACTAAGTTCTTGGTGCTTCACTGGGCTATAGGCCTCAGTTGCGCTTGCACAACTGCAAAGGGTAGCTCCTAACGGGAAGACTTACTAAACACCTTGTTCATAGTGGCCAAAAACCTTCTAGTCATTGGTGCAGGAGGTCGAACCTCCAAAGCTGTCCATATTTTTATGGCCCTTAGTAGAGACACAAAGTTTTCCATGAGGATTTTTCATGGGATTTGGTGCTTGGCTGCCCTAGAGAAGTGAGTGTGGTGGAGGGGAGCTAGTAGGGGCAAGCATCTAAGTGTCCTCTTTGGGTAGGTGTAGCTGGGAAACCAATTGGGATCCAATGATTATTGTCCTTGCCATCCATAAGAATGTTGTGTATGAGCATGAGTGTCTTTGAGATAATATGCATTTGATCATTGTGTTTTCCTTGTTTGGTACATACTTGCCAAGAGTAGACAAAAGACACATCACTATCCCCCAAACATTTTCCAAAAAAAAAAAAAACACTTGTCAAGACACAAACAATTGTCCAAGTCATTACCCACACAAAGTCCAAAATTGCGTCCAAACTTCATCCGTCCCATGTCTCATAAGCCCAAGTGAGAAAACTAAGAGTCCATGCTCTCCATCAAGGTTTAGATTCCTCTTATAAAACACCAACTACCATCAAAATTAGGGTGGTCGTGCCTCTTTGTACAACTTACCATTCAAATCGATCCTCTTTGAGTCATGTTCATGCTAAGAGAAACCTAGTCATAAAGTTTCTTCTAAGTCGTCACTATCACACCTCCTCAATCAATCATCCTCAAATTTCCTAAGGACTTAGCACATCAAATCAATTATCAAAATCCAAATCCAATCATCTATAATCCAATTTAACCTCACATTAAGGTTGCATGCCTTGTGTAGTTTCATTTAGACCTCATCATTTGGCTCTTGTGCTTGAAGAATAATCCTCTCCAAGTACCTTTTGCCTAATCCTTTTTTATTGGAGCAAGACTCTTAACTCACGCCTTTACTTTGCTTAGGGTCATTAGTCAACCCTTAGTGGAAGAGATTCTTTTTAATCATCATTCCAAGGTCTAAATCCTACCCAACTTGGTTATTACCTTGCTTAGAGTTTCATCCACCACCTAAAATCCTCATCTAAAGACTAAGCTATTAATCCTAATCAAATCCAGGCTCTAATCTAAGAACCCCACCAATTAGAAAAATCATTTGTCATCAAAGACAAAATCCAAATTCCACAAAAATCTTGCTAAGTCCTTTCATCAAAGATTTTCTTCCTCCAAGCTCTTCTAAGGTTATTCGTGTATGGTCACAACTCGATCTTAGAAGAAAAAGATGGTTGAACACTAATATGGCATGTCGGACATTAGTGTCGTATATGAAGATCCCACACAAGACCCTACATAAAGTGGGCAACCTAGCAATCAAGATCAAAGCCAAAATCCTAATATGGTTAGCCAAGATGAACTCTCTCCAGAAGTGCAAACTTTCTTAGCGGGTTCCTAAAACCAAGAGATGATTGAAAAATTCATCCAACATAATCCTACGACACTTCTAAAAACTCTCCTTGAAAATGGAGCTCAACTTTCGCCTGAATTTGACAAATCCACTCTCCGCCAACAACCACAAGGAGACCTTGCCCCCTTACAAAATGTTGCACCTATTTCTCAAATTCAATCAATTGCAGCCCCATCAATCATCCAAACTCAATCAATACCACCTGTGGCACCTCCCACCATGGTCTCCATCCCACCTTCTTCCTTCTTACCATCCATACCACTATCGAACCCGAACTCATCTATTCTCCAACATGCTACTATACCACCTCCCTCCATTCAACCACATATTTATGTTCCACAAACATCACTTCCTATCAACAATATCACAAACTACATCCAGGCCGCATTCAATCCTGTCACAACAGTTTGTGGGCCGCAACCAACCATCACTCAAATCCTGACTACATCAATTATCACATCTCATATTCCTGCCTCCTCCTGATATCAATACGTTGGTGGTGGTACACCTTCCTTGACTCATCCAATCCTTGGGGCAAATACAATTCATCATTATCAAAGTCCACAACAAGACCTCATCAAGGAAATTCAAGACATGAAAAATATCATCAATGACATGAAAGAAGGGACTAATAAGAGGAAACCATACTCATTTGATGAATTTTTTCCTTGCCCTTATGACCCGTCTATATTAGTTTCACCTTACCCTCTGGGATTTCAGATCCCTAAATTCACCAAGTATGAGGGCAAAGGAGACTCCCGCGACCATGTCCAAGAATTTCACATCTTATGTCAAGAAGTCTCCTATAGTGAACTTTATCTTCATAGACTCTTTCCCAAGAGTCTCATGGGAGATGCCCTGACATGGTTCTCATCTCTACCACGAGGCTCCATAGTCTCCTTTCTGGACTTGGCAGAGAAATTTGTGGCTCACTATGCTTAAAACATGGCTAATGACATTTCTATGATGGATCTATGTAACATGAAACAAAGGCTCAGAGAGACTTTCACCAGCTTCCTACAAAGATGGTGATATCTTATAAAGAAATTCTAGTGGGACATGCCAAAACAACATCAAATTGAGCTATTTCAAAAGAACTTGGTGCCTGAACTTTCAAGACCCCTAACATCCCAATGTATCAAATACATCCAAAAATTGACCGATAAGCACTTCTCTCTTGAACGTGTCTTGTTGGAGGAAGGAACCTTGAAACATTACCAGAAATCGACACAAAGTTCTTCCTCTTATCATAACGACAAGCCAAAATTCAAGCCCAAATTCTGGTCTAAAAACAAAAATGTGGTCAATGATGGTGTAACTGATGCAAAGCGGGTCCAAACAGTGGCTACTCCCCAAAAATCCACCACCAATAATCATCAATTCAACAATCAAAATAACCAAAATCAATCACAAAAACCTCACAACAATGTTTTAGTCCATGGACGACCACCCGATCAAATAACAGGACTACAAGAGATTTCACTCCTCTTACTGAGCCTATTGAAATGGTGCTTCAAAAACTTGTCCAAGCAGGTGCAGTGGTCTTTCTGATCACTCGCCCATTTTGATAAATCAATGATGACTAGTTTGTACCAAACTGGTACTGAGAGGGGGGCTGAATCAGTACTGATAAAAATAGTTTCTCTTGAACCGATTAGACTAAGAACCCTACCCTTTGACTGGCAAGCAATAACACTGGTCTAAACCAAATTACTACTAGTTAAGCACAGAGAAAGACATAAACCGGTAACTCAACTTTCCACACAATCTAAAATCTTATTTCCACTTCACCCATATGCATACACTAGTAATACTTTAACAGGAATGTAAAGACTTATAGATTCAACATGCTTTACCCCTTAATAGAGAATAACAAAGCATCATAAGAAAAGCATCACACATAACACCCATATTTTTTCACGTGGAAACCGAACTGGGACAAACCACGATGGGGATGAATACCCACAAGCTGTTCTTTGAACCCTTTTGAAGTCTGCTCTATTAGGAGCCTAATCTAGTTAAAGACTTTACAATAGGTTCTGTTAGGAACCAATCTTGCTAGGGATCACCCGGTTAAGGGATGGCTAACATACCCAGTTAAGGGTTGAACCTAGTTAAAGGTTACCTTGTTAGAGGATTTTAGAAATTTGTTAAACCCGATTAAAGGTTACAAATGCTTTGAAGGCTTTGAACTTTCCAAAAGCTTCAGATTTGTTCTTCAAGAATGTGACCCACATCATTCTTGAGCAATCATTAGTAAGAATCATAAAATACCTATCTCCATGCACACTCTTATTTTTCATAGGACCACACAAATCACTATGCACAAGATCAAGTAAATTGTTTGCAGTGAAAGGTTTACCTTTGAAGGTTGAGGAAGACATTTTCCTAGTTGATACTCTCTGCACAAAGGATTGTATGGTTTTCTCATCATAGGCAATCCTCTAACTGCCTTGATCTTACTAGCCTTCACAATATGATCAAAGTTTACATGGTAGAGTCTTCTATGCCATATCTAGCTATCCTCAAACTTAGCCATAAGATATATACTGACATTAGCATTTAGCTAAAATAGCTTACCTTTGGTCTGCATATAGGTAGCCATCAGTTCACCACTCTTTCCTTTGATTTTGCACACTCCATTTTTGAATTCTAGAGTGAGTCCATTATCATTTAGTTGAGCAACACTTAAAAGGTTGTGCCTTAGACCTTCTACCCAATACACATTGTCAGCACTACTTCTTCCATTCAGAGAGATGGACCCTCTGCCTTTTACCGTACATATTGCATCATTACCAAAATGAACCACACGACCATCATACTCTTCTAGAGATAGAAACTTACTCTAGTCACCAGTCATATGGTGAGAACAACCACTATCAATAATCAACTCATATGAATTATCAAAGCAGGAGACAAGAGCCTTCTTGTCAGACACATCTTCCTTGACTGCTACAAACATAATATCTTCTTTTTCTTCATCTTCTGATTCCTCATCAATGACACCTTCATCAACTGCTACAAAATAGATTCTTTGTTTTTCTCCTTTGAACTTCTTGAACCTCTCTTGTTTATCCTTGTTGTCACCTTTAGGGCAGTTTACAGCAATATGTCTTATCCAGTTACAAGAAAAGCATTTCAAAGGAAGCTTACCTCTATATTTACCGGTTCCCTTGGGAAGTCTCTTGGCAAGAAGAGTTTCAAATTCCATCAGGATCTACTCATCATCCATTTATCTACTTTGTCTTGGTTCACCACTGGTACTAGCTTATTTTCCTTTTCTGGATGGTGTAGTAGATGCTTTGAAGGCTGATTCAGTCTTCTGAATACTACCATTATAATTATTTAGCTCATAAGCTATTAACTTTGCAATGATGGAGTCAAGGGATAAGTTTGTCTTGTCTATAGACCTCAAATCCTAAATAGAAGCAACCCTTATTGCATAGACTGGTAATAATGATCTCAAAAATTTTCTAACAACAGTGGAATCTTCCATTTTACCACCTGCACTCTTGATATCTCCAACAACAATTTTGATTCTTATTCCATATTGTTGAATGGTCTCTCTTTCAACCATCCGCATGTCTTCAAACTTTCCCCTAAGGCTTTCTTCCTTAGCTTGTTTCACATGCTCATCACCACCATAGATATTCTCAAGGGCATCCCATACTTCTTTGGGATTCTCTTTGTCCTGAACATAAATAAACTCAATGTCAGATAAATTACTAATTAGGGCTTCCATGAATTGGCCATTCTCCTAAATCTCTCTATTTTAGTCATTGGTGAGAGTACTGGTAGGGATAACATAAGCATTCTCAACATAGCTCTAATGTTGAGCACACATGCTTCTGATGTATATCTCCATTCTGTCCTTCAATATTTTAAATTTGTCTTTGTTGAACTTTGGACCTTCCCTCTTCATCATTAGACTAGGATCTTTACCTCAAGAGGTTAAGCTTACAACCCAGAGGACCTGGAGGAAGCTCTGATACCAATTGATAAATCAATGATGACCATTTAGTACAAAACTGGTACTGAGAGGGGGGAGGTGAATCAGTACTAATAAAAATAGTTTCTCTTGAACCGATTAGACTGAGAACCCCGCCCTTTGACTGGCAAGCAATAACACCAGTCTAAACTTGATTAGTACTGGTTAAGCACATAGAAAGACATAAACTAGTAACTCAGCTTTCCACACAATCTAACATCTTATTTCCACTTCACCCATATGCATACACTAGTAATAATTTAACAGGAATGTAAGACTTACAGATTCAACATGCTTTATCGCTTAACAAAGAATAACAAAGCATCATAAGAAAAGCATCACACATAACACACATATTTTTTCACATGGAAATCCAACTGGGAAAAACCACGGTTGGGAAGAATACCCATAAGCTATTCTTTGAACCCTTTTGAAGTCCATTCTGTTAGGAGCCTAATTTGGTTATAGACTTTACAATAGCATCTATTAGGAACCGATCCTGCTAGGGATCACCCGGTTAAGTGATGGCTAACATACCCGGTTAAGGGTTAAACCTGGTTAAAGGTTACCTTGTTAGAGGATTTTAGAACTCAATGATTTTGAGTCACCCTATTAAAGGATTTACAACAAGCTAATTAAAGCTACACTGTTAAGAGATTTTCCAATTATTGAAGTGGTTAGAGGTCAACAGGTATTACAATGATCTGGTAACAACACTCAATGCCAATGCAGATCCACTTCAGTTCCTTCCTTCTGCACTCACACTCTATAGGTATCAATTCTCATATCTGGTCCAACAAGAATCACGTATCTTTGCACTTAGATACATACACAACATTTTCCAACAATGTCAACATGAAAAAAAACATCGACCTTAGAGGAAACAGATAGGTTGGTAGTATAAACCCTAAACCTTAAATATTTAGGTTAAGCAATTTAGTCGGTTGAATACTGACCATTGAACACTTTTCTTTGAATACAATGGTCTTTAACAGATCTCAAGATGTTCTCCATTGTTTGTTCTTCACCACATCTTGGAGGAAATAACCCATCATGCGTTCTCCACCGTTTGCAGAGACTTCGCACATTCCCGAGGTAGATAGGATCAATCTCCTTCATGCAAGATCGTTCACGTGCACAGAGTTGATGTGGCAACACATTCTCTTCTTCATTACAATGCTAGCACAACACACAATGTCATCTATTGAATCACATAGGCATAGAACACTTCAACCGGAAACCCTGAAGCTAAGACTGCCAATCGGTAGTCATACCATATGAAACCTTGATACAAAACATTTCATATACCAGTTCACATTCCAACATACCAGTTCTCTTTGGACAAACATACCACTTCACTTGTTCACATATACCAGTTCACATTTTCACATATACCAGTTCACATTTCAACATATAGGTTCACTTGGACAAACATACCACTTCCCTTTTTCACATATATCGGTTCTCTTGCAAGTGCTTACCTCAATATACCAGTTCACTCTTCATCATATTGATATCAATGACAAAATACAATATCATCATGTCAACATACTCTACACATATGCCAACAATCTCCCCCTTTGGCATTGATGGCAATATACAAAGATATGTTTGAGCTTTACATCTTCTCCCCCAATACTACAGATATCTTCTTCACTTCGCATCTTCTCCCCCTTTGACAACAATGACAAAGTGAAGGCATAAACATCTATGATCTACTATGCTGCTCCCCCTAAGCATTATCATTCTTCAACACACCAATCCTAAGAAAAATATATGAATGTAAGTCTTGACTAATGTGGAGCACACACCTTTAGTTCACCTCTTGAAGGGGTAGCACCCCTAATTCATGTCTCAAATAGGTAAAAGTAGCCTTCAGTAGAGGCTTGGTTAATATGTCTGCTAACTGCTCCTTATTGGAAACATGTTCCAATACAACTTCTTTGTTTTGAACCTTTTCCCTTAAGAAATGATACATAAGCTCAAAGTGCTCGGTTCTAGAATGTAAAACTGGATTCTTGGAGATGTTAATCACACTTGTGTTGTCACAAAATATACTTACCGGTTTATATACAGGAACTTTAAAGCCATTTAATACATGATTCATCCAAATTGTCTAGGTGCAGTTCATAAATGTTGCAACATAATCCACTTCTACTGTTGACTGGGAGATACAACTATGTTTCTTACTCATCCATGAGACTAGTCTTCCACCAAGAAAGAATGCACCACCGGTTGTGCTCTTTTAGTCATCCACATTACTAGCCTAGTCAGCATCTGTAAACACTTTTAGGTTGAAATAATTACTATATGAATACCATAATCCATAGTGAATAGTGCCCTTCAGATATCTCAAAATTTGCTTGACTGCTACCAAGTGGGATTCTCTTGGGCATTTTTGGAACTGTGCAGCAATGCCCATTGCATGTGCAATGTCTGGTCTGCTATGTACTACATAGTGCAATTTACCAATCATTGATCGGTATTCCTTCTCATTTACTAACCCTGAGTCATCCTCTTTGGATAATTTACAACCAGTCACCAACGGTGTACCAACCAATTTATTGTCTTCCATGCCAAAGGTCTTCAACACCTCTTTGACATATTTGGACTAAGTGATAAAGATTCCATCTTTCATTTGTTGAATTTGTAGTCCAACGAAGAACTTAATCTTCCCTATAAGTGACATCTCAAACTCCTTTTTCATCTCATCTACAAAATCATGACTCATCTTGTCATCTCCTACAAAGATTATGTCATCAACAAATACCTCACAGGTCAGAATCTAATCTCCTTTTGACTTTAGGTAGATATTACTATCCTCACTTGTTCTCTCAAATCCAATCTTCACAAGATGAGAGTGCAAGCATTCATACTATGCTCTAGATGCCTGCTTTAGTCCATACAAGGCCTTATGTAGCCTACACACCATGTCATTGTCTTCTAATAGGGAAAACCCATCTGGTTGCTCTATATACACCTCCTCTTCTAGTATTCCATTCAGAAATGAAGACTTTACATCCATTTGATATACCTTGAATCCCTTGAATGCTACATATGCAAGAAGCATACGAACTCCTTCCAATCTGGCTACTAGAGCAAAGGTTTCTCCATAGTCTTCTGCTTCTTCTATGACATATCCTTTACACACCAATCTAGCTTTGTTTTAACCATTGAGCCATATTCATTCAACTTATTTCTGAAAACCCATTTGGTGCCAATGACATTTTTATGCTCTGGTCTGGGTACCAACAACCATGTACCATTCTTTTCTATCTGGTCAAGTTCCTCTTCCATTGCCTTGATCCAGTCTTCATCTTTATGTGCCTCTCTGAACGTTTTAGGCTCAAATGCAAAGATCATGCAAGATTTTTCTCTTATCTTTCTTCTTGTAAGAATTCTTGCATCCTTGTCTCCTATGATCTACTTTGGATCATGATTCAGCTTTACATACCTAGGAATGATCTTAGTTGTTTTCTCTTTCTTTTCTTCTTCATCCTCATCTTCATCAGCATCAACATCCACCGGTGTAGGAGCATTGTTATTGGTGCTTGGCTATTTTACAACTGGTTCCCAGAAGTTTACTACCTGTTCATCTCTTACTTTCTCACTACCAATTTCCTCAGATTTCTCAGAGGTTTCATCAATTCTAACATTGATTCTTTCAACAATTCCTCAAGTCCTATTGTTGAAACATTTGAGAGCTTTTCTCTTTGTGGAATACCCTAGAAATATTCTCTCATCACATTTAGCATCAAACTTACTCTGATGTTCACTCCTCTTGATATAATATTTACTACCAAACACTCTGAAGTAGCTTACCACTGGTGTCTTACCGGTCCAATACTCATAAGGTGTTTTGTCCTTACCATTTTTGATGAGTACCTAGTTCAATGTGTAGACTGCAGTGCTCACCGTTTCTCTCCAAAAGGTGTTAGCAACCTTTCCTTGGATCAACATAGTTCTAGTTGCCTCAACCACAATCCCATTGTTTCTCTCTGCTAGGCCATTCTGCTGTGGAGTCCAAGGGGCAGACAGTTTCCTCTTGATTCCATTCTCTTCACAGTATTTGTTAAATTCATCAGAAATGAATTCTCCTCCTTGATCAGTTCTTAAGCGCTTAATCCTCTTACCACTTTCTTTTTCTACAAGTGCTCTGAAGGCTTTGAACTTTCCAAAAGCTTCATATTTGTCCTTAAAGAATGTGACCCACATCATTCTTGAGCAATCATCAGTAAGAATCATAAAATACATATCTCCCTGCACACTCGTAGTTTTCATAGGACCACATAAATCAATATGCACAAGATCAAGTAAATTGTCTGCAATCAAAGGTTTACCTTTAAAGGTTGAGGAAGACATTTTTCCCAGTTGATACTCTCTGCACAAAGGATTGTCCAGTTTGCTCAGCATAGGCAATCCTCTAACTGCCTTGATCTTATTGGCCTTCACAATATTGTCAAAGTTTACATGGCAAAGTCTCCTATGCCATATCCAGCTATCCTCAAACTTAGCCATAAGACATGTACTGACATTAGCATTTAGCTAAAATAGGTTACCTTTGGTTTGCATACTGGTATCCATCAGTTCACCACTCTTTCCTTTGATTTTGCATACTCCATTTTTAAATTCCAGAGTGAGTCCATTATCATTCACTTGAGCAACACTCAAAAGGTTGTGCCTTATACCTTCTACCCAATACACATTGTCAGCACTACTTCTTCCATTCAGAGAGATGGACCCTCTACTTTTTACCATACATGGTGCATCATTACGAAAATGAACCACACCACCATCATACTCTTTCAGAGATAGAAACTTACTCCGATCACCAATCATATGGTGAGAATAGCCACTATGAATAATCCACTCATTGGAATTATCAAAGTGGGATACAAGATCCTTCTTGTCTGACACATCTTCCTTGACTGCTACAAGCATACTATCTTCATTTTCTTCATCTTCTGATTCCTCATTAGTGACACCTTCATCAACTTCTACAAAATTGTTTCTCCAGTTTCCTCCTTTCAACTTCTTGAACCTCTCTGGTTTATCCTTGTTGTCAACATTAGGGCAGTTTACAACAATATGTCCTATCCGATTACAAGAAAAGCATTTCAAAGGAAGCTTACCTCTATATTTATCGGTTCCCTTGGGAAATCTCTTGGCAAGAAGAGCTTCAAATTCCATCAGGATCTCCTCATCATCCATTTCTCTACTTTGTCTTGGTTCACCACTGGTACTAGCTTCTTTGCCTTTTCTGGATGGTGTAGCAGATGCTCTGAAGGTTGATTCAGTCTTCTGAATACTGCCATCATAATTATTTACCTCATAAGTTGTTAACTTTGCAATGATGGAGTCCAGGGATAACTTTGTCTTGTCTACAGACCTCAACTCCTGAATAGCGGTAACCCTTATTGCATAGACCGGTAATAAGGATCTCAAAACTTTGCTAACAATAGTGTAATCTTCCATTTTACCACCTGCACTCTTGATATCTCCAACAACAGTTTTGATTCTTATTCCATATCGTTGAATGGTCTCTCCTTCAACCATCGGCATGTCTTCAAACTTTCCCCTAAGGCTTTCCTCCTTAGCTTGTTTCACATGCTCATCACCACCATAGATATTCTCAAGGGCATCCCATACTTTTTTGGGATTCTCTTTGTCCTGAACATAAATAAACTCAATATCAGATAAATTACTAATTAGGGCTTCCATGAGTTTCCCATTCTCCTAAATCTTTCTCTTTTGGTCATCGGTGAGAGTACCAGTAGGGATAACATAAGCATTCTCAACATAGCTCCAATATTGAGCACACATGCTTTTGATGTATATCTTCATTTTGTCCTTCCATATTTTAAAGTTGTCTCTATTTAACATTGGACCTTCCCTCTTCATCACTAGAGTGGGATCTCTACCTCAAGAGGTTAAGCTTACAACATAGAGGACCTAGAGGAAGCTCTGATACTAATTGATAAATCAATAATGACCAGTTAGTACCAAACCAATACTGAGAGGGGGGGGGTGAATCAGTACTGATAAAAATAGTTTCTCTTGAACTGGCTAGACTAAGAACCCCGCCCTTTGATTGGCAAGCAATAACACCAGTCTACACTTGATTACTACCGGTTAAGCACAGAGAAAGACTTAAATCGGTAACTCAACTTTCCACACAATCTAACATCTTATTTCCACTTCACCCATATGCATACACTAGTAATAATTTAACAAGTATGTAAGACTTATAGATTGAACATGTTTTACCACTTAACAAAGAATAACAAAGCATCATAAGAAAAGCATCACACATAACACACATATTTTTTCACATGGAAACCCAACTGGGAAAAACCACAGTTGGGATGAATACCCACAAGCTATTCTTTGAACCCTTTTGAAGTCCGCTCTATTAGGAGCCTAGTCCGGTTAAAGACTTTACAATAGCATTTGTTAGGAACCGATCCTGCTAGGGATCACCCGGTTAAGGGATGGCTAACATACCCGGTTAAAGGTTACCTTATTAGAGGATTTTAGAACCCAATGATTTTGAGTCACCCTGTTAAAGGATTTATAGCAAGCTGATTAAAGCTACCCTGTTAAGGGATTTTCCACCTATTTAAGTGGTTCAGGGTCAACAGGTATTACAATGATCTGGTAACATCACTTAATGCCAATGCAGATCTACTTTAGTTCCTTCCTTCTGCACTCACACTCTGCAGGTATCAATTCTCATATCTGGTCTGGCAAGAATCACGTATCTTTGCACTTAGATACACACACAACATTTGCCAACAACCTCAACATAAAAAACAACATCAACCTTATAGGAAACAGATAGGTCGGTAGCATAAACCCTAAACCCTAAATATCTAGGTTAAGCAATTTAGTTGGTTCAATCCTGACCATTGAACAGTTTTTTTTGAATACAATGGTCCTGAATAGATCTCAAGACATTCTCCATCATTCATTCTTCATCGCATCTTGGAGGCAATATCCAATCACGTGTTCTCCACCATTTGCAAAGACTTTGCACATTCCCAGAGTAGATAGGATCAATCTCCTTCATGCAAGATCTTTCAAGTGCACAGTGCTGACATGGGAAAACAATCTATTCTTCATTACAATGCTAGCACAACACACAATGTCATCGGTTGAATTACATAGGCATAGAACACTTCAAACGGATACCCTGAAGCTAAGACTACCAACCAATAGTCATACCATATGAAACCTTGATACAAAACATTCCATATACCGGTTAACAGTCCAACATACCAGTTCTATTTGGACAAACATATCGCTTCACTTATTCACATATAACGGTTCACATTTTCATATATACTGGTTCACATTTTGACATACCGGTTCACTTGGACAAACATACAGCTTCCCTTTTTCACATATATTGGTTCTCTTGCAAGTTCTTACTTCAATATACCAGTTCTCTCTTCATCATATTAACATCAATGACAACATACAATATCATCATGTCAACATACCTTGCACATATGCCAACACATTTGACCCCAATAAACCCAAACCTAGATGGTATAATGAGAATGAGTATTATTAGTATCATTGTATCATGGGAAATGACACACAAAAGTGTATGAAGCTTAAAATTTACATACAAAATCACATTGATAGGGGTGAGATTGAGGTAACAAATGCAAAACTTGGTAACAACAATGATAAACTTAAAATGTACTAGGAACCCTTCCTGAAGTATGATAAAGGAAGAGGCTCATCATCTAACGCTATGAGTTATGACTATACCAATCACATAACCAGCTTTGACTCTTTAGTAGGTCGCATTGAGCCCGTAGACAACCATGTTAATGTCATAACTATCTAAGGAGGTAATCCTCCTTCTCCCCAAAGCAGACCAAACCCTGCTAGGATAGTCATTCAAGGCACCATGCCTTCTAACTCCCATCCCCAAAATGACTGTAATGTAACCACACGTCGAGGAAAATTCACCATCCAAGGAGTCCATCCCCCACCAAACCCCCCACCCATGTCTTCCACCTACCAATATGACCTCCTTGAGAAACTTGGGAGGAACCCTGCACAGATTTCTATTCTAGAATTTCTCAAGACTTCCCCTATGCATAAGGAAATTTTGGAACAAGCCCTCTTTGAGTCCCACGTTCACGATAACATCAATGCTACTCAATTCCAAGATCTCATTGGAAACCTTGCTTCCCAACAACACCTTGTATTTACTTCCAAAGATGCTCCTACGGATGAAGATCACAAAAAACCTTTGAACATTTAAGCCCTTATCCAAAAACACAAGGTCAAACATATTTTGATAGACGGTGGATCCAAACTTAATCTGTGTACATACAAGTTAATAAAACAATTGGGACTTTCTAAGGACTTGGTAGACACATCAGGAAGGATCACCATAAAAGCATATGATGATGCAGAAAGAGTTTCGAAGTGCACGATCACCTTACCTCTTCAAGTGGGCCCTATTACAATTGAAACCCCTTGCCAAGTACTATATCTTGATCTCCCCTATAATATTCTCCTTGGGTGGCCATGGATTCACTCCTTGCAGTTCATGCCCTCCACCTATCACCAATGCATCAAATTCCCCTATAATAGAAGAGAGATCACTATCAAAGGTGATCCCCAACCTTTTCAATATTGCAACCTATTAGAGGGGAAGCATCCATATCACTATCTGCTAAATAGACCCTCGCAAACGCGTCCATCTGACACATCAAATGTTGCCTCCACTTCATCCCAACCTGATAATCAAATCAAGATCTTGGACAATGGCTATGGAGAATACAAATTGGAGGACATATTATTAATAGGAAACCTCCCTCTCTCTCCTAAGTCATTTGTAAAACCAAAAGAGCTCAAAAAGGACCCGAAACTAGTCATGCAATGCTAAGACACTACCTTCAAGCAATGGGGCCCACTTGATGAGGAGAGCCTCAAAGTAGATGTCTCTTCATGGCTGTACTAGGAAGAGGATGAAGATCCAACAAAAATATCCAAAAAGATGTATCCAAAAGCATCAGTCATAGTTGAAAAGATGGGTTACAAAAGACATGGCCTAGGACCAGAGGAGAAAGGAATAAAAGCACCCATAAATCCTATCTCCTACAAATACAACAGAGGCTTCAGGTACACCTCGGTGCCTAAAATTACTATTGTTGGTGCCCCTTCTAGTCCTTCTTTGTATATCAAAAGTGTTGATGAAGAGGATTTCCATGAAATGCCTTATGAATACAAAAAATGATATCTTCTTCGACACTCATGTCAATAACATTTCCCCCATCCCCCCTTCCACCTCACACAAGCTACATCTTGTCCATCCTGAACTCATAGACTAGGGCCAACAAGACAAACCCACATTAGACATTTGCGTTGATGATAATGCTCTCATTAATCTCTTGACAATGCAAAATGTGGAAGATTGTAACAGAGTAGAGGGCATTCAACTACATGAAAAATGATACTTTGGTAGTCAGGTCAATGCCTTTAGCTGCAAAAAAGATAATCAAAGCAAAAAACATGATTCCTTAGGTGAAAACCTCTCTGAGGCACCTTTGGATGAGGAAAAAAAAAAACGTATCCAAAAGTGAAAACCTAGAAAAGGCACTTGATGAAGAGGGATTTGACCTCCCTACCATTGGTTACCTTCCGCAGGACAGATCGAATTTGCTGATAGAAGAAATAGATAGCATCAACATGGGCATGAAAGCCATTCCACAAAATGTGCTCATTTCTAAGTCCATCATAGAAAAAGAGAAACAATATTTCATCAACTTCCTTACAGAGGTAAAAATCGATTTTGCATGTTCCTATGTCGATATGCCAGGGTTGGATCCTGCCTTGGTGGTTCACAATCTTACTGTCCACCCAGATGCAAAACCTGTTGTAGACACCTAAAATTGTCATGTCTAATTAAATAAATATTTATTTTATTTAATTATTTTAAGCCTAATTCTTCTATTAATTAAATAAATCTTTATTTATTTAATTAATTGATTTATCCTCTTCTATCCTTATTTCTCATTTAAATAAATACATTTATTTATTAAAATAGCTCTTTTCCTAAATTAAATAAATATCTTATTTATTTAAATGATCCCACTTCTTCTATTAATTAAATGAATCTTTATTTATTTAATTAATTCATTAGCCTTTTCTACCCATGACACATGTCATTCATCTCTTAATTCCTACACTACCTACCCTTTCATTATTTTCTATTTCTTTTACCTACCCTCTAATCATAGCCGACCATTCATCATTTACACCTCTCAATCTTATCCCTCCATTTATTATAGTGTCTTTTATATAAGTAGATGCTTCCTTCATTATCAACCCTAATGAAGGTCTTCTAGCATTCGAACTATCATATGCAATCAAGCCTACTTGCAACCACATTTCTGTTCTTTGTTGAGCTCTTGTGCACACATAAAATCTGAGAGCAAATATATCAAGCAAGATAAATGGAGATAGGAAGAATGGAGAGTCAAACCCTATTGGACATGTGATGGTATAATATTTGTGATTTCATTTGATTTGCATTGTCTTAGGTAATCTTCATATGTTATGGTGGATCTTTGTTGATTGTTAGGCTAGGGTTTTGTGGTTGAATTCATTTAGTCTTTCAATATTATTGTTTCCACTTTTCACCATAAACATTTTGGAACTCCTGGTGGGACATGGATTTTTGTTAGATCTATGCTTTTTGCAGGTTTTTCTAACCCTATATTGTTGTTTTGCAAAACAATTTGGAGAAAACCTTGTGCAGCTAGGGTTTTGGACACAAAATCATGATCTTGGAGAGATTTGATCCAATCTCACAAAAGGCTTGGAATTGTTGCACAAAATTTTGTTGGTAGGTTGAAAACAGTATCAGGTGCTCTCAATCCAAAATTCAAAAATTTTGGAGCACGTTTTCATTTTCTATGAAGTTTTTATGATTTTTCATCAAATATTAATTTTGAGAGCAAATGAACAATTTTTTTGGATTTTCTTACATTTTTGGAAATATCTCATAATTATATAGAAGATCAGTTCTTTGTGATTTTAATTTTGATGCAAAATATTTCCTAAAAATTCGGATCTTTAAAAATTAGGGTTTTTCATTATTTTGATCAGATCTCACAAACACCTTTCAATTGTGGAATACAATTTTTGTTGCAAGTCAAGAAAATTATCAGAGGTGCTCAGTAAAAATTTCAGATTTTTTGGAGCATATTTGAATTTTGTATGATTTGTTTATGTATTTTCATAAAAAATTAATTTTGAGAGAAAATTAGCGAAATGTTTGGATTTTCTTACATTTTTGGAAATCTCTCAGAATTATACATAGGATCTATTCTTTGTGATTTCAATTTTGATGCAAAATCATTCCAAAAAGTTTGGATCTTTGAAAAATAGGATTTTTAATTATTTTACTCATCTCACAAACTGCTTGGAATTGTTGTAGGAATTTGTTTTTACAAGTTTGGAAGGTCATCAGGGGTGTCTAGTAAAAATTTCAGATTTTTTGGTTCAATGTTGCATTTTATATGAATTTTTTATGATTTTTCATAAAAAATTAATTTTTGGAGCAAATTAGCAAATTTTTTAGATTTTCTTACATTTCTAGATATTTCTTGAAATTTTACAGGCAGTCTTTTTTTATGATGAATCAGATCTTTGAATTGGTCAAAAAAATGCATTGTTGAAGGCCCCTATTTCACAAAGTCTTTTGGATCTAAAATTTACCTAACTTGTGTGCTTGCAAGAGGGGTATTATTGCAAAACTACTAACAAATCTTTGTTGTAGAATTTTGACAAGGGTTTTTGATCTTTATTGTGTGCCTTATTTTCATAGACTAGCAAACACTTCAATTGGTACAGTAAAATTGAACCAATGTCTTTTGTGTCTTGGGCAATAGGCTCTTTTTGTTTAAATCCCTAGAGGGCCTGTCTCCCCATGTGGTCATTAGGACTACTAGTGAGGAGAGAATGACCCAAGTGGTAGCGAGGAAAATCCATCCTCTTCTAAACCACTATAAACAACTGTATCCATGGTGAAAGCCATGGGTAACGTGTGCTGATTAATTCATACCGATACTATGTCTCCCCATAAACCCATTTGATCAGTTGTAGGGCGTAACCCCTATCGGTTGGGAGCCTTCTATATTTACAAAGCTGAAAGTGCCACATGTATGGCCACACAAGCGGATGCCCTTACTAGCACCTTTTTGTTTTAGAAAGTCAAAATCCTTCTAGTTGTTGGGGCAAGAGGTTAGACCTCTAGAGCCGCCCACACACATACGATTCTTAGTAGAGATACAAAGTTTTTCATAGGTAGTTTTCATGGGGACTTATGCTTGGCTGCCCCAGAGAAGTGAGTGTGGAAGGTGGAGCTAGTGGGGTCAAGCATCTAAGTATCCACTCTGAATAGCGTAGCCTCATGTGGGATCAATAACTATTGTCCTGGCCAACCATAGGAATTGTCCTTGTCTTCTTTTGAGCATTCAAACATTCAAGATCAAACATCAAAACATTGTGTCTTTTGTGTCTTCAAGTGTATGCAAAAAAAATTTACATCAAACAACACACTTTTCTTTGAGTCATTTTGAGTCTAAACACTTGCAAACATTGAGTCCTCATCAACATTGTGTTCTCTTGTCATGGAAAATAGTCAAATAAATTTAGATTTGGTTACAACAACAACTTCACAAATTGGAAAAATTGCACTAAGATTTTAGAACCGTGTCTATGAAGTATACAAACACATCGGTGTTCAGTATTAGGAAAAACACACAATCCAACAAACAAGAGCAATTAGTTTCAGAATTCTTGAGCTTCTGAAGTTATTTCTCTAGATTTTCATCTAGAATTCAACCTACCTTTGGGTCTCACAAAGTTCATCAGTTCTTTACACCTTGCATTACATTCACATTTGACTAAACTTGAGTTAAAAGGTCACTTGCTTGTCGTCATCTTGCTTTGCCAACACACTACATACAACAACATTTTGCTAAGTGGTCCCTCATCAAGGTCTATCACCTTTGGGTCTCATTTGGTCTTACTTAGACTCAAGGTCAACTTACCTCATCATGAGAAACTATCATCTCTTTGGAAGCCACACCTACTCTACTACATACATACTTGGTCTTACACTTTGGACATTGCAAGTAAACCTTAGATTCATTTACATTCCATCCAACTCTTGGTCTTCCATACTCTTTCCATTTTCATCTAGTCTCCCACATCTTGGTCAAGACCTAGTTCATGGTTGAAACCCATTCCCAAAAATCTAGGAGAGAAGCTAAAGAGGATGAAGAGTCCGCAAACATGAGTGCTTATGAGTATGACAATGATGTGTTTTTCAATTTTGATCATACTACATTACCTGACATGGATGCCTATAGAAACATTCCAAATGCTAAGAATATGGACAATACAAACAACAATGATACACATAATGACAATATGGACAACATTTCAGTACATTTAGTAGAAGTGGAAGACTCCATTATGGATCCCCGTTTCAATCTATTAGTTGAGGAAATAATGAGGAGAGATAGACAATATTTCTTACAAGTGATGGCACAAAGTGGAGCTAAGATCCCTCATGAATTACACATGTCTCAAATAATGGAAAATTGACCTTTCCAACAACCTCACCTTAACATGTATCAAAGGAGGCCTAATAGTGGAGGCACTATAGGACCACATATGGTGCCTGAATCACCATCATCTTTGTTTCAAAAACCTGATCTCCCATACACACATGGTCAAGCATATGATACTCACCTTCATAGACCATTATGGAAGTTTTATGCAAAAAAATATACTCAATCAAATATCAATGCTAAGGATCAACCACCAAAGCAATTAGATATCCAAAGGCATGATCAAAATTTGGACACAATGAAACCCCACATCAAATTTGGGGGCAACACATTAGAACAAACTCATGACATGCTTGTAGAGTATGGTATACATGGACAAAACAGATATTCCATTCTGCATCATGACTCTATACCAAGTGGTCCTTATACGCAACATCACTATAGACCTCCTCCACTTGAACATGTGTATGATCAATATCATCCATATATGTAGTATGCTCCTCCTCCACCTAGTGGTTTAGGCATGGGGTATGGTCCAAGAAGTCGATCTCCACCTAAGAACAATTTGGAACAACAAATTAAGGACTTACAAAAGAAAATGGAGGACATAAATACACCGAAGCAAACTTACACAATGAGAGACATATGTACCTATCCATTTGACAAAAGCATTCTAGTGCCTCCATTTCCTACATACTTTGTGACACCTAAGTTTGATAAGTACAGAGGAAAAGGGGATCCTAAGGCACATATAAGACAGTTTTTCACAGCTTGCATTGAGGTGGCAGTAGAAGAGACATATTTGATGAGATTATTCCCACAGAGCTTAGGTGATCAAGCTATGGAATGGTTCTCTCAACTTCCACCTAGAATTAAGTCTTGGGGTGACTTAGCGGAGGCATTTATCCAACATTTCTCATACAACATAGAGATAGACATATCGGCCACTACTTTGTGCAATACCAAACAAAGGGATGGAGAATCTTTTTCATCATTTTTACAAAGATGGAGAAATCTAGCCACTAGATGCTCTTGTGAAATTCCACAAAAACAAATGGTAGACATGTTCACCCAGAATGTCCACAGAGAAATTGGTTATGATTTAAGGAAATCTTGCTTGTCCACTTTCAAGGATGTCATTGAAAAAGGCTTAGCAATAGAGAAGGTCCTAATTGAGCAAGGCATCATCAAAATATTCAAAGAAAACAAAGAGGACTTTAAAGGAAAAGACAAGCCAAGATTTTGGAATAAAAACAAGAACACAATCAATGATGGTGTTGTTGATGCCAATATAGTATGACCCAAAATCATTTTTTCTGGATCAAGCTCTACAAACAATCAAGTGAATACTCAAACAACTTCCAAATCATGAAGGAAGTACACCCCATTGGGAGAACCACTAGAGTTAGTTTTCAAAAAGCTAGTGGCAAACAAAATAATAGCAATTCTAGATTTGCCTCCATACAAGACAAAGGTCAAACCAAATCGGTGGAATGATGATGAGTATTGTGAATTTCATAAGAGAAAAGGTCATAAGATAGGAAATTATCATCGGTTGAAGAACATCATACAAGATCTTTTTAATAGAGGTGACATTGAGATTGAAGGACACTCATCCAATCAAGAACATGAAATGTTTAAAGAACCATTCCCAAAACATGACAAAGGAAAAGCTAAAGCCACAGATGAGAAAACCAACTATACTTGAGCATCCTATAACTATGATTCAACTATAAATCACGTTTCAATGGACCATTATGTCTCTACCATTATCATCAAGGATAAAACGTCTGAGAATTCTACCCAAAAACCCAAGGTTGTCCTAAAAGGCATTGGATCTTCTTTCGAACCTAACTCTGAATGTAATGTTACAACTCATCAAGGTAAATTCACTTTGCTAGATGCTCCAGCTAAAAACACCGCTTCCTCAGCAGCCAAACCTAAGTATGACCTTGAAGAATAGTTAGGAAAGACACCCACGCTTATCTCCATCCTTGAACTTTTATGCATATCCCCTGCACATAAAGCCATTCTTGACAAAACTTTGAGAGACACTTTCATCCCCACTGATCTAAACATGGACCAGTTTCAAGCCATGGTGGGATACCTTTTGATTCCACACTCCCTTACATTTATAGAAGCTGATGATGCCTCCATGAGCCAACCACATAATGCACCTTTACACATTGAAGCCTTCCTACATAAACATCGAATAAAATGAGTCCTCATAGATGGAGGAGCAGGTCTAAACATTTGTACATTGAGCACTATTAAACAATTGGGATATTCAAACAAAGATGTGAATGCTACAAACAAAATTACCATCAAAGCATATGATGATGAAGAGCATAAATCCAAGGGCACAATCATTTTACCTCTTAAAGTTGGGCCAGTTACAAAGGATGTGGTTTGTCAAGTCCTTGATTTAGATCTCACATACAACATACTTTTGGGACATCCATGGATTCATGAGATGAGCGCAGTCCCTTCTACATATCATCGATGTATCAAGTTTCCACACAATGGAGTTGAAGTGACTGTCAAAGCTGACCCAAATCCATTCATATATTGCAATAATATGCGACCTAGATCAGAAATAACAATCCCAGTCAATAGAGAAGCTATTCCTTCATCAACATATGTTGATCCAGAATCCTTGAAAGCTTCTACATCAAAACAAGTAGAGATAAGAGAAAAGTTCAAGATTAAAGACATGGGATGTGGTGAGTATATCTTTCATGTTGATCAACTTCCATTATCTCCTAAGGTATTCAGTCGATGGGAACAGTCTATAAACAATTTGCAAGGAATTGGGTGTGAACCACGTAGTGTTGTGGCTACTAAGTCTGAATGCAAATCTCCTCTACTGGTGCAAGTAGCTCTTGATATCAATAATCCTAAGAGTGGTTCCAATTAAGAATCTATTGAGCATATTGCCAACCCTCTTGAGAACTCATATGTCCTTACCATTTCATCCACTCATTCCATTTCCACTCCACTCCTAGACTTGGATCAACAAGAATTACAAAATTCCTTACTAATTGGGGATGACAAATCAAGCTTTGAAAAGAAAAATCTAAAAGAAAAAAATAAAGAAAAGTCCTTTAGTCAAAATCAAAATCAAAAGCTATTGGACTTTGCAAAAATCAAAGTCAAGGATAAAAATCCTATGAACAAAAAAGAACAAGAGATGATCTCCCCTAATACCAAAATAACTGGGAGCAAAAGTTCTACAATTTTAAGTCAAAAAGAATACTTGTTGATCCTAAGTCTCCATCATGCTATCCTACTTTCACTGCTTTTCACAATCATAAGCTTTCATAACTCATCCACTTGTTTCACACATCCTTTCGCTTTTGGCGATACATCATGGACCTTTAATGGAGTTTCCTCGAAGGAATTTGTTATTAGGGATGCCCAAACTTCTTTAGTTGACATGCATATGGGCCTATGTAGTCCACACACTAGTAATTTTATCTCAGTTACTTTATCAAGGAAGACAATCACTCAAGCTACACATCATTTAGTCAAGGAACAATGCAGTTACAATCATAAGATAAAGCCTCGCACAATTGAGGTGGGTGACTTAGTCCTCAAAGAAAATCTTGAAAATCAGCAAGACAGAGAGAAGGGGAAATTCAAATCAAATTGCTTTGTCCTTGCATCATTACAACAACCTATGGATCTGGTCCATATCAACTCTCAACCATAGAGGGTGAACTTTTGGAGGATCATATCAACAACATGCACCTTTGCAGGTTTTACACATAGCTCTTCAGAATATCCTAATTCAAAAATACAAAAAATTCAAAAAATTCAAAATACAAAAAAAATCAAAAAAGTCAAAATACAAAAAAATAAAAAATAAAAATTCAAAAATACAAAAAAATCATAGACATAAAAAATCATTACTTGGTGAAAACCTGGCAAACAGGCGCCTTGTGACACAAAAAAAATAAAAAATCAGAAAAGTAAAGAGAAATAATTTTGTCCAATAGCAAGAACCACTTTGGTGGTGCCCTGGGCAAGTACCATGGTGAAAAATGGGTCACT
The DNA here is from genome assembly GCF_030272615.1 of Cryptomeria japonica. Lineage (NCBI taxonomy): Eukaryota > Viridiplantae > Streptophyta > Pinopsida > Cupressales > Cupressaceae > Cryptomeria > Cryptomeria japonica. The sequence goes on from NC_081413.1 coordinate 661,230,039, forward strand.
AGCACCATGCGTAGAGACATTGCTCCTCCCTTGTTCAAAATTCACTCTCATCCTTCACTTTTGCACACACTCACAACCTATCCATCCATAATAAACTTACCCATTCCCATCATGGCTTGTTATTGATCTACCCAAGATTGGTTAGCCATTCCTAATAAACCTCCCTTTTCACCCTTTCCATCCATAATAAATCAACTCCAATATGTGGCTAAGGCAAATCCTACGTCTAGTGATGGGTGTGGAACTGAGAACATCACACATTCTGAGGAGTACAGTTTCTTCCAGTTTTCTTCAGTCTATCCATGCACAATCCACAATAGAGAAACATTTGCATCGCCAATCCACAATAAAGTTTCATCTTCTCCGTAATAAAGTATCAATTTCATGGATTCAGTCAGTTTCAGATGAGACATGGTAGCAACAATGGGCTTCAACAAATCAAATCTTTCAACAGACTTAGACAACATTATGGTTCAGTGCTATCTATCCTTTTGTGAAAGTAAACATTGTGACCATAATCAAATAGACTTATACAAGTGACAAGAGACACTAAACTTGAGGACTACAGTGGATGTTGGTGTCGAGTCTTAGTTTTCTTTTGATTTTATATTTTTGGTGACATGTCTTTTAGTTTTTCTGGGATGTCTATGACTAGAGATTTTATCTCCAGGATGTCTTTGACTAGAAAGGAGAGGATGGGGTATCGTCACCTATTTTTATTTGTTGTCTGTGGATTGTCTCTTAGTAATGCTATGACTTGTCCAAGGATATGAGGACTCTGTGAGTCTAGTACGAACTGGGGCATTCCTTGTTTGCGACTCTCTTATCTCCATGCAAATAGGTACAATGATTTTCTGGGTCGAACATATATCTAGATTGTCATAATCTATTTTCCATAATAAATCTCAATGATGATAACTCACAAGAAGCTCTTTCATTTCCATATCTTCTATCTTTCATCCCCCTTTCTTGATTGACTTCCATCATCCTTCATGAGTCCTTGTAGCCTGTTATCACATGACTGAGTATAATTACATGCCAAAAATGTTTGCATTTCATGTAGTTTGCACCTAGACTACCACATGCTAGTATTTCATACATATAGATATCACAATTGCATCATATCCTACACACAACACATATTAGCACATTTTATGTTTTTATCATGTAAATAGTTATTTGTATTATCATGTTCATCTTCATTTCATACATTCACATTTATCATAAGTGTCATGATACAATGATGTCAAAAATACATATGGCTACAATCACCCGAAGGTGTTTACATCATCATAGGAAATGGCACAAAACTGATACATAGGGAGCCCTCTAAGGCTATGATGAACTCCCTCCCTTGGAGCCAATTGGCCTTGATGGAATCTAAGCCCTAGAAAGACACACCCCAAGACCCATGACCCCACCACTAGATGTATCTGGAGGTGGTGGAGGACCCATGACCCCACCACTAGATGTTTGTCTCTTGTCTCTCCCTCCAGTGGTTGTCGCAGTCTGTGATGGTCTACGGAAGCTCCTAGCCCACTACTTTGGTGGCACTGCTCCATAGTATAGGTCTCTCCAGTAGGCTATCTGCTTCCCTTCCCATTGAACATAGGCATATCCAACCCCTGTGTCCTCTACTGCTTGCCTCCCTATCCTCAATGCTGTCTCAACCTCTATATAGCGCTGAATATCCTGATCCTTGTCCCGCTCAATATCCCTCAGCTATCTCCTGAGCCTAGTTGTATCCCTCTCCAATGTACTCCCCCATCCCATAGCCAACCCTCATGTCACCCTATGCAGAAATAGGAACCCACTAATCACTCTTGCCAGCACTGGTGGTAGCACCAATCTTGTCTATGTCATGGTGTCCCAAACCACGTGTCCAGTTCTCATCTCCAGTCCTGGATCCTTGAACACTCATTTTAGTACATCCTTTTCTCCCTCTCGGTCATAAGGAACTATCTCCTCATCGATCGATATCCTTAGTATCCTGTATACATCCTCTAAGATGACTATCATCTCACCCATCAAAAAATGAAAAGTACAAGTCTCTAAGTGCCATCTCTCAGCCAGCATAATCAGTAATCCCATGTTCGCCCGAAACTCAGGCACATACAAAATATGTCATAGTCCCATAACCTGAACTATTGCTCTCTCCTCGACTATCAGCTCTAGTTGCAAACTCTGAATCAGCGAGAATCTCTCTCGTGACTCGAGCATAGGTAGGTCCTCCTGTAGTCAAGCAAATCAACTATGTTAGTCAAAGTGGCATTCCCTTTTCATCACAAAATGTTGTTTTTTATCCTAGTGCTTATGGTACTTTATCCTAGTGGCACTCCCTGTTCATCACAAAGTGTTGCTTTTTATCCTAGTGGTACTCCCTATTCATCACAAAGTGCTTCTCTTTTTAGTACTCCTTGTTCATCACAAAGTGCTGCTCTTTTTAGTACTCCCTGGTCATCACAAAGTACTACATTTTTATACTCCCTGTCCATCACAAAGTGCTGCTCTTTTTAGTACTCCCTATTCATCACAAAGTACTATGTTTTGGTACTCCCTGTTCATCACAAAGTACAACTTTTTTATCCTAGTAGCATTCCCTGTTCATCACAAAGTGTTGCTTTGATCCTATCTTTTAGGGAATCTACTTGAGTGCATCCTCTTGAGTATCTTATCCAATTGACAACGTATGTTCTATCACAAAATTGTCAATTCCAGCCTAATCCAATTGGCAACGTATGTCCTATCACATAATTGTTAATCTTTTTGGTACTCCCTATTTATCACAAAGTGCCTTGATCTATCCTATCCTAGGGCCTCTACTTGATGGTATCCTCTTGAGTAGTTTCCTGATTGGTAACGTATGTTCTATCACAAAATTGTCAATCCTAGCCCTACCCAGTCTTCCCTAAAGGACCTGCTTGAGTGTATCCTCTCAACAACTAATATAATCGACAGCATATGTTCATCATAGAACTGCCAATTTGGCCTAGAAGACATAAACATGCTTTCATGACATAAATGCACTTACATACTGCACAGACGTGCCTAGCCTACCCAGACACATCTGGCACCAACTTAGACATGCCTTAACATTTCCCCCCTCTTGACATTTTTCTAGACCTACCTAGAGCGCATTTATTTCTTTACCTAGCATGCATTTATGATAACATTTAATGCAACAAAGTATAAGGAATTTTTGCGGTACTTACCAGCTCTCCTGCATCTGCTGGCCTCTGGAATCAGCGAACGTGATCGAATCTATGAACCAAAGCCATCGCTGTTGCTCTATTCTCTCTTTGCACTCTGATCTCTTGGAGGTGTGGATGACAATGAGGAGGTATTCCCCTCGTGGTCTATTTTATAGACTATGCTAGCCCTATCCCTATCCCTATCCCTAGCCCTAGTCTCCCGTGTTAGTCTTCGTTATCTCGTGACTCTATCACTCTATCCAATCAGTCCATTCTACCCTTTCTTTCTTATCAAGAGATTGTCTGTGATCTTTTCAGACATTTTCATCCAATCTCTCAAGGGGGCATATCATTCCCATCTTGGGGAAACTTTGTAATAGTTTATCTTATCTTCTTTGAAACAACGCGACAAGCTGCATTGTCTCAAAGAGGGGCAAAATGTAGACACAGAAAATTGCCATGTCTAGAATTAAATAAATATTTTATTTATTTAATTATTTTAAGCCTAATTCTTCTATTAATTAAATAAATATTTATTTATTTAATTAATTAATTAGCCTTTTCTACCAATGACACATGTCATTCATTTCTTAATTCCTACACTAACTACCCTTTCATTATTTTCTATTTCTTTTAGCTACCCTCTAATCGTAGCCAACCATTCATCTTTTAAACCTCTCAATCTTATCCCTCCATTTCCTATAATGTCTTTTATATAAGGAGATGCTTCCTTCATTATCAACCCTAATGAAGGACTTCTAGCATTCGAACTATCATATGCAATCAGGCCTACTTGCAACCACATTTTTGTTCTTTGTTGAGCTCTTGTGCACACATAAAATCTGAGAGCTAATATATCAAGCAAGATCAATGGAGATAGGAAGAATGGAGAGTAAAACCCTATTGGACATGTGGTATAATATTTGTGATTTCATTTGATTTGCATTGTCTTAGGTAATCTTCATATGTTATGGTGGATCTTTGTTGATTGTTAGGCTAGGGTTTTGTGGTTGAATTCATTTAGTCTTTCAATATTGTTGTTTCCACTTTTCACCATAAACACCTATAAAACAAAAATTGCACAAAATGCACCCACATATCACTCTCCTAGTCAAGGCAGAACTCCAAAAGATGTTAGATGCAGAATTCATCAAACCCATAGACTACGTTGAATGGGTTTCCAACATTGTACCTATTGGCAAACCTGTTGGGGGCATCCGCATCTACATAGATTTCTCAGATCTAAATAGAGCTTGTCCTAAAGATGATTTCCCACTCCCCAATATAGAGATGATTGTAGACCTTACAATAGGACATGAAATGCTTTCTCTTATGGATGGGTTTCCTAGATACAACCAAATCAGAATTGCAGATGAGGATCAACATAAAACTGCATTCACAATACGATGGGGTACTTTCTATTACTGAGTCATGCCTTTTGGCCTTAAAAATGCTAGAGATACATATCAACGTGCCATGACAATAATTTTTCATGACCTCTTGCACAAGATTATGGAGGATTATGTGGATGATCTAGTAGGAAAATCCAAGACAAGACAAGAACACATTCCTATTCTCAAGCAAATCTTTGAAAGATTAGAAAAATACAAACTACGCCTAAATCCCAAAAAGTGTGTGTTTGGAGTCACATCAGGAAAGTTATTAGGATTCATTGTTTCCTACAGAGGCATGGAGGTTGATCCAGAAAAAGTAAAAGCTATCATGGAAATGCCTCCACCAAAAACTCTCAGGCAACTACGCAGTCTCTAGGGGAAACTACAATCTGTTAGACGCTTTATTTCACAACTAGTAGATAAGTGCTATCCATTTGCACACCTCCTATGGAAGGACACAGAATTCAAATGGGACTACTTATACCAAAAGGCATTTGAGAAACTAAAAGAATATCTAGCATCACCTCTAGTGTTGATGTCGCCTACTCCTGGAAAACCCCTTATTTTGTATATATGCACTACTGCAGTGGCATTGGGGGCATTATTGGCACAAAAAAATAATCAAGGAAAGGAACATGCCATTTACTACATCAATCGAACATTGGTAGGGTATGAACTCAATTATAATGCCATTGAAAGAGCATGCTTGGCATTGGTGTTTAGCACACATAAATTTTGACACTGTATGCTAAACAACAAAACAAAGCTAATTGCTAAAATTGATCCACTTAAATATCTCCTGTGAAAGGCTGCTCTCATTGGCAGAAACGCTAAATGGATCATGCCTTAAGCGAGTTCAACATTAAATATGTTGACATAAAGGCAATCAAGGGACACGTCATTGTAGATCAGTTGGCTGAAGCTCCACTTCTAGGGGACCATCCTCTTCTCACAGAATTACTAGATGAGCTCATTATGACTGTTACCACATCCTCCACATGGCGATTGTACTTTGATGGCTCCTGCACCCAAAATGGATCGGGGGTAGGAATATTATTGGTCACACCTCAAGGAGATGGCATCTTGAAATCATACAAGATAGCCTTTGCATGTACCAATAACATGGCAGAATATAAGGCACTTATCACAAGTTTGCGCTTGGCCATTCACTGGAAAATAAAGGAGTTACAAGTCTATGGTGATTCTCAGCTCATCATAAAACAAGTCAATGATGAGTACTAGACAAAAGATGATAAACTCCTTCCCTACCATACTAAGTTTGAAGATCTTAAGTAACATTTCATGGCAATCAATTTTGATCAAATCCTACGAACAAACAATAGGGCTTCAGATGCAATGGCCACCATTAGCTCCCTCCTTGAAATGCCAACACACAGTCAGAAGTGCGATTTCTTGGTTGAGAAATTGTTTATACTAGCATATTGTTGGCATTTTTGATTTTTATGTTGTGATTGTCATTGATGGACGCACACTTGCATTGAGATCCCCTTTATATGTATGAGCTAGAGCTCAACTGGTATTTGTTCCAACAGATATGTTGTATTCTAGTCTTTAGACTATTGGTGATTTTGTAGAATGTGTTACTTGGTCTGAAGTGGCATGTCGACCTTAAGCAGTTTGTAGATTGCAAGTGGTATGAGGGAGCAAAGCAACATAACACATTCTTACCAGTCTTCATTTTTGTCAAACTGACAACCGGTATTTTGTATGAACTGATAATACTCTATGATGAGTTACCAACTGGCATTTTGTGAGGAGTTACCAATCCACCAATTGTTTGATGGTGCCAACACACTGACAGTTCTTTTTGTGTCATGTTACTAAGTATGTCTAGATTCATTGAACCTAGGAAATTGTAATGTAATCCTATTGGATCGACATGAAATCAGATTCCTTTAAAAGGACATCACGTCTAGGGTTTTAGGTTGTTGCTGAAAGGGTTTATGTTTTGCTAGGGTTTGAGGTGGTTGTTGAGTTGTTGGAAGAGCGATCTTATCTAAGAAGATCAAGTTGTCATTGAGAGAGAGATAGAGAAGACTGAAGTAATGCTGGAATGTATTAATTGTGAGCAATACTGGATCTAACCAGGCAATTTGTGCTATTAGATAGATCAAACACTTGTTGATTACTCACTTCTTTGACAAGTCTATAGCCCTTAATCGAGTAGGCCCAAAAGCCTTTGTAAAATCCTCTAACAAGGTGGTTCACCTCTATGAATCTAAAATCCTCTAACAAGGTAGTCTTTAATCAGACTTATCTCCTAACAGAGATTGAGATTCCTAACAGGATCTGTTCTGGTGAAGAACATTGTAAGACTTTAACCAGTCTGACCTTAACCGGTCTGGCTTCTATTCTACAGATAGTGACTTGTGAGTTTCATCTCACCGTGGTTTTTCCCATTTGGGTTTCCACATCAAATATATTATGTTATGGTTGTATTGCTTTTGTGGGTGAATTCTTTATTTGCATTTTGGTTTGCATGTGTGATAACCGGTCTGTCTGTTAAACTGTTTTACCAGTTTATCTTTAGATTGTTGAAGTGTTTTAGTGCAGTGATTTTTGGCATACTAATTCACCCCCCCTCTTAGTATTCATCAATTGGTATCAGAGCCTACCTTTCTATAAGTTTAACTGCTTGGAAAGAGATATGGGGGAATACACCTTAAGGAAACTTACTCAATGACTCACTCAATCTGAACAAGCCTATGATGATCTTATGGTCAAATACAAGGCATCTCAAGCAAAAAGGAGAGAACATGTAGAGAAGCTGATGGAGCTATCTGAAAATAGTTCTGAAGATGAAGCAAATATGGAAGCCATGATTGTAGAAGTAAATAAGCTGAATGACTCAAACTCCAATCTGAGAAAGGAGTTGGAAGGACTGACTATCTGATTTAGTCAAGAGCTTGAGAACTGGAGGAAAGCTGAAGATCTGGTAAAGGATAGAGATCATGAGATCTCCAAGTTGAAACAAGAGATTAATGCACTGACTGCTCACCTACATGAGAGTAGAATTAAAAAAGGAGTACAAGATGAACTAAACATAGCCATCTTTGAAAATGCAAGCCTAATGGAAACAAATACTACTATTTCCAAAGAACTCTCTGAGTCAAAGGAAATACTTGCTAAGTTCAGCAAAAGTGCTGTCAAGCTAGAGAAAAAGCTTGAGTCATCTAGACCTGTAAAGAACACCAATGGACTTGGTTTCTCTGGACATGAGGAAGGAGAATCCTTAGGAATAAATGTTGAAGCATCAAAGAAGAAACCGACACTCAAAGGAAAAGGTAAGCAAAAAATCAAACCTATTTGGTTTAACTGTCTTAAAGAAGGACACACTGCCAATGTATGTAGGAGCAAAGCCTACAATAATTTTCCTTACTTTAGTAACAATGTACCTAGATCCAATAAGTTCAATGGTCATTGTTATGCATGCAACAAGTTTGGGCATAGAGCATTTGAATGCAGGTCTATTATGAATAACAATGGAAGATATCCTCAAAGGACCCAAGAAATTGGTCCTAAACCTTTTGTGAACCGGAACCACAACTGATTTAATGTCTTCAATCATCAGTCAAGAAGTAGTGGCCATCAAGCGGGAACCAGATGGAGAGAAAATTGTATGATCTACCATGGTCATGGTCACACTGCTGCAACATGCAGAAGGAACAATGGAAACATGAACAATGGACCTTGGAGAGCACCTGGATTGGTTTGCTATCACTGCAACAAACTAGGTCACATTGCAAGATTCTGCAAAAGTAGAAAGAGTATATCTGATGATATACCAAACACTCAGGAAGGAGAAATTGATGTTGAAATAGTTCAAGTGGACATGAACAAAACCTGGAGGAAGAAACCAACAATGTTGGAAGAGGAACCGGTTTCTACACCTAGTGTGGAAATATCAAAACCAACAAACTAAGCTCCAAAGATGCTTAGGGGGAGCAAATGGCAAAATGTTTCTAAACCCCCAGTTACACCGGTAAAATACCTTAACTAGCATGTGATACTTGTCGCTTGGCAGAAGACCAGAAATGGTAAAAAGGCAAATTAGGGTTTATGCCCTAATAGAGGAGCATTAATGGTGGTAGGTGAGAGACATGTATAAAAACATATTTCAAATCATTTCTCACTATCTATTTTTGAAGCGAAGAAAAGTTTTTCAAAGTACAGAATGAAGAAAAGGCGATTTTGAGCTAAGATTTCAAGAAATTGAATAATCTTGAAGGAGATTCAAATTCAGTCTGCAAACAGTCAAGTGGAGAACACAAAGCGTTAATTTGGCAACTTATGGAATGTGGAGTGAAGGAGAATCAGGAAGCCCTAAATTCATGCTTTAAAGGTATTTTTCATGTTCTTGAAATAATCTACAATGGCTTCCGCATCTCATACTAGTTCTAGTACATCCATTGAGTCGGAAAGTTTCATTCAAAAGAAGTCCAAATATAATGCCTTATCACAAGTTCCAGCTGAAGTAATAGTAGAAGAGGGAATTTTGGACTATATTGATTGTAAAATAGAAGACCTAGGGTCTTTAGCTATTCATGCCCAGTTAGGTTTATTTTGTGGCAAGGACAAGAAAATCAAACCGAAGTTTATTATCTTAGAGAAGAAGAAACTCCACAATGCAGTATACTTCCTAGAAGACTTTACGAAGGATCATATTAGGATCATTTTGAGCAGAGTCCATGGTGACAAGATGTACCTAGAGAGGACGCATGATATCACACCACAGGCAATTCATGCAATCACCAGTTTTTGCAACACAGGGGAAGTGCTAGCCCTAAGAACGGTAAGCAAAATGGAAATGGCCAAGCTCACCGGTTCAACAAGCGATTCACGAGGTATGACAGTTAATCCTATCAAGGATGATCTAGTGAAATACACCTGCATGGTGATAGGCTACACAACATTCTCAGCTAGCAAGATTAATTTTGTATCTACTCCAGTGGTAAATGTCGCTTACCGGATGATTAGAGAGGATGCATCATTTGACCTATGCACTTTTCTTTTATTTCCAAGGCTACTTTCCTAGAGTAGGAGATGTCCAGTGGTCTCTTGACCAACCGGTAACCCAACAGATCAAGGAAAGCTTTCAAGCTATTAGAACCGGCTACCCTGATGTACTGAACAAATATTTTGATGAGTTCAAAAGGAAGATGAGTCAAAGAATGAGGATCTCAGGTGATATCATTAAGAAATATGAAGATGACATCTATTTCACCATTCAGGTGGACAAATGCTTAATGGAGGTTGTTGAGCCTAGAATGGAAGAAGTGGAGCCGATGGGCTATGAGGTGGTGTATGATTTGCTGGAAGGGTATGCCTCAACCCTTATTGCCTCACCTCTTGATCCTAAGGCTAAGAGGACCGAAACCTATCTGGAGAGGATTACATTGACCGAGGAACCCTCTATTAAGAAAGGAAAAGAACTGGTTGCAAAGAAAGAAAAGGTAGTGCCTGCAACATCAACATCGGCTACTACTACAACTCCAAGAGTGACCAAGCGGTCACCTGCAAAGAAGAAACCAAAAGTGGCACTGACAAAAGTCTTTGAAAGAAAAAGAAAGACTAAGTCAAATGAACCGGACTCTGAAGAGACTAAGTTTGATGAAAAGCCAAAGAAGGCCAAACAGACAAAGAAGATGAAGAAGAATGAACTGGCAGCATCTGCACCGGTAAATATAGATATCTCCTCATATAAACCTTTGACACATTATCAATAAAGAATATTAGGAGAAAATTATTGCATGATTTAGTAGATTATTATGATGATTTTAATGGTGAGGAGAAAGATGAAGTACTTCAGGAGATTATTATTTATTTGTGTAAAAATGACTGGTCACCATTAGAGATTAAATCTCAGACATCAGATTCATTATATAAGGCATTAGATAATAAATGGCGCATTGCCATAGAAAAAGAATAGGAGATTAGGGAGAAAGTCTTTGCAAAATACTTTCCCGACCTCTCAAAATCATAATTGTTTGATGTTTTGGACCAAAATAAAGGACTCTTCTTCACAAGGAGAAGAAGACTCTGGTTGTTAGAGGGGAGAATTGATGATGTTGAAAAAGATACTCATCAGCATATGGACTATGCTATCAATTCTCACAAAGCACGAATGGCCAACCTCCAAGTGGAAAAAGAACCAGTTATATCCAAACCAGATGAAGTTTTTGATGAAGGAAACTCGTTGAAGAGCCAATCAACACTATTGATGTCGACATAGTGGACATAGAAGATGTCACTCAAGACATACCTTCTGAGGGAACAGAATAGGTGCAACAAGCCAAACAGGGCACTGAGCAAGCTGAGGACACACAGGAAGTGGCTAAGGAATAGGAAGAGAAGAAGAAGAGGGATGAAGATGAGAAAAAGAAAAAAGAGGAAGAGGATAAGGAAGAAAAGAAGAAGAAGAAGGAAGAGGAAGAAAAGAAGAAGAAGGAAGAGAAAGAAAAGAAGAGGAAGGAAGAGGAAGAGAAAGAAGAGAAGAAGAAGAAGGAAGAGGAAGAAAAGAAGAAGAAGGAAGAGGAAGAAAAGAAGAAGAAGGAAGAGGAAAACAAAGAAGAGGAGAAGAGGAAGGAAGTAGAGAGGAAAAAGAAAGAAGAGGAAGACAAGGAACAAGAATAGAAGAAGGAAGTAGAGAAAAGGAAGAAGGAAGAAGTAGACAAGGTAGCAGAAGCAATGAAGAGCACATAGATCGAGACTTCGAAGGCAACCGGGAGTCAAGCCAAACTGGCTGATATCTCCAATCCTATCGATCTCCAGTCTGCAAGTGAGTCAAAGATTATGCAGAGCATCAAGGTTGCTCAAGAGCACCTTGAAATCATTTAAAGGAAAAAGGAGCAAGACATAATTCAAGCGGCTATAGACACCCTTACCAGTTTGATCACTGGTACCAATCTTCCTAACACTAAATCATCACTAGCATAGCTCAAACTACTATGTATTGTAGTGGATGATCAGGTGCAGAGCTTGGAAGAAGAAGCTGAGGCAAATGTCAAGAAAGAACATCAAAAGGCTCTTAACATTACTCTGGTGAAAAAGTTGAATGAACTCCAGTCTGAACTTCTAAAAGACCAAAAGGATATAAGGGACACTTTGGATGAGGGAAACTTGCTACTAAGAAAAATCTATCAACCCCATCTATTCTGTGATGATGTGCTAGCTCAGAAGCAAAAGCTTCAAATGGACTTACAGTCCTACTTGAGCATATTTAAGCAACCTTATGATTCCTTTGCAACTTATGGGCAAACCATTTAGTGGTTTTAGATCCAGTCAGCCAAAATGGAGCAAGAGATCAATACACGATCTAGGGATTTGCAGGAGCTATAACTGGTTTTACTTCCATGTCTACAAATTCTTCAGAAGTGTTATCTAAACTTGAATGCCTTGATAGTTACGCAAGAGCTAAACACAGTTGATGCCATGGAGGAACAGGTATCCTAGATGCAAATAGAGAAAGAAGTGGCCACCTCCCTACTTGAGTCCTGGTCTCTATCCATGAAACAATTTTTGCAGGACTATAAATCAGTTTTTGACAAGTATTATTCATTGTTGCCATAACCTTTTATTATTTTAATATCAAATGGAAACAAGGTTATTTAGCGGTACTTTGTCATTGTTGGCAAAGGGGGAGAAGTACTCTATCTATTTTGGAGAAGAATAGGGAGAAGTATCTGGCTTTAAAATTTTGATATATGTTTTGATATATGCTATATGCTTTGATATCTCAATGTTTATGCTCTGTATGCAAAATTTCTATACATTGTATTGATTAAGGGATTGTGTGTATGCTTAGGGGGAGCAATTTTGTTAATGGCATGTTTTTTATTGTAAAACACTTAGATGTCAAAATTTTATTTTCTTAAGTGTTGCCATCAATGCCAAAGGGGGAGATTGTTGGCATTTTTGATGTTTATGTTGTGATTGTCATTGCTGGACACACACTTGCATTGAGACCCCCTTTATATGTATGAGCTAGAGCTCAACCAGTATTTGTTCCAACCGGTATGTTGTATTCTAGTCTTTATACTATTGGTGATTTTACAGAATGTGTTTCCCGGTCTAAAGCGGTATGTCGACCCCAAGTAGTTCATAGATCTCAAGCGGTATGAGGGAGAAAAGAGGCATAACACATTCTTACTAGTCTTCATTTTTGTCAAATAGGCAACTAGTATTTTGTATGAACCAATAATACTCTGTGATGAGTTACCAACTGGAATTTTGTGAGGAGTTACCAATCCATTGATTGTTTGACGGTGCTGACACACTGATGGTGCTTTTTGTGTCATGTTACTAAGTATGTCTAGATTCATTGAACCTAGGAAATTGTAATGTAATCCTATTGGACTGACATGAAATCAGATTCCTTTAAAAGGACATCATGTCTAGGGTTTTAGGTTGTTGTTGAAAGGGTTTATGTTGTGCTAGGGTTTGAGGAGGTTGTTGAGTTGTTGGAAGAGCGATCTTATCTAAGAAGATCAAGTTGTAATTGAGAGAGAGATAGAGAAGACTGAACTAATGCTAGAATGCATTAACTGTGAGCAATACTAGATCTAACCAAGCAGTTTGTGCTATTAGATAGATCAAACACTTGTTGATTACTCACATCTTTGACAAGTTTGTAGCCCTTAACTGGGTAGGCCCAAAAGCCTTTGTAAAATCCTCTAACAAGGTGGTTCACCTCTGTGAATCTAAAATCCTCTAACAAGGTAGTCTTTAATCAGACTTATCTCCTAACAGAGATTTAGATTCCTAATAGGATCTGTTCCGGTGAAGAACATTGTAAGACTTTAACCAGTCTGACCTTAACTGGTCTTGTTTCTATTCTACAGATAGTGGCTTGTGAGTTCCATCTCACCATGGTTTTTCCCATTTGGGTTTCCACGTAAAATATCTTGTGTTTTGGTTGTATTGCTTTTGTGGGTGAATGGTTTATTTGCATTTTGGTTTGCATGTGTGATAATCAGTCTATCTATTAAACTATTTTATTGGTTTATCTTCAGACTGTTTAAGTGTTTTAGTGCAATGATTTTTGGCATACTAGTTCACCCCCTCCTCTTAGTATTCATCACATATGACCTACCAGAGTCTGAAATGGTGTGTGTTCTCATTGGTCTCAAGTCCCCTTGGTACCAAGAAAGCTTCGCTTTCCTCAAAGACAACACCATTCCCCACATCTCACTAAAACCCAACAACCAACCTTCATCCGCCAATGTGCTCATTACACCATCCTTGGAGACATCCTATTTAGAAGGCATTTTGATGGTTCCCTCCTAAGGTGTTTAGATAAACAAGAGGCAGAATGGGTATTACGTGAAGTACATGAGGGCATCTATGGGGCACACTCAAGTGGGCTCGCATTGGCTAAAAAACTTTTGAGAATAGGATACTGTTAGCCTAAGATGGAATTACATGCATATAACTATGTGAAGAAATGCATCCCTTTCCAACAATATGGTGATAAGATTCATGCACCATCACAAGGATTGCAACCATTTATTACACCATGGCCCTTCTCATAGTGGGGGCTCGATCTCATTGGGAAAATTCACCCTTCATATTCCAACAAACATAAGTTCATTATTACCACCACCAAGTATTTCACCAAGTGGGTAGAGGCTATCCCTCTTACTTTTACCACGGGCAAGCAAATATCCAAATTCATCTTGAATTACCTGATCTGCCGATATGGTATCCCAAAATTTATCATCATAGATAACGGCAAATAATTCAAAAACTAGGATTTCAAAGAACTCTACCAAAAATTCAACATCCAACATCGCTTTTCTACTTCATATTACCCCCACGACAATGGCCAAGCTGAGGCTTCTAATAAAACCCTAATAAAAATCCTCAAAAAGATAGTCAATGAAGCTGGCCGTGATTGGCACCTCCAACTCCATTTTGCTTTGTGGGCCTACCACACCTCCATATACACCCCCACAGGTGCCACTCCTTATTCCTTGGTCTTCGGTTCTGAAGCCATCTTTCCCCTTGAGATCAAGATCCCCTCTCTAAGGGTATCATTGCAAAATATCTTACTAGACGAGGAATACAGAATTGCCCGCTTACAAGAGCTAGAATTGTTAGATGAAAGGTGCCTCAAGGCCTTGAATCATCTCCAAGTATATCAAAACCATCTACATATGAGTTATCATAAAAAAGTCAGAGCCCAAGAATTCCAGATTGGTGATCTTGTCCTCATGGAGAATCAAAAAAATCTACAAGAAAGAGAAAAGAAAGGCAAGTTTGAGCCTAATTGACTTGGACCATATGTAATCATGACAAAGTATGGATTAGGAGCTTATCAGTTGGCTACTCTTGAAGATGACCCTTTGGACGAACCAATGAATATCATGCACCTCAAAAGATTTTATGCCTAGTCCTCAGGAAGTCTTAAATTGTCAAAAAAATCAAAAAATAAAAAATAAAAAAATCAAGAAAAATACCAAAAAAAAAGAAAAAGATACTGAAAAAAGCATCACTTTGGTGAAAACCTAGCAAACAGGCACTGTGTGACACACACAAAAAAGAAAAAATTTGAAAATGAAAGAAAAACAATTCATCCACTAGTGAAACCACTTTGTGGCGCTATGGACAAGTACCTTGGTGAAAACCTCCATGCAAGCGCCAAGGTAAATAACTGGATCCACTGTCTATCAGGTCGACACTGCAAATCACCTGCCATCTAGTCCACCCATTCACAACATTCTTTCTTTTCTGCCTCCCAATTAAACATGTGTATGATGATGAGTCTTCGCCTAAGTCATGAACAAGGAATGTCCCATTAAACTGAGCTTTTATGCCTCTATGTAAGCTTCAAGAAGTCTTGAGAAACAATCCCAAGTCCGGAGGTCACTTTCCAAAACCATAAAAATCACTTGCCTAAATCCACAAGTCCACTTTGCCCTAGGGATGATTCCTTCCCTCGCCTGACAACCTAATCCCTCATCCTATTCCTACTCTTGGCAAGAGGTATCATTTGGTCACAAAGAACTGACTTGTTAGATTTTGTCGGATCTTTTCATTTAGACTTGCATCTTTCCCTACAACTGCAACTATCTATGATTGTCTGGGTTTGCCATATCTAGGTATGTTATAATAGGCACATACTGGGGCATATTTTTCATAGCATGGCATGTTTTGGATCACTCTTGTATAAACCAATGATCTGGTATTAGTGTTTGTCAACACCTACCCTTTCAGGTACAAGAGTTATCGATGTGTTTAAGGGTTTTCTTGCACGTACCCACAACTATGTATCAGTGTTTCTTAACACTTGCAGACCTGTGTGTAAGGAATTCCCATTTATCTGAGAGTCACTTCACACCTTGGGTTTCTCATGGCATCCTGATTTCTATAATTAGTGGTGCAAGTCACCCAGGGCAATATCAAACTAGGTTAGCTCTCCACATTTATTATGCACAAAAATCTCACCATCACCCCATAAAATCCTAAACTCAATAAATCCCATGGTGTTCT
Organism: Cryptomeria japonica; assembly: GCF_030272615.1. Taxonomy (NCBI): domain Eukaryota; kingdom Viridiplantae; phylum Streptophyta; class Pinopsida; order Cupressales; family Cupressaceae; genus Cryptomeria; species Cryptomeria japonica. The sequence continues at coordinate 661,246,135 of NC_081413.1, forward strand.
CAAATTTCCCCCCTTTCCCCTGTATTCCATATTCTTGTATCTAAGATCATTGTATTATTATTGGCATATTCCCTCTTTGTATTATTTATTCACATCATATAGATTGCATTACTTAGATAGTCATTTTCCACAAAACATTTAGCATATAAAGTTGCACTTAGGTTGCATCACATAGATAAAAAACACTTATTCGTCCATATAAAATTACATTTAGATCGCATCATAAATCATCACTTCTACAAATCCATCACACATGTGCGTTTATACATAAAAAACATAAAAAAACACTCATCCTACATCCAAAAACCATGTCAGCAACACATCATAAACACACATGTATAAGCATCCACTTTGCATCACAAAATAAGTCAGCATAACACATCCATTATTGCATCCATATATGACATCATAAAAAGAACAAAAAGAATCCATCACAATAAATACTACACATCATATGTCACCAATCAAATCATGTATATATATATATAAAGAGGAAAATGTGTCTGTCATGATACAATGATCACCCTGAAGGGTCAAAATATAATACACAAGAAATACAAGGAGCTAGCTCTCCCCTCCCATCTCTCCACTCCCTCTGTTGTGCCTCCCCCACTTGATCCTCCTGCCCCCCCTCCTATTGGCTGAAAACCCATTGATCCCCTTGTCTAATGACTTTGAGTCGGTTGTTGACTATGAGTCCTCTGAGACCGTACACTCTCAGTGTATGAGGCTGCACAATGTCCTATAGGCACTACTTCATGATATAATCCCCTATAATAATATGCCTCTTGGGCTGACCTCTCCACCCTCTCTCACTGCTACAGACTATCATAAAATATCTGTGGCAATCCTATAGGAACCAATGCCTACTGGGTTGCATCCCTCTCCCCCCGCAGCCGTGTCACCTCTGCCTCCGCCCTCTACACTCTGGCTTATAAACCCTCTAACTTGTCATCCTACTAATGAAGAGAATCCTAGAGCCTTGCAATAGTTGTACCTATCTGGGCCTCCTCCAACATCCTCTCTGCCTCCTCCCCCTCTGCCCTTAAGGCATCTACCTCTGTCCTAGCAGTATGAAGACTTTCTGTTAGCTTGGCTATCTCCCGTGTCAACCGCTCTACCTCTACCCCCATGCTCTCCCTCTGAGCTCTCTCTACTTGCAGCTCATCCTCCATGGAATGAATCATCACCTGATAACTATCCCGCTCCTGTTGTAAGTGGTCAAAATTAGCCTTTGTCAATCCTCCCCTCTCCCCCACCTGTGTCTCAAGTATATCCATGGGGACAACCTCCCCTCCCTCACAAACTATAGCCTCCTCTCTCTTGCCAACTATGACCTCCACAGCCTCTCCCACTGGGCATCCTCTCTATCTACCTCCTCCTCCTCTAGATCCCTCCACCACACAACTCGAACTCTCTGATGTTGTTCACCTACACCACACCTTGCACAAACCACAACTCTCTCTCCTGGGCAATCATCCTCCCCACCCACCACCTAATCAACTCCCGACTCCAACTCCTCATCATCCAAAACCCTAGGAATGGTAAGCCGCACTTGCAAGTGCCCCTCCCACCAGCTCCTCTATCAACTTGTCATGCCTAGATCCTCCCCTGCCCCTATCCACTCATCCTAGACTATGTGAAATGCTCTCTGGAAGCTCATTCGACCATCCAAGGGACTCGCTATAGGCCCCCAATATCTCACCTCCTCTGTAAACTAGCGATACACTGGAATATCGCCCACTATATCCTGCACCTGCCCAAGCTATCAGGCCACCCTGAATGGAGCATAGTACTCCATGATATAGACTAATCTCCCAAAGATCCACATCTCACCTCCTACCCAATGCAGCTACTAGTCATCCCTCCACCGCTCACACCCCAAAAATGGCCTCCACGTGAACTGTGCCAACTCATCTAGTATCCTCCTCCAAAACCACATGGATGTTGTCTATGTGTAGTACAGCAGTCCCTTGTACCTATCCACAAATGGCTTCTGTGGCCGCCTGTCCTAGATACCTAGTGGCTGAGTCACTACAATATGCTCCCACGCCCATATGTGTAGAAGCGTCACCCCAATAGATAAATAGGTTTACTCTCTGTAAGTCACTAGGTGCATGTCATGATAAAGTTGGGCTAGCATCATTGAGCCCCATGCAAACTATGCACCATCATGAACCATAAAATACATGCATCTACTCCATCCTAGAGGAAATCCATGTCCACCTAGATTCAATAGGATCCACCCACTTAGGAAGCCATAAATCACCAAAACCAACCAAGGAATCTATCAAATGCCCATCACTCGGCCAAAGTGCATCCTACTCTTATCTAACATAGGTGGTGTCTCATACTCGCACACCTCTCATAGATAAAAATCAGCAGTGTCAAAATGATACTTAGGGATCACGCCATGAATGGGGATCTTCAAGATCCTCCACACATCTAACAATGTCACTGTCACCTCTCCAGTTAGTAAATGAAAAGTGTTATAGGGACTATCCCACTTCTCCACTAGTGCAGTCATCATAGTAGTATGTGCCCATATCCTAGGCCACCTACCTACATAATGTAGTCCCAGTGCATCTAGAACCTCCAGCTCATCACAACCTAGCTCATGGTACAGGCTCATCGTCGTAGGCCAATGCTCTCTCGATGCCAGTGGTCCCCTCTCCACCTGCATCCATTACACCAAATCATTACTTTCACATCTTAAAACCCCTTCCTAACCTTTGAAACTAACCATACCCTTCCCCCTATTCCAAAATTCTAAGTCAAAATTGCCTTTCCCCCCTTCCTAGGTGCACGTGCAGATTTAGCCAATGCTCATGCCAAAACCATGGCGCTCATTCTAGAGATTGAATCATTCTAAAGATCAAATAATTCTAAAGATCTAGGTATGTGATATTGAATCATTCTAAAGATCAAATCATTGGGGATAAGAGCAATGAAGTGATGAGAATAAGAAGAATAGAAACTAATGAGGTATGTTTAATTTCACAAGTTGAATCGATATCAGTAATTGAGGCATGTAAAAATGAACATTGGTTAAAAGATATGGAAGAAGAATTAGATCAGATTGAGAAAAATAACACATGGACTTTGGTTCTCCAGCCTAAGAATAAAAATGTCATTGGAACTAAATGGGTTTTTAGGAATAAATTTAATGAGCATGGTCATGTTATAAAAAATAAGGCTAGATTAGTTTGTAAAGGATATTAACAGAAGGAAGGAATTGATTATGGAGAGACTTTTGCACCTGTATCTAGGATTGAAGCTATAAGATTCTTTCTTACCTATGTTGCTTACAAAAACTACAAAGTTTATCAGATGGATGTTAAATGTACATTCTTGAATGGGGATATTGATGAGGAAGTTTATATTGAGAAGCCTTATGGTTTTTCATTATCAGATGGTACATATATGGTTTGCAGGTTAAGGAAAGCTTTATATGGATTGAAACAAGCACCTAGAGCTTGGTATGCAAGGTTGGATAAATACCTTTTGAAGCTTGGTTTTACTAAGAACAGTGCTGACAGTAATTTATATTATAAAATCACTGATGATGATATACTGATTGCTGAAGTATTTGTTCATGATATTATTTTTGGAGGTGAAGATAAATTATGCATAGAATATTTTAAGAATATGGAGAAAAAATTTGAGATGTCTATGATTGGTGAGATGAAATTTTTCTTAGTTTTGCAGATTACTCAAACTGACAAAGGCATTTTAATTTTTTAGACTAAATATGCTAAGGAATTGTTGAAGAAATTAGGTATGGGAGATTCTAAACCGGTAAGTACTCCTATGGCTACAAGTGAGAAATTGACAGGAAAAGATGATTTTGCATCGGTAAATCCTACAAGATAGAAATCTATGATTGAAGGTCTTCTTTATTTGACTCAGACTAGGCCTGATATTATGAATATTGTTTGTATTGTTTCAAGATTTCAAAGTGATCCTAGAGAAAATTATGAGATGACGGTGAAAAGGATTTTTAGATACTTGCAAGGTACATCAAAATATGACTTGTGCTACCCTAAGGATGAAAACTTTACTTTATGTGCACATACAGATGCTGATTGGGCTAGAGATGTTGGTGACTAGAAAAGTGCTTTTAGTGGAGATTTCTTTCTTGGAAAGAAGTTCATTTCATGGATCAATAAGAAATAGTCATGTACTTCTCTATCTACTACTGAAGCTGAGTATATTTCTTCTGCTAGTAATTGTACACAAGTTTTATGGATGAAGAAAATGTTGAAGGATATAAAGGTGGATTGTGAGGCACTGATAGTTATTCACTATGATAGCTCTGCTACTATTGATATATCAAAGAATCTGGTATTTCATTCTAAGACAAAGCACATATCTATCAAGTATAACTTTTTCAAGGAGAAGCTGGAAGCAAATGAAGTTAGACTGGTTTATGTGAACACTGTTAGGATTGATGAAAGTCCCAAAGATACTGAGGGGGGGGTGAATCAGTATCTAACCGGTTAATAGAATATTTAACCTTATTAAGTATTTTACATTATAGAATAGTGTATCAATAAATAGCAATTAATCTAGTAAATAGGAATAATAAGGACAACATAGAAAATACACCATAACACAAGATGTTTAATGAGGAAACCCAATGTGGGAAAAACCTTGGTGGGATTTGTGACCCACAATATTCACTCACTGGCCAATGAATAAATATTACTTATAATGAGGGGCCTGCACATGCAGTAAAGCTCACTGCTCAATCACAAGATAGAGGTCTCACTAACTTACAAAATGGATTATGAAAATCCAATACAATGTACTACTTCAAATCAACATCAACTATGCCAGGTTCAGTACCGGTTAAAGCTCATACTATAACCATAAACCTTATACAAAATTTGCTTTATGCATTCGCATATATCTTCCTTCTTATTCGCTCATTCCTATTTCATCTCACACTCCTCAAAATGATTTACAAGATCTCATGCATATATGAGTCTATTGCAATATGCGATGTCGACTTTACAAAAGATAATTACAATTAAATACAATAAACAAAACTTTATTTCTATCGGTTGGGGTGCCAGTATACATTGTTGCCATTACCGATGAAGTGTCTGTTGGTACTGGTGTCTGCTAGTGGTTTACCAAATGAATGCCACAAGGTTGCCATCAATGACAACACCATCAATTCTCATTAGAGTGTATAATGCCAACAATATCCCCCTTTGGCATTGATGACAACACTCATGAGAAAAATCCAAAAATTATTCCAAAATTGAAGTCCAAAAATTTACCAAAAATATGTGCTCCCCCTCAGTAGACAATCTCCTCTGAATGGCCATTTTTCTTTGTCCACTACTCCCCCTTTGACATCAATGATAAAGGTTGTCAAAAAATGTCAAACGAGTGCAAAATTTCACCTTAAGGTTTGTAACCGGTTGGTTACAATCTGAAATATATCAGCCAAAACCAAATTTAAACTCTGCATGAATCTGTTGCTATCATTCATGGCTGCCTCAGTTCATTGGATCGTGTCAGTGAGATAATGCATATTCTCTTTTGGTGATCTTTCCCCTTTAATTAATGCCTTAGAGATCTCATTTCTTAGAGAGATAAGGTTATCCAATTTAGGACTAAGTTTATAGTTAAGCTCTCTAGAATATCCCTTGATCCTTGCTTTTTCCTTCTCAAAATTCTCCAACTTATCCTTAAATCCTGCTATTTCTTGCTCAATAACTGATATAGGTTCGGATGAACCAATGATGTTATCAGCTATATCATCAATTTCCTTCTCTACTCTGCTTATTTCTTTCTCAATGTCTTAAGTCAACAGATGTGTCTTGCAAGTTTCTCTGTATAGTTCCTTATACTCCAAAATTGTTGTATTCACTACTGGTAAAAGTATGTTAATATGTTTAGTGCACTTCTTTATTGTGTCCTCAAAGAATTTTTCTTTTTCTTTTTCCATTTTCTCTTTGAATGTATTCTCATTTACGTTATCAATTGCTATTACATTTCCAACAATGAATTTAGACAATGTGTCTAACTATCCTAAAGATTCCTTTACATGATCTATATTGCATTTTGGTGCAATCATCTTAAGAATAGGTATTGTATCATCAATTGCTTTATAGGCCAATGCATTACAGTCAGTTATCTTCTTAATAGAGTCGAGAAGTACCTCTATTACATTTGTAGGTTTGAATTCAGATGTCTGACCAATTGCCTTTATTATTTCAGTGCTTCCAGTGTTAGTAACCAATCTGCTTGTATCAACCGCTAGTGGATCAGTGTTCGTTTCCATTTCAGCTAGTGATGGTTTGGGTTTCTCAGTGATTATCAGTTTCACTATCTCAGTATGTACCTGTGCCTCTGTCGGTTTCTCTGTTGGTTTCTCTATGTTATCAGTTGTCGGTATCTCTGTCTCTATCTCTGAAGGTTTCTCAATGCCAGCATCCATATTACCAGTATTCGTTCCACTATCCAAAGGTTGCTCTATGTGCTTTGTTTTCTCTATTTGTATCTCAACCTCAACATTTTCAGCCGATTGCTCAGCAATGTTTTCAGTGTCAGTAATATCATCTTGTACCTCTGTTCTATCCTTGTCCACAACAATATTCACTTCTTGAGTATCAACATTCATAGTGAATAGAATTTATGATTCAGGGTTAGTGTCATCATGTGTTATGTCCACATTTCTCAGTAGTTGATGTAGTATTAGTATGTACTGGTGTAGTATCCAAGGGTGGTGGTAAGTTGTTAGATATTTTGATGTTTGGCATTCCACCAACTTTACCTTTCCCTTTGTCCTTTTGATAAAATTTGAATTTTTTCTTAGGTCTGTTCAATTCTTCCTATTTTTCCTTTTATCAGCCATTTCCTTTACAATTTCATTGAATCTACCATCCATTAAGCTTACTTGCCAGTGACATCTTGAAAAAACTGATCTGTTAGCTTCACAAATTAATTCATCTATCTCCTCTTTAGAGTTAACAAGATGTACAACTAGAATTTTTCAACTTTAAGATTCTTGTCTAACTCCATTACTGCAATCCTCTTTACATCTAACCTTCTATATAGACCATTTGGCAAGTCATCTACAACTTCAATTAATAATTGCTTGTATATGTCCAGATGTAGTATTATACTATTTTCAATACTTTCCTTTTCTGCATCAGTGAATGTGTTATATAGTTTTCTCATATTTGCCAGGTTACCATCATCAGTGATTTCATTCTATAAATTTTCTAAAGGTGGTATAACCTATTTTTGTTTCTTCTTTGGTGTTAACTTCTTTGTTGGTTGTCTTACTTCTTGTTGCTTCTTTCTCAAAGTCCTTGTTTTCTTGGGTGAAGGAGAGGGTACCGGTGAAGGTTTTCTCTTCCTATCAACTCTCTTAAATTCAATAGGTATCTCATTGTTAGATGATGTACCAACCGGTGAAATATTTACCTCTGGTTGCAATCCTTCTAGTTCACTTTCCTTTATTCCATTAAGGTTCATAACATTTTCTTTTATTTCATCTTTCTTAATCACAAAATAGATTTCCTTATCATATTTATCTACTATGCTCTATGGTAGTCTCTCTCTGTTTTTTATTTTGGTTTGGAAAGCTTTGAAATACTCAGTTATATTGTTTTCCCTAGCAGTACCCATGTCGATGAAGGCTTCTTGCAATTGTTTGCCTATCGGTATGTCATATTCAAAGTCTTTCTATCCAATACCAGGAATTTGTTCTGAGAAATACAACATAAGGCATACCAAAAGATTACCAAAATGAAATGTCCCTTTCTTATCACCTTTTATCTTTTTTAATTTATCTACTAGTTCAGTCTTCAGCCATTCACACACATGCATTTTTGCATTATTGTTTACCATATCATAAGCACTTTTAATGCAAATACTAGAAACTGAATTAAGTCTATTTGCATGTGTAGTCTTGTAACCTAAAATCATACTTATGAATCTCACATTGATATCCTTGATGTCATTTACTCTCAAAGATCTACTATCAGATGTTGCTTCGATTAAGGTCATGACTGTGTTGTTAGGTACCTTCTTTGTCTTGTCCGGTCTGCTACCATTTAAGGGTAAACCTATCACTGCCCTAATTTCTTGCTGGGTGAATTTCCAGACTGAATCTAACCAAAGAAATTCTCCATGTGCCCTACTTAGGACAATTCTCACTACTTCCTTAGGAAATTCAGGGATATTCAAGATTTCCACAAAACCTAAGGTCTCAATACTCTTGTTCTCAAGTTTGACATTTCCATTCTCATCACAAATTACAGTTTTAAACATCTTTAACACTTCCTGAGAACCTAATTGTTCAATATTATAGTGAATATAAATTTTAGGGTCTTCAACATAAGCTACACCTTTAGGAATTTTTGAAAATGCACCTATGGAATCATCTTGCTTAGCTATTTCGAGAATAATTTTGAAAACGGGCCTAGGGCATTTTACAATTTCCACAACAGTAGGGTTTGCAATAAATTTAGGAGCAAAAGATGAAGCCATTTGAAAAATACCTTAAGCTTCCTGATAATGTTTGAGTGCTTGAAAGAAATCGCTTCACTTCTTCGCCTTGAATGCCTTCACTCAGATTTTCACACTCTCTGCTAGTTTGAATACTCGTTGAATTGAAAAAGAGGGAAAATCGATGATTTATAATGAAATTTCTTTCAACAACCATATTAAATGCTTGCCAGTTAAGCAAAACTTAATATATCTACCGATAAAGAAAAAATTTGTCTTCTCACCATATACCGAGGGCAATCTATATGATTTTCAACTTGCTACAATAGCCCCAAAGGGTTACTTCTTAGTTTGATAAAGAATCTCCTGCCGGTGGAGTAATACTTTGTTCTACCAATGAAGGAATAGTCTCATCAACATTCTGATCTATCTTTCTAATCCATTGTTTTGAAAATTCTTGGTTTACCTCATCTACCTTCTCTTTTCCTTTCAAACTCGATCATTTATTATTTGTCGGTGAAGTCTTACTTCTACAAAATTTTTCAATATGTCCAATCTTGTTACAAGCATAACAAGTCACATTATTCTTTTGAATAGCCTTTCCATATCCTATGTCAATTTGTGTTCTGCATTGATTAGATAAGTGCCCAAATCTTCCACAAACATAACATCTCACATTCATTCTGCAACTCTCTAAATTATGACCAACTTTCTTACATTTGGAACATTGATCGGTGGGTGCATTAATGTTCTGATTGTTTCTAGATCTACACCAATTTTCTCTATGACCATACTTGTTACACTTAAAGAATTTCCCATTAAATTTGTAAGCATTAGGTTGTCTTACTGGTTTACTGTGATCATGATTGTTTGCAGTATCAAACTTTTTAGAATATCATCAAGTTCTTCTGAACTTTTCTTTAATTTCTCTTTATGTTGATTTGTAGTAGCCAACTCATTTTCCAGAATTATCACTCGTCTCATAGGTTCAATTTTATCATGTTGCATGTGAATCAGATCTGTCTTCAACATATCATTTTCATGACTGAGTCTTAGATTTTCATTTCCAGCATCATTGAGTCTCTTATTCAAGTCATCTCCATTCTTCTTCATGTCTTCAATGTCTTTACAAAACCTCATAGTCATGTCTTGCATTTCATTCCTCATAGCCATGTTTTGTTGCCTCAATTTGTTCACAAGCTCATTAAGAGTTTCCTTTTCATCATTATCATTTTGTATCTTCTCATGAAGTTCTTTTCTTTTATTTCTAGCAATAGTAAGATTCTCCCGAAGTCCTTGAATGAATTCCTGTGCAGTCCTCAGATCATCTTCAAGTTTGATATTCTTCAACTTCTCTAAACCATAGTCTACAAGAGCTCCTTCCAATTGCTTTCTTAAGTTCTCTATCCATACCGATGTCAGAATCTTCCTCAAGCTATTAGGATTTTAAAAATAGAGGACCAAGTTTTGATACCAATTGTTAGGATTGATGAAAGTCCCAAAGATACTGAGAGCGGGGGGTGAACCAGTATCTAACCGGTTAACAAAATATTTAACCTTATTAAGTATTTTGCATTCTAGAATAGTTTACCAGTAAATAACAATTAATGCAGTAAACAGGAATAATAAAAACATCATAGAAAACACACCATAAGAAAAGATGTTTAATGAGGAAACCCGGTGTGGGAAAAACCTCGGTGGGATTTGCAACCCACAATATTCACTCATTGGCCAATGAATAAATATTACTTACAATGAGGGGCCTGCACATGCACGATGACCAACTGCCTAAAGCTTATTGCTCAATCACAAGATAGAAGTATCACTGACTTACAAAATGGATTATGAAAATCCAATACAATGTACTACTTCAAACCAGCATCAACTATGCTAGGTTCAGTACCGGTTTAAGCTCATACTATAACCATAAACCTTATACAAAATCTGCTTTATGCATTCACATATATCTTCCTTCTTATTCGCTCATTCCTATTCCATCTCTCACACTCCTCAAAATGATTTATAAGATCTCATACATCTATGTCTATTGCAATATGCCATGTCAGCTTTACAAAAGATAATTACAATTAAATACAATAAACAAAAGTTTATTCCTGTCGGCTGGGGTGCCAGTATATATTGTTGCCACTGCCTACAAGTGGTTTACCAAATGAATGCCACAAGGTTGCCATCAATGACAACACCATCAATTCTCATTAGAATGTATAATTCCAACAAACACTAAAGAGAAGATTGCAGATATTTTCACTAAACCATTATCCAAGGAATCATTTGAGTACCTAAGAGAGAGATTGGGAGTATTTTTCCCTCTAATAAAGATTTGATTGATGCAATTTGGCATCAGCTTGACATGCATTATTAGAGATACTATTCATTCCAGCACTGATGTGGGATGCTACTGCTCAGGGGGAGTAGTCATCTTTGAGATTCAGAGGCTTATGTTTATGCTTTGATATTTGTGTCAAATTTTTTATATTTGTGTCAGATTTCTGATATTGATGTCAAAGGGGGAGTGATATTGATGTAAAAATTTAGAGCTTTATAGAGATATTATTCATAGGGGGAGACTTGTTTCACATTTCAAGGTACTTAGATGTTTTTCACATCTAGTGTTACCATCAATGCCAAAGGGGGAGATTGTTGACCTTTTGGTGGAATTGATTATGTGTTACATTGCTGTTTTATCATTGATGTCAACACTAGCTGTTTGGATACTTTACTGGCACCCTTCTGGTCCCGATAGGTTAAGTGTTTTCTACTTAACTTGGATTTGGTATGATCCGCTAGGCTCCGGTATAGTTTAATGATAGAATTGGCTTTTTTCATGATACTTATACTCATACTTAGTCAGTTGATTTTGGTCTGGTGAATGGATGCGATCTTGCTTGCCTATAAGATTGGTTTCTGGTTCCAGCAGATGTTTCACTGATAGATCTTTTGATGGAGATCTTTGATGAATTGCATAAGTGGTGTTAGTGCAGCTTTTTATAGAGTTTCAAAATGCTTTTGGTGATCATGTTTGAGACTTGGCATTTGGAGATCATTGTTGAAGCGTGCAGACCTAGATCGGTCTCGGTTGATCTAGGTTATGGATCGACTTTAATGTAACATGTGGATAGGACCTATTCATGTATTTTAGCGATGTCTTATGTCTTGATATTACTTGTTTGGTCTAAGGCCGACATGGTTTGTAATTATATAATTAGTTTATTGTCTGGTGGCCAACCTGAATGTTTATGGTCGAGGGTTTGTATATATAGAGGTAAGATGTCATTGTAGATCATCATGGTTAATGTAAGAGGTCATTTTCAAGGAATGTAATGTGCGAATAATGTAATATCATTCAGGCAAACAAGTTGGTCGATCATTGGAGATCAAATTGTGTTTATGTAAGAGGATTTAGTCCTCCAGTATTCAGCTTAAGAGGAACTATACTCTGGCATAGGAGATGTTATCTTTTGCAGTTCAACACTTCTCTAGATTGTAATCAAGATTTGTATTTAGTCAACGAGGCTCCTTTTGTGATGAGCATTGTGCTCTAGGCTATTGGCCTTCCTGCAAGTATACGTCCCTTCATTGTAATTCACATATTTATTGTCAAAGTATTATCTAACTGTGAGTAGGCTTCCCACCTTGGTTTTGTTAGGTCTCGGAGACAACTGAGAGGTGGGGGTGAATTAGTTGTCAAATAAATTCAAACCAAAATCAACTTAACCAACTTAATGCTTAATACTAGTAAACTAGTTAAGTATGCCGGTAGATAGTTTTAATAGTTAATTGCTATACTGGTAAACATTAGTTCATGAAACATAAACACAAAGTCATCCACAACACATAACACCAATACTTGTACGTGGAAACCCTATAAGGGGAAAAACCACAGTGGGAAACCTTACCCATAATTAGATGATACTACTGTAGATAGTAAGTGTACATAAATGGGGTCTGCACATGCAAAAAGGCCAACAACCTAGAGCTCACTGCTCAATCACAAAATGGGAGTCACACTGACTACAGTTGGATGGTTAAATCCAATAATAATGTATTGCACAAAATAGCATCTTCATATGCTAGATTCAGTACCAGTGTAATGCTGATATGCTTCCATAAAAACCTAGCTTCACCTTCAAATGATGTCTTCATGTATACCTCTTCTTAAATTCGCATATATCTTCACACAATCCTTTTTTGCATTCCACATCTGATCTTACAAATAAGATCTTACATTTATACCATAACCTAAGACCAATTTTAGTAGGTCAGCTCTACAAGATATTACAATAAAAGCATTTTACAAACAATATTATATCCGATACAATAACCAATTGAACATGTCGGCTTAATGCATTTACAACAATAATTAATCATCTCCATAGCGTGTCATGCTAATCTGGAAAACATAAACCTACCGGTGTAACCCTAGACCTCTTTGCCGGTAACAACAAATATGCAACTGTGAATATACTAATGAACAAAACTCTAGGACAAGATGTCCAGATGATGTCTTCGACATAACCATGTGTCTTCCATCCCATTCCAAGTGTCGGTGATCATTATATCTTGTCGGTGAACCATATACCAGTAACTGTGCAATAGTTACTTGTTTTCCGGTGAATGTTGCTGGATCTCCAAAGTGCTAGTGTTTTAGTAGGTGTTGACATCAATGATAAAACCATATCAAAATACCAACAATCTCCTTCTTTGGCATTGATGGAAACACAAGGTGGAAAAACCATCAAAGTGCCAAAATAGAAATGCCAAGTATCAAAAACCAACAATCTCTAAAAAGATCATAACAAAAAAGTAATAATCTCTCCTAAGTAACAATATCTCCCCTTGGGAGTAACATGTGTTTTCCAAAGCTTTTCATACCAATATCTCCTCAAAAAACATGTGCTTTTCCATATATATCTCTCCCCCTTTGACATTAAATGCAAAAGTTATCATAAAACCAAGTTCATATACAAAATACCAATCAATTCAATATACCAACTACTCCCCCTGAGAAGTAGCTTACTCATCAAAGACCGGAATAAAAGATTTCTCTGTTAATTCTGCCGGTTGATGACAATCATCAATTGTCTAAGTCTCTACTGGTGGTGATATGACTCAGCTGATCTCTGAGATATTCAAAAGTCTCCTTAGGCAAAGGTTTTGTAAAAATATCTGCAAGCTGCTCTTTAGTATTCACATAAACCAGTTTTATCTCCTTTGCTTCAACTTTTTCTCTTAGAAAATTTAGTTTGATAGAAACATGTTTGGTTTAAGAATGTAATACTAGATTCTTAGATATATGAATTGCTGCGGTATTATCACAATAGATAATAATAGGTTCTTTGCATTTTACCTTTATGTCTTTTAACATTTGCTTAAGCCATAGTACCTGAGTATAGTTAGTTGCTGCTGCAACATATTCTAATTCTGCTATTGATAAAGATGTACAACTATGTTTCTTACTCAACCAAGAAACTAGTCTATTTCCAAGAAAGAATGCTTTGGTGGTGGTGCTTTTCCTATCATCCATATCTCCTACCCAATTTACATCTATGTATGCACATAATTCAAATTTTTCATCTCTAGGATACCATAATCCAAGATTTATAGTGCATTGTAAGTACCAAAAAATCCTTTTTACTTCTGATTCATGATTTTCTCTAGGATTACTTTGAAATCTTGAAACAATACATACTGCATTCATAATATCAAGTCTGGTTTGTGTCAAATACAGTAAACCTCCTATCATAGATTTGTATCTAGTTGGATTAACAGGTGTAGATTCATCCCTTTGTGATAATTTGTCATTTGTTGTCATAGGTGTGCTTACCAGTTTAGAGTTCTCCATCCCAAATTTCTTTGGTAACTCTTTTAAGTATTTGGATTGACTCAAGAATATACCTTTATTAGTCTGTGAAATCTGCAATCCTAAAAATAATTTTATTTCTCCAATCATAGACATTTCAAATTCTTGCTGCATTTTAATATAAATTTCTTTACATAAACCATCTTCTCCTCCAAAGATTATATCATCAACAAATACTTCTATAATCAAGATGTCATCATTAGTTATTTTTTAATATAAATTGCTATCTACATTTCCTTTAGTAAAACCAATCTTTAAAAGATACTTATCCAATCTTGCATACCAAGCTCTTGGGGCTTGTTTTAGTCCATACAGAGCTTTTCTTAACCTGCATAACATATCTTTGTCATCTATCAAATAAAATCCATCAGGTTGTTCAATGTATACTTCCTCTTCAAGATCTCCATTCAAAAATGCACATTTAATATCCATTTGATAAACTTTGTAGTTCTTGTGTGCTACAAAAGCCAAATATAGTTTGACTGCCTCAATTCTAGCTACCAGTGCAAAGGTTTCATTGTAATCAACTCCTTCTTTCAGAGAATATCCCTTACACACTAGTCTTGCTTTATTTCTGATGACCTTACCATCTTCATTAAGTTTGTTCCAATTACATTTTTATCTTTAGGCTAGGGAACTAATGTCCAATTGTTTTTTTTCTCAATCTATTCTAATTCTTCTTCCATAGCTTTAATCCAAAATTTATCTTCACATGCCTCATTAACAAATGATGGTTCAATTGGAGAAATAATACATACCTCTTCATTTGCCAATCTTACTCTTGTCATAACTCCTTTAAACTTGTTTCCAATTATCTGATCTTTAGAATGATTTAGTCTTACATACCGAGGTGTCTTAGTTTGTTGTTGTTTCTTAATTACTATGGAATCCTCAGATGGTACCGGGGTAGCTGGATCTTCATATTGTAGTAGTGGATTTAGAGTAGGTTAATTTGTCAAAAATTTTGTTGCCAGTTCAGAGTCTATATACCTTGAAGTTCCTCTGAATTGTTCATCAATTTTTACATTTGTACTCTCAACAATTTTCTGCAGTCTTTTGTTAATACATCTATATGCTTTTCTCTTAGATGAATATGTTAGGATTCACATAGATACTGAGAGGGGGGGGTGAATCAGTATCTAACCAGTGATAAGAATTTCTTAAGTTAAAACATGCAGAACATAAAATAGCAGTATATCGGTATGCAAGAATTAATGCAATAAATAGAATTAGAAACATCCACATGAAAAGAACACCATAACACAAGATGTTTAATGAGGAAACCCAGTGTGGGAAAATCCTCAGTGGGATTTGTGACCCACAATATTCACTCACTAGCCAATAAGAGAATATTACTTACAATAGGGGCCTGCACATGCAGGAAGGTCAAATGCCTAGAGCTCACTACTCAATGAGAAGTCACACTGACTTACAATGAGGATTATACTAATCCAATGACTTGTACTGCTTTACAATAGCATCTCCAATGCCAGATTCAGTACCGGTTCTAACTCTGTTCTTTACATATACCCTTGACCTATAATTTGCACATTAGGTCTGCCTAATAATTTTCTTTATGCTCGCTACATTACCTCTCTAAATGTCTAGAATGATCTCCTTTATATACAAGAGTCATTTTACAATTTGCCAAGTCGGCTTACAATAATAAACAAAATATTACATATCAAAAGTCCTATCGGCCTCTATGCCGGTATACATCTTTTCTTCTGTGCCGGTGCCAGTGCCGGTGTAGAGTGATCTTGTTGATGCCGGTGCACTGTCTTGCCTATGTAATGCTTTGCCAGTACGATGTCTTGCCCGTGCCATAGGATTGCAAGGTTGCCATCAATGACAAAACCTTCAATCACATAAAATGTCTCATTGGAGTGTCCATATGCCAACAAAATAACCAAGAAATATGCCATAACCGACTTTCATCTATATGTGCAATTAAGCATTCCTTTTCATTGTTATTCAAATGAAAGATATTACCTCTAGTTTGATTACTGGTTGCAATTTCCAAACCAGTTCTATTCATGATTTTGCATTTTCCATTTTAAAATTGTAACTGAAATCCTTTCACAACTAATTGACCAACACTCAAGAGATTATGGTTTAATCCTTCAATATAGTAGACATTGTCAGTGTTATGCTTACCATCAAGAGATATTGTACCCTTACCTTTGATTGAACAAACTTTGTCATCTCCAAATCTTACTAAACCTCCACTGTATTCTTGAAAGTTCAAGAATTTACCTTTGTCTCATGTCATATGATGTGAGCATCCTGAATCAATGATCCATTCATCCTTTACTTCAACTTTAGTTGCCAAGGCCTGTACTACCAGTTGAGCAGTAGGTGTCAGTTGATCTTCTATTATAGCAACAAAAACCCATCCATTGTCTATCGGATCCTCATCAGAATCATCAGTCACACCTTCATGAACAATATAACAAGATTTGTCTTTATTCTTCTTAAATCTGTATCTCTGATATTCAGGATTAGGCATGTATGTTCTTCTAGCTTCTTCTCTTAGTCTAGCATGTCTATCAAGGCATCTTGAAGCCATATGACCAATCTTATTGCAGTTAAAACATTTAAAGGGTGCTTTACCTTCATACTTACTTCCAACTGGACCTTTAGGCATTTTCCTTGCAAATAGTGCTTCAAGTTCTTCAAGTTCTTCATTTTCTTTCCTGCTTTCTTCAAGTTCTCTTGCATAAAAGGCTTTCCAATCAGATTTGTCAAATGATGGAGTAGATGATGTTGATGCTTTAAAGGCCAAATCTATCTTTATAGTAACAACAAGACCAAATTATTTAATTTCAAAGGTTGAAAGTTTCCCAATCAATGTATCCCTAGTAATTGATGTATTAGGCATTGTTCTCAATCATTTATAGCAATAACCTTCATTTTGTATGCCGGTGGCAATCCTCATATCACTTTTGAAACAATTTCATCCTCACTTAAGGTTCCTCCACAACATTTAATACCCAAAACAATTTCATTTACTCTTTCCATAAAAGTAGAAATCCTTTCATCTTCTTCCATTTTCAGATGTTCATACCTGACTAGGAAGCTTTCAAGTTTTTCAATTTTGATTGTGGAATCTCTTTCATTCAGTTTTTCCAAATGTTACCAAATACCTTTAGCAGTAGACCTATCTGATAGCCCCATGATTTGTTGATCTGATAATGCGCTCAAAAGTGCTTCTCTTGCTTTGGAATCATTTTCTTCATCTTTTGTCAAGTTAGCTGGACTAGGCTGACCAAGTATAGCAATAGTATAACCATTATTTGTAACTTCCGAGATGTCCTTTACAATGCAATTTAGATGTGTCTCCATTCTAATCTTCCATATGCCATAGTTGGTTCCATCAAGTTTAGGATTGTCCTTCTTGAAATAGTTAGTAGACATTGGATCTCCTCAAGCTATTAAACTTCTGCAAAAGAGGACTAAGCTCTGATACCAATTGTTAGGTCTAGGAGACAACTAAGAGGGGGGGGTGAATCAGCTGTCAAATAAATTCAAACCAAAAACAACTTAACCAACTTAATGCTTACTATCAGTAAACCAATTAATTATGTTGGTAGATAGTTTTAACAGTTAATTGCTATACGGGTAAAGATTAATGCATGAAACATAAACACAAAGTCATCCACAACACATAACACCAATATTTGTATGTGGAAACCCTGTAAGGGGAAAAACCATGGTGGGAAACCCTACCCACAATTAGATGATACTACTACAGATAGTAAGTGTACATAAATGGGGTCTGCACATGCAGTAAGGCCAACAACCTAGAGCTCACTGCTCAATCACAAAATGGGAGTCACACTGACTACAGTTGGATGGTTAAATCTAATAATAATGTACTCCACAAAATAGCATCTTCATATGCTGGATTCAGTACTGGTGTAATGCTAATATGCTTCCACAAAAACCTAGCTTCACCTTCAAATGATGTCTTTGTGTATAGCTCTTCTTAAACTCACATATATCTTCACACAATCCTTTTTCACATTCCACATCTGATCTTACAAATAAGATTTTACATTTATACCATAACACAAGACCAATTTTAGTAGGTCGACTCTACAATATATTACAATAAAAGCATTTTACAAACAATATAATATCCGATGCAATAATTGATTGAACATGTCAGCTTAATGCATTTACAACAATAATTAATCATCTCCATAGTGTGCCATGCTGATCTGGAAAAGATAAACCTGCTGGTGTAACCCTAGACCTATTTGCCGATAACAACAAATATGCAACTGTGAACATACTAATGAACAAAACTCTAGGACAAGATTTCCAAATGATGTCTTTGACATAACCATGTGTCTTCCATCCCATTCCATGTGCCGGTGATCATTATATCTTGCCGGTGAACCATATACCAGTAATTGTGCAATAGTTACTTGTTTGCCGGTGAATGTTGTTGGATCTCCAAAGTGCTAGTGTTTTAGTAGGTGTTGACATCAATGACAAAACCATACCAAAATACCAACAGGTTTTTCCCTTTACTAGGTTTTCCACATAAAAATCTGGATATTGTGTGGATGGCTTTTATTATGTAATTATTGTTTATGCTTAATTTGATTAACTACTATTCTAGTATTAAAGGTTAATTGTTGACTCCTTTCAGTAATATATTACAATTGATTCAACCCCCCCTCTCAATTGTCTTCTAGTTATTTGAACTGTCTAACAGACCTACTCTTACATTAACTATCTTTCCACCCACCTTTGGGGTCTTGGGAGAAAGGCAAAGGTGATAACGACACCCACTTTTTAATTTTAGAAGTGGGAGGTATCTTTTATTGGAGATTTCATCACCTCATAAAGGTACTTCAAATTGCGATGTGTTGGGGATATCATCTCTCCCAACATACTCTCAAGTAGGTTTTTCGAGCCCCTATATAAATATACTTGTTAGGTAGCTAGAGTATTGAGTGAATTCAAAGTATGTGGGGGCCTTCCCTAGAATGATAAGCTTCACTAAATTCTTAACTAGCTTGCTCTGAGAATCCTTTGTTTGATCAAGACCCCTCAAAATTTAAAATAAGAACAAACTTAGTAGCCCAAATTCCACGTTTATTTATTTTGAGTGTGCAGATCGTACCCCATAGATACCCTCCATGTAACTTCCATGATGAGCCAAAATATCCTCAATGATAAGATCTTTGGATCTTTGGGGCAAGAGAGACTGGCATGCTTGAGAAGTGTGTGCCATGTATTGGAGCCAAGGCTTCCCGACTCTCTATCTATTCATCTTGTTTTCGTATTTTGTTGTGGGGGCCCCATTAAACAGTTTCCACTTTCCAGCCTAAGATTGTTTTATGTGCTTTTATATGTATCACTATACTAGATCAGTGTTGAGTCAATATGTAGGCTATTTTAGGCCCTATCTTTTTGTATCTCTGAATTCTCAGAGTTGGTCAGAACACAATTCAGTCAGTTATACTTATCTACAAACAACTGTTCTCATATTTGAAAAACAATAGACTTGTCCTAGAAAAAAAATACTTGAAACAGAGTCTACCTTGAAGCATCAAACTGTCCCGCAAACTCCAAAATTTTATATACTTATGACCATAAGTGTCTTTTCATGTTCCTTATTTACGTCCTTATTATTGTCCTTAGAATAAATCCCTACATAATCCTCATTTACGTCCTCATTATCATCCTTATAATAAGTCCTTGCATAGTCCTCATTACATCCTCATTATTATCCTTAGAATAAGTATTTGCATAGTCCTTATTATCATCCTTAGAATAAGTCCTTGCATAGTCCTCATTATTGTCCTCATTATAGTCCCCATTTATGTCCTTACTTTGCATAAGTCCTTGCATAGTCCTCATTTACGTCCTCATTATCATCCTTTGCATAAGTCCTTCCATAGTCATCATAATCTTGCATATAGGACTTGCACAGTCATCATAATCATTGCAGTCATCATAATCATTGCATTAAGTCTATACATAGTCATCATAATATTTGCATATAATCCACATATGTCATCATAATCTTTGCATAAGTCCTTGCACAATCTCATAATCCTAGGTTTATTACTTGCATAGTATTCATCCTTATAAGTTGTAGGGTCAAATCATTATCTCCATTTTGCATTGTCTTCAAAATTAGGTTGTTCCTTAGTCCAAGTCCATAAGTTGCATTGTCGTTCTTTAGGATTTCATCTTGTGATTCCTTAATCCAATTTGTGAAAAAATTCCAAAAACATAGGTTTCATTTGTCATCCTCAGTTGCATTTGTCCATTTTTTAAATTTTTAAAATCCAAAAAAGTAGGGTTGCACTTTCATCCATTAGTTGCATTTCATTTCATCCCTAAACTTCAAAAATCCAAAAAAATGGCATATAGTGCAATGGCTGAAACAAAATCTCAAAATTATAGGAGACAACATTACCCTTATCAAACTTCCATCTTTCATGAGTCCATGCCATTGCAACCAAACAATAAATTATCTCAATCCAACATATACATGTCCCAAAATGTGCATCAAACTTATTAGGAACAAACAAGTACCATACCTATTTATCCATCACTTGAAGAGAAACTAGCTGAAGAAATATAGATCTTGGAACAAAAAATTAAAAAAGGTGAAGAGAGTAGATCCCAGATGTTCAAACTATTTCAAAAAGTTGGAGATCCCATTACAAACCTAAGGCTAGTTGATGTGCAAGCTCTTATTATGAAATCGGACATACCAAATATTCTCAAACAAATAAACATGAGAAACCAATATCAACAACAAACACATCCAACAATGCAAGTCCAACAACCAATATAACTAACAACACAACTCTCAACACCACAAATTGTGCAAACAAGTCAACCACAACCAAAGTTACACACAATCACACAATCAAATTTTCCTTTAGTCACATCACATGTCTATGAATATCCTCCTATGTCTTCAAATACACCACCAAGGATTCCCCAAATGAATGCAAGTGTATTTAGAAAAAAATCACCCTTTGTACATCAATTGAACATGGTCAATGTGTCACATATCATGCAACAAGGTAATCTTCCCATGTCTAGCAATAGCTCCTCCCATCAGGACTTTGCACCTCAAGTAGCCTCCATATCTTCCATCATTTCCTCATACCCTGAAGTCACACAAGAGAAGTCAACACCATCTTTATCCAATAACACAATCTCCCAAGGGCTATCCATAATACAAATCTAATCTAATCCAAGTAATGATGCTAGTCCCTTCCATGCTTCAGAAATTCAAGACCCAATCACACTGTATACTCCTATTATAGAGAGTCTCATTCAAAATATTTTCTCATCAGGGTAATGTGTTGAAACATTCCAAGAATATCCCATGCATATCCAAACTCCTTCCCGATGTCAAGAGGATGATCCAAAATTAGAAGAAATGAGTCCTAAAACAAATAAGGATCAAGAAGAAACCCTTCTATCCTACCCAATTTTTTATCAAGATCCCACTGACCAAGAATCTTATGATGATTCCCTCACTCTTTTCTTTTCCACTCATAATGATACCCTTTCATCTCAAGAATAAAGTGTCCTTTCAAGTCCTGACCTTCATCCATCTCCTAAGAAAGATCAGGATATCCCTTCCATCCTTCCTAATAATCCCTTTCCAAGTCAAGATAAAAGTATTCCTTCACTTTCATGTCCTAAGTAATATCCCATTATTTCTCCAAATCATGCTCAAGATCCCTTCATCCCTTCATCTGCATGCCATAATCCTCCATGTTCCTCACAAGATTCCCTCTCAAATTAACTTACGATTTCTCCTAGTAACCCTCATGATCACAATCCCTCTACACAAGTTTTTCATGAACTCCTTATCAATGAAATCACCAATCCTAATCATGTTGCATAGAACAATTTATCAATGATTGTGTATGTGCCATTTTCACATGTCAATGTGGTGACAAAAAAAAGCATGACACCAGGTAAAGAAATCAACACCCAACTTGTTCCATCATCTTCTTCAAGAACAAACATAACACTAACTAACGAGATCAACACTTGGTTGACTTCATCATCCTCTTCAAGTGCATCAATAGAAATAGGCATAGCACCTACTCATGTCACAACTTCAGAACCATAATTTATTTGCCTCGTACACCCACACATGATAGATTTTGGGCTAGATAATATACCATAGTTGGATTTCTTTGAAAATGATAAGGCTATAGCTAAATTCATGGATTCCAGAGATGGATCTCCCTCTGATGATCCACAAAATCCAAAAACTAAGGAAATCAACATTGGAGATGCTCAACATGTACACTTAGGTGAGTCCTTATATCCTATTGGAAAAGACATCTTTATCCAACTTTTCAAACAAAGACCAATGAACTACCTACACAAAACTCTCTGACCCTATGAACAACATGCACATTAAATGATATTACATCTAAGGGTTGGGTTAGTTTAGGTTTTAATTTCCATATTGTATCTCATTTCATTCAAAGCACTACATCACATATAGTTTCTTTTTCAAATGCACCCCATTAATAAAAATTTTGCATTTGCATATATAGTAGCATCAATAAAACAAGGCAACTATCCAAGTTTATCAATTGTTTGTATTCAAGAGAAATAGGGGTCTCCTTTCTTGGATATTCGGACATGAAGTTTTTAAGGTCATAAGGTCATTCATTTTCAACATGACCCTGTGATGATGCTTTACTTATGGTTGGGTAGTTATTTCGCTATTTGAGACTTGTTAACCCAAAATCTATCAATTTCTATAGCTCAAACACATTAACAAAATGTCTAATTCATTCTAAACACCTAGTTGATCATATGACTAGTGAAAAATGTAAAATTCTACTTGAACGCCACTGTAATTGTCACACCCAAGTAGGTTTCATTTCTTACAAGTCAAGGCAAGAAAATAAAAAAGAAAAAGTGTTATGCCAAATATCCATCTTAAGGCAAAAAGAAATGATATATAACTACAATATCATGCATATAAAGTGTGGGGAAAAGCTTGACTATGGGAATATGCAAGTAACTCCATCAGGGATATGGGTGCGTGGTAGAAATGGAGCAATATTTGATAAATTATAGTCTATAACCTCATCAGAGCTATAAGAGATTGCTGCCAGCAAGGCTCTATTTAGGATGCTTTAGAAGTTAGAAAGATCCACATAGCTAGTCATATAGGATGTTAAGGATCTTTAGTGAATAGAAGAGTGGGAATTAACTCATTTATGCACACATGCAAATAAGAAGATCAAAATTTCAAGAACCAATTGGGAAGTTTTTTGCATCTCCATTTGTAAATGCTAGTCACTAAGTGTGTTAATTTGGATATTCCAAGGGGCCTAACACAATCAACCTTGTTTGAATAGGAACTGCATCTTATCATGCATATGGCATTAACATAGGTCATGGCTAAAATTCATTGTCTCCACATGCATTCCTGAGATCATCATGTCAAATAGGTCTACATACTAGGGCATAACTGAAAAAATCCAAAACAAATAGAAAAAGTCTTGAAAAATCCTAAAAATAAAAAAAAGTCTCGAAAAATCCTAAAATCATAAAAAGTCCTAAAAAAATCCTAAAAAATAGAAAAATTCTTGAAAAAGTCCTAAAAATCATAAAAAGTACTGAAAAAATCCTAAAAAATTGTAAAAAGTCCTAAAAAAATTAAAAAACAGTAAAAAACACAAAAAAACACAAAAAAACACAAAAAACCCTTAAAATCAAATACGATTATGAAAAAAATCAATCTGAAACATCCATATAATGTTTTGAAAAATCAACGAAAAACATTCAAATATCGATCCACAAAAATCAATCCAAAAACAATAAAAAAATCGATCAAAAAACTTGCAATAAAATGTCCCGCAAGAAATAAATACCCTTGCAGATTGTTGTTCACCAAAAGTGATAACCCAAGAACACCTGCAATTGATCTATGAAGTAGCCAATTCAATCTATGAAGAACTTCAGGGCTTGGACAACATGACAAGGATATGAATCCTTCTACTCTTCAGGCTCTGCAAAACCTAGGCGGGTATACCTTTGATGCTTAGAATTAAACCTATTACACACCTATGACAGCATCAACATAAACAGATAGATCTCACTAGGGCTCCAAAACAAGTAGTTTATTGCAGATGGGCTAGATCTACACATGAAACTCAACTATGCTTGAGCATGAGATAGATGAAACATTTCAAAACATAACATACTAAAGATATTCTGATTAGATTTTAAATTGGTTTGAGAACCCCTTTAATTGCAAGATCAGTGCCTTATCCAAGGGCAACAGAGTCATACATAAAACTATAAATGAAAGCTTCGATTGCAAATCCATCTTCATTATTAAATATTCATGCATTAATGCCTTGCATAAATGCATTACTAAGATCATTCACAAAATCATCAGATCTTGAAACTATATTCCATTTTTTTATGATTTATTACAGAATTTAAATCCTTCCTTGAAGAATCCCTGCAAACAATCATAACTATCTCCTTGAGATAACAAATTTCATCCTCCTTGAGGATCTGATTTGATAAAATGGAAATACAAATCTAGAGACAATTCTGTGTGAATTTTTGTATGCCTTACATACACAAGAACCTGCAACTAAGAACACCTATACGAAAAATTGAACTCCATTACTAAAGGAAAAGCCCTGCCCTGTACAATCTTCAAGAATACTCAAAATTGGAAGCCATGAAAACTGGAGCCATTCTCACAGAATTCTGGAACCCTTACAACTGAGAAGAATTCGGAATAAAAAGAGGAGAGAAGAAAATCAAATCTGCAACTGAATTGCCAAGTGTCTCCTCTCTAACTGAATTATGTTCCTGTGGAAACTGCTTCTAAAATATCTCACATTTGTCAAAATTAACTTCATAATCAGATTCCTCGCTCCGAGAGCTTTCCGGCGATATATAATACTTTATACTTTGGCCAAAAATTGGACCCTGGGCGAATTAATTCTCATCATGGATCCATCATTTAAATATTTCGAATTTCAATATAGTCTAAACTATATCATTTATTCATTTAAAATTTGATTTTTACCTCCATTTGTGCTCTGACGCCTCGCCACGTGGTAGCCTCTGATTGGCTAATGGGGTTGACCGGACGCCACCTGGAATGACACCTCATCATCGCCACGTCATCTGCTTCGTCACTGCCACTTGGCCGCTTGCTTGTATGCCACGTCATCGCCACCTCACCGGGACCCGCGTGCTGGACTGTTGGCTGTACCCGCCACCTACGTGCCACGTGGACGGCTCACGTTCATCCTTGCTATTTCGCTGGTTTAACTCGCATGCATCTTCCCTTTGCGAAATAGCGCGAGCCGTCGATCTCTCTCGAACTTGCTCGCTCTTTAACTCGGCCTTCGTCTGCAAAATTTTGCCTTTTGCCTCGGGAAGCGTGCCTACGTGGGATCCACTTTGTCTTCGTCCAATCAATTCTTCCTTTGCCTCGGGAAGCGTGCTCGCACGTGGGCCCGCCTTGGGCACCCATGGGCACCTTGTGTCAAAAGCCTTTAAGGCTTAGACACTATAATACCATTCGTTTTTGCATATAAACACTGAAAACGTCCCTCCCCCAGCGCATGTGGGACAAAGCGATTAGGCCTGGAGCTGCGTTTTTGGAGGTTTTTTTGAGGCTTTTGCATTCATTGAGTATTCCAAATGGCCTTTTAAGAATACCATGGCTGGGAACGATGCTGGCAGGGTCGTGGAAACAAGCTTTACACCTGCCAATGTCATTTTGTTTGTATTTAAATCCTTTATGTTTTATGTGGCTTTACACATACCACATGAAAGGGGGTTGCCAAACTGCTGCTCACACTTGGCTTGGAGGTTTATACATGCTGCTCACTGCCAGCACGTGAGAAGAGGGGAAGATTGCAAAGCTACACCACATTCCACACTCCAAACACACTCCAAACACACTCCAAACATTGCATTGGCTGAAGCTTCTATTTGCTGCTAATTGCATTAAATTGAAGGTTTTGAATGCCATTAAACCTCCTTCTACAGTCACCCACCTCACAAAAACTCACATACCTGCCAAAAGCTCATGGCAAGGAGGAGAAGATTGCCAATTTACAATTTGTTGAAGTTCCCTTGGTGCTGCTCACACGTGGGAGGGAGAGTGCTGGTATGCAACTGCAATTTCATTAAGTTTAAAGTTTATTAAACCTTTCCCAGCTGCCACGGTCTGTGCATTTGTTTGAAACTTTGAATGCCCTTTACTTATGCATGTAGAGAGGAGGAAATTTGCATTTGGTTTGAAATTTTTACATTTCCTTACATGCCATGCTGCCACTTCTTTGCTTTGGCTGGGTTTTTACATGTTGTATGGGAGATTTGGCATCAAATCTGCCATGTTGCATTTGCTTGATGATTTCAATTTATTTTCCCAAATTTGCTCTCTACATAACAGGAAAGACTAAGGAAAGGAGATCCACACCACACTTGCAATCAAAGAGCACACATGAAGACCCACGTACCACACTCCAGCTACCATAATGCCATTGCATGGAGTTTTTGATCTTTCAAACATCTATTCCAAGACCATCGGCTTCCATTGCATAAGTTTTTGTTTTTTTTAAAAAGATTGGAATCTCTAATACACCACTGTAGAACATTCAACCTTGAGTAAGCCAATAGCATTAATCACTTCCTCGATTATGTCTAGAAGTTGAAATTCCATGAAATGAAAACCATTCTGGCACAAAATTAATGCGCAGGCATGAGCCAAGTCGGGCCCCAAAGTGGGTCTGACTAAAAAAATTTTGTTTTCAAGCAAATGGCCTCTGGAATGCTTCACTAACCTCAAACATACCTCTGGAATCGATCGGCACCATTTTCGGATCATAAAATTGCATTTTGCAACTTTCAGGCAATTACGCCACATTTTTCGCATTTAATCGCGAAGACGTAATTTTCAAACCTGTCAAAACACCTTTCTGGTGCTCGCCATCTGACAGGCATGTACTTTGATATACAAGGATGACATCTACCAAACGGTTTCTCAAGATGAGTCCCGAGCGAAGAGATATTAATTTCCGAAAACGGCCAACTGGCTTTGTCGACACTGCGGACCTGATGAAGTCAATGTTCTGGCAACACATGATGCCTTTCTCAAAAATATCAAACGACCTCCGTAGGTCCTCAAATTCGGAACATTGGTACCTTTAAGTACATATTAAATATTTGAATTCTCAGTTCGATCACCCGACTGACAGGATGTAAACGACGCGCTCACCAAAACGGCTACATTAACTGATCTAACACTGGGAGTGCGGATAACTGAATTTGATAGCAAAATGAGCTCTTTTGAAAACCGATCAAACGGATTGGTAGAGCCTTGAAATTTGAAACGTAGCTCACCATTTATACCAACATTAGCCCGGAACAAACATTCTGACATGACGCTCACCAGAACACTTTTACATTTGTGCAAACATCACAAACTACAAATGGATTTGGCTATGAAAACGGAGCAAACGGATTCGTCAAGACTTGAAATTTTGCAGGGTAACTCACTTTTATGCATACAATTGAATCCATTTTGAATTTCTCCATGACGATCAACAGGGCAAAAGATATAAACACCCAAAGCAGGCTACTTAATAAAATTTGCACTTGTGCCTAGAATGCACTTTCAGCTCACCCCTCAAAACAGGTACTTGATAAACTTCTCCAAACTGAATTTTGAAAGTTTCAACACACTAAATAGGCCAAATGAAAGGTGTGGGAGATGAATCCCGAGCCTTACCCTCTGAAAATCAACTGGCTCCATTTTACCCCCTTGCTAACTAGGCATTCAAACTGACTTATTTAGGTACTTTTCTGACATGCAGAGCAAAATTTTGAAATAGGCTTATAAACTTGGCTCAGTTTTTAAATACTCCCAACAGTGGCTCTGACTAGGGATGGTTGATTGCAAGATCAACACAAGAATCCAGATATCATTGGTTAAGCAGACCACCCGAAAATGGATCATTCTTCTCTTCTCATTTCTTCTCTTCCAAAACAGGGCTTCCTTATTCTACCCAAACAGCAGGGCACTTTATTGAAAACCACACAACTGAAGCAAAACGACTGTACAAGAGATACAAACATGCTTAAAACTGAATACAAGCTGCTCAATCAATCTTAGCATTTACCTCTGTCAAAAATCTGATTTTCATCGCTTGATACCATGATCCAAACAAAGGCACCTTCCAGTAACAGCTGAGCATAACTCTTAAAATCCACCTCTCTTGTCTCATTACCGAAATAGCTAGTGTGCTTACCCTTTATCTGATTCTGAACTTTGTAATCACACACTACTTCAACACAAGTAAAACGATGAGGCAACTCACCATAAAGGTTTTCCCTCAAGTTGCAATACCCTTCACTATCCCAATCAATTCTACCATTTTCAAGGACATGATCATGCTGAACTTTAAAAGTAAAACATTCATTTTCAACATTGTAAAACTCATCAGCACACACCTTATTATCATTTAAATCAATAGAATGAGGGATACTACAAACCAACTGATGCAAACAAGGAACATGAATATTACAATCCGGATGTGATACTCCACTATGCTGATCACACCTCACACTATCCTTGCTTATCCAATTGAAAACCTCCGCATTCTCAACATCCCATTCATGAAAAAGAATGCATACCTCTGGCTGAAGCAAATCCTCAGCTAAATCTTCTTCATCCAGACTTATGTCTACCCGAAACACTTCCATTTGTGGTCTGAAAAAGTCATAACATAACCCATGCCTCTTGTCTTCATCATGAAGTAAATTTTTACAACCCATGCTACTGATGTTCAGAACTACATTGGCATTACAAATTTGTTCCGCACCAGGGGAAGCTTCATCATTCTCATCAATGAAATCAGCACCATGGATATTTGTATCAAAAGCAAAGAACTCCAAATTCGTTTCAAGCGTTTTGTCAACATTCACATCCTCATCATGGTACTTGAAATTCTGAAAGTATTCAAGTGTGGGTTCATTTAAATCTGAAAAAAGAACATTACCAGCACTGTCACATACATTCTTATCTTCAAAAACACTTTCGTTTTCAGATTCATAACTAAGGTACATAATTTGGTTCTCTATTACATCATCTTCACAAGATGAATAATAAGAATTCTCATAACCACTTTCAGCTGAATAACTGGCATTCATTTGCTGATCAAAAGAAAGTGAAACACTTGTGCCAAGATCGTTCTCATCCTGAAATTGATCTTCATTGTTCACTTGCATACCTTCAGGGTGCTGGGAATAAAACTCATAATCCTCATAATCAGCAACACCACCCCACTCTGAAACACATTCATCACTGGGTATACTTGCACTGAACACATTATCAACATCATTCACAATTTCATTTTCAGATTTATCAGACTTAACAAAAATCTGATTTTCATCATATTTCATAACTTCACTTACATAATCAACAACATTTGGTAATCCTTCAGTATTTGGTATTTGAACATCAAATACATCAGCAACATTTAAAGATAGATGGTCATCATTACCATAATTTTCATTATTGTTAACCTTTGGAGATGCATGATTAACTTGATAATTTGCAGTCACATAGTTAGCATAACCGGCATACAAATCAAATGGTACATATCCCTTGTATATATCAATCTTCACATCAGCATTATCACAACATTGCACACTAATCATTCCATCATCACTGTGAGAAGAGACCGACATTAACAGTGGAGGATCTTGACTCTCATTCAAATTTGAAGCACATGCATCAATGAGACCATTCGGAACTGCGAAGCTGGATGTACCTGAACAAGGAATGATTGGTTGAGCTTCACATGGTATTTCGCCATTGAAGGCATTTTGATAAGAGACTACAGCAGACACAGATCTCTTGGCTATCCCGAATTTCAAATTATTTTCAATGTCCCTAGCTGTGTTAAAGGCTTCATACAAAGTCTTAGGTTCTTTGTTCCTCAATAGGAAACCCATCTTCTTACCAAAAGCACTCATATAAATATCCAGACATACCATATCATCAAACTTATACTTTCTGGAAATTTTAGCCAATGCTTGTGAAAATCTGATGTTGAATGTTGGTACCAATTCATCTTTCCTGATTTGTATATAAGTGAATTCTTTCAACAAGTCGGAATCACTCACCTTCTCATCGAATTGATCCATGAAATCTGAAATCAATTCTTCCCATGAGGTAATAGAATTCACTGGTAAAAAAGAGAACCAATCTCTTGCATCTTCTTTCAATGACTGAATAAACAG
Organism: Cryptomeria japonica; assembly: GCF_030272615.1. Lineage (NCBI taxonomy): Eukaryota > Viridiplantae > Streptophyta > Pinopsida > Cupressales > Cupressaceae > Cryptomeria > Cryptomeria japonica. Next base: position 661,276,796 of record NC_081413.1, read on the forward strand.
TTTCATGCACACATCTTCTTGGCAAATTTCAAACTCTCCTATCAAATTTGAAAATCTTTTAACATGTTGACATGCTGATTCTGATTTCTTCCCATTGAAAATTGGCAGATACTTTCTAATTTCTGTGGGTATAGGATTTGGGTAACCCGGAATATCTCTGAAATTTAGAGCAGCATAATGGTTCATGATGAAACTTCTCCTATTATATGGTTGTTCTGGTTTACTAGGCATGGCTTTATGTGGAAATACACAAGACTGAAAAACTTCACTATTCATTTTTCTTACTTCCACAAATGATTATACAATCTTGGATAGAAAACTTCAAGCAAGTATCCTTATACTGATCTATTCATAACACTGCTTGACATTACATTCTTCCACATTTGCATACTACGAAGGATAACATACACTGAATATTTTAGCAGCATAGATATGCAAATCAATTTTGAGATTCTCTCTTTCCCTCTAAACTAGTGCTGTTCACTAAATGGGAAAACTACATTATACATTCAAGCTTTCAGAAGAGATGTCTTGCATTTAAATCCTTTGAAAATACCTGGATATTTGCAGCTATAAAACTTGTAGATCGGAAAATTTACTTCACCTTTGGCACGGTCTTTTATCACAGAGTCGCCACCTCTTGCACAGAGGATATTTTGAACAGCAGAACACCATTCAACACATATTCAAATTCTTTGTTTCTCTTTCAATCTCACTGCAATAAACACTCTTCCAGGCTATTTAACACTGGTATAAACCACAGAGTCGCCACCCAAATAAGGAATTAGGGAAAATTCACATACAGTTGAAAGAACTTCTCACAACTTTCAACCATGCATTCATTGTTACTCCTTCATAAAATATGACATGTAACACATATCACTTTGCAGATTCAAAACAAGGAGCATTTTCTTCACCATGAAACCAATTTACACTCTGTGCATACACAATGGACTGACTAACTGGATGAAATTAGGCAATTTCTATTCAGCTTCCCCAGCAGAGTCGCCATTTTTGTTGTTCACCAAAAGTGATAACCCAAGAACACCTGCAATTGATCTATGAAGTAGCCAATTCAATCTATGAAGAACTTCAGGGCTTGGACAACATGACAAGGATATGAATCCTTCTACTCTTCAGGCTCTGCAAAACCTAGGTGGGTATACCTTTGATGCTTAGAATTAAACCTATTACACACCTATGACAGCATCAACATAGACAGATAGATCTCACTAGGGCTCCAAAACAAGTAGTTTATTGCAGATGGGCTAGATCTACACATGAAACTCAACTATGCTTGAGCATGAGATAGATGAAACATTTCAAAACATAACATACTAAAGATATTCTGATTAGATTTTAAATTGGTTTGAGAACCCCTTTAATTGCAAGATCAGTGCCTTATCCAAGGGCAACAGAGTCATACATAAAACTATAAATGAAAGCTTCGATTGCAAATCCATCTTCATTATTAAATATTCATGCATTAATGCCTTGCATAAATGCATTACTAAGATCATTCACAAAATCATCAGATCTTGAAACTATATTCCATTTTTTTATGATTTATTACAGAATTTAAATCCTTCCTTGAAGAATCCCTGCAAACAATCATAACTATCTCCTTGAGATAACAAATTTCATCCTCCTTGAGGATCTGATTTGATAAAATGGAAATACAAATCTAGAGACAATTCTGTGTGAATTTTTGTATGCCTTACATACACAAGAACCTGCAACTAAGAACACCTATACGAAAAATTGAACTCCATTACTAAAGGAAAAGCCCTGCCCTGTACAATCTTCAAGAATACTCAAAATTGGAAGCCATGAAAACTGGAGCCATTCTCACAGAATTCTGGAACCCTTACAACTGAGAAGAATTCGGAATAAAAAGAGGAGAGAAGAAAATCAAATCTGCAACTGAATTGCCAAGTGTCTCCTCTCTAACTGAATTATGTTCCCATGGAAACTGCTTCTAAAATATCTCACATTTGTCAAAATTAACTTCATAATCAGATTCCTCGCTCCGAGAGCTTTCCGGCGATATATAATACTTTATACTTTGGCCAAAAATTGGACCCTGGGCGAATTAATTCTCATCATGGATCCATCATTTAAATATTTCGAATTTCAATATAGTCTAAACTATATCATTTATTCATTTAAAATTTGATTTTTACCTCCATTTGTGCTCTGACGCCTCGCCACGTGGTAGCCTCTGATTGGCTAATGGGGTTGACCGGACGCCACCTGGAATGACACCTCATCATCGCCACGTCATCTGCTTCGTCACTGCCACTTGGCCGCTTGCTTGTATGCCACGTCATCGCCACCTCACCGGGACCCGCGTGCTGGACTGTTGGCTGTACCCACCACCTACGTGCCACGTGGATGGCTCACGTTCATCCTCGCTATTTCGCTGGTTTAACTCGCGTGCATCTTCCCTTTGCGAAATAGCGCGAGCCGTCGATCTCTCTCGAACTTGCTCGCTCTTTAACTCGGCCTTCGTCTGCAAAATTTTGCCTTTTGCCTCGGGAAGCGTGCCTACGTGGGATCCACTTTGTCTTCGTCCAGTCAATTCTTCCTTCGCCTCGGGAAGCGTGCTCGCACGTGGGCCCGCCTTGGGCGCCCATGGGCACCTTGTGTCAAAAGCCTTTAAGGCTTAGACACTATAATACCATTCGTTTTTGCATATAAACACTGAAAACGTCCCTCCCCCAGCGCATGTGGGACAAAGCGATTAGGCCTGGAGCTGCGTTTTTGGAGGTTTTTTTGAGACTTTTGCATTCATTGAGTATTCCAAATGGCCTTTTAAGAATACCATGGCTGGGAACGATGCTGGCAGGGTCGTGGAAACAAGCTTTACACCTGCCAATGTCATTTTGTTTGTATTTAAATCCTTTATGTTTTATGTGGCTTTACACATACCACATGAAAGGGGGTTGCCAAACTGCTGCTCACACTTGGCTTGGAGGTTTATACATGCTGCTCACTGCCAGCACGTGAGAAGAGGGGAAGATTGCAAAGCTACACCACATTCCACACTCCAAACACACTCCAAACACACTCCAAACATTGCATTGGCTGAAGCTTCTATTTGCTGCTAATTGCATTAAATTGAAGGTTTTGAATGCCATTAAACCTCCTTCTACAGTCACCCACCTCACAAAAACTCACATACCTGCCAAAAGCTCATGGCAAGGAGGAGAAGATTGCCAATTTACAATTTGTTGAAGTTCCCTTGGTGCTGCTCACACGTGGGAGGGAGAGTGCTGGTATGCAACTACAATTTCATTAAGTTTAAAGTTTATTAAACCTTTCCCAGCTGCCACGGTCTGTGCATTTGTTTGAAACTTTGAATGCCCTTTACTTATGCATGTAGAGAGGAGGAAATTTGCATTTGGTTTGAAATTTTTACATTTCCTTACATGCCATGCTGCCACTTCTTTGCTTTGGCTGGGTTTTTACATGTTGTATGGGAGATTTGGCATCAAATCTGCCATGTTGCATTTGCTTGATGATTTCAATTTATTTTCCCAAATTTGCTCTCTACATAACAGGAAAGACTAAGGAAAGGAGATCCACACCACACTTGCAATCAAAGAGCACACATGAAGACCCACGTACCACACTCCAGCTACCATAATGCCATTGCATGGAGTTTTTGATCTTTCAAACATCTATTCCAAGACCATCGGCTTCCATTGCATAAGTTTTTGTTTTTTTTAAAAAGATTGGAATCTCTAATACACCACTGTAGAACATTCAACCTTGAGTAAGCCAATAGCATTAATCACTTCCTCGATTATGTCTAGAAGTTGAAATTCCATGAAATGAAAACCATTCTGGCACAAAATTAATGCGCAGGCATGAGCCAAGTCGGGCCCCAAAGTGGGTCTGACTAAAAAAATTTCGTTTTCAAGCAAATGGCCTCTGGAATGCTTCACTAACCTCAAACATACCTCTAGAATCGATCGACACCATTTTCGGATCATAAAATTGCATTTTGCAACTTTCAGGCAATTACGCCACATTTTTCGCATTTAATTGCGAAGACGTAATTTTCAAACCTGTCAAAACACCTTTCTGGAGCTCGCCATCTGACAGGCATGTACTTTGATATACAAGGATGACATCTACCAAACGGTTTCTCAATATGAGTCCCAAGCGAAGAGATATTAATTTCCGAAAACGGCCAACTGGCTTTGTTGACACTGCGGACCTGATGAAGTCAATGTTCTGGCAACACATGATGCCTTTCTCAAAAATATCAAACGACCTCCGTAGGTCCTCAAATTCGGAACATAGGTACCTTTAAGTACATATTAAATCTTTGAATTCTCAGTTTGATCACCCGACTGACAGGATGTAAACGACGCGCTCACCAAAACGGCTACATTAACTGATCTAACACTGGGAGTGCGGATAACTGAATTTGATAGCAAAATGAGCTCTTTTGAAAACCGATCAAACGGATTGGTAGAGCCTTGAAATTTGAAACGTAGCTCACCATTTATACCAACATTAGCCCGGAACAAACATTCTGACATGACGCTCACCAGAACACTTTTACATTTGTGCAAACACCACAAACTACAAATGGATTTGGCTATGAAAACGGAGCAAACGGATTCGTCAAGACTTGAAATTTTGCAGGGTAACTCACTTTTATGCATACAATTGAATCCATTTTGAATTTCTCCATGACGATCAACAGGGCAAAAGATATAAACACCCAAAGTAGGCTACTTAATAAAATTTGCACTTGTGCCTAGAATGCACTTTCAGCTCACCCCTCAAAACGGGTACTTGATAAACTTCTCCAAACTGAATTTTGAAAGTTGCAACACACTAAATAGGCCAAATGAATGGTGTGGGAGATAATTCCCAAGCCTTACCCTCTGAAAATCAACTGGCTCCATTTTACCCCCTTGCTAACTAGGCATTCAAACTGACTTATTTAGGTACTTTTCTGACATGCAGAGCAAAATTTTGAAATAGGCTTATAAACTTGGCTCAGTTTTTAAATACTCCCAACACAGATATCGAGCAAATGCTTTGCATGATGTTAATAAAGGATATGACTATCTAGTCAAACATCTGCAATCAACCAATCAAGTCGTCTTATCAATCATATCATATCCATATCAAGTGATCATTATCTTGTCTTAAACAGAAGAGGATATACTCAAAATCAAACAGGTTCGTCTTAAACGAGGTCTGCAACTTTTTGAGATCAAACATTCTCAACCATCACCTCAACCAACTAAGAGCGAAGGCACAAGATCAGTATAGCTACTGAATTTTGTCTGGGTCAGTCTGTATCTTTTATCATTTGGTGACAGATTGTGTTCCTATGCTACTCAAGGATGTCCACAAGTGACTAGAGGAGCCGGGATGGTCATGATCTTTTTCTTTGCTTGTTTTTGGTGGTGTGGATCAATGAAGTTCTAGGGCAATAGTTCCAGTGGGTATTTGTGTTGTACGTTCATTCAGCAAATATCCTATGCAAAAGTCAAGGATAGTTATGCTTGTGACTATCCCACATACCTCAACCCATGACATTACAACCAGAATGGAGGGTTCACACTTTGTCTGCTACATGTTTGTTTTTTCAATGAGATATCTTTATATCTTGGTTCCTTATACTTTGATGTGCAAATCTCTATTGTTACATAATAAGGCTCAATGATGAATATATATTGCATAGTAAATAATGACACACGTTCGTGAATCAGTCATTCTCATTTCATCTCATTTGCTTATTACTATTTTGTTGATTCATTTCTCATCATCTCTTTCTAAATCATTTTCTATCATCTAACATTATTCTATTTCATTCTAAGGTTCATTCTCTCATATTCTATCTCAATATCATCTTCACATCACCTATCTCTATCTCTAATCAACTAACCCTTCTTCTATCTTTTATCTCACATTCTTCTTTTTCGAGAGATTGGTCATGTCTTTAATGCACAATCAATCTCTCGAGGGGGCATTACACCCTAAGCATCGTCGAGGCATACTGGGGCAATTTTTTTTTAATTTTCTTTGAAACAACATTGTTCTGACATTGTCTCAAAGAGGGGAAAATGTACACACCTAAAAATGTCTCATTGATCATGTACTAATTATTTGTGCAATTAGTTAAAGAATTAAAGAATTATTTAATTAAGCTAATTAATCTTATTCTTCTAAATTCATATTTATTTATCATCTTACTAATTACTCTTGTAGTCATGTAAATCTGTCCACTTAATTAAATGAATATTTAGTATTTATTTGATTATTAAACCATCAATTAATATTTAATTAATTCATCTTAACCCTCTTCTCCTATTAATTAAATAAATTATTCAATTTATTTGATTTAATTTACTTAACCAAATTCAGACCATTAATTAAATAAATAAATCATATTTGTTTAATTAAATCTTATCTCACATTTAAATAAATTAATATTTCTATTTATTTAAATTCCCCAAAATCCCTTCTCTCACATTTAAATAAATTAACATTTATCTAAATCACCTTTATCCTCCACCCACTTGCATTTTCCTACAAATGCAAGTTGCACAACTATTTTAAATAAATAAATTATTTATTTAAAATCCTATTTATCCTCACCCACTTGAAACCTTTAATGGTTTCCCTTAAAGTTTTCAAACTTAATGACTTCCTTCTAGAGTCTTCTCAAGCCTTTAATGGTTTTCCTTAAAGTCTCCAAACTTAATGGCTTCCTTCTAGAGTCTTCTTAAACCTTTAATGGTCTCCCTTAAAGTCTTCAAACTTAATGGCTTCCTTCTAGAGTCTTCTTAAGCCTTTAAAGGTTTCTCTTAAAGTCTTCAAGCATTTAATGCTCTATCTTCCTTTTTCTCATATAAATAAATTAAGATTTATTTAAATAAAATCCAAAATTCACATTCACATTTAAATAAATTAATATTTATTTAAATATCTATCTAAATGCAAATTACACCACTTAATTGAAATAAATGATTTTATTTTAATTGAAAATCCCAAAATTCCTCCCACTTTCATTCTCCTACAAAATCCACTTGCATGCCTAAATCCCTTCTAATTTCTTCTAACTCCTTTTAATTAGCCTAACCCTATCCTAATCATTGTCACTTTCCTAAATAAAAGGAAGTCAGTTCTCAATAACCTCCAAAGTCTTCAATAACCATTAAAGGCTTTATGTCTTCAAATGGTTAACCTCTAAAGTCTTCCAAACCATTAAAGGCTCTTACATAACCATTTATGGTTAACTCACCTTTTACCTTTGGTTAGAGACTTTCCTCTAGCTTAACCATCCTTTTGACTCATGGGTCTCTTCAAAGCATTTATTTCTTTGACTAAGGTAACCATTTAACCCTTGGACATTCATTTATACCTTGGATAAAAGGAATATCCATTAACCTAACCCTAACCCAACCCCCTAGGGTAACCATCATGTTCTCTCAAGCATTTAATGCTCCTTATCTCTCCTCTCAAGCCTCCTCATGTTGACACTTGTCAACATGGGATTGGGTTGAAAGTCTCACATGAATTGAATATCTTTCAATCCTAACCCGTGTTAAGATTGTTCAATCTTAACCCTTTATTTTCCCATTTCTTCTATAAATAGAACCCTTCTCTTCAAGCAAAGAAGGAAGCATTAGAGTATTGCTATACTAGTATTAGCATTGATCTTTTTCATAGCATCACTACCTACACTTGCATAACATTTGTTTATTACATTCAACCATCTTGAATCTCCATATGGCATCCATGGCTAGTGCTAAAAGCTGAGAGCTACACTCATTTGGGAATTTGAGAGGGGAGAAACAAGGGAGAAGCATCAAAAGGCATCATGGAAGCATCTCAAGGAGAATCTTCTCCTTTCTTTTGTTTTGTTAAACTTATTTCATGCATTTTGAAATCTCTTTTGATATGTTTGGAATGGTTTTTAGTTCTTTGTTTTGGTTTTATGGTTGAAACTAACTTATTAACATTGAACTTTGTTGTTTCCTTGTCCCCATTTCCACGACATCATTTGGTGAACCTGACATGAATCAAACATGCAACCTTATGATTTATTTGTTTTACTAACTATTCATTTTACTAACTATTTTTCTCTGTTGTGCAGGTTTAAATTAAAATAAAAAGTAGATTTATTTATTTTACTAACTTTCTTTTCAAAGTTGGTTTTAAAATGAATTCACTTTTTATTTTGGTTTAAAATTAACTCCACATTTCAAATTTGGGTTCTTAAAAAGAAACACACCTTTTATTTGGGATTTATAAAGAATTTCATTTGTCCAACGTAAAAAAAAACCACAAACTCAAAACCCAACAAAATTTGATTTTTTGCAAGATAGGATTCATTTTGTTTTGGTGCTTAAAATAAAAAACACAAATTTCATTTCTTGCATCAACTTAAGGAAATTCACAATCAACATTTTGTTTTGGGAAAATTTAAAAGAACAAGCCACTTTTCCTTCAAGTTATCGTAAACGATTTTACTTCAAGCAACACGTGTTCTCAATTTAGTTGACCAAGATCTCAAATTCCTAGTTTACGAAACATTTTTCCTTTGAAGTTAAAAAGAACACCATGATTATTGTAGCAACATCTCCAAATAGTTAGATCACATTGCAATGAAAATCAGTTAAAAAGAACAAGTGCTTTTTATGATTGGCACACTTGTGCAAAGTTTGTCAAGTGGTCCTACTTCTAACACACACTATCCTCTCCCTTGGCTTTCGTGGTCCTAGGTGCAAGAGAAAAGTGTTAGTAACACTCAAAATTTTATCTTTTTAAGAGAGGCTTGCCAAGAGACACATCACTCTTGGGAACGACCTCGCGCGAAAAATCTTTTGAGCCACTATAGAAATCAGGTGTGAGCGAAAGTTGTAGCCTTGGGTATAGCTGTTCCTACAGTGTAACTTGCTGAAAGGACAAATGGGCGCCACCACAAGTTACAAGGCTCTTAAGTGAGTCACTGCAGAATGAACTTATGTCCAAAGACATCGAAAATTACTAAACAACTTTAAGTAGTAGCCCACCCATTCTATTGATTGAGGATATTTGTGAGAAGTTCAGTGCAAGAGCATAGAAGGTTTTGCTCCCAAGATACTCACCATACATATTTCCTTGAGTAGAAAAATAGTTTTTTGAAAGGATACTTGTATCTTGATGAAAGTGGTGACTCCCCCATCATAGGGATCATCTATTTGTTATGCTCATGCAAGACTTAGTATATCACATCCTTACCTACCACGATGAGATTCATAAGGTATGTAGTACCAAAGTTGAAGAAATATCAAGATGTGGGCTAAAATTATCGCAACTGGCCATTTGACCTTAGGGATAAAGTGTCTTCATTTTGTGTCAAGACCAATGATAAACTGAGCCAACTTCAAGCTTTTTGGAAAAACATACTCAAAAACATTTGGAAAGAAAGGGTCATAAAAAGTCCAAAGATTGGGTTGATCTAGACCCACACTTATTTGTGCCTTTTGAGGCAACATTCTTGTGTTTGTGTGCTTGCTTTGTTTTCTTGTCAAAGAAAAATCAAAAATCAATTCCAAAACAAGTATTCATCCAACACAAATTTTCAACATCAACACTTGGCAAAGATTAAAAATAAAGTGCAACAACAAAGTATCAAACTATATAACCATTCTTCACATTTTGAGAAGGAAGAATCTTCATCAACATATCAACTTGAAGAAAAGACCATTGAGCTCAAAGGCTTTCATCAAAAGAAGGAAATTCTTCTATCTTAATAAAAAAATCTTTGTCTCACATAGAACCTTCTTATGTCACATGTGTCTATATCTTCAAAAAAAATCCAATGAGTTTGATCAAGAGTCTTTAAACAGTAGAGCTTTTACTCAATATAGAGCTTTGAGTTGTCATAAAAACAAAGGAAGCAAAATCAATCCTACCTTCTTTCCAGACATTTGCATCACATATAACTCAGCTAGGGAAGAACCACCAACCGTTGAAAGAGAAGAGGAAGAGTTTGTTCCTTTTGTAACATAGAGTTTTATTGAAGTTAACAATTCATCCATTCTCATATCCATTACAACTCTCGAAACATAAAGAGGTCTTTGTCCTAAAGTTATTTTTAGTAATTGCTTGAATCAAAACAACACATCACTTTTTACAATGTCTCTACATCTAGGATAAACTCATCCTAAGAAGCATTTCTACGCAGGTTAAAACTAGTCTATGAGTGCATCCTCTCATTACTAGGTAGCTTGGTCTATAACATATCTCAGACTTTGCTATACCTTATCATATAAAACATTATCAACACACACAACAAGCAATTCATAGAAGGACTGTAGTAACATCAAACCTTTAGTGCTAGAGATTCATATGCACAAAACTCCACCAAACATTAATCTCTCATTTCATCACCAACTCATAATTATTTTCACCAAACTTCAAAAATGACTTATAAACAAAATGGCTCAAACTAGATCAAGGTCTAGACAACATGAAATTCGGGAAGAAGAGGAGGAAAATATCATTCAATTCCAAGAAGCTCTTGGAGGAAACCCAAATGACAAAAATCCAAGTACTCCTACTCTTGCAACAATAGAAAGGGCACAACACAACCCTCTCTTTAATTGAATTTTTGATGAAATACTCAGGAACAATGATGATGCTCACTTTTTAAGACTTGCCCAGGAGGGAGCTAAACTCCCCCCTGATTTTGATACTGCACAATTAAGGAAAGCATCAGAACACCAAAGTCATAATAAGGATGAAAGAGGCTGGGATCACATTAGATACAACCTTCATGAAGGAAATCCCCCACCTCCTCCTACTCCAAATGACATTGACATGTTGCGACAACAAGTTGATAATTTGGCCCAACAAATCCACAGTGGTGTGAAAACAAACCAATTTTCACTTAATGATATTTGTCCCTATCCCTTTGATAGGAATCTACATATGCCACCTTTTCCATGAGGGTTTGAAAAACTTAAGTTCAAAAAGTATTGAGGAAAAAGATACCCTTGAGATCATGTTAGGGAATTTCATTCAGCTTTCCTAGAAGTGGCATATGAAGACACATATCTAACGCACCTCTTTCGTCAGAGTTTGGGAGTGACAACCACGCAATGGTTTTACTGACTAACAGACGACATTAGGACATTCGAAGAACTTGTCCAAAAGTTCATTGAACATTATTCACATAACATTAAATGTGATATCACCATGGTAGATCTGTGTAACACCAAGCAAAAACTAGGGGAGCTATTTTCAGCTTTCCTGCAATGATGGTGACAAATGTCTAGCAGGCATTCTCTTCAGTTACTTGAATGAGAACTAGTGGAAATATTTATTTCCAACTTGAATGAAGAAATGGAATTCCATCTAGATATGAAAGGCACAAAATCCTTAAATGACATGATCACCCAGGGATTAAAATGTGAATGAGCCCTTATCAAAAAGGGACTTATCAAGATATACAATGAACCAAAAGATAGCCCTCGCCCGCATTTTAATAGTGATAAACCCAACTTCTGGAATAAAAATAAAAACATTGTCAATGATGGGGTTGTAGATGCAAGGACTATCAAGAGTGAACAACCTGTGGTCCGATTTACTGGGCAAAACCCCCCACCCAAGAATAACATAGTTGCTCCCCCAAATCAAGGACGTAATGTACCTCAAGAGGAACCCAGACAATGCCAACAAAATTATAAACTAAAATGAGCATACACTCCCTTAGGGGAACCTATTGAGACAGTTTTACGTCAATTGGTTTCTTGAAATCTGGTGACCTTACCAAAAACATCCAATTACGAACCTTAGGTCAAACCTTCCTGGTGGAGGGATAATGAACATTGTGAATTCCATCAAGGGAAAGGGCATAAAACAAGTAAATGTCATAGATTGAAATATCTTGTTCAGGATCTTATTGACCAAGGCAAGAGTGAAATTGAAGGACACGCCCCAAATGTTATTATTTACTAAGTTGTCATTAGTTTTATTTCCAAATTCATCCTATATACTCTAGTTAGCTAATACTATCAAAATATTCAGTCGATAAGCACTAAAACAGTTAGTTACAGAAGAAAGGAGTTACAGAGTTAAGTATACACCGAGATATCTACCGAGTAACGTTCTATGTCTACTGAGTAGCAAAGAAGGTATACCGAGTAATCTGAACCGAGTAAAAATGTGTTACCAGATTAAATGAACCTGGACACATATGTGGAAACATGTTACAAGAATCGAGGAACAGGGAACTGTTATCCAATAGGGAATTGCACTTCAAGATTTTGTATGATTTTGAGGAAGTTTATCCAATGAAATAATTTCTATGTTTATTCATTCGATGAATCTTGTTTGTAAGATCGAAGTATGAACAGGTCACCATCCCAGAGATCTATTTATACATAGTGATTTGAGAATCAAAGAGAGAGAGACATGTGTGATAGAAGAAGTTAAAAGGAAAATCATAAGAGGACACATTAAGTTGTGATTGCTACGACTAAAAGAGATATTCAGAGGTCACTGAGAAAGTCTTTAGAGAATAGTTTAAGGGATAGAGTAAACAGAATGGTTTACCGAGTTGACTTATCAATTACCGAGGTATGCTATGAGAAAGGTAATTTCATATTGAGCACATAGAATCTGCTATAACATTTCAGATGTAAAGTTGTAGATATTTGCAAAGATTTTATTGAATCATTTGAGTTAAAATAGAAACCTTTAACAAGTTAAAAGACTCTAACCAAGTCTATAAATTGTAAAGCCTTTAACCAGGTGTAGCATTTTGTATAAGTGTTGTGAAATCCTTTAGCAAGGTAGATCTAAAGATCTTGATACTCCTAACAGGGTAAGCTATCAAAAATAGCTAAACATGTAGCTCTAACCGAGCAACCTTTATTATTGCAGTAGTGAAGTTGTGGGTGCCATCCCCACCACAGTTTTTCTCTCTAACAAAGAGTTTCTGCATAACCAAAATATTTTTGTTATGGTGTGAAATGTGTATGAATAATACTTCTATAATTATGTGTTAGTTTTATATTATGAGATCACCAGTTTACAATTTATGTTTATCAGTAAGATTGTTTTTGAAGAAAAGTTTTGATGTACTTATTCACCCCTCCCCTCTCAGTATATTAGCTTTCCTAGTTGGACCTAACAATTGGTATCAGAGCCTCAATCTTGGAAAAGGGTTTAAAAACTCAAAGAGAAAGATCTTATCAATGGAAGGCTACAAACAATCTTGGAGGATTGTGAATCTTCAAGAAGAATTGGATCATGCTAACCAAGTAATTGTAGACATGCAAACACAAATGCAAAGATCACTGAAAGTTAGAAGAAGGTTGTCTGATGACTTACAGGACTCACAAGAGTTGGTGGAACAAATTGAAACATCATCTAAGAATAGTATATCAGAAGAGACTGAAGAAATGATTAGAAAACTGAAAGAAAAGAACAAAGCACTGACTGAACAACTGAAGGCAATGAAAAAAGAACATGAACATTTTAGCACATAGATGACTGAAAATCTTGATGCATTAAGAACAACTAAGCATAACATAAGAGACATGGGAAGGGAAGAACAACAACTAGAAGCATTGATGTCTGAAAAGAATGATGAAATCACAAGAATGACTGGAATTCAACATTATCTTTCTGATCAACTGGTTTATGCACATCATGAAGCAAATCTAAAAGAAAATGAGAATCAAGCATTGAAACTTGAATTATCAATATTGACCAAGGAACTTGAAGCAGAGAAGAAATCAAAAGAAACACTAAAGAAAAGTTATGAAGCATCAAGGATGTTGGATGAGCAACTAAATATAAGAAGACCTAACAAAGATGCAGGACTCCGTTACAAAAGAAAAAACTCTACCGAGGAAGGAATCAACACCATCGAGAGAGGGGAATCATCAAAGCAAGCTGGAAATAAGGAGAACATCAATAAAAAGAAGCCTATCTACAACTATTGTGGAAAACAAGGACATACTACCAACATGTGCCAAATTAGAAAAGGTAAGCAACCGAATGTCACTAGGTCTGATGGTTATTGTCACAATTGCAATAAGTATGGTCACACATCTAAACAATATAGGACAAAGTCTGCTAGCAATTTTTAGAAGGCAAAATTCAAGGGATATTGCAAAAACTACAATAGATATCTACACAATACCAAGAAGTGTCAGTTTAAGCAGAAAAACTATATGAGGTCTTCACACCAAGCAAATACTAGAAGCTACCGAATTCACACAGATCTTAACCAATGGTATACTACAGCACCATGGGATTACAATAGAAGAATATGGTGTGAATTTTGTGGAATATATAGACATATAAGTGCCAACTACATGATAAGGTTTGGAATGAACCACCAAAGATCATGGAGAAATCCTGGTATGGCATGCCTTCATTGTCATAAAGTTAGACACTTGGCTAAAGATTGCAGAGATCAACCCAAAGGAGATATTGAAGAAATAAAAATTAAACTTCAGAAAATCTAGAAAAAGAAGGAAATTGAGTCAAAAAATGAAGTAAGAACCTTACCTACTGAGTTAGGTGCATCTACTTCAAATTAATCAGTAAAGGTATGAAGGGGTTGCATTCTCTCAAGGTTAGATCTTAACAGTTCCTATTTTATCATGTACTTAATTTCAAAATCTACATAGCTAAGATGCATTAGCAAGTTTGAAATTATATCTAGTCTTTTGGAGTACCAGAGAAGTCAGTAAGTGCAAGAAGCCTATCTAGTCGATAAAAGCGTAAAAAGGAAGTTAATCAGTTTAGTGGAACCGAGTGCATTTAGTGTTTTCTTACCTAACTGGACAAATCCTAATAAGGTCAAATGTGTACTTAAAGTTCTTCGCGAGGTCATTTTACACTTACCAAGTTATCAAAAGAGAAGAGCTAAGTGATTCAAAGGTAATCAAACAACTCCCGAGCGAATTTTAAGGTATTTATACAACAATCTCAAATGCATTTTCAAGCCAGTTAACCGATCAATATCAGTTGTGAGCATCTGCATTATATTTACTAAATCAAAAGCATTTTCTGGTTAGTTAAAACCCTAAGCTCTTTTATTAGTAGAAATCAAAGTTTAAAATGGCTCCTAAGCTGCAGAAACCTATTGTAGTTGAGAATATTGAGAAGAGCTCACTAAAGTATTCCTTACCTCCCAAAATTGCATCTGAACCTGATGAGAAAACTGCATTTTCTCTTATTCCAAATAGGGTTCTATTGATTGAAGATGTGAGATTCTACACTAAGTGTTGTGTTGAAGAGCTAGGTCATACCGAGATCAAAGACATGTATGATGAGTTATGCACCAATGGAATCCTAGATAGCAAGTATGAGCATATCAAAGTGAAGGGATTGACCGAAGCCCTAGCCTACCCTCGAGTCTTCAAACCCCAATGGGTTAAATTTGTTTTGAGCAGATTTCATGATGACTTTATGTGGTTAGATGAGCAACCATTCAAAAGCACCAAGGAGATCATTCACATAATAACCAAATACCCTATCTACGACTATGCCTGAGCATAGAAAATGATTTCATAGGAGGAATTGATAACTTTAACCGGAGTTGAGTCTGATTGCAGAGGTCTTAAATTCAATAATGTTACTGATGCAGAGCTAAATTCTGCAATTAGAGTCATTAGTTATTGTTTCTTTCAATCAACAAGAGAAAACAATATACCTTGTGCAGCTACAGATCTGACCTACAATATTGTGAAAAAGGGTATGAAGATTGATCGATGTGAAGTGTTGTTGAAAAACCTATTTGAAAATCTCAACACTATAAGGAAACCCAAGAAGAATAACTCGGAAAACACACTAAAGTTTGGGTCACTCTTAGTGTGCATGTTTTTCTATTTTTTCAGAAATTCTTCCCGTCAGTCGGTAACATAGTTTGGGAGTTACACCGACCAATCACCCATCAAATAAATGACTTTATCAATCAGTTAGGTGATAATTTCAATGAGATAATGGATGATTACTTCAGAAAATTTCAAGAAAAGATGCATAATAGGTACAAAATCCCACCTCAGTTAGTGGAAAAATATAGGGATGATATATATTTTGAAGTGGACACCGACTACTGTTATGTCAATGCAGTAGATTCAAGAACTCAATCTCTACCATCCATAGGTTATGAGATGGATCTTGATATTTCTCAACAACAGATAGATGCCTTTTTGACACTTCCAAGGCATGCTACCGAGATCAGGTATGGTACCTATGAAGAGGTAAAAGAGAAGGTAAAAATGAGCATAGTTGTACCGAAGGCTACAAGAAAAGCCACAAAAATGATCAAAGTGCTAACTGAGAAATTTGGAGAAGGTTCTACCTCCACTCCTATAAAGAGTGATCAACTCATAATTGAGGAAGAATCTGAGGCTCAAGAAGCAGCAATCACTCTAAGCACGAAGTTACCAAAGGGAAAAATATTGAAAAGGAAGAAATAGGATACACCAAAGGTATCACTGACTCCTCCAGTGAAGCACCCCAACACTAGATCATCTGCAGTGTCACCCGGTAAGAAACAGAAAAAGGTGGAATTGCCTAAAGTTACAAATACTTATAGAAAGTCGACTAGGAGACTCATTTTGAATAAGGAGTCAAGTGACATAGAATCTAAAGACAAAAATAAATTTCATATTTTTAAAAGCACAAAGGAAGATGTACACAGTGTTGACAACTTTTGTGCCAAATTGAAACAATATGGTGGATTTGGGTCATTCAGGTATGCAAAATATGACTCCTGGATAGAAGAAGAAAAGAGACAAATAGAAGAGTCAGTTGTATGTACACTTCTTAAATTCCAAGTAGTTCCATTGGAAGTAAGTAATTTTCTTCCAAATCCATTATATTCTCACATTAACAACAGATGGAAATATGCTATGGACTCAAAGAAGAAGATAAGAGAAAGAGTTTTAGTACATCTCTTTCTAGACATGTTGGTAGATGATATCAGAAATCATTTGAAAAACTACCAGACAAACTTTCAAGTCAAGCATAGAGCCTTGAAAATGATGAATGGACTTTAACTTGAAGTCGAAAAGGAAACAAAAGAAAAATGGCAAGAAATCTTCAAAATTCAGACTAAAGAAACTCAAGGTGAAGTTGAAATAGTTGACATTACTGAGCAGGATCCTGCTTCAACTATTCAACAAGATGAGGACGTCATGGACACTGAGGCACCAGAACAAGAGATGATAGAAGGAAATGCCTATGCCAAACTGGTATCTAGTGAATCAGTTTTGGAAAAAGTCAAGTCCTATCCTCCTGTAACTCAGCAAGTTTCAACTGAGAAACCTCAAGACACTGATCAAGGCAAAGAGGGTCAATAGTCTACAAAAGGAGAATCTACTTCTTAGGCCATCGAGGAACAAAATTCTCAAGCACCTGCATGCACTAAAACTATTGCCACTAAGACCCCAAGCAAGTAATCATCGAAGGGCACATCAGACGCTAAGGAAATCGACAAAAGTGTTGCCTCTATCGAGCAACCTACTCAGGGTGAACAAGCCTCCACAGCCATTATACTCGTTCAACTAGTGAAAGCCTCATCATCCAAAGAAAAGAAAGTGAAGAAGCATAGTTTCAAGGTAGATCTGTCAAAGCCTATTGTGTTGCCAAATGTTGACATTTCAAAACTGAAAGGGCAAGCACTTATTGAATTCAGAGATCTATGTAAAGCCAAAGCAGAACAAGAAAGACAAATGGCTATTCAGAAGAAGAACCAAGTACTTTAGAAGGTTAAAGCATTATTGACAAACATGCTACCTAAAGCTACTATGAATAAAGATGCTACCATCCATATGCAACTGGATGAGATACTCACTAAATTAGAATCATCAGGAGTAGATGCATCAGAATACCTAAGCAAGTTGCAGGATAAAGAGCTGACTACCAAAATGACTGAAGAAGTGCAGAAAGCAATTGCCATAGGTAAAGTCAAGCTTGTTAAACTCATTGCTAAGTTGTCCCCTCAACTTAAACATATTCTTTATCTATTTCAGAAGCTCTGTACATTTTCATTATTTATTAAGGATATCAAACATAAGACCGAAGTTATTGAACAAGAGATCACCAATCTCTCCAAAACATTAACCACCGAGCCAAATTCTGTTCAGAATTTCTATACCAAGCTACAAACTCTTATGGCTCAATAGTTAGAACTTTGGAACGAAGAGCACAAAATAAGGATGGATATCACGACTCTTCAGACCTTATTTATTCCCCACTTATCATTAGTCCAAGAGCAGATCAATTGAGCAACCCACTTATCCACTCAACAAGAGGGAAGCACTTTAGATGGTTTGATTTCACTGTTAGCTGATATTACAGCTCAGAATTCCCTAATGGATAGTGTTAAACATGCACTCTCCACTGCTCTCACTGATGCCAGTACAAAGTATAAATCCATTTTTGACCAGTTGCCTCCACCTAATGGTAACTAGTTTTGATGTTTGTCAAAAAGGGGGAGTATACCGAGTATGTATCGAGTATATGAGTGTACAGTGTACTAAGCAGAATAGAGTATCCAAATGTATAGTTGAATTTGATAGGGGGAGCATAGAACATAGAGCAGTGAACACCAAGAATTGATCACAGGAGCATGCAAATTAAGATATGTATAGTATATTGATAAGGGGAGTATATATTTGAGTATGTTACTATTCATTGACAATTGTATATACTATCATTTTAGTCAAATTTTATAAGTATATAGATTTTGAGTTATGACTTTGAAAGGAGTTTTGTCAAACATACCAAACTAATGTCAAAAGGGGAGATTGTTATTATTTACTAAGTTGTCATTAGTTTTATGTCCAAAGTCATCCTATATACTCTAGTCGGTTAGGACTACCGAAATATTTAGTCGGTAAGCACTAAAGTAGTTAGTTACAGAAGAAAGGAGTCACAGAGTTAAGTATACACCAAGTTCTCTATCGAGTAACATTATATGTCTATCGAGAAGAAAAGAAGGTATACCGAGTAATCTGAACCAAGTAGAAACGTGTTACCAAATTCAATGAACCTGGACACATATGTGGAAACGTGTTACAAGAATCAAGGAACAGGGAACCGTTATCACATAGGATATTTCACTTCAAGATTTTGTATGATTTTGAGGAAGTTTATCCAATGAAATAATTGCTATGTTTATTCATTCGATGAATCTTGTTTGTAAGATCGAAGCATGAATAGGTCACCATCCCAGAGATCTATTTATACAGAGTGATTTGAGAATCAAAGAGAGAGAGACATGTGTGATAGAAGAAGTTAAAAGGAAAATCATAAGAGGACACATTAAGTTGTGATTGCTATGACTGACAAAGATATTCAGAGGTCACTGAGAAAGTCTTCAGAGAACAGTTTAAGGGATAGAGTAAACAGAAGGGTTTACTGAGTTGATTTATCAATTACCGAGGTATGCTATGAGCAAGGTAATTTCATATTGAGCACATAGAATCTGCTATAAAATTTCAAATGCAAAGTTGCAGATATTTATAAAGATTTTATTGAATAATTTGAGTTAAAATAGAAACCTTTAACAAGGTAAAAGACTCTAACCAAGTCTATAAATTGTAAAGCCTTTAACTAGGTGCAGCATTTTGTATAAATGTTGTGAAATCCTTTAGCAAGGTAGATCTAAAGATCTTGATACTCCAAATAGGGTAAGCTATCAAAAATAGCTAAACATGTAGCTCTAACCGAGCAACCTTTATTATTGCAGTAGTGAAGTTGTGGGTGCCATCCCCACCACAGTTTTTCTCTCTAACACAGAGTTTCTGTGCAACCAAAATATTTGTGTTATGGAGTGAAATGTGTATGAATGTTACTTCTATAATTATGTGTTAGTTTTATATTATGAGATCAACAGTTTACAATTTATGTTTATCAGTAAGATTTTTTTTGAAGAAAAGTTTTGATGTACTGATTCACCCCTCCCCTCTCAGTACATTATCTCTCCTAGTTGGACCTAACACCAAAAACCACAAATAATGATCATCTTATGTTTAAGAATCCACTTCTATCACAAGATCAAAGGGGTCCTTCCACTTTAGCATGAAAAATAGATACAACTGATTATACGCGAGCCGCATATAATTACATTGTGAATCACCTATATGATACCAATAAAAAAATTGCAACCATCACCATCAAAGATCAAAACCCTACTTGCAATGTTGTTACACATCATGGGAATAGAACCATTAAAGTAGCTCCACAAAGCACAACCTCCATCCCGAAATAGTATAACGTTGTGGAACAGTTAGATAAGATGCCCGCACTGATATCTATCTTAGAGCTTTTATGCCTATCTCTATCTCATAAAACAATCTTAGATCAAGTTCTCCAAGAGGTATCAGTCCCTGCAAATATAAATATAGATCAATTCCAAGCCATGGTTGGTAATCTGAGGTCATCACCATGTCTCACTTTCTCTAAAAGTGACAATACTCCTTCCAGCAACCTCATAACGCCTCACTCCACATTGAAGGAATTATCAACCAACACAGGATCAAATGAGTCTTGATCGACAATGGAGCAGGTCTAAATATCTGTACATTAAAATTGGTCACAACATTGGGATATACAGTTGAATCAGTGTATCCTTGCAAAAAGATAACCATAAAAGCCTATGATGATGTGGAGCATTCTTCAAAAGGAGCAGTTGTGCTACCAATCAGAGTGGGCCCAATGGTTAAGCACATCATATGTCAAGTTTTGGACCTTCCTCTACCATATAATTTGTTCTTAGGAAGGCCTTGGATACATCCCATGCAAGCCGTTCCATCCAGCTACCACCAATATCTCAAGTTCCCTCATAACAGTGTAGAAATTATAATCTTGGGTGATGCAATTCCTTTTGCATATTGTCACAATATCAACCATCAACCAGAGATTACCATTCCTAACAACAGAGAAGCTATCCCATCCACATCATACATTAGTCCAACCTCTCTTTCCAGTTCAAACACCACTAGACCCAAGCAAGAGAAGCTAAAAATGAAAATGGCAGAGGAAGGTCCCGGGGAGTACAATCTAAGCCAACTCTATTGTGTAGGGCAACTACCCACTTCTCCTAGATCTCATGGTAAACCTCAAATGTTACTTCAAACACCACTGGTCAAGCCAACATACACTTTGGCACCTTTTATCCTTAGAAAGAGTGAAGAAGAAGAGACCAGAGATGAGGACTTAGCAGAATGGATCTATAAAGATCCTTCACCATGGAAATCCCACAAGCTAAGCTTCCCATAGATCAATATGGAAAATGCTTTCTCATTATGCAAAGAATTGGTTATGATGGTCAGAGTGCTTTGGGACCTTCCAAGCAAGGAAGACATGAACCACTATAGCTAGAATTAAAGCCCAAAGATAACACGAGATAGACTTCCAAAAGGAGATCCCTCCTAAGCTCAGATTCAAAGGGAAAACCAAAAAACCTCTATATCAGCCTACTACAAACATAAAGAGGTGACCTTTGATTATATCAGTAGCACTGCACACCATAGCAACTGCCTCACTGAGGCTAAAAATCCCTACAACATCATCCACAACAACAATCATCCCACCAATCAAACCAGCAACCCCATCAGCAGCAACAACTGCATCAATAGCACCACTATCAATATCAGAACCCCCAGTAGTATCGACAACACTGGCAATTCTAGTAGAAGCAGTAGATTCAACAATACCGATACTCCTCGTATCAGATTCACTGGTCCCCATAATTCTTCTTGTAGCACCAATCATTTCCTCTACAAAGGTACACCAGCCAATCATACCTGTAGTAATTGGATATTGGAAAGTGACTCATAGACCAACTCACATGAGTGGGAATTTAATTCAGTACATCTCAATACTTCAGATGAGGAAGACGCATCACCTCCTCCACCTCACAAAGATATCCCTATTTACAGAGAAGTATAGATTAAAACCTCTTAGGTTCCTGAACTGGAAACACCTTCCACAGCCCCTATGTCACATCCTACACTTGATACTGATAGGGAGAGTACCATCAATGACCTTCACCACAATGTCTTGACCCTCACTAACACATCTTATGAACTTAACCTGATTGATGAGGTAATGCCCATTATCCATCCTG
The DNA here is from genome assembly GCF_030272615.1 of Cryptomeria japonica. Lineage (NCBI taxonomy): Eukaryota > Viridiplantae > Streptophyta > Pinopsida > Cupressales > Cupressaceae > Cryptomeria > Cryptomeria japonica. Next base: position 661,298,922 of record NC_081413.1, read on the forward strand.
AACTCATCGAATGGAACCAATCTAATCCCCCATGCCTTGACCACTTCCAAAATGATGAGGCAATCATTGACTTTTTGGAATTATGGGGTAACATACCAAGTGAGAATCACAAATCTGGATTCACCATTGAACTTAATAGCATAGCATACTTTAGGGCAGATGCCAAACCTTTCGGCTACAAAAATATAACAATAAAACATGGATCTTCTAGTGAAAACCACATTGCGGCACTGTTTGATCCCACAAAAGTAAAAAGAAAGAGCGTATCCAATGGTGAAAACCTCTCTGAGATGCCTAAGGATGAAAGGGTTGACATTCTCCCTTCTAGTACACAGTAAGAATGATCAACAATCCTTATTGAAGAGACAAAAGAATACAATGTGGGGACTCCTAAAACTCCTCACCACATACATCTGGCATCTCTTTTAACTTCAGAGGAACAATCTAAGTTTTTCAAATTCTTCCAAATGTACCAGATCAAATCTAGATGGTCATATGCACACATGCCTATTCTTGATCCTAATTTAGTCATGCATCACCTCACCATAGCAGAAGGAGCTAAACCAGTAAAATAGAAGCTTCGTAATATGTACCCCCAGATTGCAATACTAGTCAAAGAAAAACTTAAGAAACTCCTGGATGTTGGTTTTATTAGACCAACTGATTATGTAGATTGGATCTCCAACATTGTACCTATTGGGAAACCAAATAGGGGCATATCTATACTGACTTTAGAGATCTAAACAAGACATGTCCTAAAGATGACTTCCCCCTACCAAACATTGACATGATCATGGACCTACCAGTAGGTCATGCCATGCTTTCTCTCATGGATGGATTTTTTGGGTACAACAAGATAAAGATCGCACCAGAGGATCAACATAAGATGGCCTTCACATGTCAATGGGGAACATACTATTGGAATGTAATGCCTTTTGATCTTAGGAAAGCAGGGGCAACCTATCAAAGAGAAATGACAAGCATCTTTCATGATATGATGCATACCATACTCAAGGATTATGTTGATGACTTACTGGCAAAATTATTAATAAGAGAAGGCCATCTAGAAATATTAGAGCAAATCTTTGATAGACTGGAACAATATCATGTTCGACCCAACCCAAAGAAATGTGTCTTTGGAGTAACCTTAGGAAAACTTCTAGGATACATTGTCTCAAGTAAAGGCATTGAGGTCGATCCTACAAAGGTCAAAGCAATCATGGACATGCCACCTCCCAAGAACATCAGTCAACTAAGGATATTACAAGGGTGGCTACAATCCATCCAAAGATTCATTACACAACTGGCAAATAAGTGTCACCCCTTTACACACCTATTACACAAAAACATCTACTTTCAATAGGATACTAGATGCCAGCAAGCATTCTAGATGCTTAAAGACTATCTCATGAATACACCATTGATGATCCCACCAAATCCGAGTAAGCCTTTATTACTCTATATCTAAGAAAAAAATACACCATTAGGAGTGTTATTGGCTCATCACAATGTAGAAAGGAAAGAGTGTTCTATATACTATATCTCTCACACACTGGTTGGCTATGAACTCAATTACACACCTATTGAGCAAGCTTGCCTAGCAGTAATCTTGGCAGCCACTAAACTGAGGCACTATCTATTAACACATAAAGTACAACTCATTGCTAAGATCCATCCACTAAAGTACTTAATCAACAAAGCAGCATTGACAGGCTGCTTGGCTAAATGGGTGATTATTCTAAGTGAATTTGACATCGAGTATGTGGACCATAATTCTATCAAGGGGGAAGTTATTTCAGATCAATTAGTCGATGCACCCCTCATAGGCGATCATCCTCTCATTTCTAATTTTCCTGATGAAGAGATATTCATGATCACAATAGCACAACTATGGAAACTATACTTTGATGGTTCATACACTAGGCATGGCTCCGAAATAGGCATTCTATTTATCACACCTGAAGGTCATAGCATCCTGAAGTCTTACAGGATCATATTTCCATGCACGAACAACATAGAAGAATATGAGGCCTTAATCATAGAACTTAGACTAGCCATACAATGGAAATTGAAAGAGCTACAGATATATGGTGACTCCCAACTAGTCATCCGACAAGTCATAGATGAATATCAGACCAAGGATGATAAACTCATGCCGTACAAGCAAATGGTGAATAATTTAAGAGCATCATTTACAACTATCACCTTCGAGCAAATACCCAGAGATTAGAATCAAGCTGTAGACTCTATGGCTACTATTACATCTCTCCTAGATATTCCACATAATTCAAGAAGCTATGAGTTCTTGGTTGAACATCTTTGGATTCCTACTTATGATATCCCTAAATCTGAGATGATATGTCACCTTGTTGGTTCTAAATCCCTATGGTATGGTGAGTTCTACACCTATCTCTGTGATCACACACTTCCTCCTAACCAATCAAATAACCAACACAAAACCTTCATTCGCCAAACCGCTTGATACACCATCATTGTTGAAACCCTATACCGACGTAGTCTTGATGGTACTCTCCTTTGATGTTTGGAACAGGATGAGATAACAAAGGCCTTGGAAGAGGTACATGAAGGAATTTGTTGAGCTCATGCAAGTGGTCCTTCACTAGCAAAGAAGACCATGCATGCTGGATACTATTGGTTGTCCATGGAAAAATAATTCTACTACTTTGTCAGAAAATGCAAGAAATGTCAAGTTCATGGAGACCTGATACATGCACTAGCACAAGAATTGCAACCAATCACAAAACCATGGCCTTTTTGTCAATGGGGACTTAACCTTGTGGGTAAAATCCATCCATCTTCATCCAACAACCACAAATTCATTATTACCACCACTGAATACTTCACAAAGTGGATTGAAGTTGTTCCACTTACCCAAGTCACTGACAAGTAGATTGTCTCATTCATCCTTAATTACATCATCTGCCAGTATGGTGTACCCATGTCCATCATTATAGATAACGGGCTTCCTTTCAAAAATCAGGATGTCCATGAACTCTATGAGAAGTTTTACATCCAACATCACTTTTCCACACCCTATTACCCACAAGGAAATGGTCAGGCTGAGGCATCAAATAAAAACATATTAAGAATCCTCAAGAAGACAATCAATGATACCGGTCGTGATTGGCATGTTGAATTAAATCCAGCACTATGGGTGTATCAAACTAGCATTCAAACCCCTATAGGTGCAACCCCTTACTCACTAGTATATGGTGTAGAAGCCATCCTTCCCATTGAGGTTGAGATACCATCTCTACGGGTTTCCTTGTATAATCTCATAGATGATGAAGCATACAGAGTATCTCATCTTCAAGACTTGGACCTACTTGATGAGAAATGACAAGCTGCATACAACCACTTCAAGGCATATCAACAACACATGAGTAGAATCTATAATCATCAAGTTAGACCTCGTACATTTGAGGTAGGTGATCTTGCTCTAAGAGACAATTCTCATAACCAACCAAACAAAGAACATCAAAGAAATTTTGAATCAAACTGGTTAGGTCCATATGTTATCACTACTGTACTTGGGTCCGGGGCATAGCAGTTGGTGACTTCAAAAGGAGAACCGCTAGCAGATTTGATCAACATGCACCTCAAATAGTTTCATACATAATTTGTACAGAGCATCAGGCTCCCATACATATCAGAAAAACACCAAAAAAAATTAGACAAATATCTTGAAGAAAATACAAAAAATCAAAATAGTAAAGAAAAATCATGCATCCAAACGGTGAAAAACCAGTCTAGTGGCACCTTGGGTAAGTACTATGGTGAAAACCTAGCAAACATGTGCAACTCGTAAAGGCTATGGCTTCATTGTCTTTCAAACTTTTTGCGATCACATTCATTGCATCCACTCATCCGTCATTCAAACCATGGCTTTTTATTGGTCTGCAATCAATGATAGTACTTCATGCATCTTGCATCCCGCTTTTTCATAGTCATGTCTAAAATGGGGGTAATGCTCTTAAATCTATTAATAGAAGTGGATTTAGCATTACTTGTCATTCATTGAGTTTTTCATTCAAAATTGTCTCACAAAATACCAAAAACATTCAAAACATGTCACAAAATACCAAAAACATTTAAAAACACTCACAAAATCCAAAAACATCATAAGATCAATCAAAAACATGGCAATGTATAGAAAATCCCTTGTACATACGCATTGAAAAAGACACCAAACAAACATTTTGAGCTACTCAAATGATGATCATTTATCAAATCAACCACACAATCAACGCAGGTACCCACAATTGTCTTAAACAAGGATGCATCCTTCCTTACCAAAACAAAGACAAAAATAACATTTTCTTTGACAAGAAAATTTTGTTTAAGCTATCAAGTACTTGGTCAGTTTGATAAATTATTTATTCATTTATATCAGGTTCCTACACTACTCCAGGATATCCATAAGTGATTAGAGTAGCTAGGATGGTTCCTAAGCATTGTTTGTTTATCTTCTACGAATTATTCCAATGAAGTTATGGGGCATGCACTAATGGTGTCTATGTGGGAATTTTACTAAGCTACATGATCTTATGCGAAATATAGTCATGGATCACTATGGTTTGCTGACTACATCGTATACCTCAACCATTTGAGCATGAACCATTATGGCGGGTCCATATTCTTTATCTATATTGCTTGCTTATAGGTACAATTTTCCAAACTTGGTTCCTACTGCCTCATCCAAGATTGATACTACCATTTCTCGATAATGAAAATTATGCACTGTGAATAAGCCATGGATCACCATTTCATCTTATCTATTTATATTTCATTTTGTTGCATATCACCCATCCATATCTCTACACATCTTTCATACATAGTAATGACAATGGTTACTCTATTTTCCTCTTCTTCCATAGGAATGAGCCATAGGTACTCCATTTCTTCTATCTAACATCGAACCCCCCCTCACCCTCCCCATCTCGATAATCAATATCACATACCCTACATCATTTCCCACCAACCCAATAAAGCAAGTTACTCTATCTGCATAGGTACATCGACTCACGCACACCTAGACTATCAACATATACTCTGATCAAGTATCTTCGAGTCTCAATAGGTAATTGATCATAGTAATACTAGACTACATCAGGCATTTATTATAATGACCTAGTCTCAATGGGGCTACTATGATTCACTACAACCATCCATTACACACACACTATCAATTGATCAACCAATCGAACAAAATCCAACAAACAATTACATCAATTGTCTAAGTCTCAATGAGTATTTTGTGTCAAATGCCTTGACTTCATCGGGCAATTATATCAATTGTCTAAGCCACATCGGGTCACTTTGATTCACTTACTCAGACTTTATCCTATTTAAGAGAACAACTGCCATCAACTGTCACGCTTGGACTCAATTGGGCCAATTTAACCAGTTGCACCAGATTGTCCAACCATTTTGATCAATTATATAGCATCAATCAAAAGCACAACACCACATTTGCACCGTATCTCCTCCATAACCTACGGGTACTAAATGGCTTGCCATTTCTCTGTATTCACTCTATTTTCTTCCATTCTCTCACCATTATTGCTAATTTCTTCTATTCTACCTCCCCTCCACTTCTCATTCTTTTTTGAGAGATCGGCCGATTTTTCAAAAAAAATTGGCCCATCTCTTGAGGGGGCATACTACCCACTAAATTAACATTTATGGGGCATATTTCTTCACACCTATTTTTCTTTCTTTGAAATGACGTGATAAAATCACACCATCTCAAAGAGGGGCAAATGTAGTCACATAAATCTATCCACTTAATTAAATGAATATTTAGTATCTATTTGATTATTTAACCATCATTCCATATTTAATTAATTCATATTAACCATCTTCTCCTAATAATTAAATAACTTATGAATTTATTTGATTTAATTCACTTAACTAAATTCAAACCATTAATTAAATAAATAAATCATATTTGTTTAATTAAATCTTCTCTCACATTTAAATAAATTAATATTTATATTTATTTAAATCCCCCAAAATCCCATCTCTCACATTTAAATAAACTAACATTTATTTAAATCACCTTTATCCTCCACCCACTTGTATTTTCCTACAAATGCAAGTTGCATAACTATTTTAAATAAATAAATAATTTATTTAAAATCTTATTTATCCTTACCCACTTGAAACCGTTAATGGTTTCCCTTAAAGTCTTCAAACTTAATGACTTCCTTCTAGAGTCTTCTCAAGCCTTTAATGGTTTCCCTTAAAGTCTTCAAACTTAATGGCTTCCTTCTAGAGTCTTCTAAAACCTGTAATGGTTTCCCTTAAAGTCTTCAAACTTAATGGCTTCCTTTTAGAGTCTTCTTAAGCGTTTATTGCTTTATCTTCCTTTTTCCCATATAAATAAATTAATATTTATTTAAATAAAATCCACTATCCAAATGCAAATTACACCATTTAATTGAAATAAATGATTTTATTTTAATTGAAAATCTTAAAATTCCTCCCACTTGCATTCTCCTACAAAATCCACTTGCATGCCTAAATCCCTTCTAGATTCTTTAACTCCTTCTAAATAGCCTAACCCTATCCTAATCATTGTCATATTCCTAAATAAAAGGAAGTCATTTCTCAAAAATCTCCAAAGTATTCAATAACCATTAAAGGCTTTATGTCTTCAAATGGTTAACCTCTAAAGTCTTCCAAACCATTAAAGGCTCTTACATAACCATTTATGGTTAACTCACCTTTTACCTTTGGTTAGAGAATTTCCTCTAACTTAACTATCCTTTTGACTCATGGGTTTCTTTAAAGCATTTATTTCTTTGACTAAGGTAACCATTTAACCCTTGCACATTCATTTATACTTTGGATAAATAGAATATCCATTAACCTAACCCTAACCCAACCCCCTAGGGTAACCATCATGTCCCCTCATGCATTTAATGCTCCTTATCTCTCCTCTCAAGCCCCCTCATGGTGACAGTTGTCAACATGGGATTGGGTTGAGAGTCTCACATGGATTTAATATCTTTCAATCCTAACCCTTGTTAAGGTTGTTCAATCTTAACCCTTCATTTCCCTATTTCTTCTATAAATAGAACCCTTCTCCTCAAGCAAAGAAGGAAGCATTAGAGTATTGTTTCTATACTGGTATTAGCATAGATATTTTTCATAGCATCACTACCTACACTTGCAAAGCATTTGTTTATCACATCCAACCATCTTGAATCTCCATATGGCATCCATGGCCAGTGCTAAAAGCTGAGAGCTACACTCATCTGGGACCTATAGAGGGGAGAAACAAGGGAGAAGCATCAAAAGGCATCATGGAAGCAGCTTAGGGAGGCTCTTCTCCTTTCTTTTGTTTTGTTAAACTTATTTCATGCTTTTTGAAATCTCTTTTGATATGTTTGGAATGGTTTTTAGTTCATTGTTTTGGTTTTATGATTGAAACTAACTTATTAACATTGAACTTTGTTGCTGCCTTGTCCCTATTTCGATGACATCAATTCTATTTTAAATTTTGTCATCATTCAATCATTTAAACTATTTTTTAATATTAATTAAATATTTATATTTAATTAATTATGATTATTAATCTTTCAAACTAAATAATCTTCATTATTTAAATAAGTTCATTTTCTATTTCTATCTTCCAATCATTTGATCATTAACCCTTTTCTTAATATTAATTCAATATTAATTATTTAATTAATTATGATTTTAATTCCTTTAATTTAAAAATCTTTATTATTTAATTAAATTCAATTTCTAAATAATTAAATAGTTTCTTTAAATTATTTAATTAACTAATTATTTCCTCTAATTCAAATTCCAAATCCCCAAATTGTAATTTCGTTAAATTTAACTAATTACATCTAGTTTCATTTAATTGCATTAATTCTTCTAATTCAAATTCAAATTCATATTCTTGTAATTCTTCCAAATTTAAATACATGTGCATGATTTCAAAAATCAAAGTCAAGTTCTAAATATATTCATATAACAAATTGAATTTAAAATAAATTCAATATTTGAATTAAATCTCATGAAAAGATTAAATTGAAAATCAAAGTCAAAGTGCAAGCACATGCTAAATTAATTAATTTAATTAAATTAATTATCTTTCCAATCTCTATTTTTATCTTGTAGTTTGGTTTTTTCCAAAAAGTTTTTAATCAATTAATTACATCATTTCTTTAATTCTCTCCAATCATTCTTTTTCTATCTTCTAGTTAGCTTTTTCTAAATAAAGCTTTCTTTGTCATCAATCAATTATCCTCCAATCATTGTTTTTTGTATTTCAATTAACTAATTTCTTAATCAGTTGACTCATTTATCTATTCAATCAATTGAGTTCCACCTCTAAATCAACAGTTCAACTATCAATCAACATGTGAGCTCACCTGAATTCCACCTCTTGATCATTTTGTTCTACCTCTCAATCAAACCTCTCCAATAATCTATAAATTGAGCACTGAAATCTTATTTTCAATAATCACAAACTTTGAAACTTTCTGTCACTTGCATGTTTCCAACATGATATATGAGAGCCATCATACCACAAAGAGGAGAAGAACAATGAAAGCTACATGTAGTCACGGAATAGGGAGTTTTTATTGAATATTTTACATTCCTATTTGCTTGATTGTATCATTTCATTGGTTTTGTTTAGAATTCTTTGATTAGATAGGGATTCGTGATTTCCTTTTCATTCTAGTTGAATTTAATGATTAATTTTAGCATAGATAGTATTGTTCTGAAGAAGAGTATAATGCTATTGCATATGCAGGTAGAATAAGTAATGGTGTTGAGATACCCTAGGGAGGTGGTTGTAATGATTTACTATTTTCTACTTGTTCAATTCATTAATAGTTTAAGAGAAATATTTTATGCTCATGATGTTTAAATATTGATGTGTGCTCACTACATTGCTTAAGTGATGTTATATGTTGTATTGATAGATAAAAAAAAAGTAGTATGTAGTTAGTTGTTTTCTCTAGGGTATTTTGGTAGGCATTGCAATTTGATAGACTTGGTGATAGTGCATTTCCTATATGATATATATATATATATATATATATATATATATATATATATATATGTATGTATGTATGTATGTATATTTATATGTATATCTGTATATATATACATATATATGTATATATACATAGACATACATATACTTATACATGCACACACACATGTATATGCTCTGACATTCTTCAACTTATATATATTAGATATCTCAGATAACAGGTAGACAACTAAGAGTGGGGTGAATCAATTGTCAACAAGTTATGAAACTTTAAGCATGCAAAACCTTCTACCTGAATACATAAACCAAATAATAGAATAGGTGATATTAGAGTTAAGCACCAACATGAATCACAGAACAATTGTCATCCATACATAACACATAACACTGAGATTTGAATTTGGAAAAACTAGTAAAGGGAAAAACCATGGTGGGAATCCTACCCACAGTTAGATGATACTTCTGCAGTAAGTATGTGAATACAATATGAGTGGCCTACACATGTAGCAAGGCAAACAAACTAGAGAACACTACTCATCACAAAAAGGAGCCTCACTGAATACAAATAAATCCAGACTATAATCCAAAAAGATGAGTGAACTGCAAGAATAGGATCTCTTATGCCTGAGTATAGTTCTAGCTAAGCTCAATACCAGAGGTCTTTAACATCTTTCACAAACCCAATTTGATCACCTATGATCGACCATGACCTCCTCATATTATTAAAACCTTATTCGTACACAGATAATCTCATTACCATCCAATCCCATGATCTACAAAGAGATCTTACGTTATATATATACCAACCCAAGACCTAAACAATTAAGTTGGCCACCTAAAAGATAAAACAATAAATTTTTTACATAATCTTGAAACCCAATGATAAAACAAGTTGGATTAAGACTAAAACAACATGAATCAATTGATAAATCCAACCGATAATGCATTGGGAGCATCAACCAACACATCACATAAACCAGTCCATAACCTAGATAGCACCGAAAATAAAATAGGTCACCTTAAGAGAAATGCAACACCACCAATCAATTGGAACATGAAAAAGATAATCAACAACATCCTAATAACCATCTAGAAGCTTCACCAACACCACTTATCAAGGCATCAAAATATGTTCAACAAAGCTCTATTGGTAATACTTTTATCGGTAACCAAGAGTCTTACTAGAACAAATGATAGCTTCAGAATCATCATGTCCTAAACCAATAGACCAAGATATGCATCAGGAACATATGAAGGACCAATCCAAACCAAAATCACAAACTGGAGCATACCGGAGAAGAGTCTCTAGATCAACATCATAATCCAACCACTCTACCGGAAGCCGGTAGACAACAAAACAACTAGTATTGACATCCATGAAAAACATCAATGAAAAACATAATCAATTCTTCTCAATTGCCAACAATCCCATCCTTTGGCATTCATGGCAACACTATATGTGAAAAATACCCAAGTGCCAAGAAATACCAAACAAGTCTCCCCCAAAGGAAAACAACAAAAAATCTCCCCAAGATGATATGACAAAGAAGTTTTGATCTCTCTCCTTTAACTGATATTTCTATTAATTTTTGTTTTTCACATATATATCTCTCCCTCTTTTACATCAATACCAAAAATTTGATATAAACATCTAAGTAAAATCATAAATTTCCTAAACCGCATAGGTGACTACTCCCCCTGAGTAGTAGCACCAACACATCAATTTGGAATGAATAATAAGCTTTGATAATCCATATCGAACTGATGCCACATCACTCAAGTCTCTACTGAAGGGGCAGAAACCCCCCAATTTATCTCTGAAGTACTCAAATGATTCCTTAAGAAAAGGTTTGGTACAAATATCTGCAATCTTCTCTTTAGTGTTCACATAAACTAGTCGAACTTCATTTGCTTCGACCTTCTCCTTCAAAAAATTATACTTGATATGTTGGGAAAAATGGTGTCTCAACCTTGCATTTATGTGAGGTTACTATTTATAGTAAGTTTTCATTTGAGCACGAAATGGTGCGAAACTCTCCCTGAAGCTTCTGGTTGGCTAGATAAGCATTCCGGTAAAGTTGCATCGCAAGGTCACAGCTAGTTTTGAAGATATTAAAGTTTTCGTCCTGGAGGGGTGCGATAAAATGTTTAAACTTAATTTTGGGGGCTTTACAGGCTCCGAAATTCCCTAAAAAGTGGCTGTAACCGGCACAGCCGGTTACGAGGTGATAGAGCACTTCGCGAGCTTTCCGACACTTCAAACGGTTCGTCAATCGGACACCCGGTTCTCAAGTTATGGCCTCCGGAAGTTTGTACTCCTGAAATAGGAAAAATAATTTGTATCAGATACATAAATGAGCTGTAAAAGGGAGCAACACGTGTTTATGTGTGCTTTAACATGTCATAGGGCATCTAGAAGGGAGATAAGGTCGACTACACCTTATTGGGTGGTTTTAGCCCATGGTTTTGTAATACCGTTTGACGGTTTCCTGTATTGTATCTCCTATTTATGAGGTGTGTGATATAGAGGTTGTGTGTAAGAGTCTTATGGCTATTGAGTTGCCTCTGAATCTCTGATTAGTGGTACTCCTGCGAAGAGCTTGCTCTGCAAGTATGTTGTAATCTATTTTTGATTGCTGAATAAAATATTGAGCTACTTTTGGAGGGTGGGGTTTTTCTCCCGAAAGGGTTTTCCCCACGTAAATCATTGTGTTGTGGTATGATTGCTATTATATCTATTTCTATTTTCTGTAACTGTTGTAATGATCTAAAAAAGTTTTGCATTACCCTCCTCTCAAGGTTAGTGTAGGAAGTTGTTTCCGCTACTTAACTTCCTTACAAGTGGTATCAGAGCCTGATCACCTTTGGTTTCAATTGTGGGCAGTTGGGTTTTTTGAACTAATCCAGATTTGAGTGAGAGCTTGTGCAGAAGACACTTTTTGATCTTGTTGCAGGAATATTCATATGGCGAGTTCGTCAGGGAGAATAGAGGTGGAGAAATTTAATGGAAGTAATTTTGAGATGTGGAAGCTGAAGATGGAAGATCTGCTAATAGATCGAGATCTTTGGGATGCTGTTGATGCGAATGTCCAAAGGCCCTCAGATCCTACTGCGGCAGCTCAGTATGATGTTATAGACCGAAAAGCCAAGGGTCTAATCAGAGTGTGCCTGGCAGACTCTGTTCTAATCAATGTCCATGAAGAGAACTCTGCAAAGAAGCTATGGACTAAGCTTGGTGAGATGTATCAAGTGAAATCTTTATTAAATCAAATTTTCTTAAGAAAGAAATTGTATTCCTTGAAGATGGAAGAGGGTGGACGAATTGCAGACCACCTGGAAGCATTCAATATGTTGGTGGCTCAATTAGTATCCATCGATGTTAAGATGGACGAGGAGGAGAAATGTCAAATCTTGCTTTGTTCTTTGCCTGATTCGTGGGATTCTCTTGTTATGGCTATCGGTAGTACTTCTGTTGTTTTGAAATCTGAAGATGTGGTGGGTGCCCTACTCGGTGAAGAGATGCGAAGGAAGGTATCCATCAATTCAAAGGAAGCCCTAACCATTCGTGGAAGACCTAAGGAGAAAGGCAAGAAGAATGAGAAGCGCGACAAGTCCAAATCCAAAGGGAGATCGAAATCTCCTGGAAAGTCCAAAGTCATTTGCTGGAACTGCGGTAAACCGGGTCACATCCGTAAGGACTGCAAAGAAGAAAAGAAGAAGAAGAAAAAGAAAAAGTTCGATTCTGATTCTGAGTCCGACAAGGAAGATGGCGATGCATTTATTACGGCTTTGGCAACTCATGCAGGTAATGATGCCTGGCTAATTGACTCAGGTGCATCTTTTCATATGACTTCCAATAGAGATTGGTTTTCTAAATATGAAGGATTTAATGGAGGTAAGGTGTACTTGGGTGATGATTCACATCTAGACATTGTTGGTCGAGGTAAAGTTAGAATCAGGTTTTCTGATGGTAGAATAAAAAGGATTAATGGTGTGCTGCATATCCCTGGATTAAAATGAAACTTGTTATCTGTGAGCAAACTGATAGATGCGGGTGTGCAGGTAGTCTTTTCTGAAGCAGGATGTAAGATGATTAAGGGTGCTATGGTAGTTGCTAAAGGTGTCAGGTTTGGCACTTTGTATAAGCTTGAAGCATACACTGTTGAATGTAATAGCACTTCTGTAAAAAGCAAATCTGCGGATACTTCACTGGAAGATTTGAAGGTTTCACCTTCAGCAGATGGAAATGGTTTTTGGGTACCTAAGGGTGCTCTTTCATCTGAAGCAAAGTTACCTGCAGAGAAGACTATGTTATGGCACCAGAGACTTGGCCACATTGGAGAAAAAGGTCTAAGGACCTTGAAAAATAAAAACCTTGTTGAAGGTTTGAATGACTGTAATCTTGACTTTGATTTCTGTGAGCATTGCATTTATGGAAAACAAAACCGCGTTCAGTTTTACTCGAGTTCTCATAAAACTTGTGGTGTTTTGGATCTTATCCATTCTGATGTGTTTGGTCCAGTAGATGTCTCTTCGATTGGAAAATCCACATATTATGTTTCATTTATTGATGATTTTAGTAGAAGGACATGGGTTTATTTTCTAAAGAGTAAATCTAAAGTTTTTAGTCATTTTAAAGAATTTAAAACAATGGTTGAGTTGCAGACTGGAAAGAAAATAAAATGTTTGAGAACTGATAATGGTGGTGAGTTTTGCTCTAATGATTTTGATAGATTCTATAAAGACTATGGAATTAACAGGCAGAAGACAACTCCATATTCTCCACAGCAGAATGGAGTTGCAGAAAGAATGAACGGGACACTGATGGAGAAGGCTAGGAGTATGTTGAGTGGTGCTGGTCTCGAACAAAAGTTTTGGGCTGAAGCTGTTGCCATTGCTTGCTACCTGATTAACAGGTCTCCTACATCAACTCTTGTTGATAAAATGCCTATGGAAGCATGGCCAGGTCACAAGCCTTCATTGAGACATCTTAGAGTTTTTGGTTGCGAGGCATATGCACATGTGCCAAAGGAGAAGCGAACAAAGTTGGAGAACAAGGCTGTGAAATGTATCTTCATCGGGTATAGTTATGGTGTGAAAGGATACAAGCTTTGGGACCCTGTTGCACAAAAGGTAATTCATAGTAGAAGTGTTGTTTTTAGAGAAATTAAGTCTCCTTCTGTTACATTGCAGCCAGAACAGACTAAAAAAGAAGATGTGATTCAACTTCCTTCTACACCTGAAAGAGTTGAATCGAGACCCCTAGATAGGCAAGAAGTTGAGGAGAGCTCGTCTAGCTCTGAATCTTCAGAAGAGGAGGAAGAACCTCCAACTCAGCTTGTTCAAAGGTCTACAAGACATAGACAACCACCTGAAAGGTATTCACCTAATGATTGGAGATGTATTTTTGCTCTGAATACTAGTGTGGATGAACCGAAATCTGTAGAAGAGGCATTAGGTATGAATGATGCAGAATCCTAGAAGATTTCTATGGAGGAAGAAATGGCAGCTTTGAAAAAGAATGATACATGGGATCTTGTACCATTGCCTGAAGGACGAAAACCTGTTGGTTGTAAATGGGTGTTCAAGAAAAAGATTGGTTCAGATGGAAGCATTGAGAAGTATAAAGCAAGGTTGGTTGCAAAAGGCTACTCTCAGGTTGAGGGTGTTGATTACGGTGAGATATTTTCTCCTGTTGCAAAAATGACATCCATTAGATTTTTGCTTTTTATTGCTACTGCTTATGATTTAGAGGTTGAGCAAATGGATGTGAAAACTGCTTTCCTTCATGGTGATTTGGAGGAAGATATTTATATGACACAGCCAAAGCACTATGTGGTGAAAGGCAAAAGTAATTTGGTCTGTAAATTGAAGAAATCTTTGTATGGCCTCAAACAAAGTCCTAGGATGTGGTACCAGAAATTTGATACATATGTCTTGAGTTTGGGATTTGAACGTTCTAAATCAGATCACTATGTTTATTATAAATCTGATGGTGATCATTTCTTATTCATTGCATTGTATGTTGATGATATGTTATTCATTGGTAAAGGGAAAGGTATGATTTCAGAACTGAAGTCTCAGCTCGCTGCTAAATTTGAAATGAAAGATCTTGGTGCAGCAAATCACATTCTTGGGATGGAAATTAGAAGAGATAGGGTGAACAGAAAGCTATGGCAAGGCCAGAGTAAGTATGTGAATTCAGTGTTACAGAGGTTCAACATGCAGAATTGTAGACCATTGAGTGTTCCTTTTACAGTTGGAACAAAACTATCTGTTTCAGATTGTCCTACATCCCCATTGGAGATGGAAGACATGAGCAGAGTGCCTTACCAGAGTGCGGTTGGAAGCTTGATGTATGCTATGGTCTGTACTAGACCAGATATTGCCCAAGTAGTGGGAGTACTTTCTAGATATATGTCTAATCCTGGTAGAGTTCATTGGGATGCAGTCAAAAGAGTCTTCAGATATTTGAAGGGTACTTCAGATTATTCTTTGTGTTATCATGGTAATTCAGTTGGAGACATGACTTCCCTTGATATCCATGGTTATTTGGATTCAGATTGGGCAGGTGATATCGATAGTAGAAGATCCACCAGTGCTTATGTGTTTACTTTGTTTGGTGGTGCAATTAGTTGGATGAGTAAGCGACAGGCTGTGGTTGCTTTATCCACTACTGAAGCAGAGTATATGGCAGCTACTCATGCTTGTAAAGAGGCCATTTGGCTTAAGAGACTGTGTTTGGATATTGGAATAAAACAAGGTACAGTGACAGTTTACTGTGACAGTCAGAGTGCAATTAGCCTAGCTAAGAACCCGACATTTCATGCTCGGATCAAACATATTGATGTTCAGTATCATTTTGTTAGAGATATGGTCGAAGATGGTAGGGTGAAGGTGGTTAAGGTGGAAACTTTGATGAATGTTGCAGATGCTTTAACTAAGGCTGTCAGCACAGAGAAGTTCAGATGGTGTTCAGAGTCTATGGGCCTTATGGCCCCTAGCAATTGATTCATTGTGTTGACATTCCCTTCCGCTCCTGCAAGGTGTTCGACAAGTGGGAGATTTGTTGGGAAAAATGGTGTCTCAACCTTGCATTTATGTGAGGTTACTATTTATAGTAAGTTTTCATTTGAGCACGAAATGGTGCGAAACTCTCCCTGAAGCTTCTGGTTGGCTAGATAAGCATTCCGGTAAAGTTGCATCGCAAGGTCACAGCTAGTTTTGAAGATATTAAAGTTTTCATCTTGGAGGGGTGCGATAAAATGTTTAAACTTAATTTTGGGGGCTTTAGAGGCTCTGAAATGCCCTGAAAAGTGGCCATAACCGACACAGATAGTTACAAGGTGATAGAGCACTTCGCGAGCTTTCCGACGCTTCAAACGGTTCGTCAATCGGACACCCGATTCTCAAGTTATGGCCTCCGGAAGTTTGTACTCCTGAAATAGGAAAAATAATTTGTATCGGATACATAAATGAGCTGTAAAAGGGAGCGACACGTGTTGATGTGTGCTTTAACATGTCATAGGGCATCTAGAAGGGAGATAAGGTTGACTACACCTTATTGGGTGGTTTTAGCCCATGGTTTTGTAATACCGTTTGACGGTTTCCTATATTGTATCTCCTATTTATGAGGTGTGTGAGATAGAGGTTGTGTGTAAGAGTCTTATGGCTATTGAGTTGCCTCTGAATCTCTGATTAGTGGTACTCCTGCGAAGAGCTTGCTCTGCAAGTATGTTGAAATCTGTTTTTGATTGCTGAATAAAATATTGAGCTGCTTTTGGAGGGTGGGGTTTTTCTCCCGAAAGGGTTTTCCCCACGTAAATCATTGTGTTGTGGTATGATTGCTATTATATCTATTTCTATTTTCTGTAACTGTTGTAATGATCTGAAATTTTTTTGCATTACCCTCCTCTCAAGGTTAGTGTAGGAAGTTGTTTCCGCTAATTAACTTCCTTACATGATAGATATGTGTTTTTTCTTAGAGTGAAATACTAGATTCTTTGATATGGCAATAGGATCAAAGCTATCATAGTGAATAACTATCGATTCATTATAGACCACCCTTATATCCTTCAACATTTGCTTCATCCATAGAACTTGTGTACAATTAGTAGCAGCAACAACATACTCATCTTCAGTAGTAGATAAAGAATTACATGATTATTTCTTGTTGATCCATGAAATTAGTTTCTTTCAAAGAAAGAAAGCTCCATTGGATGTGCTCTTCCATTCATCAACATCTCCTACCCAATTTGCATCTGTATATATGCACATAGTATAAAGTCATCATCTTTACGATATCTCAAACCATACTTAGTTGTTCCTTGTAAATATCTAAAAATATTTTTCACCTCACTCTCATGATTCTCTCTAGGATCACTCTGATATCTTTATACAATACAAATTGAGTTCATTATATCTAGTCTAGTCTGAGTCAAATATAACAAACCTCCAATCATAGATTTATATCTTGTAGGATTTACCAAAGGTGATATATCTTTCTTCGTCAATTTATCACTTGTAACAATAGGAGTACCAAGTGGTTACTAACTTTCCACACCAAATTTCTTTAACAACTCTCTATCATACTTAGTGATGTAGAGATCTTATGCCTAGCTCTCTAATTCACCCTTACTCACCCCAACTCCTTAACTTACCCTTCTAGTCAAGCTCCTCCAAGGTATTTTGTTAGGGTACACTCCCTAGACCTCCAAGGCCTACACTCAATTGGATTTCCTCCTAAGTATAGCCTCTTGAGGTTTCTTATTGGTTCTGTCCAAAATCCCTCATTTTGAGATGGTCTTCTACTAGGTTCCCAAAGCTCCAACTAGGCTCCAAAGACCTCCACCAAGGATCTTCACTCTAATAGCATGTTTAAAGGTTGTGGTTATGTTGTGCAGGTATGTTCAAGGTCATTTTATGCATTGAGAAGGTTTTCACCTTCCTCCCAAGCCCTAGGCTTTCAACTTGTTTCTACCGACTGCTATTAGGCCTAATTGACTAGCCCTTCTTTGACTATTTTTTTGGTCCTTTTCCCCAAACTTTCCCAAAAAACACAATATATTTTTACATATTCATATACCCATTTGGAAGTTAAACAAGATTACTCAATTTCCCATCTGGTTTTGTCGAATAACTAGGGTTACTGAAAAAGAGCTATTTTTAAGGGGTTTTGGGCTTCCAGGTAGTTTTGGAAGATGTGCTCCAAAATCTTCACTAGTCACAATCACCAGCCCAAAAAAACTTGGATTCTTTTATTAAAGTCATAGACCTTTCCAAAAAACTATGGTTTCTTGGGGTGGCACTTCTCCATGGAACTGAAAATGAGCAATCTCTCCTGGCCCCCCACACACTAGCTACAAGCTTGTGTGTTATTCATGTCACCCATTCTCCTCCTTGTGGTTGTAAAAACACAAAACACCTACTCTAAAACTATTTATAGAGCCTAACCAAGCCATCCACTAGATTTCAACTTGTTCCATTCATGGATGCTCAGGTAAAATGCATTTTTAAAATCAAAACCCCAAGTTTTAAGGGTTTGTGAGCAAATTTTACAAAAACAATGATAACTTTTGATCCAAGGCACCTCAAACCTTCATATTATAATTTTAAAAAGATAAAACAAATTCCTAACTTCCTATGCTATTATGAGCATCATACTAGACCGTTTAGGTCATACAAAAGCAGAAAATCAAAGCAAAAACAATCCAAACGTGAGGAAAAGCATAGGAAACCCTTGGCAAATGAATTGAATGCAAACCAAAAGTTGATTAACCTATTATTTGAGATTATTAGAATGTTTTATACACCATTTTAAGTGGGTTACAACCAACTTCCAACTCCATTTCGTTCATGGACAACTTTTCCCTAAAAATGCAAAAGTTGTCATGACCAATTTTTGACAACTTTTACCTATGAGTGCAAAAACACACTCCAAGGCTGTCAAGGCCTAAAACATCACTCAAATGGCATCCCACAAAGGATTTAAACCATTTAAAAACATTCTAGCAAGTTTCCAGGCATCCACCTAGTACAAACCAAAAATTGACATTTTGACAACATTTGAGGATAATGACAATTTTGGATCTTGAGCACAACAAAAGTGTGGACAACCAAACAATGGCTTCAAAAAGAATCACAAGATTTTTTCCACCTTATTACAAAGTAAAATAACTTTAAATCACACAAAAACTCTAAAATGCAAGAAAAGACAACTTAAGTTAGGTGCTTTGCATCATACTCCCCTGGGGAAAGGAACTCAAGTCCCTTGAGTTATTAGGTCTTCTAGTTGTAGTCCATGATGAATTATGTCAGATTTTGACATCCACATAGCCTCTGAATTAGGTAGACCTTCCCACTTCACAAGATAATATTTGTAGATGCCCTTTCTTGTCTTCTTGATCACCTTGGTATCCAAGATGCTTTCCAACTGAACCGGTTGACTAACTGGTAAATCCTTCACCCAATCCTTTTCAAATTGCAATGTGGTATCCATCTATGAGGTTTGAGATTCTCCTTTATAGGGATATAAGTCACAAATATTAAAAATAGGAGATATGGCGAAAGAAGGAGGTAGTTCAACCTCATAGGCATTTTGGCCAAACTTATGCACAATCTTGAGTGGCCCAATCTTCTTCATCATCAACTTGGTTGGCTGTCCTTTTGGAAGTCTTTCCTTTCTGAGATAAGCCAAAACAAAGTCTCCAACCTTAAATTTCAAGTTCCTTCCTGATTGATCAGCTTGTTCCTTATATTTTTCTAATTTTGGTTGCGAGGACTATCGTACTTTGTCATGAATTTCCTTAACGCCTTCAAGAAAACTATCTCCTTGAGAACTCTTGTGGGTAATTGTACTAATATCAATAAGTTCTAAGACACCTCTAGGATGCATTCCATAATCAATTTCAAAAGGACTTTTACCTGTGCTCTGGTTGGTTGAATCATTATATGCATATTTTGCTTGGCTGATCACCAAGTCCCAAGTCTGACCATGTTGCTTAGTGAGACACCATAGGAGATTATCCAAGGACCTATTGACCACCTTAGTCTGACCATCTAATTGTGGATGGCATGCAAATGAAAATGAGAGTCTAGTAGCCAACTTCTTCTAGAAGGTTCTCCAAAAGTGACTCAAAAACTTAACATCCCTATCACTCATAATGCTAACTGGAAGTCCATGGATTCCTACTATTTCTTTGAAGAAAAGACCTGCAATATAGGTGGCATCATTGTACTCTTACAAGGGATGAAGTGAGCCCTTTTTCTGAACCTTGGATGAAGTGAGCCCTTTTTCTGAACCTATCTACCACCACATAAACACTATCAAATCCTCTTGGTGTTCTTCGTAAACCTAACACAAAGTCCATGCTCAAACATTCCCAAGGTATTTGAGGTATGACTAAGGGCTGATATAAACCTATATTACTTGCTGATCCTTTTTCTCTCTAACATATGGCACAATGTTCAAAAAATCTCCTTACTTCTGATTGCAACTTGGGTTAATAGTAGAACTGACTAACCTACTCCATTGTTTTATCATTGCCAAAATGACCTCCTAGACCCCCTTGATGTTTCTCTTGAATGATGCTTTGTCTCATAAAGCATTGGGGTATACAAAGGAGATGTCTTTTAAACAACAAAGCTTCCTGTATCATATACTCTAAGTAGGAAACATGAGAAGTGTTAGAAAAATCAGAACATGTAGCATATATATCAGCAAAATCTTTGTCTTCTTTGTAGAGGTCTCTCAACTCCTCCAACCCCACACTATGCAATTTAAACTCTTGTATGGTCATGAATCTCCTACTGAGTGCATCAACAACTTTATTTGAGGTTCCCTTCTTATGCTTGATAGTGAAGGTATAAGACTGTAGGTATTATACCCACTTGAGGTGCTTCTGATTCAACTTCTCTTGTCCATTGAGAAAACTAAGGGCATGGTTGTCAATATAGACCACAAAATCTTTGCGCAGCAAGTAATGATGCCACTTGTTCAAGGCTTGCACCATGGCATACAACTCCAAGTCATACACAGAGTACTTTTGTTTTGTTTCATTCAACTTTTCAGAGAAAAAGGCTATGGAAAGACCCTCTTTGACTAGCATCACACTCAACTGTAAATAACTAACTAAAATCAGGTAACCTAAGGGTAGGTAACTCAAATATATTATTTTTCAACAACTCAAATCCCTTTTGGGCCTCCTCTATCCACCTAAACTAACACTTGACTCCCCCTTTGTTAGTATTGAGCATAGGAGCACACACATGACTAAAGTTTCTTACAAAATTCCTATTAAAGGATGCTAACCCATGAAAACTCATAACATCACTAATATTATTAGGTGTAAGCCAACTAATGATTATCTCAACCTTACTAGGATCCATTTTTAGACAACCTTGTGAAATGACAAAACCAAGATATACAAGTTCAGTCTTGAGAAACACACTTTTCAAGGTTGATTTTGAGTTGTGCCTTTTTCAGCTTCTTCAAGACCATCTCCACATCCTTGAGATGTTCTTCTTTGGACCTTCTAAAGATTAGAATGTCACCAAGATATACAATCACAAATTTACCTATGAACTCAACCAATACTTCATTCATGAGCCTTTGAAAGGTGCTAGGTGCACTGGTAAGGCCAAATGGCATGACCAACCACTCATAGAAGCCAGCATTGGTCCTAAAGGTTGTCTTCCATTCATGCCCTAGTCTGATTCTTATCTGATGATAGCCTAATTTTAAATCCACCTTTGTGAAGTATCTTGCACCCCCAAGATTGTCCAATAGGTCTTCTATCCTTGGCATAGGGAACCAGTACCTTATAGTGATCTTATTGATTGCTCTAGAATCTGTACACATTCTCCATTTTCCCCCTTTCTTGGGTGCTAAGACAGTAGATACAACACATGAAAAAAAACTCCTTTTGATGAATCCTTTGTCCAAGAGCTCCTGCCCTTGTTTGGTAGTTTCTTTATTTTGACTAGGTGTCAATTTGTAGGCAACCTTGTTAGGATAACTTGCCCCCAGAATTAGGTCTATTAGGTGATTTACATCCCTCATTGGTGGAAAATAATTAGGTATATTTTTTTCTATTACTTCTGCATATTGTTTGAGTATACCCTTCACCTCTTGTGGCACTTCTTCTATTGGATCTGCCTTACCTTCTTCACTAGGTTTGAGCATAATAGCATACCCTTTATCTCCTTCTTGTTTCATCACCTTAAGAAACTCTTTCCCACTCATCATCATCACAATTGATCCCACTTTTTTTTCCTTTTTTGGATGAGGTAATGGATCCATTTGATACCTCTTATGATTCTTGATAATGACATAGCTATTCTTCTCTCCATCATGTTAAGCCTTTACATCAAATTGCCATGGATGTTGCAACAATAAATGGCAAGCATCTATAGGCAATATATCACATAAAATATTGTCCTTATACTCACCAATCCAATAGTCTACCCATTCTTTCTCATCAACTAAGACATGTTGGCCTCGGTTGATCCATGACACCTTGTAAGGAGTGAGATGTGGCAGCCTCTTTAACTTGAGTTTATCCACCATTTCAGTTGAAACTATATTCTCAGTTGAACCTGAGTCTACAATCACTTTGTAAATATTTCCTTGAGACTTACAAGTTGTTCTAAACAAACTCCTCTTTGTGGTGGCTCTTGAGCTTGAGGAATCTTCAACAAAGACCTTCTTAGCATTAGACTTTCACCATCTATCATTGAGCCTGCCTTGCTGAGAGGGGAAGACACACTTTGATTGTCTTCTTCCTGCACTAGCTATGTTATTCTCTCACACATGTATGAGTGTGAAGAGTTGGTTGCTTTCTCTAGACACCTTCCCATTTTGTGGCCAACTTGATTACAATTGTAACATCTACCAGTGAAAATTGAATTTCCTCTTCCTGAGCTTCCAAATCTGCCCCTAGAATTGTTTCTTGCTCTGAAGGATCCTCTAAATGGCCCCCTTGAATATTCTCCACCACCTTGTTGCCTTGATTTTTCTTCATTCCTTGATGTTTTTTGTCCTCTACTAAAAGTGTCCCTTCCTCTAAAGGATCTGCCACCTCTAAACTTTTGATTTTGTTCACTCCTCCTCTTGATTTTGTCTTTTGCCCTTAATGCTAACTGAAAACACTTATGAACGGTATTAGGAGTAAGGATACTGATTTCATCTTGTATATTTTGTCTCAATCCATTCATGTATCTAGCCAATTTCTCCACCTCATTCTCATGCTTCTTAGCTCTGAGGCTTAGTTTATGGAATTCCTCTGTGTAAGCATTGACATCTAGCTCCCTTTGTTTTAGATTTTGCAGTCTCTTATGAATTTGAACTTCATAGTCTCCTAGAAGGAATTGTGCCTTAAATGATCTTCATATACTCCCGTGAAGTTATCTTCTTTTTGTCTTCTTGTATCCTTTCTTCTTGCATCATATTCCACCAAACCAATGTTGATCCTCTCATTCTTGATTTGGCCATATTAACTCTTTTGTCTTCTGCTACCCTTTTTGTAATCAAAATGATTATTGAGAGTTTCTATCCAATCTAGCAACTCTTCTCCATTGAGGTTTCCTCCATATGTGGGTAATCCATCCAGATTGTCCTTAGAAATGGATTTGACTACATCTAGGAATAACTTTTGGTCTTGAGGCATAGCTAATATTGTTGGTTCCTCTCCATCTTCCAGTTCTTCATCAGTCTCATCACCTCATTCTATCTTAACCTTTCCCTTCTCCTTCTTTGCCTCTCCGGTTCCTCTTCTTCCTTCTGTATCCTTCAATCCTTCTATCATCTATGCCACCATCTGTCAGATGGCTTATGTAGTCATTGCCGTTGGAGGAATTGAAATTTATTTTGATTCTTCACAATCTAACATACACTAAATCTTTCAAAGAATGGCTCTGAGACCACTTTGATGCTGAGATCTTGTGCTTAGCTCTCCAATTTATCTTTACTCACCCCAGCTCCTCAACTCACCCTTCTACTCAGGCTCCTCCAAGGTAAATTGTTAGGGTACACTCCTTAGACCTCCAAGGCCTAATCTCTATTGGATTTCCTCCTAGGTATAGCCTCTTGAGGTTTCTTGTTGGTTCTGACCCAAATCTCTGATTTTGAGATGGTCTCCTACTAGGTTCCCAAAACTCCAACTAGGCTCCAAAGACCTCCACCAAGGATCATCACTCTAATAACACATTTAAAGGTTGTGGTTAAGTTCTACAGGTATGTTCAAGGTCATTTTAGGAATTCACAAGGTCTTCACCTTCCTCCCAAGCCCTAGGCTTTCAACTTGCTTCTATCGGTTGCTATTAGGCCTAATTGACTAGCCCTTCTTTGATTTTTTTGGATCCTTTTCCTCAAAATTTCCTAACAACCACCTAATATTTTTACATATTCAGATACCCATTTGGAAGTTAAACAAAATCACTCAGTTTCCCATCTGGGTTTGTTTTACAACTAGGGTTGCTGAAAAAGAGCTATTTTTAAGGGGTTTAGGGCTTCTAGGCAGTTTTGGAAGATGTGCTCCAAACCCTTCACCAGTCACAATCACCAACCCAAAAAAACTTGGATTACTTTAGTAAACTTATAGAAATTTCCAAAAAACTATGGGTTGCTGGGGTGTCACTTCTCCATGGCACTGAAAATGAGCAATCTTTGTTGCCCCCCCACACACTAGCTGCAAGCTTGTGTGTTATTCATATCACCCATTCTCCTCCTTGTGGCCTGAAAAAACAAAAAAAACCTACTCTAAAAATATTTAAAGAGCCTACCCAAGCCATCCATTGGATTTCAACTTGTGTCATTTGTGGATGTTCAGGTAAAATGCATTATTACAATCAAAACCCCAAGTTTCAAGGGTTTGTGAACAACTTTTACAAAAACAGTGATAACTTTTGATCCAAGGCACTTCAAACCTTCATATTATAATTTTTGGAAAGAAAAAAAAATTTCCAACTTCCTCGACTATTATGAGCATCGTACCAGACCGTATAGGTCATACAAAAGCAGAAAATCAAAGAAAAACAACCCAAACATAAGGAAAAGCATAGGAAACCCATGGAAAATAAATTGAATGCAAACCAAAAGTTGATTATCCTAGTATTAGAGATTCTTAGAAGGTTTTTTACACCATTTTAATTTGTTTCCAACTAACTTCCAATGCCATTTCCTTCATGGAAAACTTTTGCCTAAAAATGCAAAAGTTGTCATGACCAATTTTTGACAATTTTTATCTATGAGTGCAAAAACATACTCCAAGGCTCTCAAAGCCTAAAAAAGCACTCAAATGGCATCCCAAAATGGATTTAAACCATTTCCAAACATTCTAGCAAGTTTCCAGGCATCCACCTAGTACAAACCAAAAATTGACATTTTGACAACGTTTCAGGATAATGACAATTTTAGATCCTGACCACAACAAAAGTGTGGACAACCAAACTATGGCTTCAAAAAGAATCATATGATTTCTTCCACCTTATTACAATATAAAATAACTTGAAATCACACAAAAACTCTAAAATGCAAGAAAAGACAACTTTGAGCTAGGTGCTCTACACCACTTAGTTTGACAGATGAAAATAACTTGAAATCACACAAAAACTCTAAAATGCAAGAAAAGATAACTTTGAGCTAGGTGCTCTGCACCACTTAGTTTGATAGATGAAAATACCTTTATCAATTAGAGTAATCTACAAACGTAAGAAAAATTTGAAATCCCCAATCATAGACATCTCAAATTCATTCTTCATAATGGTAGAGAATTCCATCCATAACCTTTCCTCACCTCCAAAAATTATATCATCAACAAAGACCTCAACAATCAATATTTCATCATCAGTGATCTTATAATACAAGTTACAATCAACATTACCTTTAATGAAACCAAGCTTCAAAAGATATTTGTCCAATCTAGTATACCAAACTCTAGGGGCTTGTTTCAATCCATATAAAACTTTCCTTAACCTGCAAACCATGTTTTTGTCATCTGATTGTGAAAATCCATTAGGTTGCTCAATATAAATTTCCTCTTCAAGATCTCTATTCAATAATTCACACTTAACATTCATATGATAAACCTTGTATTTCTTATTTGCAACATAAGCAATAAATAATCTCATAACTTCAATCCTAGCTACCAGAGCAAAAGTCTCATCATAATCAATTCCTTGTTTTTGAGAATATATTTTGCATACCAATATAGTCTTATTCCTCACAACTTGTCCATCTTCATCCAATTTATTCCTTAAAATCTATTTAGTTCCAATAACATTCTTATTTTAAGGTGGGAGAACTAAAGTCCATGTGTCAAGTTCTTTTTTATCTGATCTAATTCCTCTTCCATATCTTTCATCCAACATTCATCTTTACATTCTTCAATTACTGATGCTGGTTCAACTTGAGAAATTAAACATACCTCTTCAGTTGGAAACCTTCTTCTTGTCATTACTCCTTTGCTCTTGTCTCCAATGATCTAATCTTCTGAATGATTTAACCTTACATACCTAGGAGTCTTCTAACTTTCTGTTTCCCTACTCTGATCTTTAGTTACAGTTGAATATTTTATACTTCTGGAGTAACTGGTTCAACATTTTGTTCTGGTATCGGTGCTACCATTATAGTTATGATCATCTCCACTTTCGATTCTTTCTCATAAGTTCTGATTTTACCTTTGTACTTCTCATCCACCTTGACATTATCACTCTCTGTAAATCTCTGTAATCTTTTGTTATAACATCTATATGATTTTCTTTCATTAGAATAACCAAGAAATATCCCTTCATCACATCTAGGATCAAAATTTCCAATGGAGTCATCTCTTATGATATAGCATTTACTACCAATAATTTTGAAATACTTAACTATAGGTGTATGACCAAACCATAATTCATAAGGTGTCTTACCAATGTCTCCTTTGATGTGAACTCTATTGAATGTGAATACCATTGTGATAACAAATTCTATCCAATAAATATGGGGTCGATTATCTTCCATCATCATAGTTCTAGACACATCCAAGATGGTTATGTTCTTCCTTTGAAGAACACCATTCTATTGAGGTGTTCAGGGTGGAAAACACTCTCTCCTTATGCCATTCTTCTCACAATAGCTGTTAAATTTTTCGGATGTGAATTCATCACCTTGATCTAACCTTAAGCATTTAATCTTCAACCCTATCTTTGTCTCCACTTTATCTTTAAATATCTTAAAATTTTCAAGTGCTTAAGATTTCTCCCTTAGAAAATTAACCCACATCATTCTAGAATAGTTCTCAATGATTAGCATGAAATATCTATCTCCCTGAAAACTTTTTATTCTAGCGGGACCACATAAATTAGTATGAAAAATATTAAGAACATCATTAGATTTATCTAGTATACTCTTAAAAATAAGTTCTTACTTGATTTCTCATTTTACATTTCATACATACCAGATTATAGGGCTTCACTATCTTAGGCATATCTCTAACAACCTTAGTTGAACTGATCTTTACAATGAAATGAAAATTCACATGACACAACCTCTTATGTCATAGCCAACTCTCATCAATTTGTGCAATCAAACGTGTCTTCTAACCAGAGTTCAAATGAAATATGTTACATTTAGTCTGAGTACCACTTGCAATCTCCAATCCAGATATGTTAGTGATTTTGTATTTTCCATCCTTGAACTGTAATTGAAATCTCTTATCCACCAACTATCTTACACTCAAAATATTATATATTAAACCATCAACATAATAAATATTATTAGTATTATGCTTACCGTCTAATGATATAGTTCCTCTTCCTCGGATCATGCATTATTTGTCATCTCCAAATCTAACCAGACCACCAACAAACTCTTGGAAAGATAGAAACTTCCTTTTATCTCCAATCATATGATGTGAACATCCACTATTTATCACCCATTCATCCTTTTCTTTAAATTTAGCAGCAAGAGCCTTCTCTTAATTTTTTGAAGCACCTTCCTTAAAAGCCAAGAATACCCATTCTTTTCCATTGCCAAATCCACTAGTTGAATCTTGTGCCATATCACCATCAGAATATGCCACACCTTCCTCATCTACATAATACCATTATTTGTCTTTGTTTCTCCTATACTTATTCTTGTTCTGATAATCATGGTTAGGCTTAAAAGATCTTCTAGCTCTTTCCTCAAATCTTGAATTCCTCTGAGGACATCTAGATGCAAAATGACCTACATTATTGCATGCAAAACATTTAAAAGGTGATTTTCCTTCATACTTACATCCTGTCGAACCTTTATGTACTCTTCTAGAAAATAGGGCTTCAAGTTGCTCAAACTCTTCATCTTCTTTCATTTCTTCAAGTTCCTCTACATATAAAGTTTTCCAATCACTGTTGTTGGTTGATGATGTAAATGCATGGAAAGAATATTCAGTCTTTGCAGCTCCAGGAGTACCAAATTCTTCAAGCTCAAAAGTAGATAACTTTCCAACCAAAGTATCAATGTTAACAGATGTGTTAGATATTGTTCTTAGCTCATTAATTGTAGTATCCTTCATCTTGTAAGTCGATAGAAAGTCTCTTGATAATTTAGGAATAATCTCATCTTTGCTCAGAGATCCACCACAGCATTGAATTCCCATGACAATTTCATTAACTCTTTCCATAAAGGCAGTAATCCTTTCATCTTCCTCGATTTTTAGGTTCTCATATCTCACCTGGTAATCATCAAGTTTAGAAATTTTAATAGTAGGGTCACCTTCATCCAGAGTCTCCAACTTCTTCCAAATAGATTTAGCAGATAATTTGTATAATAGTACCATAATCTATTGATTAGAAAGTGCACACAAAAGGGATTCTCTTCCTCTATAGTTATTTTCTATTTTCTTATCCAAGTTTGTTAGAGAAGGATTGCCAGATGTGAGATTATGAGGAGTATATCCTTTCTCAGTAATCTTTAAAATCTCCTTGCCAAGACATCTCAGATGAGTCTCCATTTGAATCTTCCATACTCTGTAATTTGTTCCATCAAGCCTAGGAATTTCTCTCCAAAAAATAGTTATAGATGAGTTTGGACTATTAGATGCCATAGGATCTTCCTCGAGTGGTTAAGCTTCTATAGAGAGGACAAATCTCTGATACCAATTGTTATATATATCAGATAACCGAGGGACAACTGAGAGGGGAGGGTGACTCAGTTGTCAACAAGTTATGAAACTTTAAGCACATGAAACCTTCTACTGAAATGCATAAACCAAATATGGGAAAAGAAGATATTACTGTTAAGCACAAACATCAATCACAGAACAATTACAATCCATCCATAACACATTAACACTGAGATTTGAATGTGGAAAACCTGGTAAAGGGATAAACCACAATGGGAAGGCTACCCATAGTCAGATAATACTTTTGCAATAAGTATGTGAATACAATACGAGGGGCCTGTATATGTAGGAAGGCCAACAACCTAGATCACACTTCTCATCATAAAAAGGAGCCTCACTAACTACAAAGAAATCCATACTACAGTCCATAAATATGAGTGAATTACAAGAATAACATCTTCTATGCTTGAGTACACTTCTAGTTAAGCTAAATACCAGAGGTCTTAAACCTTTTTCACAAACCCAATTCAATCACCTATGATTTCCCATGACCTCTACATATGATTACAAACTTATTCACACACAGATAATCCCATTACCATCCAATCCCATGATCTACAAAGAGATCTTACATCATATATATATACCAACCCAGGACCTAAACAATTAGGTTAGCCACCTAAAAGATAATGCAATAAATCCATTACAGAATTCCACAATCCAATGATAAACCAAATCGGCCTAAGACTGAAACAAGATGAATCAATCAACAAATCCAATCGGTAACACATCAAGAGCATCAACCAACATGCTACATAAACCAGTCCATAACCTAGATAGCATCAGACCCAAAATAGGTCTCCATAAGCCAAATTCAACACCACCAATCAACTAGAACATGAACAAGATAATCAACAACATCCTAATAACCATCTAGAAGTTGCACCAACACCACTTATGAAGGCATCGAAATATCTTTAACAAAGCTCTATTAGTAAATCTGTTATCATTAACCAAAAGGCTTACTAGAACAAATGATAGCTTCAAAATCATCAAGTCTCAAACCAACAAACCGAGATACTCATCAGGAACACATGAATGACCAATCCAAACCAATTCCACAAATTGAGGCATACCGGAGAAGAGTCTCCAGGTCAACATCATAATACAACCACTCTACTAAGCTAGTAGACAATAAAACAACTAGTGTTGACATCAATGACAAACATCAATGCAACACATGATCAATTCCCCCAAATTGCCAATAGTATATCAATTCATCTGTATGTTATGCCTCATGTTATCTACTTGGGTATAATGCAATGCATATAGATATTTTTGGTCTCTTCCATGTTGACTCAAAACATACATGTGCTCTTCTTCCATTTTGTTTGTAGTTTCACTACCTCTGGGGGATGAGGTCAATTTAGTATAAACATTTATGATATATATTATTTATCAATGTAAGAGAATACTAACCCCAAAGTTAGTTGATGCCCTATATATTTTTCATGTTTTTTGACTATTATACTTTAATTTTTCCTTTCTTGGGGGCATCTCATTATGGTAATGTCCTTGTCCTTTGGATGCATTCTACTCTAAAGAAATTTCTCTAGATAAGGTGTAAACAGTCACTTTAACATGGGCGCAAACACTCGACTTAATTTTACACTGTATGTACACACTATTGTTGGAATCAATAAACACTGAGAGGGGGGCAGGGGTTGAATCATTTTTCTATAATTTTTATCTTTATCAACTTGATATTTAAACCATGCAATGCATATGTAAAGAAGTAAAGTGAAAAAACACAAAGCAAAGGTCAACAACACCATAACACCAAGAATTTTTATGTGGAAACTCAATTAAGGGAAAAACAACAGTGAGATAAAAACCCACAATATTATTATACTATGTTAGAAGCATAGAAATATTATGTAAAGGGGAATTCACATGCATCTGGGAACATTGCCTAGATCTCACTATTCAATTACAAGTAAAGGCTTCAACTCTGAAAATCTCACTGCCTTACAAATGGTTACAATAGATTACAATGAGATTTTAACTATGAAATAACACCAACAAATGCCTGGGTATAGTCCCAATTAACGACAATACTCATGTTCTTACCCTTATCTACAACATTGCTCTATTTTTCTATTTTGCATGATATCGGAGCTCAAATATTCACCTTGTAGACATGAAACTATGCATAATTGCTCATACACACTTCACACACATCCATCAATATAAAAATGATCATATAAACTTATCTTATATATCATCATAAATTTAGGTCACCACCATGTCATCTTCAAGAATAATATGCAACTGATGAAGCATGTACATAAGTCAACTCAATCCAATCAAAACAACCATGCATAACAAATAAAAATTTCCACATTCTTCCCACATGTCATCTTATCATCCTCCATCATACAATTAATAACAAAAATTGATCTGCATAATGTATTTCAACATGATATTATTGATAAACACAATTCTTACTAAAAACATGGTCTTCTGACTTACTCAAATCACATTACTGAAGGGTACCAACCAGGATTAAGACAAATTACATGTTCACGATACATCTCCCAAATCCACAAAGTAAAATACTTAGCCAAAATAATCCGCAAACTAAAACTATATGCTCAAATAGATGCATTGTTCTTCTTACTACACCTCACCGATACTCAAATCAATATTCAACCAATCTTCTGAAATAATGAAAATATGAAGTATGGATGCCAAAACTGATATGAGTTGCCATCAATGATAACATCTCAACATAAATGTAGTGTCTCTTGCCAACAAGGTCTTGTTGGCAATATTGCATTATAACAGACAATGAAAGATTGTTGGCATTTCATAAGGATATTGAGAAGGTTGTTGATGATTATGGATATAACTGATTAAAGATGTTTACTGTCTTGATATTATTATTTTTTCATTGATGTCAAGAAATTGATTTTCTAATTCAGTATGATGTTGCCATATCATGATAAGTATGAATTGAAGAATATATAGATGTCGATAAAAGACACAGGAAAATATATGAAGAATAAGGGGATGAATAAGGTATTCAATGGGCAACTAGTACCGAGTCAGACAATGATGAGATCATGATGCTTTAGATTGTTTTAACATCATACATATGTTGTAAATTATAAAGGTCAATACTATACTATGTTATCAAGCAAAGAACCTAGTCGATAAACCCTAAGGTTATCGCTATCGGTTAATGAAGGCAAAATGTCTACTGAGTGAAGTTTAGTATTTATCGAGTTGTTACTGAGTTGTAACCGAGCTATAACATAATGCATTAAATGTTTGCATGCACTATTTAATGAAGGAAGCTGATGAGCTAGAACTGATTAAATGATTGGTGAGTCGTGGAAGAAGTTTGTTAACAAATCTAAGGCAATGGAAAGTTGGCATGAAGATCTACAACTCAGATTGAACTGCAATACCCTGGCACAAGTTCCAAGAATAATATGCAAGTTCCAAGGTGGGGTAAAATGTTTTCAAATTGAAAGATGCATTGAACCTGGACAAGATAGAAGATCTGATGGCTATGATTGATCATGGGAAATGTGATCAAGGAGATTAAGTGGTTACCTAATTGTTTATAAATAGGAAACTATTGTTAAACAATGTATGTGGGCAAGTGTATGCATAGGGATGCTACATAGTGATTACCAAGCACAGAAGCTTGAAGACCTATTAGAATAATAGAGTATAGAAGCCCAACAGATAGACAAGATTAGTTCTATGTCTAGATTGTATTGAACAAATAGGAATCTGCTATAGCATTTTAGATGTGAAGTTGCAGATAGATTTTATTACTATTATTTTGTGAAAGTGACAGAAAATCTCTTAACCGAGTGGACTAAACAGTCTTATTTGTAAAACCCTCTAGCAAGGTGACATTCTGATTGAGTGTTTGAAATCCTTTAACAAGGTCACTTCTAACAAGGTGAAGATCCTAACAGATCTGAGGGAAATCCCTTAACTGGGTCACATCTAGCAATGTG
Organism: Cryptomeria japonica; assembly: GCF_030272615.1. Taxonomy (NCBI): domain Eukaryota; kingdom Viridiplantae; phylum Streptophyta; class Pinopsida; order Cupressales; family Cupressaceae; genus Cryptomeria; species Cryptomeria japonica. Next base: position 661,332,086 of record NC_081413.1, read on the forward strand.
TTTGTAATCTTTAACAGGATTTTCTTTTAACCGAGCATACTCTAGAAGAGTATATTTCTTAGTGGGTCTGAAATCCCATAGTGGTTTTTCCCTATTTGGGTTTCCACGTTAAATCTGGTGTTATGAGGTTTATGATGTTTATATGCTTTTGAGTTTGCATGTTTAACAGTTTTGGTTATATTACTGAAGTATATGTTACCGAGGATGAATCTGATGTTTTTATGGATGATTAAGTTTGTATGATTGACCCCCCCCTATCATCTTGTTGGCTATTGGATCTATACTTATATTAAGTATCAGAACTATCAGGTCCCCCTTTGGCAATGATGACAACAACTAGTGAAAAATGACTAAGTGTCGGACCAAAACCAAAATAATAATCTAATCACGAGATCCCAAAGAGTAAAAGAATTAATAGCTTCCCCTAAGATAAATATTTTTCACTCTTATACACTCCCCCTTTGACATCAATGACAAAGGTAAGATACCCAAAAACTCAAGCCAAAAATGATATTCGCATATTTACACATAGACTTAAGTAACAAAAGCTTAAAGACATCTACATAGGAATTCTTTAATGTGTTCAAGTGATTTGTCCAACCCTTCTACAAATCCTCAAAGATAGCTATGAATCCACTAAAAAGATATGCTTGTGCTTATGCAGCCTTTAGGTATTCCATTTCACCTGCAATTAGAATATTTTGTACATCTTGAAAGACATCAGACATTATATCCAACTTAGGAGTGATGAGACTCCTAATTTCTCCAACTCTGTTGACTATCCACTCCTGATCATGACTCAAGCCTCCAATTTTCTCAAGTAGTAATATCACCTGATTTTTATGATAGCTCAAATAATTTGACAAAGGATCGACTGACTAAGTTATGCTTTCCAACTGATCCTTGTGCTCTTGAGACTTCTTCTCAATATCAATAGTGAATTTGTTCAATTATAGGCATGATTTGTATAGGGTCCCACCTATCATCATTGCATCCTTCGTGCTCTATACATAATTACCAACTATGGCTCTATATTTCAAAATCATTTTCTTTGAGATGCAGAACCTTTTGGCATTAAAATTACTTTCAGCTTTCTCCTTTGCAATTTTTTTTAAAAGATCCAAAAAGTGTATTTACATAATCCATCAAAATTTTCAAGTTGCTAGATGGGGTATCAGATGGATCTTTCTAAAATGATGGAATAATATTTTCCAAAATGTCGGATGTCATAGGTAATAGAAAACTTTCCTATTGGCCATTTGGAGGAATTGATTATGTGTTGCATTGATGTCAACACTAGTTATTTAGATACTTTACCGACACTCTACTAGTCCTAGTAGGTTGAGTGGTTTCTAGTTGATTTGGATCTAACATGATCCGGTAGGCTTCAATATAGTTTAATTATGGAATTGGTTTACTCATGATACTCATGTTCATATCTAGTAAGTTGGTTTTGCTCTGATGTTCAGATGCTATCCTGTTTGATTAGAAGCTTGGTTTCTAGTTCTTGTGAGGGTTTCACCGACAGAGATTTGATGAAGATCTTTGATGAATTGCATAAGTGGTGTTGGTGTAGCTTCTGGTATGGTTTATGGATGTTTTTGGTGATCATGTTCGACACTTGGTGAATGGAGATCATTTCTATAGCATGTGGACCTATACTGGGTCTCGATTGGTCTAGGTTATAGACTGGTTTAATGATGCATGTGGATTGGACCTCTCGATACATTTTTGGGATGTCCTATGTGTTGGGTATTATTTTTTTGATCTTAGGCTGACATGTTTTCTAATTACATAATTGGTTTATTATCTGGTAGCCGACTTGATTGTTTATAGTTAAGGGTTTGTATATATAAATGTAAGGTCTCATTGTAGATTAGGATAAAAATAAGATATCAAATAAAATTATGGTAATGGAAAGGGATGTAATGTGTGAATAATGTAATATCATTCAGGAAAAGGAGGTAGTCGATCATTGGAGATCAAGTTGAGTTTATGTAAGAGCATTTAGTCCTTTGGTATTGAGCTTAACCAAAATTGTACTCAAGCATAGGAGATGCTATCTTTTGCAGTTCAACACTTCTCCAGATTATAGTCTATATTTATATGTAGTCTATGAGACTCGTATTATGATGAGTAGTGCGCTCTGGGATGTTGGCCTTCATGCAAGTGCATTCCCCTCAATTGTAATTCACATACTTACTACAAAAGTATTATCTGACCGTGGGTAGGCTTCCGACTGTGGTTTTTCCCTTTACCGGGTTTTCCACATAAAATTTTTGGTGTCATGTGGATGGTATTTATTCTATGATTATTGTTTATGCTTAATTGGTTTAAATTCTATTCTGATATTTGGTTTAAGCATTCCGGTGTTAATGTTTTGGGTTCCAGTATTAAAGTTTCAATTTCTAATGGTTCTAGTATTCTAAAACACATATTCACCCCCCCCCCACCTCTCAATTGTCTTTCGGTTATTTGAACTGTCTAATAGTTGGTATCAGAGATTTGGTCCTCTTTGCAAAAAGCTTAACCATTTGAGGAAGATCCTATGGCATCTAATGGTTCAAGTTCATCCAGTTCATCTAGAGCTATCTTTTGGAGAGATATTCCTAGGCTTGATGGAACAAATCACACAGTATGGAAGATTTAGATGGAGACTCATCTGAGATGTCTTGGTAAGGCAATTTAGGAGATCACACAGAATTGTCACACCTCATTATCTAGAATTGGCAATCCTCCTTTGGCAAACCAGAATAAGGAGCTTGAGAATGATTGTAGAGCTAGAGATGTCCTCTTGTGTGCACTTTTTGATCAGAAAATAATTAGATTAACCGACAGATCATCTGGAAAGGCTATATTGGATAAGTTGGAGAATCTTAATGAAGGTGACCCTATAGTGAAGATTGCTAAACTTCATGGTTACCGAGGAAGATATGAAAACCCGGAGATGGAAGAAGTTGAAAGGATTACTGCATTCATGGAAAGGGTAAATGAGATTGTTATGGGAATTCAATTTTGTGGTGGAGCTTTGAGCAAAGATGAGATTGTTTCTAAATATTGAGAGCCCTACCACAAAGAATTTGGACCTTCTAGAGCTGTGAAGACTAAACTAGCTTTTCATGCATCTACATCTGAAACCAGCAAGAAAAATTGGAAAGTTTTATATGCAAATGAATTAGAAGATATGAAGAGAGAAGATGATGAATTTGTACAACTTGAAGAACTATTTTTAAGAAGAGTACCTAGAGGACTGGTCGTAAGTAAGTATGAAGGAAAAACACCTTTTAAATGTTTTTCATCTAATTATATTGGTCATTTTGCATCTAGATGTCTTTAAAGGAATTCCAAATTTTAAGAAAGAGTTAAAAGATCATTTAAACCTAACCCTAGATATCTAAACAAGTATAAGTGTAGGAAAAATAGAGACAATTCATGCTATATAGTGGATGAGGAAGGCATTATTGATTTTGATGATGAACTAGCAAAAGACTTTGCTAGTGGTCTCGGCAATAGGAAGGAATGGGTGTTCCTAGCTATGAAGGAATATTTTTCAAAAATGGAAGAGAAATTACCTAAGGAGAAGGCACTTGCTGCTTAAATTGAAGACAAAGATGAATGGGTAATTGACAATGGTTGTTCACATCATATGACTAGAGAGAAAGGGAATTTTCTATATTTGCAAGAATTTGATGGTAGTATAGTCAGATTTGGAGATGACAAAGCATGTATGATCAAAGGAAATAGAACTATATCATTGGATAGTAAGAGAAATACATACAATGTTTATTATGTTGAAGGTTTAAGGCATAATCTTTTCAGTGTAGGATAATTAGTAGATAAGGGATTTCAATTACAGTTCAAGGATGGAAAATGCAAAATCATTAATAGATCTGGTTTGGAGATTGCAACCGGTACATAGACTAAATGTAATATATTTCATTTGAACTCCTTTAGGAAGACTTGTTTGATTACACAGATTGATGAGAGTTGGCTATGGCATAAAAGGTTGTGTCATGTGAATTTTGATTGCATTGTGAAGACCAGTTCAACTAAGGCAGTTAGAGATATACCTAAGTTTATGAAGCCCTATAATCTAGTATGTAAAGAATGTCAAACGAGGAAACAGGTTAGAACCTCTTTTAGGAGTATACAAGATAAATCTAATGATGTTCTTGATCTTATTCATACTAATTTGTGTGGCCCTGGTAGAGTTAAAAATTTTCAAAGTGATAGATATTTCATTCTAACCATTGATAATTATTCTAGAATGATGTGGGTTACTCTTCTAAAAGAAAAATCAGAGGCATTTGAAAAGTTTAAAATCTTTAAGGTGTTGAACACAAAATACCACTAAGAGGGGGGTTCAATTAGTGGTTCCTAAATCTTTCCTCTTACCAATCTAACTTTAGACAATCAACTATTTACTTAACCACTAAATAGACATACCTGTAACACAAGAGAGAAAAACCAGAGAGATCATTCACACACAAGAAATTCACAACACTAGATTAATGAGGAAAACCTAATATGGGAAAAACCTCAGTGAGAAGAGCTGCTAGAGACTACTACTCCAATCCAACCTCATAGGTAAAAAATAGACTTACAAAGATTTTGGGCACCAACCCCTGCACTTTTAGGGCACCAACCCCTTCACTTTTAGGGCACCAACCCAAGGAGCACCAACCCTTGCACCAAGCTTCAACTTGGCGATGTATATTGAAATACTATTTGAATACAATTGAGGCTTCTTGTTGCAAATGAAGTTTGGAACTCTAGAATAAAATAACTCTTTGTTATCTTTCTCTCCCTTTCACACACAATCTCTCAACACACTGTGTCACACTAGGATGCTTCCTGCTCTGCCACACCTTACTAGTTATGTTCAATTGCCTGACTATGATACTGCTGGTAGAATCCTCTCACTAGTTTTCTCACTCACTCACCCTACACCTTGCTGAGAACACCTTCTAAAGTTTTCTCCTTACTCGCTCTCCCTTCTCTTCTCTACTCCATCTTCACACATCAACCACCTATTCTATTTAGAGCTCTAATTACTTATACCCATTTTCCTGCTAGAATGCAATTCAAAATCTTGAGCGGTTAGGGTTTTCTCTTTTCGACACATTCTTCATGAGATCCAATCCCACCTTTCTTGGATCAATCACCTGTCCTTGAAGACACACGGTTTTCATTATCCAATTCAAGTTTTTCTCAGAGTGGCAATCATGTATCAGATCTTTTGTCATGAAGTCAGATGACACATAAAGTGTTCTAGAAGTTTCCTTTATGAGAACATCCTAAATCAGATTTCCTTGGGCTTGATTCAGGTGCCAACTGCTCCCTGATCTTCCTCTGTCATTTCTTCTTCCTTGAGCCACAATCAGTCAAATGCAATCCCTTGATTTGTGGTTCCTTCATTAATGGTGATTATCTATTTCATCAACCCTATCGACGAAGCTTCACCAACCACAACACACTTGCCACCTCAGCTCCACATGGCATCACACTGATCAAGACATGGCCTACCAACACGCAGTCAATCTGACAAACACATATCAATAAAACCCTTTGCCAGTAGAGTTTTCTTCTTTTTTTAACTAATAGAGCATCTGGTATCGACCGCACATCTTTACCTCTAGTAGTGTGAGACAACCTTTAACAATCTGCCTCTTCATCATAAACAAACAACCATCTTTCAGACTGGTTTGTACTTTTATCCTTTATGATCAATCTCCATCATGTCGGTTGATATCAATGACAACTTAGTGCTAAAATGCTAACAATCTCCCCCTTTTGGCATTGATGTCAACTTCTCACAGTCCACTCCATACCGTTACATTTCTCCCCCTTTGACACAATGACAGAGGGTACTTGCACACTCCCCCTTTGACCACTATCAGCTCCCCCTAAGCCATATAAGGCTTTCCTAAGTAGATGACACAACTCCCAACTTGTGTCAAAGATACTCCAAAGTATTGACCAATAATGGTCTACTGAAAAGGTGTGCTATTTGTTCACCAATAGGAACATAATCCATTCTTACCTCTTGTCCTTCAACTTTTTGTCTGAGGAAGTGATATTTGATTGGAATGTGTTTAGTTCTGGAATGTATGACTAGATTCTTTGCTATGTTGATTGCACTCAAATTATCACACCAGATGAGAATAGGATTAGTGACGTTCACTTGTATGTCTTTGAGAGTCTGGTGCATCCAAAGCACCTGAGAGTAGCAATGTACTCATCTTCAATAGTAGGAGGGAGGCAGATTCATGCTTCTTGCTATGCCAAGAGACCAACCGATCACCCAGAAAGAATGCACCACCACTTGTGCTCTTTCTATCATCAATGCATCCTACCCAATCAGCATCAGTGTATGCTTCCAAGATAAAATATCCCTATTTAGGATACCACAAACCATAGCTGAGCATTCCTTTAGGTACCTACAGATTATGGTAACAACATTCATGTGAGACTACTTTGGTGCAGCTTGAACTCTACCCACCATGCATACTGCCTGAACTATATCCGGTCTTGAAGTAGTTAGATATAGTAGACTGCCTATCATGGATCTATACAGAGTCTAATCCACAACCGGTGATTCATCATTCTTACTCAATTTGCTGCCCGTCACCATGGGAGTACTTACCAATTTGGAATCTTCTAGTTGGAATTTCTTCAGCATCTCCTTTGCATACTTGACCTATGAGATAAAGATTCCTTTATCTTTCTATAATATCTACAAGCCAAGGAAGTAAGTCAATTCACCAAGCATTGACATCTCAAATTCTGACTCCATCTGATCAACAAACTCTTTGCAGAGAGTATCCTTATTTCATCCAAATATGATGTCATCCACATACACAACCACAATAATTATGTGATTCCCATCTTTCCTTATGTACAAATTTTTGTCCACACTTCCCTTTTTGAATCCTTTCTCCTTCAGATATTGATCTAACCTTGAGTACCATGCTCTAGGAGCTTGCTTCAAACCATACAGAGCCTTCTTTAATTGACACACAAATGTCTCATCATCATGCAGTAGAAATCCTTCTGGTTGCTCCACGTATACTTCTTCTTCCAAATTTCCATTTAGAAAAGCAGATTTTACATCCATTTGGTATACTTTATAACCCTTGTAGGTAGAGTAAGCAAGAAACATCGTAATTGCTTCTAATCTAGCTACAGATGTAAATGTTTCTTCAAAGTTAGTCCTTACAATCTTTATGCCTTACAATCTTACCTTCTTCATTCATTTTGTTCCGATAGACCCACTTTGTGCCAATGATGTTCTTGTCTTTCGATCTAGGGACTAATTCCCAAGTCTTGTTCTTCTCAATCTGGTGTAGTTCTTCTTCCATGACATCCATCCATTCTTGTCTCTTGCTAGCCTCATTGAAAGTTTTGGGTTCAACTTCAGTCATGAGGCATAGGTTGACTTGTTCATCATTCTGGGAAAGTCTTCTTCTAGTTTGCACACCATCACTCTTATTTCCCAAAATTTGTTCTTCTGGGTGATTTAGCTATACATACTGGTTGGGAAACTTCTAGGATGCTACCTCTAGTGCAGTTTATGTTTGAGATTCATAATGTTCATCACCGGAGTCATACTGGTTGACCTATGGTTGAGATCCTCTGTGCATATCTTCATCAACTCTTACATGTACACTTCCAACAACTCTTCTTAGTCTTTTATTGTAGCATTTGTAAGCTATGATGTTAGATGAGTAACCAAGGAAGACTGCTTCATCACTCCTAGAGTCAAAACTTCCCAAACCATCCATATCTTTCTTAATGAAGCACTTGCTTCCAAATACTTTGAAATATTTAGTTGATCTCTTCCAGTCATATCATAACTCATAAGGTGTCATCTTGCTGTTCATTCTTAATTGAACCCGGTTCAAAGTGTATGCAGCAGTATGCACTGCTTCTTTCCAATAAGTATCCAATAGACTAGCCTCATTTGACATGGTTCTGGCCATCTCCTTGACTATCTTGTTCTTCCTTTCTACCATACCATTTTGTTCTGGTGTTCTAGAAGCAGAGTATTGCCTTCCAATTCCATGTTTTTCACAATAATATTCAAATTCATTTGATGTGAACTCTCCACCCCTGTCCGACCTTAGGCATTTTAATTTGTACCCACTTTCCTTTTCCACCATCTTTTGATCTTGAATCTCTCAAATGCTTGTGATTTATCTTGCAGAAAGGTGACCCATGTCATCCTTGAGTAGTCATCAATGAAGAGCATAAAGTATCTTTCACTAGCAACTTCTCTTGCTCTAGTTGGACCATACAAATTTGTATGCACAATTACAAGTGGCTTTGAGGTGTTGTGCTCCTTTATCCTAAAACTCACTTTTGTTTGCTTACCTTTTACACATTCACAAAATGTGTTTATAGGTTTGATGATGAGTGGAATATTCCTCACACACCCGTTTTTGCTTACTACAACTAAGTTATCAAAATTTACATGGCCTAATCTTCTCTGCCACAACCAACTTTCATCTACTTTTTCTAACATACATTGGGACTCATAGCAGTCATTTAGATTATAAACATTTCCACCAGTTATAAAATTTTATATTTTCACTAAAGGGAACATCCTTAAAATTATTGTAGGATACCAGTTTGTTCTTCCTACAATCAAAACTCTTATGTCCATATCCATTACACTGATAGCAGAAAACATTCATATCCCAAAGTGCATTAAATAAATTTATACTTTCATAACTCATAGAAGGCTTATTGTTTACCCTACAGTTAGCTATTCTATGCCAAAATTTATTACATCGGTAACGGGTACCATGAAATTCTGATACATATATGTTTCATTGTCTTGGTCCTTGATGGGATGGGGTTTGGGATAGACTAGCCTAGTCTATGCTCTTGGATCCTTCCCTTGGATCACTTGGTGTTCTCTTCACACCCTAGGGTCTCTAGGAATTCCTTTTCTCATGGAATCCTCTGACCTTTCCCAATCCACCCACCAATGAGTTGCAATGCTACTCCTAAGGTCTCACCTACTCATGAGACTCAAAACCCCTTACTATGGCTAGTAAGGGCTCGACTTGTTCCACACCTTCCAAGGTCTTAGAAAGGTTATATCAAGTCAATTTCATGGTTTTTCCACCAATTCATGTGTCCCCAAGAGGTTTCAATCTTTCAACCCCTTACCAATTTCACTATTTTGTATTTTACCTACAAAATAGGGCTACAAGGATTAGGACAAATTAGGCCTCCTACCCGGACTTTTAGGGCCCCCACTCACAAATGATGCACAAAATATCCAAACTCACAAAATGGAATACCATTAATTTGGTAAGGGCTCAAGGATTTCTCTAGTTTTTGGCCACCAAGTGGCCGTATAGTGCCTTGGGCGAACTTTGGGGTTTTCAAGGGTTTTGTGAGGGTTTTTTTAGAGTCTTCCTGGGTCACAGTGAATGTTTTGAGCTTTAGCCACCTTTTTTGGATTGTTGGAGGCTCCTTCTTCACACCAATTATTATTCACTCACTCCTCTGCACCTCCTCCAAAGGGTGCACTCTCCTCTGACCAACCTTACTATCCAAGACCTCTGCAACTTGACCTCTCCTAGTCAGGCACTGTCCAGTCTCACCTAGGAGTGGGTCTTTGTATGGCCTCCCTACATTTTCAAGGTCTATTCTTGCATTGAACTTTGGTACAAGGTCCTCAATTCCATTCCCCATGGTTTCATGGTGATTCCACAATGGGGAATGGAGTTATGACTTCATTTGCACAAACCAGTCCAAAACTGGATAGTGAGAAGACAATTTACAAACTATTTACAAACACACTCAACCGGAAAATAAAAACCTAATCTAATTTCTCACAATGAAATTATTTACACCATAGAAGACATTCCACATAGTTTTTCATGCAAATCAATACATTAGCTTGCTCGGTAGCTTCATTCAAACAGACTAGTAACCAACAAATTAGTCACTGTCAGGTCACTTTGCTTGGGCTGTACAATGTTTGACATCCCACCCATCCAATTAGGGTTTGAAATTACTTATACCACATTTACCTTGGTCAGTGTGCCAAAATTAGGACTCTCCATGCTCAGTAAGGGTCTTTTACCTTTTGGGTGGAAAAGTTGCTTGACAACTTTTAAAAGTTGTCATGCAACTTTTGCATCTTTTGAGTAACTTTGCCATTATTGCTTTTCATGACTCCTAGGCCTATTTTGGGCTATCCTAAGGACATCCACATGCCAATAAGGCCTAACACACATCCAAGGAACACTCAACCTCTCCTGCACCAAAAATCACAACAAAAACACTAAGGACCTACAACTAGGACCTAGTGAAGAACAAATGAGCTCATGGCCCTTATTACATGTACAATGGCTTCAAAAGAAGCATGAAACCAACAAAACAAAGAAGGAGGAGGATTTTGAAAGGGTTCTCCTACACCATACTCCCCCTCTGCACACAACTAAGAAAAAGAAGAAGAGATGAGAGCCGGGTCTATGCCAAGTGTCTTGAACTTGCTCTCCTCCACCCAAGTAGCTTTAGATACTAGTTGATCTGCCCATTTCACTAAGTGCTCCATGTAGACCTAGTGCCTAGTAGACTTCTTCACCCTTGACCCCAAGATCTCCTCTTTTATAGGCTTCTTCACTTGAGGTAAGGTATTCACATCCAAGTCTTGTAGTACCTTGGCTTGGTTCTCAGTCTGCCCTGCTATCTCTCCCTTGTACATTACCAGATCAACAACATTAAAGACTGGTGATATAGCTAAATCTGAAGGCACGTCAACCTTATAAGCATTCTCATGATATTTTTCCATAATTTGACAAGGTCCTACCCTCTTCATCTGCAGTTTGGTAGGCTTACCACTTTGCATCCTAGCTTTGCTCAAATGGACCATTACATAGTCACCCACCTTGAACTGAACTTCTCTCCTCTTCTCATCCATTTTGGCCTTCAATTTTTGAGTGGATTGAAGGATGGCCTTCTTAACATGCTCTTGGACTTCTTTGATGGTTTGAGTGAAGTCCTCTGCTTGCCCACTCTTCATCTCCAAAGTACCAAGGTCTCTCAACTCACATACTCCCCTTGGATGTCTGCCATACACCACCTTAAAAGGACTTCTTCTAGTGGTCCTATTCACACTGTCATTATATGCATACTCTACTTGGGGAATGATAAGGTCCCATGTCTATCCATACTCCTTAGTTAGACACCTCAACAAATTGCCTAATACCCTATTGATGACTTCAGTTTGACCATCTATTTATGGATGGTAAGATGAGCTAAATGACAAGTTAGTTCCTAGTCTCCTCCATAATGTTTTCCAAAAATGGCCCATGAACTTGTTGTCCCTGTCTGAAACAATGCTTAAAGGGAGTCCATGAATCCTAACAATCTCTTTGAAGAAGAGATGTGCAACATAGCTAGCATCATGTGTGGTCTTACATGGAATGAAATGACTCATCTTGGAAAATCTATCTACTACCACATAAATGTTGTCCATACCTATCTTTGTCTTGGGAAGTCCTACTACAAAGTCCATGCTTATACATTCCCAAGGCCTATTAGGGAGTGGCAATGGTTGATAGAGACCAACATTGCTTGATCCTCCTTTTTCTCTTTGGCATACACCACATTGCTCCACATACCTCTTTACGTCTCTTGGCAACTTTGGCCAATAGTAGTACCTCTGTACTAAATCCAAGGTTTTGTTGACTCCAAAGTGTCCACTTAAACTGCCATTGTGTTTTTCTTGGATGAGGTTCTCCCTCATGGATCCTCTTGGTACACACAACTGATTACCTTTGAACAAGAGACCATTTTGGAGAGTGTAATCTGCATACTCACCATGGAAATGGTTCTCAAAGTCCTTGCAAACCTTGTAAGCTAATGAGAAGTCTTCATCTCCTTCATAGAGGTCCTTGAAACCTTCTATTCCTATGCTCTGCAATTGTAACTCTTGAACTATTAACAACTTCCTCCTTAATGCATCTGCCACCTTATTAAGTTGCCCCTTCTTATGCTTGATGGTGAAGGTGAAGGATTGGAGGTATTCCATCCATTTCAGATGTCTATTGCTAAGTTTTTCTTCAGTTTTAATGTAACTCAATGCCTGGTTGTCTGTGAACACCACAAATTCCTTTGGGAGTAGGTAATGCCTCCATTTCTTTAGAGACTGTACTAATGCATATAACTCTAGGTCATAGGTTGAGTACTTCTTCATTGATTCATAAAGCTTCTCACTGAAAAATGCTACAGGTCTTCCCTCTTGAATCAATACACCACCTACTACAATTCCACTTGCATCACACTCCAAAGTGAATAGCTTATCAAATATAGGTAGGAGAAGGATAGGTTTTGTGGCTACTTCCTGCTTCAAAAGTTGAAATGCTTTGTCAGCCTACTCAGTCCATTTAAAATTAGTTTTAAGGCCAACTTTAATGGTGTCAAGGACTGGTGCACATATGCCACTAAATTTCCTCACAAACTTCCTGTAGAATTGATCTATTTCATGGAAACTTCTAACTTTAGTCCCTGTTTTAGGTGCAAGCCAATTCAAGATTTCCTCCACTTTGCTTGGATCCATCTTCAAGGTTCCCTTAGACACCACAAATCCTAAGTAGACCAGCTCTTGTTTTAAGAAATTTGAATTCTCTAGGTTGATGGATAGCTTCTCCTCATGCAACCTCTCTAAGACTAACCTCAAATTCTCAAGGTGCTCCTCTTTGGTTTTGCTATAGATGAGAATGTCATCTAGGTACACCACCACAAATCTACCTGTGAAATCATTCAACACTTCATTCATCAACCTCATGAAGGTGCTCAAAGCATTGGTGAGTCCAAATGGCATCACAAGCCATTCATACAACCCTTCTATGGTCTTGAAAGTAGTCTTCCACTCATCACCCTCCTTAATTCTTATCTGGTGATAACCACTTTTAAGGTCTAGCTTGGTAAAATACATAGCACCTCCTAAATAGTCCATCAAATCCTCTATTCTAGGAATAGGAAACCTATACCTTATGGTGATCCTATTGATTTCCCTTGAATCAGTGCAAAGTCTCCACTTACCTCCTTTTTTGGATGCTAGCACTACCAAGACTGCACATGGGCTAATGCTCTTCTTAATCAGTCCTTGTTCCAATAACTCCTACACTTGCCTTGCTACCTCTTTGTTTTGATCAAGTGTGAGCTTATATGCAGCTTTTTTAGGTAGGGATGCTTCGGGAACAAAGTCTATTTGATGACTTATAGACCTTCTTGGTGGGAGTGTTGCAGGTGTTTCATCACTCACTATGTCCTTATACTCCTACAACATGTGCTTCACCTCCTTGGGTCCTTCTACCTACAACTTGTCTTCTTCCTCCTTTGGTTTCACAAAGATGGCACACTTAATTATCTCCTCCTCATGTAGCAAGTTTAAGAACTCTTTACCAGTAGCCAATAGAACACTAGGTGTTCTTGAGGTTCCCCCTTCATTCTCTATCAAAGACTAAATCTTGAAGGAATTGTTGTCCTTCTTAAAGGAAATGGAGTTCTCCTCTCCATCATAGATCACCTTCCTATCAAATTGTCAGGGTCTTCCTAGCAATAAGTGACAAGCATCCATAGGTAACACATCACAAAGGATCTTATCCTTGTATCCTCCAATAGAAAACTCTACCCAAGTCTGTTCATTGACTAACACACTCTGCTCATGATTCAACCATGTCACCTTGTATGGGTTAGTGTGGGGTATCATTGTGAGTTTCAACTTCCTAACTACCTCTTCTGATATGATATTATTAGTTGACCCTGAATCAACTATCACCTTGCAAAATTTACCAAGAATATTGCACTTCACCCTAAACAATGCTTTCCTATGTTTGGGTTCATTCTTGACTAGCTGTCTTATCAAGACCCTATTGAACATTAGATTTTCTCCAATTTCTAATTCAATATGGTCCACCTTAGGTGTCTTTCTTCTTGAAGAGTCTTCATGTGCATAAGCAACCCTCTTTCCACTGTTTGATGATGTAGGCTTGTCAGGGCATCTATATACCGGCTGTCCCAATTGTCCACAATCGTAACACTTCATTGTTGCAAAGTGGGAGTTACCTCTTCCAGTACCTCTACCCCTACTTGGACCACCTTCTACACCTCTTCCTCTTGAATTTCCTCCTCTGATATTGGCTTCACTACCATGCTCAGTTAGCTTGGCTTCTCCTTGGTTCCTCTGCTCATTTGCCTTGCTTTGGTAACCACCTCGGTGATTCATTTGATCTCTACCTCTACCTCTACCCCTATTATTAGAGTCTCCTTTCCTTTTGTTCCTCTCTTCTACCTTGACAACAAGTTAATGACATTTTTGAATAGTAGTAGGAGTTCATAGGCTTATCTCCTCTTGAACGTTCCTCTTTAGGCCGCTTAGATACCTAGCCACCTTAATAGATTCATCTTCTTGGACTTTGGACCTAAGACATAGCTTTTGAAACTCTTTGGTGTAGGAGGTCACATGAAGATCCTTCTGCTTCAATCCTTGACTCTTCTTATGAAGTTGGACTTCATAATCTTCTGGTAAATAGTTCTCCTTGATCTTACTCACCATGGCCTTCCAATTGGCAATAGGCAACTTCCCCATGCTGACTCTTTCTTCTTGCAGGTACTTCCACCATGTCAAATTTTCTCCCCTTAATCTTGATTTGGCAACTTTAACCTTCGTAGCCTCTATCACTCCCTCACACTCAAAGTGGTTTTCCATGCCCTCAATCCATTCCATAACAGTGTCAATATCCATTCTTCCACTGAAATGTGGCAATTCTTCAAAAGCTTTGGTGTTCAAGGCCTTAATAGCCTTTACAAAAGCTTCTTCATTGAGCAAGGGATCTGGTTCAGGTATAATGTCATCTATGTCTATAGTTTTCTTTCCTTTACCCTTGGTATCTTCATCCCAAGGTCCTTGTGTCCTCTGATCCACTACTTCCTACAGTTTATCCCTTGTCTCACTCATAGCTTCTTCAAGGAGCCTATTTTTCTCCTTCTCCTCTTCTACTTTCTAGCCAGCTCTGCATTAGTGACCATTCTACTCTCCCCTACTAATTCATCAGTATATAGAGACATACATAGTCCAACAAATCTTTACTAGGCTCTGATACCAATCTGATGGGATGGGGTTCGGGATAGACTAGCCTAGTCTATGCTCTTGGATCCTTCCCTTGGATCACTTGGTATTCTCTTCACACCCTAGGGTCTCTAGGAATTCCTTTGCTCATGGAATCCCCTAACCTTGCCCAATCCACCCACCAATGAGTTGCAATTCTACTCCTAAGGTCTCACCTACTCATGAGACTCAAAACCCCTTACTATGGCTAATAAGGGCTCAGCTTGTTCCACACCTTCCAGGTTCTTATCAAGGTTATATCAGGTCAATTTCATGGTTTTTCCACCCATTCATGTGCCCCCAAGAGGTTTCAAGCTTTCGACCCCTCACCGATTTCACTATTTTGTATTTTACCTACAAAATAGGGCTACAAGGATTAGGACCAATTAGGCCTCCTACTCGGACTTTTAGCGCTCCCACTCACAAATGATGCACAAACTATCCAAACTCACAAAATGGAATACCATTCATTTGGCAAGGGCTCAAGGATTTCTATGGTTTTGGGCCACCAAGTGGTCATACAGTGCCTTGGGCAAATTTTTGGGTTTTCAAGGGTTTTGTGAGGGTTCTTTTAGGGTCTGCCTGGGTCACAGTGAATGTTTTGAGTTTTAGCCACCTTTTTTGGATTGGTAGAGGCTCCTCCTTCACACTAATGATGCTTCACTCACTCCTCTACACCTCCTCCAAAGGGTACACTCTCCTCTGACCAACCTTGCTATCCAAGACCTCTGCAACTTGACCTCTCCTAGTCGGGCACTATCCAGTCTCACCTAGGAGTGAGTCTTTTTATGGCCTCCCTGCATTTTCAAGGGCCCTTATTGTATTGCACCATGGTAAAAGGTCCTCACTTCCATTTGCCATGGTTTCATGGGGATTCCACAATGGGTAATGGAGTTATGACTTCATTTGCACAAACCAGTCTAGAACTGGACAGTGAGAAGACAATTTACAAACTATTTACAAACACATTCAACTGGCAAATAAAAACCTAATCTAATTTCTCAAAATGAAAGTATTTACACCATAGAAGACATGCCACATAGTTTTGTATGCAAATCAATACATTAGCTTGCTCGGTAGCTTCATTCAAACTGATTGGTAACCAACAAATCAGTCACAGTCAGGTCACTTTGCTTGGGCCGTACAATGTCTGACATCCCACCCATCCAATTAAGGTTTTCAATTACTTATACCACCTTTGCCTCAGTTGGTTTGCCAAAATTAGGACTCTCCATGCTCAGTAAGGGTCTTTGACCTTTTGGGTGGAAAAGTTGCTTAACAACTTTTAAAAGTTGTCATGCAACTTTTGCATCTTTTGAGCAACTTTGCCATTGTTGCTTTTCATGACTCCTAGGCCTATTTTGGGTTATCCTAAGGACATCCACATGTGAATAAGGCCTAACACACATCCAAGGCACACTCAGCCTCTCCTAGACCAAAAATCACAACAAAACACTAAGGACCTACAACTGGGACCTAGTGAAGAACAAATGAGCTCATGGCCCTTATTACATGTACAATGGCTTCAAAAGAAGCATGAAACCAACAAAACAAAGAAGAAGGAGGAGTTTGAAAGGGCTCTCCTACACCAGTCCTAAATGGAACTGCCTCATTGGGGGTTTTCCCTTCATGTTGTTGAATCTGGTGAATCCTTCTTGGTCAATTCTGGCATTCCTCCTTGGGTCTACATATTTATGCATGAAATGTGGCCTTTGGTTCATTTCTGCATACCAGTTTGGATGTCGATTTCCAACATCTACATATGTCTTTTTCTTGATATCCTTGCCTACAGTGAGCGTCTTATTTTCTTCATCTCTAATTGAAGAAGTGAACATTATCTCTTTGTCAGATTTACCTTTTTGGGTTGAACCTTGACCAACTTCAAAGGCTAAGCCATTGATGTCTTTGGATTGCTTTTGTTTGCTCAACATCTTATCCAAAGCCTCAATGTTGCCTTAATACTTACTTCTTATTTTTATTTCTTCCTTGCTTTCTTCAAGCTCCTTTCTGAGCTTTATTATTTTTGCTTCTAGCTCTTGATGCTCCTTTTCTTTTTTGTTAGATCAAGGGTTGTATCTTCACCGATCCTCTTAGTTTCTTCCAGCTACAACTTCAAGTCAGATATGATTTGACCAGACTCTTCCAGAGACTGCTTCAAGAGATCATGTTCATCTACTACAACAAGCTTAACCCTCTTGAGTTCTCTTCTTGTTTTACTCAATTCTTCAAGTGCACTGATAAGCTCACTCTCCGAATCCACTCTAGCCTCAATATCCTCTTCTTCCTCATCTTCATCAACAGGTTTGTCAAGTGCCATGAAAATATTTACTTTTCTATCATTCTCATGGTCATCATCTTTTGATGGATCTTCATCATTTGTTGTGTCATCCTTAATGTTATATAGGTTGTTTTGGTTCTTGTAGCCTCTTCTTCCCTACAAGTAGTCATTCCTTTCTCTTTCTTTGCCGACAAATATTTTGAAATCTCTTGACTCATCTCCATTGGCTTCTTTGTGATGACAACTTGCAGCAAAGTGTCCTACCTTCCCGCAATTGAAGCATTTAAGTGGTAGATTTCCTTTGTACCGGTTGGATCCTTTTTTGAGCTTCTTGACAAATTTTTCTACGTCAGCATTAGAGTCTTCACTGGATTCTTTATGAGTAACATCTTCTTTGCTCTTTTCGGTGATGTTGAATGTTGCTTCTTTCCTTGAGGAAGTCTCACTGGTTGTTCTCATCTCATAGGTTATCGAGGAGCCAAATAGTTCATCCATTGTAAAAGTCTTCAAATCATTGGCTTCTTCTATGGCTGACACCTTAGTATCATATTTGGGAGTGAGATATCTAAGTATATTTTTTATAAGAATCTCATCTGCAATCTCTTCTTCAAGTCCTCTAATAGTATTCATAGTTTCATCAAATCTATGAAGATAGTCTGCAATCTTTTCATCATCTTTTATTTTGATGCTTTCAAGTTGTCTCCTTAGTGTTTGTAGCTTGACTTCCTTGACCTTTGCATCTCCCTTAAACAACCTCTATAATTTATCCCATGTCTCCTTTGCTAAAACACAGTGCATGACTTTGATAGATTCATTATCAGATAGTTCACTCAAGATGGCATGTTTTTCCTTTGCATTATTCTCATACTCCCTTTTTGCATCTAGATCAGTGGGAGGAGTATTAGGAACAACATACTCATTCTTGACCAACATCTACACATCAAAACCAAGACATGAAATATAGGTCTCCATTCTTCTAATCCAAAAAGCATAGTTGGATCCATCAAACATGGGGGCTTTTGAGGAAGTAGACTCACTTCTTGCCATTGTTCTCAAAGTCTAGAATCTACCCAAGGTTTAAAGGTAACTAGGAACCAGGCTCTGATACCAATTGTTGAACATAGAATACCACTGAGAGGGGGAGTGAATCAGTGGTTCCTAAATCTTTCCTCTTACTGATCTAACTTCAGACAATCAACTATTTACTTAACCACTAAATAGACATACAAGTAATGAAAGAGAGAAAAACCAAAGAGATCGTTCACACACAAGAAATTAACAACACTAGATTTAAGAGGAAAGCCCAATATGGGAAAAACCTCAGTGAAAAGAGGTGCTAGAGACTACTACTCCAATCCAGCCTCATAGATAAAACACACTTACAAAGATTTTGGGCACCAACCCAAGGAGCACCAACCCCTGCACCAAGATTCAACTTGGTGATGTATATTGAAATACTATTTGAATACAATTGAGGCTTCTTGTTGCAAATGAATTCAGAAACTCTACAATCAAATAACTCTCTATTATCTTTCTCTCCTTTTCACACACAGTCTCTCAATACACTATGCTTTGCCTCACCTTACCAATTAGGTTCAACTGCCTGACTATGATACTATCGGTAGAATCATCTCATTGGTTTTCTCACTCACTCACCCTGCAACTTGCTGAGAACACCTTACATATGAATTTTTCTCCTTGCTCGCTCTCCCTTCTCTTCTATGCTCAATCTTCACAACAACAACCACCTATTTTGTTCAGAGCTCTCATTACTTATACCTGTTTTCCCACCAGAATGTAATTCAAAAACCTGAGCAGTTAGAGTTTTCTCTTTTCAACACAATCTTCATGAGATCCAATCCCACTTTTCTTGGATCAATCACCTATCCTTGAAGAATGCACTAGCATACAGTTTTCATTATCCAATACATGTTTTTCTCAAAGTAGCAATCACATGACAGATCTTTTGTCATGAAGTCAGACGACACATAAAGTGTTCCAGAAGTTTCTTTTATGAGAACGTCCTGAATCAGATTTACTTTTCCTTGATTCAGGTGCCAAATACTCTGTGATATTCCTCTATCATTTCTTCTTCCTTGAGCTACAATTAGTTTGATGCAATCCCTTGATTTGTGGTTCCTTCATTAATGGCGATTATCTTTTTCATCAACCCTATCGATGAAGCTTCACCAACCACAACACACTTGCCACCTCATCTCCACATGACATCACACTAATCAGGACATGGCCTACCAACATGCAACTGGTCTAACAAACACATATCAGTAAAACCCTTTTCTAGTAGAGTGTTCTTCTTCTGTTAATTGGTAGAGAATCTGGTACCGGTTGCACATCTTCACCTCTGGTGGTGTGAGACAACCTTTAACATTCTGCCTCTTCATCATAAACAAGCAACCATCCTTCAGACTAGTTTGTACTTTATCGTTTATGCTCAATCTCTATCATGTCGATTGACATCAATGACAACTTGGTGCCAAAATGCCAACATAAGGCTAAAGTGGAAACTGAGACAGGATTGAAGATTAAATGTTTGAGGTCAGATCATGGTGGAGAAATCACATCTAGTGAGTTTAATAACTTTTGTGAAAAGCATGGTATAAGAAGCTAATTTTTTGCTCCCTGGACACCTTAGCAGAATGGAGTTGTGGAAAGGAAGAATAGAACTATCTGGATGCTACTAGAACAATGATGATGGAAGATAGTCTACCTCATATCTATTGGAAAGAAGCAATGAGCACAATGGTTTATACATTCAACAAAGTACATATAAAAGGAGAAACTGGTAATACACCTTATGAATTATGGTTTGGCAATACACCTACAGTTAAGTATTTCAGAATTTTTGGTAGTAAATGCTATATTAGGAGAGATTATATCATTGACAAATTTGATCCTAGATGTGATGAAGGCATATTTCTTGGTTATTCTAATGAAAGAAAAGCATATAGATGCTATAAAAAGAGATTGCAGAGAATTGTGGAGAGTGTTAATGTCAAAGTAGATGACTTGAAAAGAAGTCAAATTAGAGTTTATGAGAAGGAACCGACAATAGAAATGATCATATTTGAACTGGTAGAACCTTTACTAGAACAAAGAGTTGAACCTGTTACTCCAATAGTATCTAAAAATTCAATAGTAACTGAGGAATCTAGAAGAGAAATAGAGAGTCTGAGGACTCATAGGTATGTGAGGTTGAATCATTCAGAAGATCGGATCATTGGGAATAAGAACAATGGATTAATGACAAGAAGAAGACTGGAAACTAGTGAGGTATGTTTAATTTCACAAGTTGAACTAGTATCTATAATTGAGGCATGTAAAGATGAATATTGGTTGAAATCTATGGAAGAAGAATTGGATCAGATTGAGAAAAATAACACATGGACTTTGGTTCCCCAGCCTAAAATAAGAATGTTATTGGAACTAAATGGGTTTTAAGAATAAATTGAATGAGGATGGTCAAGTTATTAAAAATAAGGCTAGATTGCTGTCATGCCCAAAATTTAGGGCAAAAACGGAACAAATTTTTTTTTTAAAACATACTAATTTAATTAACAAGTTCCCTCTCGCGACAAGCGTTAATGAAATTTCCATTATTAAATTCGAGCTAATTCTGAAACGAACTAAGCATCGATAAATTGTTTAATTTTAATTGCAGAAAAACTAACTGGTATAATTCTATATCCAAGAGATACCTAGTCATTAGGTTTATTAAATTAATCATGCTAAAGGAAATAGGAGGGGAAATTTAATTTAACCTCCAATATGTCTATATAGCCTAATCAACCATTTATAAATTTCTCTTTATTATTTATTCCAAATAAAAACCAGGATTATATAAATATATATATATATATATATATTTATAATTTAAATACTTACCCAAAATTATGATCAAAATTCATATATATACATATATATATACCCATATATATATATGGATACATATATAAATATATATTTTACATAAATGACAAATATTTTAATTCTAATTCAAAAGCCATTTTAACTTCCTAAATACTATTCTATATTTTTTTTCCCAACCCTAATTAGGGTTCTAATTTCTCACATATATATTATCTAAACTAATTATCATATTTATTTTTAAAACCAAAATTGCCCTAGCCCCATCCGGGCTAGGGTTTAACCCATATTTTTTTTTAATAGTCAATATTCTTGCTGGGCCGAGAACCACAAAGTCGGCCACGTTTTTTTTTTGTTGCAGGCTACGGAGGAAAGGGAGGCGGGTTGGCCGCGCGCCACTGTGTGAGCGCATAGTGGGCGCTGCGGCTCCACTGTGTGGCCACACAGTGGGTGCCGCTAGCGGCTCCCCACTGTGTGGCCACACAGTGGCGGCCATGGCCATCCACTGTGTGCCCACACAGTGGGAGCCGAAAGCGGCTCCACTGTGTGTGCACACAGTGGGCGCCGCGCGGCCCTCCACTGTGCGTACACACTGTGGGGTCCGCGAGGACCCAAATACATCCTTTTTATTTTTTATTTTTTTTAAATATATAATTTATAAAAATATTTATATATATATATATATATATATAAATATAAATTTATATATATATATATATATATATATTTATAATTATATAAACTTGTATCCAGAGTTTAAAATGGTGAAAATATTTCAATATGAATTTATATATTTTAAAAAAAAAAAAAATTACATGCAATTTTTTTTTTAAAACTATTATATTAAAGGGAAAAAAATTAAGTTTAATCAGAAATATATATATATATATATATATATATAAAATAAGCTTTTTAAATCAATGCTAACTGAAAAACAATTTAGAATACTTTTTCAAGGATACAATATTCTTTTCTGGAATAAAAAGAATTTCATTGATTTTTTTTTTCTAAAAAAATATTTACATATAACATCTTTTCCCATTAAATTACTTAAAATCTTTCTGCATAAATAAACTTCTATTTTGCCTCAAGTAAAAATACAGATAAAATTTAATTGAAATCTATTCTTTTATTTCTTTCCATAATACAAGAAGCTTTTGCATGCAACACAAATTAAGTTTTCTTTTTTCTAAAACCAGAAGTAGAAATAACAAGCTTTTCTATTTTTTTTTAAAACAACTCTAAGATATTCTACCATTTTACAAGATGTTTCTCTGAATAGTCACAACAATAAAACTTCAAATCTACTTTCACAAATTACAACTTGCTTCTCTTTACTATGAATGAGGCATATTTCTATAACAACTTTAAACAAACATCTGCAACTGAATTTAAGTATCTTCCATAATAATCTTCAGTGTCTTTTCATGGTTCCTATTCTCTTTCCTCTGATTTTCCTGCATAATCGAAAACACAAATATGACCACAGAGTGCTCACCTCCCAGCCTAGGCTAACTGGTAGCCACCCCCGAGCTCGGAGAACCAATTCCTAGACGGATAACAAACAGGCAAGCACATAGAAAGCATTGCATACAGATTCTTTTCAGACACATTCCCAACTTGGCTTTCACAGCACCACACTCTGGTGATGAACATTTTCAAAGGGTGGTAGTGGACCAATACCCTGAGGAGAACTGCAAATATGAAATAAACAAGAAGCCACCTCATGGCACAATAAAAATATCAAGAATCTCAACCCCTTATTCCTTATGCCCCCCAAAGGCATTCTAGCCTTATATCCCTCCTTATGACCCCCATTGCACAAACAGGCCATGCAGCAAGGGTCACACAAAGATCCCTTGTGATCACTCTCAAAAGAGAGTCTCTCACTCGAGGGCTGTCACTGCTACCACCCTCAAGATCCTCTTCTCTCCCAAGAGTAAGAGATCTTGAGAAAACTCCCAAAACACAACATTTTCATAAAGCAAAAATACCAAGAGATTTTCAAACATAAACTTTCAAGAACACAGATTTCTTATACAAACAACTTCCATACATAAACAAGAAGAAGACATTACAAATAATAATTGAAACCAACCTTAATCTGCCCAAAGGTTATTATGATATCTGATGAAGAGCTGCCCAATCCACAAATCTTTTTCATTCTACCCTTATTCAATTTCTCTATTCCATAACATTATTTTCTTTCCAATTTTTCTTCTGTCTCCAAAAATGGAGAGTGGGTGATTACCCTGCTATTCCCAAAAATCTTCCTTAAGAAACTCACTCTTTGAGTTCTCACAGGATTCTAAAAAAAAACAAAAAGAAGAAAGAAAGCAAAATGCAAAAAGACTCTCCTTCCAAAAGGAAAAATCTTGATTTGATTTAACTTCAATTTTCAATTTTCGCTCAACTCAAAAAAGCCAATTTTTAAAGCGTTAAAAAGATCATTATAAAGTAGAAACTTGCCTAAAATTACCCCTAACCCCTAGGTATACCTTATGGGCTTTAGGAAACCCTATTAAAGTACCCCTAGGTGTTCATTTAACCCATTTTAAACCCCTCTGAAGTTTATTTTCGGGTCAAACATAAGTTGACCACTCCAAATATTATATTTCCAAAGTATTTATGACAACACATTAATTTATTTAAGAAAACTATAATTAAACACTTTCCCACCAAGAGACAAAATAAAACATTTAAATTAAATACACACGTGTCAAGTGACACAAATAAAACACTTTTACAAAAATAAAACATGAAATTGTCTCTTGAGGTTTTTACACATTAAATTTAATTAACACTTAACACTCATGCAACATATACTGATACGAATAAAATACAACACAAACGGGGTGTTGTCTCTCCAAATAGACAAACCTTGGCTTACGAACATACATAAGTCTAGGTTTGATTCTCCGTAATTTTCCATGGTCACATGATAAATTTCCTGCGCATCTCAATTTACACATTAGTACTTCCAAATATCCATATATAATATAATTCAATAATATAACAATACACATCATTACTTGCATACAATTTTCATCTGCACAGATTGAATACATCTTTTATCAAACAATTTCACATAAGCAATTTTCATCCCAATTCACATAAACTAAACATACATCATAGTTCTATATTCAGAGTAAAGTCCTGCAAATTCAATAACGACATCTATCGTTGCAATATCATTCTATCTAATAATCATGTAGTGTTCAATCTCATAAAGCATGTAAGTAAATCATCAAATCATAGCAATGTTATCCAAATCCTGAAATCATATAAGTTCTAAGTCTCAAAATGCATCAAAATAAAGTATCCATAATAGTCTAAAATATAAAATCCACTGAATGTCAGACTGAGTCGAGGTGAGGCCTCACATCCTCCCCCTCTAGGCATGAACTTCCTCCTGGAGTTCATCAAAGAGGTGAGGGTACTCTGATCTCATATGTGTTGCGTCCTCCCATGAAGCCGTACCTCATCATAACAATCCCACTGGACCCTTACCTGGTCCAGCTCTCGACCTCGAAGGGCCAATGTCTGATGTGCCAAAATGCGAATGGGCTACAAAGCTAGCTGCCTGTCCGACTCCACCTGCAAGGCATTCCAATCTAAAAGGTTAGACTCATCATAGATATATTTTCTCAAAACTGAAACATGAAACACATCGTGGATGCGTGACAAGCTAGGTGGCAAAGCTAAACGGTAGGCAACTGGGCCTATCCTCTCCAGAATCTCAAAAGGTCCTACAAAGCGAGGTGCGAGCTTAGAACCCTTTCCGTAATAGATTGGACTCTTATGCGGTCGCACTCTCAAGAAAACTCTGTCTCCAACCAAGTAACTACGATCTATCCTCTTTGCATCGGCATACTTCTTCTGTCTATCTTGAGCCTCTCTGAGACGCTGCCTAATCAAATCCACCTGCTATTCCATATCCCAAAATAACTCAGGACCAATAGCAACTCTATCCTCTATGCGATCCCAACTCAAGGGCGTCCTGCAAGGCCTGCCATATAATGCCTGGTAGGGTGGCATTCCCAAGGAAGTGTGATGCCCATTGTTATAGGCAAACTCCACTAAGGGAAGATACTCCTCCCACCAGGTCTGATGATCCATGACGTACATACGAAGTATATCCTCTAACACCTGATTGACCCTCTCTGTCTGACCATCTGTCTCCGGGTGATAGGCTATACTAAAATTGAGCTTAGTGCCCATAGCTGCCTGTAATGACTTCCAAAAGGTAGAAGTGAAAAGAGAATCCCTGTCAAAAATAATCTTACGGGGTACGCCATGTAGTCTAACAATGTCTCGCAAGAACACCTGTGCTACTGCTAGAGCTATGAATGTAGTACGAATTGGTGAAAAGTGAGCTACTTTGGTCAACTTGTCAATTGTCACCAAGATAGCATCATGGCGACGAGAAGACATAGGGAGACCAATGATGAAATCCATGGATATAGTATCCCACTTCCACTCTGGTACAGCATGAGACTAAAGCAACCCACCTGGATGGTGGTGCTCTGCCTTAACCCTCTGACACTCGAGACACCGAGCTACTATCTCAGCAATGAGCTGCCGCATTCCCGGCCAATGATACAACTGCCTCAAGTCAGCATGCAACTTCTTAACCCCAGGATGCGCTGCATAAGGAGCTCTATGAGCCTCCGTGACAATGTACTCTCACAATCCTCCAGAGGAAGGTACATAAATGCACCCTCTGTGGCGTAACAGTCCATCGGACTCCAAAGAATAATCCACATATTTACCTTCTAGAGTAACCTGAGAACGTAATACCTGACAAACCTCTGCATACCATCCATCCTCTGACAAGTGTCGAAGTATACAGTCTCTCAAGTCTATGCCCATGGATATGGTGTAAACCTCATGACGTCTCCTACTCAAGGCATCTACAACTACATTTTCCTTTCCTTTGATGTAGTGAACGTCAAAATCATATTCGCACAAGAACTCCATCCATCTCCTTTGACGTGCATTAAGGTTCGGCTGAGTGAAGATGTACTGAAGACTCTGATGATCTGAATGCAACTCAAAGTGATGTCCTAAAAGGAAGTGTCTCCACCTCACAAGTGCATGCACTACTGCTGCGAGCTCAAGGTCGTGAGTGGGATAATTAA
The DNA here is from genome assembly GCF_030272615.1 of Cryptomeria japonica. Taxonomy (NCBI): domain Eukaryota; kingdom Viridiplantae; phylum Streptophyta; class Pinopsida; order Cupressales; family Cupressaceae; genus Cryptomeria; species Cryptomeria japonica. The sequence continues at coordinate 661,358,526 of NC_081413.1, forward strand.
GTTCATGAGTCTTAAGTTTCCTAGACTCGAAAGCTATGGCCCTACCATCCTGCATAAGAACTGCCCCTAAACCCTCTAGGGAAGCATCTGTACAAACCATAAAATGAGCTAAAGGATCTGGTACAACAAGGATAGGAGTGCTAGTAAGTGCCTTCTTGAGTTCTTGAAAGGCCTTCTCGCACTTCTTTGTCCACTCAAATTTCTTCCCTTTACGTTGAAGAGAGGTAATAGGGTGTGCGACTCTAGAGAAACCTTCGACAAAACGTCGGTAATAACTTGCTAAACCCATGAAACTCCTGACCTCTATCACACTGGTAGGTGCTGGCCAATCCATAATAGCCCTAATCTTTGATGGGTCAACTAAGATCCCATCACTGGAAATAACGTGTCCAAGGTACTTGACCTCAGATCGAAAGAAAGTACACTTTGATAGGCTGCCAAACAACTGGTTATCCCGCAAACACTGCAATACCTATTTCAGGTGCTTCTCATGCTCCTTCTCATTCTGAGAATATATCAGTATATCATTGAGGAACACAATAACAAAACAGTCCAGAAAGGTACGGAACACCCCATTCATGAGGCTCATAAAAACTGTTGGGGCATTCGTAAGTCCAAAGGGGACTACGGTAAACTCATAGTGACCATATCTAGTGCGAAATGCGGTCTTGTGGATATCGCTTTCCACTATCCTCAACTAATGGTATCCTAACTTTAGATCTATTTTGGAAAAGACTTTGGCACCCTGAAGCTGGTCAAATAAATCATCAATCCTAGGCAAAGGATATCGGTTCTTGATGGTTACTTTATTTAGCTGCTGATAATCCATACACAATCGGAGAGAGTCATCCTTCTTCTTAACGAAGATGACTGGTGCACCCCATGGGGATATGCTAGGATGGATATGACCCTTCTCAAGAAGTTCCTCAAGCTGAATTTTAAGTTCATTAGGCTCATTTGTGGTCATTCTATAAGGTGCTCTGGAAACTGGCTCGGCTCCTGGTACTAGGTCTATATGAAAATCAATCTCTCTGCGGGGAGGCAATCCCGGTAACTCTGAAGGAAATACATCTGAATATCCCTTAAGGATAGGATGGTCATCGAGCGATGTTTCTTTTTCCTCCTCTTCCTCTCTATCACTAATAGTGATAGCAAAAAGCTGACATCCCTTCCGCATGCTCCGCTTAAGCTGCATTGCGGAGATCATACAAAGAGACATGGGCCTTTGAATCCCGGTGATGACTATGGGCGAACCATGATCATCCTCACACTCAATCCTTTTCAGGCGGCAATCCATCTTGGCTCTGTGGGCATAAAGCCAGTCCATGCCAAGTACGATTCCGTAAGATCCAAGTGGAGTCACTCTAAGGTCTACTAAAGTGGTGGTCTTGCCAATCTACAGCTGACATGCCCTAACCTCTGATTCCACTGACACTCTAGCCCCTGAAGCTAATTCCACTTCCCAACTAACATCCTGCCTAGTTGCCACTAGCCCACAACGCTCCACAACCGATGGAGATATAAAGGAGTTAGTAGCTCCTAAATCAAACAAAATAGATACATTGTTACCTCTGATTATACCTGAAGATTCGATAACCGTGGCCTAATGATCAGCCTGGTGGTTGTCAATCGCTGCGAATACTCTATGGGACCTGCCCATATCACCAACTGTCAGTTCTGAAGCGGCCATCCGCTGACTCCCTGCTACCTGTCCCTTAGGGCAATCCCTCGCCATATGCCCCATGGCTCCACATGTAAAGCAAGCACCCCGTGCCTGGAACTGGGCACCCTGAGGCCTAGAAAAAGCCTGACCTCCTGATCTACTGGATCCACTATACCCACCCCTGGAGGACTGCTAAGTCCCCGTTGGCTGTGTGTACTGCCCCTATGCTCTCTGATCACGTTTCTGTCCCTGAGTCTGCCACTGCTTGGGCTTGGAGCCTTGCGGATACTATGGAGGCTTCTGCCTCTGGTTCTGTGGTGTCTGTTGTGGAGGAGGGGGTTTGGAGAACCCCTGAGAATTTTGGTTGTTCCCCTTCCAATGTGGTTTCTGGAATCCATAAGTCTGAGGTGTTGGATTTCGGTTCTGAAACCGATCCCTATTGTCTTGTGGTCTAACCTGTATTTCCTCGGCAATCAGTGCCTTCTCTATAGCAACTCGAAGGCTCTCTGGAGCGGACATCCTAACACGCCCGGCTATACCGGCATTCAATCCCCTGATGAAGCGGTTTACAAGAATTTTCTCATCCTTTAGATAATCTACATATGGCAACAACTCAAAGAATTTACTCTCATACTGGGTTACTGACAAGCCTTTTTGTTGGAGATCATGAAATTCGTCTATACGATGCTGCCTGAAGTGTTCTGATAGGTACCTCTCACAGAACCTCTATGTGAATATCTCCCAAGTGAGTGTATCAGGAACTAATCCGCATTTGTACTCTTCCTGTCTCCACCAGGTGGAGGCTGTCCCTCTCAGAAGATGAACTGCAACACGTGCTTTCAAGTTGCTCTCATATGAACACAACGCAAAGCACCTCTCAAGACTCAGAAGCCATGCCTCAGCCTCTACTCCATCTGTAGAACCTCCCTGATGAGATCCCCTAGATCTCGACGACCTCTCTCAAAATAAACTGGTTCCACCGCTGGAGGTGGTCCTGGCATATGCATTGACTCTGGCTCATTACCACCCTGACTCTCTACAGGAATCGGATCTGGGCTCCTGCTTCATTCTCTATCAATAGATCTATGACTCCCAGAGCCATGAATCCTACCTTGAGGGTTCTCTGCTGGGATCCTTTCCTGAACAATGCCAATAAGATTCTGAATGGCTGCTAAAATGTCACGGTTAGGTTCATTTGGCTATTTGGGAGGTGCTCCTGGGTTCTCCTCAGGAACTGATGCCTCCCTCTCTACCTCATCGTGTGCTATGCGCACACGTCTAGGACCCCGTCCGTGCTTGCGAGCTTGTCGCGTCAACGGAGGCATCCTAAGAGGAAAATAAGACAAAACAACTAATTAATTTCTTTTATAATTAAATTCAATTAAACTCAAAATTCCATTTAACAAAATAATTTAAAATATTCCAAGGCGAAACGTAAGTGAGTAAGGCTCCTAGTGTGGAAATCTTTCTCTGATACCAAAATGTCATGCCCAAAATTTAGGGCAAAAACGGAACAAATTTTTTTTTAAAAACATACTAATTTAATTAACAAGTTCCCTCTCGCGACAAGCGTTAATGAAATTTCCATTATTAAATTCGAGCTAATTCTGAAACGAACTAAGCATCGATAAATTGTTTAATTTTAATTGCGGAAAAACTAACTGGTATAATTCTATCTCTAAGAGATACCTAGTCATTAGGTTTATTAAATTAATCATGCTAAAGGAAATAGGAGGGGAAATTTAATTTAACCTCCAATATGTCTATATAGCCTAATCAACCATTTATAAATTTCTCTTTATTATTTATTCCAAATAAAAACCAAGATTATATAAATATATATATATATATATATATTTGTATATACATATATATATATATTTATAATTTAAATACTTACCCAAAATTATGATCAAAATTCATATATATACATATATATACCCATATATATATATGGATACATATATAAATATATATTTTACATAAATGACAAATATTTTAATTCTAATTCAAAAGCCATTTTAACTTCCTAAATACTATTCTATATTTTTTTTCCGAACCCTAATTAGGGTTCTAATTTCTCACATATATATTATCTAAACTAATTATCATATTTATTTTTAAAACCAAAATTGCCCTAGCCCCATCCGGGCTAGGGTTTAACCCATTTTTTTTTTAACAGTCAATATTCTTGCTGGGCCGAGAACCCCAAAGTTGGCCATGTTTTTTTTTTGTTGCACGTTGCAGAGGAAAGGGAGGCGGGTTGACCGTGCCCCACTGTGTGAGCGCACAGTGGGCGCTGCGGCTCCACTGTGTGCCCACACAGTGGGCGCCGCTAGCGGCTCCACTGTGTGCCCACGCAGTGGGCGCCGCTAGCGGCTCCCCACTGTGTGGCCACACAGTGGGAGCCGAAAGCGGCTCCACTGTGTGTGCACACAGTGGGCACCGCGCGGCCCTCCACTGTGCGTACACACAGTGAGGTCCGCGAGGACCCAAATACATCCTCTTTTTTTTTTTCTCAAAATATATAATTTATAAATATATATATATATATATATATATATATATATATATATATATAATTATATAAACTTGTATCCACAGTTTAAAATGGTGAAAATATTTCAATATGAATTTATATATTTAAAAAAAAAAAAAAATTTACATGCAATTTTTTTTTTTAAACTATTATATTAAAGGGAAAAACATTAAGTTTAATCAGAAATATATATATATATATATAGATATATATATATATATATTTATATTTATATAAATATATAAAATAAGCTTTTTAAATCAATGCTAATTGAAAAACAATTTAGAATACTTTTTCAAGGATACAATATACTTTTCTGGAATAAAAAGAATTTCATTGATTTTTTTTTTCTAATAAAATATTTACATATAACATCTTTTCCCATTAAATTACTTAAAATCTTTCTGCATAAATAAACTTCTATTTTGCCTCAAGTAAAAATACAGATAAAATTTTATTGAAATCTATTCTTTTATTTCTTTCCATAATACAAGAAGCTTTTGCATGCAACACAAATTAAGTTTTCTTTTTTCTAAAACCAGAAGTAGAAATAACAAGCTTTTCTATTTTTTTTAAAAACAACTCTAAGATATTCTACCATTTTACAGGATGTTTCTCTGAATATTCACAACAATAAAACTTCAAATCTACTTTCACAAATTACAACTTGCTTCTCTTTACTATGAATGAGGCATATTTCTATAACAACTTTAAACAAACATCTGCAACTGAATTTAAGTATCTTCCATAATAATCTTCAGTGTCTTTTCATGGTTCCTATTCTCTTTCCTCTGATTTTCCTGCATAATCGAAAACACAAATATGACCATGGAGTGCTCACCTCCTAGCCTAGGCTAACTGGTAGCCACCCTCGAGCTCGGAGAACCAATTCCTAGATGGGTAACAAACAGGCAAGCACATAGAAAGCATTGCATACAGATTCTTTTCAGACACATTCCCAACTTGGCTTTCACAGCACCACACTCTGGTGATGAACATTTTCAAAAGGTGGTAGTGGACCAATACCCTGAGGAGAACTGCAAGTATGAAATAAACAAGAAGCCACCTCATGGCACAATAAAAATATCAAGAATCTCAACCCCTTAGGCATTCTAGCCTTATATCCCTCCTTATGACCCCCATTGCACAAACAGGCCATGCAGCAAGGGTCACACAAAGATCCCTTGTGATCACTCTCAAAAGAGAGTCTCTCACTCGAGGGCTGTCACTGCTACCACCCTCAAGATCCTCTTCTCTCCCAAGAGTAAGAGATCTTGAGAAAACTCCCAAAACACAACATTTTCATAAAGCAAAAATACCAAGAGATTTTCAAACATAAACTTTCAAGAACACAGATTTCTTATACAAACAACTTCCATACATAAACAAGAAGAAGACATTACAAATAATAATTGAAACCAACCTTAATCTGCCCAAAGGTTATTATGATATCTGATGAAGAGCCGCCCAATCCACAAATCTTTTTCCTTCTACCCTTATTCCATTTCTCTATTCCATAACATTATTTTCTTTCCAAATTTTCTTCTGTCTCCAAAAATGGAGAGTGGGTGATTACCCTACTATTCTCAAAAATCTTCCTTAAGAAGCTCACTCTCTGAGTTCTCACAGGATTCTAAAAAAAAACAAAAAGAAGAAAGAAAGAAAAATGCAAAAAGACTCTCCTTCCAAAAGGAAAAATCTTGATTTGATTTAACTTCAATTTTCAATTTTCGCTCAACTCAAAAAAGCCAATTTTTAAAGCGTTAAAAAGATCATTATAAAGTAGAAACTTGCCTAAAATTACCCCTAACCCCTAGTTATACCTTATGGGCTTTAGGAAACCCTATTAAACTACCCCTAGGTGTTCATTTAACCCATTTTAAACCCCTCTAAAGTTTATTTTCGGGTCAAACATAAGTTGACCACTCCAAATATTATATTTCCAAAGTATTTATGACAACACTTTAATTTATTTAAGAAAACTATAATTAAACACTTTCCCACCAAGAGACAAAATAAAACATTTAAATTAAATACACACGTGTCAAGTGACACAAATAAAACACTTTTACAAAAATAAAACATGAAATTGTCTCTTGAGGTTTTTACACATTAAATTTAATTAACACTTAACACTCATGCAGCATATACTGATACGAATAAAATACAACACAAATGGGGTGTTGTCTCTCCAAATAGACAAACCTTGGCTTACGAACATACATAAGTCTAGGTTTGATTCTCCGTAATTTTCCATGGTCACATGGTAAATTTCCTGCGCATCTCAATTTACACATTAGTACTTCCAAATATCCATATATAATATAATTCAATAATATAACAATACACATCATTACTTGCATACAATTTTCATCTGCACAGATTGAATACATCTTTTATCAAACAATTTCACATAAGCAATTTTCATCCCAATTCACATAAACTAAACATACATCATAGTTCTATATTCAGAGTAAAGTCCTACAAATTCAATAACGACATCTATCGTTGCAATATCATTCTGGGTCAGTGCAAGAAGATGAGTCCACTTTTTGGCCAAAAAGTGGAAGTGTTTTCCCTAATTTTCAGATTTTGTCTCATTTGAGCTTAAATTTTGAAACACTAAGAGATTGAATCTTGAAAAAAGTCAATAATATAAAAGATAGCCCTCAAAGTGTACTTTCCAAATATGTAATTTATTTTAATACCCACATAATAAAAAATAACTTTTTGAATGGAGCTCTGAAAACTATGTTTTAAAAATGCTTGTTTTAGGACCATACCATGCATGTGTACGACCCACACTTTTTGACACAATTAAAATTATTTTCTCAAACCATTTTGGGAAATGGTTTGTAACACACTGAAGATTGATGAGCATATTTTTCTATATTTTTTTTTCGAATATTTTTTTTTAATTTATTTTTTAATGGTCCTAATTATCTTTTTAAAAATTTGACGTGTACGACCCACATAATTTGATGTAAAATTAACTTTTTTTATTTTTTTATTTTTAAATACAAAATAATTTTGTGTAGATTGATGACATATAATTTTTTTTCCAAAATTCTTTAAAATAAAGAAGTTATTAAATTAACAAAATTAGTTAATATTTCAAATTTATGGACCCGATTTAGTATAAATTAAATGAAAAATAGTTAAAATAATCAATTTTTAAATAAATTTACATATTAAGAATCTAGACAGTATAATCTGAAATGGGTTTTAATTTCGTATAAAAATTCTCTGATTAGAGGCAGGTAAACTACTATTTCAAAAGTTCATATTTGTGCTTTCATTCATGGAGATTTGAATTTGCAGGTCCATGTCTCAGGTGTGGCCATCCCTCCCGAGCCAAGTGGCGGGTTGTGGAATCAACTTCCACAAAACGGGCCCTCATTTTCAAACAAGGGCAGCTTGTGGAAAAAAAAGGAAAAATGTGATTTAGAAACGGGGGCCCGTTTTTTAAAACGGGCCCTCGTTTCTAAAAAATGGGCCCCTATTTTGTTTAAAAGTGGGCCCCCATTTTAGAACAAAATGGGGGCCCATTTATTTTTGCTTCAGACCCCCATTACCTTTTGGTTTGGGAGCTCAAAGCATAAACGGGCCCCTGTTTATAAGAGTGTGTTTTCCAACGTGTAGACTTCCATGAATTTGTGACTCATTACCTTGCACTTGCCCTTCTATCTAATAATCATGTAGTGTTCTATCTCATAAAGCATGTAAGTAAATCATCAAATCATAGCAATGCTATCCAAATCCTGAAATCATATAAGTTCTAAGACTCAAAATGCATCAAAATAAAGTATCCATAATAGTCTAAAATATAAAATCCACTGAATGTCAGACTGAGTCAAGGTGAGGCCTCACAATTGCTTTGTAGAGGATATTCTCAGAAGGAAGTAATTGATTATGGAGAGACTTTTGTACTGGTAGATAGGATTGACATTGTAAGATTATTTCTTGCCTATGCTACTTATAAGAACTACAAGTTTTATCAGATGGATGTTAAGTGTGCATTTTTAAATGGGGATCTTGATTAGGAAGTTTATATTGAGAAACCTAATGATTTTTCACTATCAGATGATACAAACATGGTTTGCAGGCTAAGAAAAGCTTTATATGGATTGAAATAGGCACCTAGAGCTTGGTACGCAAGGTTGGATAAATATCTTTTGAAGCATGGTTTTACTAAGGGTAGTGCTGATAGCAATTTATATTATAAGATCACTAATGATGATATATTGATTATTGAAGTATTTGTTGATGACATTATTTTTGGAGGTGAAGATAAGTTATGCATAAATTTTTTTTAAAATATGGAGAAAGAATTTGAGATGTCTATGATTGGTGAGATGAAATTTTTTTTAGGTTTGCAGATTACTCAAACCGAAAAAGGTATTTTTATCTGTCAAACTAAGTATGCTAAGGAATTGTTGAAGAGATTTGTGTGGGAGATTCTAAATGGGTATGTACTCCTATGGTTACAAGTGAGAAATTGACAAGAAAATATGTTTCTGCATTGGTAAATCCTACAAGATACAAATCTATGACTGGAGGTCTGCTTTATTTGGCTCAGACTAGGCCTGACATAATGAATGTTATTTGTATTGTTTCAAGATTTCAGAGCGATCCTAGAGAAAATCATGAGTGTGGTGAAAAGGATTTTTAGATACTTGCAAGGTACATTAGACTATGGTTTATGGTACCCTAAGGATGATAGCTTTACCTTATGTACATATACAGATGTTGATTGGACCGGAGATGTTGATGACCAAAAAAGTACTTCTGATGGAGATTTCTTTCTTGGAAAGAAGTTAGTTTCATTGATTAGCAAGAAGCAATCATGTACTTATTTATTTACTATTGAAGTTGAGTATGTTGTTGTTGCTACTAACTGTACACAAGTTTAATGGATGAATAAAATGCTAAAGGATATAAAGGTGGATTGTAATGCCCCGATAGTTATTCACTGTGATAACTCTATTGCTATTGATATATCAAAGAATCTACTATTTTATTCTAAGACAAAGCACATATCTATCAAATATAACTTTTTGAAGGAAAAGGTGGAAGCAAATGAAGTTAAATAGGTTTATGTGAACACTAAAGAGAAAAATGCAGATATTTTCACTAAACCTTTTCCCAAGGAATCGTTTTAGTACCTGAGAAACAGATTGGGACTTTCTGCCCCTCTGGTAGAGACTTGATTGATACAGATTCGCATCAGTCTAGTATGCATTATCAGAGACACCATTCATTCTGGCACTAATGTGGAGATGCTACTGCTTAGGGGGAGTAGTCAACTTTGTGATTCAGTGGTTTATGTTTTTGCTTTGATATTTTTTTGTTAGATTTACGGCATTGATGTGAAAAGTAATAAGCAAAAGGGGGAGATATACTAATAAGAAAAATTAAAAGGGAGAGATATTGATTATGGAGAGATATATTTACAATTCAGAGCTTTACAAAGATATCTTTCAGAGAAGGTGTTTGGTCTTTGTTTTCAGAACCTCATTGCTACATCTGTATGTTGGATTTTTTTGGTTGTCTTCCATTGGGGGAGACTTGTTTGGCATTTCTTGGTTCTTAGATGTTTTTCACATCTAATGTTGCCATTAATGCCAAAGGGGGGGATTTTTCACCATTTGGAGGAATTGATTATGTGTTGCATTGATTTTTTATCATTGATGCCAACACTAGCTATTTGGATGTTTTACCAACACACTTCTGGTTCCGATGGGTTGAGTGGTTTCTAGTTGATTTGGATCCGGCATGATCCGGTAGGCTGCAGTATAGTTTGGTTATGGAACTAGATTATTCATGATACTCATGTTCATAACCAATAAGTTGGTTTTGGTCTGATGATCAGATGCCATCCTATTTGCTTAGAAGCTTGGTTTCTGGTTTCGACGAGGGTTTCACTAGTAGAGCTTTTGATGAATATCTTTGAGGAATTGCATAAGTGGTGTTGGTACAGCTTTTGGTATGGTTTCTGGATGTTGTTGGTGATCATGTTTGAGACTTGGTGAACGAAGATCATTTCTATAGTGTGTGGACCTATACTAGGTCCTAGTTGGTCTAGGTTATGGACTAATTGAATGAACCATGTGGATTGGACCTCTTGATACATTTGTCATATGTCCTATGTGTTGAGTATTATTTGTTTGATCTTTAGCCAAAATGTTTTGTAATTATGTAATTGGTTTATTGTTTGGTAGCTGACCTGATTGTTTATGGTCAAGGGTTTATATATATAAATGTAAGATCTCATTGTAGATCAAGATAAGAATAAGATATTGAATAAGATTATGATAATGCAAATGGATGTAATGTGCAAATATTGTAATATCATTCAGGTAGAGGATTTGGTTGATCATTCGAGATGAAATTAAGTTTATGTAAGAGGATTTAGTCCTCTGATATTATGCTTAACTGGAACTGTACTCAAGCATAGGAGATGTTATCTTTTATAGTTCAACGCTCCTCCAGATTGTAGTCTAGATTTCTATGTAGTCAGTGAGACTCCTTTTGTGATGTTCATTGTGCTCTAGGGTGTTGGCCTTCTTGCAAGTGCAGGCCCCTCAATTGTAATTCACATACTTACTATAGAAGTATTATCTGACTTTGGGTGGTCTTCCCACCATGCTTTTTCCCTTTACTGGGTTTTCTACATATAAATTTTGGTGTCATGTGGATGGTATTTATTCTATGATTATTATTTATGCTTAATTGGTTTAACTGTTATTCTGGTATTTGGTTTAAGCATTCCAATAGTTATGTTTTGGGTTCCGGTATAAGTTTCAAGTGCTCATGGTTCTAGTAATCTATGACAACTGATTCACCCCCCCTACCCTCTCAGTTGTCTTTCGATTATTTTAATAATATAACATATCCTCAGTGTGAGACTTTAAAAAGATCCCTACTAGCCTTTGACTACACAAATGATGCAAGTTGAATCTTTTGAATGGGAGACAAGGAGGCAAGGTTGATTGGTCCTTTGATTAGTTTAGGATAATCTATTACTCATTTTCCCTTTGTTGCCTTGGCAATTTATCTTGCTTTGGTTTCAACTTCAAATTTAACTTCCACCTTTTCTAGCTCTACATTCTTTGTAGATGCTTTATGCTTAAGTACTAGAGGGTTATCAACATTGACTAGAGGATTCTCAAGCTTATATTTTGTTGTTGTTCCTACATCTTTTTTTTTATCCTTATCTGGTACTTCCTCAACCCTAGCCTTTTATAGCTTGTCTGACTACACCTACAAAACATCAACTCTTACTTCCAGAGTAAAATCATCATCCTGTGTTTGTAGTTCTAGTTTGTGTGTCATCTTGTTCCTTTGCTGGATTCAATTCATATTGGTTTTTGATGAAATTTTTTTTTAAAAATTGTTTTAGTTTACTTTATTACTTCATCAACCTTCCTGATCATGATTTTATTTATTTACTCTATGTTTGTTTCTAAACTCATTCTTAGCTAACTAAAGTATTCTAGCTATCTCCTCTTTAGAAATTATAAAGAATAAATTAACTAATACATAATCTTTTAGTCTCTCATCTTCTTTATTTTCCATATGTCTTCTAGTATCCAAAATTTCATACTCATGCTTGGGTATGAGTCACATTAATTCAATGAGAGCCTTACTATAAACATTCAAGTATTCTACTATAGCTTCTTCTAATTATATTTTTCCTTCATTATTAAAACTTTCATACCACTCAGATAGTGGTCTCAAACTCCCATCCCTGTTGTTTTCTCTACTGGTATTTTGCAGCTTTTCCTTCTATGTTTTGTTTTCTCTAGTTTCTTTCATGCCTATCTTTCATTATGTAAGTGGGTTTCAGGTCCCTTAAAACCTGGTTTTACTTAATCAAAAACAAATATATTTACAATCTTCTCTAATGTAATAGGAGGTACAATAGTGTAATTACCTTGAAGTTTTCTTGACTTGAATGCCTCATCAAGCTCAAATTTGGGATTCTTGCTACGCCTTTCTCTACCAAATGACTTCTCCTTTGTGATATTAGTTGCCTTTGGATATTTTCCTTTCACTTCACCACAAATCTTATTAATTTCCTCTTCTACACACCACTAGTAAAGATTGAGGCTTGGATGTTGGCTTAGCAGTACTAAAGGAAGGAGAAACACTTATGGTTTTCCTTGATTTAGGATTAGGAGCTATTACTGGTTCCTTCTTAACCATCTCTCTTTTATCCTCAGAGAGAATGTTCTTATCCCTATATTTCTTGACAACTTCCTTAGATATCCCCATACCCTTAGCAAGGGCTTCAACTTTTTTTTGACCTTCATCTAAATGATCAATTTCTTAAACTACTTATGTAATGTTAGGCTCTTTTTCTTAGAGGATCTAAACCTTTCTTCATTGGGATCCATTGGTTCACTCAACAAATGTTGAGAATATAATTCCAAAATCTATTCATCAACCTCATAGTCCATTGGTAGAATCCATGAGGTTTGGGGTTCAACAACTTCCATCAAGCATTGATCAGTGTCAAGAATAAAGTAGATGGTGTCAGCATATTTTTCCATAATGGACTTAGTGATTCTCTCCCTTTTGTGCATCTCCTACTGAAAGTTTTTTAAATATCCCCACATATTTGAATTGCAAGATTTGGAATCATCAAAGCTATAAAGATACTACCAAATTTATAAGTTCTAATTAGTCTATCAAAATCCCATTGAACCAGACCAACTCCCACAAACTCATTCTTGATATAGAAAAATATGCATAGGAGTAGGGACCCATACTTGAATGGGTGAGCTTCTTGTTCTCTTTTATCTTCTCCATATTCTTTATGAGCTCACTCTAGAGCAATTTGCAAAGATCATACTTCATATTCTCCCTTAGCATCTCATATGTAGCATATACTACAATACCAAAGAGAGAGTTCATTCATGAGGAGTACTAGACCTTATACCCTATCACAATAGATGAAAAAAAAATCATCCTCCAAGATGCCATCAATATTCATCACCCTTTGATCGAATTTTGACCCAGTTGCATTTGTTACAACATCATTCTTTGCATCTTTTAGAGATAATAGTTGCCCGGATGTACATAACCCTATAATGACCTGTATCATACCCTCTGTAACCTTATCAGTTTTGTCCAGCCACAAAAATTCATTACAAGCATAACTCAGGATGTATTGTATCCACTTCCTCTCATTCCATCAGAAACTTTACAAATTGACCAAAACCTGTGCTTTCAAGATCCCTAAATTTGGGTTTTAGCATGGAGATTCCATAAGATAATTGGTTGTAAAGATTCAACATCTAAGAGATTCATGGTTCTTCAATTGGACAATGCGTTTGAATCCTTAGATCTTCACTATGTAGGACTCCATAGGGCATGTGGATGAAAATTTTCTTGTCTAGTCATCCTCCATTGAAATCAATGGATGATATTTGAAATTTGAATGAGCACATTCAATGACATTCACAACCAAAGGGGTGTTGGTACTACACAACCATTCTTGTAGATTCAAATTTTGAACTTCAACTAAAAGAGGGATTTTATAGATAAATACCTTTAATACTAGATTAAGTCTTGTTGCCAAATCACTTTGCAAATCGGTAACACTAGATCTTTCATGACCACCATCTACATAGAGATATCTAAACTTATTCTCTTCAATTCAAAAAGTGACAAATGAAGTGAAAATTTCACTTTTTATTCACCATAGACCTAAATTTTCATTGTAATAAATATACTTTTCCGTTTATAACTCTTTCTGACACTCTATATCTAACAAGAATTCTTCTATGAATCTTCAAATCATCTCAATTCTTTTGAAGACACATCAAAAAATCTACAACCATCATATACACCTTTGCAACTTGTCAGAAATAGGCACAGATCCCAAATAGGGGGTTTGAAATATTTTCATTATAACTCCCTCAAGGCCAAATGCCTAGGTTCAATTATCGGATGCAATTCCAACAACAAAATCAAGTGTAGACCCACTTCATGCTTTAGAATCACTTTCTTTGACCCAATTCTTCTTCATCTAATCTTTGATTTATTCAATTTTTTATTTACCCTTCTTATTTGCCTTCACATTCTTGTTCTTATCTTTTGGAACTCTCTTATTCATATTTGTGTTTCTGCAATACTTAGTAATGTGATCGGATTGGTTCCGTGCATAGAAAACAACATTTCCTTTCATAGGCCTGAAATTCATCTGATTTTTTCTTGTTCTACATTGATTAGAAACATGTACAAATATTAAAAATGCATAACATCTGATATTTCTCCTATTTTAAAAGTTATTTATCACACTTTTGCATTTATTTGACTTATTACCATATTTGTTGCATTTAAAATATTGATCGATAAAATATGGACTATTATTGATTATTCTATTTCTGCATTGACTAGCTATTTGATGAAATTTATTGCAAAAAAAATAGTTACCACTGAATTTATGAGCATTAGGTTGCCTTTCTAGGGGCCTTCTTGAATTGATTTTCTTTTGTGCTGACTTGGATCTTTCACCTTTCTCAAAACAAAGACCTTGTGTGTCATTTGGATCCTTTTGACTTGTAAGTATCTCATCTAGTCTAGCTGAATTGATCCATAACTTTTCCTTATACTTATTTACAACATCAATATAAAATTTGAGAAGTATGACCTACTTTCCAAGTGTTAATCCTATGAGGATATAGTTATATTGAGATGGTGGTGAATCAGTATTAACACAATCTATAACTTTAAACCAAAATACCATTTACAACAGATCTAAAATCACTTAATACATGAATATATCCCTTTAGAAAATCTCATGCACTTGTTACCCACTTATGCAATCTTATTAATTAGAATATTCACAAATATAATCTCAATCTCTTCATCACAAATAGAGTTCTATCCTTTACTGGCGCATTCATCCAACTTCAACTGCATCACCTGATCTGCATCAATTATGCCAAATTCCAAAATCCAAGATCTTCCTCATGTTCTCTAAAATCTTGTAGATCATTCTTCAAGTGTCCCATTTCATTCTCAAGTCTGCAACATTCTTCTAATTTTTCTTTCAGGGACAGAGCAAGCTTCTCTGTTGATATTTTGGTATGGTTTTGTCATTGATGTCAACACCTACTAAAACACTAGTACTTTGGAGATGCAGCAACATTCACCGACAACCAAGTAACTATTGCACAGTTACTAGTATATGGTTCACCGGCAGGATATAATGATCACCGACACTTGGAATGATATGGAAGACACCTAGTAATGTCGAAGACATCGTGTGGACACTTTGTTTTGAAGAATTAATCATTGGTATATTCATACTTGCATATTTTCTTTTACTGGCAAATAGGTCCAAGGTTATCTAGGGTTTCACCGACAGGTTTATCTTTTCCAGATCAGCATGGCATGCTATGAAGATGATTTATTATTGTTGTAAATGCATTAAGCTGACATGTTTAATCGGTTTTTGCATTGGATATTATATTGATTGTAAAATGTTTTTATTGTAATATCTTGTAGAGCCAACCTACTAAAATTGGTCCTAGGTTATGGTATAAATGTAAGATCTTATTTGTAAGATCAAATGTGGAATGTAAAAAAGAATTGTGTGAAGGTATATGTGAGATTAAGAAGAGGTATACACGAAGACATCATTTGAAGGTGAAGCTAGGTTTGTGTGAAAGCATATCAGAATTACATCGATACTGAATCCAGCATATGAAGATGCTATTTTGTGCAATACATTCTTATTGGATTTAACCATCCAACTATAGTCAGTGTGACTCCCATTTTGTGATTGAGTAGTGAGCTCTAGGTTGTTGGCCTTTCTACATGTGCAGACCCCATTTATGTACACTTACTATCTATAGTAGTATCATTTGATTGTGGGTAAGGTTTCCCATGTAAAATACTGGTTTTATGTGTTGTGGATGAATTTGTATTGATGTTTCATGCATTAATCTTTACTAGTATAGCAATTTACTGTTAACACTGTCTACTGGCATAATTAACTAGTTTACCGGTATTAAGCATTAAGTTGGTTAAGTCATTTTTGGTTTGAATTTATTGGACAATTGATTCACCCCCCCTTTCAGTTGTCTCCAGGACCTAACAATTGGTATCAGAGCTTAGTCCTCTTTTTGTAGAAGTTTAACAACTTTAGGAGATCTAATGTCTACTAATTATTTTAGGAAGGACAGTCCTAAACTTGATGGAACCAACTATGGAATATGGAAGATCAGAATGGAGACACATCTGAATTGCATTGGTAAAGACATCTGGGAAGTCACAAAGAATGGTTATACTGCTATTGTAGCTGGTCAGACTACTCCAACTACCTTAGCTAAAGATGAGGAGAATGATTGCAAAGCAAGAGAAGCACTTTTAAACGCATTATCAGATCAACAAATCATGGGATTATCAAATAGGTCTACTGCTAAATCTGTTTGTCATCATTTGGAAACACTAAATGAAGGAGATTCTACAGTCAAGATTGCAAAACTTGAAAGCTTTTGAGTTAGGTATGAACATCTGAAAATGTAAGAAGATGAAAGGATTTCTTCCTTTATGGAAAGAGTAAATGAAATTGTTTTAGGTATTAAATGTTGTGGAGGAACCTTGAGTGAGTATAAAATTGTTTCAAAAATCTTAAGAGGATTGCCACCAGCATATAAAATGAAGGTTACTTCTATAAATGAGTTGAGAACAATGCCTAATACATCAGTAACTAGGGATACATTGATTGGAAAACTTTCAGCTTTTGAAATTGAGGAATTTGGCCCTATTGCTACTATAAAGATAGATTTGGCCTTCAAAGCATCAATATCATCTGCTCCATCATTTGACAAATCAGATTGGAAAGCCTTTTATGAAAGAGAACTTGAAGAAACTAGGAAGGAGAATGAAGAGCTTGAAGAACTTGAAGCACTATTTGCAAGGAAAATGCCAAAAGGTCCAGTTGGAAGTAAGTATGAAGGTAAAGCACCCTTTAAATGTTTTAACTACAATAAGATTGGTCATATGGCTTCGAGATGCCCTGATAGACATGCTAGACTAAGAGAAGAAGATAGAAGAACATACAAGCCTAATCCTAAATATCAGAGATACAGATTTAAGAAGAACAAAGACAAATCTTATTACATTATTGATGAAGGTGTGACTGATGATTCTGATGAGGATCCAATAGACAATGGATGGGTTTTTGTTTCTATAACAGAAGATCAACTGGCACCTACTGCTCAACCGGTAGAACAATCCCAAGTAGCTAAAGTTGAAGTAAAGGATGAATGGATCATTGAATCAGGATGCTCACATCATATGATAGGAGACAAAGGTAAATTCTTCAACTTTCAAGAATACAATGGAGGTTTACTAAGATTTGGAGATGACAAAGCCTGCTCAATCAAAGGTAAGGGTACATTATCTCTTGATGGTAAGCATGACACTGAAAATGTCTACTATGTTGAAGGATTAAAACATAATCTTTTAAGTGTTGGTCAATTGGTTGAGAAAGGATTTCAGTTACAATTTAAGAATGGAAAATGCAAAATCATGAATAGAACTAGTTTGAAAATTGCAACCGGTAATCAGACTAGAGGTAATATCTTTCATTTGAATAATAGTGAAAAGACATGCTTGATTACACATATAGATGAAAGTTGGTTATGGCATAAGAGACTCTGTCATGTAAACTTTGATTGCATTGTGAAGATCAGTACTTCTAAGGCAATTAGAGATCTACCTAAAATTGTGAAACCTCAGAATACAATTTGTAAGGAATGTCAATTTGGAAAACAAGTTAGAGCTAGTTTCAAAAGTATTCTAGAAAAAATCCAATAATGCTCTTGATTTGATTCACATTGATTTATGTGGTCCAGCTAGAACTAAAAGCTTACAAGGTGATAGATATTTCATGCTAATTATTGATGATTATTCTAGAATGTGTTGGGTTACTTTTCTCAGAGAAAAATCAGAAGCACTTGGAAAGTTTAAACTGTTCAAAGCAATGGTTGAAAATGAAACCAGCAAGAAAATCAAATGTTTAAGATCAAATCAAGGAGGAGAATTCACATCTAAGGACTTTAATACATTCTGTGAAGTGAATGGAATCAAAAGACAGTTATCAGCACCTCAAACACCACAACAAAATGGAGTTGTTGAAAGGAAAAACAAAACTATCTTAGATGCAGCAAGAAGCATGTTATCAGAAGCAAATCTACCACATGTGTATTGGAGAGAAGCAGTAAGCACAATCATCTATACATTCAACAAAGTTCACATCAAAGGTGAAACGGTAAGACCCCTCATGAACTATGGTTTGGTAATACTCCTACTCTTAAGTATTTCAAAATTTTTGGAAGTAAATGTTATATTAGAAGAGATGAGTATATTGGCAAATTTGATCCTACAAGTGATAAAGGAATATTTCTTGGTTATTCATCTAAGAGCAAGGCATATAGATGTTTTAACAAGAGATTGCAAAAAATTGTTGAGAGTACAAATGTAAAGATTAATGAACAATTCAGAGGAACGTCATGGTATATAGACTCTGAACCGGCAACAGAAATTGTGACAAATGAACCTACACAAAATCCACCAGTACAAAATGAAGATCCAATTACCCCAGTACCATCAGAGGATTCCACATTAATTGAAGAACAACAACAAACTAAGACACCCCGGTATGTAAGATTGAATCATTCTGAAGATCAGATAATTGGAAACAAATTTAAAGGAGTTATGACAAGAGGAAGATTGGCAAATGAAGAGGTATGTCTTATTTCTCATATTAAACCATTATTTTTTAATGAGGCATGTGAAGATAAATTTTGGATTAAAGCTATGGAAGAAGAATTATGATAAATTGAGAAAAAGAATACTTGGACATTAGTTCCCCGGCCTAAAGGTAAAAATGTAATTGGAACTAAATGGGTATTTAGAAACAAACTTAATGAAGATGGTAAGGTTGTCAGAAATAAAGCAAGACTAGTGTGTAAGGGATATTCTCAGAAAGAAGGAGTTGATTACAATGAAACCTTTGCACCGGTAGCTAGAATTGAGGCAGTCAGATTATTCTTGGCTTTTGCAGCTCACAAGAACTACAAAGTTTATCAAATGGATATTAAATGTGCATTCTTGAATGGAGATCTTGAAGAGGAAGTCTATATTGAACAACCTGATGGATTTTCTTTGACAGATGACAATGATATGGTTTGCAGGTTAAGAAAAGATCTGTATGGATTGAAACAAGCCCCAAGAGCTTGGTATGCAAGGTTGGATAAGTATCTTTTAAAGATTGGTTTTACTAAAGGAAATGCAAACAACAATTTATATTACAAGATAACTAATGATGACATCTTGATTATAGAAGTATTCATTGATGAGATAATTTTTTGAGGAGAAGATGGATTATTTAAGGAATTTTCTATTAAAATGCAGCAAGAATTTGAAATGTCTATGATTGGAGAAATAAAATTCTTTTTAGGATTGCAGATTTCACAGACTGATAAAGGTATATTTTTTAGTCAATCCAAGTACTTGAAAGAGTTACTAAAGAAATTTGGAATGGAGAACTCTAAACCGGTAAGCACACCTATGACTACAAATGACAAATTATCTCAAAGGGATAAATCTACACCTGTTAATCAAACTAGATACAAATATATGATAGGAGCTTTACTGTATTTGACACAAACTAGACTTGATATTATGAATGCAGTATGTATTGTTTCTAGATTTCAAAGTAATCCTAAGGAAAATCATGAATCAACAGTAAAAAGGATTTTTTTGTACTTACAAGGCACTGTAAATCTTGGATTATGGTATCCTAGAGATGAAAATTTTGATCTATATGCATACATAGATGCAAATTGGGCAAGAGATGTGGATGATAGAAAAAGTACCATCGGCAGAGCATTCTTTCTTGGAAAGAGATTAGTTTCTTGGTTGAGTAAGAAATAGAGTTGTACATCTTTATCAACAGCAGAATCAGAATATGTTGCAGCAGCAACTAACTGTACATAGGTACTATGGCTTAAACAAATGTTGAAAGACATAAAGGTAAAATGAAAGGAACCTATCACTATATATTGTGATAATACTACAACAATTGATATATCTAAGAATCCGGTATTACATTCTAAAACAAAACATGTTTCTATCAAACTGAATTTTCTAAAGGAAAAAGTTGAAGAAAAGGAGATAAAATTGGTTTATGTGAATACTAAAGAACAACTTGTAGATATTTTCACAAAGCCTTTGCCTAAGGAGAGTTTTGAATATTTCAGAGATCAGCTTGGAGTAATACCACCACCGGTAGAAACTTAGATAGTTGATGATTGTCATCAACCAACATAATTGAAAGACAAATCTTTTACTCCAGTCTTTGATGAGGAAGCTACTTCTCAAGGGGAGTAGTTGATATATTGAATTGATTAGTATTTTTTATATGAACTTGGTCTTATTATAACTTTGGAATTTGATGTCAAAGGGGGAGAGATATCTATGGAAAAACACATTATCTTTTGGAGAAATTGGTATAAAAATCTTTAGATAAACACTTGGTTTTTGGCATTTCTGTTTTGGCACTTTGATGGTTTTTACATCTTGTGTTTCCATCAATTCCAAAGGGGGAGATTTTTGGTATTTTGGTATGGTTTTGTCATTGATGTCAACACCTACTAAAACACTAGTACTCTGGAGATCCAGCAAGCAAGTAACTATTGCACAGTTATTGGTATATGGTTCACCAACATAATATAATGATCACCAGAACTTGGAATGATATGGAAGAAACATGGTAATGTTGAAGACATCATGTGGACACTTTGTTTTGAAGAATTAATCATTGGTATATTCATACTTGCATATTTGCTTTTTCCGACAAATAGGTCCAAGGTTATCTAGGGTTTCACCGATAGGTTTATCTTTTCTAGATCAGCATGGCATGCTATGAAGATGATTTATTATTGTTGTAAATTCATTAAGCCAACATGTTTAATTGGTTATTGCATCAGATATTATATTGATTGTAAAATGTTTTTATTGTAATATCTTGTAGAGCCGACCTACTAAAATTGGTCCTAGGTTATGGTATAAATGTAAGATCTTATTTGTAAGATCAAATGTGGAATGTGAAAAAGAATTGTGTGAAGGTATATGCGAGATTAAGCATAGGTATACACGAAGACATCATTTGAAGGTGAAGCTAGATTTTTATGAAAGCATGTCAGCATTACACCGGTACTAAATCTAGCATATGAAGATGGTATTTTGTGCAGTAAATTCTTATTAGATTTAACCATCCAACTGTAGTCAGTGTGACTCCCATTTTGTGATTGAGCAGTGAGCTCTAGGCTATTGGCCTTTCTACATGTGCAGACCCCATTTATGTACACTTACTATTTGTAGTAGTATCATTTGATTGTGGGTAAGGTTTCCACATACAAATACTGGTGTTATGTGTTGTGGATGACTTTGTATTTATGTTTCATGCATTAATCTTTACCAGTATAGTAGTTTACTGTTAACACTGTCTACCAGCATACTTAATTGGTTTACCAGTATTAAGCATTAAGTTGGTTAAGTAGTTTTTGGTTTGAATTTATTAGACAACTGATTCAACCCCCCTCTAAATTGTCTCTAGGACCTAAAATTCTCTTCATTTTTCTTCCTTTATTCAGTCTTCTTTGTCAATCTCATCACAATAGCTTCCATTTTATTTTTCCAAACTGAGTTACTAAAGGTATGATTAATCAATAAGGATCTAGACAAGTACTAAGAAAGTGGGTGAATCAGTAGATAGAAAATAAACTAAAATTTCACCAATCTCAAAACCCAACTTATTAATCAATCTCTGAACAAACTAATTCAAATACTGAACTACAAATTGCAATACTACTACCAAGTTTACCAGTTGTCTGGCATAACAAAATAATAGTGTAACAGATCTGAAACTCTCAAACCGTTTAACCAAAACATCAATCTACTTTACTAACATTAGTAAAAGAACATTTTAGATCACTTTTGGTCATCTTAACAAATCTAAGTGGATTTACCAATTAAACTGATTAACCATATCAAAACATAACCACAAAAACCATTCACCACTTAACACAATGATTTTTGACATGGAAACGTAAATGGGAAAAACCACGGTGGGGATGAATACACACAAGTATTTTAAACTGTTATGAAGTTCACCCTGTTATGAGCCAAGCCTTGTTAGAAGCTTTACGAAAAAATCCTATTAGGAACATATCTGATTAAGGACCACGTAGTTAAGGTATTGAATACAATGCCCTTTTAAAAGCAATACCCTGTTAAGATTAACCTCAATAGAGGATTTAAAATCCAAGCTAATAGATCGCCTAGTAAGAGGATTTAGAAAATACTAAGCCTGTTAAAGTTTACCAGGTTAAGAAATTTAACTGTTGTAATTGTTAAAGAACAACAGGGTGTTTGCTAATCTAGTAATAGCACTACTCTGCTTGATCAAATCCTTTTCATGCTCATATCTGCCTCCAAACATTCTACAAACACTCCTACTAGTTCAGCAATCAATCACACTGATACTTAACCACAATTTCCAACACCACAACAAAACAACTCATTGACCTTATAAGAAAAATAATAGGTCGATAACACATCACAAATCCTAAGGTCTCATAGAGATTACAAACAAATTAGTTCAAACATGACTACTAGATTACATAGAAATCATCTACACATTGTACAAGATAACCTTGACCACTCCTGGATTACCGCTCATCAAATCTTGTAACTCATCACATGGTTTCAACTTTATGCTATGCATTCACTCATTCCCAAGATAAAACAGTTATCTCTACACACAAAAACAACTTTGAAACTCATCACATGCATCATGCATACATAGCATAATCATCTTCGATCACCATTTGATCATAGATCAATACAACTAATTCGATAAGCTCCATTTATTAGGGTTTTTCATATCAACAAGTAGGATTATCGGTTGATCTCACTGCTTTACTAGCAATATTGGTTTCCTTCACTTTCTCAACTACCAGTTGCAATACAACTCCATTACCGGTTATAGTTGACATCAATGACAACACAATAGTTCATCAATGCAATCTTCATGCAAATGCCAACAATCTCCTCCTTTGGCATTGATGGCAATACAAATATCAATACCCTTTGATTGTGACGATTGAGAGTAATGCACATGTAGAGGTATAGGAATCTTTTTTCACATTTTTCAAGTACTCTCCTTTAATTGAGTCTCCATGTCTTTAGCTGGTAACTGGCTACAATTTTTCTCCCTATCAATCATACAGTTCTTCTCCCCTTTAACAAGAATGCCAAAGTAAAAGTAAAACATTCAGTGTCATACTTCACTATTCTTCAACAATGATTTGCAGCTTATTGTTCCCCCTGTGAAATAGATCCACTCTACACCAATCCTCTATCAAGATTATTCAATTAGCTCTGAGACTGATGTCTTCCACATCTTCTCAATGGACATAATGTAGGGGCACAACCCCTAGCTGACCTTTAAGATAATTAAATGTAGTTTTAGGCAAAGGTTTAGTAAACATATCCCCTAGCTATTCCTTAGTAGATACATGTTCTAGTAACACATCTTTACTTTGCATTTTCTCTCTCAATAAATGATATTTCAGCTCAATATGCTTGGTTCTAGCATGCAACACTGGGTTCATTGAAATATTTATTGTACTGGTGTTATCCCACAAAATCCTTACCGAATCTGTGATCTTCAACTTGAATCCTTCCATAATGTGTTTCATCCAAATTTCCTGGGTACAATTCATATAAGCTACAACATATTTAGCTTTAGCAGTGGACTATGATATATAAATCTACTTCTTGTTGCTCCAAGATACAAGCCATCCTCCAAGAAAGAATGCACCTCTGGTTGTGCTCTTGTTGTCATCAACATTTCTTGCCCCGTCTACATCTATATAAACTTTCAAATCAAAGTTACCTGCATATGGATACCATAATCCATAATCAATAGTACCTTTCAAATATCTAAATATCCTTTTAGTGGCTACCATTTATGTCTCCTTCAGGTTTTTTCTGAAATCTGGCAACTAATCCAACTGCATGAGCAATATCTAGTTTGTTCTGACCAATATAGTGTAGTTTCCCTATCATAGATATTTACTTCTCTTCATCAACAGATGCAGCATCATCCTCCTTAGACAATTTATAGCCTATAGCCATTAGTGTCCCAACTAGTTTACAATCTCCGATTCCAAATGTCTTCAATACCTCTTTCACATGTTTGGACTATGTGATAAAAATACCACTCTTCATCTGTTGAATTTGCAAACCTATGAAGAATTTAATCTCTCCTACTAGAGACATCTCAAATTCACTTTTCATCTCATTTGCAAAGTCATCACTCATGTCATCATTGCCTCCAAATAAGATATCATCCACAAATACATCAATAACCAATATCTTATCTCCTTTAGTCTTGAGATATATATTACTATCTTCATTGGTTCTCTGAAAACCTATCTTCACCAAGTGTGAATGTAGTCTTTCATACAATACTCTTGGTTCTTGCTTCAAACCCTATAGTGCCTTGTTTAGTTTACACACCATATCCTTTGCATCAGTCAAAGTATAACCATCTGGTTGTTCAATGTAGACATCCTCTTCTAATATTCCATTTAGAAATGTTGACTTCACATCCATTTGATATACTTTGAATCCCCTATATGTTGCAATTCACTTGTAGAGTCCTAACACCTTCCAATCTAGCAACTAGTGCAAATGTCTCTCCATAGTCTTCTACTTCTTTCTGTGCATAACCTTTGCATACCAATCTACCTTTGTTTCTGAATACTACTCCATCTTCATTCATTTTATTTTTGAATACCCATTTAGTACCTATTAATTTTTTTTTCACTAGTCTGGGTACTAGGGTCCATGTATTGTTCTTCTCAATCTGGTCCATAGCCTTGATCTAGTGATCATCTCCAAAGACATCCTTTACTATTCTAGGCTCAATAGTGGAGATCATACAAGAATTATCTCTTATTCTTCTTCTAGTTAACACACCAACATCTTTATCTCTAATAATTTGATTAGGATTATGATTGAGTCTTCCATACCTTGGAATAACATGATCATTATCATTAGGTTCTTCTTCCTCACTAGCTTCATCTTCTACACAATCTACCTGTTCTGGTTGAACTAGTACTGTAGTAGCATTCATTTCACAAACTTCTGGCTTCACCAATTATGGCTCCAAAATCAGAATGTAAGGTTCATCTTCCTTCTTCTCCTTACTAGTTTCTCCTAAAACTTTAGGAGACTCATCCACTCAGACATCAACACATTCAATGGTCTTCTTTGTCTGGTTGTTGTAATATTTGTAGGCTTTTCTCTTGGTGGATTGACCAAAAATATGCCTTCATCACTCTTAGCATCAAAGTTAACAACATAGTCACCTCTCTTGATAAAACATTTACTATCAAAAACCTTAAAGTAACTGACATTAGGTTATCTACCATACCAATATTCATAAGGTGTTTTATCTTTACCTCTTTTAACTAATATCTGGTTGATAGTGTAGACAATTGTGCTGACAACTTCTCTCCAGAAAGTCTTAGATACACCTCCTTGTATTAGCATAGTTCTATCAGCTTCAACAATGGATCGATTATTCCTCTCTGTAATACCATTCTATTGTGGTGTCTTAGGTGCAAAAATCTACCTCTTAATTCCATTGTCTTCACAATATCTAGTGAATTCCTCTAAAGTAAATTCACCACCTTGATCAGTTCTAAGGCACTTTATCTTCTTTACACTTTCCTTTTCAGCTAAGGCCCTAAATGACTTGAACTTGCTAAAGGCTTTGCTTTTGTCCTTCAAGAATGTGACCCACATCATTCTTGAGCAATCATTAGTGAAGATCATAAAATAACGATCACCTTGAATACTTCTAGTCCTTATTGGTTCACAAAGTTTTGTATGAACCAAATCTAGCAAATGTTCTACTGAGAAAGATTTTGCCTTGAAAGTAGAGGATGCCATCTTCCCTAACTGACATTCCTTATGCAAATCATTCATTGGTTTGTCCAACTAAGGAAAACCTCTAACCTATTTGGACTTACTGACTTTGACATTATTCTCAAAATTTGCATGACAAAATCTTTGATGCCAAAGCCAAGTATCATCTACTTTAGCAATTAAACAGTTGTTGACTTTAGGATTCAAGTGAAACAAGTTACCTTTTGTCTGCTTGCCAGTTGAAATCAGTTCACCTTTGCTTCCATATATTTTGCATATTCCATTCTTGAATTCAAGTGGATAACCTCTATCGTTGAGTTGAGCAACACTCAAAAGATTATGTTTCAATCCTTCAACCCAGTAGACATCATCTACACTAATCTTTCCATTAATGTTACCTTGTCATTCATCCCTCATAACAAGAGTGAGTCACCTTGCAAATTTTTTAGTTGAGTCCTTTTCTCCCTCTTTTTCTAGAATCTTGTTAAAAGTTCATTGGTTCAATCCCTAATCCTCCTATAAATCATTTCTAAATCCTTAGCATTACGTTTCAATGGTCTATTTGAACCTCATGAACCCCTCAAACCATCCTGAAAAGAGTTCATAGTGTTCATTTAGGTACCATAGGTTCTAAGTTGTGTCTAAGACATTTTCAGGCTAACATTCATATCAAGTGTTTTGCAGCAACTCTAATTCATGGTCGTGGATGATGTTTCATATATTCTTTCTCCAGACTGTGAACCATTTGAACCTAGTTCAAATAGTTCAGTGATGTTCAAAATTTTTGATGAAATTCAAAGGTTCAATGCACAACCAAAATGGAAAGGCAAATCAATTATTGAAGCATATGGGTGCAGTTTGTGTTTTTGAACCTGCAGGTTCAAAGTTCAACCAGTTCAACTGTTCCCCAAGTACATATGGTTCGACAGGGCCAAGTTCAAAAGTGGTCATTGTTGTCTTCAAAACCCGACTCCCTTTAATATCCTCAAATTTATATGGTTTAAAGCTTGGTGCATAAGAGATATCAAAGATAAGGAAATTCGCAAGACCACATATGACAAGGTTTGGATAGACCTTCTACACTTCGGGCTTCCTTGGAACCCAGGTGGGTGTACCTTTGTGAATTAAATTCACACTTTCAAACATAAACCCACAGCAAACCAATCCAGAAAACCAGTGGATTTATTCACCTTGAAATCAACTGAAAACAAAGGATGGAAATTGTACTTAATTTCAGCATTTCGATCAACAAAGCATGCAATAAACAACTCCAATTAATACCAGTGTCTTATCCAAGGTCACAGAGTCATCTAAACTCAAATAAAACTCCTTAAACAACACATCTTTATATTTCCCGTCGGTTTGGTTTCTATTAATCTTTATATATGCCCGACACATACAAGAATTCAAGCATTCCAAACTAGGCTATGGTCCTCAGAATTCAAAGTTCCTCCCAAAGAAATTATTGGTATGACTGATCTCGCGTATTTAATTTCCCTCCTAAAGAGAAAAGCTAACAAACACTTATACTAAAATTGCTTAGCAATTCCATTCAAACGGAACAACCATGGATTATTCAGAATGAAAATAGTAAATAAAATTATGAACAAACTTGAAGACAACACAAAGCTTTACTCAAAACCGATGGCCTGTATATTGATATTCAGTTCAAGAAATGTTACAATAAATTCTGATTCTCCATTAAACTTAGAAAAGCTCAGATAAATTTTTGCAGCATTTTCTTACAAAATTTTGTGATCCCACCTTTTTCCTCTAGTCGTGGTATCCATTTATAACAACATGGATGCACAAAGCTTCGAACCTTTTGATGAGAGTTTGTTACAATTATTTCTTTTCAAAAATTAAGAGGTTACAAATTTTCCGCAAAAAATAGTTATGAGCTCTTTTCAGCCTCTGCAGTTTGTTCAAGAGGCTATTCTGTTGCAACTTCTTCTGTCTTTTCAGGGGCGGTCTCCAACTATTCTGGATCATGGGTGGCATAATTAATTTCCCCATCACCATATATCTCTTCTGCCGGCCATGAAAAATTAATCACATCATCTTTAATCTCAGTCAACCTTTTCCAAGAATTTCTCAGTTTGTTGACTTCTGAATTAAGAAAACCATAATGTAATTTAATTTTCTCTATTTCCTGTATTGTCACAACAATGAAAGAAGTATCATCAAGATCAATGATGCCTTTAACCCTTGCTGACAATTTAGCTTCTATTTCCTTAAGCCAGATTAGCAAAAATTCCTGGGAGCAATTCAAAAACTTGATCAGTGTATTCCTTCTTACACAAATTAACCTTTCTATCCACATTATCTACTTCTGCTGCCAATTGCATTAAAACTTTAGCGACATTAGAAGTGGATTTGATAATAGGATTGGCTCTTGCTTCATCACAGGATACACACATGAACTCTAGATCTTGCTCCCTAGGCCTCCATCTATCAAAAATGGGTGTCAAAATGGCCTTATCTCTCCTCAGCTCATTCCATATCTCCATAATTTTTCCCACATTGTTGTAAAGCAATGAGGCATTTATTGTATCTGCAAAACTGGAGATTGTGGCCCTTACCTTTTCCTCATATTTCCTTGCATATAAGGCCTGAGCTTGTTTCAAGTTTTCTAGTTCTTGAGGAGTAATCTCAATCATTTGAGAGCTGGAAGGTGCTGGAGATGGTGGAAATTCGATGATAGGGCTTGTAGGTGCAGGTCTTGCAGGAGAAGAGGAAATCATCAGTGTTGAAGACTCACCTTGTTGGTGCTATCCCATCAACTGGCTTTGTAATTTAGCAATGATGCTATCTTTATCTCTCACCTCCTCCTTGGCACTGTTATAGGCCTTCAAAACTGTTTCCAACTTAATTTGGAGGGCCTCCTTTTCTTTGGCTTCCTTCTCAGCCACTACAACACTAAATTTTGTAGTTTCTAGCACAGTGCTAGCAGCCTCTACTACCCCTGTACTCTATACTCTTCTTACCATCATTCCACCAAGGTAACTTGACCCTGGGGTGTGTTTGCCTTTCTTTCCCTCATTTCTCTTGAGAGACCACATAACTAGTGCAGCATTATCCTTATTGAAAGTAACTCCTTCCATGGGTTTGGTCTCTTTTCTTACTGCATCTAACACCAGGGCATCTACAATATCCCACTCTGGTAAGATAAGCACTCCAGCTTGTGCTACCATATCCCTTCCCTGCTCAAGGGTGATGGTTTTGAACTCCTCCATCATCTCTTGTTTTATTTCTTCCTCCACTGAGGCTGGATCTTTATTGGGCTACTCTGCCTTTCTTGACTCACATCTAGCATTATATCTATCTATATGCTGTTTCCAAATGAATAGCATAAATGCTCTCGATGTAACAAAGTTGTCATCAGCTAAAAAGGCGCTACTTGCCTTTTTTATCTCAGGATCCCACTACTAGCCTTTAGGTTCAGTAGAGGTGATGCCCATTTCAGCATCAATGGGCTCTTCTAGCATCCCTTCCTCCACTTCATCATAGGTGTATGCAATTTCACCTAAGCTACCCAACTACAAGAGGTATTCAGCTACTACTTGTTCATCTCCTATATGGATAAGGGATTGGGATGAAGAATACAAAGGTGTATCTGATTGCACTTCCTTCCCCACCCTTTGCTTCTTTGGGCTATCTTGGATGTCAATGACATCTTGTATCTTCCTCTTTCCTTTGGATGTAGAAGGCTCCCCTGTTGTAGGCACTAGCATACTGTAACCTGATTTCTTGTGCAATGTGTAATCACCAGGAGGAACTGCTTTGTTGGAAGCTGACCTGCTTAGGATCATTCTAACTTTTTCAGGTTTGCATCACATCTTCAAAGAAAACAATCAAAAATTTTATTTTTTCTTCCAAAGGGAAGAAGCTAAACAATGGGTCATAGCTAGCATCAAACTGATGCACAAAATCCAAGGCTTTCTTATAAGCCACCCACTTTTCTTTCCTTAATTCTTGTTCATCTAGATCAAATTCATTTCTGATGAGGTCTTCAGGAAATTGGAATTGATGAGGCCTACCTCTGCATGCTACCTTCTTCCTAAATACACCATTGAATAAGTCCTCTAGATCAGCACACCTAGACACTACAGTGGACAAATGATAAGGTTTGAGGAAATCCTCAAAGCAATTCCAGCCTCCCTTTGTTATTATGAATTGGTGGGCTGTGGTAGCTGGAAGGAAAATAGTGCCTTTACCTCTGCCTGTTAACTCTACCTCTTGTAGGCCACCAATTTGCCTAAGGATCTCTGCTATTCCCACTTTGAGAGGGACCTGGTAAGGTAACAAAAATGGAGTACCCCTAAAGCCAAAAACTCTGAAAACTGTGGAGACTGGATATAAATAGATGTCGCCCCAGTTATGAACAATTTTGATGTTCTCTTTGAACTCTTTTGGCCTTATGAATTCCAAAAGAACCTTTAGGACTCTTGGGTTATCAGAGCAGAGGAGAGTCCTTATTTTGGATGCAAAATATTTATCAAACTTTAGGAAACTAGCATCCTCTCTGTCCCATGACAACATAGTACTCCATAATTGTACTGGAATTTTCTCTCCTTCCTTCTCTTTGACCAGGTCTAGTCCACTGGCGAAATAATCATGACCTTTGAAGAGAAAAAGGTGCATTAAAAGTGAATACCATCCGAAAGGTCTGTCCACCTTTCCATTCTTTATTCTTATCAACCCTCCATGGACAACATCGGCAATGAAAGAGGCATAATCAAATGTGATAGCAAGAGAAGGATTCAAAATCTGTGCAATCATTAGCAAGTAATGATTTGGCATATCTGCTTCAACATCCTCTCCTAAAACTTGACAAAGTGCCCAATACATCCCTTTAGCCCTTAGGGTAAACATACTTAATGAGAAGGGCTCTTGCGTGTTGGGTCCTACAACTGCTAACCCTCCTATTTTCACAAAAAGTTCTTTGAGAGGCCCATTCCTAAGATGACTCCTCTGTGCACCGTAAACTTGTCCTAATGCTATGAAATTTATAGGTTCCAGGAAATTTGTGAACTCATTAAGTCCAAATGCTGTCCTAAATTCTTCAGCATTAATCTCCACAAGGGTTTTCCCATTTACATCCCGGATGCATCTTGTGACTAGATCATAATTTAATGCCATTTGGGTTAGCAAGTCTGTATCCATGAATACCCCTGGCACTACTAACTTCCCAACATCTAGTTCCCAGATACTGTTTTGAGGAGCAGGAGAATTTCTCATTCCAAATCCAACTTTAAACAACCCCAACCCGGATAGCCCAACCTATGGATCTCTCTGCCAATTACCTTTGTCATACAATCCTTCTCCTATCTTTAGATGGGGAACCCTGGGCACTAACACTTTGGCCTTTGATGCCTGATTTGTTGATAACGTCAACTGCTCTAAAAAATCATCACATACACTTCTTTCTAAATAGTTAACCTTGATGGAAAATTCCCTTTTAGGAGCCATTTTGAAAATACACTGAAATGAATATCACTTTTAAACAATCCTTCAACAAAAGAATTATCTTACTTAGAACACCACACAAGAATTGCTACAAAAATATGAGAGAACCTGATCTTTGCTTGAAGGAATTTTTTTTTTTCTGCAACTGAACCGTCTTGCTCTGAATATGAAGGAGATAACTCTGCGTCTACTCTTCTACAAAATCTTTTAAAAGATATCTTCACTTGGTAGTTAGGAAAGCAAATATTTGTACTCAGGGCCTTAATTGTAACATTGATTCTGCATGCTCCGGCCGTCCCTTCAAAATTGAATTCATACGAGAATTCGTATTTTTCGCTCCAATGGGTCACAACATTCCTGCAAGTGTTCCATTTTGCCCTTTCACAACTTCGCGAAGCATAACCATCGGGCAGCTTAGTCCTGCGAAATAGCGCCAACCATTCGACCAAAAGAAACTTGATCGAACATTAGATTAACTGACGGCTTTAGCCTTTTTCTGGGTCCCACTTTTTTATTGGCTGCATAATACCACGTGGCATCGAATCATTGGCCTTGAAATTCCCTTCGCATTCTACTTGATACTGGTCGCGTGTCTTTTTTTTACACTGACGTTTCCACCTTGGCGGGCCCACACTTTCTTCTTTGACCACGTGTCATCATGACACGTGGACGGTTCTTGTTCATTCTCCCTATTTCGCGGGCACAAAAAGTGAGCACTTTACCCTTGCGAAATAGCGCCAGCCGTTGGATCATCTCTGAAGTTGATCGACATTTAATCCTCTGAGAAGGCTCTCAGGAATGGTGGGCCTGCTAACTCATCACAAACACCTGGCACCCAGTCACCTGCGGAGCTAACTTGTCACTCTGTCATTTGCCAGAAGGAAACCACGGGGACCCCACTTTCGTCTCAACAGCCCTATAGTCCAGGTCATGATCATGACACGTGGACGGTTCTTGTTCATTCTTGCTATTTCGCGGGCATAAATAGTGAGCACTTTACCCTTGCAAAATAACGCCAGCCGTTGGATCATCTCTGAAGTTGATCGGCATTTAATCCTCCGAGAAGGCTCTTAGGAATGGTGGGCCCACTGACTCGTGATGAACACCTGGCACCCAGTCACCTGCGGAGCTAACTTGTCACTTTCTCATTCGCCAAAAGGAAAGCACGGGGGCCCCACTTTCATCTCAACAGCCCTATAGTCTAGGTCATCATCATAACACGTGGACGGTTCTTGTTCATTCTCTCTATTTCGCGGGCATAAAGAGTGAGCACTTTACCCTTCCGAAATAACGCCAGTCATTGGATCATCTCTGAAGTTGATTGGCATTTAATCCTTCGAGAAGGCTCTCAAGAATGGTGGGCCTGCTGACTTGTCACGAACACCTAGCACCCAGTCACGTGCGGAGCTGACTTGTCACTTTGTCATTCGCCAGAAGGAAACCACGGGGGCCCCACTTTCGTCTCAACAGCCCTATAGTCCAGGTCATCATCATGACACGTGGACGGTTCTTGTTCATTCTCGCTATTTCGCGGGCATAAAGAGTGAGCACTTTACCCTTGCGAAATAACGCTAGCCGTTGGATCATCTCTGAAGTTGATCGGCATTTAATCCTCCGAGAAGGCTCTTAGGAATGGTGGGCCTGCTAACTTTAGAAGAAAAATACACAAGGCATAAAATTTTTGATTAATCAACATAACCCGCCTAGGCAAACAACAAGGGGGAACACATCTTATGACCCCACAACCCATCATTTAAGTGAATAAAGTAATGACAGATTAGAAACTAGAGGGATTAAAACAAAAAAGATAAGATCTAAAAACAAAAACCCTTAAACCCTTAAAGGCTAGAACGAAGCTGAAGCACTTGGAACTACACCCTATTCAAAAATTTCAACAAACTATAGCCAATTATGGGAAAAGAAAAATCCAATTTTAATCAGTGATAATAGCGGCTCTGACTGAGGATGGTTGATTGTGAGATAAACATAAGAAAACTCAGAAACTCTGGAGAAACAGACCAAAACACAGACCAAAACCAGAAAAGTAGGAAAGAAAACAAAATATGTACAAACAAAGGACCTACCGTGCATGGACATTAAGAGAAATAATGCTTCAGGAATTGTCCATGCACTAGAAATTCCTGCATCTCATCATCCATATTTTTCAAGAAATATGAATCTTTACCATTTAAGTCACAGACCACAAAAGGGCCAATCCATAGTGATTCAAATTTTTTATGCTTTCCTTTATCCTGTCCTTTTGCATTCCACTGAAGAACCATGTCATCAATTTGAAACTTCCATAGTGATTTCCTTTTATCAAAAAGATACTTTGACTACAACTGGATCTTCTAATTTTTCTTATGGGTAGAAGTCCTAAGCTCCTCCATTTCTACAATTTGGATCATTCAGTTTTCCATTGGTTCAGATACCTCCATGTCCTCATTCTGCAAAAACTTATACACTGGAAGTAGGTTATTTATTGGCAGTCTAGCTTGGGTACCATAAACCAGCTCAAAAGGTGACATTCCAATGGATTTTTTAACTATTATTCTATCTTCCCACAGAGCTAACTTCAACTTTTGATCCCAAGATCTTTTATTCTCTTCTAGGATTTTCTTGATGATATTCAACAGGCTTTTATTGCTGGATTCTGCTTGTCCATTGCCCTGGGGGTGATAAGGTGATCATTATGACATGAGTATACCATGACCATTGCAAAAGCCTACTAATTCTTCTGATCTGAAACACATAGCATTATCCATTACCAATTTCGCAGGTGTTCCAAATCTAGTCACAATATTATCCATCAGGAAATCAATGACAATTTTACTAGTAGCTCTTCTTGTAGGGATGGCTTCTATCCATTTGGTGAAATAATCAGTGGCCACTATGATCCATCCATGACCTCTCCCTGACTTCTCAACAATTTCTCCAATGAAATCAATGCCCCACTGGACAAAAGGAGCTTCTACAGAAACTAGATTTAGGGGTAAGGCTCCTTCATACTTAAGCTTGGAGGAGAATCTTTGACATGGATCACATCTCCGAACATATGCATGGGTATCTTTAAATAAAGTGGGCCAATAATACCCAGCTTGTATTATCTTACCAGCAGTAGTCTTAGCGGAATAATGACCTTCACATACTCCATCATGCATTTCAATCAACACCTATTTAGCTTGAAAGTCATCCAAACACATTAGTAACTCTCCATCTCTTTTTCTCCAGAAAAGATCACCCTATATGAGCACATACTTTTGGGACTTGAGTTTCAAAGTTCTTTTCTGATTGTATGTCATTTCTTTTGGGAGTATATCACCTCTCAACACTTGGATTATTTCTGTGTACCAGGGTTGCCTTTCTATACTTGTGACCAAAGCATCTCTAACCTCAACATTATGTACCTCTACATTCATGAGATTTGACTCAGTCATGAGCTTAGCCAAACCTAACTATCTCACCAATTTGGTGATCTTTATCTCCAAATTGAACTCCTGAATCCTATTAATCCATCTGCATCTCTTCCCAGTAACCTCGGATTGAGACAAAATATCCTTAACTGCAGTGTGTGGGACATAGGCAATAATGTTTGCATTAACTAGATATGGCCTAAAAGCCTTAACAACCTTTACTAGGGCATAAGCTTGTTTCTCCATAGTTTCATATTTTAGTTCTGCTACTTGCAAAGATTTACTATAGAAGGCTATGGGATGTTCATATCCTTCATTATCCTTTTGTAATAGTACTGCAGCCATCGTGTGATATGAAGCAAAAGAAAACAGATAAAAAGGCTTACTATAATCAGGGGATTTTAACACTAGTGCCTCTTGGATTTCCTTCTTAATCTCATCAAAAGCTTTCGAAGCTTCTTGATCTCAGTGAAACTTCGTGTCCTTCTTAAGCAATTTGACAATAGGCTTCACTATCTCCGCGAAGTTTGCAATGAATCTCCTAACAAAATTTACATTGCCTAGAAAAGATTGGATACCTTTCACACTTTTAGGTTCAGACACCTTATTGATTGCTTCAATTCTCTCAAGGTCTATTCTTACCCCTTCCTTGGAAACTATGTATCCCAATAACTTTCCTTCAGTGACCCCAAAATGACATTTCTTTGGATTCAGTGACACACCAAATTCCAGGGCTTTATCGAGCACGTTCTCTAGATGTCCACAATGATCATCAGCTTTCTTTGAGAAACAAGTTAGATCATCTTGGTAAACCACCATGATAATATTTATGAATTCTTTAAAAGCCACATCCATAGCTCTCTAAAATGTAGCTCCTGCATTTTTTAATCCAAATGGCATTCTAACATATACATAGGTTCCCCATGGAGTAGTGAAAGTTGTTTTAAACTGTTCAGACTCCTTTACCAACACTTGATTGTATCATGAGAAACCATCCATCATGGATAAAAGATCACAACCTATCACTCTTTTTAACATTGCTTCCATATTTGGAGATGAGTAATTATATTTTAGGGAATCAACATTCAGATTCCTAAAATCTACACACAATCTAATGTCTCCATTCGTCTTCCTTACTGGGACCAAATTGGAGACCCATGAAGAATGCCTTATTGGTTTGATAATTCCCCCTTCTCTCAATTTGGTCAACTCTTGTTGCATTTTAGTTTCTAATAAGTAGTTGATAGGTCTTTGTTTCTGTCTGAAAGGCTTAGCATTAGGAAGTAAAGGAACTTCATGCTGAAAGAGATCTTGTCTACATGCCTTTAGGTCTTCGTAAGACCAAGCAAAGACATGCTTATACCTTTTCAATAAATTGATAAGGATAGTCCTAACATGAGGGGGTAATTTCTTTCAAATATATACCAGCTTAGGAATTGATTCTGTCCCCAGGTTTACTTCCTCTAATTCTTCTAACTTGGTGGTAGATTGCTGGTGTAAATGACTATCATTATAACTAAACATGCCCTCTAGCTCCACCAACCCTTTAGGTATCTCATTGGTTTCCAACTAGACAATATCATTTCCAAACACTGTCTCTCAATTATCAACCACTTCCACTAATGCATTGCAATCAATCTTTTGTCCATCATAATCATCAACACATTGGATAAACCTAAGAATGTCTTCATCATCAGCAAAAACTTGCCAATTGTACACATTATCACGGATAGCAGGCCTAGATTTTATTTCCACAGTGGAAATTCCGGTTAGTGTTGCATCATCATTTTTCAAAGCAACATTAGCTAGGAAATCTGCCATAATATTTTTAGTTCGCTCTATCCAATTGATAGAAAATGCATGAAAATGCTCAATAACATCCCAAATAGCATGCTTGTATTGCTTCAATCTATCATTCTTAGATGCATATTTAGATCTCACCTGAGAGATAACCAATTCTGAATCCCCCATTACTTTCAACAGTTGAATTCCATCCCTTTTTGCAACCTCAAGTCCTAGTAAAAGGGCTTCATACTCTGCAGTATTATTTGTGCACTGGAATGCCAATAGAAATGAGTACTTAAAAGTTATACCTGATCGGGACACAAAAAGAACTCCTGCTCCAGATCCTTCTTTGGAGCAAGCTCCATCAAAATACATCTACCACAATCCATACTGCTGTGCTTGTAACTCGACTACAATTGGGTCAATATTCTTCAATTGAGGTGAAATTGGTTGAAGTCTGAAGTTATCTAAATCTACATCAATCATATAGTTAAGCATACTAGGGTCCACATTTTCAATTACCTTAGGAGCTCGCGGCTCTCTGTATAGTTTGACTTGGTTGCCACCAATAGGGATAGTAGCATAAGATAAGTCCAGTTGGACATTTCCCCCTACTACTGCAGCCCACTGCCTGGACAGTAACATACCATAATGGGGTTTAGTATCAGTAACAATAACATCCATTTTGTAAGTGGCTTCAGGAAATGCTGCTATTTTTACTTCTACATCTCTCCTTGTACCTATCACAGGCACTTCTCTATTATCCATGGCATAACATTTCCCATACACAGTGGTTACTGATAACCCTAATTCTTTCATAACACCATAGGGCATTACATTAGCAGCAACTCCTGAGTCTATCATGCAGTTTTTAATCAACCAGTTATTGACTAGCAAAGTAACATAGAAGGGATCTACCTGAGAAGGCTCCTGAGTGGTAGTGGTTTTAACATAGACCTCTAGGGTTTGGAACTCTTGATCCTTTCCAACTTTAGCCAAACTAGTAGGTAATACTATTTCACAATCAGATATACCAGAGAATAAAGACAAAGTTGCATCCTTATGTTCTTTAATCTTCAGCAATTCTATTAATGGAACAGTGAATTTCATTTGAGTTAAAACTTGGGCCATATCAAATGTAGAATTATTACATTTTTCAGTATTAACCTTAACTTTTTCTGTTTTGAAGTGGCTGGCCTTTTTTACTGTCTCTGATCTTTGTACATCACCAACAATTTTTTCATCTATGCCTTTGGGTAAATCTTTAATTGGTTCATCTTTTTCTTGACTAACCTTGGGAATAGTAGAAGCACTGCTTGATGCCCCTCTTTTTGTGACTTCTTTTACAAACATAGACCCTGGCTCACCTTGATCAGTATCTCTCTTGGTGCTTCTTAGATTATAGTTATGTTTTGCTTTGGCAATTGCAGCCTTAGTGAGCTTTCTAACTTCTTCCTCACTAGGCCTCCTAAGATGAACTTCTTCATCTTCAATTGTTACCACATTCAATGTGGGATGCCAACCTAAGGCTTAATGTCCTTGCACTAACCTTTCATTGTCCAACACATCACTGTATTCACTTTGCATAGATTCCTCATCACTTTCTACAATAATTTCAAACATATTAATGTCAGGCTCTACTTCTGGTCTCATAGATTCTTCCAAAGCTTGAGCCACTGCACACTGATGAGGAGAATGTGGTCCATCACAAGCAATACACCAAGGAGTATTTTCTATATTGTTAACAGCTTTCCCTTTCAAAGGATCCGGTGTGTCTTGACTTTGGGCAATTTCGGGCTTCTCAATTTGGGGTTTACCATCTTTCCAATTTGTATTGTATTGCATATCAAGTAATCTAGGAGGTCTATCTTGCCAATTATAATGGGGCTTAGCATTTTTGCTAACCTTGGTAGTCAAATCTTTCATAGCAGTAACTAGTTTCTCCATTTTATCATCCTCTTTAGCAACTTTGTTAGGTTGCTATTTGGTTTCATGCCATAATCTACCGTCTGTCCTTCTTCCTAATTTTCCAGATGCTTTTCTATTCATTTCTACATTTATAGCAATTCTAAAAGCATCCTTCAAGTTATGAGGATTTTTATCTCTCAAAATATAGGCCATTTTGGAATCAAATGCATTGTAGTATGTATTAAGACACATGCTATC
This sequence comes from Cryptomeria japonica, assembly GCF_030272615.1. Taxonomy (NCBI): domain Eukaryota; kingdom Viridiplantae; phylum Streptophyta; class Pinopsida; order Cupressales; family Cupressaceae; genus Cryptomeria; species Cryptomeria japonica. Next base: position 661,397,590 of record NC_081413.1, read on the forward strand.
ATCTAGCCTCATCACTTGATACAACCTATGCATAGCTTTCTGGAATCTGGCATTGAAATCAGTGACTATTTCATTTTTAGATTTTCTAATATTATTGAACTCATTCATCAGGAAACTCACATTAGTCTTGTCACCATACTGTTCTTGAAAACAATTTTTAAAATCATCCCATGAACCTATGCTATTTACTGGAAGACCTCTATACCAATCTCTTGCATCATCAACCAGAGATTGAACAAACAACTTCATAATAGCATCTTCATCTGCTATCTCATAATCATTTATTAAATCCCCAAAAGACTTCAGATGTTCCTCAGCACTAATTGCATTGTTCCTGGCAAACTTATGGAGTTTGTCTCTTAGCTCAATAGGAACATGATTTGGATATCCTAGGATCCCATCAAAAAACAATTGCCTATATTGTTCTAGATTGATTGGCCTTCTTTGAAAAGGGGCAATAGCAGTATTACATCCCATGGTCATTTTAGCTTTTGGGATTGGAGATTGAGTTGCTTGGGTGTACTGTTTATTCGAGGGTATTTGACTTACTGAGACAATATTAGCATGCACTGTAGGTTGAGTATTGACCTGAGGAATGGAAATGTGTTGGGGATTGGGCTTGCTTAGATCTTTCCATCAATTTGGCTTTAACTTCCTTCTCCTTATTTGCCTCCTTTTGGGTTCTTAAGGAGATTAAGTGATGGACTCTTTTATTCAAATCCTCGATCTCTTGAGACATCTTATCTTCATCAGGGAAGTTTTCTTCAGAGTCAGATGCATTAATCTGATCTATGTCAATTAGACTAATGCTCCCATCTATTGTCCTAGGAACTGAGTGCCTAATTGCATTTGAACTGGTTCTATCTTTTGCAAAAACACTAGCATGAGATAGATCTTGATTTAAAATAGGTGCATCATCAATATTTCCGAATAATCTGGAATGAAACCCTAAAATATCATTCTCTGAATCTCTAGAAGATGAATTAAACTTTGCATAGGCAGGTCGATCAGGTATCTTACCAGTATTATTGCTTTTCTGCACCCACATAGCATTTGATGGCTCATGCAACACAGATCTCTTCTGACCTCTTCGTGACTATTCTGGTAAACCTTCTTGCAAGGTTTCACGAGGATGTTTCTTCATGAATGATTTCGTGTTCTTATTTCCTTGCATCTCGCTTGTCTTCTTTTAGAAAAATTTGTATCTCACAAGGACTGGTTCAATAGTAACAGAGTCGCCACCCACAAACTATGGGAAAAATGAAAACAAGCAATCTTACCCCCAAACACAACAAATTTCTTTACAAATCTTGGCACAGATCAGTATTTATATCTTTGTTATAACTCTCCCGAGCAGAGTCGCCACTTTTGTTGTCTTCAAAACCTGACTCCCTTTAATATCCTCAAATTTATATGGTTTAAAGCTTGGTACATAAGAGATATCAAAGATAAGGAATTCTCAAGACCACATATGACAAGGTTTGGATATACCTTCTACACTTCGGGCTTCCTCGGAACCCAGGTGGGTATAGCTTTGTGAATTAAATTCACACTTTCAAACATAAACGCACAGCAAACTAGTCCAGAAAACTAGTGGATTTATTCACTTTGAAATCAACTAAAAATAAAAGATGGAAATTGTACTTAATTTCAGCATTTCGATCAACAAAGCATGCAATAAACAACTCCAATTAATACCAGTGTCTTATCCAAGGTCACAGAGTCATCTAAACTCAAATAAAACTCCTTAAACAACACATCTTTATATTTCCTATCGGTTTGGTTTCTATTAATCCTTATATATGCCTAACACATACAAGAATTCAAGCATTCCAAACTAGGCTATGGTCCTTAGAATTCAAAGTTCCTCCCAAAGAAATTACTCGTATGACTGATCTCGCGTATTTAATTTCCCTCCTAAAGAGAAAAGCTAACAAACACTTATACTAAAATTTCTTAGCAATTCCATCCGAACGGAACAACCCTGGATTATTCAGAATGAAAACCGTAAATAAAATTATGAACGAACTTGAAGACAACACAAAGCTTTACTGAAAACCGATGGCCTATATATTGATATTCAGTTCAAGAAATGTTACAATAAATTCTGATTCTCCATTAAACTTAGAAAAGCTCAGATAAATTTCTGCAGCATTTTCTTACAAAACTTTGTGATGCCCCCTTTTTCCTCTAGTCCTGGTATAAATTTATAACAACATGGATGCACAAAGCTTCGGACCTTTTGATGAGAGTTTGTTACAATTGTTTCTTTTCAAAAATTAAGAGGTTACAAATTTTTCGCAAAAAACAGTTACGAGCTCTTTTAAGCCTTTGCAATTTGTTCAATAGGCTATTCGGTTGCAACTTCTTCTGTCTTTTCAGGGGTGCTCTCCAACTGTTCTGGATCATAGGTGGCATACTTAATTTCCCACTCACCATATATCTCTTCTATCGGCCATGAAAAATTAATCACATCATCTTTAATCTTAGTCAACCTTTTCTAAGAATTTCTCAGTTTGTTGACTTCTAAATTAAGAAAACCATAATGTAATTTAATTTTCTCTATTTCTTGTATTGTCACAACAAAGAAAGAAGTATCATCAAGATCAATGATGCCTTTAACCCTTGCTGACAATTTAGCTTCTATTTCCTTGAGCCATATTCGCTTGTCTTTTAACTGATCCGGATTAGCAAAAATTCCTGGGAGCAATTCAAAAACTTGATCAGTGTATTCCTTCTTACACAAATTAACCTTTCTATCCACATTATCTACTTCTGCTGCCAATTGCATTAAAACTTTAGCGACATCAGAAGTGGATTTGATAATAGGATTAGCTCTTGCTTCATCACAGGATACACACATGAACTCTAGATCTTGCTCCCTAGGCCTCCATCTGTCAAAAATGGGTGTCAAAATGGCCTTATCTCTCCTCAGCTCATTTCATATCTCCATAATTTTTCCCACATTGTTGTAAAGCAATGAGGCATTTATCGTATCTGCAAAACTGGAGATTGTGGCCCTTACCTTTTCCTCCTATTTCCCTGCATTTAAGGCCTGAGCTTGTTTCAGGTTTTCTAGTTCTTGAGGAGTAATCTCAATGATTTGAGAGCTGGAAGGTACTAGAGATGGTGGAAATTCGATGATAGGGCTTGTAGGCAGAGGTCTTGCAGGAGAAGAGGAAATCATCAATGTTGAAGACTCACCTTGTTGGTGCTGTCCCATCAACTGGCTTTGTAATTTAGCAATGATGCTATCTTTACCTCTCACCTCGTCCTTGGCACTATTATAGGCCTTCAAAACTATTTCCAACTTAATTTGGAGGGCCTCCTTTTATTTGGCTTCCTTCTCAGACACTGCAACACCAAATTTTGTAGTTTCTAGCACAATGCTAGCAGCCTCTACTACCCCTGTACTTTGTACTCTTTTTACCATCATTCCACCAAGGTAGCTTGACCCTAGGGTGTCTTTCCCTTTCTTGCCCTCATTTCTCTTGAGAGACCACATAACTAGTGCAGCATTATCCTTATTGAAGGTAACTCCTTCCATGGGTTTGGTCTCTTTTCTTACTGCATCTAACACCAGGGCATCTGCAATATCCCACTCTGGTAAGATAAGAACTCCAGCTTGTGCTACCATATCCCTTCCCTGCTCAGGGGTGATGGTTTTGAACTCTTCCATCATCTCTTGTTTTATTTCTTCCTCCACTAAGGCTAGATCTTTATTGGGCTGCTCAGCCTTTCTTGCCTCACATCTAGCATTATATCTATCTATATGCTGTTTCCAAATGAATTGCATAAATGCTTCTGATGTGACAAAGTTGTCATCAGCTAAAAAGGCACTACTTGCCCTTTTTATCTCAGGATCCCACTACTGGCCTTTAAGTTTAGTAGAGGTGATGTCCATTTCAGCATCAATGGGCTCTTGTAGCATCCCTTCCTCCACTTCATCATAGGTGTATGCAATTTCACCTAAGCTACCCAGCTACAAGAGGTCTTCAGCTGATGCTTGTTCATCTCCTATATGGATAAGGGATTGGGATGGGGAATACAAAGGTGTATCTGATTGCACTTCCTTCCCCACCCTTTGCTTCTTTGGGCTATCTTGGATGTCAATGACATCTTGTATCTTCCTCTTTTCTTTGGATGTAGAGGGCTCCCCTATTGTAGGCACTAGCATACTATAACCTGATTTCTTGTGCAATGTGTAATCACCAGGAGGAACTGCTTTGCTGGAAGCTAACCTGCTTAGGATCATTCTAGCTTTTTTAGGTTTGCTCTTAATCACAGCTTCCCTCTTCTCCTTCAGTGTTTGCATAACATCTTCAAAGAAAATAATCAAAAATTTTGTTTTTTCTTCCAATGGGAAGAAGCTAAACAATGGGTCATAGCTAGCATCAAACTGATGCACAAAATCCAAGGCTTTCTTATAAGCCACCCACTTTTCTTTCCTTAATTCTTGTTCATCTAGATCAAATTCATTTCTGATGAGGTCTTCAGGAAATTGGAATTGATGAGGCCTACCTCTGCATGCTACCTTCTTCCTAAATACACTGTTGAAGAAGTCCTCTGGATCACCACACCTAGACACTGCAGTGGACAAATGATAAGCTTTGAGGAAATCCTCAAAGCAATTCCACCCTCCCTTTGTTATTACAAATTGGTGGGCTATGGTAGCTGCAGGGAAAATAGTCCCTTTACCTCTGCCTATTAACTCTGCCTCTTGTAGGCCACCAATTTGCCTAAGGGTCTCCGCTATTCCCACTTTGAGAGGGACCTTGTAAGGTAACAAAAATGGAGTACCCCTGAAACCAAAAACTTTGAAAACTGTGGAGACTGGATATAAATAGATGTCGCCCCAGTTATGAACAATTTTGATGTTCTCTGTGAACTCTTTTGGCCTTATGAATTCTAGAAGAACCTTTGGGACTCTTGCGTTATCAGAGCAGAGGAGAGTCCTTATTTTGGATGCAAAATATTTATCAAACTTTAGGAAACTAGCATCCTCTCTATCCCATGACAACGCAATACTCCATAATTGTACTGGCATTTTCTCTCCTTCCTTCTCTTTAACCAGGTCTAGTCCACTGGCAAAATAATCACCACATTTGAAGAGAAAAAGGTGCATTAAGAGTGAATACCATCGGAAACGTCTATCCACCTTTCCATTCTTTATTCCTATCAACCCTCCATGGATAGCATCGGCAATGAAAGAGGCATAATCAAATGTGATAGCAAGAGAAGGATTCAAAATCTGGGCAATCATTAGCAAGTAATGATTTGGGATATCTGCTTCAGCATCCTCTCCTAAAACTTGACAAAGTGCCCAATACATCCCTTTAGCCCTTAGGGTAAATATACTTAATGAGAAGGGCTCTTGCATGTTGGGTCCTACAACTGCTAACCCTCCTATTTTCACAAAAAGTTTTTTGAGAGGCCCATTCCTAAGATGACTCATCTGTGCACCGTAAACTTAGGCTAATGCTGTGAAATTTATAGGTTCCAGGAAATTTGTGAACTCATTAAGTCCAAATGTTGTCCTAAATTCTTCAGCATTAATCTCCACAAGGGTTGTTCGATTTACATCCCGGATGCATCTTTTGACTGGATCATAATTTAATGCCATTTGGGTTAGCAAGTCTGTATCCATGAATACCCCTGGGACTACTAACTTCCCAACATCTAGTTCCCAGATACTGTTTTGAGGAGCAGGAGAATTTCTCATTCCAAATCCAACTTTAAACAACCCCAACCCGGATAGCCCAACCTGTGGGTCTCTCAGCCAATTACCTTTGTCAGACAATCCTTCTCCTATCTTCAAACGGGAAGCCCTGGGCACTAACTCTTTGGCCTTTGATGCCTGATTGGTTGATAACGTCAACTGCTCTAAAAAATCATCACATACACTTCTTTCTAAATAGTTAACCTTGCCGGAAAATTCCCTTTTAGGAGCCATTTTGAAAATACACTGAAATGAATATGACTTTTAAACAATCCTTCAACAAAAGAATTATCTTGCTTAGAACACCACACAAGAATTGCTACAAAAATATGAGAGAACCTGATCTTTGCTTGAAGGAATTTTTTTGTTCTGCAACTGAACTGTCTTGCTCTGAATATGAAGGAGATAACTCTGTGTCTTCTCTTCTGCAAAATCTTTTAAAAGATATCTTCACTTGGTAGTTAGGAAATCAAATATTTGTACTTAGGGCCTTAACTGTAACATTGATTCCACATGCTCCGGCTATCCCTTCGAAATTGAATTCATATGAGAATTCGTATTTTTCGCTCCAACGGGTCACAACATTCCTGCAAGTGTTCCATTTTTCTCTTTCGCAACTTCGCGAAGCATAACCATCGGGCAGCTTAGTCCTGCAAAATAGCGCCAACCGTTCGATCAAAAGAAACTTGATCGAACATTAGATTAACTGACGAATTTAGCCTTTTTCTGGGTCCATCTTTTTTATTGGCTGCATAATACCATGTGGCATCAAATCATTGGACTTGAAATTTGCTTCGCATTCTACTTGATACTGGCCGCGTGTCTTTTTTTTACACTGACATTTCCACCTTGGCGGGCCCACACTTTCTTCTTTGACCACGTGTCATCATGACATGTGGACGGTTCTTGTTCATTCTCGCTATTTTGTGGGCATAAAGAGTGAGCACTTTACCCTTGCGAAATAGCGCTAGCCGTTGGATCATCTCTGAAGTTGATCGGCATTTAATCCTCTGAGAAGGCTCTCAGGAATGGTGGGCTTGCGGACTCGTCATGAACACCTGGCACCCAGTCACCTACAGAGCTGACTTGTCACTCTACCATTCGCCAGAAGGAAACCATGGGGGCCCCACTTTCAACTCAATAGCCCTATAGTCCAGGTCATCATCATGACACGTGGACGGTTCTTGTTCATTCTCGCTATTTCGTGGGCATAAAGAGTGAGCACTTTACTCTTGCGAAATAAAGCCAGCCGTTGGATCATCTCTAAAGTTGATCGGCATTTAATCCTCCGAGAAGGCTCTTAGGAATGGTGTGCCCGCTGACTCATCACGAACACCTGGCACCCAGTCACCTACGGAGCTGACTTGTCACTCTGTCATTCGCTAGAAGGAAACCACGGGCGCCCCACTTTCGTCTCAACAGCCCTATAGTCCAGGTCATCATCATGACACATGGATAGTTCTTGTTCATTCTTGCTATTTCGTGGGCATAAAGAGTGAGCACTTTACCCTTACGAAATAACACCAGCCGTTGGATCATCTCTGAAGTTGATCGGCATTTAATCCTCCGAGAAGGCTCTCAGGAATGGTGCGCCCGCTGACTTGTCACGAACACCTGGCACCCAGTCACCTGCGGAGCTGACTAGTCACTCTGTCATTCGCCAGAAGGAAACCATGGGGGCCCCACTTTCATCTCAACAGCCCTATAGTCCAGGTCATCATCATGACACTTGGATGGTTCTTGTTCATTCTCGCTATTTCGCGGGCATAAAGAGTGAGCACTTTACCCTTGCGAAATAGTGCCAGCCGTTGGATCATCTCTAAAGTTGATCAGCATTTAATCCTCTGAGAAGGCTCTTAGGAATGGTGGGCCCGCTAACTTTAGAAGAAAAATACACAAGGCATAAAATTTTCGATTAATCAACATAACCCACCTAGGCAAACAACAAGGGGGAACACATCTTATGACCCCACGACCCATCATTTAAGTGACTAAATTAACGAAAGATTAGAAATCAGAGGATTTAAAACAAAAAAGATAGGATCTAAAAACAAAAACCCTTAAACCGTTAAAGGCTAGAACGAAGCTGAAGCACTTGGAACTACACCCTATTCAAAAATTTCAACAAACTATAGCCAATTATGGGAAAAGAAAAACCCAATTTTAATTAGTGATAACAGCGGCTCTGACTGGGGATGGTTGATTACGAGATCAACACAAAAAAACTCAGAAACTCTTGAGAAACAGATCAAAACCAGAAAAGTAGGAAAGAAAACAAAATATGTACAAACAAAGGACCTACCGTGCATGGACATTAAGAGAAATAATGCTTCAGGAATTGTCCATGCACTGGAAATTCCTGCATCTCATCATCCATATTTTTCAAGAAATATGAATCTTTACCATTTAAGTCACAGACCACAAAAGGGCCAATCCATAGTGATTCAAATTTTTTATGCTTTCCTTTATCCTGTCCTTTTGCATTCCACTGAAGAGCCATGTCATCAATTTGAAACTTCCTTAGTGATGTCCTTTTATCAAAAAGATACTTTTACTGCAACTCGATCTTCTGATTTTTCTTATGGGCAGAAGTCCTAAGCTCCTCCATTTCTACAATTTGGATCATTCAGTTTTCCATTGGTTCAGATACCTCCATGTCCTCATTCTGCAAAAACTTATACACTGGAAGTAGGTTATTTACCAACAGTCTGGCTTAGGTACCATAAACCAACTCAAAAGGTGACATTCCAATGGGTTTTTTAACTGTTATTCTATCTGCCCACAGAGCTAACTTCAACTTTTGATCCCAAGATCTTTTATTCTCCTCTAAGATTTTCTTGATGATATTCAACAGGCTTTTATTGTTGGATTCTTCTTTTCCATTCCCCTGGGGGTGATAAGGTGATGAGTATGACATGAGTATACCATGACCATTGCAAAAGCCTACAAATTCTTCTAATCTGAAACACATAGCATTATCCATTACCAATTTTGCAGGTGTTCCAAATCTAGTCACAATATTATCCATCAGGAAATCAATGACAATTTTACTAGTAGCTCTTCTTGTAGGGATGGCTTCTATCCATTTGGTGAAATAATCAGTGGCCACTATGATCCATCCATGACCTCTCCCTGACTTCTCAACAATTTCTCCAATGAAATCAATGCCCCACTGGACAAAAGGAGCTTCTACAAAAACTGGATTTAGGGGTAAGGCTCCTTCATACTTAAGCTTGGAGGAGAATCTTTGACATGGATCACATCTCCGAACATATGGATGGGTATCTTTATATAAAGTGGGCCAATAATACCCAGCCCATATTATCTTACCAGTAGTAGTCTTAGCGGAATAATGACCTCCACATACTCCATCATGCATTTCAATCAACACCTGTTTAGCTTGAAATTCATCCAAACACATTAGTAACTCTACATCTCTTTTTCTCCAGAAAAGATCACCCTGAATGAGCACATACTTTTGGGACTTGAGTTTCAAAGTTCTTTTCTGATTGTATGTCATTTCTTCTGGGAATATATCACCTCTCAACACTTGGATTATTTCTGTGTACCAGGGTTGCCTTTCTATACTTGTGACTAAAGCATCTCTAACCTCAACATTGTGTACCTCTACATTCATGCGATTTGACTCAGTCATGAGCTTAGCCAAACCCAACCCTCTCACCAATTTGGTGATCTTTATCTCCGAATTGAACTCCTAAATCCTATTAATCCATCTGCATCTCTTCCCAGTAACCTCAGACTGAGACAAAATATCCTTAACTGTAGCATGTGGGACATAGGCAATAATGTTTGCATTAACTAGATATGGCCTCAACGCCTTAACAGCCTTTACTAGGGCATAAGCTTGTTTCTCCATAGTTTCATATTTTAGTTCTGCTACTTGCAAAGATTTACTTTAGAAGGCTATGGGATGTTCATATCCTTCATTATCCTTTTGTAATAGTACTGCAGCCACCGTGTGATATGAAGCAAAAGAAAACAGAGAAAAAGACTTACTATAATCAGGGGATTTCAATACTGGTGCCTCTTGGATTGCCTTCTTAATCTCATCAAAAGCTTTTGAAGCTTCTTGATCTCAGTGAAACTTCGTGTCCTTCTTAAGCAATTTGACAATAGGCTTCACTATCTCCGCGAAGTTTGCAATGAATCTCCTAACAAAATTTACATTGCCTAGAAAAGATTGGATACCTTTCACACTTTTAGGTTCAGACACCTTATTGATTGCTTCAATTCTCTCAAGGTCTATTCTTATCCCTTCCTTGGAAACTATGTATCCCAATAAATTTCCTTCAGTGACCGCAAAATGACATTTCTTTGGATTCAGTGACACACCAAATTCCAGGACTTTATCGAACACCTCTAGATGTCCACAATGATCATCGACTTTCTTTGAGAAACAAGTTAGATCATCTTGGTAAACCACCATGATAATATTTATGAATTCTTTAAAAGCCACATCCATAGCTCTCTGAAATGTAGCTCCTGCATTTTTTAATTCAAATGGCATTCTAACATATACATAGGTTCCCCATGGAGTAGTGAAATCTTTTTTAAACTGTTTAGACTCCTTTACCAACACATGATTGTATCTTGAGAAACCATCCATCATGGATAAAAGATCACAACCTATCACTCTTTGTAACATTGCTTCCATATTTGGAGATGAGTAATTATCTTTTAGGGAAGCAACATTCAGATTCCTAAAATCTACACACAATCTGATGTCTCCATTCTTCTTCCTTACTGGAACCAAATTGGAGACCCATGAAGAATGCCTTATTGGTTTGATAATTCCCCCTTCTCTCAATTTGGTCAACTCTTGTTGCATTTTAGTTTCTAATAAGGAGTTGATAGGTCTATGTTTCTGTCTGAAAGGCTTAGCATCTGGAAGTAAAGGAACTTCATGCTGAAAGAGATCTTGTCTATACGCCTTTAGGTCTTCGTAAGACCAAGCAAAGACATGCTTATACCTTTTCAATAAATTGATAAGGTTAGTCCTAACATGAGGGGGTAATTTCTTTCCGATATATACCAGCTTAGGAATGGATTCTGTCCCCAGGTTTACTTCCTCTAATTCTTCTAACTTGGTGGTAGATTGCTGGTGTAAATGACTATCATTATAACTAAACATGCTCTCCAAGTCCACCAACCCTTTAGGTATCTCATTGGTTTCCAACTGGACAATATCATTTCCAAACACTGTCTCTCTATTATCAACCACTTCCACTAATGCATTGCAATCAATCTTTTGTCCATCATAATCATCAACACATTGGATAAACCTAAGAATGTTTTCATCATCAGCAAAAACTTGCCAATTGTACACATTATCAGGGATAGCAAGCCTAGATTTTATTTCCACAGTGGAAATACCGGTTAGTGTTGCATCATCATTTTTCAAAGCAACATTAGCTAGGAAATCTGCCATAATATTTTTGGTTTGCTCTATCCAATTGATAGAAAATGCATCAAAATGCTCAATAACATCCCAAACAACATGCTTGTATTGCTTCAATCTATCATTCTTAGATGCATATTTAGATCTCACTTGAGAGATAACCAGTTCTGAATCCCCCATTACTTTCAATAGTTGAATTCCATGCCTTTTTGCAACCTCAAGTCCTAGTAACAGGGCTTCATACTCTGCAGTATTATTTGTGTAGTGGAATGCCAATAGAAATGAGTACTTAAAAGTTATACCTGATGGGGACACAAAAAGAACTCCTGCTCCAGATCCTTCTTTGGAGCAAGCTCCATCAAAATACATCTGCCACAATCCATACTGTTGTGCTTGTAACTCGACTACAATTGGGTCAGTATTCTTCAATTGAGGTGAAATTGGTTGAAGTCTGAAGTTATCTAAATCTACATCAATCATATAGTTAAGCATACTAGGGTCCACATTTTCAATTACCTTAGGAGCTCGCGGCTCTCTGTATAGTTTGACTTGGTTGCCACCAATAGGGATAGTAGCATAAGATAAGTCCAGTTGGACATTTCCCCCTACTGCTGCAGCCCACTGCCTGGATAGTAACATACCATAATGGGGTTTAGTATCAGTAACAATAACATCCATTTTGTAAGTGGCTTCAAGAAATGTTGCTATTTTTACTTCTACATCTCTCATTGTACCTATCATAGGCACTTCTCTGTTATCCATGGCATAACATTTCCCATACACAGTGGTTACTGATAACCCTAATTCTTTCATAACACCATAGGGCATTACATTAGCAGCAGCTCCTGAGTCTATCATGCAGTTTTTAATCAACCGGTTATTGACTAGCAAAGTAACATAGAAGGGATCTACCTGAGAAGGCTCCTGAGTGATAGTGGTTCCAACATAGACCTTTGGGGTTTGGAACTCTTGATCCTTTCCAACTTTAGCCAAACCAGTAGGTAATACTGTGTCACAATCAGATATACCAGAGAATAAAAACGAAGCTGCATCCTTATGTTCTTTAATCTTTAGCAATTCTATTAATGGAACAGTGACTTTCATTTGAGTTAAAGGTTGGGCCATATCAAATGTAGAATGATTACATTTTTCAGGATTAACCTTAACTTTTTCTGTTTTGAAGTGGCTTGCCTTTTTTACTGTCTCTGCTCTTTGTACATCACCAATAGTTTTGTCATCTATGCCTTTGGGTAAATCTTTAACTAGTTCATCTTTTTCTTGACTAACCTTGGGAATTGTAGAAGCACTGCTTGATGCCCCCCTTTTTGTGACTTCTTTTACAAACATAGACCCTGGCTCACCCTGATTAGTATCTCTCTTGGTGCTTCTTAGATTATAGTTTTGTTTTACTTTGGCAATTGCAGCCTTAGTGAGATTTCTAACTTCTTCCTCACTAGGCCTCCTAAGATGAACTTCTTCATCTTCAATTGTTACCACATTCAATGTGGGATGCCAACCTAAGGCTAAATGTCCTTGCACTAACCTTTCACTGTCCAACACATCACTGTATTCAATTTGCATAGATTCCTCATCACTTTCTACAATAATTTCAAACATATTAATGTCAGGCTCTGCTTCTGGTCTCATAGATTCTTCCAAAGCTTGAGCCACTGCACACTAATGAGGAGAATGTGGTCCATCACAAGCAATACACCAAGGAGTATTTTCTATATTATTAACAACTTTCCCTTTCAAAGGATCTGGTGTGTCTTGACTTTGGGCAATTTTGGGCTTCTCAATTTGGGGTTTACCATCTTTCCAATTTGTATTGTATGGCATATCATGTAATCTAGGAGGTCTATCTTGCCAATTATAATGGGGCTTATCATTTTTGCTAACCTTGGGAGTCAAATCTTTCATAGCAGTAACCAGTTTCTCCATTTTATCATCCTCTTTAGCAACTTTGTTAGGTTGCTATTTGGTTTCATGCCATAATCTACCATCTGTCCTTCTTCCTAATTTTCCAGATGCTTTTCTATTGCTTTCTACATTTATAGCAATTCTAAAAGCATCCCTCAAGTTATGAGGATTTTTATCTCTCAAAATATAGGCCATTTTGGAATCAAATACATTGTAGTATGTATTAAGACACATGTTATCATCTAGCCTCATCACTTGATACATCCTATGCATAGCTTTCTGGAATCTGGCATTGAAATCAGTGACTTTCATTTTCAGATTTTCTAATATTATTTAACTCATTCAGCATGAAACTCACATTATTCTTGTCACCATACTATTCTTGAAAACAATTTTTAAAATCATCCCATGAACCTATGCTATTTACTGGAAGACCTCTGTACCAATCTCTTGAATCATCAACTAGAGATTGAACAAAGAGCTTCATAATAACATCTTCATCTACTATCTCATAATCATTTATTAAATCCCCAAAAGACTTCAGATGTTCCTCAGCACTAATTGCATTGTTCCCAGCAAACTTATGGAGTTTGTCTCTTAGCTCAGTAGGAACATGATTTGGATATCCTGGGATCCCATCAAAAAACAATTGCCTATATTGTTCTAGATTGATTGGCTTTCTTTGAAAAGGGGCAATAGCACTATTACATCCCATGGTCATTTTAGCTTTTGGGATTGGAGATTGAGGTGCTTGGGTGTACTGTTTATTCGAGGGTATTTGACTTACTGAGGCAATATTATCATGCACTATAGGTTGAGTATTGACCTGAGGAACGGAAATGTGTTGGGGATTAGGCTTGCTAAGATCTTCCGATGGGAATGTAATAGGGGGAGCCTTTAAATAATTAATCTTTCTTTTAACTTCCTAATTCGTTGCTTCCAACTTAGCCTTTTCCAGTTCCATTTGAAGGTCTTCCTTTTCTTTCCTCATCCTTTCCATCTCTCTCTCATGTGCTAGAATCCTATGAGAAATCCCTTCTGCAATTTTATATTCTACTTCATCCTCTACCCATTTCTGTTTTCCTTTATCTAAATTAACTTTAGGAAGTTGGGAGTCATTAAACACTTCCCTAATTGACTGGGCTACTGAATTACCAGCTTGTCTATTCTTAGGGATTAGGATTTCCCTAATCACAGGGCCTTCCTCATCGCTTTTTTCTTTTTCCTTAGCAAGCATTTCAAGATCAGCTATCTATCTAAGAAGCCTATCTCTTTCCATCAATTTGGCTTTAACTTCCTTCTCCTTATTTGCCTCCTTTTGGGCTCTTAAGGAGATTAAGTGATGGACTCTTTTATCAAATCCTTGATCTCTTGAGACATCTTATCTTCATCAGGGAAGTTTTCTTCAGAGTCAAATGCATTAATTTGATCTATGTCAATTAGACTAATGTTCCCATTTATTGTCCTAGGAACTGAGTGCCTAATTGGATTTGAACTGGTTCTATCTTTTGTAGAAACACTAGCATGAGATAGATCTTGATTTAAAATAGGTGCATCATCAATATTTTCGAATAATCCGGAATGAAAACCTAAAATATCACGCTCTGAATCTCTAGAAGATGAATTAGACTTTGCATAGACAGGTTGATCAGGTATCTTACCAGTATTATTGCTTTTCTGCACCCATGCAACATTTGATGGCTCATGCAACATAGATCTCTTCTGACCTCTTCGTGACTGTTCTGGTAAACCTTCTTGCAAGGTTTCACGAGGATATTTCTTCATGAATGATTTCGTGTTCTTGTTTCCTTGCATCTCGCTTGTCTTCTTTTAGAAAAATTTGTATCTCACAAGGACTGGTTCAATAGTAATAGAGTCGCCACCCACAAACTATGGGAAAAATGAAAACAAGCAATCTTATCCCCAAACACAACAATTTTTTTTAAAAATCTCAGCACAGATCAGTATTTATATCTTTGTTATAACTCTCCCCAGCAGAGTCGCCACTTTTGTTGTCTTCAAAACCTGACTCCCTTTAATATCCTCAAATTTATATGGTTTAAAGCTTGGTGCATAAGAGATATCAAAGATAAGGAAATTCTCAAGACCACATATGACAAGGTTTAGATAGACCTTCTACACTTCGGGCTTCCTCGGAACCCAAGTGGGTATACCTTTGTGAATTAAATTCACACTTTCAAACATAAACCCACAGCAAACTAGTCCAGAACACCAGTGGATTTATTTACCTTGAAATCAACTGAAAACAAAGGATGGAAATTGTACTTAATTTCAGCATTTTGATCAACAAAGCATGCAATAAACAACTCCAATTAATACCAGTGTCTTATCCAAGGTCACAGAGTCATCTAAACTCAAATAAGACTCCTTAAACAACACATCTCTATATTTCCCATCGGTTTGGTTTCTATTAATCCTTATATATGCCTGACACATACAAGAATTCAAGCATTCCAAACTAGGCTATGGTCCTCAGAATTCAAAGTTCCTCCCAAAGAAATTACTGGTATGAGTGATCTCACGTATTTAATTTCCCTCCTAAAGAGAAAAGCTAACAAACACTTATACTAAAATTGCTTAGCAATTCCATTCAAACAGAACAACCCTGGATTATTCAGAATGAAAATGGTAAATAAAATTATGAACGAACTTGAAGACAACACAAAGCTTTACTCAAAACCGATGGCCTATATATTGATATTCAGTTCAAGAAATGTTACAATAAATTCTGATTCTCCATTAAACTTAGAAAAGCTCAGATAAATTTCTGCAGTGTTTTCTTACAAAATTTTGTGATCCCCCCTTTTTCCTCTAGTCCTAGTATCCATTAATAACAACATGGATGCACAAAGCTTCGGACCTTTCGAGGAGAGTTTGTTACAATTATTTCTTTTCAAAAATTAAGAGGTTACAAATTTTCCGCAAAAAACAGTTACGAGCTCTTTTCAGCCTCTGCAGTTTGTTCAATAGGCTGTTTAGTTGCAACTTCTTCTATCTTTTTAGGGGCGCTCTCCAACTGTTCCGAATCATGGGTGGCATACTTAATTTCCCACTCACCATATATCTCTTCTGTCGGCCATGAAAATTTAATCACATCATCTTTAATCTTAGTCAACATTTTCCAAGAATTTCTCAATTTGTTGACTTCTGAATTAAGAAAACCATAATGTAATTTAATTTTCTCTATTTCTTGTATTGTCACAACAAAGAAAGAAGTACCATCAAGATCAATGATGCCTTTAACCCTTGCTGACAATTTAGCTTCTATTTCCTTAAGCCATATTTGCTTGTCTTTTAACTGATCCGGATTAGCAAAAATTCCTGGGAGCAATTCAAAAACTTGATCAGTGTATTCCTTCTTACACAAATTAACCTTTCTATCCACATTATCTACTTCTGCTGCCAATTGCATTAAAACTTTAGCGACATCAGAAGTGGATTTGATAATAGGATTGGCTCTTGCTTCGTCACAGGATACACACATGAACTCTAGATCTTGCTCCCTAGGCCTCCATCTGTCGAAAATGGGTGTCAAAATGGCCTTATCTCTCCTCAGCTCATTCCATATCTCCATAATTTTTCTCACATTGTTGTAAAGCAATGAGGCATTTATCGTATCTGCAAAACTGGAGATTGTGGCCCTTACCTTTTCCTCATATTTCCCTGCATATAAGGCCTGAGCTTGTTTCAGGTTTTCTAGTTCTTGAGGAGTAATCTCAATCATTTAAGAGCTGGAAGGTGTTGGAGATGGTGGAAATTCGATGATAGGGCTTGTAGGCAGAGGTCTTGCAGGAGAAGAGGAAATCATCAGTGTTGAAGACTCACCTTGTTGGTGCTGTCCCATCAACTGGCTTTGTAATTTAGCAATGATGCTATCTTTACCTCTCACCTCCTCCTTGGCAAAGTTATAGGCCTTCAAAACTGTTTCCAACTTAATTTGGAGGGCCTATTTTTCTTTGGCTTCCTTCTCAGCCACTGCAACATTGAATTTTACAGTTTCTAGCACAGTGCTAGCAGCCTCTACTACCCCTGTACTCTGTACTCTTTTTACCATCATTCCACCAAGGTAACTTGACCTTCGGGTGTCTTTGCCTTTCTTTCCCTCATTTCTCTTGAGAGACCACATAACTAGTGCAGCATTATCCTTATTGAAGGTAACTCCTTCCATGGGTTTGGTCTCTTTTCTTACTGCATCTAACACCAAGGCATCTGCAATATCCCACTCTAGTAAGATAAGCACTCCAGCTTGTGCTACCATATCCCTTCCCTGCTCAGGGGTGATGGTTTTGAACTCCTCCATCATCTCTTGTTTTATTTCTTCCTCCACTGAGGCTCGATCTTTATTGGGCTGCTCAGCCTTTCTTGCCTCACATCTAGCATTATATCTATCTATATGCTGTTTCCAAATGAATTGCATAAATGCTTCCGATGTGATAAAGTTGTCATCAGCTAAAAAGGCACTACTTGCCTTTTTTATCTCAGGATCCCACTATTGGCCTTTAAGTTCAGTAGAGGTGATGTCCATTTCAGCATCAATGGGCTCTTCTGGCATCCCTTCCTCCACTTCATCATAGGTGTATGCGATTTCACCTAAGCTACCCAACTACAATAGGTATTCAGCTGCTGCTTGTTCATTTCCTATATGGATAAGGGATTGGGATGGCGAATACAAAGGTGTATCTAATTGCACTTCCTTCCCCACCCTTTGCTTCTTTGGGATATCTTGGATGTCAATGAAATCTTGTACCTTCCTCTTTCCTTTGGATGTAGAGGGCTCCCCTGTTGTAGGCACTAGCATACTGTAACCTGATTTCTTGTGCAATGTGTAATCACCAGGAGGAACTGCTTTGTTAGAAGCTGACCTACTTAGGATCATTCTAGCTTTTTAAGGGTTTCTCTTAATCACAGCTTCCCTCTTCTCCTTCAGTGTTTGCATCACATCTTCAAAGCAAACAATCAAAAAATTTATTTTTTCTTCCAATGGGAAAAAGCTAAACAATGGGTCATAGCTAGCATCAAACTGATGCACAAAATCCAAGGCTTTCTTATAAGCCACCCACTTTTCTTTCCTTAATTCCTGTTCATCTAGGTCAAATTCATTTCTGATGAGGTCTTTAGGAAATTGGAATTGATGAGGCCTACCTCTGCATGATACCTTCTTCCTAAATACACCGTTGAAGAAGTCCTCTGGATCAGCACACCTAGACACTGCAGTGGACAAATGATAAGGTTTGAGGAAATCCTCAAATGAATTCCAGCCTCCCTTTGTTATTACGAATTGGTGGGCTATGGTAGCTGCAGGGAAAATAGTCCCTTTACCTCTTCCTGTTAACTCTTCCTCTTGTAGGCCACCAATTTGCCTAAGGATCTCTGCTATTCCCACTTTGAGAGGGACCTGGTAAGGTAACAAAAATGGAGTACCCCTGAAACCAAAAACTCTGAAAACTGTGGAGACTGGATATAAATAGATGTTGCCCCAGTTATGAACAATTTTAATGTTCTCTGCGAACTCTTTTGGCCTTATGAATTCCAGAGGAACCTTTGGGACTCTTGGGTTATCAGAGCAGAGGAGAGTCCTTATTTTGGATGCAAAATATTTATCAAACTTTAGGAAACTAGCATCCTCTCTATCCCATGACAACACAGTACTCCATAATTGTACTGGCATTTTCTCTCCTTCCTTCTCTTTAACTAGGTCTGGTCCACTGGCAAAATAATCACCACCTTTGAAGAGAAAAAGGTGCATTAAGAGTGAATACCATCCGAAAGGTCTGTCCACCTTTCCATTCTTTATTCCTATCAACCTTCCATGGATAGTATCGGCAATGAAAGAGGCATAATCAAATGTGATAGCAAGAGAAGGATTCAAAATCTGGGCAATCATTAGCAAGTAATGATTTGGGATATCTGCTTCAGCATCCTCTCCTAAAACTTGACAAAGTGCCCAATACATCCCTTTAGCCCTTAGGGTAAATATACTTAATGAGAAGGGCTCTTGCATGTTGGGTCCTACAACTGCTAACCCTCCTATTTTCACAAAAAGTTTTTTGAGAGGCCCATTCCTAAGATGACTCATCTGTGCACCGTAAACTTAGGCTAATGCTGTGAAATTTATAGGTTCCAGGAAATTTGTGAACTCATTAAGTCCAAATGTTGTCCTAAATTCTTCAGCATTAATCTCCACAAGGGTTGTTCGATTTACATCCCGGATGCATCTTTTGACTGGATCATAATTTAATGCCATTTGGGTTAGCAAGTCTGTATCCATGAATACCCCTGGGACTACTAACTTCCCAACATCTAGTTCCCAGATACTGTTTTGAGGAGCAGGAGAATTTCTCATTCCAAATCCAACTTTAAACAACCCCAACCCGGATAGCCCAACCTGTGGGTCTCTCAGCCAATTACCTTTGTCAGACAATCCTTCTCCTATCTTCAAACGGGAAGCCCTGGGCACTAACTCTTTGGCCTTTGATGCCTGATTGGTTGATAACGTCAACTGCTCTAAAAAATCATCACATACACTTCTTTCTAAATAGTTAACCTTGCCGGAAAATTCCCTTTTAGGAGCCATTTTGAAAATACACTGAAATGAATATCACTTTTAAACAATCCTTCAACAAAAGAATTATCTTACTTAGAACACCACACAAGAATTGCTACAAAAATATGAGAGAACCTGATCTTTGCTTAAAGGAATTTTTTTTTTTCTGCAACTGAACTGTCTTGCTCTGAATATGAAGGAGATAACTCTGTGTCTGCTCTTCTGCAAAATCTTTTAAAAGATATCTTCACTTGGTAGTTAGGAAATCAAATATTTTTACTCAGGGCCTTAACTGTAACATTGATTCCGCATGCTCCGGCCATCCCTTCGAAATTGAATTCATACAAGAATTCATATTTTTCGCTCCAACGGGTCACAACATTCCTGCAAGTGTTCCATTTTGCTCTTTCGCAACTTCGCGAAGCATAACCATCGGGTAGCTTAGTCCTGCGAAATAGCGCCAACCGTTCGATCAAAAGAAACTTGATCGAACATTAGATTAACTAACAGCTTTAGCCTTTTTCTGGGTCTCGCTTTTTTATTGGCTGCATAATACCACATGGCATCGAATCATTGGCCTTGAAATTCCCTTCGCATTCTACTTGATACTAGTCGCGTGTCTTTTTTTTACACCGACGTTTCCACCTTGGCAGGCCCACACTTTCTTCTTTGACCACGTGTCATCATGACACATGGATGGTTCTTGTCCATTCTCGCTATTTCGCGAGCATAAAGAGTGAGCACTTTACCCTTGCGAAATACTGCTAGCCGTTGGATCATCTCTGAAGTTCATCAGCATTTAATCCTCTGAGAAGACTCTCAGGAATGGTGGGCCTGCTGACTCGTCATGAACACCTGGCACCCAGTCACCTGCAGAGCTGACTTGTCACTTTGTCATTCGCCAGAAGGAAACCACGGGGGCCCCACTTTCGTCTCAATAGCCCTATAGTCCAGGTCATCATCATGACACATGGACGGTTCTTGTTCATTCTTGCTATTTCGCGGGCATAAAGAGTGAGCACTTTACCCTTGCAAAATAACACCAGCCATTGGATCATCTCTAAAGTTGATTGACATTTAATCCTCTAAGAAAGCTCTCAAGAATGGTTGGCCCACTGACTCGTCACGAACACCTGGCACCCTGTCACCTGCGGAGCTGACTTGTCACTCTGTCATTCGCCAGAAAGAAACCACAGGGGCCCCACTTTCATCTTAACAACCTTATAGTCTAGGTCATCATCATGACATGTGGATGGTTCTTGTTCGTTCTCGCTATTTTGCAGGCATAAAGAGTGAGCATTTCACCCTTGCGAAATAATGCCAGCCATTGGATCATCTCTGAAGTTGATCAGCATTTAATCCTCCAAGAAGGCTCTCAGGAATGGTGGGCCCGCTAACTCATCACGAACACCTGGCACCCAGTCACCTACAGAGCTGACTTGTCACTTTGTCATTCGCTAGAAGGAAACCATAGGGGCCCCACTTTCGTCTCAATAGCCCTATAGTCCAGGTCATCATCATGACACGTGGATGGTTCTTGTTCATTCTCGCTATTTCGCAGGCATAAAGAGTGAGCACTTTACCCTTGCAAAATAACGCCAGCTGTTGGATCATCTCTGAAGTTGATTGGCATTTAATCCTCCGAGAAGGCTCTCAGGAATGGTGGGCCCGCTAACTTTAGAATAAAAATACACAAGGCATAAAATTTTTGATGAATCAACATAACCCGCCTAGGCAAACAACAAGGGGGAACACATCTTACGACCCCATGACCCATCATTTAAGTGAATAAAGTAACGACAGATTAGAAACCAGAGGGTTTAAAACAAAAAAGATAGGATCTAAAAACAAAAACCCTTAAACCCTTAAAGGCTAGAATGAAGCTGAAGCACTTGGAACTACACCCTATTCGAAAATTTCAACAAACTATAGCCAATTATGGGAAAAGAAAAACCCAATTTGAATCAGTGATAACAGTCATGATAAGACAACTCAAATAATTTAGATGGATTTAAATCCCATATGAATTTTCATTGTTCATCTCGGCTATATCTATAATTATTAGAATCTTTAGAAGGTTGATTCTAATTTCAAAGAAACCAGTGTGTTTGAGAGCAGAAGATGTGAAAATCACTGAGAACATTATTTTGATAGTTCTGATTTTATGACAGTCATATAGACCCGCACACAGTAGCACATATCTATTGAATCATATATTATTTTTGAAATCACTCTAGTTAGAATGCAGAAAACTAGGTTTCGGCCAACATATCCAATATTGAGAAAGATCCAATGGTGCAAACAATAGTTATGGCCCCCGCACTAAGACAGATGTTGACTATCACAAATATTTTTAGTACACCCAACATAATGAATATTTTCATTTTGAGTTAAAATATTCAAGTGCCACCTATCCAAATATTCTTATTAACTTTAGAGAATTATATTTCTAATGTTTATAAATATTTGATGTTATAAATAAGAGTAATGGGGAAAGTGAAAAGCATAAGTTAAAAGGTTTTTCAAGATTCAGTTATAAAACTAAATAAAGATCTCATGTAGCTATTTATTGAGAAAAGATTGAGGGAGGTAGGGTTCTTCTTCTTTTCTTTTCTTCCAGCAGCCTATGGGTGAGAGGGAGTAGATTTTTATTTTTAAGGGAGGATTTGAAGCTTTTCTAAACAATGCTTTGTACAGAAAATATCAATCTTTGAGTTGATTTTCAGACATGAATAGAATGTAGATGATATCTTCAATCTTTGTGTTGTTGATATTCTTCTCATGACTGTAGCTAGACTTTGAGCCTTTGCAATTGTTTATTAATGTCTTTTCTGCTATAATTGATTGTGTATGTGGATTTATTACAAGACTGTGTGCTTGAAAGTAAGCCATATTGGAGCAACAATATTCCTTTATTAGTTTTTAGTCCAAATGTTATCCATAAGTGCAGACAATTAAACTTTGATTTAATGGTCTTCATTTATATTTGTTTTTTAAAGCTTTGGCATTCATTTTCATGGCTATGGATGAATGTTATTTTCCTTTATTGCTTTTTGGATAAAAGCATATCAACAATTTAATTCATTGTAAATATTCTAGGAGGGAGCTGTACCTCTCAATTCAGAGGAAGATTATCACTTCAATGATAATCTATCCAACTGGTAGTGCTTTTTATCCTTCATTCTAGGCATTTTGTGTTTATTTGTATAGTTATTTTAGAAAGACAAATATGTTCACTAACAGATTTTTGGCAACTCTGCTAGGGATTCCGAATCAAAGATTAGTGCTTTTTGTTTCCTCATACTTTTAGATTTATCTCTATGAAGGATATTGGCGACTCTATATATAAATATCATGCTCAAGGGAAGAGCAATGAGAAAAGGGAAAAGACCAAACCCTTCGATCTTGGAAATTATTGCAATAGATGATAAAGTACTACATGACTTCTTGGAGCATTACAAAGAAGTATTTCTCATGCTGTTACAAATAATATAAGTGTGGAAGATGATCATGCATCCACTCTTCTATGGAGAAGTATTTGCATCAAATTTCACAAATTGAAAGAATTGAAAGAAAAGACAAGAGTTTTGCAAGTTTATGCAAGGAAAATATTGTAGTTGAAAGAAGAATTAAAATTTGATGATGATGAGGCTCCAGTCATCTCAGTTTCATCTCACCCCTATAATTACCTTGTCATGAATGAGCGAGAAGTTTAGCAAGAAATAGTTCAGTCTCATGCAAGTCAGACAATGGTAAGTGAGAATAATCAAGACATCATTGGAGAACCTGTGAGTTTGAATGAAAAAGGTTTTTTGAGGTCTTTATCTTACCTAGAAATAGAAACTTTCAGTTTTGATAGTATGGAAAGTTATTTTGTTCCAAAAAGTATAAAGCATGAAAATTTTCAGATTTACATGCAACCAGAGTATGAAGCTTTCAATCTTATACATGAAGTTGATGAAAATGATTATTTATGTTTAAAAGCTTGTGATGAGTCTTTCGTAGAATCATTTCATTTTGACAGTAAAGCAATATTATGTCTTCCGAATGAAGATTGTGTTAACAATACGATGGAATCATGTGTTGGTAAAGATGTTTCTCATTCTAAAAATCTGATTGAAAAAGAAAATTCAGAAGTGAAACACAATAATGGTCAAACTGATGAAGTGTTGCAGTCCCAAGAAGTGTTGGCCGGTTTGGATAGTACTTCTTTTTGTGAAGAAGAGATCATAGAGAATTTCTTTTCATCCATTGAAGAAGGGGATTTCAAGGAGAAGGATTCAGGTATTAATTCATTTCATGCATTAAGTTTGGATAGGGAATTTGCATATTTAATCTCAGTAAAAGATGTTGAAGTTGTTTCAGCTAAGTTGGACCCCATGCATGATGAAGTGTCTCTTGATTTTGAGATTAGTTCAAATGATGAAAATTATTTTAAGAATGATGGTCTTAATATTGGTGATTGTGAGAATGATGTAGCCTTTTCCCTAAGAATTTCTAAGCATTACTTTTTTCAGCCAGAAATAGAACATTATTTGAGAAGTACTGTGCAAATGTTTCTAGAAAATTTAGAAGTTCATGATGGAACATGGATTTTTGGGCATGAATGCGTGTTCACAAAGTTCCTGCATATTGTTAGTTTGGTGTTCAATGTTGAAGAAGTAACCAAAAGAGCATGGTTTTGGGTTGCTTCATTTGAACACAAGCCATTTTTTCGAAAGGGCTCCTTCTCCCAACTAGTGGATGGTTTTGTGTAAGAAGTTCTTGGCTCCAGTTCTCATGGTGGGATTTTCCTACTTGTATATTTTTGTCAATAATATTTTTGGTGTGATCTAGGTGTAGCTTGTCTTAGTTTTCAGCCTTGGTTTAGTGTGGGTTTTGGCTTGTTAGTTTTTCCTTTTTGCCTCTTCCTTCATCTGCAAGAAGATCCTTGTGCTCTATTTTTCTTGACTCTATTGCCCAATGGCTAGGCACTGATTTCTCCCAAAGACATTCGGGATTCTCCTAGTCCTTTACAGTCCCGGTCCCCAGTTAGAGCCAATGTTACCTTGTCATTCATCCTTCATAACAAGAGTGAGTCACCCTGCAAAATTTTTAGTTGAGTCCTTTTCTCCCTCTTTATCTGGAATCTTGTTAAAAGTTTGTTGGCTCAATCCCTAATCCTCCTATAAATCATTTCTAAATCTTTAAAATTACGTTTCAATGGTTGGTTTGAACTGCATGAACCCCTTGAGCCATCCTAAAAAGAGTTCATAGTGTTCATTTAGGTACCATAGGTTTTAAGTTGTGTCTAAGACATTTTCAGGCTAACATTCATATCAAGTGTTTTGCAACAACTCTATTTCACCGTCGTGGATGATGTTTCATATAGTCTTTCTCCAGACTATGAACCGTTTGAACCTAGTTCAAACAGTTCAGTGATGTTCAAAATTTTTGATGAAATTCAAAGGTTCAACGCACAACCAAAATGGAAAGGCAAAGAAATCAATGAAGCATATTGGTGCAGTTTGTGTTTTTGAACCTACAGGTTCAAAGTTCAACCAGTTCAACTATTCCCCAGGTACAAATGGTTCAACAGGGCCAAGTTCAAAAGTTGTCACGATAAGACAACTCAAATGATTTAGATGGATTTAAATCCCATACGAATTGTCATTGTTCATCTTGTCTATATCTATAATTATCAAAATCTATAGAAGGTCGATTCTAATTTCAAAGAAACCAATGTGTTTGAGAGCAGAAGATGTGAAAATCACTGAGAACATTATTTTGACAGTTCTGATTTTATGACAGTCATATAGACCCACACATAATAGCACATATCTTTTGACTCAAACATTATTTTTGAAATTGTGCCAATTAGAATACAGAAAACTAGGTTTTGACCAACATAGCCAATATTGAGAAAGATCCAATGATGCAAATAATAGTTATGGCCCCTGCACCAAGACAGATTTTAACTATCACAAATATTTTCAGTCCGCCTAGCATAATGAATATTTTCATTTTGAGTTAAAACACTCAAGTGCCACCTGTCCAAATATTCTTATAAACTTTAGAGAATTATATTTCTAATGTTTATAAATATTGGATGTTATAAATAAGAGTAATGGGGAAACTGAAAAGCATAAGTTAAAAGGTTTTTCAAGATTCAGTTATAAAACTGAATAATGATCTCATGTAGCTATTTATTGCGAAAAGATTGAGGGAGGCAAGGTTCATCTTAATTTATTTTCTTCCAGTAGCCTATGGGTGAGAGGGAGTAGATTTTTATTTGTAAGGGAGGAGTTGAAGCTTTTCTAAGCAATGCTTTGTACAAAAAATATCAATCTTTGAGTTGATTTTCAGACATGAATAGAATGCAGATGATATCTGCAATCTTTGTGTTGTTGATATTCTTCTCATGATTGTAGCTAGACTTTGAGCCTTTGAAGTTGTTTATTAATTCCTTTTCTTCTATAATTGATTGTGTATGTGGATTTATTACAAGACTGTGTGCTTGAATGTAAGCCATATTGGAGCAACAACATTCTCTGTTAGTTTTTAGTCCAAATGTTATCCATAAGTGCAAACAATTAAACTTTGATTTAATGGTCTTCATTTATATCTGTTTTGTAAATCTTTGGCATTCATTTTCATGGCTATGGATGAATGTTATTTTCCTTTATTGCTTTTTGGTTAAAAGCATATCGACAATTTAATTCATTGTAAATATTCTAAAAGGGAGCTATACCTCTCAATTAAGAGGAAGATTATCACTTCAATGATAATCTATCCAACAGTTAGTGCTTTTTGTCCTTTATTCTGGGCATTTTGAGTTTATTTGTATAGTTATTTTAGAAAGACAAATCTATTCACTAACAATTAAGAGAAATGGTTCATTTTCTTTTGACCATGTAGGGTGAGTCATTTCCAAAACTCACAATACATCCATCAAATTCCTTCAAAGTAAGAAAATTACTCCGGTCACCGGTCATGTGATGTGAACAACCACCATCTATAATCCAATCATCAGACCATGTGAGAAACTAATGCCTTCTGATCAGATGTCTCCTCTTTAATGGAAATAGAGACAATGTCCTCATTTGCATCTCCCACAGATTCCTCATCTGTGATTCTTTCATCAACTGCAATGAGAAAATCTCTTTTACCTTTTCCTTTGTACTTCTTATATTCTCACATTTATGCTCATTATCTCCATTTGGACAGTTAGCTACAATATGTCCAATGCGGCTACATGCAAAACACTTCAAAGATAACTTACCTTTGTACTTACCAGTACCTTTGGGTAACCGCTTGGCCAACAATGCTTCAAGCTTGATCAGACCGACTTCATCATAAACTTCTCTACTGTATCTAGACTCATGATTGTGACTGGCTTCTCTACTTTTCCTTATCGGTGGATTAGAAACTGAAGCTCTAATTGCAGACTCTAATTTCTGAGCACTTCCATCATTACCATTTAGTTCAAAAGCAGTCAGTTTACCAATGATGGAGTTAGGAGTTACCTTTGATTTATCAATAGACTTGAGTTCCTGAATGACTGCAACTCGAATACCATAGACCAGTAGAAGGGTTCTCAATACCTTACTAAACACTATGGTATCCTCCAGTTTGCCACCAACACTTTTGATCTCACTAACTATCTCCTTGATCCTCTGACCATATTGTTGAATATTCTCTCCTTCAACCATCCACATGTCATCAAATTTACCTCTGAAACTCTCATTTTTGGCAATCTTCACATGCTCATCACCGCTATAGATATCCTAAAGTTTCTTCCACACATCATAAGAATTCTCCAAACCATGGACATCAACATACTTTGAATTGGATAGGGAACTGATAATGGCTTCCAATATTTGATTAATCTCTTGTTGTTCCTTCTTTTGATCATTAGACAGAATCCCACTAGGCAAGGTATATTTGGTAACAACATGTTCCTAATATTGACTTCCTAAGATTTTGGTATAGATCTTCATCCTATCACTCCATATTTTGTAGTTTTCCCTATTGAACTTTAGACCTTCTTTCTTCATCATGTTCTTCTAGATGTTTACCTCAAGCTATTAAGCTTAGACACTAGAGAACCTAGAATTTTGTGATACCAATTGATAGTATTATGAATCAATAAGGATCTAGACAACTACTAAGAGGGGGGGTGAATTAGTAGATAGGAAACAAACTAAATTTTTACCAAACTCAAAACCCAACTCATAAATCAATCTCTGAACAAACTGGTTCAAACACTGAACTACAAAATGCAACAATACTATCAAGTTTATTGGTTGACTGGCATAACAAAATAACAGTGTAATAGATCTGAAAAATCTTAAAATATTTAACCAAAACATCAAACTAATTTACTAACATTATTAAAATCACATTTTAGATCACTTTCGGTCATCTTAACAAATCGAAGTGAATTTACGAGTTAAATAGATTAACCATATCAAAACATAACTACAAAAACCATTCACCACTTGAAACATTGATTTTTGACATGGAAACCCAAATGCGAAAAACCGCAGTGGGGATGAATACCCACAAGTATTATGAACTCTTATGAAGTTCCCCTTGTTAGGAGCCAAGCCTTGTTAGAAGATTTACAAAAATGTCCTATTAGGAACATATCCATTTAAGGACCACTCGGTTAAGGGATTGACTACAATTCCCTTTTAAAAGAAATACCCTTTTAAGAGTAACCTCAGTAGAGGATTTGAAATCCAAGCTAATAGATCACCTAGTTAGAGGATTTAGAAAACACTAAGCCTGTTAAAGCTTACCCGGTTAAGGGATTTAATTGTTGTAATTGTTAAAAAGAAACATGGTATTTTTTGATATGATAATAGCACTACTCTATTTGATAAGGTCCTTTTCATGCTCCTATATGCCTCAAAATATTCTACAGATACTCCTTCTAGTTCGGCAATCAATCACACTAACACTTAACCAAAATTTCCAACACTACAACAAAACAACTCATCGACCTTATAGAAAAACAATAGGTCGGTAACACATCACAAATCCTAAGATCTCATAAATATTACAAACAAATCAGTTCAAACATGACCATTAGATTACATAGAAATCATCTGCACATTGTACAAGACAACCTCAACCTCTACTAGATCACCACTCATCAAATCCTATAACTCATCACGCAGTTTCAACTTCATTCTATGTATTTTCTCATTCTCAAGATAAAATAGTTATCTCTACATGCCAAAACAACTTTAAAAATCATCGCATGCATCATGCATACATGGCATAATCATCTCTGATCACCACTTGGTTATAGATCAACATAATCAATTCATGAAGCTCCATCATTTAGGGTTTGGCATATCAATAGGTAGGGTTACCGGTTGATCTCATAGCTTTACTAGCAATATTGGTTTCCTTTACTTTCTCAACTACTGGTTGCAATACAACTCCATTACCGGTTAAAATTGATATCAATGATAACACAATAGTTAATCAATGCAATCTTCATGTAAATGCCAATAGTTACCTCTAGCAAGTCTCTCGCACTCTATAGTCTTTTGCTTCAAGTCTTCTTCATTAATGCTTTGACTTTCTTTCTTCTTTATCTTATCACCAAGTTCCTTTCTCTTATCCCTTGATTTGTTCAAGCAGTCTTTCAATATTTCAATGTATTCCTCAACATCTTTAATATTTGGTTTCAATTTCCGGTTCTCATCTTGTGCATGATTAAGATCTTAAAGATCAATGACTAGCTATTGCCTAAGATTACTAGAATCTATTTATTCACCTTCCCAAATCAATCTCAAGTTGTTAGGCTTCTTTAGAGGAACAAGGCTCTGGTAGCAATTGTTGGAGCCAATGAAAATCGAGAGGAGGGGTGAATCAGTGTTCTGCTTTTTTATCTTTGTCAACCTGATCTTTAAACCACTTAATGCATATGAAAAGAAGTAAAGTACAAAAATACAAAGAAAAGATCAACAACAACATAACACCAAGATTTTTTACTTGGAAACCCAGTTAAGGGAAAAAACATGGTGCAATTTAAACCCCAAATATTCTTGGCAATTGACACTCATTGGAATAATTTTGTTGTCATTGATGGCAACAAGATTAGATGGAAGTCACATACTGACATTAGGAGGCATTTATAGGTAGACACCAGCATTGAGCATCCAGGGTTAGAACCGACACTGACACCGACACCGACACCAGCATCCAATACTTCAGGGAAGCCCACATCAAGGAAGTTTAATTTGTAAAATATTTTTGTATTTATTGTATTTGGCTGATATTGTATATCTTTTTGTATTGTAAGGCGACATAAAGTATATTACTTGTAAAGGGTATATAGGTCAGTTTGTTAGGTCATTATAAAAA
Organism: Cryptomeria japonica; assembly: GCF_030272615.1. Classification (NCBI taxonomy): domain Eukaryota; kingdom Viridiplantae; phylum Streptophyta; class Pinopsida; order Cupressales; family Cupressaceae; genus Cryptomeria; species Cryptomeria japonica. The sequence goes on from NC_081413.1 coordinate 661,427,575, forward strand.
TATATAGAACATGTCGATGAGATTGTGGATTATAACAGAATAGGATTATGGAATGTGAAGATCATTTGTATGCGAATGTTGTATCATGCAATGATTTGTAGATGTTTGTAAGACATTTGTTGGAGGTAAGGAGATATTGATAGTAGTATTCATGGTTTATAAACTAGTACAGAGAAGAGCTATAACCAGAACTCTTTTTGGCATAAGAGATGTATTTTGTAAGTTCATTACCATTTTTTTGCTTCAGTAGAAGCTTGTAGTCAGTGAGACTCTTTAGTGATGAGCAGTGTGCTCTAGGAAGTGTGGCTTCCTGCATGTGTAGGCTCCCTCTTTATGCAATATCTTTCATATGGCCAGTGAATTGATATTGTGGGTCACAAATCCCATCATTGTTTTTCCTCTTTGAGGTTTTCCACATCTAAATTCTCTATATTATGGTGTTCATTCATGTGTATGGTTTATTTACCGGTTTATGTGTGTATGGTATAAAAGAATAAAATCTTATCTTACCAACAAAACATTGATTTACCCCCCTCTTAGTGTTTTGTGATCCCAACAATTCATATTAGAGGCTGGTACCTTGGAGGAACTTTAACAGCTTGAGGAAGATCCTGGAACTAAAATCTTTAGGCATGGCTATGGAAAAGCACCTTGAGATGGCTCTTGAGGATTATGATGTTGAAAGCATGAAGAACTTGAAACTGCAAGATGAACTAAATTCTGCAAATGAATTCATTCTTGTCCTACAAAAAAGGTTATCATCAGCTCAAGCTAGGAGGAAGGAACTTTAACAAAAATAGGATGATGATAATGCACTCAAGGAACATTGTCAGAAACTAAGTCAAGAAAATATGCTCATGCAAAATGAAATGCAAGACCTGACCATGAGGATGTCAAAGGATATTGAAGACAGAAAGATGAAAGAAGAAAATCTTGCTACATCTCTGAAGAACAAATCTGAAGAATGTGATAGATTGTCTCATAAGAATCACATGCTAAAAACCAGTTTGGTGCAATCCCAGAATAATGAATATGAACTTGAAAGACAAGTAACATCTCTGAGAGATGATATGACTACTGCAAGTGAGTACAAAGAAAACTTTAGGATTAGTGTTGCACAATTAGATGACTTATTGAAAATACAAAGGCTGAGTGATGATTTTAGAGGACTTTGATTTGTGCAAGGTGAAAGCTCTAGTACTGCAAATCAGACAATCGGTGTGTAGAACTCATCAGAACAAAGAAAACTGGTAAGGCAATCTAGTGCTTATAAATTAAATGGTAGATGTTTTGTTTGTAATAAATTTGGGCATATGGCTAAACAATGTAGAAATAGAGCAAATCAAAACTAGAATTTTGTTCCTAGTCAATGCACAAATTATAAGAAATATGGTCATAAGTCAGAAGACTACATAATGAATGTTAAATGTCATGCATGTGGAAATTTTTGGCATTTGGCTAATCATTGTAGGTCAAGGAATGACACTGGATATGTCAAAGCAATTCAAAAGAACAATGTTACATGTTATGCATGCAACAAAATAGGTCATATTGCTAAGTACTATAAAAGCAAGACTCAACTAGTTAGCAATAATCAAGCAAATGAGAAAGGAAAGGAGAAGGTAGATGAAATACAACATGATCATACCAAGAGATGGGTTAGAAAATATAAAGGACCAAGTGGAGATGCAACAACACCGATAACTCCACAGTAGAACAGAGCATTCCTCCACCGATAGGAAATTCCACTAGTAACTAAGGCATAATCCTTAAGGGCTGGTAAACTCATTGCAAATCTTGCGAATTCCCTGAAGGAAATCTGAAGAGATATTGAAGAGATCTAGATAGTTATGTTCATCATTGATGAAGGTTTACCCGACATAAGATTGTGAAACCGCTATCTGGTAGGGTAGATCGCGAAGCATTTGTGACAGAGAAAGATTAGGGTTTATTCATAGATAAGAGGGGAAAATGGATTCATTTTCACTCACCCAGCATTCAAGCATTCAGAGTGAAGAAAAGGCAAATTTCAGGTGATTAAGAGTGGGAAAAGGTAATCTATAGAGATTTCCACTAGTTATCTAAGAAGCACTCAATCCTCCATCCGACATTCACTTTCAGGTATTCTTCGAAATGGCATCCAGATCTTTAGCTCCTAATTTCATTGCAAATCCCATTGTTGTCGAAGTCAAGGATATGATGAGACCCATCTTCAAGGAGGTTCCCCTAATATCTATGAAGGAAGACTCTGTGGGAGCATTCTCTAGGGTTCCTGACAACATGATGTATGTTGAAGATGTAAAGGTATACATTCACTGGACCTTGGAGGATCTAGGCACAAAGGAAATCAAAGGCATGTATCAATTGGTGATATTGGGAAGTTCTGGAACCATCAAGCTAAATACAAAGCCATTGGGGATCTAGGGTTAACTTGTTAGGATTCCCAAAGATACAAAGAGGGGGGGTGAATCGGCATCTGACCGGTAAAAGAACTTTCTTAAATTATAACATGAAAAGCATTTCAAAACTGTGTACCAGTAAACCAAAATTAATGCACTAAATAAGAACAACAACCACAACATGAAAGACACACTATAACACAGTATTTTTAACGGGGAAACCCGATGTGGGAAAAAACTCAGTGGGATTTGTGACCCATAATATTCACTTATTGGCCATTAAGAGAATATTACTATTTACAATAGGGGACTCCACATGCAGGAAGGCCAAGTGCCTAGAGCTCACTGCTCAGTTACAAAAGAAGTCTCACTGACTTACAAAATTGGATTATACAAATCCAATGTCATGTACTACCTCAAATCAACATCTACCATGCCAGGTTCAGTACCAGTTTAAGCTCTACGATATACATAAACCCTTATCCAATATGTTCCTTACAATTCACATATTAGGTCTGCATTAATCCTTCCATCTATATATCTCCTAAATATTCTACAAGATCTCATACTTATATGAGTCATATTACAATCTGTCATGTCGGCTTACAAAAAGATTTTACAATTAAATACAAAATATATTTAAACAAAATTCTTGTCGGCCAGGTTGCCGGTAATCTCTCTTTTCGGTGCCGGTAATCTTTCTATTTGGTGCTGGTAATCTTTCTATTTGGTGTCGGTAATCTTTCTATTTGGTGTAGTGTCTATCGGTGTCGGGACTTGCCGATATCACATGATTGTAAGGTTGCCATCAATAACAATACCTTCAATCATGTACAATTTCTCATTGGAGTGTGCATTTGCCAACAATCTCCCCCTTTGGCATTGATGGCAACACCCATGAGAAAAATCAAAACTATATAAAAAATGTTATCCAAGATTGATTTGCCAAAATTGTCTTACCAAAACTGTGTGCTCCCCCTGAGCAGATGATCTCCTGTGTCATTTGGATTTTTCTCTTCTCTACTACTCCCCCTTTGACATCAATGACAAAGGTTGTCAAAGTGTCAACTGAGTGTAGTTTTAGCTTGATCCTTGTAACTAGTTGGTTACAATCTAGAAAAGGTCTACCAATACCAAATTTAGGCTCTCAGTGAACTTGTCACTATCCTTCAATGCAACTTCTGTTCTTTGAATTGTACTAGTGAGGTGATGCATTTTCTCTTCCAGTGTCTTTAGTCCTTGAACTAGTGCCTCAGAGATCTCTTTACTCAAAGAGATGAGGTAGTCCAATTTGGGACTAAGTCTACATTTAAGATCTTTTGCCTTTTCTTTTATTATTTCCTTCTATTTTCCAATTTTTCTAGTTTTTCCTCAAAATCTGCTATTTCTTGCTCTATAACTGATAATGGTTTAGATGAACCAATGAGATTATCAGCTATATCATCAATCTCTTTTTGTACTTTACTGATCTCCTTGTCTATATCTATTTTCAAAATATTGGTCTTACATGTGTCTTTATACAATTCTTTAAACTTCATTATTGTTTTGTTTAGTGCCAGTAAAAGGGTATCAATTTATCCTATGCACTTCTTTATTGTCTCATAAAAGAATTTTTCTTTTTCTTTTTCCATTTTCTCTTTGAATGTTTTTTCATTTATCTGATCAACTGTCAAAATGTTAGTGGTGATAAACTTAGACAATGTGTCCAGTTGATTTATAGAATCTTTATTTTCCACATTGCACTTAGGTGCTATCAATTTTAGAATTGGAATTGTATCATCAATAGCCTTAAAGGCTTCTGCACTGCATTCTCTTATTTTCTTAATAGAATCCAATAAAACTTTTTGTCATGTTTGTTGGTCTGAATTCTGTCATGGAAGAAGCAGATGATTGTCCAACAACCTTAACAATCTGCATGTCGCCGGTGTGAGTAACCTCTTTGTTTGTGTTGACCTCTCGTAGTCAATTTGTGTTTCCATTTCTACTAGCAAAGGATTGGGTTTCTCAATTGTTGCCGGTGGCACTGTCTCTGCATGAAACTGTACCTCAACCTATTTCTATTCCTGTTTCTCAATCTATGCCTCAAAGGGTTTCTCTGTTCTCTCTACTGCTGGTTTTTCTAATGAAGTCTTAGTATGCACTACTGGTTTCTCAGTATGCACTGCTAGTTTCTCAGTTGGTTTGTCAGTATGTTTCTCTAACTTAGTGGCCACATCTTTTTTCTTATCTTGAGTGGTCTCTTTATCCACCACAATGTTTACCTCTTGGGTGTATATATTCATAGTGTACAATATTTCTGACTCAGGATTTGTATCCTCTTGAGAAGTCTCCATACTCTCAGTTGCCAGTTGTTTGTCAATAGTATGTGCCGATGGAGTATCAGAAGTAGGTGGGGACAAGTTATTAGTTATCTTTAGGCGTGGAGGTCCACCTACCTTACCTTTACCCTTATCCTTGTCCTTTTGGTATACCCTGATGGTCTTAGGTCTTTTAAGTTATTCTTGTTTCTCCTTTTCAACAAAGAATATGTCCCATTTATCTACAGTGTCTTCTTAAATTTCATTAACTCTTCCTACCATAAGTGCAACATGTCGGTGACCGGTTGAAAATACTGTCTGGTTGGCCTCACTGATTAATTCATCTATTTGATCAGGTGATTTTACTGGGTGCATTGCAAGTAATTTTTCAATTTGTATCTTCTTGTCAAGTTCCATTATTGCAATTCTCCTTCCATCAAGTCTTCTATATAGTTCACTGGGTAAATCATCTACTACTTCAATCAAAAATTTCTTGTAAATATCCAAGTGTAAAATTACACTATTTTCTATGCTCTCCTTCTCTTCTTTGTTAAGAGTATTGTACAGTTTGCTAATGTTTGATAGATTACCATCTTCACTTATGTCACTCTACAGTTTGTCAAGTGGACTATCAACTTGCTTAACCTTTCTTTTCTTGGGTGTCAGTTTCTTTGCCAGAGGCCTAACTGCCTATTATTTCTATCTGGTTTTCTCTGGTGTAGGAGAAGGTGTCGGTGGGGTTTTTCTTTTCCTTTCTACCCTTTTGAATTCGGTCGATATATCACTTTCAGAAGAAGTTGCAATAGGTGAAAGATGAGCTTCCGGTTGAAGTCCTTCCAACTAACTTTCCTTGATACCAGTTTTGCTCTAAACATCTTCTATGATAGCTTTTGCTTGTCTTGTACCTTTCCTCATTATCTATTAAGTTTTCTTAACTCTTTTCTGTGATTGAATGCCACTCTCAATTGTTTCAGCATTGCCAAAGAATTTCTCATCTAGTTTCCTTGGTGCCTCAAGTAGAGCTTTTGCATATGTCTCAATTATGTTCTCATCATTTTCATATCCCATTTTGGTTACCTAAATAGTCCTTGGGACAACTGCTTCCATCTAGATTTCATCTTTCTTTACCACAAACCATATGTCATCTTTGTATTTGTCAACAATTGCTTGGGAAAACCTTGTTATAGATTTCATTTTTGCCTTAAATGCTTGGAAATATTCATTGATGTTCTTATCTCTTCTTTCTCCCATGTTATTTAGTATGTTTAATAGTTGTTTTCCTACCTATATATCAAATCCAAAGTCTTTTCTGCCAATACCAGGTACTTCCTTGCTGATATAAAACATTAAGCTTACAAGTAAGTTGCCAAATTTGAAGGTTCCCTTCTTGTCACCTTTTATTTTCTTTAGGTTTTCTATTAGTTCATCTTTCAGCCATTCACAGATATCAATCTTAGCATTGTTGTTCACTAAGTCATAAGCACTTTTAATACACAAGCTAGAGTCTGAGTTTAGTCTATTTGTATGAGTCGCTTTGTAGCCAAGTACCATGCTAATAAATTTGACATTTTCATCCTTAACATCATTGACTCTAAGTGATCTCTTGTCAAAAGTTGCACCAGTTAGGGTCATCACAGTGTCATTAGAGACCTTATTAGTTTTGTCAGGCCTGCTACCAGTGGAGTATAAGCCTATCACTGCCCTAACTACCTCTTTCATGATCTTATGAATTGAATTCAACCAAAATAGTTCTCCATGCACTCTACTTAGCACAATCTGTAGTACCCCTGCCCTAATCAATTTCTAATCTCGGTTTGACCTAAGTTAGTTTATCATATTATAGTGTTATAGTCAGATGTTTTGATTTTAGTGCATACCCGTTAATGTGGTTTTCGCACCAGTTTGTATGCAAGTTTATTAGTTTTCCTATTTTGTGTTATTATCTCGGGCTAATGCTTTCATTAAATTTATGTATGTATGCATGTTTGACTCTTCGTTGCAGGAGATTTCAGGTACAATATTGCATGTGTGCGAGGTTCGTCTCCGCCTGAATTTGTAGGTTTGAGTGTACCTCTTTGGTTCTTATATTTTGGATTAAGTGGTCATAAGATCCTCATTTGACCATAGTCATGCTCAAGTGAGCATCGTCAGTCATCATTGGTATTCCCTTTGGTTGGGTTTGCAGGTCGTCTATCCGTTTGGCTTCTTGGGTTGCGTTTTTTGTGTGTATGGTTAAATTGAGTAATTAGACCTTAGTATTTAATGTGATTAAATATGTGTTTGTGCATTAAAGATTAATGAACTAAATTAAACAGGGTTTCTTTATGCGATTATCATTAATTTGAATTGCTCGATTTAAATTAGTAGCAAGTTCAATTAAATGGTTGATTTTAATGTCAAATTATTATGTTTATGATGTTAGAAAAGAAAGATTTAAATTTAATTAAAATAGAATTACATTTATCTTCTTGGCATTTTGGAAATAGAAAGGTTAATTTCAGTTGTTTGAGAAAATCAATTTTAAATTCAAAAGCAAATTTAATTTATTGATATAGTTTAAAAGTGATTTTTGAGATTTATTTGAAATAAAATATTTTTAATTCCAAAACTAAATTTTTGGTCAAACTTATCCCATTTAACCTAGGTTTGAAAATTATTATGGGAGATTGATTTTTTTGGAAAAATATTTTTGGATGGAAAAATTTGGGGGTTTTGGAAGGAGAAGGATTTCTTGAGTTGCAGGCTGGGGCTCTCCGTTAGATCTTCTCCATGAATGCTTGTTGAGGTAGGAATTTTGTTTATCAATTTGGTTAATTGTTTAAATTAAAAAAGAAAAAGGACTTGGATGTTCTTCGTACAGTTTTGGGTTAATTCCTCCATTGATTGCGCTCAAGGTTGTGAATTATAGTGGAAATTAGTTAAGATTGACTGGTTGCTTGAATTTTTGTATGGAAAATGAGCTTCCTTATGCCCAAAAAGTTTGTTTATTTTGGAGGGTTATTCAACAAATTCAGGTAATTTTGAAAACCTCTATCATTCTGAAAATTTTATTTTACGTCTCATTATGAGACTATTTTAAAAATGGGGGTTTGTGTTTTTGAAAAAGAAAAGTATAAAATAAGTATATTATTAAAAAAATTTATTTTAATGTAAATCAAAATTTATTTGTTTAAAAAAAAAATGAAAATATTTTCATTGGGGTTGGATAGTGGGGAGCGGAGGCTCTACCCACACCTCCTCCCCCCTACATAGGTCTGTGACTGGCGACGGCCGCAGCTAGCTGCGACCCCCGCGGTGGCACCACTCATGGCTAGGGCACGACCTCCCAACCCCCACATAAGGGAGGTGGGCTCAGCCGCCCTCGCCGCCCCCCCTTTATTTTATATTTTTTTCTTTTAAAAAAAACGTGGTTTCTTTTATATATTTTTTTAAATATAAAAAATATATATATAATAATTTAATATTATAATAAATGTATTTTTAATTAAGTTTTTTTTAATTGTGATTAATTTTTCATTAAGTAATAAATTATTATTAATTTGTTATTAATTATTTGTATAATGGAAAATATACATTAATTAATATTCAAATTCTATTTTATTATTAATGAATATTTTTCTAATTAAATACTGGATTTGTTAATATTGGTTTTTAATTATTAATTTGTTATATTTTATTATTCGCAGATTAAAATAGATATAGATTAATTAATAGTTAATTTTGGTATTTTTCTTCATGTGCGCAAGGAAATAATCTATTAATTTGGGAATGGACTATTTATATTTGGTTCCTTTTAATATATATTTCCTTGATCTATATAGTGTAACTTGGTTCAGGAAAAGATGAATTTGGAGGAATTATTTTTGAACCAGTATGACAATGATGTTTTAATTGAAGATTAAATATCTTATTTAGGTTGTTAATGGTTGTTTAATTATATTCATGTGAAATTGGTTTAAGAACTCATAATGGTGTATTTATGTATGTTCGATGCTTATGAACCTTAGAGAGTTGGAAAACCAAGAACAACTGGTACCTAGATGAGGTAGATAACTACAATCAAACTTAGATCATTTAGAAGACTTGATCGACATTTAATGTTTAAATCAATTCGGAAAAGATGGTATATGTTGGTTATTGCTTATGTGAGTTTAATTTCTGTATTCGCTTTTGCTTAAGTAATGGAAAGCCTTGCTTTGTTTGATTGGACCCTATCGTATGGTTGATTTATGTATCTGTTTCTGTCCTCGGTCTTGAGTTGACTGTTATTTTGTTGTGGTGTTGTATTGGTCATATCCTTTATGTCGGTGTCGAATGATGATTTGTGGTTGACCATAGTTGGTCAGGTCTCCAGTTAGAGTACTGTCAGTAAATGTACCTCTATTGAGTCATTTTTTGACCAAATAATTATTCCCTCCTTTTTGAACACCGTTTGCTTGATCATGTGTGTTCCTTGGTTTCTGAGGTCGCTTGAGTATAGTCTAGCTTCGTATGGGAAAGTGGCTTTTAATTGGGGGACGCGCCCAAAGTGGCTACTGGGTAACCCATCGAAAGTGAGTCTAATAAGTGATAACCTAATAGTAGATTAGAATGTTAATCTCTAAGTAAGATAATTGTGCCTCACACATGGGACGAGTGCTAACACAGACTCGACATGCTGTGAGAAGGCCTGAAATGGCAAACCATCATCCTTGTCTTCACGAAAAGATGTGTGGGTCCACATGAGGCTTGGATGGGCTAGAGGTTCGGATTAGGTTGCCAGGGTAACCTAGTGCTTGGGGCCAGAACCTATGAAGACCTTCCATGGTAACCATACCAGGTTGTGTGATGACACTTGTCCCTACGTTTGCTAGTGTGTGGTTATATGGTCTTGATAGGAGCACCTTTTGTGGAGTCATCATGTTGCTTATGCCCTTGTGAGTACCTAGGCTATACCTTGGGTTGCGATGATTCAATTTTGTGGATGCTCTAGTGGACCTTTGTATTTGCTTCGTTTATGTTTAGCTGGATCCTTTCCTTTTCAGGGATCATTTATGTATTTATTGACCGATGTGATCGTTTGTATATTGGTTATGTTTTGTCTTGATGGCAGGATTGTAAATAATGAGAACCTCATGTATTCTTAACTTTTTTTTAATTTATCGGAGGGGTCTTGCAGTTGAGCAGACCCAGAGATGTAGCCCTTTAGGGGTGAACTTTGAGATCATCTTGGTGTTATGTGATGCTTTTGTTCTTATTTTTCATGTTTAGTGTTAGCATGTATGAATGACATTTTGATAGAATGTATAACTGGATAAGATGAAATTAATTTTAAAATGCATGTATGCAGTCCTCTCTTGAATGCAATAAATTTTATCATGAAAGAGTGTAGCTTAGGATAATGGATTATACTCAATCATTGTTAATAAAATTAAGTATACATGGAAATAACTCATTAGTATATGATGAAATTAAAATGTGTTATTAAATTAGATGCATGACTTATATTTTAATGAAAAGTTTGAATGAAGGGTATAGATAAATCTTAATAGATGAACCTTATATTGTGATCTATATTTTCATCTATCTAAAAGAAATTATCCTTGTTTAAGAATTATCTCATTATAAGATAATCAACTTATTGGATTTACTAGTGTGAGTTAAGTTAAATGTGTAATTAAGTAATCACATTGGGAAACTCTTTAGGTGTTAGTTGATGTCTTCCGTTGTGTAATCTGAACTTTGATATCTTGTTGTTTCTTAATGTTGTGTAACTTTTAAAAAATAAATTATTGCACTCTATTCTTGTGTTTTAGCTTTATCCCTTCGGGGTTTCTTGACAGGGCATTACACAATCCTTATAACATCCTTGGGAAAATTTGGAATACTAAGGATTTTAGTAAAACCTAGGGTTTCCACTATCTTATGTTCCGATTTGATGTTTCCAGAGTCATCACATAAAATAGTCTGATACATATTCTTGATTTCTTCATCTCCTAGTTCTTCTATGTGACAATGTATGCACATTCTAGGGTCTTCAGCATACACTAATCCTTTAGGAATTTGAGAGAATGCCCCTAAGGTATCATCTTTCTTTGTAATGTCGGGAATGATCTTAAACATGGGTTGAGGGCGTTTAACTTCTTCTACAATAATAGGGTTTGCATTGAATTCAGGAACCGAGGAGGATGCCATGGTTATAAATGTTGGCATATGGTTAAAATATGTTGACATGATGTTATTATATGCTATCATTGATGTCAATATGCTGAAGAGTGAACTGATACTATGCTGAAGAGTGAACCGGTAATATGCTGAAGAGTGAACCAGTAATATGCTGAAGAGTAAACTGGTTTATTAAAGATAAGCAATTGGAACAAAGAACCGGTATGATGTTGTGAACCGGTATATGTGAAATAGTGAACTGGTACATTGTAACATGAACCGGTATATGGAAGGTTTTGTATCAAGGTTTCATATGGTATGACTACCGGTTGGTAGTCTTAGCCTCAGGGTTTCCAGTTGAAGTGTTCCATGCCTATGTGATTCAACCGATGACATTGTGTGTTGTGCTAGCATTGTAATAAAGAATAGATCATGTTGCCACATCAGCTCTATGCGGGTGAAGGATCTTGCATGAAGGAGATTGATCCTATCTACCTCGGGAATGTGCGAAGTCTCTACAAATGGTGGACAATGCATGATTGGTTATTGCCTCCTAGATGCAGTGAAGAACGAATGATGGAGAATGTCTTGAGATCTGTTCAAGACCATTGTAGTCAAAGCAAAGTGTTCAATGGTTAGGATTGAATTGACTAAATTGCTTAACCTAAATATTTAGGGTTTAGGGTTTATGTTGTCGACCTATTTGTTTTCTATAAGGTCAATGTTGTTTTTCATGGGGAGGGTGTTGGAAAATGTTGTGTGTCTAAGTGCAAAGATATGTGATTCTTGCCAGACCGGATATGATAATAGATACCTGCAAAGTATGAGTATAGAAGGAGGGAACTAAAGTGGATCTCCATTGGCATTCAGTGCTATTACTAGATCATTGTAATACCTATTGATCTCTAACCATTTCAATAGTTGGAAAATCCCTTAACAGGGTAGCTTTAACTAGCTTGCTATAAATCCTTTAACAGGGTGACTCAAAGCCAATGATTTCTTAAATTCCTCTAACAGGGTAACCATTAACATGGTTTAACCCCTAACCGTGTATTCTAGCCATCCCTTAATTAGGTGATCCCTAATAGGATTGGTTCCTAACAAAACCTATTGTAACAATTTTTAACCGGACTAGGCTCCTAATAGTGCAGACTTCTAAAGAGTTCAAGAACAACTTGTGGGTATTCATCTCCACTGTGGTTTTTCCCAGTTGGGTTTCCACGTGAAAAATATGTGTGTCATATGTGATGTCTTTTTCATGTGATGCTCTGTTGTTTTCTATCAAGTGGTGAATCACGTTGATCTAGCAAGTTATTTTATTTCTGATGGTAAATTACCTGTTTATGCACTAGGATAAAGTGGAAATGAGGGTGTAGGTTGTGTGGAAAGATAAGAGTTTTTGGTTTATATCTTTCATAGTCTCATTGTGCTTAAATAGTAGTAATCTAGTTTAAGACCGGTGTTGGTGATTGCCAGTCAAGTTTACTGCTTGCAGTCAAACCGGTTTAGGAAATGTTTTTGTGCTTGTACTGATTCACCCCCCCCCTCTTAGTACTGTTTGGTACTCACTGTTCATCATTAAGTTATCAATTGTTATCAAAGCATCCTCCAAGTCCTCTTTGTTGTAAGCTTAACTACTTGAGGAAAAGATCCCACTCTAATGATGAGGAGGGAGGGTCCAAAGTTCAACAGAGACAATTTTAAAATATGGAAGGTTAGAATGAAGATATACATCAGAAGCATGGGTGCTCAACATTGGAGCTATGTTGATAATGCTTATGTTATCCCTACCAACACTCTCATTGATGATCAAAAGAGAGAGATTCAGGAGAATAGGCAAGTTATGGAAGGCTTAATTAGCAGTTTATCTGACATTGAGTTTATTGATGAGCATTTGAAACAAGCTAAGGAAGAAAGTCTTAGGGGGAAGTTTGAAGACATGCGGATGGTTGAAGGAGAGACCATTCAACAATATGGAATAAGAATGAAAACTATTGTTGGAGACATCAAGAGGGCAGGAGGCAAAATTGATGATTCCACTATTGTTAGCAAAGTCTTGAGATCCTTATTACTGGTCTATGCAATAAGGGTTGCTTCTATTTAGGAGTTGAGGTCAATAGATAATACTAAGGTATCTGTAGACTCCATCATTGCAAATTTGATAGCCTATGAGCTAAATAGTTTTGATGGCAATATTCAGAAGACTGACTCAACCTTTAGAGAATCTGATGCACCATCTAGAAAAGGAAAAGAAGCAAGCACTAGTGGTGAACCAAGACAGAGTAGAGAAATGGATGATGAGGAGATCCTGATGGAATTTGAAGCTCTTCTTTCCAAGAGACTTCCTAAAGGAACTAGTAAATACAGAGGTAAGCTCCCTTTGAGATGCTTTTCTTGTAACCAGATAGGACACATTGTTGTAAATTGTCCTAATGGTAATAACAAGGACAAATCGAAAAGGTTCAAGAAATTCAAAGGAGAAAACCAGAGAAACTATTTTGTAGCAGTTGATGAAGGTGTCACTGATGAGGAATCAGAAGATGAAGAAAACAAAGATATTGTGTTTGTTGCAGTCAAGGAAGATGTGTCAGGCAAGAAGGCTCTTGTCTCTCACTTTGATAATTCCAATGAGTGGATTATTAACAATGGTTGCTCTCATCATATGACTGGTGATCAGAGTAAGTTTCTATCTCTGGAAGATTATGATGGTGGTGTTGTCCATTTTGGTAATGATGCACCTTGTATGGTCAAAGGCAGAGGGTCTATCTCTATAAATGGAAAGAGCAGTGCTAACAATGTGTATTGGGTAGAAGGTCTCAGACACAACCTATTGAGTGTTGCCCAACTGAATGGTAATGGACTCACTTTGGAATTCAAAAATGGAGTGTACAAAATCAAAGGAAAAAGTGGTGAACTGATGGCTTCCAGTATGCAGACCAAAGGTAACCTATTTCAGCTAAATGCTAATGTCAGTACATGTCTTATGGGTAATTTTGAGGATAGCTGGATATGGCATAGGAGACTCTGCCCATGTAAACTTTGACAATATTGTGAAGGCCAGTAAGATCAAGGTAGTTAGAGGATTGCCTATGTTGAGAAAACCAAAAAATCCTTTGTGCAGAGAGTGTCAACTGGGCAAAATTTCTTCCTCAACTTTTAAAGGTAAATCTTTCATTGTAGATAATTTACTTGATCTTGTGCATACTGATTTGTGTGGTCCTATTAAAACTAGGAGTGTGTAGGGAGATACGTATTTTATGATTCTTATAGATGATTTGTCAAGAATGATGTGGGTCACATTCTTGAAGGACAAGTCTGAAGCCTTTGGAAAATTCAAAGCTTTCAGAGCACTGGTAGAAAAGGAAAGTGGTAGAAGAATCAAATGCCTTAGAACTGATCAAGGAGGGGAATTCACTTCCGGTGAATTCAACAAATATTGTGAAGAGAATGGCATCAAGAGGCAACTATTTGCCCCCCAAACTCCACAATAGAATGGCTTAGCAGAGAGGAACAACCGGACTGTGGTTGAAGTGGCTAGAACTATGTTGATCCAAGGAAATGTTGCTCACACCTTTTGGAGAGAAGTGGTGAGCACTATAGTCTACACAATGAACTGGGTACTCATCAAGAAAGGAAAGGATAAAACTCCTTATGAGTACTAGACTGGTAATGCTAGTAGTATGCTACTTTGGAGTGTTTGGTAGTAAATGTTATATCAAGAGGAGTGAACGTCAGAGCAAGTTTAATGCTAAATGTGATGAGGGAATATTCCTAGGGTATTCCACCAAGAGAAAAGCTCTCAAATGTTTCAACAATAAGACTCAGAGAATTGTTGAAAGCATCAATGTTAGAGTTGATGAAACCTCTGAGAAAGCTGAGGAAACCGGTAGTGAGAAAGTAGGAGATGAACTGGTGGTAACCTTCTGGGAATCGGTTGCAAAACAACCAAGCACCAGTAATAGTGCTCTAGCACTGGTGGATGCTGATGGTGATGATGATGAGGATGAAGAAGAAAAGAAAGAGGAAACAATTAAGAACATTCCTCAGTATGTAAAGCTGAATTATGATCCAAAGCAGATCATAGGAGACAAGGATGCAAGAATTCTTACGAGAAGAAAGATCAAAGAAAAATATTGCATGATCTCTAAATTTGAGCCTAAAACATTTAGAGAGGCACATAAAGATGAAGACTGGATCAAGGCAATGGAAGAGGAACTTGACTAGATAGAAAAGAATGGTACATGGTCATTGGTACCTAGACTGGAGCATAAAAATGTCACTGGCACCAAATGGGTTTTTAGAAATAAGTTGAATGAAGATGGCTCAGTGGTTAGAAACAAAGCCAGGTTGGTGTGTAAAGGATATTCCCAAGAAGAAGGAGAAGACTATGGAGAAACCTTTGCTCCAGTAGCCAGATTGGAAGGAGTTTGTATGCTTCTTGCATATGAAGCATTCAAGGGATTCAAGGTATATCAAATTATGTAAAGTCTGCATTTCTGAATGGAATACTAGAATAGGAGGTGTATATAGAGCAACCAGATGGGTTTTTGCTATCAGAATACAATGACATGGTGTGTAGGCTACATAAGGACTTGTATGGACTAAAACAGGCACCGAGAGCATGGTATGAACTCTTGCACTCCCATCTTGTGAAGATTGGTTTTGAGAGAACAAGTGAGGATAGTAATATCTACCTGAAGTCAAAAGGAGATCAGATTCTGATCTGTGAGATATTTGTTGATGACATTATCTTTGGAGGAGATGACAAGATGAGTCATGACTTTGCAGATGAGATGAAAAAGGAGTTTGAGATGTTAGTTATAGGGGAGATTAAGTTCTTCATTAGACTACAGATTCAACAAATGAAAGATGGAATTTTTATTACTTAGTCCAAGTATGTCAAAGAGGTGTTGAGGACCTTTGGCATGGAAGACAACAAACCAGTTGGTACACCAATGGTGACCGGTTGTAAACTATCAAAAAAGGATGACTCAGCATTGGTAAATGAGAAGGATTACCGATCAATGATTGGATGTTGTATTGTGTAGTGCATAGTAGACCAGACTTTGCTCATGTAGTGGGGATTACCGCTTGGTTCTAGAAAAGCCCAAGAGAATCCCACTTGGTAGCAGTCAAGTAGATTCTGAGATATCTGAAGGGAACTATTGACTATGGATTATGATATCCATACAATAATGATTTCAACCTAAAAGTGTTTACAGATGCTGACTAGGCTGGTAATGTGGACGACCGGAAGAGCACAACCGGTGGTGCATTCTTTCTTGGTGGAAGAGTAGTCTCATGGATGAGTAAGAAACAGAGCTGTATCTCTTAGTCTACAGCAGAAGTGGAGTATGTTGTAGCATTTATGAACAACACCTAGACAATTTGGATGAAGCATGTATCAAATGGCTTCAAAGTTCTTGTATCTGAGCTGGTAAGTATATTGTATGACAATACAAGTGCAATTAACATCTCCAAGAATTTGGTTTTACATGCTAGAACCAAGCACTTTGAGCTTAAGTATCATTTCTTAAGGGAAAAGGTTCAGAATAAAGAAGTAGTACTGGAACATGTTTTTAGTAAGGAGCAGTTAGCAGACATATTCACCAAGCCTCTACCGAAGGCTGCTTTTACTTATTTGAGAGGTGAATTAGGGGTGTTTACCCTTCAAGACGTGAACTAAAGGTGTGTGCTCCACATTAGTCAGGACTTACATTGATATATTTTTCCTAGCACTGGTGTGTTGAAGGATGCTACTCCTTAGGGGGAGCAACATAGTAGGTCATAGATGTTTATGCCTTCACTTTGGCATTGTTGTCAAAGGGGGAGAAGATGTGAAGTAGAGAAGATATCTGTAGTATTGGGAAAAGATGTAAAGCTCAGAGATATCTTTGTATATTGCCATTAGTGCCAAAGGGGGAGATTGTTGGCATATGTGCAGAGTATGTTGACATGATGATATTATATGTTGTCATTGATGTAAATATGTTGAAGAGTGAACTGATAATATGCTAAAGAGTGAACCAGTAATATGCTAAAGAGTGAACCAGTTTATTAAAGATAAGCAACTGGAATAAAGAACCGGTATGATGTTGTGAAGCGAAATATGTGAAACAGTGAACCGGTACATTGTAACATGAACCAGTATATGGAAGGTTTTGTATCAAGGTTTCATATGGTATGACTATCGGTTGGTAGTCTTAGCCTCAAGGTTTCCAGTTGAAGTGTTTTATGCCTATGTGATTCAACTGATGACATTGTGTGTTGTGCTAGCATTGTAATGAAGAATAGATTGTGTTGCCACATCATCTCTATGCATGTGAAGGATATTGCATGAAGGAGATTGATCCTATCTACCTTGGGAATGTGCGAAGTCTCTACAAATGGTGCAGAAAATGTGATGGGTTATTGCCTCCTAGATGCGGTGAAGAATGAACGATGGAGAATGTCTTGAGATCTGTTCAAGACCGTTGTATTCAAAGCAAAGTGTTCAATGGTCAGGATTGAACTGACTGAATTGCTTAACCTAAATATTTAGGGTTTAGGGTTTATGTTGCCGACCTATCTGTTTCCTATGAGGTTGATGTTGTTTTTCATGGGGAGGGTGTTGGTGAATGTTGTGAGTGTGTCTAAGTGCAAAGATACATGATTCTTGCCAGATTAGATATGAGAATAGATACCTATAGAGTATGAGTGCAGAAGGAAGAAACTGAAGTGGATCTGCATTGACATTGAGTGCTATTACCAGATCATTGTAATACCTTTTGATCTCTAACCATTTCAACAATTTGAAAATCCCTTAACAGGGTAGCTTTAACTAGCTTGTTGTAAACACTTTAACAGGGTGACTCAAAGCCATTAAGTTCTTAAAATCCTCTAAAAAGGTAACCTTTAACAGGGTTTAACCCCTAACTGAGTATTCTAGCCATCCCTTAATTGGGTGATCCCTAACAGGATCGGTTCCTAATAGAACCTATTGTAACAATCTTTAACCGTACTAGGCTCCTAACAGAGCAAACTTCTAAAGAGTTCAAGAGCAACTTGTGGGTATTCATCCCCACCATGGCTTTTCCCAGTTGGGTTTCCACATGAAAAATATGTGTGTCATATTTGATGTCTTTTTCATATGATGCTCTATTGTTTTCTATGAAGCAGTGAATCATGTTGATCTAGCAAGTTATTTTATTTTTGATGGTAGATTAATTGTTTATGCACTAGGATAAAGTGGAAATGAGGGTGTAGGTTATGTGGAAAGATAAGAGTTTCTGGTTTATATCTTTCATAGTCTCATTGTGCTTAACCGGTAGTAATCTGGTTTAAGACCAGTGTAAGTGAACGAAAAAGGAGCCAAAATACTTATTTTAAAATGTTATTTTCTTCTACTACCACATTTAATGCTTGCCGATTAAGTCACAAATCAACTCATCTACTAGTAAAGAAGTAATTCAACTTCTCACCATCAACCAAGGGTAAAATAGCATGTTTTTTCAATTTGTTGCTAAACCCCCAAATAATTTTCCTTCAGTTAGATGAAGAGTCTCCTACCGGTGGAGTGATATTCTATTCTGCGGGTGGAGGAGTATTCGCATCAACAATCTGATCTAACTTTCTCATCCATTGCTTTGAGAATTCTTGCTTTACCTCTTCAACCTTTTCTTTAGCTTTCAAGCTAGGTCCTTTTTTATTTGTCGGTGATGTCTTACTTCTACAAAATTTTGCAATATGTCCAATCTTTTTACAAGCATAACAAGTTCCATTTTTTTTCTGAATAGCTTTCCCATATCCTATGCCAGTATGTGTTATGTATTTGATTAGATAAGTGTCCAAATCTTCCACAAACATAACATCTTACATTCATTCTATAATTTTATGAATTATGACCAACTTTGTTGCATTTAGAACATTGACCGGTGGGTGTATTAGTGTTCTGATAATTTCTAGATCTACATTGATTTTCTCTATGACCATAATTGTTACAATTAAAGCATTTCCCATTAAATTTGTAAGCATTAGGTTGTCTTACTAGTTTTTGGTGATCATGATTGTTTGCAGTACCAGAGCTTACACCAACTTCAAAGCCAAGGCCATTTGTATTACCATTAGGTTTCTGATTCTTCAACATGTCATCAAGTTCTTCTGAACTTTTTTTGAATTTCTCCTTGTGTTGATTTGCAGTAGCCAATTCATTTTCCATGATTCCTTTCCATCTCATAAGTTTAGTTCTATCATTTTGTGTGTGCATCAAATCTATTTTTAACATATCATTTTCATGACTAAGTCTTGTGTTTTCATTTCTAGCATCATTCAATCTTCTAACCAGGTCATCTTCATTCTTCTTTCTATCTTCAATTTCTTTACAAAATCTCATAGAAATATCTTGCATCTCATTCTTCATTGTACTATTTTCTTGTCTTAGTTTGTTCACCTGATCATTGAGAGTTTCCTTTTCATCATCATCATTCTACATCTTTTCACAAAGTTCTCTTCTCTTGTTTTTTGAAATAGTGAGATTTTCTTGAAGTCCTTGAATTATATCCTATGCAGCCTTCAGATCATCTTCAAGTTTGATATTCTTCACCTTTTCTATATCAAAGTCTTAAATTGATAGTTCTGATACTAATTATTAAGTATAGATGCCAAGCTAACAAGATGAGGGGGGTTGAATCATACAAACTTAAACTTCCATAAAATCAATAGATTCAACCTCGGTAGCTTTAACAGATATATGTAACCAAAACTGTTATACATACAAACTCATAAACAGATAACATCACAACACATTCAACACTAGATTTAATGTGGAAACCCAAATAGGGAAAAACCACTATGGGATTTCGGACCCACTAAGAAATATACTCTTCTAGAGTATGCTCGGTTAAAAGAAAATCCTGTTAAAGATTACAAACACATTGCTAGATGTGACCTGGTTAAGGGATTTCCCACAGATCTGTTAGGATCTTCACCTTGTTAGAGGTGACCTTGTTAAAGGGTTTCAAACACTCAATCAGAATGTCACTATGCTAGAGGATTTACAAATAAGACTGTTAAGTCCACTCGGTTAAGAGATTTTCTGTCACTTACAAATAAATAACAGTAATGAGTATGTCTACAAATTTGCATCTAAAATGCTAAAGAAGATTCTTATTTGCTCAATACAATCTAGTCATAGGACTTATCTTGTCCCTCTGCTGGCTCCTTGCTCTATTATTCAAATAGGTCTTCAAGCTTTTGTGCTTGGTAATCACTATGTAGCATCCCTGTGCTTACACTTTCCTGCATACATTGTTTATCAACACTTCCTTATTTATAAACAATTTGCTAACCGCTTAATCTCTTTGATCACATTTCTCATGGTCAATCATAGCCATCAGATCTTCAATCCTGAGTAGGTTCAATGTATCCTTCAATCGGAAAACATTTTACCTTGCCTTGAAACTTTCATACATTTCTTGGAACTTGTGCTAGGGTATTGTGGTTCAATCTAAGCTGTAGATCTTCTTGTCGATCTTCCATTGCCATAGATCCTTAATAAACTTTATACATGTTGTATCAATCATTTAATCATAACCAGCTCATCAGCTTCCATCATTAAATAATGCATGTATAAATCCAATGCATTCTGTTATTACTCGGTTGCAACTCGGTAAATACTAAACTTCACTTGGTAGACATTCCGCCTTCATTAACCGATAGCGATAACCTTAGGGTTTACCGACTAGGTTCCTTAGGGTTTACTGACTAGGTTCCTTACTCGATAACATAGTATAGTATTAACCTTACAAACAATAGCATATGTAAGATATCAAAACAATATAAACAACATGATCTCATCATTGTCTAACTCGGTAATAGTTTCCCATTGAATAACTTATTCCTCCCTTTATTCATCACATTCTTTCTATTTCTTTTACTGACATCTTAATTCTCTTCAAAACATACTTCTTAAGATATGGCAACATCATACTAAATCAAAAAATCAATTTCTTGACATCAATGACAAAATAATATTGTGAAGGTAGTAAACATCCTTAATTAGTTATATCCATAATTATCAACAACCTTCTCAATATCCTAATTGAAATGCCAACAATCTCTTATTGTTTGTTATAATGCCAATAGAAATAGTTGTTTCCAATTGCTTTATCAAGTTTTCCATCTCTATCGGTGTCAGGATCTTCCTCAAGTTGTTAAGCTTTTGAAAATAGAGGACCAGGCTCTGATACCAATTGTTAGGATTCCCAAAGATACTGAGAGGGGGGGTGTGAATCATTATCTAATCGGTAAATGAACTTTCTTAAATTATAACATGAAAAGAATTTCAAAACTGTGTAACGGTAAACCAAAATTAATGTAGTAAATAAGAACAACAACCACAACATGAAAGATACACCATAACATAGTATTTTTAACGAGGAAACCCGGTGTGGGAAAAACCTCGGTGGGATTTGTGACCCACAATTTTCACTTACTAGCCAATAAGAGAATATTAATGTTTACAATAGGGGCATGCACATGCAGAAAGGCCAAGTGCCTAGAGCTCACTACTCAGTTACAAAAGAAGTCTTATTGACTTACAAAATTGGATTATACAAATCCAATATCATGTACTGCCTCAGATCAATATCTACTATGCCAAGTTTAGTACCGGTTTAAGCTCTGCAATATACATTAACCCTTATCCAATATCTGCCTTACAATTCGCATATTAGGTCTGCATTAATCCTTCCATCTATATGTCTCCTAAATTTTCTACAAGATCTCATACTTATGAGTCATATTACAATCCACCATGTTGGCTTACAAAAAGATTTTACAATTAAATACAAAATATATTTAAACAAAATTCCTATCGGCCAGGATGTCGGTAATCTCTCTTTTCGGTACTAGTAATCTTTCTATTTGGTGTAGTGTTTGCCAGTGCCAATACCTCTCGGTATCACATGATTGTAAGGTTTCCATCAATGACAATACCTTCAATCACGTACAATTTCTCATTGGAGTGTACATTTGCCAACATAACCAGTATCTTATACATACCATAATTCAAAGATGAGATCATTAGATACATTTTGAGTAGGGTTCATAATGAGTTCATCTGGCTAGATCGACCCTACATGATCACAAAGGAGGCTATTCAAGTAGTCAGCAGCTTACCCAAGGTCGATCAAGAACCTAGCAAGAAGATCTCTAACAAAGAGGTTGAGAAGCTCATCGATGCAACTCATGATAGAAGATCAATGAGGATCAACACAATCAATGACATAGATGTAAATTTTGCAAGCATGATAATCAGTTATAAGGTAACTCAATCTAGCCGATTGAATTCTGTTGCTAGTTCTTTCATCCATGATGCATATCACATGGTGAGGAATAATGGTAAATATGACTTGTGTGAATGGTTGAGGAGTGAATTGATTTTGAATTTTAGAATGATCAAGGGTGTTAAGAAAGGAACCTTTAGATTTGGAAATCTCATTGTTTGTTTGATGCTTTACTTCATAAATGAGCTACCTGGTCTAGGGAAGAAGCGTTGGGCTGATGACATACCGGTAGGTATGCAGATCAAGGAAGAAATCACTAGTTTTGGTACTGACAAAGATGAAAAACTTTGGGGTTATTTCAAAACATTTTAGGAAAATATGAGGTAGAGGGAGAGAATATCAAAGCATATTGTGGAGAAGTACTCCACTGATATTTGTTTCATGGTGCAGACCGATGAAACCCTCATGGAGGCAATAGAACCAAGGATCATATGGGTCACTGAGCTTTTATATGAGGTGGATGGTAACATTCTGGATCTCTATGCAAAAATGCTACTAGATGCTCCATTGGATGACAAAACCAAACACTTTGGCACGATAGATGAAAAGGCTCTTGAAGTCAACACTGGCTTCAACAGGAAGAAAAGAGAGAACAAAATATATAAGATGTTTGCATTTGTGCAAAATGTCATTCACAGGATAGGAACTGAAATGGGTTATGGATCCAAAGCGACATGAAAACCGGTAGCACAACCGACAGTGGCTAGTACTCCAGAAGTGAAGAAGCCTGAAACTTACATTTCTACCATCACTTTCGATTCTGATCTAGAGGATAATGAAACTCTAGCGTTCAGAAGGGTACAAAGGAAGAAAGTAGACCAACCACACATAGAGGAGAAAAAGGTGGAGCCAAGGAGGAAACTTGTTAGAAAGGTAAAAAAACCTACTGCACCCCCACCTCTGGCAAGGAAGCCTACACAAAAGAGAAAACCAATCACATCCACTCCGGTAATTGCCAACAAAAAGAAGAAGAGTGATGATGCTACTGAGTCTTGTAAGGCTAAAATGACCCGTGCTGAATTAATTGATAAAATTATAAAGGATGGAATTTTGAAAAATATATCTATTTACAATGAGATATTAGTGGATAATGAGCTAAATGAGATAGAAGATACAATCTTGTTGCACATAGATATTTATAAGAAAGCCTTAGTATAAATTTTGAAGGAAATTCCTCTATCACTGTACAATAAACTAGATGCTAGAATACTTGACATAGTCAAGAGGGATAGAGAGATTAAGGAAGTAGAACTCTTAAATTTGTGTGGTGAAATAAGCAATGAAGAATTGAAGAGGTGTATAACTGTTGCTAATAGGATAGTGTTTAGTAGAAAACCCTGACAAATAAGCCTAATGATGTGCAGAGTTAATAAGGTTATAAATGAGACCAGTGACGGTTGGGCCAAATTCTTCTAAAAGAATCCAGACTTTCTTACCTCTCATGAAGAATTTGTTAAGGTAACAACTTCCACCATTTAGATAAATCAAAAGGGAAAGGTATTTTGGGGATTTAAGAACTAATTTAAGATATATTGACATAAAATAAGGGTGTACAGATACCATCGGCTGCTAAGGAGAGTGTACAGTCTATACCTACATAAGCTATTTTTGAGCAAGGCAATGTACAAGATACTAAGAATATTGTGGATACTACTCCACTGACAGTAATTGTTACTGCACTAAGTGGCAAAGCCACCGGTGCAAAGGAGGTTAAGATAAAGGTAAAGGGAACTGAGACTACACTGGCAGTAGATTTTGATTCCCCGACAAATATTTTGGCAATTGACACTTCTCAAGTTGAGAAGAAAACAATAACTGAGATGAGTCCCACTGAATTAATGATAGTAGCTACTCAAAAACTACTAAAAGAGGGATTTGTAGATAAGGGAATAATACAAAAATCAGTTACAGTTTTGCATAGATTAATACCCGATTGTATGATTGAGAATGAAGAAAGCCCTTCTGAAAAGGCTAAAACACTAATAAAGCAAATATCTAACAATTTTCAATCATTGCAGTAGATTTTAGACCGGCAGGCACTAGAGAGATTCACTATGGCTAAAAGAGCGGCCTTTTACCAAATCATTGAAACTAAGAAGAAAAAAATTAAAGATAAATTCATTCTTATGGATAATTGCTTAAAATAGTGTACAAATATGTATAGGGTTTGTTGTAACATAGAAATTCTTACAACAAATGTGGATAGAATATTAAAGGAATTACATGATAAGGTAGCTAACAATGTAAATTATTTTGATGGATTGACCTCTCTAACAACATCTATTGATGGTCAAATTTTATCTTTGGAGAATCAATTTTTTTATTTTGAGAAGGAGAGAGAAAAGATCATTCAAAGAGCAAGGAGTCTTAGAGGATTGGTGAGTCCAAGACTGGATTCATTGGGTGTGCACAAGAGAGAATGTATGGACATGATTGCAAAACCCACACCAACAGAAGTCTTAGAGAAGGAGACACTTGCACACTTACTGAGTGGACTGGTATCCATCTCTTAAACCTTCAAAACTGGCTAGGATACATCCCTACAGTTGTTGGACAAGGCTTACCCACAAATTTTGAAATTAGTCAAGCTTCGGTAAAATAATTTGTATTTATTCATTCTTTTGTTCTGAACCAAATTCTTTCAATTCTTCCACCGATCTATGGCATTGATGCCAAAGGGGGAGTGTTTATATGTGAAAAATATCAGAAAAAAATCAGACAGGAACATATGGGAAGGATATCAGAAGGAATGTATTGCTTAGGGGGAGAATATGCCATTTTTTAGTCGGACTAGCAGGGAAAATATTTTTCACATGAGTGTTGCCATCAATGCCAAAGGGGGAGATTGTTGGCAATTTACACTCATTGGATTCATTTTGTTGTCATTGATGGCAATAAGATTAGATGGAAGTCACATACCGACATTACAAGGCATTCATAGGAAGACACCTACATTGAGCATCCAGGGTTACAACTGGCACCAACATCAAACACTTTAGGGAAGCCAAAATCAAGGAAGTTTTATTTGTAAAGTCATTTTATAACTATTGTATAAGGCTAACATTCTATATCTTTTTGTATTTTAAGCCAACATAAGGCATATTGTTTGTAAATGGTATATAGGTCAATTTGTTAGGTCATTATAAAAATATATAGAACATGTTGATGAGATTGTGGATTATAACAGAATAGGATTGTGGAATGCAAAGATCATTTGTATGCAAATGTTGTATCATGCAATGATCTATAGATGTTTGTAAGTCATTCTTGGAGAGAAGGAGATACCAGTAGTAGTGTTCAGGGTTTATGAACTGGTATAGAGTAGAGCTATAACCGAAACCCTTGTTGGCATAAGAGATGCATTTTGTGAGTTTATTATCATTATTTTACTTCAGCAGAAGCTTGTAGTCAGTGAGACTCTTTAGTGATGAGCAATGTGCTCTAGGCAATATGCCTTCCTACATGTGTAGGCCCGTTCTTTACATAATATCTTTCATATGGCTAGTGAACTGATATTGTGGGTCACAAATCCCACCATGGTTTTTCCTCTTTGAGTTTCTTGAATTCAGGCACACTGCCTAGAGCTCATTGCTCAATTGCAACTAAGGGCTACAACACCGAAAGTCTCACTTCCTTACAAATGGTTATAAAAGATAACAATGAGATTTGAACTATGAAATAGTATCAATAAATGTCTGGGTATAGTTCTAGTTAAGCACAAAACTCATATTCTTACTCTTCTCTTCAACACCACTCTATTATGATATTTTGCATCATATCAGAGCTCAAATCTTCACCTTGCGCATGTGAAACTAGACATAATTTCTCATACACACTTTTCACACATTCATCAATATAAAAAATGATCATATAAACATGTCATTTTCAAGAACAATATACAAACAATGAAACGTGTACATAAGTTGTCTCAATCCGATCAAATCAACCATGCAAACCAAAAAACAATGTCCACATGCTTTCCATATGTCGACTCATCATCCTTGTACATGTGATCAATCACAAAAATCGCTCTCCAAGATCCGTAAAATGTGTTTCAACATATTACTCTTGATAAACACTATTCTTAAAAAAAACATGATCACCAGATCTTCCAACTTACTCAAATCACATCACTGGAGGCTACAAATCAGGAATAAGATAAATTGCATGTCCAAAATGTATCTCCCAGATCTACAAGGCAGAATACTTAACTAAAATAATCCTCAAACCAAAATTATACACTCAGTAGGATACACTATTCTTCTTACCAGACCTCACTGATACCTAATCAATCTTCAATAAATCTTCTGGAATGATGAAAACATGAAGTGTGGATACCAAAACTGATATGAGTTATCATCAATTACAACATATCAACATACATGTAGTGTCTCTTGCCAACAACTATGACACATTTTGATATTTGTTACTTTGCAAGTTGAGCCTTTTACTTTATAATTTGATATTTTTTTATTTTTCATGACTCATAGTAAGTGAACCTTACTCATCTTTTAGTCATTATCTCTCTTTCCCCTCATGTCCCTTTTATCTTAATATCAGTGTAGTAAGATTCTAATTTCCTTGCGAGGTTTATGTATATTATCTCCTGGGTATGTTGTTGATGTTTCTCAATGCAACCCTTTGTACTTTATCGAGAGTATGCTTAGTCTCATATTATTGCTAAAGTGGAGGCTGAATGTAGTGTCTTAAATTTTACTCACCTATAGTGTTTTCCTTACTTAGACTTCACTTTGTTATTCCATCCTCTAAGGCTTTATTGCAACACTAATCCTACTTACACTAACTATCTATGCCATATTTTCATCAATTTTCTACTCTCCCTCAAACCTAGACCATTGATTTCTAGGACCATGCACTAAGCACCCTATTCCTAAATCAAGACCATGTCACCAAACCCCATGGTCCTCTCAAAAAATTCCCATTTTGAGGCCTTATAAAAGTAACGCAATTCTAGTGAGGATCTAGATCCCATGTTAGTGTCAAAAATTAATTTGGTTTTTGACCAAAAAGTATAAAAAGAGGTCTACCCCTCTAATTTTAAACTACAACTTTTGAAATTAAGAACTACAATAGAAAATTCAAGTGAGCAAGCAATAAGTCTTCTATGAAGAATTGGAGATGACATTCATGTTTTATGCTTTAGGAAGACAAGATGCACGAAACTCTCCTTGGTGGAGACAAATAAAATTTCATTAAGGGTATAACATTAGTGTCTTAGTCATATTTGGCATTCCCCTAAAAAGGAAAGCATTTTACTATAGTCTTTCATTTACATATTTCAATTAAATTTCATGGTTAATTCTATAGACATCTAAAATTGTCCTATCCTAGTTAAATATATACTTTTATTTATTTAATTATTTTATCCTAAGCCTTCTATTAATTTAATAAATTTTTATTTATTTAATTAATTTACTTATCCTCTTCTAGCCTTTTCCCATTTTAATAAATATTTTATTTATTTATTTGACCCTACCTATTTTATTAATTAAATAGATCTTCATTTATTTAATTAATTCATTAGTTTTTTTTCCCTCCATTACAATTGGCATTCATCTCTTGATTTTATCCTAACCAACCTTAATATTTTACCATTTTTTATACCTATCCTTTAAGCCTAGCTGAACATTTATCCCTACAACTTTTGATCATATCCCATCATTTTCTAAGATGTTTTTTATATAAAAAGATCATTTCATCCTTGGAAAACCCCCTAACCAATGACTTGATCCATGCTCATGTGACCTTTCATAGAGATCAATCACTCAAGCATCTACACAACCATAATCATTTCTTTATTGATCTCTTTTACATAATAAAAAATATGAGAGAAATCATATCGAATAAAATCAATGGATATAAGAGACAATGGAGAGAAAATACTACTTAGCATGTGAATGGAATCATCTTTCTATTTTATTGTGATTTGCATGTTTTAGGTTCTTCATTGGTGTATGCTAGATTTTCATTGTAGAACCAAGGTTTTCATGTGATTTGATATTTGTTGTGTTTACAATAGTTTGGTATCTATATTTCACCGTATACAAATTTCAAAACCAAGGTATGACCTAAGGAAAACCCCTATTCTCAACATATTTCCCCTTTTCTCAATGTGTAGGAATAGGTAGAGTGATATGTTCAGGAGGATCAATAGGATTCATAGAGAAAAATAGGTTTAGATTTTGACAACAAGGAATTCTGAGGACCATGGAAAACTAATGAGCCCTTGTCCCAAAAATTCAGCCCGAACTTCTGGGAACAACTCTGAATCATCTTCTTCTGCTTAGATCCTGGATGGTGTCTTCATACAATAATTGTAACTTACTATTTCTATTGAATCACTTCAAATGTCACATATTTTGCCCCACTCTTCAACAATTTAAATCAATTCCATTTAATGGGGGCAAATGTTGTACCAAAGGAGTCTATAATTTCATTAGAATATTAGTCTATCAATGTTAGATCTATTAGATTCCTCTCACCCTTAATCTTTTGGTGAAATAGGTAGTCTAGTGGTTTTATTATCTTAATTTAACCCTAAAACCTAATTTTCTACCAAAATAGTAGTTTCTAAGGTATCCTGACAAAATTAATTCTAAAAATAACCAATAATAATGGGAATGCCAAGATACAAAAAAGGAACTGTACCAATCTGGAATTGAGAACTATTGTAATTCTAGTCTTGATAGACATCAAAGTGTTAAAGGATGAAATTGAAAAACTTATCTTTATTAGTTTGTTGCCTAGAAGCCACCAAATATATCTCTTAAGATTTTTTAAAATTAAATGCTTCATTAAGTCTAACCAAAACCCTTAGGTTGTATCATCAACAAACTATAGGTCAAAATGAGGAAACACTCTATCACCCCAATTTCATCTACAAATCAGGCCAATCCTCACTCAATATTTTATTAACCTACCCACACCTTCAGCCACCAAAATGAAAAGAAATAGGGGTAGAGGATCACCATGATGAATCTCTTCAGAAGCTCGAAAGATCTTAGGAGGTTGAGTATTGATAAGAATTGAAAACAAGGAGGATGTTACAAAGCTCATAACCAAATTGATCTAGTCACTGGAAAATCTAAAGGCTTCCAAGAAATTAGTCAAGAATGAGTAGACTTCATTTCAATAACAACTCCATCTAGAATCTATTTGCCAACCAAAAAACCTCCTTATTCCTTTGAAATAAGAAGATGAAGCCATGGCTTAAGTCTCTTAGAAATTAACTTTATAATAATTATGTAAACTGCATTACATAGGGAAATAGGTCTAAAAAGGTTTAGAGAATATGCTCCTTCTATTTTTGGAATGGGGGCAAGAAAGGTGGCATTTATGGCCTACAACATTTGTTTATTTCTTTAGGATTCCACAAAAACCTCCATAAGATCCATCTTCACAATATCCTAAAATTCTTGATGGAAATTACTAGGGAAGCCATTTGGACCAAGAGATTTTTATTTCTTCATCTAGAACACAGTCCCCTCTAATTCCTCCAAGCTGATAGGTTTGATCAAAGTATCATTCATCTCAAGAGAGACCAATGAAGCAATATGATCCAAAATGGATGCTTCATCCTTCTCAGCAAGAAAGATGTCTTTAGGAAATAAATAAGAATAATACTAAGTGACCTTACCTGAAATCTATTTATAAGAAGATAATTGATTTCCAATAGTTGACCTAAGAGAAGTCATAAGGCTCCCCTACCTCCTATCCTTAACTGAATTCTAAGAGAAATATTTTTTTTAATCTCAAGTTCTTGTAGCTAGTCAATACAAGACTTTTTTTCTTTCAAAAAGCTATCTTTCCTTAATTCTCATTACTCCAAGGCCTTCATGTCTTCAGCTTCATATCAAAATGACTCTTCGATAAGACCTTGATCCCAAATTTGTTGAGTGATCTTATTTAAGTAGTGCTAAGTTGTGATCCTAGTTCAAAACACAATACAAAAGAAATATCTATTACATATTTTGAGTAGTTGATCTTAGAGAAGTTATAAGGTTCCTCTACCTCTTCTCCTTAACTAGATTATGAGAGAAAGAAACTTTTTTTATCTCCTTAGTCAATGCAAGACATTTTTTTTCAAAAGATCTCTTCCCTTAATTCGCATTTCTCAAGGGTCTTCATGGCCTATATCCACATCAAAACTCTTGGAATCAATGAACACTGAGAGGGGGGGTGAATTAGTGTTTTGCAATTTACAAACTTATTAAGTTGGTTCTTCAACCAATAGATGCATAAGAATGAAAGTAAAGTGTAGAAACATAAAACAATCAACCACACAATCATAACACCAATATTTTTATGTGGAAACCTATAAAGAGAAATACCATGATGGGATTTGAACCCACAATATTATTATACTATGGCCAGGAGAATGATAATATTACATAAAGGAGAATTCACTTGCATTCATGCACATTGCCTAGAGCTCATTGCCCAAATATGAAATAGGGATACAATCTAGAGGAAGGATCACTACTTTATACATGATTACAAATTATTATAATAATAAATGAGATGAATAATAGCATCTGCTAATGCCAAATAGTAGTTCTGGTTAGGCTCAAATTTACTTTTGCAATTGTTTTCCTTATTTGCTCTATTTTCCTACTTTGTCATACACCAGAGTGATAGTTTTGATACTTAATGTAAGTACAGATCCAATAGACAACAAGATGAGAGGGGGGGGTGAATCATACAAACTTAATCTTCCATAAAAACATTAGATTCAACCTCAATAACATATACTTTAGTAATATAACCCAAAACTGTTAAACATGAAAACTCAAAAGCACATAAACATCATAAACCTCATAACACCAGATTTAATGTGGAAACCCAAATAGGGAAAAACCAATGTGGAATTTTGGACCCACTAAGAAATATACTCTTCTAGAGTATGCTCGGTTAAAAGCAAATCCTGTTAAAGATTACAAACACATTGCTAGATGTGACCTAGTTAAGGGATTTCCCTCAGATCTGTTAGGATCTTCACCTTGTTAGAAGTGACCTTGTTAAAGGATTTCAAACACTCAATCAGAATGTCACCTTGCTAGAGGGTTTTACAAATAAGACTGTTAAGTCCACTCGGTTAAGATATTTTCAGTCACCTTCACAAAATAACAGTAATAAAAATCTATCAGCAACTTCACATCTAAAATGCTAAAGTAGATTCTTCTTTGTTCAATACAATCTAGACATAGAACTAATCTTGTCCATCTACTCGGCTTCTATACTCTATTATTCAAACAGGTCTTCAAGCTTTTGTGCTCGGTAATCACTATGTAGCATCCCTATGCATACACTTACCCGCATGCATTGTTTATCAACAATTTCCTATTTATAAACAATTAGCTAACCGCTTAATCTCCTTGATCACATTTCCCATGATCAATCATAGCAATCAGATCTTCAAACTTGTCCAGGTTCAATGCATCTTTCGATCTGAAAATGTTTTACTCCACCTTGGAACTTGCATATATTTCTTGGAACTTGTGCCAGGGTATTGTGGTTCAATCTGAACTGTAGATCTTCATGTCGACTTTCCTTTGCCATAGATTCATTAACAAACTATATTTACAGCATACCAATCATTTAATCAGTTCCAGCTCATCAACTTCCTTCATTAAATAACACATGTAAACATTTAATGCATTCTGTTATAGCTCAGTTACAACTCGGTAACAACTCAGTAAATACTAAACTTTACTCGATAGACATTTCACCTTCCTTAACCAATGGCGATAACCTTAGGGTTTACCGACTAGGTTCTTTGCTTGATAACATAGTATAGTATTAACCTTTACAATTTACAACATATGTATGATGTTAAAACAATCTAAACATCATGATCTCATCATTGTCTGACTCGGTAATAGTTTCCCATTGAATACCTTATTCATCCTCTTATTCATCATAATCTTTCCTGTGTCTTTTACCGACATCTTTATATTCTTCAAATCATACTTCTCAAGATATGGCAACATCATACTGAATTAGAAAATCAATTTCTTGACATCAACGACAAAATAATAATATCAAGACAGTAAACATCCTTAATCAGTTATATCCATAATCATCAACAACCTTCTCAATATCCTTATTGAAATGTCAACAATCTCCCATTGTCTGTTATAATGCTATATTGCCAACATGAAGCATCAAAACCATCAATCAAATTCTCTAATATTCATACATTCACTCATACACACTTATTACAATCATCACATACACTTCTCATACTCATGATATACACCAAAATACTTAACCAAATCAATCTTATATATCTGGACCGACAAAATAAATCAGTTCCCATGGCAATTTCCAAAAATTGCATAACATGCAACATGAAATGTGTATCACCAAGTGGGCTCAATTTGTTCACAAATACATATGAAGACCTAAATAGAATTATAAAATGGTTCACACAAGTTGGCTCAATTACCTCGCGCATGAAACTAATCACTAAAATCAACCCAAGAATTCTGCATCACATGTTACAACAAAATAGCTCTGGTATAACTGAATTACCGAATATCGGACCTTCAATTTTTCTCATGATCAACACCATATATTAGGATTATGGAATAATATTCCTTGAACCTTGATTCATCTACCTAGATCACCACAACAAACATAACACAACCAAAATATAAATATGCAGTTTGTACACATGGTCTATAGGTTACTATATTCCAGCTTCCCGACTTATGCCTTATGATCAATATGACTTCCAGTAAATCAAATCTATGTGCACTGGATATGGTTGCCAAAATTGAGTTTCCATCAGTGACAACTCCTAACCATTCATTATGCATCACCCTTCACCGGAGTAGTATCTCTTGCCAACAATCTCTACCTTTGGCATTGATGGAAACACTATGAAAAATGAACTATACACTCAAGACTATTAAACATAAAAATTTCAAACTCTCCCAAAATTCTCAAAGAATCTACAAGCTCTTCATAAGGATTTCCACCATTTTTCTATTTTCTCTCTCCTCATTTGATAACAATACCAAAGATAGGAATCTGCCAAAATCTATATACAACGATATGTATAGTTGCTTACAAAAATTTGAAAATATCTGCAAAAATTTTCCTTAGGGACAACAAGTAATTATCCCATGCCTTCTCCAAACTCTCCAAAATGTTAATCATACCACTGAAATGATAAGCGTGCATCTACACTCATCTCCTATCAGTTGAAACACTCTTATTTAGAGCATCCTTTGCATCTTGCATACTTCTCATAAAATAATCTATCCAAGGAGTGATAAGACTCCTTACTTCTCCTACTCTACCCAAAATTTTGTCATTTTCCTGATTTAAATTTTTAACCTTAATCCAATATGCTCAAAATTGCTAGCCTGGACTGATTGAGTCACATATGACTAAGATATGCTAGCAAGATGGCTTCCAAATTCTCTCATTTTCTTATCAATGTCTATAGTAAACTTTGGCAAAATTAGACATGACTTGTATATTTGACCACCTTCATCTAATGTATCTTGAATACCCTTCATAGTAGTTACCAAGCTTACCCTATCACTCTCAATCATCTTAAAAAATATTTTTAGTCTCATGGCATTAAGTTGATCCAAAGCTCTAGTATTTTTTACCTTCTCCAAAGACTCGAAATAGGATTCTATAACATTCAACATACTTATAAGCTTACCGGAGGGATCATCAGATTTGTCTGATTTAAAAGATGGCAAAACTTTATCTAATGCATCTCCTTCCAAAGTTAACTATTTATCAACGATATGGAACTTAAGTATGTCCTCACTAGCTTTTTATTGTGTAAGAGTTGCTAAAATCAATACTTGAATCAACGATAAAGAACTCATATCAATAGTCCCTTGAGTGAAATATCAGAATTAGTAGCAACTTGTTTTCCTTTGTCAACAACAGTGTCTCTTTCCACTGTCATTGGAGCCTAATCATCCTTCTTCTCTACTTTGTCCTTTCCTACATCCTTTGCACTCACATATTTTTCACCCTTCTCCGCATCATCATCTCCCTTTTCTCCATCAACTATCTCCTCAGGTGCCTTAACTAAATCAACTTCTATTGTCAGAGGGTTCTATTAAGCTTCATTGGAGGTATCAAATTATCATTAACAGCATCAACTTCTATATACACATTGGTTTTCTCTACCAGAATGCTCTTCTCAAAAGACTAATCTTTCTTCTTATAAGGGATGGCTACATGCACTTCCAGAACAAACATATCTTATGACTGCTCTTTTGATTGAGTGTTATCATGTGCTAGATTTACGTCATACATCTTCTCTATCAAAAATTGTCTCAAAATTGATTTGGTATCTTTGGTCACTTCATCTATTTTATCAAGCATGATTTTATTTATCCTCTTTTTGCTTCTGAATCTATCCTTAGCAATCTTTAATAATCTAACAACTTTATCTTTATAAATTACAAAATATAAATTCACTAATACATACTTTTTTATTCTTTCATCCTCTAAACATGTTGTATGCCTCCTTGCATCCAAAATGTCATATGGGCTCTTGGGTATCATGCATGATAATTTTATTAATGCTTTGTTGTAAACATCCATGTATAGTACAACTACTTCCTCTATAGCTCAATTTCCATTTCTCTTCATTCACAATGTGAAGATTTAATGATAGAAGTTCCTTATTATCCACCAGAAACTTAAATATTCTCCCTAATGCCAAAATTCCTTCATTACTGGATGAGGTTCCTACACTGAAATCCGGTGTGGAGACGTTCTGAACATTTGAATATTCCTTCTTAACCCACATCTTATTATGCTTCTCTCTAACTTCTTCAACCTTTTCTTTGCCATTTTCATCTAATCTATTCTTGTCTACCAGAGTATTCTTTCTTACATTCCCACCTATACAATATTTTGCAATGTGACTAGATTTGTTGCATGCATAGAAAACAACAATTCCTTGCATAGGCCTAAAGTTCATCTAATTTGGTCTCATTTTGCATTAATTATAAATGTGTCCAAACATTCCACAAGCATAGCATCTCTTATTTTAAAAATTATCCATCATTGTTCTTCACATGTTTCACTTATGACCAAAGTTGTTGCATATAAAACACTGACCAATAAAGGTAGGGTCATTATTCATCATCATATTATATATCTTATTTCTACATTAACTTTCCATATGACCAAATTTTCCAAAAGAAAAAAATTACCATTTAATTTATAGCCATTAGGCTGTCTTATTAGATGTTTCTTGTTCTTCTAATGATTGGTTTGTCCAGAACTAGAGGATTCCCCTTTCTCATATCCAAGTCCTTGTATGTCCTTCCCATGTCTTTGAATTTCAAGCATCCCATCTAGCTTAGCTGAGCTAGCTTTGAATTTTTGTTTATAATCATTACTA
Source organism: Cryptomeria japonica (assembly GCF_030272615.1). Taxonomy (NCBI): domain Eukaryota; kingdom Viridiplantae; phylum Streptophyta; class Pinopsida; order Cupressales; family Cupressaceae; genus Cryptomeria; species Cryptomeria japonica. The sequence continues at coordinate 661,463,150 of NC_081413.1, forward strand.
GTAGAAATATCAACTCTCAAAATTATTATCTACCTTTCAAGTTCCTATCCATTATTATTGCACTGTATCAATTAAAGTTTCAACTGAAAATTCTCATAGTTCAACCTACACACTAGTACATTTGGGCCTAATTTCTGATGGCTAATTGTTGGATTTACGACTACCAAACGTTGAACTTTCGACCAACTTTACCGTCAAAAACTCAATGTTAGGATTCCTAATGATAAAATTTGTGTCGGTCGTCTGATGATGTTATGAACTCTTCCAATAGAGGCGATATTTGCACCCCTCACCACAAATATCGACAGATTTCCATCGGATTTCCGACGGATGTTATGATTGCTCATCAACGATCGTCCGACATGGAAGTGACGTTGGATATATAGCACCCTTGTCGGACATTTCATTAGTTGTCGTCATAACTCCGATGGCGAGAGATGATATGGGTCAAACGGATTTGTTGTCGATGAATGAAAGCATTGAACAAGTTCTATTTTTAAAAATTGCATTAAACATTTATTATTTATTTGATTCAATGTTATTTACAAAAAATAATTATCAATGATGTTTCCTTTCTCCAAGAATTGTCTAGGATCTTTATGTCAGATAATATGTAACATCGAATGACTAAATCTTTTCTTTACAAATATTTATTTTATTTAATTATTATCTGAGCATGAATTAAAATGTATATCTGTACGGAAGCAAAACATACAAGCTGAAGAGTCATGTGCGAGCAAATTTCCTAAAAGAAAGCAAGCAAGCATTATCTTAAATGACATGGAAACAAGCTCATCAACTACCTAGAAGAGAGCAATTGGAGAAAAGCAGAGGAAAGTGTTAAAGGGTGATAAATAGATAGAGAGTATGCAATACAAACAAACAATGTCTGGAGTGTCTGATGTGACGTCTCTAATTTATGTCTAGATGGACTAGGAGGTTTTGGAGTTCCTACAAAACCTATTGGGCCACACTTTGGAGGAAATCAATGTGTTCATGCAAGGAGCACCTTTTTCTATTATGAGAATGATGCTTTTGCACCAAAGGATATTTGGAAGTCAATATCCAAAAATTTCTATAGTGATGGAACCAAAGTTGGCGTACTCGAAGTAATTTTCAGATTTCAGAAGACCAAGAGGTTATGTACACAATCTCCCAATAGAAGGGCAATTTCAAGCATTACCTCTCCCCCCCATGACTATTTAGGAAGCACTTCCTCCAACAAAGGACTATTGGCCTCCATGGGATCAAAGAAAACAATTGAAGTATAGACTCTAGATGATGTGGTGGTGTCCTTCGTGAAGAACTCTGCACCATAATTGAAAATTCATGAGGGAAACTGCAAGATATTGTAGAGAAATGCAATCTTGAAAAGTGGGAAGAATGGATCTTGGTTTGGGTGGGGCCAAGTCAGGTGACTCCTCTAGAGGTTGACGAGATAGAAATCATATTAGGATTTGAAAAAGATCACACTCGTGGAACTTCATGTACGAGTGATCGATTACGGTGTTTGGGTAATGCATTCTGAATAGATACAATTGCATGCCATCAGGATAAAAGTATTTAATCAAGACATTACCTATTTGGAATACAACTATATCTATTTGGAATGCATTACCCAAACACTGCAATCTATCACTCGCACATGAAGTTCCACGAGTGTGATCTTTTTCAAATCCTAATATGATTTCTATCTCGTCAACCTCTAGAGGAGCCACCTGACTTGGCCCCACCCAAACCAAGGTCCATTCTTTGCACTTTTCAATATTGTATTTCTCTTCACTATCTTGCAGTTTCCCTCGTGAATTTTCAATTATAGTGCAGAGTTCTTCACGAAGGACACCACCACATCATCTAGAGTCTATGCTTCAATTTTTTTCTTTGATCCCATGGAGGCCAATAGTCCTGGGGGGGAGAGGTAATGCTTGAAATTGGCCTTCTATTGGGAGATTGTGTACATAACCTCTTGGTCTTCTGAAAGCTGAAAATTTCTTCGAGTCTGCCAACTCTGGTTCCACACTATAGAAATTTTTGGATATTGACTTCCAAATATCCCTCAGTGCAAAAGCATCATTCTAATAATAGAAAAAAGGTGCTCCTTGCATGAACACATTGATTTCATCCAAGCGTGGCCCAATAGGTTTCGCAGGGACTCCAATACCAGTTAGTCCCTCCGGACATAAATTAGAGACGTCACATCACAAACTCTAGACATTGTTTTTTTGTATTGCATACTCTCTATCTATTTATCACCCTTAAACACTTTCCTCTGCCATTCTCCAATTGCTCTCTTCTAGGTAGCTGATGAGCTTGTTTTCATGTCATTCAAGATAATGCTTGCTTGCTTTCTTTTAGGAAATTTTCTTGCACATGACTCTTCATCTTCTATGTTTTGCTCTGTATAGATATAAATTTTAATTCACACTCAGATAATAATTAAAGAAAATAAGAATTTGTAATGAAAAGATTTAGTCATTCGATGTTACATATTATCTGACAGAAAGATCCTAGACAATTCTTGGAGAAAAGAAACATCATTGATAATCATTTTTTGCAAATAACACTGAATCAAATTAATTAAAAATGTTTCATGTAATTTTTAAAAGTAGAACTCGTTGAATGCTTTCATGCACCGACTGAAAAGCTGTCTGACCCACACCATTATCAATAAAAGAAAAAATCAATATAATAGGCTATTATAAAGAATATATACAAAAACATGAAAGAACATTAAATTACCATTACAAACCCATAAACTATTAAATAGTGAAAATAGAAATAAATTTGTAAATGTCTCCCTACAAACACCACAACCATAACCAAAACAAAAAAATATCTTACTTGCAAAAACTAAGTAGCTGGTGAGTTGCAAGTCTACAACATCTCTCAAATGATCAAACCGTTTCTTAATTTTGTTCTTCTGATTAGTCAATGGATTTAGTTTCATGTACAAGTTTTCTATTTGAAGCCTTTCGTTTCCCTATATTTGAGACTTAATAAAATTCTTGTGAGTAGGAAATTGATTCAAGAGTTACGTGTGAAGAATTTGGCACAGTAAATGATGACAATTAAACCCAAATTTTATCTATCTTGAAAGCCTTTTATCCTGATGGCATTAAATTAAAGTTCTTTCTCTATTTTCTGGTGATCTCTGGAGTAGAGGTTGCTTTTCATCGACTTGGGATACATTTAACTTGTGTTGTATCTATGGAAATATGTATCATAGGTTGATGCAATGCAACCTCTGCTCTACCAATACCAAATAGAAGAAAAAGTACTTTAATTTAATGCCATCAGGATAAAATGCTTTCAAGACATATATTAGGTATAAAAGGAAGCCTACCTTGTCATTTGAAGGGGTTTACCTACAATTCAAGTGATCTCTTAATTATAAAATCAATTTAATTCCAAGGGAATAGGCAATCAAGCATTCATCAAGAATTGAAGGAGAAATCAAGTTAATAAAGATATTTAATAGAGAAGATATTTAATAAAGATATCATCTTTTAAATTAAGAAATGGGTAGGAGATTAAGAATACAAACCTTCCATATTTCACACTTCAAGGTATATTAAAATCAGTTTAAAGTGCATTCATTTAGGGACCTTTCATAAAATATTCTCAACTTACACATCATAAAAGGATCTTAAAATATTCATTGTTTATAATGATAAGAATTTGGTTGTTCCATACACCTTCCTTTACTATTTTAAAAATATCATCGACCAAAATATTGTGCAGCAATAGTATGGAGTGTATTTCATATATTTTATGCCTAAATATTTTATCATACCACTTTCTTTTCAAAGGTGACTGATCGATTGCGGTGTTTGGGTAATGCATTCCAAATAGATCTAGTTGCATACCATTTATCTGTCTTGATTAAAGAATTTTATCCTGATGGAATTTAATTAAAGTTCTTTCTCTATTTTCTATTGATCTCTAGAGTAGAGGTTGCTTTGCATCGACCTGGGATACATTTAAATTGTGTTGTATCTATGGAAATATGTATCCTAGGATGATGCACCAATACCAGATAGAAGAGAAAGTACTTTAATTTAAAGCCATCAGGATAAAATGCTTTCAAGACATATATTAGGTATAAAAGGAAGCCTACCCTGTCATTTGAAGGGATTTACCTACAATTCAAGTGATCTCTTAATTATAAAATCAATTCAATTCCAAGTGAATAGGCAATCAAGCATTCATCAAGAATTGAAGGAGAAATCAAGTTAATAAAGATATTTAATAGAGGAGATATTTAATAAAGATATCATCTTTTAAATTAAGAATGGGCAAGAGATTAAGATTACAAACCTTCCATATTGCACACTTCAAGGTATATTAAAATTTGTTTAAAGTGTACTCATTTAGGAAACTTTCATTAAATATTCTCAACTTACACATCATAAAAGGATCTTAAAATATTCATTGTTTATAATGATAAGAATTTGGTTGTTCTCCATACACCTTCCTTTACTATTTTAAAAATATCATCGACCAAAATATTGTGCAGTAGTAGTATGGAGTGCATTTCATCTATTTTATGTCTAAATATTTTATCATACCACTTTCTTTTCAAAGGTGACAGATCGATTATGGTGTTTGGGTAATGCATTCCAAATAGATCCAGTTTTATACCATTTATCTGTCTTGATTAAAGACTTTTATCGTGATGGCATTAAATTAAAGTTCTTTCTCTATTTTCTGGTGATCTCTGGAGCAGAGGTTTCTTTGCATCGACCTGGGATACATTTAACTTGTGTTGTATCTACGAAAATATGTATCCTAGGATGATGCAATGCAACCTCTGCTTCACCAATACCAGATGGAAGAGAAAGTACTTTAATTTAAAGCCATCAGGATAAAATGCTTTCAAGACATATATTAGGTATAAAAGGAAGCCTACCCTGTCATTTGAAGGGGTTTACCTACAATTCAAGTGATCTCTTAATTATAAAATCAATTCAATTCCAAGTGAAAAGGCAATCAAGCATTCAAGGAGAATTCAAGTTGGTGCAGGTGCATTTGGAAGACCAAAGGACTCAATGAAGCCATTAAAGACTTTTGAAGGTCTTAGGAGTGAAGAGCAAGTCAATTATAATGTCTTAAGAGGGCAGCCTTAAACAACACACACTAAGCTTTGACTACTTAGGTGTGTTGTGGGTCCATTCTTTCCCTTGGTGTGCCCTCCGTTAAAAAGACAATCACTGTTAGCATTTGAATTCAAATAGTGTTCCTACGTTTGACTTCATAGAACAAAGCAAATGGCATAAGAAAATCTCATCTAGCTCGCAACATCCATAGAATACCTTCCCGAGGAGATATTCTCATTTCCTTTCCTGCTTTATGTTGTTGATGAAAGACATAAGCATCCTCACAATTCAGTCAATGCAACAAATAGATTTCCATTTCGCTCAGATTTATTTGCCAACGTACTATCTGCTTGTGCCAAAATGGGAGCTTTGGAACAGAGTATGGGCTTCCATCAAAGAAGAAGATAAGGGCAATTAATATCGGATGCTTATGGTTGGAAATGCTCTGTTTGACATGTTTGGAAAATGTGGAAGTATAGACATGAAAGGACATGAACTGTTTGGTGAGATGCATCAAAGAAACACGATCTAATGGAATGCTATGATTGTAGGATATGCACAAAATATGTTTAAAATGGATTTAAAAACTTCCAACCAAATGTGATTACTGAGTATAGATGTTGTAGTGCAACTACCCAGGTACACATGCATGCAAAATGTGTAAGCTTAGATAAGGTACACAAACTGTTTGACATAATGCCTCAAAGATCACCCAATATCCAATGACGGTTGGGAGAAAGAAAACATCAAAGTTTTGAGAATCTTAAATATTTCTTTATTCATCACTATAAATCTATTATGAATTTAGTCTTAACATTGCAGAAATTTATTCTATTATGAATGCAATATTTAGGGATGTAATCTTTATATTTTTTTTAATTAGGAAAAGGTCCTAATAGAATCCCCAACTAATTAATCTAGAGAAAGATACCACTAAAGAAAGAAATTAAATCCTCACCACTATGGTCTTGAAGGCTTTTAAGACACTTGGATTCCTATTTTGGCCCGCTTTTCCTTGACCCTATGTTAAGATAGTAAACTATTTTGAGAGAATCTATTGGGTGGGAAATTGTGTATGGTTGCAATTATTTTCATGCATGGAAAGTGATTTAAAGTTTGGACCAATAGAGGATAAGTATTTCTTGAACCTTCAAGGACATGTGTAGAGCACCACATGGATGTTTCTCCATTATTGAACCCTTTGAATAAGTAAGTAAATTATTTTTGCTTGATGACACAGTAAGTGTGGTATTTGTCTTTTCGATATGTTGTGGATAATATTAATCAAATATGGAATTTTTTTGATGCTATATACACTATGTTTTGGATTGAATTTAGGTAAGCAAAGAGGTAATGGAAGAATAAAAGAGGTACACAAAGGAAGAAGAGTGAAATAGGTGGTTTGGGATGGAGGTTACAAGTATATATGATAATTTGTATGGATAATTTATTGTCTATAAAGAGGCAAATAAGCTATCACAACTTCAACATGAATGAATACCTCATCTACAGAAGCAAAAGGTACCTCTAATGGTTTCAAAATTTGTTAAAATAGTTATGATATACCAAATAATCAAGTGGAATATCCTTTAGGTAACTAATATTATCTTCAAACTATTTATTTTGATTTTCATCATATATGGACCTAATTGCCCCACCTTTAGGAGATAACTATAGGAGATAATTTATTACATTTAAAAGTAAGAAGTACCAAGATGCGTGCTCTAGTAAAAAATTTGTAGTCCTAAATATCCACAAAATTTGGAACAATAATACAATTTTTTAATAATATTTAATTGTAAAAGAAAGGATTAAAATGGAACTAAACACTCTAAATAAATTAATTAGGGTTAAAGGGATAAACTAGGATCAATTCATGAAGGTAAGATTTGTTATCTCAAAATTAATAGATTCATGCAAGAAAAGAAATATTAAATCTAGAGATAAAATTCTTGAAAAATTTAGCTAGCTCAAAGTGAAAGAATGTTGTCAAGCTCTCATTTTTGCATAGACTGGAAGAATGCTAGCAAAGGTTGTAGAGGGTAAAGGGTGCTTGCCGTTGTAGGGTCTAACTTTATACCCATTGATCAGATTTCATTGGAATTTTGAAAATCCATTTCAACAAACATTGTTTGTGCATATCTTGCAATCATAGCATTTCATTAGACCACATTTCTTTGAGGCGTCTGACCAAACAATTCATGCCCTTTGTCTATACTTCCACATTTTCCAAACATGTCAAACAACCTCTATAATGCAATGCAATGCAATACCTCTGCTCCCTCGATAGGTAGCAGGTTAGGTCAATGCAATGCAACCTCTGTTCCACCAATACCAGATAGAAGAGAAAGTACTTTAATTTAAAGCGATCAGGATAAAATGATTTCAAGACATATATTAGGTATAAAAGGAAGCCTACCCTATCATTTGAAGGGGTTTACCTAGAATTCAAGTGATCTCTTAATTATAAAATCAATTCAATTCTGAGTGAATAGGCAATCAAGCATTCATCAAGAATTGAAGGAGAGATCACTATTGAACTTACCCCTATCTCATATAACCCTATATTGGCTAGGCCCCACAATAATTAGAAGATCCTAATTACTATTGTCCTAAACCTTGCATTGACCATCAGAATTTCACAGTGAGTTGAGTTAATTAGTCCATTAGTGAGATTGGGAAAGAGTTTGGTATTGAGTTAGGTGTTGGTGGAAGGTTTAAGGTGGTACACTATCATCATAATTAATGTTAGAGAGTGTTGTGTGAAGAATAATGGCCACGAAAAGAGTGACTGTCCTAAGTGCTTGAGACTGTCACAAAAAGTAAGTGTTGTAGCAGTGAATCTTCTGTTGACCTTTGTGTGTTTGGGAAGGTAAAGACCCATGGTGGTATATGTTGAGTGGTTGGGAGGGTAAAGACCCAAATATCAACTATCTACTTTGACATCCTAGGATGGTGTCCACCTACTCTAAAACCTTGTGGAAACTCTATCTGATACTAACATATACATAACATGTGCCTCTCATATAACCCTATGTTGGCTAGGCCACACCATAATTAGAAGATCCTAATTACTAAAAACACTAGATTCTCCCCTAAAGGGTTGTTGAGTCATAGAAGGCCTAGCTTGATAGCCCTATAGTCTCTCAAACCTAAAATGAGAGACTTTGCCATAGCTGGTTACAGACTTCTCTCATCCCTCTTGTGTCCTCCCATGTACCTCCTTTTCTATAAGAGACTTTGCCATAGCAACCCTAAAGTCATTTGGATTGGCCATGTGTAGGAAAACTAAAATTTTGGGCTTTCCACCCCTAATGAAATAATTGACAAGTAACTTGTCTTAAATGTAATATACAAACTACAAGAACTCCAAAAACTAACTCTCATGTTGAGCCACTATGAAACCTTATTATGTAAATTGTGAAACTCATCTATGCATCGCTATCAAAAATATTTTGAAATAGAACACACATTGAAGCACTCCAAAATGGTATCTAGAAAGGGTTTCCAATGTGAGTTGGTGCATTTTATCCTCCCAGTACCACAAGGTGGAATCAAGTCCTCTCAAAAATTGCATTGAAAATTATGCCTTTAAGTTGCTCACATATAGATGCAACCTAAAGCATAAGTCCAAGCTAAGTAACTAAGACTTAACCTCAACTCCATTTGTGGATCTTAAAAATGTAGAGGATTGGAGATGAAGCAACTCTCGAATATGATCCTTTGGCTCATGATATGTGCTTTCTATAGTCTATACCTCTTGTATTTATGCATGATGAGGCTACATAATGTGTATTGATCAATATTCTATCTCCTCTATTGTATTTCCCAAATTCAAGGAAAACTCCTAATAAGCTCCCAAGATGCAAGTATATGCTCCTCTACTACAAGTGGATCCTCATGGCTTGTAAGATTTGAGGTCCATACTCAGGCTACTCATCTTGGTGAAAAATCTCAAAGTGATATGACCCTTCCTTCCATTTCCTACACCCTATTTTCTAACCCACACCTCATAACCTTTACCTCACTTCCTATCATTATTACCTTCCATCTACCTTTCATATCCCCTATCTTAACCTCCTCCACTTTCCTACATCCTATCCTAAACCTTAACCTCATACACACTTACTTTTACTTCACCTACCTAACCCCATTCCATCCTTCACATCCTTAATTTATCTCCCCCCATTCACTTTCCTACCTTCCAAACCCCTAACATATCCTAACTTACTTTTTCATCATTACATCCTTCATCACTTATGTCCCTATCTTATCCTAACCCACACCTCATAACCTTATACCTCTCAACTTCCATTTTATACCACCTTCCTAACAGTACACTTATGCTCCCTTCCAAAACACCGACAAGCCACTGATCATTCCCTAGTCAAGGTTGCCCCCAAAACCATTGTACATATTCACCTCACTTTGAGTAGTAGCAGATATTGGAGCATAGAGCAGTGAAGGAAAACTATAGTATTAGTTGCCCACAGGATCACGAGATGGATCTATCACCGAGGCCACTTTCTTTGTTGCCTCTACCAGATGAAGGGAAGCAGTGAGGAACAACTAACACCTCTCCTTGTAGGGGTTCCCCATTCCAGATGGAGGCTCACCTTCATTGCTTCAGATTCTGGGATAACCTTCATTGAATATGCGGTGTAGGTTAGGGTCATTGATTTCGGTCACTTCACCAGTCATGTCTATGAGAAAAATGATCAATTGATCGATGGTATTTATTAGCTAAAAGGATGTTGGTCACTTCTACAGTCATGTCTACGAGAACAATGATAAATGGAGAGAGGGGTTATGTCGGGGCCCCTACTATTCTATGCCCCTACTATTCTATGGTTGAAGAAGATCTATTCCATCTGATTTTTTTCTAGTCCGAGGATCGATCCAAAGTTGTTATGCTCCATATCGAGGAAGAGGGATTGAAGCCAATCAAAAGGATGGAGGTAGTTCACCCCCGGTTGAGAAAGTTAGGTTCTCGACAGTTCAATTGAAGGGAGGGAGGCTCCTAGGGAACCCCACTTAATTTTATTTCGTTACCCCACTAGATTGTTCTCCCTCGTTATTGGGGGTGAGGCTATCCTTCATACCTAACTAATTTGGATGGTAATAGTAGACTAATCAAAGAGGTTGGGTAGTTCAACCAGTGCTTGGAAGGAAGCTAAACAAACAAGAAACAACTTTACTGGAGAGCAATGTTACTAGGGGGTGGGGGTAGGCCTTCATTGTCATTGGATTGTTCTCCCTCATTATCAGTTTAAATCCTAAACCCATACACCCCTAACAAAATGCTAAACAGCTTACAAATGGGCCCAAAACATGCCCTTATTACATTAAATAATGCCCAAACTTGAAAATGCCCCTAACCAGATGGCAAACACAAAAACATAACAAAATTCCTACCATGAAGCTGGAAAGTTTCCCATCGCCTGGTATCCTGGTATAGTTGCTCCTGCAGCACCACTTCATTCCATAATTGGTTCCTTGTAGAGGTAGGATTTTGTAATGGTAGAGGCAAGATGAAGTAATGGCAGAGGTCGATGGGATGAAGATGTGGGATTTATGAAATGAGTTGGTCTTTTCCTTTTTTTTTGAAGTAATGCATGCTGTCATCAGAATTTTGACGAACACAGGCACTTTTTCTAAAAAAACCCAAATGTCATTGTCAATTCCTTCTCCGTCGAAACCAAATGTTGCATTATCGTCAAAATTCTGACAAAATTGAGACATTCAATGAAATTTTTAGCTGCTTCAAGACTTATCCTTAGACTACTCTTTTCTTTCATAGCTACATTAAGATCTTCAAGTGCCACACTAAGTTGCTTCTGCAAACCGTAGTCCATTGATTCAATCTTTCACATCTTCCTCAAGCTGTTACACTTCTTCTGAGGAAATAAGCTCCGATACCAATTATTGGAATCAATGAACATTGAGAGAGGGGAGAATAACTTTTTTACAATTTGCAAACTTCTTAAGTTGATTCTTAAATCATCAGAATCATAAGAATGAAAGTAGAGTGCAAAAACATAAAGAAATCAATCACACAATCATAACACTAAGATTTTTATATGGAAACCTGAAAAGGGAAAACCCGCAATGGGATTTGAACCCACAATATTATTATACTATGGCCAAGACTATGACAATATCACATAAAGGGGAATGCACTTGCATTCAGGCACACTATCTAGAGCTCACTACTCAAATACAAAATAGGGCTACAACCCAAAGGAAGGATCACTGCCTTATAGGCGATTAGAAATGATTACAATAATGAATGAACTAAAGAATAAAATTTACTAATGCTAAGTAACAGTTCCAGTTAGGCTCAAATTGACTTCTGCAATTGTTCTGCTTATCTTCTTTGTTTTTCTACTTTGTCATACCCCAGAGCACTAAAACCCTCAATCACATTCTTGAATCTTTGCACATTCACTCATACACAATTGAAATACACTCATCACATACTCTTCTCATACTCATGACATACACCAAAATACTTAGCCAAATATATCTTATATATCTTCTCCAACAAAATGAAGCATTTCTCATGTTGGCTTCCAAAAACTGCATAACATGCAACATGAAACGTGTATCACTAAGTCTACTCAATTCATCCATAAATTCATATGCAAACATAAATAGAAATAAAAATATTCACACAATTAATCCCAATTACCTCAAGCACAAAACTAATCATCAAAATCAACCTAAGAATTTTGCATCACACATTACACCAAAATAGCTCTGTTCTGATAGAATTACCAGATACCGGACCTTCAATCTCGCTCATGAATCAACACTAAATATTAGGATTATAGAATAATCTACCTCAAACCTCGAATCATCATCCTCGATCACTGCAATGAATGTTACATAACCAAAATCAATATATGTACTTTGTACAAATACTCTACTGGTTATTGTATTCCACCTTCCAGACTTGTGTCTTATGATCAATATAACTTCCGGTAGATAAAATCTATGTGAACCAGATATGATTATCAAAACTGAGTTTCCATCAATGAAAACTCCTAATCATTCCTCATGCATCAATGTTCACTAGAACAGTGCCTCTTGCCATTAAAAAGAGCTCTTTGGTAAGACCTTGATCTTGAATATGTCAAGTGCCCTCATTCAAGCAGTGTTAAGTTGCCATCCTAGTTGAGAACACATTACCAAAATCACTATCTATTCCATTATTTTAGAATTTATTAAAGAGAAACATAGAAATCCCAAAAGATAGTGTGCCCTTAACCCACCACTAAACTATTACCCTTTGTAAAGAAGAGTCTTGAAGCAACATTAGTTGAAATTTGAAAGAATGGTTTTTAGAAACTCTAAAGAAAATACCTAAAAAATTGATTAGCTAGCGTTTTGAACCCGTCTAATCAAGAATCTTTGAGCTAGTAGTACAAATATCCCCTATCTAATAACTAGACATAAGGAACCTATCCAGTCTCTTAGAGATAGCATCAATACCCCATCTCATGTCATCCTACATGAACATACCATTAGAAGGCATTATATCTCTCAAATTCAACACATTTAAGTTATCCCTCAAGAGATTAGAAGATTTATCAAGCCTAACAACCCACCTCCTCTTATTTAGACTTAACACTACATCAAAATCCCCTACAAGAATCCAAAGGAGATAAGGAGAAAAGGACCTAACTATCCTCTTATGCGACCAAAGTGCATATTGTCTTGAGATGTTTCTTAAAGCCTACATTTTGTTAAGAAGATTAACTTCACCGGGTTCTAAACTTGAAGTAGCTATAGACATCAAAGGTCTACTAACAACCAAGCATAATGGAACAACCTTGTGTTGATCCCTAAAGGAAGCCACCTCACCTGAATTACCATGTGCCCCAACACATTGCCATTGGCCTCTAGCACATATTTTCAATCCCAATTTCAACATACCTTCAATAGACATTTTGGTTTCGTAGATGAAAACAATGTCTAGAGAATCACATAGGATTAGATCTCGAATAGAATTTTTTCTAGGGATGGTATTCATAACCCTAACATTCCATGAGAGATCAATAATTTTTGAGCTAGGGAGAAATGGGTATCAATGATTCTTACTGAATAAAATTCCACCAGTGTCTCACTAATTAGCTTCTATTTTTCCTGATCCTTCTTCCATCCCACCTTTCGAGCATTCTCCTTAGTCCACTTCTTGAGAATTTTTCATTGCAACCCTAGTGCATGCATAACTACCTTACCTTTCTCAACCTCTATAGAATCCTTATCCATATTAGACATTGAGGTGACAAAACTTGGGACATTATCTTACCTTCCCCAACCTCTTGAGAATCCTTATCCATATTAGATGCCAACACTTGGGACATCAGTCGCCTCAATACATTCCCTTGTCACTCCCTCACCTAGAGTAACAAAGGGGATATTTGTGTCCATTTGTACATCCAATTTTCCATCTTGAGGAACATTATGGAGAATTCCATCCTCCTCACTGACAACATGTTCTAGATTCAAAGGGTCCTATCCTATAGGAATTCAAGCAAGGGCTTTATCAAACTAATCTAATTCCTCCAAAACATCAAATTTTTTAGTAACTCATCAGGCTACCTATCCTCAATGACACTCTTCTATCCTATTTCATTATTTTTTATCTTAAGAGGGATGAAACCCTCTTTATCCTCTATCATAGTAGCTTTTACTTTGTCTTTCTTTGCAGGTTGATGAGACAAATTACTATTGAAGGGTCCTGCACAATTATATTTGGGGCGCATTCTTTGGAAATGACCATATTCATGACAAAGATGACTTCTAAAGGGAAGGTTTTCATAATTAGTTTGTTGGATCCAAGAGTTGGACCCCAATTGCATTTCCATGAAGTGTGGCAAAGGTTTTCTTAAATCAACTTCAATACAAACTCGAGCATAAGATTTTATCTTCTTGTTCATTGTTTATTTGAATAGGTCAACAACTTTACCAAGCAGCAAAATAGTCAAATGGAAGATATCCCATCTCCAAAATTCTAATGAAAACCAAGGAAGTCACACCTACACTGGCACCCTTGAAGGAATTTGCTTCATAGGATTGAAATCCACTTGCCATGGTTTGATAAAGAGGCCAACTTGATTGTGAAAATAAAGACCTCCTTTAAAGGCCCTATTTCGAAAGGACTTATTTGAAAAAACCACCAAAAAGTTGTTGTTCACAGCCAATATCACTTCCATTTCCCCCTTTGGATTCCACATGTGAGGAGCCCACAATTCAAAAAATGGAAGAAAGACTTGAATTGCCATGAACCTGAAAATCAAAGCATGACTAGAAAGATAAGTTAAATCATTGTCAACCTTATCAGGTAGAATCACAAACACTAGCCTATGTTCACTTCTTGTGAGACAAGAATTCATCTTTGAAGGTCGATAACCTCAAAACCTAACTTGTTCATCCCAAGGTCAGAAAATTCATTCATTATTGAAGCTGAAGACCAATCAATCAATGTATCTTTAAAGGGGAACATCTTTGTTAACATATTTCCACCATGCAAGGCCACACGTGAACAAATAACACATAGAGCTAAGCCCACACAAACTCTAACAAAGACAACCCCCATCACCTACATGTACAAAAAAATTAATACAGACAATAGAAGAAAACAAAGGCTACGAGAATGATCAGCAAAAGGCACCCAACCCAACACAATATCGTATCAAAAACAACCCCCAACTTGATTGATGCAAAGACATCAACAACCACAAACACCCCAATATAGACACCATATAAACGATATTGACCATATTTAAAGATAAATTTGATATCTTTCAGCATCCTCTACATAAATTTTATTTATAAAATATAAATATACTAATTAATTATTATTATATTATATGATAGTATACAATATTGTTATTAGATCATAATGTTAATTTTAAGACTTTCTAGTCGGATAGCTATGGCTGTCTAGGTGCGGTATTATGTTTCCAAACATCTGACAACGTTACCAATTTAGTGCACTTCAATCTCGGAAACTTACCAACACGTTGAGAGGAAAACAAGGAATTTCTTTAAATAAGTCACATTCATAGTATATAAATACTTGTCTTCACATTCGTTATATAATTTGTAATTTCAAAAGAGATGGCGGGCAAAGGGGCTGTGATGAGCTCTTTATTGCATGCTTGCATTCTTATTGCTCTCATTTTTCTTTCACCAGCTACAGTTCTGGGTGAGATATATTCATACCATTTTATCTTATTGTATTATCTTTTATTAGATAACATTGTTTAGAAACATCTAATGGTAGTCAATAGTTTAAGTATAAACTTTTTTAATGAAATATTACTTCTGCGAATTGAATTGCAGGGCAGCAATGCGATAAGCTTGTATCGAATTGTCTGCAATGCCCTGTATCTCAACCAACGTGTTGTGGTCCATTCGGTAATAACTTCGTCTGCTGTCCTTTCGGTACTAAATGCCCAAAATCTTTAAAACATCAATAATATTACAGCCGATGGTGTTACTGGTATTTTTATCTGGCTTTATTTAGAGAATAAAAATAAAAGAGTGGGGAGTTGATGTAATGACTTCTATTTCTCAGCAAATAAATAATAATCAATGGCTCAAATCTCATAATAATCTATGCAAGATGATTGAGAGAATTTACTCCATTGATTTTTTCACATAATCCGTGGCTGTACACACCATTCGCTTCCCAACTGCAAAAAATTGAGCATGCGTAATTTTGTCAATGTTGTCATGCATGTTTGTAAATGTATTGGAAGTCACCTGATATTTAATAATAATTTTACAAATTTAACACGAATACATATCCTGCCTTCCAAACGCACAAAGGGTATATTTTTCTTAATTTCTTATACATTTGGATTACTCTGATAATAGAAAATCTTATTTCTTATTTCTGGTTATATCATCGAAAATTAGAAACGTGACAACAAATTCGTTTAACAGTCAGAGTGGGAACTGGGACCCCAGGAGTGGTCTTTAAGGAGCAGCCCACATTCCAAAATTGAAAGCTAAAGCTAATGTACACTTGTGTCATACTCTCTGTTGAAAATGGTCGGTGGCTTCTTATGAATTATTAATTATGTTGCATTATCCATATCAAAAGGTATACGTTGCGTTATGAATTATTGATTCCTGCCTTTAGGCGGAGACTAATGTTTTTGAGTAGCTCTTTTGCCCTAAACTTGTCTATTTGTTAGATCTAGCACTATTCCATCAGCATCGGTGGGACTCCTGCTGCATCGCGGTTGGACTCCTGTTGCATCGCGGATGTGTCTATTCTGGTTCCAAAAGAGCAGTACGAAGTGACTAACACGCATGTCTATTTTACATTTAACGGTCAGCACTTGTTGAATGTATTTTTAAAATTTATTTAATTTGTTTTTTAAAACATTTTCATATATTATATTAAAATGTTTTAGTTTATTTATTAAAGTGTTAATTTTAAGAGTATTATTATAGATAAATAATAAATTTTTTTTTTATTATAAATTATTTTATCTAACATTTATTCAAATAAATATATGTTAATAAAAATAGATTATACTTTTTAATAGATATAAAATATATTATATTAATATAATATAATATGATTGATAAATTAGTAACAAATCATCAATTATTTTAACTTAAATTTAAGTAATAACAATTTTCATAATATATAATACTCTAGTGGCCAAAACAATGACAAACACAATGTCCACAATTAATCTACAATTTATAATTTATTAAATACCATACAAATTTGGGAACAATATTCAATTCGTTTATGTTATTGTTGAATTTATTTTGAAATGATAGTGATGTTATAGTATGTTATTTAATATATTATTATTTAAATTTTTTTAAAAAAAATTGTAACATTAATTGACACTTTATTATTTAATTGATTAATTAACTCCATAACCCACTTTTTTTCATTTAAACAAATAAACTTTCACACACACAAATAAAACATCCAACCAAGCATTGACATAAATGAATATAACCTTTCAAAATAGATTTAGTTCTAATAAAGAACTTTAAGTTATTAATAGAAATCTATAGAAATTATTTCTTTAAAATAGGATTGTTTTTTATTTTACATTTTATATTATTTTTTTCTTTTCCTTCTTTTTATTTATTTAATTTTTATTGAGGAGAAGGGTTTCAATGGATATTATAATCATTTTGTATTTAAAAAATTTTTTTTTTTATAAATTATATCTCATGAATAAGTGTTTGTGTTATAAATGATCTTTTTATTTCAATACTTTAATCAAGTAAATACATGTTTTTATAGTGAGATAACACTTATTTGAAAATATTGAGAGCAAGAAAAAAAGTTTTTTCTTGTTTTGATTTTTACATACATTTGTACAATATTTGGTTTTGGGTTGATAATAGTGATAATTTTATTAATATAGTTTTATTGATAAATTAGTAAAAAAATATCAATCATTGTTACAATAATATAGGTAATATCAAATTTTCATAATATATAATACAAGGGTAGGGGCCATCGGACACTTTGATAGCCATGTGGAGTCATCTCAACCTATGAGAAATCAAGGGAGTTTGGCTTTTTTCTCCAATAGTATTCCCAATTCCATCTTGGGTCTCTCCTCAAGGGCTATAAGTGGGCCATAACAACAACATATTCATTATCTTGATTGTGTGAATTCCTAGTTACCGAAACCTAGTAATCAATTATTAAGGTTATCACTTGCAATTAATCATAAAATATTTGTGTGGTTCCATTGTAGGTATAGACCCTAAGCATCCTCTCTAGGAACCTCTTAGAAGTCTATTGCTCATGACCCTGGTCTTACACATGCAAGAGCCCACTCTCCCAACCATGGACCATAACCTTAGGGGAAAAAAGCATAAGAATAACATCACAACAACATCATGAAAGACTCAAAAATAGCATCAACATAGTCACAACATCATGAAAGCAAACTAAAGCATATCTTGAGATTCATATACCCAAATACAATCAAGAGCCTTCACCAACACAATGCAACAATGGAAAAAGGTATAAATATGAAATTAGAAAAGTGATCCAAAGGGCATTATAATCCTCTACAATGAGGCAAATTTATCCCACTAGAGCTTACATAATCATTCCTCAATAGCGAGACTTTCTTCCTTTCGCTGGAGCATTATAACACATAAGAATAATCCTTAATAATAAGGCATACAAAAACTTACTAGAGTAAAAATCAGCTATAATATGAGAAACATGATATCAAATGATATCTCTGAGAATCAAAAGAACACACAAAGCCTTTGGTAAAAGCACAATATTTAGAAAACCATTCATACCAAGTAAAATTGCCAAAACGTACACCCCTAGAGCAATTCAATGCATCCAAGACCAAAATTAATGCATTTAGGAGCCATATTAGCACTCCCATGAAATTCTCTATTGTTTTGGATTCAATTTTTAGCATTTTGGGTCTAAAATGAAAAAATAATAAAAAACAGACAAAATAGGTAAGAAAACATGCCCAAAATTGCATAAAGACTCACAATTGACCAAAAGAAACTCCTAGAAGGTGTGGGAGGTTGAAATAAAATTAAGGAAACACATAAGTGAAATATTATTGACATACAAAAAGAATCCAACATAAATAGCTTGCTAGAACCACACTCAGAAGTACACAGATGTAGGATAGGCTATGATGGAAGAAGGAAACATTTAAGACCAAACAACTACTCTAGTGCTGCAAATAAACATAGTAGCTTAAAGAGATGAAAAAAATATGTAAGGAAAAATCAAATAGCAATATAAGTTCTTTTAAAAATTAAACAAGAGTATAGGGACGAAGAAAGAAATATTGAAATAATGGAAAAATGTAGAATATGCATTCCCAACAACACACACCATTTGTAGAGTTTTACAATAGCTCACATATAAATTCAATCATTCATAAATTTTTCCCCAAAATCAAACTGAAAATTTAAACATCAAAATCTATCCCACAATCTATCTTTCAACAATCACATTGCACACAGTCTTTTCAAAATTAATTGCTGCGAGAAAATGAATCTCCAACTTAGAAATTATGACCAAGGCAAAAACCAACTGATGAATAGAAATCCAAAATATTCAAACCAACTCCAACAATCCAATAAAAAAATTCAAATTTTTAATCTCGGAATTTGCAAAGATGCCAACCTTGGCAATGCATAAAAAAAAGGCATTAAATAGAAAATTAAACTTAAAACTATAGAAATCTACCAGCAAATCAAAAAATTATAATAAACTATATATTATACCTACCATGCATGAAAGCGACGTAAGTATTATTTAACAATATTATTTACTTACCCCACTCAAAATCAACCAATAGAAATAAGGGGTAGGTAACTATACAATATATGGACAGTTATCAATAGTAACAAGATAATAATAATATTAAATAATAATTAAATAAATTAATTAAATGGGTGAAATCCAAATAAATAGAAATTTATACATAAATATAGAATGAAAGTCAATCAATCAATAAATAATAAATAGCCATTAAACACTATATAATTAATAAATAGTCTATTTAAACAATAAATAAAATTCAACAACATTAACCAAGCCAACTTAAATAACTATAAAAAGTCAATAATAATATAACAGAGGATATTCATGACCTCAAGGAGGACAGATCATCAAGATCAAACTATCCCTCTGATACCTCCTCTAACTAGCACTAAAGTGAGCCAAGGGATAAAAATAATAGAGTTAAGCTGTTAACCGCAATCTGAGGCTCTCAGGCGACTCTATCAAGCCTTTGCTAGAAGGATGAGCATGTAGGTATGGGACACAAGCGCAACATGTTGTCATCTTGTAAAGACGAATTATAGAGCTCATACAAAAAGTTACAAGTGTGATTATAATGCAATAAAAATACAAAAAATAATGAAGATAAGATAGTAAATGCGGTATATGAAATAACCAAGATAAAATGAAAGAAGAAAAGGGAAGGAAATAGCAAATAAGAGGTCCATGCTATGAATCCTCCTCCAAGTTAATTTCTTCCTCATGATAATGTACCTACACACATGCAAGAGAGAAAATGTTGGGGGTTGTGTTTTGAAGTCTACCTATGTCAGACCTCAGTTTTGGTGTTTCCACCTCCGTAGACAACCCAAGAAGCCAGAAGATTAATAAAGTGATAAAGATAACCAAAAATATGCAACAAGAGATTTGTAAAAGATATTGGAAAATGAAAGAGAGAAATCAAGGAAACTCCCCTTCCATGAACAATTGTTGGGAGTGCTAGCGTAGAATGCTACAACAATTGTGATGCTAATAGAATATTGTCCAAAGATAACCTCCAATACCTTCAACGTACAAAACATTATCAAATTTCCAATAGAATCCCTCCAAACACCTTTGAAATTGATAGATTAAGGCACTGGAAGGAAACCAGATGTCAATGGGTGCATACAGAGGTGTTATGGTCCCTTCTGGATGCAAGTGTAACACTCAAATAGCCACCAATGGAGTGTTAAATTTGCGGGATGCTAGCGCATTGCACAAACATATTCGTGTTTTTCTTTTGTACCTGAAGGTGGCATGTTGGCAACATTGGTGATACTTCATTTAGAGATGACAAGGATAAATCCGAGTGGATAAGAAGACAAGGTGGTGAAGGTTGACCTTTTATGACATGGAGGAAGGTGCCATTTTTTGCATTAACCACAAGGGGTAAGATTTTTTATATTACAAATAAATAATGCAAATAATTAAATATCCATATTTTATAATAAATTAATTTAAATATTAATAAACTACATGTTAACCAATTATAATTAAATAATAACCAAATGCTAACATCACCTCAAGCAACCTGGCAAAGGGTCAAAAATCAACACAAGACTCTAACCACCAACTTACATCACAACACTAATACTAAGGTGAACAACTAAGCCTAGAGTATGTGAGAAAAATACATGCCATCTCCAACAACTTTCCATTGGGATAAGAAACACTCAAGCCCATGGAACCAAGTGGAGTGGATGTTGCGTACCTGCAAACCTACAACAACCACCAAACACAATATAACACATATGCAATATTTATACATCATAAATGATCAGACAAGTGAGAGAGAATCACAATGGAATACCATGCTCTCAATAAGTAACATGGCATTATCTCTAATCATGAATACATTAGAAGACAATCACATACGCCATAATATCAAATTAGTCATCATGATCCCAGAACAGGGTTAGCATAGCCAAGATATCATTGAAATCCCATAAAAAAAATGATCCATCATGAATAATAAGCACATATAAACAATCAAATACAGTTTCATCATCAATATAGTCTAAAAGGTATCAAACATATATGCATGAATAATCAGATAGCATATGTTCATATAAAGTATCTAGCATCATCAATATCATTTGAGATAAAGATAGAGTCATAAGTAATCATCGAAACATCAACCATATGTCTAAATAAATCTATCAATGCATAAATCAAAATGTGAGTCTAAGAGGGAGACAACACATTTTTATATATAATAATTAATCAATCTATTCTTAAGACCATTAGAGTACTCAACAAATGTAATCAATGGTATTGATGCCACTATGTTGCTGCAATCCTCTATGGAAGGTGCTCCATGATAAGAGGTCATGGCTATTAACTAGCCAATGGTCCAACTATAAGAGCGTGTTTTAGAAAACCTATATAGCACAAGAGGTTATATTTTTTCCATTTAAAATCATCATCTATTAAGCACGCTAACTCAATAAGACATAGGGAAACTGATATGTAGTACTCTCTACAAAAAGAATAAAATTAATTTTTCATTCTCTATGGAGCCTAATATGAGTACACACAACTTTAGATCATGTTTATATAAAATTATTTCTACATCATTTGGAGAAAAATACCCGAACAATACTTGTGGATTACCATAGTATGAAATGTGGTACATCTAATGTTAAAATAATTAACATCTACAAGCTTGAAAAATCAAAGTGGGTATCATCCAATGGTGCATGAGGACCTTTACAGTTTTCATGAATTTTCTTAAGAGTTCCATGAACTCTATAATCAAGTAAATATTAAAGTACTACTATTTTCTAAGGTTACTATTGTGCTTTGATAATGACTAAAAATATGCAAGTCATTAGATAAAAATAGGGTCAACAACCATGATCCTCTTTTCCAAATTCATACTATAAACGACAAGTAAACTTCAATAATGAGCTTATAAATGTTGTAGAACAAGTTGAAGAAATCTTACAATATGAACTTTAAAAAAATGTATTGCAAATATGAAATCAAAGGTTAACCCTTAATGTATGTGATTGTAGAATCCAAAGTAAACAAAGAAAATCATAACAGATATAACAGGGTGAATTCACAATACTGGTTCCCACTTTTTGACCAACTTTGACACTTAGATGAATATTTTGAAAAAAACATTCACTTTCCAACACTTATAACTTTTAAACCGTTAATAATTTGAAGATGATATAAACTATTGATTTTTGGCATCTTGTTTGTAGATTCTAAATATGTTATTTACAAATTTGTTTGAATAAAATTTTATTTATTTTTCCATCTCCCTCAAAAAGTAGTTTTTTACAGCAAACAACATTTTTTCAGAGTGGTGTGTATCCCGAAACGCATAAGTTTTTTCTATAAATGATAAAAAATTAATTCTTTTGAATTTTGGTTTGTAGCATCAATACCCAAGGCATGCAGTTGGTTTGATAGTGATATGTTGAATATTTTTCATTTTATTAAGTTTTAAAGTTTGACTAATTATAATTCAGATATAGGTGTATGTTTGAACACATAACTTGTTCTATATATATCAAAATTCAATTTTCTTTTTATTTTTAGAAAGAAAACACCAATACATAGTGCATAGATATTTTTGAGAATTTTTTTGAATTAGTTTACTATTTTTCTCAATGCATTGAATAAAGAAGTTCATGTTCGGTGAAAAACCTACATTCATAAGAAATAAAATAAAAATATATTAATGAAACTAAATATATTAAAAGTTATAATACTTGGAAAGCTTATAATAAGGACTAAATACCTAAAAAAAAAAAGTTTAAATGAATTAATTTGACCCCCCAAAAGCTAATGTAAAATTGGTTTTTTATCAACATTTGATAGATGCAAAGGAGACTCCATTGCAAGTATGATTTAGAAGTAGAGAGGTTCTATCCAAGAAATTTTGATCTAAGAGCCTTTGATTTAACTTTGTTTAATTAATTAATTCAAATGGGACCTCTTAAAGATTAAATCATTATATTTTCTAAAAAATATACAATTTTAGCAAAAATCAAGAGGTACCAAAAAGTGGGAACTAGCTTTGTGAGTTCACCCAACACCAGATATACATGGAAAAACCCTCTAGTGAAAAAATCAACCACAAAAAGAGAGGAAAGTATCTCACAAATTTGATAAAGATTACAACAATAATACACTTCTTTGTAAATCTCTACAGAGTCTTGTAGCATCATAAATTTCACACCCTTGCTAGGGTGGTACAATTCTATGCTTAGTTTAGCACCCACCTTTGTATGTTTGCATCTTGCATAGTAATTTCTCTTTAAGAGTTTAATTATTTAATTTAATTAACTCTAAAGTTATATTTCATCACTCCCCAAATCATAAAATTGGGCCCTTTACCCTAAGAATGCCCCTTTTTATTTTATTCCTCCAATAAATCATTAAATCATAAACCCTAATTATGTCCCATTTTGACCTTTAAGGATTGATTTTGCATATCAAAACATATCAAAATCAGATGTCACTTTGAGATTTGCTCTAACATCATCATATCTAACAACCCTGAAAATTTGGTGAAAAGTTGATTAGACCATGTGCACTTTGCACATAGTCCCCGACATTTTTCCCAAAATTTTGGGAGCATAATTCTATGATATTATAATGTTTATCCCCAAAATATTTCCAGGAAATTCAATTCCTAGGTCGATCTAAAGACGAAATTAATATATAGGGTTTCATACATAAGATCTCTCTTTCTTCATTTGAAGGAATCTAAGAACTAAGATCTATAAAAAGGAATAAGCATTTGGAGTGAGCATAAGGAGCCTTCTATGTAGTAAAAGAGAAGGTTATGTGGAGACTTAAATGACATTCAAAAGGATTAATCAAGCATTCATCAAGTATTTTTCAATAATCCATCATCAATTAGGAACTTTTAAGAAATTAAAGAATAATAGGAGATCACCAATTTACGATTGTCTTGTACCTCTCCCTTAGGGGTTGGGTATGATTTCATGTTGTTGGCACGTCTTTGTATTATTTTCATTACATCTATTTGCATATTTACATTCATTTTTTAGATCACTTTGCATCATTGATTTAGAGCATCTACTTTGTTAATTACAAGCATTTAAGGTTTACTCTTTAGGGTTGTTCTTGATTGTTTGCATTCATCCTAGGGTCTTGCACACATGCATGATTTATGCACACACTATTTTACTATATAGACTGGCTAATTGTTGAGGTGGAAATCACTAAAATAGGGGTTTTACTAAGGAAAAACCCTGCATAGCCAACCAAACCATTTCTTTTTAGTTGCAGGTGCAATTACAGGTACCCAGAAGGCTTCCCAGATCAGCTAAACATACCAGATACCTATCTGATATTTGGTCACTATGGCTATTTCCTCACCGATACCTATCTGATATCCACTGGGTTTTTATGTCGAAGAAACCTCGAGCTTCGGTGACCTCCTTTATTTTTTCCATTGAAATCATCATGCCTTGTCAATGAATGGATCTATTGTCTCACCGAAGCTTTTCTTTATCTTCCCTTATCATCTTCCACCGATAAGTCGCATTGGTGAAACCATGCGTATCAGAGGCATGCCTTTTAGCTTCCTCAAAACCTATTTTCTCATTGATATCTTTTATCGATGTAGCTTCCTTTTTCCTAATTGACATTATTCTTTTGATGAGAACATACCTTTCAGTGAGTTCTTTTTATGTTGCACCGATGGTATTATCTCCTCGAAGACTTTTTCCTATCGATGAAAACCATCTTCACTTTCCTTAATATCTTTTATTGATGCAATTACTGTCTTCGATGAGTCTTTTCTAAAGTTCATCGGTGCTTCCTTTCTTCGATGGCCCTTCTATATCGATGAGACATCGTTGGGTGTCATCGATATTATTTGAACCCAGATATCTTAATAGGATGCTATTACACCTGCTTGATGACTTATGGGCTACCATGGTATTAATGAAAATGATGATTATATAATCATTTTCATTCTCTTATTTAGATTTATCCATATTAGACTCAGATGTTTAAGTATTTCCTCCTTATATTTGATCACTCCTAAATTTAGCTTTTTTAGTCTTGCCACTCTGCTAAGATAAGCTTTAAGACTAAAAGGAGGCAATACCTTACATTAATGAGCATAGGTATATAAACGTGCTGGCATATCTCGCTCCCAGATATATGTGATCATGGATATATAGGTATTATTATTTATGTAGATATGCCTTCTTTTAGGACTAACACTTACCTAGCTATCCTCATCTCTATTTCACCTTTTCGGTCACCTATATTCTTGATGTTTTGTCTCTTATTATGTTCTTAAGAAGCTTTTAGGCTTTAATGTCTCTAGGTTGCTTTAACTTAGGTTCGTAGTTTTTTTAAGCTATGTATATGCTATGCGTCATCCTCTTCCCTCTGTATGATCGGCCCCAACCAGGTTGAGGATTTATAGGCCTTCCATGGTTGCAATATATATGTATATATATAATCATATATACATGTTGTCTGTGCATGTATATATATATATATATATATATATATATATATATATATATATATATATATATATATATATATATATATATATATATATATATATATATATATATATATATATATATATATATATATATATATATGAAAATATATATATATATATATATATGTATATATATATATTTATTTATGTATTTATATTTCTATATATCTTATCATCGTTCACATTATATATTAGGATTTTGTTCAGACTCACATCTATATAATCATATTCATATATAGTTTCCTATTTTCCTTCTTGTTCTCGTAGTTTTAAGTTAAATCAGTCTCAGATGCATATGTGAATTTTCCTCTTTCTTCCCAGTAATCTCCAACATCATATTATTAGATTAAGGGTTGACCTAATAAAATTTTATCTCACTTAAAGCTTCTCCATGATAGACAATAAGGGTCTGGAAGGCTCTCAAACCATATTCTTTAAGAAGGTAGCTCCCTATGTTCTCTTTGCAGGAATATTTATGGAATTTGCCTCGTTAATATTTATTGAGTTTATGCTCTTCGATGGGTAATCACTCTCGCATTATGTTTCTAGAGATTTTTTGAGGCTAATATTTTCAGTTGTGTATCCTAACAGGGTGACCATCCAGGCAGGTGTGATATATTGTATAAGTTGACCTATTCGGTTTTCCTTTTCCTAACATTTTGGTGAGAGTTTTTCCCAAGATTTTATGCAGCATAAGGAGTAGAGCATGCTTAACCTTGTGTTTCAGGAATAGCAAGAATTGTCACCCACAAATGGCAGTATCACCCCAAGAGATGGGCAATGTACTGCTCATCTTTACATAGAGGATTTCTACATACAATCTTCATTATTTTGGACAAGTTCCCTTTGTGATCTTGTATCTCCATTTTGTATCACATTCTTAATTTTTTCTGATCCTTGAGGGATCGGGGCTAGACCGGACGTTTTCTTCCCTCCATTCTTTCCTACCAGTGCCCACATCGAATGGAGGTGTAAATGTAAATCTATCTATTTTTTAAATAAATAAAATTCTTTGGCCTCAGCCTTTTATTGATCAAAAAAAAAAAAGTTTAAATTCATTCAAATAATTAATTTTATTTAATTAAATTTAATTTTAATAAATTAATTAAGTTTAATTTAATATATATATATATATAGAATAAAGACGTAAAAACTTTATTGAAGATCAGACACAAAAATTACAAGGAGGACTAGAGCCCCAAGGCCCCGAAAAATGAGCCCTAGGCCCAGATCAAGCTCAACCAACATCATAACTATCCATGTCCTCAGCAAGAATCTTCTACAAGGCTTGATAGTAATCCAGGTAGACATGCTCCCAACCTTCAAACTTCCAATCACTATCATGTTCTGAAGCCCACTTAGCCAAACAATCTGCTACTCTATTCCATTCACGAGGAATGTGGATGAAAGACACTTGCTCCATTAATGAACTAATCTGAAGAATCTGATGAACAATCCCTGCCAGCTGCCAATGAATCCCACTCACCTTCTGCTTAGTCAACATATTAACAATAATTTGTGAATCTGATTCATAGATAACCTTCCTACAACCCAACTCCCAAGCCCGCTCCAGGGCATAGAAAATAGCAAGTCCCTCCATATAACTATTAGATTGCCTCCCTTTATGCACCAAAAAGAGGAAGACCAGCTCTCCCATACAGTTCCGACCTATCCCACCAACCCCTGCAAGGCCTGGGTTACCCCTGGAGGAGCCATCGGTGTTAATCTTAATAATCTCATGCTAAGGGGAGCTCCACTTTCCCACCCTTTGGACCTTCTTCATAGCACATCTACCTCTTCTAACACAAGTGGAGGCAGGAGACAGCTCATGCCAACCCAACCTACTAACAATGTCCACCTCATCTCTGTTCAAAGGAAGATTAACCTCACACTTAGCTTCCACCATCTCCCGAATCATAACCATGGTCCTATTCCATACTTGCTACACTAACAATTTGGTCTCATGAAAGATCCTTCTGTTCCTCTCAAGCCAAATCTACCAAAGTATGAAGATGGGCCCAATATACCAGACTATTTGAAGGAAGGAGGACAAGATAGGAGGTATGCCCAAACTACTCCAAAATTGTACCAAAGAATTGGCATGAACACACAAACACTTCCACACCCCCCACCAGTAGTGCCAAATAAGCATAAAGAAGGGACATCTAAAGAAAAGATGTGAGGAATCTTCTTCCCTATTACCACACAAAGCACAAATAGAAGGCCCCAAGAATCCCCTCTTGTGAATATTATCCCAAGTTAGGCATCTATTCAAGGCCAGAGTCCAAGCAAAGTAATTGCACTTCGGCCAAGAGAAACTGTTCCAAACCTGTTTCCACCAATGCACCTCTCTACCCTCCAAACTCTGATTCAATAGAACCCGATAACCACTAGCTATAGTAAAGATTCCCTTAGGATTTGGAGACCAAGAAAGTCCATCCCTACCCTTGAGAGCACTATAGTGTCTACTCGCTAGAATGCCTTGTAGCTCAGCACACTCTTCCTCCATCCCAACAACTGACCACTCACTACGAGCCTTCCACCTCTCCATCTCCAACCACCCACACTGGTAAACCACCTTGAAATCACTCACCCTTGACCACCCTACCTCCAAAAATCTCTAGCTAGGGTTCCCAAGATTAGGAAACTGAACAAGGATGGGGGGGTACCCATCCCAAGAGTTGTTCCATAAAAGGACCTCGTCCCCCCTCCTGCAGATCCAAAAGAGTTCCTCCTAAATGAGAGATGCCCCCTTCTTGAGAGTATACCAAATCATTGAGCCTTTTCGCTCAAGAGGATATCGTCAAACCTCCTGAATTGGGATCCTCTGCATATATTTATAGGCCAAAAGCTTATCCGAACCACGATCCTACTCAACACACCACCTCCGATACAATTTAGCCGCTAGAGCCTCCCCAAATAAAATAGCCTGTAGTAAAC